>NC_072378.2:79410000-80660000 GCF_028885625.2 Pongo pygmaeus
CTAGGTATCTAACCAAAAGAAATGAAATCAGAATATCAAAGAGATATCTGCACTTCCATATTTGTTGCAGTACTGTTCACAATAGCCAAGATTTGGAAACAACCTAAATTTCCATCAACAGATGAATCTATAAAGAAAATGTAGGACTTGAACACAATGGATACTATTCAGCCATAAAAAGAATGAGATCCTGCCATTTGCAACATGGATGGAACTGGAGGTCATTATGTTAAGTAAAATAAACCAGGCACAGAAAAACAACTACTGCATGTTCTCACTTATTTGTGGGATCTAAAAATAAAAACAATTGAACTCATGGAGATAGAGAATAGAAGGATGGTTACCAGAGGCTGAGAAGGGTAGTCAGGGAGTGAGAGAGGTGAGGATGGTTAATGGGTTAAAAAAAATAGAAAGAATAGATAAGATGCAGTATTTGATAGCACAGCAGCAGGACTATAGTCAATAATAATTTAATTGTACATTTCAAAATAACTAAAAGAGTGTAATTGGATTGTTTGTAAAACAAAAGACAAATGTTTGAGAGATGCATACCCTGTTCTCCATGATGTGCTTATTTCACATTGCATATGCCTGTATCAAAACATCTCACATACCCAATAAATACATACACCTAGTATGTATCCACAAAAATTAAAAATTAAAAAAAAGAGGTGATTAGGTCATGAGGGCTGAGGGCTTTGCTCTCATGAGTGGATTACTGTTGTTATTTCACAGAAGGGTTATGTTGAGAGTGAGTTGTTATAAAAGCAAGTTCAACCTTTTCTTGATTGCTCACTCTTGTGCTGTCTTGCCCTTCCACCTTTTACCTTGGGGTGATACAGCAGAAAGGCCCCTCACCAAGTGCTGTGCCAAGCTTTTGGACTTCTTAGCCTTCAGAATCATGAGCCAAATAAACTTCTATTCTTTAAAAATTACCCAGTCTGTGGTATTCTTTTAGAGCAACGTAAAATGGACTTATACACCATCTCTCAACCATGCATTTTTTTGTGTTAACTTCATCCTAAGGCAGCCTCTCTCCACATAGCGGCAAGAGTGTTTCTCAGTGTCTGCTTTATATTCTACCAGATGAACAACTTTAGCAGAAAGCTCCTCTTCCCCAGTAGTGCCAGAAAGTCACAGGGCTGACTCTGCTTGGCCCAGCTAGGTCTTCATGCCCATTTGTAGACCAATTACTATAACAGGAGTGACAGAATAACCTGGTGAGCCAGAGAGGAGTCACAAGTTCCAGTTGAAACACATAAATTGGTGAGGGGGTGGGGTGCAGGGAGAGGAGGATAGGTGAATCCTCAGAAGTTACTTAGATTATAAACAAGTGGATGGAAAGGAAAGCTGGGAATGCAAAGACAGATTAAAATTTGATAGACAGATGGATTGATAGATGGTGACAGACAGAAGATAGTTAGATTATTGATAGATGAATAATGACTATTGTCAGCCATTTACACCTTAAACATGACTAGAGTTTTTATGTACACATTTTAATAAGTCTGTGTATCCACTGTTGGTATCTTGAATGGCTTCTTCACCTTCCTTTGCTAAGGAATAGATGTTGGTCTTAGTATTTGAAACATTTCTTCTCTCTCAAACCAGGTAGACTAATTTTATTTCCTCCTTTTTTGGGTTGCTGAAAGTGCTGAAAGGAAAAATAACAGCCCCAACTATTTCAATCAGGTGAGAGGAAATTTCTCATTTCTAACTAAAATGACATTGATTAAAAACAAACATCATATATGTCAGCAAAGAAAGGGTCCCAGGACTTCGCCAAACATTCTTTCATTGCTAATGTTATACAGTTCACAAAAGTTTGGCCTTCTTCTGCAAGGAAAGTTATTTTGTTCATTTATTCACTCACTTATTCAACAAATTGTTTATTGAATATTGAGGCAGATTTATCACAAAGCAAATGAAGCTTAATTTTTATTATTTTATTATATCCTTTTCAAAGGCCTGGAGGAACCCTAGAGATGTGTTTACATGCTTATATATTTTGGTAAAACTTGTAAATGTAAAAAATATTTACAATGCTGGCCATAAAAAAGAACAAAGCTATGTTCTTTGCAGCAACATGGATACAGCTGGAGGCCATTATCCCAAGTGAATTAAAGCAGGAACAGAAAACCAAATGCCACATGTTCTCACTTGTAAGTGAGAGCTAAACATTGAGTATTCAATGGACATAAAGATGGCAACAGTAAATATTGGGTACTACTGGGGGGGAGGGAGGGAGGGAGACAAAGGTTGAAAAACTAGTTGTTAATTTAAAAAACAAACAAACAAAAAACTCCCAAAACTAGCTGTTGGGTGCTATGATAACTTCCTGGGTGATGGGTTCAATAGTACCCCAAACCTCAGCCTAACATAATATACCCACATAACAAATTTGCACATATATCCCCTGAATCTAAAATATAAGTTGATATTATTTTTTAAAAATTAGCTATAGTAGGTTAAGTGCACTCTCTTTCCACTCTGACCTTCTCCCTGACCACTGAGGGTAGTGTTGAAGAAGCTGCCATCATTTTGGAGATATGGCTAAGGAGAGGATGAGTTGAGGTGCAGTTCTTGCTAGCTCTGCTTGTGTAGGAATGGCTTTCAGGGATGTTCTACTGCTACTGTGCTGGCTCACTTAGTTTTATGACTGAAGCTGTAGAGCAGAACGTTACAACAAGCTTTGAAACATATCTTACAGTACCTTTGGTATGGAAAGTAAAACAAAGTTTGTATGGAGCCAAAAGCAAGCCAGAGGAAATTTATTTTAGTTTTCAGAAGCATAAAACTGATATAAAAATTATAAGCCAAGGATTCAATTCTAGTTAAAATGGAAGTACATTCCTGTTAAGAATATGCTTGCTAACACAGAGAACACGCCATACATTAATTTCTTTCTTGATGGTATTTGTAAAAGATGTAACTTAACAGAATTTCTGTGACTGTAGGACCCAATCCTACAGTGAGTATAGCTGTGTGTGAAGCTGCATATATTATACATCCCAACTATCAGTAATAAAAAGTAAATTTGGATCAACAATGTTATTGCCAGGCATGGTAGCTCACACCTGTAATCTCAGCACTTCGGGAGGCTGAGGTGGGCAGCCTGCTTGAGTCTTGAAGTTCAAGACTAGCCTGGGTAACATAGCAAAATCTCATATCTACAAAAAATTAGCCAGGCATGTCAGCACACGCCTATAGTCCCAGCTACTCAGGAAGCTGAGGTGGGAGGATCACCTGAGCCCAGGAGGTCAAGGCTGCAGTGAGACTGCACTCCAGCCTGAGTGACAGAGTGAGACCCTGTCTCAAAACAAAACAAAACAAAACAAACAAAACAATGTTAGAGCAAAGACTAAATTTTTATTATAATGTGGATGAAATACAAGTATGGAGACATAAAGGGCTAACTCAATTTCCCTCTTGTGAAAGAACAAAGTGCCTCAAATTTAAGTGATACAGACTCTAAAGCACTCCACTTATACCATGAGACTCAAGTATATAACGGCAGGCAATGAAAAGCCAAAAAATCATTGTGGTGAGCTTCCTCCTAGAGGAGATAAGCATAACAAAGAAAAATCCAACACCAAGGAGGAACTTCTCCCTTCCTCCTCCCAGAACACATGGCTTTAACTAGCAGAAATCCAGCATGATGGGATTTGTTCTGAATGAGCAAACAGAAATAGTTCCATATTGATTGAAGGAGAGAATGGCTTTGCATGATAAATTGAAATGCCTTTCTTTTAAATAGATTTACTCAAAGAATAAAAGAGAAACTTTTAGAAAATTTCTGAATTTTCTAAATTAAGAATGAATTGAGATTTGTAAAACTAGGGTGAGATAAATTTGTGTTTGAGACAAAATTTGTCAAACACAAATTTGACAAATTCTGTCTCAAACACAAATTTGTCAAATACAAATCTGAGACAAATTTTGAGACAAAAGTGTATTTGTGAAAATGGATTGAGAGATCATGAAGTAAAGAACACTCTTATTGGGGGAAACCACCCCCAATATTTCAACATATGTTCTTTCTATTTTCCATAAGTGTTGGCCAGCTGAGAAATAAAGAGAGACAGTATAAGGAGAGGAATTTTACAGCTGGGCCGCCAGGGATGACATCACATATCAATAGGACCGTGATGCTCTCCTGAGTCTCAGATCAGCAAGTTTCTATTAACGGTTGCAAAAGGGGAGGGGGTGTAAGAACAGGGAGTAGGTATAAAGATCACATGCTTCAAAAGGCAAAAAGCAGAACTACTAGTAAGGGTCTAACAAAGATCACAAGGCAAAGGACAAAAGCAGAACTACTGATAAGGGTCTATGTTCAGTGGTGCGCGTATTGTCTTGATAAGTATCTTAAATAACAGAAAACAGCGTTCAAGAGCAGAGAACCGGTCTGACCACAAATTTACCAGGGCAGAGTTTTTCCCCACCCTAGTAAGCCTGAGGGTACTGCAGGAGATCAGGGCGTATCTCAGTCCTTATCTCGACTGCATAAGACAGACATTCCCAGAGCGGCAATTTATAGACCTCCCACCAGGAATGCATTCCTTCCCCAGGGTATTAATATTAATATTCCTTGCTAGGAAAAGAATTTAGAAATATCTTCCCTACTTTCACGTCTGTTTATAGGCTCTCTGCAAGAAGAAAAATATGGCTCTTTTTGCCTGATCCCGCAGGCAGTCAGACCTTATGGTTATCTTCTCTTGTTCCCTAAAAATTGCTGTTATTCTGTTCTTTTCAAGGTGCCCTCATTTCATATTGTTCAAACACACATGTTTTACAATCAATTTGTACAGTTAAGACAATTATCACAGTGGTCCTGAGGTGACACACATCCTCAGCTTATGAATATAACAGGATTAAGAGATTAAAATAAAGACATGCATAAGAAATTATAAAACTATTATTTGGGAACTGATAAATGTCCATATTAAAATGAAATCTTCACAATTTATGGTCCTCTGCCGTGGCTCTGGCTGGTCCCTCCATTCAGGGTCCCTGACTTCCTGCAACACATTCTAATATCAGGAAAGTTTGGTTTGATACTTGAAGAATTAATAAACACATTTGTATGGAGAGATATGAATGTATTTAGAGCAGATGATTTAATATTGTTAAGATGTCAATTGGCATTCTCCTAAATTTGATCTATAGATTCAACAACATCCCAATAAAAACCCTAGAAGGATTATCTGTGGTAACTGACAAGGTGAGTCTAAAATGTATATGAAGAAAATCAAAGAACTTAGAATATCCAAAATAGGTTTGAAAAAGAAAAAGTTAAACATTTATATTATCTGATTTCAAAACTTACTATAAATATATAGTAATCAAGACATTGTGGTATTGATGTAAAAATTAAAATTTAGATCAATAGAATTAAATAGAGTCTAGTAGAAATTCACATGTATATGTTCAATTATTTTGTATGCTAGGTCCCAATATGACTAAATAGAGAAGAGGGAGTCTTTTTAACAAATACTGCTGGCACAACTAAATATTTACTTGAGGAAAAATAAAAAATTACTCTTATCTCACATGATACACAAAAATTCATTGTAAATAAACTATAGACCTATAGTTTTAAGAAGAAAATATAGGAGAAAGTCTTTGTGATCTTTTGGTATGGAAAGATTTTCTATATAGAACACAAGAAGCATTAAACACAGAAGAAAAAAAATCAATAAAATGAACTCGATCAAAATAAAAAATTACTGCTCTTCAAATGCTACAGGCTGAGGGAAATATTTGGAACACATATCTGACAAAAATTTGTATCCAGATTATTTTAAACAACACTACTTAATACTAAGATAAACAATCCAATGTAAAAATAGCAAAAGATTTGAACATTTTACAAAGGAAGCACATGAAAGAAGTGCAATATTGTTAACATGAGGGAAATACAAATTAAAGCCAATATGAGATACCGCTACAAGCCCATTAGAATGGCTAAAATTAACAACAACATAAACTAATGAAGACAAAACACTGACAATATTGTTTGTGAAGATATAGAGGAAGTAGAGCTCTTTTTTTTTTTTTTTTTTTTGAGACAGAGTCTTGCCCTGTCACCCAGGTTGGAGTGCAGTGGCACGATCTTGGCTCACTGCAAGCTCTGCCTCCCGGGTTCATGCCATTCTCCTGACTCAGCCTCCCGAGTAGCTGGGACTACAGGTGCCCACCACCACGCCTGGCTAATTTTTCGTATTTTTAGTAGAGACGGGGTTTCACCATTTTAGCCAGGATGGTCTCAATCTCCTGACTTCATGATCCGCCCGCCTCAGCCTCCCAAAGTGCTGGGATTACAGGCGTGAGCCATTGTGCCTGGCCTGGAAGTAGAATTCTTATACATTGCTGGTGGGAAGGTAAAATGGTATAATCATCTGCAAAAACAGTTTAGTAGTTTCCTGAAGAGGTAAACATGCAATTACAATACAACCTAGCAGTTCTGCTGTTAGGAAGTTAGCCAAGAAAGATGAAAATATATGCCCACACAAAGACTTGTACATGGACGTTCATAGCAATTTTATTCATATAGTCAAAAATTGGAAGCAAACTGTCTTAGTCTGTTTAGTGTTGCTGCAACAGAATACTTGAGGCCTTATAATTTATAAAGAAAAGAGGTTTATTTGGCTTATGATTCTGGTGACTGGAAAGTCGAAGAGCATGGCAGCAGCAACTGCTCAGCTTCTAGTGAGGTTCACATGTTACATCACAACATAGCAAAGAAGCAGAAAGGTGAGTAGACATGTGCAAAAGGGACCAAACAGGAGGAGTAGCCTTTATAACAACCCACTCTTGTGGAAACTAATCCATTCTCACAAGAACTAGCCCAGTCTCATGAGAAAAGTGTTAATCTATTTTAATGACCTAATCACTTTTTCAAGGAACCACCTCCCAACACCACTATATTGACAAGTAAATTTCAATATGAATTTTGATAGGGATAAATCTCATTGAAACCATAATACAATCCAAATGTCCCTCAACAGGTCAACAAATAAACAATTTGTGTTTATGTCCACACAATAAAATGTTACTCAACAATAAAAAGGAACAAGCTAGTGTTACACAACAATATAGATAACACAAAAACATACGGTGCAAAAGAAGGTCTATACAAATGAGTACAAAATACATTATTTTATTTATATGAAACTCTAGAAAAGACAAACCTAATGTACATTGACAAAGCAAATCAGCGGTCCCTTGGAGCCAACTGCACACTTAAAATGGATGCATTCAATTATGTAAATCAGGGGTCCCCAGCCCCCAGGCTGTGGACCTGTACTGGTTCGTGGCCTGTTAGGAACCAGGCTGTACAGCAGGAGTTGAGCAGTGGGTGAGAAAGCATTACCACTTGAGCTCTACCTCCTGTCAGATCAGTGGTGACATTAGATTCTCATAGGAGCAGGAACGCTATTGTGAACTGCATATGTGAGGGATCTAGGTTGCACTCTTCTTATGAGAATCTAACTAATGCCTGATGATCTAAGGTGAAACAGTTTCATCACAAAAACATCCTCCCCCACCCACCACAGAAAAATTATCTTCCATAAAACTAGTCCCTGGTACCAAAATGTTTAGGGACTGCTGATGTAAATTATGCCTTAATAGAGTTAAAAATTTAAAAAATAAAACAACCCACGGCGAAGGCAACGAAGATGAGATTTCATTGTCTTTACCTAGAACTCAATAAGTGGGAAAAAAGAGATAAAAATGATGAAAATGGGAACAGAAAATGTAAGGAACAAATCCTAGAAATCCAATCTTTATATTTAGACTTCTAGAAGGGGATATTCTTTTAAACAAAATTTAAATCCTGCATTGAGTTGGATAACCGGACAAAGGATAAAATCTCAGATGATTATCTCCCAACTGCACTTAGGTTTGTTTATCTTTCCTTCCTCCTCTTTCACTCATTGTGGCATCCAAAGATTACTACCATCAACAACATTGTATGAATTCTGGCTTAAATACTTGTTCCACAAAATGAAAGTGTTCTTGCTTTAGATTCCCAAGCTCTGGGGAAGAGAAAAAGTTGTCATTACATTGGACATCCTCTATTCATTTACACAGGACTGTAGCAATCATGTAAGCCTACTTTTTCAGAAAGTATATACTATTGAAATTTGTGTGTGTGTGTGTGTGTGTGTGTGTGTGTTTAAATTCCTATCTTAGGACTGAAAAAGATGTGCACATCTCTCTTAAATTTTGAAGAGATTATTCGGCAGAGGTAGTGTAGATCCCAACACTTCCCTTCAAATGGGGTGGACCCACCCTTCCTAGGAATGAAGAACAGTGGCAACTAATCTGTGACACAACAATTTGAGTAGGATTCTTAATATTTTCATGAGGAGTAGCCAGGCTTTAGGAAATTTGGCAGTGTTAAGGTGATGTAGTAATTTTGCTGGAGGCTTAGCGTAATTATTCAAAACAAGTCCCTAGAATTTCATTCATCTTTTGGATGAAGTCCAGCAGAAACAAGTTGAGTGGTTTTGCCAACCAGAGAACAGTTTGAGTGATTTTTCAGCAATGTTATAAATACTTTCAAGGAACAATGAGATTTTAGGAATGACTTAGAGAAGATGCAGAGAACTTCATTCCCTTAAAAATTACCACTGTTCACAAAAGAGATGTGACGTCACTTATCTTTAATTTTTATAGTATTAATTTGTGTTCTGAGACATGGCTCTAACTGAATTTTGTGTCTCTTACTCTTAACTTTTATAATTATTTTTGCTATTTACGACTAATGTCAATAAAACTCTCATACTTGTGCCATTAGAGAGTTAAGTTGTACCATGTAAAAACTAAGAATTAGGTTGATGAATCGGGCATGGCAATGAGGAGTTGGGTGGAGCTTGGCAAAATTTTTAGTTCCATCAGAATAGAGAAATTTAGAGAAGGAGTTTTATTACCAAAAACAGGAGGGTGGAAGTGGGGTCTTTTTCTAGGTGTTTTTCTTTAGTTTCTAAAGTAAATTATTATTCTATGAGAGCCACATTATTTTAATATGAATAATTTTTTCAGAGATCATTTATTTGTAAACAGAAATGACTAACTCTTACATCATAGTTTTCCTGTTAAACTAGTGTCTATATACCACAGGCATAACCAACCACAGTTGAAAAACATGGTCAGTCTAACTCCTTGTGGTTTGTCTGTGTAGCCACACCTTGAGATGGGAGCCTGGAAATGCCAGTTTTGCTAGTCTCAGTCCAAATTAGCTACACTTCAGAAACAGATCATCTCAATTTCCTACCTCCTTTCTCTCTCTGTGTACCTATTATTTTCCTTTTCCACAAAAGACATAAAAATCTCTCTCTTTCTTCTAGAAGAAAGAATCTGTCCTGGTAGAAGATGTCCAGATTATACCCTGAATCTGATGATTTAGAGATCATAAATTTGAGTAAGAGGAAGAGCCGTGGCCTTGGCCTGGGCTCAGGAGGCCTATGCCCTGCTCCATCTCTGCCACTGTTTAACTGTCTGAGTAGGTGAAAGATGCGCATTCCCTGTTCTCACTTTCTGCACCATCAGAATAAGAGGGCTGGTCTGGATTATAGCTAACATTCTATGAATCTGGTTCTTTCTTTGTTCTCATTTATTCTGCCCTAGCTGACCTCCTCAATGGGTGCTTTAGAGTTTACAAAGCTCTTCCATACTTTTATGTTTTAAAAAGCCTTTCACATTCTTGATCTCATTAGATTTTTATAGCAAGTTGGAGAGAGAAGCAAAGCAGATTTTACTACTTTTGCTTTATAGGTGAATAAACTGATGCCAACAGAGGATTTTTGACTTGCTCATTGGCTCATGGCTTCTAATGGTTGAAGCCAGGGTTAGGAGCCACTCTGTTAGTAAGTCGTTCCCCATTCTGTGCAACCACATTGCATGCCCCCCAGTACATAACAGCTTAAAGATGGTTTGGTTCTTCCATTCTCATTTCTAAGGGTTGAAAACACAAACTCCAATTTGCTTGTGAGCTTCCCTCATTCTGAAGCTTCAGAGCACTGAAAAGTAATTTAAGGGTTGAGTTCAGAAAATGGCCAATGTACATGTGTTTAACAAGAATTGTTTTAGTCACTGAAATAGGCAGGGCCAGGAGTAAGGTGAAGTGAGTGAGGCCTTTGCTTCAGGCACAAAATTTAAGGGGATACAAAAAAAAGTAATCAAGATGAATATTTTAATGGAATTAAAGTGCAATTTAATATAACTTATGTTAAAAGAATAAAAATTATTGCAAAAATTCCATGGTGAACAACACATTAAAATTTTAAGTAAAGATGGGATCAGTAGAGAAAAAGGATAAAAATTACATACATGTAATAAAAATTACATACATGAACATAATTCTTCAATCTGATAAAAATGTCTACTGTATCAAATCTGTGTCCCCTGCCTCCAGACTTCTGATAATGTAAGGAAAAAAAAAAAGCAAAACTATTCGATTAAACTATTATTAATTTTGCTTTCTGTTACTTGCAGCCAAAAACACTGAATCAACATTTTTTATTCTTATTGGCTGACCATACCTATTTCCTACAACTTTATCTTACACCAAGAAGGTGCACAATAAGTATTTATTGATCTGAAAGAAATTTTTCATTAATTGTGGATATTTTAAAAATAAAATGCTGATAAGTTATGGGTATAATTCAGAATTGCTGGGATAGACATAGAGAGGCAGTGTTGAGACGGCCATAGCAAGTACTCAATAGAAGTAATAATAGTAGATAATGTTTACCAACTATTTGTTGTATTTCAGAGAATGTTGATTTTATTTCTAATATCTGCAGCTTTCTCAAAATGTAGCACTTATTTATCTTTTAGTTCACGGATGCAATCCAAGCTATCAATGTATTCCTGGGATGAATTATATGTCAATGAATTTAGCTACTAGCAGACTATTTAAACAGCCATTTAAAAACTTCTATTTTTGCCTAACTTCAAGCCCTTAAACACCTGTTGCAAGACAAGTAAGACATTGTCTCTGCCCTGAAAGAACTTGCCATCTGATTGGAGGTTTATAACCCAACGAGGAGTTTATCTCCCACAGACCTGTTTCCTCCCTGCCTCCTCATCTCCTATTCTTACCTTTAGTGGTCCTGCTCCAAGATTTTAGAGCTATTAGCAATGACTTGGAGCTGAGTGGTTCCTGCTTCTATTGTGTTGGGAGTGTCAGCTATGATACTAAGTTGGTGCAAAAGTAATGGCAAAAACCTCAATTACTTTTGCACCACCCTGCCCCCAAAATAGCACTTTGAGTTAGAATTCTGAAAGCCTTTCTTAGAAAAATACTATTGATTCTACTTGATGGCCAGATTAAAATACAAATTTTTTTTATTTCAGGTGAACTTTAAGTTCAATAGGCCCTGTGGGTAGGCCTGAGGCTTAATATTTATGTATGACATTGTTTCAGCTGGAAGGCCAGACGAATGAATGATCAACAAATTTTTGGAACACCACAATACAACAATAACTGGGAGACTACCCATATAGATACTAGGTGCATTGTGTAATATCACAATATGCCTGGGGAACATTCTTATAATATCAGTTTAAACTAGCAGCAATGAATCCAAACTTGCTTAGCAAGGCAAACTCTGTCATCATTCTTTATGGATGTCAAACATCTATTTAGTTACTATTGCATAAACTAACACTTACAATATGTCAGCTCAGCTTGGTCTCAACTAGCTCTTATTTTTAAGATGATTAACATTTTTCTTAATGTTCATAGGCATTTATTACATACTCTTGCATTGTGATATGTTGGGCACTTGACCATTTTACCACAACTGCGTACTGAAGGAATGAATTAAAATTTAGTGCACTCTCAAGCACCATATCAATAATCTTAACTCTGCAACATTAACTCTAAAAACTTGTAACTAATAGTAAAAGTTCACTGTATTTTAAATCTTCTTTTAAATTGTACTGTGTTCTTATATTAAACCATAACCTCATTTCCAGTAGAGATGAAACAAGCTGACAAATTACACACTTATTTCAACCTATTATTCTATTTCTTTGACATATACCATGTATAAAATTAGCTTCCAATTGTTAAAGAATTCAGTATAGTCTGAGTGTGATGGCTCATGCCTGTAATCCTAGCACTTTGGGAGGCCAAGGCAGGTGGATCACTTGAGATCAGGAGCTTGAGATCAGCCTGGCAGACATGGTGAAACTCTGTCTCTACAAAAAGAAAAAAATATATATATATATATATACACATATATATGTA
This sequence comes from Pongo pygmaeus, assembly GCF_028885625.2. Classification (NCBI taxonomy): domain Eukaryota; kingdom Metazoa; phylum Chordata; class Mammalia; order Primates; family Hominidae; genus Pongo; species Pongo pygmaeus. The sequence continues at coordinate 79,422,263 of NC_072378.2, forward strand.
TATATACACATATATATGTATATATATACATATATATGTGTATATATACATATATATGTGTATATATATATACACAAAAATTAGGCAGAAATGGTTGTGTGTGCCTGTGGTTCCAGTTACTAGGGAGGTTGTGGTGGGAGAACTGATTGAGCCCACAAGGTTGAGGTTGCAGTGAGCCACGGTTATGCCACTGCACTCCTGCCTGGGTGACAGAGATTCTGTCTCAAAAGAAAAAACAATAAAAACTAATTAAAAAAAAAAAAAACCTGGATTCTAGTTCAGGCTCTGGCTGACCATAAAAACTTGGTCAAATAATTCCTAGTTTGTTCCCTGATAATTTTTTTTTTTTTTTTTTAGTTTAAGAGACAAGGTATAGCTCTGTTGCCCAGGCTGGAGTGCAGTGGCACGATCATAGCTCATTGTAGTCTTAACTCTTGGGCTCAATTTACCCTCCTGCCTCAGCCTCAATAAGTTTATAGAAAAGCCGTATGTTCTGTTAATACTGTCTCAGGAGTTTCCAATAGTGTCACATCTAAGACTGCACTGGCCACCAGAAACGTTAAACACAAATCTATGCATGTCTAGGCAAGAAAATATATGTATTATTATGAATATGTATTCATATATAATATACTATGAATGTGTATATATATTCATAAAAGTTGTTTGTAAATGAGAAGGTTTTATGAAGTGATTCTAACTTTTTCTCACTTTATCTAGACCTTGACTTTAGCACCTTTTATCATGTAATTATTAGTTTCTTTCTCAATCTTCCCCACAAGTCAATGGCTTCGTCAAAGTTTTGGGATGTATGTTATTATCTTCCTGAGGCTACCACAATAATTGGTACATATAAGAAATTCTTTAAATATTCGTTAAATGAATATATTCAACAGTAATCTGAGGGTATAAAGTATAATTACCACAAAAATGATAGGTAAAGCTCTTTTTATATTATCTAGGTTTTGGCATAAGTACACTACTTCTTTACCTCTTTTTTTTTTTTTTTTTTTTTTTGAGACAGAGTCTTGCTCTGTCTCCCAGGCTGAAGTACAGCAGCCCGATCTCGGCTCCCTGCAACCTCTGCCTCCTGGGTTCAAGCAGTTCTCCCTGCCTCATCCTCCTGAGTAGTAGCTGGGATTACAGGCGCCCACCACCACACCCAGCTAATTTTCGTATTTTTTTAGTAGAGATGGGGTTTCACCATGTTGGCCAGGCTGGTCTTGAACTCCTGACCTCAGTTGATCTGCCCACCTCAGCTTCCCAAAGTGCTGGGATTACAGGCATAGCACACTACTTCTTGACAAGGAAATGTCTTGTTTCCAAAATTATACCACGTCCCCCAAATAGTTATATAAATTTCAGTTACAATTAGGAAACTTCTGACATAAAATCTGAATATGGAAGGATAAATGTTACATAAATTGTTGTAACCTTAATCACCACTGAAGTTGTTCAAAAATAAGTCTTTGAAAGACTTTCAGGCAGTGGTACAATTCCGTAGCCATGTCCAGGTATCTTAAGAAGCATGTATACCATAATGATGTATATAAGAAAACATTTTGGACCAAGCTTAAAGCAATTAATTTATATTAAATATTTAGTAGATCTATGCAAAAAACATTAAATGATATGCATTTCTGCTTTATACCACATATACTATACCACACCCACAATAGTAAAGAGTCCCATTAGTTCAGTGTGACCGACTTTCTATAAATCCCATGAATAGGAAAATCAGAACTTTTTTCTGGTTGCATATCACATGCTCATTAATTGTCCCTAAGGTTACTGCCTAAAACAGGCTCCAGTCCAATGGATAATAAAGGTGATCCCTTTCCTGAACTAAACAGATCATGTGGCACTGTAAATGCCAAAGTAGGTAGGCCCTGCCTCCCGTGATTATTGATAAATATAAATGAAAATGAAACAAGTTACAAGCCAAAGTAATTATTATGTAGTGTTACAATTATATGACAACAATAAGAAGTATTATTCTGCCAATAATATGATGGAAACCCTGTAACAATAATACTACTCATTGAATATTTAATATGTGCCAGTTCCTGGGCTAACTGCTTTTCTAGCAATGTCTCATTGAATCCTCACCAAAAACTTGATAACTAAAGCCCAGTTGAGTGACATTGCCCTGGCTTATATAGCCCATAGGTGTCAGAGCCAGGACTTAAACCACAGCCAGCTCACCCCAGAACTCATGCTCCTTAATCACTTAGCACAGACAATGGGAAATGTTAATTAAATACCAGCACATGCTATAAGGATCCTGCCACCTCACTATTAATAACTCAGCAGCCAATCTGCAAAAAACATTCAAGTGGATTCTGTTAATTGCAAACTTATGCTCCTTCCTCTATACAACTAAGGGAACACCTGAGCATAGAACACAATGCAGGGTCACTGAGTAGGTGGCACAGGGAGTATGGCACAATCCAACATGACCACTGTGGCCAGGGAATGCTCCATTTTGGACCACCATTTCTCCTTTACACACCAAATGTCCACGCATGGTTAGTTCTCTCACAAGTACCAGTCACAGGAGTGAGAAAATCAAAGCACAAGCCTCTCCTACACGAGTGAATCAAAATGCTGGGAGAGCATGTCTCAGCTGTACAAAGGGCATACAGGGCCCACACATACAGCTATTGTACTTCTATCCATAGTCTCTGAAATTAGCCTCTGATTTCTTTTTTAATACAATTTTTTAGGTTTGGATGTGATTGTATTGTACGCTTTAATCACTCCAGGTGGATCTATGTCTTCATGAGAAAAAGATTTCACAACCTTTGTCAAAAAAGATACTCCAGCGCATAATAACTCGTTTTTTTTTTAATCTGGTGCTCTTCATCCTATAGTGCAAATTTTTGCTTAAATAATTGAGAATATCATCATCTCTATTACTCAACAAGGCCTATTTTAACACTGGTGATTGAGTTTCTGCAAGTAGTTGTTTTTCAGTTTGACCTGCTGTGTGTACCCTTCTTCTCTTCTGTTATGTTCAATGTAACTTGGCTTTTTCATTTTGTATTAGTCAAGGTAAGCTAACTGTTATAACAGTGAACCCCAAATCTCAGCAACTATCACAACAAAAGTTTATTTTTTGCTCTAGTCACAGTTCAGTTCAGAAAACAGGCAGCTTGCTTCCAAAGAATGAGCTGGGGACCCAGGCCCCACCCTTGTCAACAAGCCAACTTATTTAACCATGCGCCTCTGGAAGGGGAAAGAGAGTGGAGATTCATGTGGAGAGGGCTTCATGAATCAAGGAGGAACTAGTACCTGTTGCTTCTACTCACATGTACTGCTCAGCCCTCAGTTACTGTGAGTGAGCTGGAAAACATGTAGCCAGAGACAGGAGGAGGAAAAGAATATTGGTGAAGAGTAGCTGTCTTTGCCAAACATAAGTAGAGTAAATGAGAATTATCTTGGCCCAGAGTCTTAGTATTTTATAATTAAATAATAATTAAGGAAGATGTCAGTTAAAAATATTTTGCCATCTACAATAAACTCTTTCAGGGGATCTAGTCAAAACTACTAGGATGAATACTTGTAAAAAAATTTAAAAAACAGTAACCTTGTCCCCTGACCATGCAATTATGATAGAGAAGTACACAAACCAAAATGAATTTTAAATACAAAAATGAAATATGGGATGAACTAAGCTACATCAATTTTTTCATTAGAAAAAAGAATTCTAATGTGAATTAAATTATGTGAATTAAAACACTATCACTATATATTTATTAGAATGGCCAAAATCTAGAACACTGACTACACCAAATGCTGACAAGGATGTTGAGCTACAAAACCTCTCATTCATTACTGGTGGGAATGCAATATGACATGGCCACTTTGGAGGACAGTTTGTCAGTCTCTTACAAAACTAAAGAATACTGTTACCAGCAATCATACTCTTTGATATTTATCCACAGTAGTTAGGATCTCATGTCCATGTAAAAACTAGCACACAGATGTTTACAGCAGCTTTATTCATAATTACAAATAGTTGGAAGCAACAAGATGTTCTTTAGTATGTGAATGGATAAACTGTAGTACATCTAGACAATGAAGTATTATTTAGTGATAAAGAGAAATGAGCTATCAATATATGAAAACATGTGCAGGAATCTCAAATGCCTGCTACTAAGTGAAAGTAGCCCATTTGAAAAGGCTACACTATATGATTCCAACTATATGACATTCTGGAAAAGGTGTAACTATGAAGACAGCAAAAAGGTCAGTGGTTGCCAAAGGTGGGGGGAGGGATGACTAGACAGAGAACAGAAGATTTTTAAGGCAGTGAAACTACTCTATATGGTACTGTAATAGTAGATACATGTCATACATTTGTCAAAACCTGTAGGATATATACAACACCAAGAGTGAACACTAATGCGAGCTATGAACTTTGGGTGATCACTGGTTCACTCTACATACCTGAACCATTCTGGTGCAGAATGTCAATAGTGGAGTAGGCTGTGTTTATCTGGGACAGTGGGTATCTAGGACTCTCTGTATTTTCTGATTAATTTTGCTGTGAATCTAAAACTCCTCTAAAAAATGAAGTCTAATTTTAACCTTATGATTTATAATGAAATTGTAAAAAGTGACTTGAAAAATTAGCATACAGAAGCAGCATCAATAATGCAATAACTTTAATTTTGCTTAGATGATTAATGAATATTTTTCAAGCACTTGTATTCAAACTGCAGGAGATTTGTAGATGTGTACAGGGATGGGCATGGTATTAGTAATGTTCTTTAATCCAGGGATCCATGGCAGGCCCCTCTGGGTTTAAAGTCATTAATTTCTATTATTGTCTCAGTGCCTGGCCATGAGCCCTTAATCTGATTATCTCTCCTGCTATTATAACCAGAGCTATTCCACCACTGTCTTATAACAGGTGCAAATTAATTCCCAACATAAAGCAATAAGAGCTACTATAGAAAGCTATTTAAATTTGTTTTGCTATTAAACAAACTTTAAAGTGCCTCAGTACTTGATTAAGAAATCCTGCTATTTTCTATAGTGATTTTCATTGCCTGAATTCAAATTATACTATATCAATCCACAATCCACAATATCAGGATTGAAGTGGTACAGTTAATGTTCCAATAACTCATTAATTAAAAGATTTCTCTCTGCAAAGGAGATTTTATTATTTGCATGTTGTTATAAATATTTTCCAAGGGAGCTCCAAATTCAGAGCATCACTGTTAACTAGCTATGCTATATAAATAACAATGCACTGAATCCTTTACTAAGTGGTCAATATACACAATGTATTATGTTACATTAAAAAATGCTTAATACAATGAATTCACAGGAAAGAGAGTGTAATTTTCTAACTATAGAAAAGCCATTTTAGAAGTAAACTTTAAGCTGTGAATAGAAAGAAACAAGAAAGTCATGATGCTGATGTAAATAAGTAATGAATGGTTTTTTTCCTGGTGGAGGGGAATGTAACCCTTTTTGGAAATGAATATAAGAACATATTGTGGATCGCTTATGACAAGAAAATCGCTTAGGGCATTTATTCTCTTTATTTTGTATGACTGTGAAAAGAATAATAATCCTGCAGACTACCTAACCTTCCCCATTACTGCCACATAATAAATTAAGAAATGAAATTAAAAGAATTTAACCAAATCTGAGGATGAATGAACTTTTAAGGGGATGCCAAGAAAAATGCAGGGAAATCACGTTTATTAAGCAATTCCATGAAGTAGACACTGTGCTAAATACTTTGTATGCATTTTTAAATTTAATTTCCATATATTAATCAAGTTAGAGGTTATATTCCCATTTTACATTTAAAGAAAGAAACCCAGAAAGATTAAGTAACTTGCTCAAGGTTGTATCAGTGACGAAGCTCAGACTGAATCCTCATTGGTTCAAGGATGACTTCAAAAACATTTTCTTTTTTAGGAATATTGAAGATCCTTCTGACTCAAGATGGTAGTGTAAGCTCAACTATTTATTTTCTATCCCTCTCAAGCCTCTGTTAAAAAAATAGTCAAAGATTAGCAAAAATGTCTAAACCCACAACAATGGGAAGAATATGAAGGGGCCTCAGCAGATAAAATATTTCAATAATTTTCTGCAAGATGGAAAGTAGGCAGTTAAATTATAGACTCAAGAAGCGAAGTAGAGGAAACTGCCACCAAGTTATATGCAGAGGCAGCTGTAGTGAAGGCGGTAACCAGGTTTTCCACCACAGCCCCCAAGAAATGCCAGACTGATGAATTGTTGTTGGAACGAGAAGTTGGGTCCAAAAAAAGGCAGTTTGAAAAGCCTGTATACACAACAAACTCCCAATTCTCTCATCCACAAAATTTATGCCATTATAGCACTTAAGCTTTACTTCTTATATTGTCATTGAAAAAAAGAAAGTTCTGTTAAAAATTATGTTGAGAACTAGGGCATCAGCTAATAATAAATATCACCTGGATAACTCCGTGGACTACACAATTAATTTGGTGTCTAGAGAATATTGCAAACAACTGGACACACTAGAGATTACAAGCCAGAGAGTAAGCGCAGTCTTTTATTTTTTTTAAGTGGGGAGTGGTTCTTGAGAGTCAAATCAGTTGTATTAAGTGTTTGGTGCTCAAAACTACATTCCCTCAGCCTGCTGCTCATTTCAGTGCTGTAATGGACAGTTCCGTGATCACTGGCAATGAGTGTCCCATCTCAAACTCATTTTTGCTGCTTCTCTTTTTGTTTCTGTCTCAGAGTTACTTAGCCTGAAAATAGGCACATCCCAGACGTTAGGAGGAGCGTACAGACAATGCTCCTGAGTAACCAACGAGAGACAAATCTGTGGATAGGTGTCCAGCCTCTCTCATCCTCCAGATATAAGATTCTAGGTGGTCTCTTTATGGTTCCCCAGAGGGTTCACAGCAGATGTATTTCGTGGCTCACGGGGGTAACCAGCCTAGAATATATTCTTTATTGGCATTCCCTCTTTCCCTATCTTACTCCCTTTACTCATTCATTCCAGATTTCTAGAAGCAATGCTCAAATAAACTGTCTGTATTTAAAACCTGTCATCAGCTCTTGAGAAACCCCCAAAATAAGAGAGGAGAGGTGTAGGAATCAGGCCTATGCTAAGATCTGTGGATGCCCAAATTAGGCCAATTATTTGGCACTCATCCAAACATTGAGAAACATTTCTTTAACATTTTTTAAAAGTTCAGAGGTCAGAAAACTGCTTCTGCCATTGCTACCATCACTGATAACATCGTATCTTCCCCATGCCAATGAAGCTGATGATAAATGATGAAACATGGGATCCAGCTATTATCAGAGTTAACTCTGTCTGAGCTATTTGAATTACCTTCTCTCTCCAAAAAACCCACTCACTCAAGTACATTTCATTGGTAGAATATAACCAGATCCAAGGCTGTAGCTTCAAGGAAGGTTGGAAATACAGTTTTTAGCACTCTAGCCCTTGCAATGGTGATATGTGGGAGGGTATAAGAAAGGAGCGGGAATGCATGTCAAGTGCATTGAACAATATTGAACACAGTGTGCTGTGCAGCTACTCAACATCCACAATCTTTTGCCTATATTTATCTTTCAAAGAAAAACCAGAGCAAAACCAACATGCTCCAACCTTGCATATTACAACAGGACTTTTTAGAAACAAAAATATGCTCACTCTCTCCTAAAAGAGAAGATCCAAAGTCTGTTAATTGTATCCATCTAGTGATATTGTTCATTTCTCTTCTAGTTCAGTTATAATTCCACCTTGATATCTTTTTTTTTTGAGACAGAGTCTCGCTCTGTCGCCAGGCTGGAGTGCAGTGGCGCGATCTCGGCTCACTGCAACCTCCGCCTCTCGGGTTCAAGCAATTCTCCTGCATCCGCCTCCCGAGTAGCTAGGACTACAGGCAAGTGCCACCACGCCCAGCTAATTTTTGTACTTTTAGTAGAGACGGGGTTTCACCATGTTGGCCAGAATAGTCTCAATCTCTTGACTTCGTTTTCCGCCAGCCTCGGCCTCCCAAAGTGCTGGGATTACAACCGTCAGCCACCGCGCCTGGCCGGTATCTTTTAAACTTAGGGCTAAACTATAAATTTTACCATCAATAATATGCCTTATATCAAATAGAAAGGAATAGAGAGAGAAGAGATTTGGGGTTAATATATACAAATATAAACACCAAGCCGGGGAAAATATGCAAAACTATCTCAGATCTTGTTCTTGCAACTGGTCACAAAATCATAGGTAGTATGGTTAACCTAATTTTCCACTGCTTATTCCAATTGTCTTTTGCCTCAGTTATTATTTAAACTGGAAAGGATTCTTCACATGGCAGAGAAACCCTAACCTTCATTGCTGAAAGAGTTGAGGCCTCGGTAATCCTGTCTCTTTCTGATTACTAAAGGCATCCATGAAATTTTATCACTGCCCATGCAAATACTTGGAAGCACCAAAGAGGATCTAGTTCAAGACATAGACCTCTCTTTTTTACCCCAGCAATCACCACAGCAGATATAGTTCTCTTCTTTGTTGAATGGCAAAAGAATCCCTAAATTCTAGGTGGCCATTTTGACTTTAAGTGAAACCATTATTTTATCTCCTGGTAGAAACTTTCCTTCTCTGGGTACTGAAAATCTCTAAACCAGCACAGCAAAAAGTCACAATGATAAAAACAAAAGATTTCTGCATGTGGGTATAGTATTAATAGTATAAGAATCTGCTTTCAAATCTATCCCTTGGTTCCCAAATCCAAGCATCCTGGCTTGGGGAGAGAGAGATCATACATTGGTGGCTGGTTTCAGAGCGTATAGTATACCTTGTAGGAAAGCATCATAGGCTCTCAAACTGTTGTCTGTAAGCTAGCGTTATTCTTTAATAAGACAATTCACTGACTTAAAAGCCACATGCTTCAGGGAGATAGACTATATGGTAGGTTGCAGATAATAGAGGCTCACGAACACATTTCCTATCTTCCTGGAGACAAACTTAGATTACATTTCTCAGTATCCTTTGCTCTTAAGTGGAATAATTTGAATGAGTTCCTGTCAATAGAGTATGGGTTAAATTTAATGATAATCATCTCCAAACCTGGGTCATTGACAGCCTACTCCCTCCATGAAATCCTCTGAGAAGCCCTTCGGTAGCTTCATCTCCTCAGCTGAGTGCAGAAAACCAATTGAGGGAGGGAGGCCTGGGATCTCTGAATGATTGTGGACAGAGCCTTTCACTCTGCCCACTATTACACTGTGAAAATGGAAATCAAATTTTTAAAAATTATCTATGTGTTCTGTCATATTAATTATATTAAGCCCTTTAATTTGGGGTTGTTATAGTAATTATCCTATCCAGACTAATACATGGAACAATAACTAAATTCCATATATGTGAGATCATTGCCTTATTTATTTTATTACAAAATGACTTTTTGGGATATGAAGCAATGTTCTGTGGCATAACATGGTATTGGGTAACACATTCAATACATTTACAAATGGATCGTATTGCTGGCAAATTCATTTCAGAGTAAGTGTCATTCTAGTAAGAATGAATTGATCCCTTTCCCTAATGGGAGCAAAGTGGCTGGCTATTCCAAGTCCATATCACAAGGTCAGTCAGCACTGGACTCTGCTGTGGGCAGGTGGGCACCCAGCAGCAGTGCTAGCCAGACCAACCTTGCTGAGAAGTCCATACCATTTGAGCCCATGTAAACCTCTCCCTGGTAAATAATACAAATAATACTTGTGTTATTTTCCTGTGGCTGCTATAACAAATTACCACAAAATTAGTGGCTTAAAACAATAGAAATTTATTCTCTTACAGTTCTGGAGACCGGAAGTCCAAAATGAAGGTGTTGGCTGGGCTGTGCTCCCTTTGAAGGGTCTAGAGGAGAAACCACTCCTTGCCTCTTCCACCTTCTGGTGGCTGCCAGCTTTCCTGACTGCATCACCCCAGTCTCTGCCTGTGTCTTCACATCACCATCTCCTCTTTGCAGGTATAGCATTTCCCTCTCTTTTTTTTTTTTTTTTTTTTTGAGATGGAGTTTCGCTCATGTTGCCCAGACTAGAGTGCAATGGTGTGATCTCAGCTCACAGCAACCTCTGCCTCCCGGCTTCAAGCGATTCTCCTGCCTCAGCCTCTGGAGTAGCTGGGATTACAGGCATGTGCCATCATGCCTGGCTAATTTTGTATTTTTAGTAGAGATGGGATTTCTCCATGTTGGTCAGGCTGGTCTCAAACTCCCAACCTCAGGTAATCCGCTCGCCTTGGCCTCCCAAAGTGCTGGGGCATTTCCCTCTTATAAGAACACTTGGAATGGCATTTATGGCCCACCCACAGAACCCAGAGTTATCTTCTCATCTTAAGGTCCTTAACTTAATCACATCTATAAAGACCCCGCTTTTCAAATAGGGTGACATTTATAAGTCCCAGAGCCACCATTAAGCACACTACACTGTACTTTGTCCACTTTGTTTATAAACCCAGTGAGCAAACATGGGGTGGTTAGGGAAACTAAGGAGGGAGGCTGACTAATATCCACTGAACAGATTATCCTGTCCCTCTGTTTATTAACAGCCTCTTCTGCAGTAGGTGCCTTTGGTGAGCATTTACATGGAACACACACAAAAAGTCCCACTCAGAACTGTTTATCACCAATCCTCAATTTTATTCCTTCCAAATCCTTGAGCATCTAGCCAAATCATTATCTGTTACCCAAAAAACTGATGTAAATGCACAACCCTGGGAAGTTTTCGTTCTAGGAAAAGGAAGCAATCAGATGTACTGCCCAAAATTCTTTCATAAGGAGAATTCCTCCCACGTACATTTCAGGGCAACTCCTAAGTGCTGTAATGCTACCACAGTCCATTTCCAGCTGATGTTTGCATTATGTGGAATAATTTGTAAACCAGGCTCAATTACTTTCTTTTACAGTTTCTCAATAAGGGTCCCATCATAAATTAGACTTTGTCCCAGATGGTTTAAATACAGAGCCTTTAATGAAAGGATTGCATGTAGAGATATAGGCAAGCATAAAGAAACAAACAAGGGATGGGGAGGTGCAAGAAAACTAGCAAGAGTGTGAGCTGTTATTATTCTCTGGAAGGGCAAGGAAAGAAACAGTGCTCAGTGAGAATTAGACCTATGGAGAAGCTGCTTCCCAGCAGGGGCTGTGGTTGTGGAGGAAGGTATGTAGGGTCAGAGATGCAACACTGAAGTATGAAGAGGGCATGGAAGTGTTCGTCACACTCTGGAAACTTTTGATCTCCCATTGGCACGTGCTATTGATTGAATCCAACTGGAAGACAGCTGGCAAGGGAGCCAAGATGATGTAGTCCATATGGTTCAGCATTTCAGGGCACAAAACAGATGAAAATGGATTGGAGGTGTGCAAACACAGCCAGCTAACATTTCATAGGAACTTTCACGTGGTCAAATATGTGGGCTGAGGGAGCAATGGCAATGCAGCAAGAGCAGGTGCGATGGTCACCTGAGGCATTGCTCATGACTCTTACCTGTGTCTTTATGACTTTCTACTTGATGAAGGAGTGCTGCTGTGCATGTCCTAGTTTATGAAATAACACCCAGACCATGATGGGCAGTTGTTTACATGATCATTTTGTATTCTGTGGTCAGATACACAAGTCTCTGCCATGGCCCAAAAGCAATCCAAGATCTGTTTCTTAACATTTATTTGGAGACTAGGTCATGGTTTTGCTCTAAAACCTGAAAAGATTGCACTGTAGTTCTAAATCAAGGTTTGACAGGGGTCGTCTACAGGATTGCTTTCTGCCAAACACTCCAAGCACCATTTAATCTGTTGGATCTTAAATCTCAAATAGCAGAGTAGCATGCACAACAGTTCATAGTTACAAATCATTTTCTTACTCTGGATCCCATTCAGAACTAGCAATCTTATGGAATACTTGATAAATAGGTCCAAGTAGCACATTTAAAGGTGTGTACATTGTTTCAGAAGTCCAGTGAGATGGTAACAATCATTGCGTCTTTTTAATAGCGGGCAATTTTAATAGCGATTTTCTTTCACCCACTATTAAAGAGACAAAATGATTGTTACCATCTCACTGGATTTTTTCTTTTTTCTTTTTTTTCTTTTTTTTTTTTTTTTGAGACGGAGTCTCGCTCTGCCGCTCAGGCTGGAGTGCAGTGGTGCAATCTCTGCTCACTGCAAGCTCCACCTCCCGGGCTCACGCCATTCTCCTGCCTCAGCCTCCCGAGTAGCTGGGACTACAGGCGCCTGCCAGCACGCCTGGCTATTTTTTTTTTTTTTTTGTATGTTTTTAGTAGAGATGGGGTTTCACTGTGTTAGCCAGGATGGTCTCGATCTCCTGATCTTGTGATCCACCCACCTCAGCCTCCCAAAGTGCTGGGATTACAGGCATGAGCCACTGCGCCTGGCCTCACTGGATTTTTGAAACAACATGTATACAGCTTTGTATATGGAGGAGGAAATATCTCAACTTGCTATAAACTAATGGACTGCCATAAACTTTATTGATGTCATGGCTTTGAATTTACATAATTTGTTTTTTCCTCCCCCCTTCTGGCACACGCATTCCTTACCAAGGAATCTATGATGGTTGCCACTTCCTACTCACCACAGCCAATCAGCATGATGCTAACCATGTAGTGGAACAAAGTGATGTCCTCTGGCATGATGAGACAGACAAGGTTCCTGTGGACTAGATTATTACAGAAAACTGGATAGCTGAGGTAAGATGGCAAAGACATACAGCTTACCCTACCAGGTGAAATGACTTCTGTCATCTCTTTGTTAGAAGGGAGAAAACCACTTTTAACATATTCATAGCAACATGTCAGCTCTGAACATTTTATTTGCTTCAGTTAACTACATCTGAAACAGCCATTGAATTTGGAGTTACATGGTTAATAATAATACACTCTCTCCAAGACTCCCCAGTTTCTGCTTGGGTCAAACAGGAGTGTTAAATGGGGGTATGACAAAAAATCATCACCCCTGAATTTTTCAGACCTTGGATGATGACATGGACCTCTGACATTCACCCAGAAATGTGGTAATACTTTTGGTCTACTGTTTCAATAAGAAGGGGACATTTTAGAAGCTTCAACTTGGTCCTTCGTACCATAACGGCCTTCATTCCATGAGACAGGGAGCCAATGGGGGAGTTCAGCCGGAGATTGAATATGTCTAATCCAACTATACGTGCAGAAACTGGGAAGGGTATGTTTGAGGACCCACTGAATCACTGTGAGATGAACTCAGATCAAAATTATATTTATCACCTGGCCTCTATAAGTCCCCATTTTGACTGGTGAGCACAGTAGCAATTGGGGGTGCCCAATGAGCAGCATTCGCTTAAACTCAGTGTCCCAGTAATCCTCCCAAAGTGTGCTTATTTTGTTTCCCTTTTGGTGAAAGCTAGAAAGAGGATGGATAGTATATCCTGTGACATCACCACAGAATATTTCAAGGGAATCCGATGTTCCCTCCATTTAAAAAACTCTGGGTCTGTGTACTGGAACAAGAATGGGAATTGGTGAGGGGCTGTGTCTCTCATTGTAATGACTCAAGTCAGGCCAGTGTTTACCAGATTAGTTAGTTATATTAATCGAGAAGGACCTTAGTCTATCTATTTCAGTCCTCAGGACATCATAATAAATTGGCCACCACCATAGATGCCCACAGGCCAAGCTATTCTAATAATAACTCTAGCTCTTTTGCCCATGACTGTAATCATGTCTATTTTGTCTCTGGCATTTAAATACTGCCATTTGGCCTCTGCCAATCTGATACTCTAATTCCCACTGAAATTGAAATTAAGGAACTCATTTTAGGGACAGCTTCTTCCCTCCGTCATGATCCCAATCTATAGAAAGTAACCACTACAGAATTTTCCAAGGATGCTGGTGGAACTTAACAATAGATATTTCAAACATGGAGGGGGCTAGTCAAGTGGGTCACACATGGTAGATCTTTTCCAACACTCCTAACTCCATTAAGTCTCTGGAGTCTTTCCTCCACATTATTCCAAAGAATTTCTAACATATATCTGAGTTTAATATAGGCTGCCACTGAGTCCCTGTTTCAGTTGAACAACTGAAAAAGCAGTAAAGCTGCTCCTCACTGTTGAGCTATGTCCTCAAAATAAGAATTTTGGGTAATATATAAGAACTATATCAATAATTTCAGTTCATTCTAAAGAAATGTTTCTCCCTGCCTTAACACCCTGAGAACCTATTCCTACACATTCCTGCAAATGAAAATTAGCCAAATCCTATCATTCTAACTGCCTCCTCCCAGGATAGATTTTGTATTTGTTCTCCTGGGGCATGCTGCGATCTAATTCTCTTTGCAGATCTGATGGCACTGAAAGGGGAGAAGGCAGGCATAAAGGGGATCAGCATCCCCTTGGAAGGTAACTACCTTGGTTGAGGTCATTATAGAATCTCAAGCAACAAAGGACTGATGTCATCTGATAGGGAAGAGAGACTGCTTTTATGAACAGGCATATTCAAAGCAATTTAAAGATTCATGTTCTCAGGTTCATCCAAATCTGCCCAAATATCCCCATTCTGTTTCTTTAGGTCCCATCCTTTCACGATCAATGCCACAAATTTCACATAGGAAACCACTGAGGCTGTGAAATCAAGTTGTAATTCTGCAATCCAAAGGAGCAAACTTTGAATCTTGTTTTAAGGCATTTTAAGTCTGCAGCTATGATATATAAAAGGGTCTCTTGGGGGGGAGGGGGGCGGGGCGGGTCATAGAAGCTGTCTGCAACTTTTTCCTTGCTCTGAGCCAAGAATTTAAAATAAGAGCGAATACTCTTTCTGTAAGCTCTTTAGTACAATAGGAAGCAACCCTTCCACTCAAGTTTTCTCTGTTTCTCATTTGCACCACAATAGTGCAATACAGCAGCCAGTCTGTCAAAGGCTTGTCTTCAATAGCTATTCCATCCTATGTGGCCATAGGTGATCATTTAGCTATTTGCTTCATGGAAAACAGTATCCAGTTTCCCAGTGGTCATGAAGTTATCACTGCCTATAAAACTCAACTAAGTCAGATAACCAATGTCATATTATATTTAAAAGTCAATTTCTTGATCAAATTTTGGTACTGAATACTGAGCTAGGTAAGGTTCATCACATATAATAGATACCACTCAAGGTATTCAAGCAGAAAATCTTTAATTCAAAAGAGTAGATGTTTATAAAATTATTGGTAACTTGGAGGAATAAAAGTCAGGAGGCTATCCTTAATCTTTAGCTTCAAATTCATACAACCACATCTGTCATAAGTGCCATCACCATTAGCACTGTCTGTATTCATAAAATTGATGCCAAATTAGTGGAACATGTTATCCAACTGTTTCCAACACTTTTGTCTGTAGGAGCCCACTCACATAATTGTGCTACTACAGAAAGGTGACACCCACCTCCTTCAGCCTTTGTAAAATTTCACGAGTGCCTCACATTGACAAAACCTAAATTTACGAGGGGATCACAGGGGAATCTGAGAAATGTAATTTTTAGTTCCCCAAACTCTCTAATACTGAAGGAGAGGAGAATGAGAACATATCAAAGGGAAAGGAATGGATTCGTAGTGCCCATAAACAGCTAGTACACTAACCTAAAGATGACGCCTGATTTCTGAAGTAGTTAATATTTGGGGTAGACTTGAGGATGTAAGCTCCAAATCTCAACTTTAATGATAAATTAGAAATTTGTTACCCAAATTCATCTGGCTGCTCTTTTCCCTCATGAGTTCCCATATTACTTTTATTTCTGGAGTAAAGATTAGGTACCACTTTACAAGGGCTGGCAGTAATAATTCAAGCATAACAAAAACAAATGTTGAATAAATATAGCTTTGAAAAGCAGCTTTTCTTTTGTGATTATGTCTTTATTACATTTTTACTGAGATCTGAAATTACAATATATTGGAAACCTAACTGTATTATGTACAACTGATAAACCCTAACTATATAATATGTTTATAAAAATTGTAAATGTATTTGATCCCCAGATTTATTAATTAGAACACAAGCCACACTCTCAGGTGAGGTGTGACTGTTGCTAACATAATGCTATCTATCGTACAAGACTCATAATCTACCCACCCTCTAATTACCAAATAGCAAGCTAATCATTATTCTTGCAAGACTGGTTCCTAGGACAGCTTCCTCATAGGGAGGAGAAACTCAGTTGAAATATAATGCATCATGAATGACAAAGAAGGGATTTCAACTGGATGCTTTCCTTTTTCTCCATGGCAAATTCAATGAAAATAAAATTTAACTGAGAAAAGGAGCAATCTGACTGGCTTCTCTAAAATTGCAGAAAAGGGATTCAGGAATACCTAAAGACTGACAGAGTACATGGAATATGTACATGGACTGATGAAATATTCTTTATAACAATCTTGTATTTAAATTGAGAAATAATAATTTCAAGATCCTATGTTTTTAGAAATAGCCATATTATTTAAACCTTTGAAGATTTTTTGTATTTAGGATGGCTTTTAATTTGGACATATTCTGTATAGATGTTCAAAAGCAATGTGACCTTCTGATAGCTGCATTATAATTAGATATTAAGTGATGTGTTTCAGCGTGCACTTTTTCTCTCAAAGGAGATACTACTTTATTAACACATTCCCTGGGATAACCTCATGTATGAGAATGGAAAAAAAAAATCAAAATCTAAGTTGAGTTTCTATTTAAGACCAGATGGGTCTCCAAGGAAGAAATGAAGGAAAATTTGCTCATGTGTATTGATGTGTAAACATGCTTTATGTGGTAAACTGAAAAAGACAAGAAAAAAAAGGAAAAGGAAAAAAACAACACGCTAATTAAAAGAAAAAGATAGAAGAAAGTTTAATTTCTCAAAGGAAATAGCCAAACCTACATTTCTAAGTCTGAAAGAACACCAAGGGGTGACTCATAGCATTCCCATTAATCATCTAAAGACAGCTCTGGATCCCCTTCTGCCTAAGTCACAAGGCTCTTCCAGTGATACATTCTAAAATCTTACAATCTTCATGTGGCAGTGGTTCTATATATCAATTATTTTAAATTTAGGTTTTTTAATCTCCTCCAGGATTCGCAGCCTCCTATGAAAACAAATTCAAAAGGATCTTTGCCTTTCAATTCACAGCTGTGCCTTCCCCTCTGTAATTTATAGGAAAACTAACTTCTAACACTTACATGATTTGTAGTATTTTGAAACAAAAATATTAGGTTGGTGCAAAAATACTACTACAAAACAGGAATCCACTTCTACTTCTCTTCCTTTTCACAAATATTCTTGTCATTCAGAAGTTATCTGCCTAAAATACAAAAGACTAAGCATGGATTCTAAATTACACCACTAATAAGGACTTGCTTTCTAAGGTCACTTGCCAAAATTACTTGCACGCTGAGTGGCTAGTGACCAATTTCCTTCAGCAGGTTTTATGATTACTGCTCAGATGTTGTGTACCTGTGTACACAGCTCAGTATCACAGTCTCTCACCTCTGCTGTCCTATTTACCATCCGGCAGGATGCTGAAATCTGCCACCCAGGTCCATGCTGAGCAGGCCAGCCAGCACACATCCTGGTTAGCTGTAACTGTTTTTTTCTTTTTTTTTTTAATTTTATTATTATTATACTTTAAGTTTTAGGGTACATGTGCACAATGTGCAGGTTAGTTACATATGTATACATGTGCCATGCTGGTGTGCTGCACCCATTAACTCGTCATTTAGCATTAGGTATATCTCCTAAAGCTATCCCTGTCCCCTCCCCCCACCCCACAACAGTCCCCAGAGTGTGATGTTCCCCTTCCTGTGTCCATGTGTTCTCACTGTTCAATTCCCACCTATGAGTGAGAATATGCGGTGTTTGGTTTTCTGTTCTTGCGATAGTTTACTGAGAATGATGATTTCCAATTTCATCCATGTCCCTACAAAGGACATGAACTCATCATTTTTTATGGCTGCATAGTATTCCATGGTGTATAGGTGCCACATTTTCTTAATCCAGTCTATCATTGTTGGACATATGGGTTAGTAAGCACGGTGTTATGAGTACAGCTGGTTGAGATTAGGGCTATAACAAGGAAAGAACTGGGAGACTGTGAACTCTTCAGTGTGTTGTCTCATTCTGAAGGTGAGAGAGATTCAAAAGTTCTGCTCCAATAGTCAATATATAGTATCTGACTTGTATTGTCAAATAGATAATAAAACAAAAATCACTTATACCTCTATGTTCTCTTTCCCATTTACAGGGTAGCTGAGTTGCATATATGAAACAAGCCTGTAAATTAAAATATTCCTAATAAACTAAAAGCAGTGCTAGATTCCATGTTCTGAAGTACAAACATAAGAATCCATGTTAAAATATTTTTGAATACCTTGAGAACATGCACAACAAGAGAAAGAGAATGAATTAATAATGTTAAAACTAAAACTAGTCATTTGTTAGTTTCCATCAGCAAAACAGTCAAGAGTAACAGACTTGGGAGGCCAAGGCAGGAGGATTGCTTAAGGTGAGGAGTTCAAGACCAGCCTGGGCAACATAGTGAAATCTCATTTCTACCAAAAAATGAAGAAGTAACAAAGGAAAGAGAAAGAGCTATGGTCATCTATTATAGAGGAAAACTCACATGTCTCAGGTATTTCTAGTTATTGTAAGTATTTAACAAATTCCTTGTCTTCTATGTAAGAAAATGTTACTTTAGTTAGTGACAAAGTTTTACCAAGTAGGAGACACAATCTTTATTCATCAGTTTCTAGATATAAGGCATGCAATATATCTGCGATAACAGAGAAATTATGAAAGCTACTGGAAAAGGCTGTATTTATGACATCTTATAATCATCTTCTATAAAGAAACTTATAGTAAGGACTGAATGATTTAAATGGAAGAATACAAGAACTTCCCCATTTAGGTAAGAATAATTTAGAAGAAAATGGTATGTTTTATGTCTGAATGAAAAGCTCTTCCAAAAGCAACTAATTTTTAAAGTAAAAATATGCTACAATAGAAAATAAGCTTTTTACCTGAAATGGTAGATACCCAAGTTCTAGTTTGATTTTTTTCTATATAAGAAATTAGCAGCAGAAAACAATTTAGAATTAACTAAATCAAATAAACATCTAGCAGACAGTTTACATTATAATAAACTGATTAACAAAAAAAAATCATTTTTTCCCACAGCAGAAGTATATTTATTGTGCTGAAATCGGGTAGCAGGGAATGAATAGCTCTTGGGAACCAGTACAGAATGTTCACAAAGATTTACAAATCTCTAGTCATTACACACTGAGCAACAAAACAAAGGTGTTGAATCCTCTTAGATCAAACTACTTTATATGTTGCAAATTTTCTGTAATTCTCATGACTGCATGCCTTTGGGGAAAAAGTATTTAATTTTAATGCACAATAAATATGTTATAGCTTACAAAATATTCTGAAATAGTTTGTACAAACAGCATACATCCTACACATGCAGCTTTGACATATTGTTGAGATACTTAAGAAATATTCATGCTTTTTTTTGGTCACATTTTGTCTTTCTCTAGTAATCCCTTTGCAACATCCCTTAAAAAATTAACCTATGTAGTAAAACATGATACAAATTCTTTCCTACTTTATTTCCAGTTGTTCACTTATATTACATGAAATACTTCATTTGTAAATAGCAAATTAAATGTCATAGTTCTGACTACTCTCACTTTTATTCATTTTGTGTTTTAACAACACCTTGTAACATCAAGCATTGAATTTAACAATCTTTAGCACCAAGGAGTCAAGAATATTGCACCAAAATGGGTTTATACTTCATACCTAGTTAATAAATAAGATCTTGCAACTTAGTCACAAGGAAAACGTTACTCCAAAATTAAACACATTGAAAGAGAAGGATAGTTTCACAGAAATGTTTGGTGTATGCTATTTGTCATAAAAGCAAAAAAATACTAGTGGACTTGAAAGTTAACATTAAAATTTACATTAGAAGACTCCTTGATTTTTTAATTAAAATTTATTTAATTTTAAATGTTCTTTCCAACAGAAGAGGTAGGTATATTTCCACATATGAAAAATCAGGAACAGCCATAAATCAAAACAAGGAAAGTCTGATAAAAATCAACATATTCTAACAGCACATAAATGTAATATCTTATGATGTTACTAATAAAGACATGAGTTGTTTCATGTTTCAATCAGACAATAATCTTAATTTTCATAATATATTTCTGCTACTAACAGGAGTATTCAAATGCTGCCTTTTCATCACAAAAAATTGTTTCCCCACAGTGATTTGAGCCTCGAGTCATGGTGATCTCTGGGTCACCAGACAAGACTTTACTGCAATTCTTTCTTATTTTCACCAACACCATCATCATCAAGCCTCTAAGATTCTACAGAGATCAGCAGATTTTAAAAATTTAATTACAACCAAAAGTATACGCTGACTAGAGGTGGAGAGATTTGACCATTCCGGTCAGCAAATGAATTCAAATGTGCAAGTTTAAGTGTATACACATTTTCAGCTTTGGACAAGAAAATGTAACACCACTGATTTCAGTCAGTAGATAAGATAATTAGTAATTTATCAAAATAATTCATAAAGACCGTTTCTGTGATCATCTAAAATTCAGACCGAAGAATGAGTGACTATAAGATACATGAAAAATCTCATCCTTTAGACAACTGGATGTGAACAGGGGGAGAATCTCCAAAGTCACTTAATGATTGCTTTGGTCTGGAGAATATCAAGGCTAATTTTTAAACAAATGTTTAAAATAAAAACTTCATAAATAAAACATCTGGGTATGGTATTAACACTTTACTCAGTCTAAGAGTTACTAGGACATAGAGCACATTTGTCTTTTCTCCCCACCCCCAAGCTCTCCTTTGCTTCTGTTTTCCCTGAAATTTTATATGATACGGGAGTTTTTCCTCACTGTCAACAACAGTTAAGGCCCAGTTCAATTTAATCTCCTTTTGCTTTTCCATTTTTCTGCTTTTTTCCATTTTCTATCACGAGTTGTTTTTCTGATTTGCTCACACCATTTGCTGAAATACCATTCATGGCTATTTTTCCAGCTTTTGGTTTCTTAGGCTCTTTGTATGTCCGAATGTAGAAGTTAAGAAAGAGAAATATGAAGCTGATTGCGTAGGCAATTAGAGCCCAGTGCATCCATTTGGGGAAGGGGCAGTCAGTGTAAAGAGACAGTGCCGTGTGCCCAATGGTCACATGGAACTGAACCTGAAAAACAGAAATGACAGCACAAAACATTTAATCTGAATAGTAAACAACTTTTAACAACATCAGCATCTTCTACATAGCTATCACAGGCCCAAATTTTGCCACACTGTGCAAAATGTATTGTTTTCTGGCTCCCATGGCTAGCTCCTCATTCACAGCTCAAATGCCATCTCCTCAGTAAGGACTCTCTGACAAGACTTCAATTTCAATTGGCCCTCCCAATCTCATTAACCAAAGAGCTTCTTGCATTTTTTTAAGGAGAATTATAACTATTTGAAATTGTCTTCTGTATTTGTTATTTCTTTATTGCCTATAGAATATGACTCCAGAAGGCAGGGCTTTGTCTTGCCCATCGGTGATTCTTGAGTCCTCAGCACAGCGTCAGGATCAATGAATATGTGCTGAATAATGTTATCTGATGAAAGGGAATCAATGGCCTAGGAGAGTAAAGTAATAGTATTGTAGGCTCTTCAATTTTGTTTTCCTCCCACATTTTAGATTGGTTTCTTTCTATCAAATTGTCAGCAAGCAGATACACATACTTAAAATGAGCTTATCAAAATGGCTCATTTATTTCTTACAGATAGTAGGCAGGTAAATTTTTATTTGAAAGAACACTATCCTTTAAAGACTAATATTTTGATGGCCAGGTGCGATGGCTCATGCCTGCAATCCCAGCACTTTGGGAGGCCGAGGCAGGTGGATCAACTGAGGTCAGGAGTTCAAAACCACCCTGGCCAACATGGTGAAACCCCATTTCTACTAAAAATACAAAAAATTAGCCAGGCGTGGTGGTCCATGCCTGTAATCCCAGCTACTCGGGAGGCTGAAGCAGGAGAATCGCTTGAACCCGGGAGGCAGAAGTTACAGTGAGCCCAGACTGCACCATTGCACTCTAGCTTGGGCAACAAGAGCAAAACTCCGTCCCAAAAAAAGAAAAAACTAATATTTGGATAAAATTTAGTAGATATTTTAGAATAAATACAAGAAGAATCACTTTCAACTTTAAGAATTTTTAAAAGGAAAAAAGCCCAAAGTTAGATGATTAAAATGAAATAGATTCTGATGTATCAGTAAAAGAATGGGTCAAGACATAATGTTAACAAGGGTTAACTTTTTATACAATTAACTTATATGACTAACTGTTGTGGGAGCTTCTGGCTTGGAAATACAAACTCAGCATCCTGTTTGAAATGGACAATTGTGGTTTCTCTTTTAAGGATAGCATTGTTCTTAAAATATTAATTATTGATTAAAATAATCAGTATTACTTATTTTAAATATTAAAATAATGTATGCCATGTAAGCTAAAAATTTATACTATATTAAACAATTTTTATAATTTTCCTTGGCAAATATTTTAATTTGAAGAACTTGTGGT
This sequence comes from Pongo pygmaeus, assembly GCF_028885625.2. Classification (NCBI taxonomy): domain Eukaryota; kingdom Metazoa; phylum Chordata; class Mammalia; order Primates; family Hominidae; genus Pongo; species Pongo pygmaeus. The sequence goes on from NC_072378.2 coordinate 79,444,901, forward strand.
TTCACAATGGTTTTTAGAAGCTGCATCACCAAAAAGGGTGTGTATAAGGGTGTGATTGGGTATGGCATCACTCAAGGAGAGCCAGGTGTAGGCTCCAACAAACCAGATAGTACTAATTCACATGATTTTGATCACCTCTTCATTTTCTTAGGTCCGTTTACTACTTACTGAGAGAAATGAATTACACAAACTGTGTTAACAGCTTCTACATAAAAACTGGAGGAAGCTTCCTATACCACTTTGGTTACAAATGAATCCTTCGCACCCAGCATTTCCCAAAAGTTGTGCTTCCTGTTTGGTTAGCCAGCTGTTTAGCAACTTAAAGCAAAGATGAATAATATTTCCAAATGTGATTCCACTGATAAAATTGTGCACATGCTATGATTAAAGCTAATTATAATAAATTCTAAAGCTTGAAAAATAGTTACCAGGTTGGCTTTGAATTTCCAGTTTGATTACAGGCTAGTGCCTAGCATCTGAAAGATACACGAAAGCACACACTCAGATTGCCACAAGCAGTCTTACCAGGGGGATGTGCTGAAAACTGTCTGGACTAAAGAACACCATTTGAAAATATCTGTCTCTGCTCTCTTAAAGACAGTGTTTTAGAGAATTACAAGGAGTTCTCTCGTCCTTATTCCCTTCCTTTGCCCCACCGCTTCCTTGGCTATGTGCTTTCTTTTCAGCTGTATATTCTAAATATATGAGATATGTTAAAGACTGAAAAATGAAATAAAAAACAAAATTTTTAAGCAAGGACAAGATGAAGAGAGGTAATAAAATTTTAAGTTAAGAAAATCACCTGAAGGGAAAAAATACATATTATTTTTCTATTCATACATAAATCCACGTACTTTGTAGCGTGCTTAGATCTTTAATCATCCTTTCCACAAACATGTTTAGAGAATGTTTTCCTTAGAGGAGTAAGTGCTATGTCTAGTCTTTTAAGCATATTATAAAAAACAAAGATTTGCTGGGACCAATAAGTCTATGAATAGGTCGGCTAGAGTCAAGTGGGCATAACTGCGATATAGTTAGAGGATAAAGTTAATTTCATAATAGAAAATTGTCTAAAATGACTTTGCACTTTAAAATTAATCAAATTTAAACAATTTCAGTATTTTACCAGAAGAAACTTTAGAAGCATTTAACTCACCAGTTGCAACATAGTCAGGTATCGTTTCCACCAAAGATATTTCTGAATCCATGGGCCAAATGCAGTTAACCCATAGTATGAGTACATAATCACATGGATAAAGGAATTCAACTGGGCTCCAAAAAATGCTTTAGAAAAACAACAGGTAATTACAAGATACAGAAAATTTTATTAGGCAGTAAGCCACTGAGATGTACAATAAATGAATACACATTATTTTTTAGTATTTAATCTTGAGTACAGATTAGAAATGAAAAATATAAAGTAGTACTAATGAAAAAGTTTTCCCTTCAGATTAAGCTAGGTATTTTTAAAGTTTATATTTGAGGTTTTACCATATAAATAAAAATGTATGTTCAAATGCAAAGGACTTTCAAAGTGGTAGGTTTTCAAATGGAGTACTCCAGTGAGCTTAAATAGGCCCAAATGTAGAACTGTTGCCTATGTTACTTTTAATTCTACTATTCTTGCCTTTAGATGTGCCAATATACATATCTGCAACAAAACAGTACTTATTTCTTAGGTTTCTAAATAGTTTAAAATATGATAGCACTACATACATTGAATAATTCATTTAATATAGATAAATCTACAGAGATATTCCACTCAGTCAAACTCAATGACACTCTTTCTTTTCAGAATATTAATTAAATCAAGGTATAGATGTAATAATAATTAATTTTGTCATAAAGTGATCTAAGTGTTCAGTACAGATTTACTAATTTTCTTTTAAAATTACAGAGGTTGCCTTTAACTGTATTGTTTTAAACTGGGCCCCCAATAATATATGTATGAATTCCTAAGCTGCCAATTATCATAATATGACAATGGAAAGCAGCAAGGTGAACTATACTATAATGACTTGTACCCTGGATCCTCCTCAGAGTAATAATCTGCATCAAGCTCAACAATGTGAATCATCCTTAATCTACAGGCATCTGAAAAGACAGGAGGCAGATCTTGGCCAAACTATGAATTTAGATCCTCTTTAACATTAACAAGGCTATATAAAATTTCCTTTGAATAAGAACCAACAAGACCTATACAGGCTGAGTATTCCTTATCCAAAATGCTCAGGACCAGATGTGTTTCTGATTTCAGATTTTTTTAAACTTCGGAATATGTGCATAGACATAATGATGTGTCTTGGGGATAGGACTCAGGTCTAAATCCAAAACTTCATATACACCTTATATATGTGTCCTGAAAGTAATTTTATAAAATTTTAAAATAATTTTATGCATTAAAGTTTGTGTACTCTGAACATCAGAAAGCAAAGATGTCACCCGTGTGGACATTATCTGTGGTTGTTTGGCATCAATATTATGCTGTACATGGAAAAGGGCTAAGAGGGTCTTTTTTCCCTTAGGTATACTGAATAAAGTGTGTTGTGCACTTGTGTTTTGACTGTGACCCATCACATGAGGTCAGGTGTGTAATTTTCCACCTGTGGTGTCATGTTGGTGCTCAAAAAGTTTTGAATTTTGGAGCATTTGGATTTCAGATGTTTAGATTAGGGATGTTCATTCTGTATTAGAGCAGGAGTGAGCTATGGGCTAAGATGGAAATCTTCAGATTTGAGGGGCTGTGTCTTGGTATTCTTTGGATCAGAACTACTGACCCATTTCCCCATCAAAATATTGTTTTCTACCTTTAGTCTTGGTTGATGCTCATCTCTGGGGCAAATCTTTAGGTATTAAAGTAGTCACAGATAAAAAGCAAAAGTCATACTTGCCTCAAATTTTTTTAAAAATGAAATGATGGCTGGGTGTGGTGGCTCATGCCTGTAATCCCAACACTTTGGGAGGCCAAGGTGGGCGGATCACAAGGTCAAGAGATCGAGACCATCCTGGCCAACATAGTGAAACCCTGTCTCTACTAAAAATACAAAAAATTAGCTAGGCGTGGTGGTGTGTGCCTGTAGTCCCAGCTACTCAGGAGGCCGAGGCAGGAGAATCACTGGAACCCGGGAGGCGGAGGTTGCAGTGAGCCGAGATCGCACCACTGCACTCCAGCCTGGTGACAGAGCGAGACTCCATCTCAAAAAAAAGAAAAAAAAAGAAAAAAAAAGAAATGAACATGGAAATGATTAACCATGAAAGCAAGTTAAATGGTAGATCAAGTCGAAGTCCTAGGTTCTCATTGCTTTCCACTGAACACATATATGCAATTAAATGCAAGCAGTATATTCCTGAAGATGCTCACCTTGTCCTCCTGCAACCCACTTAATTCCAATCCACCACAAGGTAAACATCGTACAGTGATGATACACATGAAGGAAAGAAACTTGGTTGTTTTTCTTTCTCAGAATAAAAAACACTGTGTCCAAATACTCAACTCCTTTAGATACAAAGTACCACCACAGAGCAGCAGCTATCTGTAAAAAGGGAAAGCGTGTGTTATAAACACCAAAATGACACTATTGTATGGGTTTATACTCATTGTAAGTAAGTCCAAAATAAACATTTGTATATTGCACAAAATGTACAAGGCATGGAATCATTAATGGCTAAGTAGGTTTGAAAAACCTAAGCATCTCTCCATGGGGAAAAATAGAAAAGAAAGAGTCCAAAGCTCTATCTATACAGTGCCAATAAGTTAGAGAACATTTTCTGTCTGTTCCATAGGTAGATGTCACATAGTGTCAAACTGCTGAATACAGAGCTGGAAGCACGTTCAGACTGCTGTGCTTTTCAACTTGGTAGAGGAACTAAGATGTTTACTTTGTAAAATGATTTTAGTTGTTCATGCTTAGCCTACATCATACCTCAGAAAAACTTGCAAGTAAGTTCATGTAGCAATTGGTCTCTACAAGTGTCTGCCTGTCTGCCCACCCTCTCCCATCACCTTCCCCTCCCCCCCCACCTCTCCGACTGCACCAACATGTGCGACAACATAAATATCCAATCACAGCAGTTTGTATTAGGTATTAAAACCTTTAAAATAATAAATTGGAATGAACAAACAAATATTTCCTAGGTCATAAATATAATCCTGCTTACATGAATAAGTCTTTTCTTTTCCTGGGCTCTAATTAAGGCACCAGATGGTACAGAAAGATTACATTACATGTTGAGATTAAGGATCCAGTGAGAGGTGACCTCTGTATGTTTTAAAATGTTTTACAAGAATCCTACTGTAACAGTAAACAAAACTTAATTTTTTATGTCAAGTATTTTCTATGATAAGCATCCTATGTGCAAATAACAATTAAGGCAGTACATAACTAAAATCTATTTATAAGCTTTCATGTGTTAGGGCCCTGTCAGATTCATTCACAGACAGGCTTAGGTGTTTTAGAGTTGAAGGATCCCTTTGCATTTTATACCTGCACCTGGTATATGTCATGAGATTTTTGTTTGTTTTGGCTTTTGCATTTGAAAAACAAAATTATAATTTTAAAGTATGGGGAAAGAAGAAACAGAAAGCATATAAGAAACAAAGTATTTACAAACTGAGAATTATTTACTGAATTTACTTGAAAAATATCATTAAAAATGATATGAATTGGTGGAAAATAAGCTTGAAATAGTTAACTACTCCCAGCAACACTATAGTTAATATTCACTATTATATTAGTTCTTTAAAATAAAGTAACTGTCAGCATTTTGGCGTCGTAACCTTTAACTAGAAGGAAAGATATAATCTCTTATTTTTCCTCTATCTGGACCTCTACATTTGCCACAATTCACATAAAATAACAACAAATAAGTCTGCTTAGTTTGCAAACTGCACTACATATCTTTAAATAAACTACACCAAAAAGTGATACTTCTTAGCTACGTAACAATGAATACAAAAATGAGTCTCTGCATAAAATATTCACTCTATTGCATCCCATATTAGAGAGGAGAAGAGAGCGCGAGGAAGATTTCAAATGAAATCTGTTGCAAATCTCAGGTTCTTTATCCTCCTAGATTACAGTTCTCATAATAGCTCATTTTTTAAAGACTTGAAAATTTACATCTGTAAGTGAGACTGGTATTTTTAAACCTTTATCCTAAAAATAGTAAATGTTGCCCCATCCAAGGGTTTTTCTATGCATACTCCCAGAAGTCAGTCAGTCAAACACTTATCCCTGTTCCCTTCCCTACAGCAACCAAGAAGTCAGCTCTCCAACTGAAAAGATTCTTTGGCAATAGTTATCAGAAGAAAATTTTTCATAGCCAATACATCTAGAGAGTAGTCTCTCTCATTTTCTCTCAGTCACATCCCAGGTTTTATTTCCTTCTTAGTCATTTGTTTACATGGCTGCTGTCTGCCTTCTCAACCTCACTAAAATGCCAGCCCCACAAAGGCAGGGTTTTTCACCCCTGTCCCCAGTACCAACATATAGTAGATGCTCAATACCTATTTAATGAATAAATAAAACCAACATGACAACCAAACAGGTGATTTTTCATCAGTCCATAAGTCTTCTAATAGGGAAATGAAGATATGTACACAAAATGGTTAAGTACATTAAAGCAATTTGGTCTCCGGTCTTGATGAATACTGATATTTATATATTGTCTACTCCCCATGCCAGGAAACTATTTTTCTCAAGGGAAGCCACTAGATATTATTACTACATATACTATAAGTAACATAAAACATGTTATGTTGTATATGTAATTTCTAGTATGAACCACAGTATATAAGAAGAGTTCAATAAACATTTAATAGAATAAGGTAATCTGTTGTTTCTTTTGCTTAAATTAATGTTAATTTTACTAATGTAAGTGAATGGAAAATAAAATATAACATCTTGTTACTAGTGGTTTATTTTTCTGCAAATATAATAAAAAAACTGAGTTTATGCCAATACAAATTGTTCTATGCCTAATTTCCTAAACATTCCACACTTCACAAAACATTTACCTTTCCTCACTTTCTTAACACATAACTTGGACTCTAACAGTTTCTACTCTTGAGCAAAAACAAACAAACAAAAATCTAAAATAATATCTTTAAAAGAAACATGAGACTTCTTTGCTTTAACAAGTACTGCATTCTAGTAATTCAATGCATATTCACTCATGCTGCAAAATAAAACACATTTTTAAGATACAAAAACAAATTTTAAATTAAGTACTTTTTAAAAAAGCATAGTTTTACTGACTCATAACAATCTAGTATAATTTCACTATCATATTAAAGTACATTTTGCCAGGTGTAGTGGCTCACACCTGTAATCTCAGCACTTTGGGAGGCTGAGGCAAGAGGATCCCTTGTGGCTAGGAGTTCAAGACCAGCCTGGGCAACATAGCAAGACCCTGTCTCTACAAAAAGTAAAAAAATAGCTAGGCATGGTGGGACACACCCGTAGTCCCAGCTACTTGGGAGGCTGAGGCAGAAGGATCAATTGAGCCCAGGAGTTTGAGGCTGCAGTGAGCTATGATCATACCACTGCACTTCAGTCTGGGGGACAGAGCAAGAACCTGTCTCTAAATGAATGTTAAAGAACCTGTCTCTTAAAAAAAAGTACATTCTACATTTTCACAGACTGGGGCCTATAAAAATCAAACCACTTTTACTGATTAAGAGTATTTTTAATGTACTTACCCTGACTTCATGAACATTATTAGAATAATCCACACTCTGGCAAATATAGCTATATCCCGCATTATATGATCCCATGAATAACTGGAAAAAGAGTAATAATATTTGTAGTAAAGTTTTAGTAAACACAGCATTAAAAACACAATTACATACAAAATGCAGCCTTTCAAATTATTTTAAACGCAATATTTTCTTTAAAAATTTCAAATGCATTAAAAATTTCATGCGCTCCAATTGCTAGAAGTTACTGTGCATTAATTTGTTCTATAATTAAAATCTAAATTAAAAATCACATGTAACTTTTATACTGAATATTTATCTAATAAATACTTCACAGCAGTAAGAGAAATTTTTATTGCTAGGACTCAGATTTCAAAGTTGTCCTACCTTAACTGGTTTCTATGTTTGATCCAGAGTGGTTTGCATCTAACAAATTAGGTACAGGTATCCAAATAAATTAAAGTGTTTATGAAGTTGAGACTCGAGGCTAAGTTTTGAATTAAAGAAATATTTCTTTTTCTAAGAAGAGTTATTGTTTATTTTCCTAGCATTACTAGTCAGTTCTCTGGGATCATACAGAATTTTAATGAGTCTCTTAGGAAACAAATTCTTTATACATATGCAATTTAAAAAATGGCTGTTGTCAATCTAACCTTTAGGATTTCCTTTGAAAATGTTGTGGAGAATTTGCTAGTGCCCAGAAAAGTATATAATGATTAGTAACAACAGCTATATGGTAGTTAATTCATTTTAATTCCAGCCCAAAATACAACATTACATAATAGGATTTACTTGAAATTGGCATATTTTGATCAGTTACCAAACCAGAAACTACTGAATAAGAATTATAAATAAATAGCTGTTACTGTTTACCGAGTGCTTAATACGTGCCAAACACTATGCAAAAATTATCTTACTTAACTACGATAATAACCTGAGATGGTAGGTATTTGTGGGGAAAACGAGGCTAAGAAAAGTTAAATAACTTTCAATGCCAGAACAGCTAGTAAGGGTTATTTTAGAATCCAGTTGGTCTTATTCAAAATTCCATTTTAAATAACTTTCCTATACCTCATGTTTAATATTTTTGTTATTCAAAAGTGAAAAATGTCAAAAATGTACTTTTAGAGTAGCTAACAGTTATGTCTGGGTAAAATATTACAATGATGGTTTTACACATTCTCATTTTTAAATTTCCAATAACCTTGGAAAATTATTAAAGTGATCTTAAAAACATACCTCTCTGAAGATAAAAAGGTTAAGCAAAACCATTCCAAAATTATAGATAATGAGCACTAGACGCATCTGAAAAGGTTCTCGGTCCTTCATCCATTTTGGACCCAGCCACACAAACAGGAGATAAAGAGTGCTTATACTTAGTGTAGGCCAAGGAGACTGCATCAGAGGCCAATTTTCCACACGCTTATCTACAGAGAGAACAAAATACCATAAAATTCATTAATCAATAAATGTTTTATAAAATACACTTTTTAGGAATCAAGATGTTTCAACTTAATTTCTAATTTGACCAAATACGGATCACTGTCCTTTGAGTCCCAACAAAAAACACATGGTATAAAAACCAAAGAAATAATACTGACTCCTGCAAGTGGCTTTTGAAAATTATGCTTCATTACTTATGTCACACATTATGTTTTACAGAGAACCTACAGAACAAAAACAAGAAATAAAACGCACTAAAAACAGAGGTGGTTATCTTGGGATGAAAAGTTAATGAAAAACTTCATACACAGAAAATAAATATGTTACGGAAACATTTGTCTTCCATATTACACACGTGAAATTTATTAGGGCAGCTTGGAGGCTGCTCTGTGTGTCCACTCTTAAAGCAGGCAAGAATGTAACTGGAGAGGTACATACGGGGCGATGGTAGCCATTTGCTGAAATATCTGAAGACACTGAAGACAAGAGTATAGGGGCACTGAGAGATTAAGTTAGGGTTAATTACAATTCTATAATGTATTTAAACAGTCACCATATTCAAGACATTTTTCTAACTTTTTCATTGAGAGCATGCGCCTATTTTATTCCCATGAATAACTAACTTGAATGTTTTTCTCTAGAGCTGTGTATCACATAACTTACATATGTGTAACTATATATATAATGCAACACATTATTTTACTTAAAATGAATTGATTGTCCAGCATATTCAAATATGCAACCATAAATCAATTTTATAATGGAATGTTGCCACAAGTAAAACATTTCTGCAACAAGCATGACAATGAAATATGGATGGGATTAACAAAAATTTATCTTTTAACACATTTTTAAAAATATTAATTTTTATATTTCTAAAAGCTAAACAACAGTTGAAGGTTGCAAATCTAATTTCTAATTTATTCTTGGCAATGCAAAACATTTTACATCGTATTTTGAAGAATAATGTATTTTTAAAGTAGTAAAGGAAAATTCAACTTCTTAGAACCAACCTAAATGAATTTAACTTAATTGTTGATTATAATAACTCCCTATTTAAACTGTCATTTTTACTAAAGGCTGTATATGCAAAATGCTTCTGGATCAGTGAACTAGGTATTAAAATACCTTACTTAAAAAATTAATCTGTGTCTATATACTGTCAATAGACAATAAGATACAAGATATAAAACACAATGTTTAATCAAACAATTTGCAAAGTCAGGAAATGACACAACAACTATGGTTTTAATGAAATCAGAGTTGTTAAGAAGGTGAGCTATTGCTTGATGACTCATGATATGGGAAAAAAAGGTGATAATGACTTGAAAGAAAAACAGATATGGGAACCAGGAAAACAGAAAAACTGATTTTATTTCATAGTTTTAAAAGGAGGTCTACTATTCATAGAGATTATGGCTATATCACTCAAATCAAACACATTTCAGAGTTAAAAATAAACCAATATATTTGAACCACAGGAGAGATGATAAACCTCTCACAAGGAGGAAATGACTTAAAAGATGGCGCGGCTGACATTTGTTAAAAAGGCATTGTGCCACGAAGGTCTTATCAGTGACTGTTCACTTTTCTTAATGGCATTTTATCATTTTATGTTCATTATCATTCTAGGACCATATCTTTCTATGCTAAAGGCCCCCTATAAAAGATGAGGTGTGCATCTACTTAGGTATTTCTTTTTCTATATTATAGAGAAAAAAGATTTAGACAAACCCCTTACATTATAGAAGAAACATTTAGACAAACTCTCTGTTCTAGGTCACAGAGAAGGAGTTGCTGTGGTATCCTGTTCTTTTCCACAAACTTTAAGGCAGATGCTGTTTTTCCCGTGAGACTTATACAAAGAGCAAAAGTACTCTCATTAATGCCATACTCCATGTAACAAAGAAAGGAAGATAAATGTATCTGTGAGGAGATTTTAATTTCTAACATCACAGATTATCTCTCACCCTTACCACATACAGAATTCCTACTGACTTCAAAGAAAGTTCTGAGTAGCAGGTAGAGAAAAAAAATTAAAGAAATAGGTCCAAACCTCTGCCAGAAATTAAATAAAAGTGCTCATTCTTTTTGATGTACAGTGTGGTATGCTGTATCGTTTTCATTCAACAGAGAAATTTAAAGAGAGGACTACCACAGGAGAGAGGGAAAGAGACACTAGCGAGAAGCTGAGGATCTTACAATATGAAACACTAATAGAGGCCAATAGAAGAGTAAAAAAGTAAAGAGAAACAGGAAATAACAGAGGCATCAGAGAAAGCACACAAGACCCTACCAGTAAGTAGACTGGTGACTGGGTCTTTTTTTTTTTTTTTTTGCTTTTTTTTTTTTTAAGAGATGGAGTCTCATTCTATTGTCCAGACTAGAGGGCAGTGGTGCACATATGGCTCACTGCAGCCTCCACCTCCAGGGCTCAAGTGATCCACCTGCCTCAGCCTCCTGAGTTGCTGATGCCACAGATTATAAGTAAATAAAAATGCTCATTCTTTTTTACATATAGTGTGGTGCACTGTTGTTCTCTCATTCAACAGAGAATTTCCAAAAGAGAGAAGGAAAGAGGCACTAGTAAGAAGCCACCATGACCAGCTGACTGGCTGAGTTCTAACACTGGCTCTGCTACTGTGCATAGGACCTTAGGAGCACAATCTATCTTCATTTCCTCCATCTATAAAACTGGATGGGAAGTAGGTGAACTAGATTAGTGCTTCTCCGGTTTCAATGAGAAAACGAATCACCAGGTTGGGGAGGGGGGCAGGTGGGCATGGTAAAAATGCAGATTTTGAGACAGTGGGTCTGATATGCAGCCCATTTCTTTTCTTTTTTGAGACAGAGTCTCGTTCTGTTGCCTAAGCTGGAGTAAAGTAGCATGATCTCCGTCCACTGCAGGCTTAGCCTCCTGAGCTCAAGCCATCCTCCCACCTCAGACTCTCAAGTAGCTGGTCCTACAGGCACACGCCAACACACCCTACTAATTTTTGTATTTTTTGTAGAGACAGGATTTTGTCATGCTGCCTAGGCTGGTCTCAAACTCCTAAACTCAAGCAATCCATCCACCTTGGCCTCCCAAAGTGTTAGGATTACAGGTGTGAGCCACCATGCCCAGCCCATGCAGCCCATTTCTAAGAAGACTACATTTTCCAGGAAGGTCTAACTGATGCTATGCCATTATTCCATGGACCATCCCCTTTTGAGCAGTAACAAACCAGATGATCATTTAGGTTTATTTTAACTTCTGAAAATTGTTACTTTTAAAAATAATTATTAGGAAGAAGAACAGACTAACAGTGAGGAAAACTGGATCAAGAAAATTTTAACTGGTCAAGGGACGCATTTTGCATGACCAGAGCACCTGCACATGTTACTATTCCATTACAGCACTCATTACACTGTCCAGTGACCTTCTTTTAAACTGTTTTCTCCCTGAAAAGAGGGGCTGGGTGTTTCATTCTTGTATTGCAAGGCCTATCAAAGTACCTAAAAATATATTTGATGAATAAATAAAGAGTAGATAATTTTTTCACATTATTCCTCTATTCTCTATCCTTTCTGCCAAATCCAAAAGTACATTTGTTGATATTCAAGGTTTCCTCAGTGTCCAAGAACCCTTCCTACAGCTTTTCCCAGATCCTCCTCTATGTTGGCATAATAACTTTATCCTCAAGTCAACAACTCATCAACCCAGTATTTAGTGAATATGTGTGCTCTATATGACCTTTTACTTCATTCCTTACTCCAGGGGAGAAAAGCAATGCCCTCACTTCTTTGCCCAACAATGCAAGGCATGCATCATTCAACAACCACTTAACAAATCCCTGTTTTCACCCTATAAAAGGCCACGTTTTACACCATACCCTTCTCAAATTAGCCCTTCTAGTTCAGAAGGGTCAGAGAGCTTTCAAAACTTCAGCCTTCCAGGATTATCATGGAAGCTATAGTAACTGTCAACCCCTAATCCACAGCATAACAATTCCCAACCTTTTAATAATATTTGGATGAAATTCCTCCATGTCTTTACATGTTATAATACTATACAAGTTATGTTTGTCTTTCTGCATGTATTTGCATTAATATTTCCTTTAGTGCTTCTGATGAGATGCAAATATTCTATATTTCTTTCATATGTTTCCTTTTCCACTAAAAAGGGCTGTGTCACAATAGTGCCATACAATGATATGAAAATTCACCATTACTAACAGTTCCACCTAAGTTTTGAACCAAAAAAAGGTTGGGGGACTAAAACAGTAAAGGAAAATCATGAATACTAATGCTTCATGTATTTTATGTAAACTTTAAATATATTAAATTATCCATATTTTCATTAACTCGAACGTTTAAAAATATATATTAATATTTTACGGCTAAATTAAATCCTCTAATTCATTTGGGCTATGTATTGAATCCAAATGTAGATTATACATATTAGCGTGACAGGAGATACATTTCTATTATGTTGTCAACATCCTAATCCTACACAGTTATCAGTGGGATTCCATGTCATGAATTCATTAAGAAAAATGACTGAAAAACTTCGACTAAAATCCTACCTCTCCAACCACCACTGAAGTCAAACCCTGTCGCCAAATAGTACAAAGATCCAAATATGTTTTATGTAGCATTCTTGGGAATCTCTCTTTAGAAAGTTTTGGTGGGGTGGAGGGGGAAAAAAATGACACAAATATAAATGGACTCTTGTCAAATTTATCAAATTATCAAATTTGTTTATCAAATTATTTTTATATTTTATACTATTAATATGCTTATTAACATGTTTGTACCTTCATGTGTTAATAAATTTGCTCTTATTTTGAGCCTATTAACAATTTTAAGCCTTTCATGTTGTCATGTAAACCTTTATTTAAACTAGAATCATAAAATTTTAGATTTAGAAATGATCCCTGTATCTTAAAAATGAGATTCAGAGAGGTCAAGAGACTTGCCAATGCAGGTAAAGCAAGAGCCTCGTGTAACCTAGCAGCTGTTGTAGGCACTACTCAATCACCATGTACTTTAATCTTAAGGCAGAAAATTTCCCATCGATTTTTTTCTGAATTACAGGTACAAATGCTATATTTTAAGACTGTTCTTTCAAGGGAAAGAAAATAAGACAGACTTTTAAAAGTTCCCTCAATAGAAAGAATGACAAGAGTTACTCAAAGGAGCCAAGTCTTACACTTCCATTAGGTGCAGCATCTGGCAGACCTGGGCCAGGATCATGAATGCTTCAAAGCCATGACACAGAATAAGGGAAAAAGACTAAAGACTAAAGCCTGGAAAAGAGAAAGAGGCCTCAGCAAATACTAAGAGAACTTATGAGAAATCAGATTTAATCTCCATTTTCAGAGAGTGGAATTAGAACCAACATAAGTTATAGGAAAGTAAATTTCACCTGAATTCAGGAAATTTCTAACCAGTGGGTTTTTCCCTTTTGTACATAGAAGGAGCTGTCTCCTTTGGTAATGGGTTTCCCATCATAGTTTTGAAAGAAATTTAAGCAAACCTAAAGCCAAATGTTATAGCAAATTGAGCTCAGGAGCAAAAGCCTTTATTTTAATTATGAGAATTACTAAGGCACATTACACCTTAACCCTTGTGGACCCTTAAAGAGTTAATAAATAGTTTGTAATGAAAATATTTTGAGACTGATTTTTAAAGCTTATGCAAAGTGGGACTGATTTAATGTGGTCAGCAATCATACAATTTTATCTTTATTAAAAGGCTACGTAATAATTATGTAACTATGTGTTTGTCAAAATTCAAAAACTGTTCACTAAAAGAAGTCAATTTTACTATTTGCATATTATTCCTTTATAAAAAATGAGGGGGCTGGGTGCAGTGGCTCACGCCTGTAATCCCAGCACTTTGGGAGGCCGAGGCAGGCGAATCACTTGAGGTCAGGAGTTCAAGACCAGCCTAGCCAACATGGTGAAACCCTGTCTCTACTAAAAATACAAAAAAAAATTAGCCGGGCGTGGTGGTGTGCGCCTGTAATCCCAGCTACTCAGGAGGCTAAGCAGGAGAATTGCTTGAACCTGGGAGGTGGAGGTTGGAGTGAACTGGGATCACGCCATTGCTCTCCAGCCCGGGTGACAGAGAGAGAGAGAGAGAGACTCCTTCTCAAAAAAAAAAAAAAAGAGGAGTCCACCTGAAATGGGGTTTCCCTTGAATACCTTCCACCAATAAGTTTTTATTCTTAATCTGATTTTTATCTTAAGATCACATAGCATGGTGGAATAGATGGAACAGACTCCAAAGTCATATACTACTCCTTTGCAGCAAAGTGATTTTGGCCAGATCACTTGGTCCCTGACCTCTCAATGCTCAACTAGTAGAGGAAGAGACAGACATGAGAATTCAACTGCTATGCAGTGTGATGAGTGTAATGTCAGAGGAGTGTCTTACGTACAGTGGTAGGACAGAAAAGGGGAGAAGGCAGGGTTTAAACACAGACATTTGAACTTTTTTTCAAAGAAGAGGAATTTGACAAGCAGACAGGGAGAAAAGCCTTTTTTCAGGGGGCAGAATTAGAAAGACCTACAAAAGCTCCCTTAGTACAATGACAAGATATATGTAAATGAGAATATCTGAATACCCTGAGAAAACTGAATGTATAAACAGCCCAGAAGCAAGAAATAAAACAATCTGGAAACTAAGCAGACATGATGGAGAGGATATATACAAAGGAAGAGGGCAGGAAATGACTGTGATGATCCCCTAGGAGGTCTTACAAACTACACTGAGGATGCTGGAATTTATCATGTAGATAATGAAGAGATATTTGATTGTTTTTGTTTGTCTGTTTTTTTTTGAGACTGGGTCTGGCTCTGTTGCCCAGACTAGAATGCAGTGGCATGATCTCAGCTCACTGCAGCCTCCACCTCCAGGGCTTAAGTGATTTTCGTGCTTTAGCCACCCAAGTAGATGGGACTACAGGTGTGTGCCACAACACCCAGCTAATTTTTGTGTTTTTTGTAGAGACGAGGTTTCACCATGTTGCCCAGGCTGGCCCTGAACCCCTGAGCTCAAGCAACCCAACTACCTCAGCCTCCCAAAGTGCTGGGATTACAGTCATGAGCCACCATGCCCAGCCAGTTTTGGCTTTTAAAAGATCATGGTAGAGGCAGTGGGGTGTGGACTGAGGGGAAGGGGATATGTCAAGAGGCAGGAAAACCAGCTGCATCAGTGGTTCTCAACACTTGTCTACTACTAGACTACCCATGTAAGAATCACGTGCTTGTTAAAATTATAGATTCCCAGGTCCTACCCCAGACCTACTGAATCGAAATCTCTGCAGGTGGGACTGGACACTATGATCTGAGCTCCCCCGGATGATTCTGACAGGCAGGCAGACGTGGAGACCACGAGAATGTAAGAGATGATGGAAACCTGGGGTCAGGGAGCTGCGCTGGCAATGAACAGGATAGGTAGATATGAAGGTTTCATGGGTAAAATCTACAGACTCCACGACTGTTGTGGATGTGAGAGAAGAGAGTCAAAGAAAAGTTCAGGATTACTGCCAGATTTCTGGTCTATCTGGCAACACAGACAGTGAAGTCATGATCCAGAACAGAGTAAAGGAAGAAGAGCAGATCTGGGAGAAACTGATCATGTGAATGTTAAACATCTCGCATCTGAGCTACTTTTGGGACAGCCAGGTGGAAGCGTCCAGTAGCCTCTGGAGCTGCAGAGGAACTGCCAGGGCTGTGGACACACAGAGGGGTCACTGACAATCACAATCACACCAGAGTTTGAGGTCACAAGGGAAGGAGCATGTAGAGTGAGAGAATAACATGAAAAAGGAATGACTCTGAGGACAGTTGAAGATGAGTGGGTGAAATGGCAGCAAATAAGCCAGAGAGGCAGGAAAAGAGAAAACCATGTCACAAAGACCGAGAAATTTCCAAAAGGAAAGGGTGCAGAACAGAATCTATAGCTAGAGAACCAACTGTTGTTCCCTTTTCTTTTTATAATGAGGAAATAGTTACTTCATAGGGTTAAGATGTGATAACTAAATGAACCAAAGTATGTGAAGGTTCCTAGCACACATGGACACCATGACGTCATGCATTCCCTTTTGCTGCAGCCTATTCTCTCCCAAATTTACATCTTCACAAAGTATGTCTCATGTCAGAGATAATCTGAGCCCCTCCCCTTAAAAGTCAAGCCCCTCAATGTCTTCCAGGATTTTTCTTTTCAACTTAGAGAGTTCTATATTCTGAATACGGACTCTCAAATCAGACTTACCAGCATTAGACTCCTCACTTACCAGCTAAATAAACCCAAGAAGTTACTTAGTGCCCATGGCCTTATAGATGATAGAAGGGCTGTTGTGAGGAATAAAACAATATGTATACGCATCTGACACAGTGTCAGAGTTCAATAATTTTTGGCATTTCATTACTATTGACACTGATCAACCACTAAATCCTCCTCTATCTTCAAAGAGAAGAGTTAAACCAAATTAAATAAAAATTACCATGAATAATTAAACTTAGAAGAGTTTACATTGAGAAGAAAAAAACATTTTATGACATAGACTAAGAAGACATTTTATAATTCTGTATTTATTTATTCAGGAGATAAAATACATAAAAATTCCCACTCTGATTTTTAAAATTATTTAGAGAGGCTATTTTTAAAAACTCCTTTTCATGACAATATAAACCAGATTTTAATAAATAATAAAATGCCTGTAATCTAACAGTTTTCAACTAACCCAGATAACTTCTACTTAATATACAAACAACTATAATTAATACAACGAATTATCAGTATGTTTATTAAAGCAACTTCCTTAAAAACCGCTAATAGACCTATTTTTTTTCTGATTTCTTTTAAAGCTTTTTGCAACTCAGGATCTCCACCAGTCAGAACGAACTATCTTCCCCAAGTAAGCTAAGCTAGTAAAGTTTTACTATAATCTCCCAAAAGAAAAAACAGTAATTAAAAAAATTTTAGAACATCCAAACCCCTAGAAGAACTAAAGAAAAGGTATACAAGAATACAGTAGGAAATCATCTTAGATGATGGCAAGGGGAGTCACATGGAGCAGAGGCAGCTTGATACAGGGAGAGGGACAAGACTTGAATTAAAAACCTAAATTCTAGCTCTGTCATTTATTTTCTAGCCCCATAATGATGAACCTGAAACTCAGAGCCACTATTTTCGCATGTGTAAAGTGAAGGTGATGATAAGATTAACCAAATCATTGGCTCTTTTGACTCAGGTAAAATGAGCAACAGTTACTGATCAATATAATATGGTTCTAGAAGACACAGAAAATTCCTGTTAGGATAAAAAATAATTAAATCTAAATACATCTATCATTTGATTTTTACATTAATAACTTAAGCATGTTTAAAAATTCTTCTTTTTCCATAACAGTACATAGCAGTAGATTGCAAAACAAATTAGGAATACTCCATTCCCTTGTTATTCAAAGTAGAGTCCATGCACCAGCAGAAAACCATCACCTGGAACCTTAAAAGAAATGCAGAATCTCAGGCCTCACCCCACAACTACTAAATCAGAATCTGCATTTTAATAAGATTCCACAGTGACTTAACACATTAAAGTCTAAGGAGCACTGCTCTGGTCTACTCAGAAATGTGAGCCTACTTTAACATGTAATTAAGTCACAAAATAAAGTTGACTTGATTTCTTCCTAGATTCTATCTGAATAAATCAGCCACTTCCTCATCTTCTAAAACCATCTATATTTGTTTAATCTACCATAAACAAAAGAAGAACACAAGTCTAACAATCGCTAAATATTGAGCAGCTTCAGGAGTATATTCAAGACACCAAGAAATCTGTACTATATTATTCCCTAAAACTATCCATCCTTTAATTTGTTAAAACCAACAGTTGCAAATTAATTCCTTTTTTTTAAAACATCTGGCTACTGATCACCACTAATATACCAAGTGATATGAAAAATCCATTTGCCTTTACTGATTACACAAAAAGGTTACCTATTAGTATGTCACACTGTACACTGCAAGTACCCCAAAGGGTAACTGTAGTCTTTTTCTTAAGGAAATAGTCAATGTCTTCCTCCATTTCTTATAAATGTCATGAGGGCCAATGCTACAGCCCTTGTTCCTTGCTGTATCTCTGTTAACAATGCCAGGTATGTAAGAGTCTTCAAAACATTTGTTAAAAGAAATTTTCAATGAAAACTGTAGACAACGGTTGTCAAGAAGAGTCTGGGAAAGAGCTTATTTCTAACAAACGGAGTAAACTCTATACACCTTAAAGGCCTCTCCTAGGTTCAAATCTAAAATGTGACGCTTAATATATTCTTCAAGCCATGTCTATCAGTGAGGTGAAAAAGGCAGAACTAGAAGAGAAGGGCCCTTCAAATACAACTGGACAAATGAGGCAGGTAATGAACAATCTGAGACACACTCTAGAAATAAACAGATCCTGAAGGTGGTGGGTGAAGAATAGTATGATCAGTTTCCTGTATAGTCAGCATGATTAGCAGGGAAAATTTCTGTTCTAACCCCTATGTACTCAAAAAAGAGGATGGAAGGTTTGAGTTTGGAAGAGCACCTGGATGAATGAGAGGAAAGGGTAGCTTTTGCAAAATGCAGTGGTAGACAAGGCAGAGGCTGGGCTAAAAAATGGCAAAGAAGTCAGAATGTGATGGGCAGACAGGAGGGAACAGAGACCTTCACCAGTCAAAGAGGGGAAAGCTGCAATGTCTCAAGGTATGAGGGAGCAGGTGCCCTGAGAGTCGTTCAGCACAGGGTTAAAACAAGATGTTTCCTCTAACTCAGTTCTATAACAGTTACCCAAGAGCCTGAAAGAATGGAGGACAGAGTTAAAAAGCAGAGGGAAAAAGAATTTTCGTTGCAAGTTTGCCTGAATAGAGATCATAATAATGGTAGAAAGTGAGCGAAATTATAAAATTTCCTAGAGCAAGCAAAAAATAAGAACAGATTCAGAAGCTGTAAAGGAGAAAAGACAGTTAACACAGATGAGAGAATCAATATGTGATTCAAGCTGAAGGCTGGTTGCCCTGGGATTTAATTTGACAGGGTTAGTATTAGATGAATCAGGTTCAGGGAAAGTCAGTTTACTCACCTGGAAAATGGGGATAATAACAGAACCTAGCCCAATGGAATATGAGGACTAAATGTGATAATACATATAAAACACTGGACACAGTGCCTGACACATAGTAAGCATCCAATAAATGTTCACTATTATTACTGGGCAATAAAATGGTATTTATTGAATAAATAAGTAGGCTATGTTGCATCATAAAAAGGTCACTGTTGGGAAGGAGACAGATCTTGATCCTATTCCAGCTCTGTTATTTTCTAGCTATGTAGCTTTGAGTCTATTTCTTCATCTATAGATGGTTAAATAATATCTAACTTATAGAGATGATCTGAAAATTAAATATAAGGTGTATAAAATACAGTACTACAGCATCTTAAAATGGTCCTATACTAAATGCTCAATAAATCGTAGTGAGTTTCATCATGTGCAGATGATATCTGGTTTCAAACTCCTGACCTCAATGATCCACCCGCCTCGGCCTCCCAAAGCGCTGGGATTACAGGCGTGAGCCATCGCACCCAAGTGCAGGTGATGTCCAAATTCATGACTTCAGAAAATGGCCTATTCACAAAAGCCAGTTCATAGGGGAAAAGGAGACAATTTCAAGGGAGAAAATACATCTCAAGAGAGAGAGCTGAAGAATGTTGCCTCGTTTCCTGGAAGCCAAAATCAGAATACAAGTAGTTTCCTTCTCTCCCTGTTTCCAAATTTTGCTGGGCTTCTCAGAAAAAGTAGTGATAAAACTTAATCTGGGAGTTCCAAGTTCAACCATCCACCCAGTACTACCAACGAACTCAAAGCTTCAAGAAAATTGAAATGGTGTTTTCCTTTAGCAAAAAAGATGGAAGATATCATTAGAGTGTGTGAGTTAATGGGAACTTTAGCCAAAATCTTCCCTTGACTCTAACAGTTCTATAAGTTGAATAGCCACTGGGTAAAATACTGTTAGTCCTGAATGAATTTCATTATCCTTTCACTAACAAGTTTCTAGCTCTTGTATTATGCAATTTGGCAAATACTTTCATAATTCACTTTGAATACACTTTTTTTAAACAATCCTACACCATCATATGGAAGTTAACCATCTTCTCAGGCTAAATATCACATTTTGTATTTTACATATATTCACATATTTGTGTATGTATATAGTATATGAATAAATATCACTTTGTAGTTTAATCTCATATACCAACCTTTATAGTACCTTTGAATATTTAGATGTCTTTCTTTAGATGATCTCTGGTAATATTATGACTGTTCAGATTTAGTATTCTAAACAGTGATACTTTGTAGATAACAGTAAAAGAAAAGGTAAAATAAAAGAGAAACATAGATTACAGGCCTGATTATTTCTTTCTTGCTTGGCTAGTGTGACGGGAAGAAAAGAGCACCGGGCTAGGGACAAAACAACCCATGCACACTTATTTGCACTATGGTGACCACCTAAAAAAGTTACTTAACTTCTGTAAATCTGAAGGACTTCTAAATATATGGAAAAAATGCCTTCAAGGCCTATCTCCCAGAGTTATTGTGAAGTTCTTGGTAAAACCATAAAGAAAAATACAAAGCTAAAGTTTTCTTTCTTGTTATTTGCTACTTTCTAGCCACTTGGATTTTTTTTAAGCCAACAGCTATATATAAACAGCTACATATATAAACAGCTCTTTATAAAGTCATTTTAGACTGAAAAAATAAAGAAGAATTGACTGTTTTACCATTGAGCACTGAAGAGATCATTTCTACAGGTGCTAATGTATTAATTTTATAATATATGAAATTCTTGCATTGCGGTAAAAAGAAAAGCACATAACATAAAATATACCGTCTTAATCATTTTTAAGTGTACAGTCCAGTATCATTAAGCATATCCACATTGTTGTGAATCTCTGGAACTTTTCTATCTTGAAAAACTGAAACTCTATACCTATTAAACAAGTCTTCAGTTCTCCTTCTCCCCAGGCCCTGGCAAACATCTTTCTACTTTCTGTTTCTATTAATTTGACTACTTTATTTATTTATTTATTTATTTATTTATTTATTGGGCCAGGATCTTACTCTGTCACCCAGGTTAGAGTGCAGTGGCACAATTATGGTTCACTGAAGCCTTCACCTCCCAGGTTCAAGTGATCCTCCTCCCTCAGCCGTCTCAATAGCTGAGACTACAGGCATATGGCACTATGCCTGGCTAATTTTTAATATTTTTTTGTTGCCCATGTTGGTCTTGAACTCCTGGGCTCAAGTGATCCTTGAGCTTCCACCTCTCAAAGTGCTAGGATTATAGGCATGAGCCACTGGGCCCAGCCTGAATTTGACTACAGTAGAGGGGCCATATAAGTGGAACCATAATGCCACATACATAATTATCTTTTTGTGACTAGACTATTTCACTTAGTATACAAGGTTCATCTATGTTGTAGCACATGTCAGAATTTCTTTCCTTTTTAAGACTGAATAATATTCCATTGTATGTATATACCACGTTGTGTTTATCCATTTATCCATCAATGGACATCTGGGTCGTTTCCACCTCTTAACCACTGTGAATAATGCTGCTATGTACATTGTGTGAAAAAATATATAAAATTAGTTAAAAACACACATCTGTGCTCACGTTTTTGTTTGATAAGTGAATAAAAATGAAAACAGAAAAGCTTGCTCCTTGGAATTCTGCAGTTCAAAATCACAAATGCTTTTATGTGATTATACCTGACAGTGAGTAACTGATTCCCTCAATGGACTAATGCATTTGTCTTTCAAATTTCAAAAATTTTACTCTAATACAATATAATCATAAATAAAACATCATACTAAGGTATTTGTTTACAAATGGTAATATTTCATGAAAAAAAATATGGCAAAAAATTTTAAAAATTTGTATTTTGATTAGTTAAGGAACATACTTATACCAAAACCATTTAGTTTCTTTTGTTTTCTCTTCTGTAAGACCTACACATTTTTATCAATTTTACAAAAATCTTAAGCCATACTTCCAAACTTAAGTAAAAAATGCTCATATATAAAGTGTTTATAATAGAAAATCATTTGTAATGATGTATGTTAAAATTTCACATTTTCTATTGGAAAAATATGAAGACTGAGTTTAGATTGATATCTAGGCTGCTGTTTTAGGAGATGTTATAAGGATTCAATAAACTAAGCCTTAAAGGTTATGTAGTTCAACCCTCTCACAGCGCAGGTAGAAATAAGAGACCCAAAGAGTCATGAATAACTTGCCTAAAACGACATAATATGCCATCCTCAAAAGCTGAGTATCACAAAATAAATGTAATATATAATTGAGATAATTTTATTCTTTAATATTATTGCTACTGTTTTTGATAAAATAGTTGGCTCTTGGTTATTCAAGGAATCCAGATAATTAAATAGATATAGTGTTACAGCAACAAAAGCAATGTTATTTCAAAACAGACACTTAAATATCTGTATACTTTTGTTTCTCTATTCCTCTACCTATTTCTCATAAAGCAAATTTTAAAAAGTAAAAAGGACTAAATAAGAATCTGTTATTTGTACTATTTAGGCAGTGTTGATAACAGTTTTGCTGGAAAAAAATTTTACTTACTACAAAGAATGAGGTTTCTGAATCCCTGATAAATGTATATTTATTTGAAATTGCTTTACCTATTCCAAGAATAAAGAAAGTGACATCTATATCTAAACTTTTAGAGTCAGGTAGGACCTTACAGATTACCTAATTTAACCCTCTTAATTTACAGAAGAACAATGCTGAGAATTGGGAAGGCAAAGGAACTTGTCCAAACTCTCACAGCAAATCAGCAGCAGACCAGGACTAAAACCTAGGTCATCTAAATCCCAGTCCAGAATTCTTCCCATTCACTATACCACACTGCCCTCCTCACTTCCACACAAGGCAATGCTTCTGCATAGACAATGAAGAGAACAATCATATCTGATTTTATATGTCTTAGAATCTTCATTTTTTATCTGTTTTGTGCTTCTAAATGACTTAATGGCCTGATTTACTCATTAAATTTAGTGAACAGCAACTGAATTAATGACCAACTGATAAAAAATATCATTCTTTTAAAAAACTCTCTGGCTGGGCACAGTGGGTCATGCCTGTAATCCCAGCACTTTGTGGGGCTGAGGTGGGCAGATCACATGACACCAGGAGTTTAAGAGCAGCCAGGGCAACATGGTGAAACCCCCTCTCTACAAAAAACAAAAAGAGAAACCTTCTATAATTTAGTGTGGTCTAAAGCCTTATTCATGTTTAGCAACCACAATATATCATGATTCAAAATTACGCTAGATTAAGAGGGTCATCTCCTGATACATATCATATCAACAAATACGTGTGATAATCTCTGATGTTGGAGAGAAAGATACAAAGGAGTGAAGTGGTAAATAATAACGAAAGTTTAAACAGTTTGAGACTAGGGTCATAGAAGGAATGGCACAGGAAATACATGAGTAATTACTAAAGACAATGAGCTCCTGTGAGACAACAACTTGCTCCAGGGTACCATAAACAAGAAAGGCTTTGCAAAGGAGGACTATTGTACTGGGTTCTGGTAAAAGGTATCTGGAGAGGTAAACAGGGAAAAGGTGGGTAAAGGCAAGGGGAATGGTGGGATGAGAAACATAAAGGTAGACATGTATACATTTTACTCAAGGGTCAGTGAGTTATCTCAGTTGGCTAGAGCTGCAGGTCTTTGGGCAGGGGAATACTGAAGGATCAAGCTAGAAAGTTAATGTGGACCTTGGCTTTAAAAGGCCATGTGTTTCCTCCCATCTCCTTTCTGAAATCCAAACCCACATGATTTTAAAATATATATTCTAATGGAAAATAAAACAATAGTACCTTCGTTTGTTAATAGGCAAAATATCCTGATAAAGAAGAGGAAAAAAACCATCTAAAGCGAAAAAAGATAGACTGTTACACTACTCATTTCGGTGTGCTAATATATGCCTAATTCAGAATAATAAGTGGCTCAATAAATGAAAAATACTTATGTTAATAAGGTTAAATCATTTACAGGTGACATTATCCACAGGACTTGAGCAAAAAAATAAGAAAACAAATTGAATTTTTAAAGGATGACCAAGTGCTCTGTGGCTCTTAAGTTTACAAAAGTGCCATCTGATATATAATTATCTGCAGAATTCTTAAAACTTTGTGTTCCTAAGCCAAAGAATCTAAGTTAAAATAGTTAAAACTGTGTCCTGACACCAGTTTTAGAATCTGCATTGTTTACCCTCCTAGAATTCCATCTGCAATAGAATGTTTTACTTTATGCTATCATTGGGGAATGGACAAGAGCATTAGCTATTAAAGTCTAGCAGTCTGCCACCAAAAATCAGACTGTGGTGAAGGAAAAGACAATAAAAACCAAACCAAAACAAAAAACCATAAAATGGCATGGACATCCCAGAGGCTTCAGAGAGCTTATGAGTAAAGGATAATTAGGACCTCACTGAAAACAGTGACCAAGGGAGATCCCGTGTTAGGAGCTGGTGATGTTTCTTTCTTTTTTTTTTTTTTTTTTTTTTAATTAGCTGCCTACAACTTGAATCAGAATGTCTTTTCTCAAAGAAACATTCAAAGAAAACTGTGTTACCAGGCTAAGCCAAACAAATAAACCTATTTTAGGTAATAACATAGATGAAAAACTAAACATTAACTGTGACAAATAATAAAATTAATGTAAGCATACTGTACAATATTTAAAATACATGCTCCTCTGGGGCCTAGCAATCCCTAAGACAAACCTGCTTTTACTTCAGCTTATTTGAGCTGAGTTAAACATCCCCTCCCACTAGACCCCAGCTTCATCAAACCTGGATGACTCACTGGCCTGACCCTTAAACACCTTCCCAGTTTCCATGGTTTTCAGTCAAGCTGTTCCCCTTGCCTTTGACACCTTTTGCCCTAGTATGCCTCTCCAAATACTCTGACAGTACTCACATCAACTCCTCATTCAAGGGCAGAGGGAAGTAAACTGTGATGAAACAGCTAAAATATTCTAAAAACAACCTGTATATTCCTTTCAGTTAGGAGAAGTAGAGATGAGAAGAGCAGGGAAGGACTTTTCTGATCTTCCCTAGGCCCCAGCTAGGCCTGAGTCTGACAGATCCCACTGCCTCTAGACCATGATATCAAGGAAAGGGGAATGACAGTGACCTCCTAGACTTTGCAAGCTGCATGAAGGCAGTGACCAAGTGTCCTCCTTTCCTCCCCAGAGCCTAGAACTGTGCCTGCACATGGCAAGTAAATACGGAAAGAAATGGTATCATAAGCCTGGCTTCCACATTTCGTCATCCTACAGCTCTCCTCCCTCTTCCTGTACCACTCATCCCTTCTCCTTTCTGACCCCTCCAAAGTGAATTCAAGGACCCAGCAAGTTATGTTCTAACTGCAACTACCAAGTAGACAATTGTTTTCACCAAAATGCGGGGTACTGCATCTATGAAAAGAGGGCCAATGCCAATCATTACCACCCCCAACCAACAGACAGCACCCATACCCTGTGAACAACAGCTATTTAGAAACAAATGGTCACAAGATATATGGCCTCACAGGAGACACCTGGCTTTACTGTAAGCATCCTACTAACTCTCTAGGGTGTTTATATGCTAAATGTCAGGTATGCAAAAAAGCTATTGAACATTTATTAAAAGCATGAATAAATGAATAATGTAGATAAGTTGGGTATTCATAGATTGGGGAATATTTAGATTTATCAGTTTAAAAAATGTATATACAACTTTTATTAGATACATACTTTGAGCCTAGGACTCCAATCCTAATAATTTAAATGTACTCATGAAGTGAAAGAATAGAAGAAAAAAACTAACATGATGACATGGAATACCTACTCTAATACTAACAACTAGTATAAAGTCCTACACCAGCCTATAATTTAATATAAACCAACGCTAAATTCCTCGTTCAAAATGTCTACAAATATAGAGAAATAAAAATTACTTTTGTTGTTTTTCTAAAAGTACAGCTCTTTCAAAGTTTCAATTCCAATGTACAAAGTGTTAATACTATAGTAAAAGGAACATTTTTGTTAACATTATTATGGACCATATTTTGTATTTGCTACGTATGTGCCTCTGAAAAGCCCAGTTTTCAGACATTTCTTTGGATATGTTTGGATATTTAAAGCACCATTTGATATAACAGCACAAAATGGCATTTAATGAATTAATAAAAGAATGAAAGAAGCATGTAACTACAGCACTAGGAACGAGAGCAGCCAAGGATAAGGAGCCTACTTCATTTCTTGCTCTCCCTCAATAATTTGCATCCTTTCACCACACTCATCACTATTGCTCAAGACCATCTTTCTATCCCGCCCATTTTTGTTTCCCCTTCTTTCCAAACATCTGACTCACCAACTTTTGTTTAACCTTATCTAATAAGCTACTTTTCTACTTTGATATCCCCCACCCAGATTTTCATCAAATTATGCTGAGAGGTGGAATCAGAGCAGAGTGAATGAGTCCAAAAAAAAAAAAGGAACACGAGGAGCATAGAATGAGGGAGAGTAAACGTAAATGGGACACCACAGACTTCAGGTCTATTCGGCCTGGACCTGAAAAATACTCCTCCTCACACAGCAGTACAGCAGAACAGACTATATCCACTAAGCCTCTCTGTTGGTTAAGAAATACCATCTGCCTACATAAGGTAGCTCATTACAGAAAGCAAGGAAGCAGTCTCAGGTTTCGTAAGTGGATAGTCAAAGCATAGGCAAATACCTTCCTTGGGCCTGCTAGTGAGAGGTCACTCGAGTTCTAGGGCTACTCTCACTTCTCAGGCTTGGCCCACAATATTATATTATTTTATATACCCTCCAAAGCCTAGTAGCAAGCTTTCACATGCGGCAACTGCACAAAATTTCCTGTTTCATTTGTGTGTGTGTGTGGTTTTTTTTTACACAAACATCATCAGGAAGGAATTCACCATCACAGAAAGGTGTATTCTACCTTTGCCCTCAATTTTTCCTTCTGAGACTCAAGAGATGGGAAAGCTCCGGGATAGGATAGGAATGACAGGACTGAGAACTCCTGGGTGTGGCTCTGGCTATATGGAGACTGGAGGATCTCAACAGAGTCTAACTCCTAGGTATGCGAAGTGCTATTACCTGCTAAAGAACTTGTCTGATGTTCAGCTCTATACAATTGTGTAATGGGAAGCCCTGATGCAACGTTTAAAGAACCGAAATCACAGACATGAAGGGAAGGGCACATCTTTCCCAGTTTTTGCAGGTACAGCGTAACATCAGTGTAACAACACACAGAAAAAAAAAAAAACTTGAAGAAATACTCCATTGAAAACTGCCTTTTAACCATTTTCAGCTGTAATGGCTTATTAAATAGCTATTTCCCAGTG
The DNA here is from genome assembly GCF_028885625.2 of Pongo pygmaeus. Lineage (NCBI taxonomy): Eukaryota > Metazoa > Chordata > Mammalia > Primates > Hominidae > Pongo > Pongo pygmaeus. The sequence goes on from NC_072378.2 coordinate 79,472,518, forward strand.
TCAAAGTTGAGATCTTCTGAAAAAGAACATACTTTTCTAAAGAAGTGAATGCAGTATTAATGTCAAATAATCATTTTGTCTCTCACAAAAATAATTCCAGCAAACGTTTTTCCCACAACATAAGCCCTATGTATCGGACTACATTCATGCTGTAACCACTGTCTAATCTGTCTAATTTACTCTAACAATAAACACAAAAACTACAGGAGTACATTTTCATTTCGAAGTAGGGAAGGCAGAGTCATAAGATGGAACGTTAATATCCTTCACTGATAGGATGCAGTGTGATACTGCAAAAGGACCAGAAAAATTGACATCGTAAAATCATTTCTGAAATCCTTTAAACCTTATTTTAGATATCAAAGACTTTTAAATGCTTTAAAATCAAAAGCAGCGAAGCAAATGAAGAAATAAACAGTAAAATGTAAAAACATAATATCACAATTGGACGCTAGGAAAGCTGCATATATCAAACAATTGACAGCCCTGCCAAATTAACTGCAACAGCTAAAGTTTGCTGATTTAAGAACTGTATATGTGTAGGCATCTGGGACAACCTCTAGGTGTTGCTGTAGAGACCCCCTTCCTAAAGACTGATTTCTTCCCCGGTGTTTTGGCCTCCCCCTCCCCCTGACTGCACTGCAGTGCGCAAAGACATTATAGACAATCACTTCAAACATATTTGCTGTTGAAAATGCCTCGGAAACTAACATTCTTCAAGGTTCAAGGAGCCAAACAATGTTATTTTACTTTTCAGTCCAAATTATACTATAGGTGAAGGAGCTAGATAGAAGAAAAGATTAGCAGGGTTGTGTCAAAGCAACCAGGAGGCTGAAGAAACCTCCTGTACCTTCAGCTGCCCCTGAAGCCCTCCTTCCTCCCCAGCCCGCTCTCCATACAAAATAGGACTAAATGTTAAAAGGAATCCTGTGCACGGGGAAGAGTGAGGCGAGCTCGGGAGATGTGGGAGCACAGGGTGGGGCGGCTCCTGCGAGGAGTTCCTAGCTGCACAGGCTCCATCTGATATGTCAGCTCCCGCATCCGAGATGGAGGGAGCTCAGAGGAAAAACCTGCGAGTGTCGGGGGAGGGGAGGCCTTAACATTCGGATCAGATTAACCAGTGCTCAACCGCAGTGCCCGCGCCGGCCCCTCCGCTGATCCGCAGCATCCGAAAGCCGCAGGGCGCGGGGGCCTGTGGGGCCGGGCCCGGGCGCTACGAGGCCAGGGGCCGATGACCCCCCGCGGGGGACCAAGCGAGGATGGGGAAGTCAGCGGCTTTACCTGCGATGGACCAGGTCCAGCGGTAGAACTCTACCGTGTCGTTCAGTGCCGTGGACACTACGTTTAGGACACTACCCGGCTCCGAGTCCAGGAGCCCCATCGCGGCGATGAGCGGGCGCTGGCGGCAGGAGAAAGCAGAGACCCCGAGAGAGGGCTGACCCCGGAGGTGGTGGCGGCCGACGGGGCGAGCGGCGGCCGGGGACCCCTCTAACGGCGGCGGCCCGGCTGCGTCTTCTCCTGCTCCTCGAGGCGCCGCGACGACGGGGATGCGGCAGAAGGCAGGGCCAAGCGGAAGGCGTCGTCAAGGTTCCCGGGAGAAAGACTAGGAGGTGGAGGAGGCCCAGCCGCCAGCACAGTGCGCTGCACCAGTCTGCAGCCTCGCGCCGCAGCCCCTCCAATCTCCTCAGCCGGCGTCACGTGGCCGCGCGCGGGGGCGGGGGGCCGGCCGCCCCTCCTCCCTCCCTCCCTAGTATTGGGACTCGCGGGCGTAGGGATGCTGCGCTCAAGGATGCGACGCAATACGAGCTCGCGCAGGCGCGCGCGGTCGCGCGGGAGCGGGACACCTGGGCCCCTCCTTGGCCCCTCCTTGGCCCCTCCTTGGCCCCTCCCCGCACAAGTCGCCTCATTAGCCTTTCCCGCCCCTGTCCCGGGCATCGGCCCCTGCGGAGGAGTTCACCGCCTCCCCACGGGTGACTTCTTATCCACCCCGGACACGTCCTGGGAAACAGGACACGGGAAGACTGGGTGTTCTGTGGGCAAAGGTGGGGTAGGCGTGGTGCTTTGGTCCTTACCTGACACTCACCTCGATTTCACTTGTGTTCCTGTTTCTTTGACCTCCACCAGCACATGCCTGTCACCATGACAAGAGAAGTGCATGTGTTATGCCTCTGAAGAAGTGAAGGGTATTTGTCTTCCATGCTTCAGCGATGGAGAATAGACTTTGGGGTCGACCCATGAACAAATCAACATATAATTGAATGAACGCTTGCATGTGTTTTGTAGACTCTTTTACTATACATGGAATGAACAAAGCAATATAATTGTGCTAAATTAGGCCATTAGTAGTTCAGAGAAGAGGGAGAACCGAGAAGGGCTTACAGGTGAAGTCCGCTTGAACCTGAAGAAGTTGAGGTGAATCTGAAAAAGGTAATCGCTCAAGAGGCAAAGGGCAATTTAGTGTAGAGAGGAAAACAAAGTAATTGTGGCTATTTTGAAAAATTATTTAGATAAGGTATAGGAGAGCCTACCCTTGAAAAGTAAAAAAAAATACACTACTTGCAATTCATAATTTGATGGTTTCTCACATAAAACAAGATTTTTGAGAATAGTCCAATAACCTTTTCATCTACTTGTTTTTTAAATGTCACCTACTTGTTTAACCTTTTCTCCACTTGCTCATTTTGGATGCTACATTTTAAAGACCAGTGAGTCAAGTGTCTTATTGTTCCTGCCCTTTCACACTGTTAATGTGAATACTATCTTTTATCATACTGAAATGATCTATTTCCCAATTGACCTGGTTATATATTGTCTATATTTTATATTGGAAGCATCCTAGATGGTAAGAATTATTTTTGGTTGCTTGATGAGTACCTAACCCAGTGCTATAAACAGTAATTAATAAATATTTATGATGACAAAAATATAACATGTCTTTCAGAGAATAATAAGGATTATTGTTAGTGGCAGGAACTTTATTGCCTAACTAAAGCAAACACAGACAGACTTCTTTAAATGCCCTATTCTTGAAATTAACCAAATAAAATGTAATTTATTAATTTGCCAAATATATTTGCAAAACTAAAGTTTTCTGGATTGGAATGACAATTTCTCAAGTCTCAATCCTAAATTATGTGTAACAGATTCTAGTAGCTATATAAAAAGAAGAAATCCAGTCAAGTCTCTTCATTTAGGGAGTGGATCAATACCCATTCATTTACGCTGATGATCTAGCAAAGTTCGGATTAGTTCGAGCTTCACCTAAAATTTTGATTACTATTTCTATATTGTGGAATCCTGGATTTTTTAGGGAGAACAGATCTCTACCCATGCTTCCATTCACACACCTAAAACTGCAGCATAATACTTAATACAAGGAGAAATTGTTAAAACAGCTTCAGGTATTTCCCTGATATTTCTTCTACTGTGGAGGTCAACTTAAGTCCCTATTCACTAGGGGGCGCCAGTCACGTATAAGAAAATCATAGATGAGCTAACCTTCAGCTGGGAATGGCGGTCACACAGGTATCACTGTGTCCACACTCCACCTGTAAGAGTAGAATGTTTATTTACCTTTATAAGCTGTCTAAACATATACCAAGAACCAGAACATAAAACTTTCCCAATCTGGAACCCTATTACCTGGCATGAATAAGTGGTTTGTAAATACCAGTGACTGCCCACAACCAAAGCTTACCTTGTTTAGTTGTGCAAAGGGAGGGAAACCCGCATGTCTGCCACCTAGAATAACAGCCATCTAACCAAAATCTTGGTAGCATCATAACAGAGTAAAAGCAAATACAAGCAACAACAGCATCTGCAAATTTTGAGAACAGAGAATTCTTTCATGTGGATCAAATGCAAATAGGATACAGTTACCTACAAAACCTAAAGGAGAAGACATTTTATCATAAATTTTTTTGTATAAAATAGCAATATTTTTTTCTTTTTAAAAACAGGGTCTCACTCTATCAGCTAGGCTGGATTGCAGTGGTGCAATCATAGGTTAGTGCAACACGAATTCCTGGGCTCGAGCTATCCTCCTGCCTCAGCCTCCTAAATAGCTGATAGAGAAGGAGGACTGGCTGTGTTGCCCAGGCTGGTCTCAAATTCCTGCCTGCAAGCAATCCTCCTGCCTTGGCCTCCAAAACCACTGGGATTACAGGAGCGAGCCACCATGCCCAGTACAAAATATTTTTAAATGTCCTACAGTCCATACAAGGTTAGCAACATAAATCAAGCTATCCACCTTTTTTTACCTAGTCCACCTTTCCATGTTGCTAATATTGTCAGCAACCTCTGCTTTCAAAGAAAAGTGAACCTGGAAGCCTGTTGAGTCAGGAGTCAAAAGAAATAAACTAATTAAAGAGTTGTAGAGAAAGACTTTAAATCTTTTAGAAGTAAATTTTGCTACATGGATGCTACTTAGAGAAAATGGAGAAAATTGTTGATAACACTAACTACTATTAGTTCCAGTCTTTTGTTTTATTCTGCTCACTACTCCTCCCCCAAGTTATAGCCATCATGTAACACAGATGCTTTACTAACTTGGAATTACAATGTTTTCCATGAGATATGTTTCATTCAAACTTTTAAAGATGTTTACCTTTTTGTTAGCTTGTATGAATTATTTTTATTTTATTTAAATGGACATAGATTATCCTGATAATACATTAGCACAGATAAAATAACAAAAAAAGAAACAAAATGAAAATCCCCCCCATAATTTCGTCTCCCATTCCAAATAAATTTTACATGCCTATATAAGCCTTTTTTTCTTAACACAGATGGTTTTTTTAAATAATGCTACTCTATAATCTGCTTTTTTAAAAACTTAATACATCAGGAATACTTTTCAACATAATACCAAGTACTTAATATTCCATTATATGGATATACACTCATTTATGTAGCCATTTACCCTATACATTAGCATTTAGATTGTTTCAAATTTGAACTACTGTATCAATTGGTCTTTTAGTATCCACAATATGCAATTTTGTGCACTTGTTTAATAACTCTTAGCATAAATATTTACAAGGGAAATTTCTGGGTCAAAGGTTTGGGACTTTTTTGGGGGGTGGGGAGGTGGTTGTCTTTGTTTTGAGACGGCATCCCACTCTCTTTCCCAGGATAGAGTGTAGTGGCCCAGTCTCGGCTCACTGCAACCTCTGCCTCCCGGGTTTGAGGGATTCTTATGCCCCAGCCTCCCGAGTAGGTGGGATTACAGGCATGTGCCATCACACCCAGCTAATTTTTGTATTTTTATTAGAGACGGGGTTTCACCATGTTAGCTAGGCTAGTCTCAAACTCCTGGTGTCATGTGATCTGCCCGCCTTGGCCTCCCAAAGTGCTGGGAGTACAGGTGTGAGCCACTGTACCCAGCCAAAGGGTTTTAAGTTTACAAATTTTGACACATCATGCCCACTTAACCTCCAGAAATGTACTAATTCACAATTCCACCAAAATTTATGAAAAGGTGCTCATTTCCCCACCCCATTCTCTTTACTGAATTTATGCTTCGTAATCATTAGCAGTCTGAGAGGTAAATATTGATATTTCATTGTTGCTTGACAGATTATCATGTTTATTGCAATTTTAGCCTTCTTTCAGGAATTGTTTGTTTGAATTCTTTAGACATTTTCCGTTAGTTATGTCTACTTTTTCTTATTGATTTATAAGACGTCTTCTTATCATAAAGTTATTAACAGTTTGTCTGCATATGTTGCAAATATATTTTCCCAGTTTGCTATTTGTCTCTTACTAAATTTATTATAATGATTTTCAACTAGGCATATTGGATGCTGGGAATAAGTTAGGTTCACCCACCACCACCTCCACCAGAATCATATATCAGAATGCTTTCTCAGCTTTGCAACCCCTGATGCATATTTCTAAGGTACATATGCTACTCCTTTCCTAAGAATGACAACTACAAATTACTTACATTGGATATTCATTGTTTTGGTGTCACCCAATATGTACACCCAATCTGTATTCTTTACTGGTCAAAGCCATTAGCCCAGTCTCTCTTCACATAGCCATGTTTCAAGGCCATATCCCACACTTTTAGTCATACATTCAAGCATATAGTGATAAAAGGGGAAACCATGGTGGTTCTGCCCGTTTTTCCTGGCTTGGTTATACCAAGAAAAATTTTGTCACTCTTAATTGAGTATTGTCTGAGTTGTGATTTCCTTCACTTACTACTCTAACATCTCCGTCTTCATGGATATCAACAAACTTTGGTCCAAGAAATCTGGTAATAAATTCCAAGTGTTAATGGGGAATGCCTTTTCACCCTGCTCTCATATTCCTATTACTGAAGAGCAATCTGGTTTCAGGGTAGGAGAAGATAAAAAGAGCCCCTGAGAGGAAATAAACCAACCATGATAGAGGAAAGAAACCAGCTGTATTTCAAGGACTTACTTTTAAAAACCCAAGACATCAGAAAAATACTTGGTTCTAGGCAAGCATTTATTCGATTCCAGAAGCTATCTCCTACCAGCCATCCTGATGATCCAGGAATGCCTCTTAAGGAAAATGGTTATATGTGAATAAATGCTTAAAAACTTTCCAATAAATGAACCGTAATTTTATGGACTCAGCAGCTTTGCAGTAGGATTCACCTGCCTGTGAACCACACAAAGATGAATGACCTCCCTCTGATCTTGGAGAAACTGTCTTGAACCTGAAGAATCCATACACACTATACACAAAAGCAAATGTGAATAACAACTGAGGGAAAACATTGGCTTCTGTAACATCACTTATATATCTGTTCCCTCTTTCTCATCCTTGTCAGTTTCTCCTCTTCTTTGTGGCCTGTGAATGTTAAAATTCAATTATTTCTGGCTGCTTTACAAGTTTTTTTTTTTTTACTTACGTTATCCTTTCTGCTTAAACTATTATAATTGTTATTATTTTTGGCTGAGCACAGGGGACTTTATTGATGGTACACAACAACATGGATCTCCCTAGGCCCCTCCCTCTTCAAGGGGCCTGCATGGAAACTGTGAGGAGGAAGATTCAGTGTGGTGGAGAATGAGTTTGCCAGGGACTCCCCAACAGTGAGGGCCTCTTTCTTCCTCTTGTGCTGTCGCTGGGGCTGGTGGTCCAGGGGTCTTACTCCTTGGAGGCCATGTGGGCCATGAGGTCCACCACCCTGTTGTTGTAGCCAAATTCATTGTCATGACAGGAAATGAGCTTGACAAAGTGGTCGTCGAGGGCAGTGCCAGCCCCAGCATTGAAGGTGGAAGAGTGGGTGTCACTGTTGAAGTCGGAGGAGACCACTTGGTGCTCAGTGTAGCCCAGGATGCCTTTGAGGGGGCCCTCTGATGCCTGCTTCACCACCTTCTTGATGTCATCATATTTGGCAGGTTTTTCCAGATGGTAGGTCAGGTCCACCACTGACACGTTGGCAGTGGGGACACGGAAGGCCATGCCAGTGAGCTTCCCATTCAGCTCAGGGATGACCTTCCTCACAGCCTTGGCAGCCCAGTAGAGGCAGGGATGATGTTCTGGAGAGCCCTGTGGCTGTCATGCCACAGTTTCCTGGAGGGGCCATTCACAGTCTTCTGGGTGGCAGTGATGGCGTGGACTGTGGTCATGAGTCCTTCTACAATACCAAAGTTGTCATGGGTGACTTTGGCCAGGGGCACTAGGCAGTTGGTGGTTCAGGTGGCATTGCTGATGATCTTGAGGCTGTTGTCATACTTCTCATGGTTCACACCCATCATGAACATGGGGGGGTCAGCAGAGGGGGAAGAGATGATGACCCTTTTGGCTCCCCACTGCAAGTGAGCCCCAGCATTCTCCATGGTGGTGAAGATGCCAGTGGACTCCATGACATACTCAGCGCCAGCATCTCCTCACTTGATTTTGGAGGTACCTGGCTCCTGGAAGATAGTGATGGGATTTCCATTGATGACACGCTTCCTGTTCTCAGCCTTGATGGTGCCATGGAATTTACCATGGGTGGGATCATACTGGAACATGTAGACCATGTAGTTAAGGTCAATGAATGGGTCATTGATGGCGACAATATCTACTTTACCAGAATTGTAAGCAGCCCTGATGACCAGGCACCCAATACAACCAAATCCGTTGACTCCAACCTTCACTTTCCCCATGGTGTCTCAGGGATGTGGTTGGCACTGCAAGAGAAGATGCAGCTGTCTGTCAAACAGGAGGAGCAGAGAGCCCTGCCTAAATTATTTCATGCACTCTCATAGTGTTGGTTGCCATCTGCATTCATAACTCTCAGATATATATGTTCAACCTAGATCTTCTTTCCAGCTCCTATATCTCATAGCTTGTGTGGTACTTTCTCTTTAATGTAACTCAGGCATCTTGAAAATCAACATGTTAAAAACCTATCTTCCCCTCCCCACAATCTGTTCTTCTTCCATATTTCCCTATTTCCACACATGCCAAAAGTGATCAATGACATTTTATAATATTCTCCCTTCCAACACACATCCAATTCATGACCACCTCCTATTAATTCTGCTTGCAAAATATATCTTGATTTTTTCCACTTCCCTCAGCTCTACTGCATATAGTTTAACTGAAAGTTCCATCATTTCTCTCCCACCTTAAGCACTTCAAACTTCAATCACCTCTTTTTTTTTTTTTTTTTTTTTTGAGACAGTCTTGCTCTGTCACCCAGACCGGAGTGCAGTGGCATGATCTTGGCTCACTGCAACCTCCACCTCCCAGGTTCAAGTGATTCTCCTGCCTCAGCCTCCTGAGTAGCTGGGATTACAGGCACTCACCACCATGCCCGGCTAATTTTTGTATTTTTAGTAGAGATGGGGTTTCACCATGTTGGTCAGGCTGGTCTCGAACTCTTGACTTTGTAATCCACCTGCCTTGGCCTCCCAAAGTGCTGGGATTATAGGTGTGAGTAACCGTGCCTGACCTCAATCACCCCTTAACTGATCTCTCTACATCCATTTATTTCCTCCTACAATTTATTCTCACACAGCACTTTGAGTATCTTTTAAAATTGCATGTCAGATCATGGCATTTCTCATCTTAAAATCTCTTAATATTTCTAGTACTCTCCGGAAGCTCCAAAGCCTCCACATCTAGAAGCTTAGAACATTGTAAATCTTTCTTCTTGCCTAATGAAAATTGATCTAGAATGCCTATCATTCCTTTACCACTTCTGCTTTTAGTGTACACGGAAGCTAATCAGGACCTCTTTCTGTTTCTCCAAAGAGCCAAGCTTCCCTTGACTCAGGGCTTTTGCACATAACTTTCTCCCTCTTGGAATACTCTTTCACAACCTCTGACTAGAGCTAATACCCACTTTACCTTAAATGTATGACTTAGGAAAACTCTGACTCCCATAACAAGGTTAGATACCCATTGCACACACGTTCACGGTGTCTTGTACTTTTTTGTCATAGTATTTGTATCATTTAGCATTAGATCTGATTACATATTACAGAAAAACCCAAAAGAAAAGTGCCTAAAACAAAATAGAAGCTTTTTATTTTTCACTACCTTAAAGGATGTCAGGATGTGGACAGACCAAAGTTAGTAGAGATAAAAGAGCCAGTAAAAGGTAAGCACATAATAATAGACATTTAAGATACATAAAGCAATATTTGACAGACTAAGAAAAAAATTAGACAAATTCAAGATTATTGTTATGGAATTTAATACCCCTATTACATAATTAATATAACAAATAGGCAAAGATAAATTATAGAAGAGATCTATTACACTGCAAATCATTTCACCTGGTGGAGGCCAAATTAATGGGCATGAAACAGTCACAAAAATCTATAATTTTATGGGCCGTTAAATAACTCTTAATAAATTTCAAATATGAAATAATATAGAACTTGACCACAAGGGGATTAAATGGGAAATCAATAACAATGAAATATCTATAAAAATTTTTAAGGCCAAGCACAGTTGCTCACACCTGTAATCCCAACGTTTTGGGAGGCAGAGGCAGGAGGATCAATTGAGGCTGGAAGTTTGAGATCAGCCTGGGCACATAGTGAGGCCCTGTCTCAAGAACAGCAACAGAAAGTATCCAAATTAATTTATTGAGAGTTTTTAGCATGAAGGGCTGTTGAATTTTGTCAAAGGCCTTTTCTGCATCTATTGAGACAATCATGTGGTTTTTGTCTTTGGTTCTGTTTATATGTTTGATTACATTTATTGACATGTGTATGTTGAACCAGCCTTGCATCCCAGGGATGAAGCCCACTTGATCATGGTGGATAAGCTTTTTGATGTGCTGCTGGATTCAGATTGCCAGTATTTTATTGAGGATTTTTGCATCGATGTTCATCAGGGATATTGGTCTAAAATTCTCTTTTTTTGTTGTGTCTCTGCCAGGCTTTGGTATCAGGATGATGCTGGCCTCATAAAATGAGTTAGGGAGGATTCCCTCTTTTTCTGTTGATTGGAATAGTTTCAGAAGGAATGGTAACAGCTCCTCCTTGTACCTCTGGTAGAATTCGGCTGTGAATCCATCTGGTCCTGGACTTTTTTTGGTTGGTAAGCTATAAATTATTGCCTCAATTTCAGAGCCTGTTATTGGTCTATTCAGAGATTCAACTTCTTCCTGGTTTAGCCTTGGGAGGGTGTATGTGTCGAGGAATTTATCCATTTCTTCTAGATTTTCTAGTTTATTTGCATAGAGGTGTTTATAGTATTCTCTGATGGTAGTTTGTGTTTCTGTGGGATCGGTGGTTATATCCCCTTTACCATTTTTTATTGTGTCTATTTGATTCTTCTCTCTTTTCTTCTTTATTAGTCTTGCTAGCGGTCTATCAATTTTGTTGATTGTTTCAAAAAACCAGCTCCTGGATTCATTGATTTTTTGAAGGAGTTTTTGTGTCTCTGTCTCCTTCAGTTGTGCTCTGATCTTAGTTATTTCTTGCCTTCTGCTAGCTTTCGAATGTGTTTGCACTTGCTTCTCTAGTTCATTTAATTGTGATGTTAGGGTGTTAATTTTAGATCTTTCCTGCTGTCTCTTGTGGGCATTTAGTGCTATAAATTTCCCTCTACACACTGCTTTAAATGTGTCCCAGAGATTCTGGTATGTTGTGTCTTTGTTCTCGTTGGTTTCAAAGAACATCTTTATTTCTGCCTTCATTTCGTTATGTACCCAGTAGTCATTCAGGAGCAGGTTGTTCAGTTTCCATGTAGTTGAGAAGTTTTGAGTGAGTTTCTTAATCCTGAGTTCTAGTTTGATTGCACCGTGGCCTGAGAGACAGTTTGTTATAATTTCTGTTCTTTTACATTTGCTGAGGAGTGCTTTACTTCCAACTATGTGGTCAATTTTGGAATAAGTGCGATGTGGTGCTGAGAAGAATGTATATTCTGTTGATTTCGGGTGGAGAGTTCTGTAGATGTCTATTAGGTCCACTTGGTGCAGAGCTGAGTTCAGGTCCTGGATATCCTTGTTAACTTTCTGTCTCGTTGATCTGTCTAATGTTGACAGTGGGGTGTTAAAGTCTCCCCTTATTATTGTGTGGGAGTCTAAGTCTCTTTGTAGGTCTCTAAGGACTTGCTTTATGAATCTGGGTGCTCCTGTATTGGGTGCATATATATTCAGGATAGTTAGCTCTTCTTGTTGAATTGATCCCTTTACCATTATGTAATGGCCTTCTTTGTCTTTTTTGATCTTTGTTGGTTTAAAGTCTGTTTTATCAGAGACTAGGACTGCAACCCCTGCCTTTTTTGTTTTCCATTTGCTTGGTAGATCTTCCTCCATCCCTTTATTTTGAGCCTATGTGTGTCTCTGCACATGAGATGGGTTTCCTGAATACAGCACACTGATGGATCTTGACTCTTTATCCAATTTGCCAGACTTTGTCTTTTAATTGGAGCATTTAGCCCATTTACATTTAAGGTTAATATTGTTATGTGTGAATTTGATCCTGTCATCATGATGTTAGCTGGTTATTTTGCTCGTTAGTTGATGCAGTTTATTCCTAGCCTTGATGGTCTTTACAATTTGGCATGTTTTTGCAGTGGCTGGTACTGGTTGTTCCTTTCCATGTTTAGTGTTTCCTTCTGGAGCTCTTTTAGGGCAGGCCTGGTGGTGACAAAATCTCTCAGCATTTGTTTGTCTGTAAAGGATTTTATTTCTCCTTCACTTATGAAGCTTAGTTTGGCTGGATATGAAATTCTGGGTTGAAAATTATTTTCTTTAAAAATATTGATGGGACGTATCTCAAAATAATAAGAGCTACTTATGACAAACCCACAGCCAATATCATATTGAATGGGCAAAAACTGGAAGCTTTCTCTTTGAAAACTGGCAGAAGACAGGGATGTCCTCTCTCACCACTCCTATTCAACTTAGTGTTGGAAGTTATGGCCAGGGGAATCAGGCAGGAGAAAGAAATAAAAGGTATTCAATTAGGAAAAGAGGAAGTCAAAGTGTACCTGTTTGCAGATGACATGATTGTATATCTAGAAAACCCCATTGTCTCAGCCCAAAATCTCCTTAAGCTGATAAGCAACTTCAGCAAAGTCTCACGATACAAAATCAATGTGCAAAAATCAGAAGCATTCTTATACACCAATAACAGACAAACAGAGAGTCAAATCATGAGTGAACTCCCATTCACAATTGCTTCAAAGAGAATAAAATACCTAGGAATCTAACTTACAAGGGATGTGAAGGACCTCTTCAAGGAGAACTGCAACCACTGCTCAAGGAAATAAAAGAGTACACAAACAAATGGAAGAACATTCCATGCTCACGGATAGGAAGAATCAATATCATGAAAACGGCCATACTGCCCAAGGTAATTTATAGATTCAATGCCATCCCCATCAAGCTACCAAGACTTTCTTCACAGAATTGGAATAAACTACTTTAAAGTTCATATGGAACCAAAAAAGGGCCCGCATTGCCAAGTCAATCCTAAGCCAAAAGAAATCACGCTACCTGACTTCAAACTATACTACAAGGCTACAGTAACCAAAACAGCATGGTACTGGTACCAAAACAGAGATATAGACCAATGTAACAGAACAGAGCCCTAAGAAATAATACCACACATCTACAACTATCTGATCTTTGACAAACCTGACAAAAACAAGAAGTGGGGAAAGGATTCCCTATTTAACAGTGCTGGGAAAACTGGCTAGCCGTATGTAGAAAGCTGAAACTGGATCCCTTCCTTACACCTTATACAACAATTAATTCAAGATGGATTAAAGACTTAAATGTTAGACCTAAAACCATAAAAACCCTAGAAGAAAACCTAGGCAATACCATTCAGGACATAGGCATGGGCAAGGACTTCATGTCTAAAACACCAAAAGCAATGGCAACAAAAAGCCAAAATTGACAAATGGGATCTAATTAAATTACAGAGCTTCTGCATAGCAAAAGAAACTACCATCAGACTGAACAGGCAACCTACAGAATGGGAGAAAATTTTTGCAGTCTACTCATCTGACAAAGGGCTAATATCTAGAATCTACAAAGAACTCAAACAAATTTACAAGAAAAAAACAAACAACCCCATCAAAAAGTGGGCGAAGGATATGAACAGACACTTCTCAAAAGAAGACATTTATGCAGCCAACAGACACATGAAAAAATGCTCATCATCACTGGCCATCAGAGAAATGCAAATCAAAACCACAATGAGATACCATCTCACAGCAGTTAGAATGGAGATCATTAAAAAGTCAGGAAACAACAGGTGCTGGAGAGGATGTGGAGAAATAGGAACACTTTTACACTGTTGGAGGGACTGTAAACTAGTTCAACCATTGTGGAAGTCAGTGTGGCAATTACTCAAGGATCTAGAACTAGAAATACCATTTGACCCAGCCGTCCCATTACTGGATATATACCCAAAGGATTATAAAACATGCTGCTATAAAGACACATGCACATGTATGTTTATTGCGTCACTATTCACAATAGCAAAGACTTGGAACCAACCCAAATATCCAACAATGATAGACTGGATTACGAAAATGTGGCACATATGCACCATGGAATACTATGCAGCCATAAAAAATGATGAGTTCATGTCCTCTGTAGGGACATGGATGAAGCTGGAAACCATCATTCTCAGCAAACTATCGAAAGGACAAAAAACCAAACACCACATGTTCTCACTCATAGGTGGGAATTGAACAATGAGAACACCTGGACACAGGAAGGGGAACATCACACACCAGGGCCTGTTGTGGGGTGGAGGAGGGGAGGGATAGCATTAGGAGATATACCTAATGTAAATGACGAGTTAATAGGTGCAGCACCCCAACATGGAACATGTATACATATGTAACAAACCTGCACATTGTGCACATGTACCCTAGAACTTAAAGTATAATAATAATAAAAAATGTATCCAAACTAAATAATAGTTAAAACACAACATACTAAGTTGTATGGGATGCAATTAAAGCAAGCTTTACAGGAAAATAAATACTTTAATTAGAAGAAGAAATTGCATTCAATGTTCTAAGCTCCTAATTTAAAGAGCTGGAAAAAAACAGTAAATTAGAATAAAAGTAAACAGAAGAAATAAAATAATACAGATAAGAGCAGAAATAAAGGAAAATAGAAAACCGACAGTTGAGAAATTCAGCAAAGCCGTCATTTGCTTCTTTGAAAATAGTAAGAAAATTTATAAATCCTGACATATTCTAATAAAGAAAAAAATAGAGAATAAAAAGATATTATTACAGAACCTATAGGCATTAAAAGGATAATAAGGAAGTATTATAAACAGTTTTATGCTAGAAGATTTGATGATTTAGATATAATAGACCAATTCCTTAGAAAATACAACTTATCAAAACTGAAACAAGAAGAAATGTAAAATTTGAATAGCCTTGAAAGAAATTAAGTTTATAATTTCTTAATGTTCTAACAAATAGCTCTATGCTTAGACAGCTTCATTGCCAAATCCTATGAAATATTTAAGGAAGAAATATTACCAGTGTTACACTCAAACTCTTTCAGAATAAAGAGAAGATAACTCTTCTCAACTCATTTTATGAAGTCACCATAAATCTGATACCAAAACCTACCAAGGACTTCTCAAGAAAAGTAAATTATCATCTAATATTCCTCATTAACATACATGCACAAATCCTTTAGAAATTTATTAAATCAAATTCAACAAGATATAAAGAGGATAATACATCTTTCATGTGTATGTACCCAATACCAGCGTCAAAATACGTGAGGCAAAACCTGATAGAGTTACAAAGAAAAATAAACAACTACGGTATTAGAGACTTCAACACTAATTTCAGTAATTGATAGGTCAAGCATTCAGAAAATCAGTAAGAGTGTAGTTGATCTAAAGAACACTCTCAGTCACCTTGATCTAACGGACATAAAATATTTCAAGCAACAACAGCTGAATACACTGCTTCCTCAAGCTCATGTGGAACATTCACCAAGATAGACCACATTCTGGACTATAAACATACCTTAACAAATCTAAAAGAATAGAAATCATACAAAGTGTGTCCTCAGACCACAATACAATTAAATTAGAAATCAACAATGGAAAGATAATTGGGAAAACCAGAAACGTTTGGAGATTAAACAACATATTTCTAAACAACATGTTGGTCAAAGAGAAGTCTCAAGAGAAATTTTAAAATATTTTGAACTAAATTGAAATAAAAATGCAACTTATCAAAGTTTGTGGGATGCAGAAAAAGCAGTGAGGTTTCCATAGTATTAAAAGTACATGTTAGAAAAGAAAAAAAGGTGGAAAGTTATTAAGCTTCACCTTAGGAAACTGGAGAAAGAAGAGCAGTGTAAACCCAAAGGAAGCAGAAGAAAAGAAATAATAAAAATCAGAGCAGAAATCAGTGAAACCGAAAACTGGAAAACAACAGAGAAAGTCAACATAACCAAAAGCTGCTTCTTTGAAAACATCAATAAAATTGAAACCTCTATCTAGGCTAAGAAAAAAAGAAAGAAGATGCAAATTACTAACATCAGAAATGAAAGAATGGCCGTCACTACTGCTCCCATGAATGTTAAAAGAATAATATATGAATACTCTGAACAAATTTATGCCCACCAATACAATAACATAGGTAAAATGGGCTAATTTCCTAAAATATACTTATTACCAAAATTCATACAAAGAAGATTAGAAAATATGAAGAGAATTATATCTTTTAAAGAAACTGAATCCATAATTCATTAACTTCTATAATGTAATGCACCTTGTCCAGATGGTTTCATTTGTGAATTCTATCAATATTTAAGGAAGAAAGGATACAAATTCTCACAATCTCTTCCAGAAAATAGAAGTACAGGGAACACTTTCTAACTCATTTCATGAGGCCACTATTACTCCAATACCAAAATCAGATAAAGATATTATAAGAAAGGAAAACTACAGACTAAAATCTCTCATAAAATAAATGTTAAAATCTTCAATAAAATATACCAAATTGAATTCAATAATGTATAAAAATAATTAAACATCAAGACCAAGTGGGATTTATTCTAGTTATCCAAGGCTGGTTCAAAAATCATTCCAAATAATTCAAAATCAACATTTAAAAGTCAGTCAGTATAATCCATCACATCAACAGGCTAAAGAAGAAAAATATAATCTTATCAACTGATGCAGAAAAATCATTTGACAAAAATCTAACACCCATTCATAATACAAACTCTCAGCACACAAAGGATAAAGGGAACTTTTTTAACTTGATAAAGAATATCTAAAATTGGCCTACAGCAGACATCAGTCTTAAGATGACTAACTGAACATTTTCTCCTTAAAATTATAAATAAGGCAAAGATACCCTGCTCCACCACTCCTAGTTAGCATCATACTGGAATTCCTAACAAGTGCAATAAGATAATAAAAGGAAATATATGTATTTAGACTGGAAAGGAAAAAATATAACTGTCTTTATTCACAGATAACATGATTATCTATGTGGAAAATCCCAAAGGGTTATCAACAACAAAACTCCTAGAACTAATAAGAGACCATAGGAAGTTTACAGGATACAAGGATAATATACAAAAGTTAATTGCTTTATCAATAATGAACAACTTGAAATGGAAATTTAAAAAGCAATACTATTTACAATAGCACCAAAGAAAATGAAATACTTAGGTATAAATCTAGCAAATTATGCACAGAATCCATATGTGAAAATCTATAAAACTAATGAAATAAATCAAAGGAGATATAAATAAATGGAGAGATATGATATTCTATGTAAACTGATTGGAAGACTAAATATTGTTAACATGCCAATTCTTCCCAATTGCTGTACACATTCAATGCAATCTCAATAAGATTCCAGCAAGCTATTTTGTAAATATCAACCAACTGATTCTAAAGTTCATATGAAAATGTAAGAGACTTAGAATAGCTAACACAATACCAAAGAAGAACACAGTTGGAGAACTCACACTACTTGATTTCAAGACTTAATATAAAGCTACTGTAGTTAAGACCTTGTTATATTGGGGAAAGAATAGACACATAGAATGATGGAAAGAATGCAGAGCCCAGAAATTGACCAACACATATATGGTCAACTTATCTTTGACAAAGAAGCAAAGAAAATTCAATGGAGAAAGAATAGCCTTTTCAACAAATAGTCTAGAACAATTAGAAGTCCATGCAAAAACAAAAACAAAACAAAACCTAGAGAGAAAAATTACATCTTTCACAAAAATTAACTCAGATTGCATTATGGACCTAAATGTAGGATGCAAAACATAAAACTTCTGTATGGAAATATCAGCAAAAATCTAGGTGACCTTCATTATAGTGATGAGTGTTTAGATACAACATCAAAAGCACAATCTATGAAAGAAAAAAATTGATGTCATTAAAATTAAAAACTTCTGCTCTGTGAAAGACTATTTATTTGCAGAATGAAAAGACAAACTACAGAACTGAAGAAAATATTTGCAAACACATATCTGATAAAGGGCTTGTATCCAAAATATTCAAAGAACTCTTAAAACTCAACAATAACAACAACAGCAAAACAAACAACTCGATTGAAAAAATAATCAAAAGATCTGGACACTTCATCAAAGAAGATCTGCAGATGGGAAATAAGGATATGAGATGCTCAACATCATTTGTCATTAAGAACTGCAAATTAAAATAACAATGACATACCACTACACATTTATGAGAATGGCTAAATTTCAAAAGAAAACCTAACAATTCAGAAATCATGCTCCTATTTATTTACCCAACTGATTTGAAAATGTATATCCATACCAAAACCTCAACATGGTTCTTTCCACCATTTTGTAGTCTGTGGAGGCCTACTGGGAAAAGGACTTCTAAAAGATAAATCTGTTTGGAAGGCTGTTTTCCAAGGCCACTTTTGATGGCTATAAGTGGGATCTCTGGAACCAAAGGGAGCACACGGCTCTTCTTGAAATTGAAGGTATTTGTGTCCCAGATGAAACTGAATTCTGTTTGGCCAAGAGATGTGCTTCTGTGTATGAAGCAAAGAACACAGTGACTTCTGCCAGCAAACCAGACAAAACCAGAGTAATCTGGAAAAGGTAACTTGTGCCCATAAAAAAAGGGACATCGTTCATAATAAATTCCAAAACAACTTTCCTGCTAAGGCCATTGAACACAAAATCAATTTGATACTTTTAGGTAATTAGATAGATATTAGCAGCTGGGAGGGGGTAAGAAAAGAGAACCAAAAGGCTGTCACTAAGACAGCCCATGGCCCACCTAAGTTCAGCCCCAGAACTGCCCTAACTCCACCCTAACAGTTGGAATTTGTGGTAAAGTCTGTGGGCCAACACATCCTGGAGAAGGAGAAAGTAGGGCACAGGTGGAAATTACTTAAAGTGGCACATGCCCAGTAACATACAACTGTGTCCTCAAGTTCACCCCATGCTCATTATACCATCATTATAATAAAATTTACATGTGCTTTTACAGCCGCCCACCATGGGCTTTTGTTAACAAAATATGAGTAAGAACATGCACAGTTTAATTTTAGCTACATGTCCATATACTGCCAATCAAATGACATCATCTTGTTACTCAGACACAGGCCAAACCCTAACTCCTTCCCACAAAAGCTGCATCAAAGCCCTCTGAGTTTTGTAAAGAGCGGCTGATTTCACTTCGCAGAAATCAGCCCACTCTCTCTCTGAGAGTCTATTACTGTTCTTCAGTAAACTCTGCTTTGAGCCTGCATTTTGGTGTTAGTTTGCAATTCTTTGCTCAGTATCACAGGAACCAAGATTACTGGTCCAGAGCTCCAGCTCTGTTGATCTTCCAGGTTAAAGAATCCATTCCAACACAGAATTCCCAGTAACAATACTGTACCCCTCAAGGACTTAAACTAATGAAAAGTAAATAAATAAGTGGATTTGTTCTCTTGTAAAACAAAACAAAATAAAAAAACCTGCACAGAGATGTTTATACCAGCTTTCTTCATAATCACCAAAAATTGGAAGAAACCAAGATGTCCTTTAATAAGTGAATGGATAAAATAATTTTGGCACATGCATACAGTGGGATGTTATTCAGCAATAAAAAGAAATGAGCTGTCAAGCCATGAAAAGACATGAATACAACTTTAATGCATAAGTGAATATTGCTAAGTGAAAGAAACTAGTCTAAAAAGGCTACATAATATGTGATTCTAATTATCTAACATTTCTAAAAAGGCAAAGCTCTAGAGACAGTAAAAAGATTGGATACCTTCAGGTACTGGAAAACCTGAGGTTTTGGCACTGGATCAGAACCCCAGCATACTGCAACAGCCCTGTGGCAAAGTGGCCAGAGTCTTTGTTACATGGATCCCTGATCTCATATTTCCTCACTGGACAGGTTCTCCTGGCCTGGGTCTCCAGCCACCCCACACTGGACTATCGAGCCAGTAGTAGCTCTGCAGCTTCCTGGACAGAGCTCCTAATGGAAGGGGCAGGTTGCCATCTTTGCTGTTTTCCAGCCCTCACCCTTGCTGTGTCCAGGCTCTGGAGCATCCATGAGACCAGGTGCTGGTCCAGACCCCCAGAGGAGCACATACCTCAGGTAAAAGTGTCTTGTCTGTTCTCCATGAAGGTCCTGGTCCTCACTTCTCACTGGGCAGGGCTGCCTGACCTGGGACTCCAGTACAACCACCATACCCCCACCTGACTACTTCAATCAGGGACAGCCTAGCAGTTAAAGGAACACATACAAGCAGAGATGAGAATGAGCAAATGCAAGAACTCCAACAACTCAAATGACCAGGGTGTCTTATGTTCTCCAAATAACTATGCTAATTCTCCAACAAGGATTCTTAACTAGACTGAGTTGGCTGAAATGACAGAAATAGAATTCAGAATACAGATAGAAACGAAGATCATAAAGGCTCAGGGGAAAAGCAAAACCCAATTTAAGGAAACTAAGAATTACAAGAAAACAATACAGGAGCTGATAGACAAAATAACAGCTATAAAAAGGAACCTAATTGATCCAATAGAGCTGAAAAATACACTACAAGAATTTCACAATGCAATTGTAAGTATTAACAGCACTAGACCAAGCTGAGGAAAGAATCTTGGAACTTGAAGATTGACTCTCTCGAATAAGACAGTCAGACAAAAATAAAGAAAAAAGAATGAAAGGGAATGAACAAACCCTCTGAGAAATATGGGACTAGGTAAAGAGGCCAAATATACAAATCACTGGCATCACTGAAAGAGATGATGAAAAAGCAAACAACTTGGAAAACATATTTCAGGATATTGTCCATGAAAATTTCCACAACCTCATTAGGCCAACAGCCAAATTCAGGAAATACAGAGAACCACTGCAAAATTCTACATGATAAGATCATCCCAAGACACATGATCATCAGATATTCCAAGGATAAAATAAAAGAAAGAATGTTAATCAGGAAATACAGCAAACTCCTGCAAGATTCTACACAAGAGGATCATCCCAAGGCACATAATCATCAAATTTTCCAAGGATAAAATAAAAGAATGTTAAAGGCAGCCAGCAAGAAAGGGCATGTCACCTACAAAGAGAACCCCATCAGGCTAACAGTGGACCTCTTTGCAGAAATCCTGTGAGCCAGAAGCGATTAGGGGCCTATATTCAACATTCTTAAAGAAAAATATCTTCAAACAAGAATTTTGTATCCAACAAAACTAAGCTTCGTTAGTGAAGGAGAAATGAGATCCTTTACAGGTAAGCAAATACTGAAGGATTTTACTACCATCAGCCCTGTCTTACAAGAGCTCTTGAAAGGAGCTCTAAATATGGAACGGAAAGACCATTATCAGCTAATACAAAAACACACTTAAGACCAGTGATACTATAAAGCAACCACAGACCAGTGATACTATAAAATAACCACATAAACAAGCCAGCATAATAACCAGCTAACAACACAATGACAGGATCAAGTCCATACATATCAATACCAACCTTGAATGTAAACAGGCTAAATGCCTCATTTAAAAGGCACAGAGTGGCAATTTGGATAAAAAAACAAGACTCAGTGGTATGCTGTCTTCAAGATACCACACACAATAATATCCATAGGCTCAAAATAAAGGGATGGAGAAAAAGCTACCAAGCAAATGGAAATCAGAAAAAAAGCAGGAGTTACAATTCTAATTTCAGACAAAACACTTTAAACCACCAAAGATCAAAAAGGTTGAAGAGTATTATATAATGGTAAAGGGTTCAATTCAGCAAGAAGACCTCACTATCCTAAATGTATACACACCCAACATAGAACACTTACTTTCAAAAAGCAATTTCTTAGAGGCCTACAAAGAAACTTAGGCTCTCACACAATTAATAGTGACAGACTTCAACACTCCATTGACAGTATAAGACAGATCATCAAGGCAGAAAATTAATAAAGATATTCAGGACCTGAACTCAACGTTTCACCAAATGGATCTGATAGACTTCTACAGAAGTCTCCAGCCCCAAACAACAGAATAGGCATTCCTCTTTTTGCCACATGGCACATACTCTAAAATCAATCACATAATTGGACATGAAACAATCCTCAGCAAATACAAGAGAACTGAAATCATATCAAATGCACTCACAGATCACAGCACAATAAAAATAAAAATCAAGACAAAAAATTGCTCAAAACCATGTAATTATATGGAAATTAAACAATCTGCTCTTGAATGACTTCTGGGTAAATAATGAAATTAAGGCAGAGATCTGTAAATTTTTTGAAACTGATGAGAACAAAGATACAATATGCCAGAATCTCTGAGACACAGCTAAGGCAGTGTTAAGAAGGAAATTCATAATATGAAATGCCCACATCAAAAAGGGATAACGATCTCCAGTTAATAACCTAACATCAAAGAACTGGAGAAGCAAGAGCAAACCAACCCCAAAGCTAGCACAAGACAAGAAATAACCAAAATCAGAGCTGAACTCAAAGAGATCCAGATACAAAAAATTCAAAACATCAACGGATCCAGTAATTGGTTTGTTGAAAAAATTGAAAAGATAGATAGGCTGCTAGCTAGACTAATAAAAAAGAAAGGAGAGAAGAGCCAAATAAACACAATCAGAAATGACAAATGGGATGTTACCACTGACTCCGCAGAAATACAAAGAACCATCAGAGACTACTACGAACACCTCCATGCACACAAAGTAGAAAACCTGGAAGACATGGATAAATTCCTGAACACAGACACTCTTCCAAGACTGAACCAGAAAGAAATTGATTTTCTGGACAGACCAATAACAAGCTTTGTAACTGAATCAGTCATAAATAGCCTACCAACAAATAGAAGCCCAGGACCAGACAGATTCACGGCATATTCAACTAGATGTACAAAGAAGAGGTGGTATCATTCCTATTGAAACAATGCCAAAAAATTGAGGAGAAGGGACTCTTCCCAAACTCATTCTATGAGGTCAGCATTAACCTGATACCAAAACTTGGCAGAGATACAACAAAAAAAGAAAACTTCAGGCCAATATCCTTGAGGAACACTGATGCAAAATCCTCAACAAAATACTTGCAAACTGAATCCAGCATCACAATTATACTACAGGGCTATAGTAAACAAAACAGCATGGCACTGGTACAAAAACAGACACATAGACCAATGAAACAGAATAGAAAGCCCATAAATAAGGCCACACACCTACAATCATCTGATCTTTGACAAAGCTGACAAAAACAAGCAATGGAGAAAGGACTCCCTATTCAATAATTAATGCTGGGATAATTGGCTAGCCATATGTAGAAGATTGAAACTGGATCCCTTTCTTATACCACATACAAAAACCAACTCAAGATAGATTAAAGATTTAAATGTAAAACCCGAAACTATAAAAACCCTGTAAGATAACCTAGACAATACCATTCTGGACATAGAAACTGTCAAAGATTACATGACAAAGATGCCAAAAGCAATTGCAACAATGCAAAAATTGACAAATGGGATGTAATTAAACTTAAGACCTTCTGCACAGCAAAAGAAACTATCAACAGAGTAAATGGACAACCTACAGAATGGGAGAAAATATTAACAAACTATGCACCTGACAAAGGTCTAATATCCCACATCTATAAGGCACTTAAACAAATTTACAAGAAAAAACCAGCCCCTTTAAAAAGTGGGCAAAGAACATAAACAGACACTTTTCAAAGAAGACACACATGTGGTCAACAAGCATACAAAAAAATGCAATATCACCAAGCATTAGAGATATGCAAATCAAAACCACAATGACATACCATCTCACACCAGTCAGAGCGGCTATTGGTAAAAAGTCAAAAAATAACAGATGCTGGTGAGGTTGCAGAGAAAATGGAATGTTTATACACTGTTAGTTGGAGTGTAAATTAGTTCGTCCATTGTGGAAAGCGGTGTGGCAGTTCCTCAAAGAGCTAAAAACAGAACTACCATTTGACCCAGCAATCCCAATGCTGAGTATATACCCAAAGGAACGTAAATAATTCTACCATGAAGACACGTGCACACACTATTGTGTGTAATGAAAATGTTCATTACAGCACTATTTACAATAGCAAAGACATGGAATCAACCTAAATGCCCATCAGTGGTAGAATGGGTAAAGAAAATGTGGTACACATATGCTATGGAATACTACACAGCCATGAAAAATAACAAGATCATGTTCTTTGTAGGAACATCGATGGAACTGGAGGCCATCATCCTTAAAAGCTAACACAGGAACAGAACTGCATGTTCTCACTTATAAGTGGGAGCTAAACGATGAGAAAACATGGACACAAAGTGGGGAAAAACACACTGGGTTCTACTTGAGAGTTGAAGGTGGGAGGAGGGAGAGGAACAGAAAAAAACAACTAATGGGTACTGGGCTTAGTACTTGGGTTATGAAATGGTCTGTATGGCAAATGATGTGAGTTTGCCTATGTGACAGGCCTGCGCATGTACCCCTGAACCTGTAGTAAAAGTTAAAAATAATAAATAAATAACATAAAAATAAGTAAATAAAAATAAAAATTAAAAAGATCAAGAAAGCCTTGCTAGATTATATGGATGTTTCATTTATATTTCTCTTCCCTTATTCATATGGTCTTCCTATCAGTGGAAACTATGGGGAGTCATCCCTTCCTGCAGCATATGCATAGGACTGCACAAACTAGACTAAAAAACATGATAGTGGGCCTGTGGAGATCAGTTTCACTGTTTCTTCCTCTAAGTCTCATGACAGAACCACTGGAGTAAAGGTACAGCATAATGAGGGCTATAAATCGTAATATAAAGAGGATATATAGAAATTTGAAAAATCTGCAAGGTTTCTCCTTTTATATGTGGATTTTGGTTAATCCTGATTCCTTTCTTTAAAAAAAAAAAAAGATCTGTGGTTGCCAGGGGCTAAAGGGGAGGGAAGAAAGTTGAATATGTGAAGTATAGTGGATTTGGTTTGGGGTTTGGGTGGTGATAATATTCTGTATGATACTGTAATGGTGGATAAATAACACTATGCTTTTTTTTTTTTTTTTTTTTGACAGAGTTTTGCTCTGTCACCCAAGCTGGAGTGCTATGGTGCAATCTCGGCTCACTGCAACCTCCGCCTCCTGGTTTCAAGCAATTCTCTTGCCTCAGCCTCCTGAATAGCTGGGACTACAGGCATGCGCCACCACGCCCAGCTATTTTTTTTTTTTTTAGTAGAAACGGGGTTTCACCATGCTGGTCAGGTTGGTCTTGAACTCCTGACCTCAAATGATCCAACCCCCTCCACCTCCCAAAGTGCTGGGATTACAGGCATGAGCCACCGTGCCCTGCCAACACTATGCATTTCTCACAACCCATAGGACTTTACAGCAAAGAGTAAACCTTAATGTATGAAAAATTTCCAAAATTACTTTGGAATTTGGAGGGTTCCAGGATGAAATATAGACTGTGACAATATAATCTAATTGTATTTCAAAATGTATAGAACAACCTCACTGAAAAGTGTTGGGATAAAATTTGCTGACCTAAGTCCAGTTGAAAATGAGTAATCTGTAAGACTAAAAGAGAAAGGAAAGCACAAAGGTAATGTACTCTAGTTGATATAGTTATTTCCTACAGTGTTATGAGTCAACAATTCTGATACTGCTGTGTATGTGCACTAGAATTGAACAATTAAGTAAATGAATGGCAAATGGTGGAAGCCAGGTTTCTTATTATTAAAGTGTAAGTTTAAAGGTAAGCAAAGGGAGGAGGCTAGGATGATACCCTGTTGTAGATTAGAACTGGACACACCAGCATAAACTCCCATTTGGCTTAATATAGATGCAAAGAGTTTTACATGTAGATATGTTTACAGATGTTCCTGAACTTTTGATGGGGTTATATTCAGATAATCCCATCATAAGTTAAAAATATTGTAAGTCAAAAGTGCATTTTCGACTAAGGTATTTTCAACTTATAATGGGTTTATCCAGATATAGCCCCATTGTAAGTTGGGGAGCATACTGAATGTATATGATTTTTTGCACCATGATATAGTTAAAAAATCATCATAAGTCAGGGACTGTCTGTAAATACATAGGTTAGTATACTCACATGTATTCCTTTGCCCTGTCAGCTGAGAGGGCTAAGAGTAAATGATACTCTACAGGCAACAAGCACACGTCGCATCCAGATTTTGGTGGGTTTTTTTTTTTTTTTGAGACGGGGTCTCGCTCTGTCTCCCAGGCTGCAGTGCAGTGGCGCGATCTCTGCTCACTGCAAGCTCCGCCTCCCGAGTTCACGGCATTCTCTTGCCTCAGCCTCCTAAGTAGCTGGGACTACAGGCGCCTGCCACCATACCCGGCTAATTTTTTTGTATTTTTTAGTAGAGACGGGGTTTCACCGTGTTAGCCAGGATGGTGTCGACATCACAGTCCAGCCCATCTTCCCTCACCTAGCACAGTCCCGAGAGACCTGGCCCATCCTGATCCCTTCCTTTTCTAATGCACTCCTGGGAAACCAGGTTAGTTCTGGGACTGCCGTGATCTAGTATCTTCCTCATACCTGAGCAAGTGCAGCCTCTTCCTTCAGCCCTAATTTTCATAAATGCACCAACAAATGAATTAATGAACAAATGGTATTTCTGTTACTCGTCTGATGTTCCACACTGTACAGTGTAGCATGTGATCCCTAAAGATCCACTCTTATGCCTAATCCTCTTTTGGGACCCAAGGAAATGCTGCTTCCAACCTCTTGTCTTGTGTCCTTTGGAACAAAAGGCAGTTGCATCCATGATGGTTTGTGGATTGCACCACCACCGGAGATGGACACTGCTTCCGAGGATTAGAGTGGTAGAAAGTGCTTACGTAAGAGAAAAGACAAGTTACTTGGACATGTTAACATGTCAAGTTCTTCCTCTTACTATTATTCCTAGTTGTGTGGAAAATCCATTTTGTTGCTTGTCTTTGTGTGTCAATCTGTGGGTCTGAAAGCCTTCAATTAATGTATATTTGCAATAGTTTCACATGGCAACGGAGTAATACTTGAAATATTAAAGAATTCACGTTGTGGTCCAATATGGTAACCTTAGCCACATGTGACTTTTGGGCACCTGAAATGTGTCCAGCTGAGAAGTATTATAATTGTAAAATATACTTTTGTGTGTTTTTGAATTTTGAAGACAGTATGAAAAAAGAATGCAAAAAATTTTAATATATAGATTAAATAAAATATATTATTAAAATAAATATTAACAACATGTTAATGTTTTCTTTTAAATTTTTCAAATGTGGAAGAACCTTTAATGTAAAAAAATTAAAAATTGTATATGTGGCTTGCACTGTATCTATTGGACAATGCTGATCTAGCTATGACATATATAAAATGTGATATTGATTCTTATATTGAAAACTAGATGAACATTTAATGCTAGAATTGTGAACAGTTTTATTTTTATGAAAATATCTAATGTTTTAAATTTTCAAAAATGAATTTTAAAATTTAACTTTAGACAATTTTGATTGAATTTTTGTATATGCATTAGTTTGTATTTTGACTTCTAGTTTAATAATTTCAAATATAAAAAATGACTTTTTGAAAAAACATGAAAATAATTCTAATTTTATATTTATTATAATTTTTGCTGAAATTTTGTAATTATAATTAATTTTGCTTTATTTGGTTTAAAGATGGGTCTCACTAGATTTCCCAGGCTGGATTACAGCGGCTATTCATAGGCACAATCATAGCAAACTTCAGCCTTGAACTCCTGCACTCAAAGGGTCCTCCTGCCTCAGCCTCCACAGTAGTTGGAACTACAGGCTGGTGGCACCTTGCCTGGTTACAATTAATTTTTAGCCCTGGCCAGGCATAGTGGCTCATGCCTGTAATCCCAGCACTTTGGGAGGCCAAGGCAGGTGGATCATCTGAAGTCAGGAGTTCGAGACCAGCTTGACCAACATGGTGAAACCCATGTCTACTGAGAAAATACAAAATTAGCCGGGCATGGTGGTACATGCCTGTAATCCCAGCTACTTGGGAGGCTGAAGCAGGAGAATTGCTTGAACCCTGAAGGTGGAGGTTGCAGTGAGCTGAGATCGCGCCATTGCACTCCAGCCTGAGCAACAAGAGCAAAACTCCATCTCAAAAATAAATAAATAAATAAAAATTTTTAGTCCTTTAGGTTAGTACTCTCAATAGAACATAAATTGTCTGAAACTCTTAATTAATACAACATAATAAGTGATATTTTTCTAATGAAAGTAAGAAAAATAAATGTATGAAATAAATCAATTTATGAATAAGTTATAAATTATATTGTTTCATGTTATAATTCAAAAATGATTGGCTTATCAACAGAAATCCCAGCTGAACATGGGGGCTCATGAGTTTAAGACCAGCCTGGGTGACGCAGTGAGACGCCTCTCTCCAGAAAAAATGAAAAAGCTTGGTGTGGTGGCATGTGCCTATAGACCTAGCTACTTGGGAGGCTGAGGTGGGAAGATCACTTGAGTCCAGGAGTTCGACGAGGTTATAGTGAGTCACTGCACTCCAGCCGAGGTGAAAGAACAAGACCTTGTCTCAAAAAAAAAAAAAAAAAAAGAAAGTCCCCAAAATAGAGTAATAATTAAGTTCAAATAACTTTTCTTTTTCCCAACTACCAATAGCATGAAACTGTAGCATCAAACATGTATTTCAATTTTGTTATTACAGATGTACCGTTATTGCACAGGAGGAGAGAACATATTTAATATTACAGCTCGTTTGCATGACATTTAAATATTTAGACAAATGGTATGTGGACCTCTATTTGCACTATTGTCCTGGATCTCACAAATGTTAGGATGGATCTTTTCTGATCATAAGTGGCGCCCAGGGTAACCAGAAAGTTTTCAGTGAAACAAGACGTTCTCCATGGAATTGCATCACAGCTGAAGCTTCCATGGCTTCTGAGGATCCCTCAGAGCTGACAGTGTTGGTATGGCCTCTCAAGGTCTGTGTGAAACAAAATACAGTCTCTCTCCTAACCCATCTGTATATTTACTCCTAAGCCTGGTTGGAAAGGGATGGACCTAGGAAAAAGGTAGGAAAGAGAACGAACCTGACAACGTCCTTGCATATATGTCTCCTTACTTCTGCCCTTTCCTGGGTGAATTAAATAGCCTGGTTGAAAATTGCTGAGACAGATTTAAAGAAGCTCAAAACTTCTGCAATATATGCAATATAATAGCTGTGGTGCCAGCTTTTGGTAGAAACTGGGTCAAAGGGTGGAGTAGGTAGAAGCGATGCTCTTCAAAAGCTACATCTGCCAACTGAACTACGATCGAAAAGACTTTTGGAGAGTACAAAGGAAAGTTGTAAGCTGAGTTGTTTATTAGGTTGATTCTCATTATTTTAATAATCTATGAAAAGGGTCAACCCTAAAATGTATCAATCCAATATGGATAAATACTGTGAATTATACCTATCTATGGACAAGCTTTACTCACCTCTGGAAATTGATGTCTATTTTCAATGACAGAAACTGTAGAGCTATGAATAACCATTTGATAAGAAATAAAAATGCACTGGGAAGCAAAAGTCCAGAATTCTATTTCTAGTGTTGGTATATCCAAGCCATATTCCCCAGGGCAAATCACTAAACTGGTCTAGGCTTCAATCTCCTACCTGCACACTTCTGAAAGAAAAAATTGTGCTGCCTATCTCATAGACTGATATGAGGATCAAATGGGACCATATAAGTGAAAGCACTTTGAAAATTGTAAAGTGGTTTACAAATATGAAACATTGTCATTTTTTGTTTCACTCTGTGATATTTCCTTCAGGAAGTTAGGACTGATTACTATTGTTACTATTACCATTATATATTGATATGAGTTTATTTGATGTGATTATATAAGATATATATTTTTTAAATGACTATAATTTTGAATTCTAAATCACCAACTATCAAATAGCAAAACCTTGTTAATATATTGTCCCAGAGATACTTGTTTTTTAAAACCTCATTTATTTTACTCACTAATATAGGAATGCTGTTTTCCCTTGAATTCCTATTACTCTTTCCCTCACCTTTGATTTTTAAAATTCAAATGGTTTATTTTCTATAAGATACTTACGTTGTCAAAATAAATATTACCATTTTATCATTGTTTGCTTTTCTTCTGTCTCTCCATCCTGCACTCACCTACAGTGATGATGGAGAAGGAGCTTCTTAGTTTTTCTCAGCCTGCTTGATTTTAGAGGAAAGGGACCCTTGTTGCCCCCTTCTTTGCCCCAGAGGCACCTGTGGGTTCTGACAGGACTAGTCCAGTTGTTGGACACTCCCTGGGCAGCCTTTCCCTATCAGATAAAGCAGGGAGTGAGCCTCTGACAGGTACATCTGTCACTGTCCTGTGTGTCCATGGCTCAAGTGGAACTCTAATCAGACCAATGTTGTGCAAAGTCTTTGTGTGGGCGACGTCTATCCTCCACCCCAAATGAATGACTTACTGCATCTGTGTGCTCAAAGCAAATGAAATCCTTACATACCTTTGAAATAAAAGAGAACAATATGAAAGTATTAGGACATTGGTCCTATCACAAAAGATGCACATTTCATTATGTGAGAAGGAAACTTCAGGCCTCAACATATTAGATAAAATAAGGTATTTTTTATCGCTAACTCAGGAAAGATTTTGAACCTTTTTGTATTCAGGTGGCAAGTAATTCAGGCCCCTCATAGAAGATACTATTAAAATATAATTTAAAATAGGAAAGAGAAACACATACATATTAGAAAAGGCTGTGACCATTCCTCGCCTTCTATTTAATCTGCAGAAATTATTTTAGAATCTCAGAATGCTATTTAGCTTTATTATCACAGCTCTATGTTAGTAAAGTTAATTGCGTGTATATTTTAGTTGTTATAAATGTTCTCTAGAGATTCATGTTAATTACATTTTGAGAAATATTATTTGCAAACAGGTGGCCGGTTACTTTGTATTTCCTTTCTGCAGAGTCAAGAGATGGCATGACAACTAAAGGAGCTGGCTTACTTCTGGGGGCACTCAGAAGGCCACACCATCAGCACAGGTACTATGAGCCTTCTGATGATTCCCGACACTGAATGTGGACCAAAGCAGCAGAGCCCCTGAAAATGTCCTGGCATTTCAGCAGAAAACAGTGTGAGCAAATGATTAATGACTGGGGTCTTCCTGAGTCTTAGTGATACATGAGGTGCAAGGTACAGCCTTGGGCTGGTGGAGCCTCAATTACCACGGAATTTCTCACTAGCCTATAGGAACGGGGCATGGAGTTGGATTTCAAGTGATTTACAGATCATAAACAAATATGATGGTTCTTGAACTTTTGAATTTGTGAACTGAGATTCTGCTATTTTTATGTTATGGCATTCAACATACAAATTTACAAACTGAACAAGGTTTAGAGATAATTAATTATTAACTCTTAGCTTAAACAGGAGGTTACTTTTCTGCCAACCTTAGAATGGTTAGGTTCACAGGTATATAATAACAATCTTCATTTTTTCCCTTGTCCTTTAATTGTAAAAACAGAGTAGCAAAATATACAAATTAAACTTTATTTAGAAAAAGCATCACAATTTCATCATCCAAACACAACAACTATTTTAATGATTTATATATCCTATCATTCTATATACTTGTATAATAACAAGTAACCTGTGTTCTCAGTTTGAGGAGTATCGTGGAGGAATTTCAGCAGAATTGTCAGAAGCCCAAATTCCTTCTTGTTCTTGGCAGAGTATCCTGTGAGGTGGTTGGCTTCTGTGTTCCCTTTCATGGTCTTTGAGTTGCTCCTGCTGCCACCTCACGGCCTCTGTTGCTGTTGGCTGTGTTTATTGCCAAGTGTGTGGGATGGCTTTATGTAGTTTGAAGGTTTGTTACAGCTGAGTTCATTTGAAGATTTTCTTGTGTATCAAGATAGCAGAGTTTCAGCTTGAATCTGGGCCCGTCCAAGCATGTCTAGGGAACTTGTGAAGCCAGCCTATTTTCCTGGAACCTGAAGAGCCTATAGGAAAGAGCTTGAGCTTTGTCTCCTGCTTGGGCCACTGGGCATTTTGAATAAATTGTGAGATACCCTGACAGCAGTCTAATTGAAGGAGGGGTGTAGAGTCCTCTGGGAGAGAACTCATCCTAAGGATGGAAGGTGGGAGCCATAACGAGCCCCCCAGTTTCTTCCCAGAGGAGAATATGGATTCTGAGTATAACTTTGTGACTATGATTCATATCTGTTCCCAGCCAAATTCCATAGATTCATGTGTGGGTCCTAGGCAAAGTGAGAGCCATAGGTAAAAACTGAAAAAACATTCAATGAACACTATAAAATATTAAGGCACACACACACACACACACACACACATAGTGCACTGTTTTTAACACCTCAGATTAAAAGTTAAAAGGGAGAGAGAGGTAACCACAGCAGAGAGTTTGCCATAGATCACAGAGCTTTATTGCTGTGAAATTTTCAGAAATGCATGGAGTGTGGTAAAGTCCTTTGTAGTCAGTGGAGCAGCAGTGGGGGGTTTGCTGAAGAATGGTATGATTGGAGGAACAGGACCTAGGAGAGTAATAGTGATCTTTGGAGGATAAATGTGGTGTCTACAAGGCAGTGAGAGCATTAATAAAGCTAGATTTTTTCCTAATCCCAACTGAGACACTCCCTAGGGACTCTCAGAAATGCTGAAGGGGACCAACCTAAGGACTGAGGAAAAGCATTATGCAAATAAAGGAAATAAGTCCTGAAATCAGGCAGTCTTCATGTGACCCTGAATGTATCTACAGGCTGGTGAAACCTTGGCAAACTTGCATTTCACTTGCATTTGCCTGGTCCCTCAGAGCAGGCTCTGAACCCACATATGGTGTATACTGCTACAGTTAACTACTATCTGGTCAAAAGTGTCTAGCCTGGATTTTTTATACAGTGTTCCTGGCTTTATAACTCTTGACTTATTATTCTTCTTTCACTTTTATTCAGCACATATTTATTAAGTATGCCCTCTGTGTGTGGAGATACAGTAATAAGCAAAACAAACCTTGATCCAGTCCTTTCAGAAATCATAGCCTGGTGCACAAGACAAACCAATTCATTGGTTCAACAATTTTTATTAACTATCTACGATATGGTAGTTAATAAACCATTCAATGTTTTTGGCATAACAGTGTGTACATAGCAAGGATCTCATTCTCAGAGAGCTTATGTGGTAGGGAAAGAGAAAATAACACATAAATAAATACATGAACAGGATAATTACAGATAGTGATAAGTACTATGAAGGGAATAGGCATGGTGATGTGATGAAGAACAACTGGAATTGGGGACGATTTTAGGTCAGGTAGTTGGGCAAGGCATTGTGGAAGAGGCCACGTTTGAACAGGTACCTAAAAGGTTAAAAAAAAAAAAAAAAGCCAACCACTGGGGATCTGTGGGTAGATGTTCTAGCCAGATGCAACAGTAAGATGAAGGGCCCTTAGGCAGGAAAAATTTCACTGTGTTCAAGGAACTGAGATGAGGCCAGTGGGCTAGAGCTTAGTGAGAAAGGAGAAAAAGCGGAATGAGATGGGCTTGGAGAATTAGAAAGGGCCAAATCAGGCAGGGCCTTTCGTAAGCACAGCTTCCTATCTAAGTTACTAGGAATGCTATGAATGGTTGTAAGCAGGGGCCTATCATGATCTGCGAAACTAAGATGACATGTGATGAGAGCTTTCCTTCCCATTTTTTAATAGCACCCCCACCCTGTGGGCCATTCTTGAGGAACTTAAAATAATTTCCTTAGATCTGGACCTGAGAAAAGGTAGAGTGGCACTACTCAGAAGCTGCCACAAAGCTTACCCTTTACACTAATGTGTGATGTATCTACCTTGACTCAAATGTCTCAACTCCTGCCTACTCTAGGGGACTTTAGATGGGACACTTCCTGAAACACTGGAGTGGCTTTGGTCTCCTCCTGTCTGCTGAAAAATTTCTTAAATGAGACTAAATCTCCAGTTACTGTTTCTCCTAGGAAGTTTATGAAGGTCAAACTTCTGTTGTCCTGCCTTTCTCCTTAGAAACAACCTAATATTGGCAAACGTGATTTATTAGAGTCTCAACAACAGTAATGCAACAGGGAAAATGATAGCAATGTCCTGCAGACCTCATAGAACTCAAAGAAGAGTGTTAAGCAGACAAAAAAGACAATTACAGTACTATGTCGTAGCTGTATATTCTCTGACATGAACATGTGAACCACTCCAGAGACTCTCAGAAATAGTAGGGAAATGTGATGTTTTCAAAGAAATGGCAAGCTGCATTAGCAGGTAGAGAAGAGTGAGTCACAAACAGGCTAAAATATGGAACACTAGTTCATCTTTGAGATATCTTCTAAATATTTTGGAAATATTTGGGGCTGCCCAATGGGATTATTCATTTGTGCTTATTTCACTTTCATCCATTCACCCATCATTAAACAAATATATACGTGTATGTGCATGTTTGTGTATACATACGTGTGTGCGTGTATATATATATATATAGCTATAACTCTATTGTATGGTGACTGATATATCTGTTATAGTGTATATATGCTATGGAGTAAATGTTTATGTGTTCCCTAAAACCTAATAACCAATGTGATGGTGTTGGGAGGTGAGGCCTTTAGGAGATAACTGAGTCATGAGGGCTTCATT
Source organism: Pongo pygmaeus (assembly GCF_028885625.2). Lineage (NCBI taxonomy): Eukaryota > Metazoa > Chordata > Mammalia > Primates > Hominidae > Pongo > Pongo pygmaeus. The sequence goes on from NC_072378.2 coordinate 79,507,123, forward strand.
CTCATGAATGATATTACTGCCTTTATAAAAGAGGTTCCAGAGAGCTGCTTTGCCTATTCCACCATATGAGGACTCAGGGAAAAGGCATCATCTATGAACCAGGAAACAGGCCCTCGGAAGATGCCTAACCTGTTGGTGCCTTGATTTTGGACTTCTCAGCCTCCGAAACTGTGAGAAAAAAATTTATGTGATTTATAAGCTACTCAGTTGATGGCATTTTGTTATAGTAGCCTGACTGGAGTAACACAATCAATAATACATATGTATATATACAATATATGTATTATATACGTATATATGTATACATATGTGTATATACACACATACACATATGTATATGTATATGTATGTATATAATACATATACTTTTCTAACTATGGTAATTTTCTTTGGTCGGAAGCTGACTTTAATATCAATACAGCCACTTTGTTTTGAAAGGAACAAAGTTGGAGAGCTAACAGTAACTGATTTTTTCTAAAGTCACAGTAAACAAAAACAGCTAAATTTGCTGTAAAGATAGACAAATATATCAGAAGAACAAAATAGTAAGAAAGTACAGGAATAAATCCATATATATGGAAAAATTATTTTTAACAAAGGTATAAAAGCAATGCAACAGATAAAAGATTTTTCAACAAATGAGATTATAACAATTTTATATCCATATGCAAAAATAAATTTGGATCATTACTTTATATGCTATATAAAAATTAACTCAGAATGGACCATTAACCTAATTGTAAAATTTGAAACTATAACATTTACAGAAGAAAATCTTTGTAAGCTTGAACAAGCAAATATTTATAAGATTTATAAAAGAAAAATTTGGACTTCAGAAAAAAAAATTGCTCTTCAAATGACCCTGTCATCTGAGAATGAAAAGACAAAAAGACAAGCCACAGAACGAAAAAAAATTTTCAAATCACATAACTGATAGTAACTTGTATCCAGATTTTGTATCCACAAAGAACACTCAAAACTCTACAGTAAGGACTCTCAATTATTTTTTAATGTGCAAAAGTTTTGAACAGACACTTCGTCCCCCTCAAAAAATGCCATGGCAAATAAACAGTTGAAAAGATACTCAACATCATTAATAATCAGGATTAGTTAATTAAAAATAAATAAATCAGAATAAATTAAAACCAAAATGAACTACTACACACATATTAGAGTAGCTAAAATTAAAAATGATTAACCACACTAAGTGTAAGAGAGGATGCGGAAGTACTGTAACTTATACACTGCTAGTTGATGGAATGTAGACCAATTACAACTGTGATGGTTAATACTGAGTATCAACTTGATTGGATTGAAGGATACAAAGTATTGATCTTGGGTGTGTCTGTGAGGGTGTTGGCAAAGGAGATTAACATTTGAGTCAGTGGTCTGGGAATGGCAGGCCCACCCTTAATCTGCGTGGGCACAATCTAATCAGATGCCAGCACAGCTAGAATATAAGCAGGCAGAAAAATGTGATCTTGCTGTTCAGCCTGCAGACGGCTAATTATGGCTTGTGATCATGTGAGTTAATACTTAATAAACTCCCCTTTATATATTATATAATACAATATAAAATATATATATAATATATTATATAAGCAAGCAGAAAAATGTGATCTTGCTCCTCAGCCTGCAGACGGCCAATTGTGGGAACTTGTGATCATGTGAGTTAATAATAAACTCCCCTTCATATATATATATATATATATATATATATATATATATATATATATTTAGTTCTGTCCCTCTAGAGAACCCTGACTAATACAATAACCACTTTAGAAAACAATTTGTCAGTTTCTTCAAAAGTTGCATATACACCTAGCAGAAGATACAGCCATACAGCCATTCCACTCCTAGGTATTTACTCAAGAGAAGAGGAAACATAGCCCTTAAAATAATTTATATGAATGTTCTTAACAGCTTTACTTGTAATCACACCAAACTGAAAACAATCCAAGTGTGCATCAACAGGTGAAGAGTACATAGATGAACAGATCATGATATAACCATAAAGTGGAATACTACGTAGCAATACAATGGAATGGACTATTCATACATGCAACACCATCAATGAATCTCAAAATAATTATGCTGAGTGAAAGAGCCATACAAAAAAGAATACATATTACATGATTCCGTTTATATGAAATTATAGGAAATATAAGCTAAGGTATACTAACAGCAGCCTAGTGGCTCCCTGGAGGCACAAGGGAGAAGATTGTTTGGGAGGGAGAGATAACAAAAGGACACAAAGAAACATTTTTGAGGGGATGATGGATATGTTCACTATCTTGATTGTGGTTTCAGTTTTGTGGCTGTATACGTATGTCAAAACTTATCAAATTGTTCAATTTAAATATGTATAGTTTGCTGTATACAATGCCTGAATAAAACTATTTTTTAAATTGTGCATAACTTATATATTTATTTTTTTCTTCCAAAAAGATACTATTAAATTGACATACATTATTAAGGAACAAACAGCATATAACCTAAAACATATGGCTTATAACTTCAACCACAATAACCAGCCTAGTCAGTCCTTTACACACTGCCCTTCTGTTCTCCTTACCCTACCACATGTGCACATAATGCAAAATTCTGTACTTCTTTGTTTCAACCCCAACATGCTAGAAAAAAGACTATAAAACTCTGAGTGATGGTTTCCATTGGTGACTCTCCCGCATTGCATCCCCAGCTATAGGTTTTGGTGTGTCAGTCCTGACAGTCTGAGGGAGTTTACAAAATATATTTTTGATAGTATTCAGTCCTTCATACAGATCATGGCACAAGGAACCCCAGAAAAGTAGTGACTTGGCCAAGAACTACAGTGAGAAACTAAGTATCTGACCTCTAGGCCTTGGATCTTTTTCTAAGATCCATAGTCAAGTGTGCAAAGACAGTGTAATGAGGGAACCTAACCTAGTGCATCTTCTCCGAGGAAAAGATCTGAAACAGAGACTTGTTGAAGAACGAAGGAACTAGAAGGCACTGGAGAATGAGGAAGATTATCCTAGGTGGAAGGAACTGTGTATAGAAAAGATGCCTGTTGGAGGAACCAGAAGTCCAGTGCAGCTACAGCATATGTGCTAAAACATAGTGAATAGCTGTGGAAGACTGCTGTAAAATGTGGCTCAAGAGGGAGGTAAGGACCAGATCATATAGCCTCATAGCCTGAATTAAGAATATCATGCTTAAAGAATAGGAAACCACCAAAGACTTTGTCTGATTTATCCCTTTTAAAAGATAATTTGAAAGCAAATAAGAGTAAATGTGAAAAGACAAATTGGAGAAGCATTGCTATCATTCTTGTAAGGAAGAGATTATGATGGCTTCATCAGAGTAATTACAGAGAAAAGGAGAAACGCATGTGGAGTCAAGGAACATAGGAAAATAAATTAAAATAACTCAGTATTTATTTAGGACCTCTCAAAAAGGGAGGAGTTTTGTGGATAGGATTAAAATCAGGACCGAGGGGTACTTTTGAATTGTTTCCTTTTCAGGTTTGTTAGATTTCTGGTACATTCTTGGACCATGCACAACATCTGCATACATCTGCATAGTAGCTAATAAATATTATTTAGGAACAGTCAGCTCTCAGACACTAGACTTATTCTATTACTCTCCCTAGACATCCCTTGTTATAGACTGAATGTCTCCCCAAAATTCATATGTTGAAGCCCTAACCCCAATGTGCCTGTGTTTGGAGTTAAGACCTATAAGAAGGAAATTAAGATTAAATGAGGTCATAAGGGTGGGGTGCTGGACAAAAGGACTAGTGATCTTACAAGAAGAGGAAGAGGCACCAGAGACATCTCTCACTTTCCACTGTGACACAGAAAGAGAAGGACTCGTGAGGACATGGAAAGACTGGGAGGCTGAGGCAGGTAGATCACTTGAGGTCAGGAGTTCGAGAGCAGCCTGACTAACATGGTGAAACCCCGTCTCTACTAAAAATACAAAAATTAGCAGGGTGTGGTGGCACATGTCTGTAATCCCAGCTACTTGGGAGGCTGAGGCAGGAGAATGGCTTGAACCCGGGAGGTGAAGGTTGCAGTGAGCCAAGATTGTGCCACTGCACTCCAGCCTGGGCAACAAGAGCGAAACACCTCCTAAAAAAAAAAAAAAAAAAAAAAAAGAAGAAAGAAAGATAATAAAAGAAAAAAAGAAAGAAAGAAAGTTAGTTGCCATCTGCAGGCCAAGGAGAAAGGCCTTACCAAAAACTGGCCCTGCTGGTACCTTGACCTTGGGTTTCCAGCCTCCAGAACTGTGTGAAAATAAATTTCTGTTTTTTAAGCCACCCAGTCTGTAATATTTTGTTATGGTAGCTTGAGCTGATTAATATATATCTTTACCCTGAAGACATTTCTTCCCATGTCTATTTGGTTCATCTGAAATTTTGATTACTCTAGGTAAACTAAGAAGGGTGATATGGGTTGAATGTCTGTCCTCTCCAAATCTCATGCTGAAATGTAATTCCCAATATTAGAGGTGAGGCATAGTGGGAAGTATTGGATCATGGGGGCAGATCCTACATAAATGGCTTAGTGTCATACCCCTGGTGATGAGTGAGTTCTCGCTCAGTTAGTTCATGTGAGATCAACTGTTTAAAAAGAGTCTGGAACCTCCCCCTTCTCTCTCTTGCTCATGCTCTTGCCATGTGACATGCTGGCTCCCCATCACCTTCTGCCATGATTGGAAGTTTCCTGAGGCCCTCACCAGAAACCGAGCAGATGCTGGCACTGTGCTTTTCATACACCCTGCAGAACCATAAGCCAATTAAACCTCTTTCTTCTTTATGTTGTTCTTGTTGTTGTTGTTGAGACGGAGTCTTTCTCTGTCGCTCAGAATGGAGTGCAGTGGCATGATCTTGGCTAACTGCAACCTCCACCTCTTGGATTCAAGCGATTCTCTTGCCTCAGCCTCCCAAGCAGCCAGGACTACAGGCATGTGCCACCACACCCTGCTATTTTTTTTATTTTTAGTAGAGACAGGGTTTCACCATGTTAGCCAGGCTGGTCTCAAACTCCTGAGCTCAAGAAATCCGTCTGCCTTGGCCTCCCAAAGTGCTAGGATTACAGGTGTTAGCCACCGTGCCCGGCCCTCTTTTCTTTACAAATCACACAACCTCAAATATTCCTTTATAGCAATGCAAAAATAGCCTAACACAGAAAATTGGTACCAGGAGCGGAGTGTTACTATAAAAATACCTGAAAATGTGGAAGTGGCTTTGGGACTGGACAACAAGCAGAGAGGTTGGAAGAGTTTGCAAGGCTCAGAAGAAGACACAAAGATGATGGAAAATTTTGAATTCTTAGAGACTGGTTAAATGATTGTGACCAAAATGTTAGTAGAGATAGGGATAGTGAAAACCAGGCTGAGGAGGTCTCAGATGGGAATGAGGAAGTTTTTGGAAACTGGAGTAAAGGTCACCCATGTTATGCCCTAGCAATGAACTTGGCTGCATTGTGTTCATGTCCTAGGGATCTGTGGAAGTTTGAACTTAATGGACTATCTGGCAGAAGAAATTTCAAAGCAGCAAAATATTAAAGAAGTCACTGGGCTGCTTCTAGCAATTTATGATCAGGAGCAAATACAAGCAAATACAGGAGCGAAAAAACAAGTGACTTAAAGCTGGAAATTACAGTTAAAAGGGAAGCAGAGGCCAGGCATGGTGGCTCACACCTGTAATCCCAGAACTTTGGGAAGCTGAGGAGGGCAGATTGCTTGAGCTCAGGGGTTCGAGAGCAGCCTGGGCAACACAGTGAAACCCCATCTCTACAAAAATACAAAAAAATAGCTGGGCATGGTGGTGCACCTGTGGTCCCATCTATTTGGGAGGCTGAGGCAGCAGGATTGCTTGAGCCCATGAGGAAGTGGCTGCAGAGAGCCGAGATTGCACCACTACACTCCAGCCTAGATGATGGAGCAAGACCCTGTCTCAAAAATAAAATAAAATAAAATAAAAATAAAAAATAAATAAAAGGGAAGCAGAGCATAAAAGTTTGGAAAATTTGCAGCCTGGTCATGTGGCAGAGAAAGAAAAAGCATTTTCAGGTAAGGAATCCAAGCAAGCTGTGGAGCAACCACTTGCTAGGAGATTAGCATGACTAAAGAGGAGCCAAGTGCTACTATCCAATACAAAAGGAAAAAGCCTTCAAAGTCATTTCAGAAATCTTCAGAACAGTCCCTTTCATCACAGGTTCAGAGGCTGATATAGTTTGGATATTTTATCCCTGCGCAAATCTCATGTTGAATTGTAATCCCCAGTGCTGGAGGTTGGGCCTGGTGGGAGGTGTTTGGGTCATTGTGGTGGATCCCTCATGCTTGTTGCTATCTTTGCCATAGTGAGTTCTTGCAAGTTCTTGTCATTTAAAAGTATATGCACCTCCCTCCCTACACTCTCTCTCTTGCTCCTGCTTTTTCCCTGTGAGGTGTCTGCCCCTGCTTCACCTTCCACCATGAGTAAAAACTTCCTGAGGCCTCCCCAGTAGCAGATGCTGGCACTGCGTTTCCTGTACAGCCTGCTGAACTGTGAGCCAATTAAACCTCTGCTCTTATAAATTACCCAGTCTCAGGTATTTCTTTATAGCAATGCAAGAATGGACTAACACAGAGGCCTAGAAGGAAAAAATGTTTCAGGGGCCAGGGCCAGGGCACCACTGCCCTGCTCAGCTTCAGGATACTGCTCCTCGCATCCCAGCCATGCTGGCTTCAGCCTCAGCTCAAAGGAACCCAGGTATAGCTCATCCCACTACTCTGTAGGGCACAAGCTGTAAGCCTTTGCAGTTTCCACATGGTCTTAACTCTACAGGTATGCAGAATGCAGGAGTGAAGAAGGCTTGACAGCTACCACCTAGACTCCAGGAGATGTATCAGAAAGCCTGGGTGCCCAGACAGAAGCCTGCCACAGGGGCAGAGTCCCCACAGAGAAACTCTGCTAGGGTAATGCTAAGGGGAAATGTGGGGGTGGAACCCCCACACAGAGTCCCTACCAGGGAACTGCCTAGTGGAACTGTGGGAAGGGGGCTGCCATACACCAGACCTCAGAATGGTAGAGCCACTGGCAGCTTGTATCCAAAGCCTGGAAAAGCTGCAGGTACTCAGCTCCATCAGAGTAGTTGTGGGTGGCCGCACTCTGCAAAGCCACAGGGTCAGAGCTGCCCAAAGCCTTGGGAGCCCATTCCTTGCACCAATGTGCCCTGGATGTGAGACATGGAGTCAAAGGAGATTATTATGGAGCTTTAAGATGCAGTGTGTTTCCTGTGGCATTTTAGACTCGTGTGGGGCCAGTTGCTTCTTTCTTTTGGCTGATTTCTCTCATTTAGAATGAGAATGTTTATACAATGTCTGTACCTCTATTTTGTCTTGAAAGTAAATAACTTGTTTTGATTTTACAGGCTCGTAGGTGGAAGGAGCTTGTCTTTGAATCTCAGGTGAGACTGGATGCTGCACTTTTGATTGAGTTAATGCTGGAATTGCTGAAATAAGTTAAGACTTTTGGGGACTACTGAGAAGAGGAAAATTGTATTTTCTAACATAAGAAGGACAAGAGACTTGGGGGACCAGGAGCAGAATGATATAGTTTGGATGTTTGTCTCCTCCAGATCTCATGTTGAAATGTGATACCTAATGTTGGAAGGGAGACCTAGTGGGAGGTATTAGATCATGGGGGCAGATATCTCATAAATGGCTTAGTGCCATATCCTTGGTGATGAGAGAATTCCTACTCAGTTCACATGAGATCTAGTTGTGTAAAAGAGTCTGGGACCTGTCTGTTCTCTGTCTTTCTTCTGCTCCTTCCATGTGCCATTCTGGCTTCTCATTATTTTCCACCATGATTGTAAGCTTCCTGAGGCCTTCACCAGAAGCTGAACAGATGTTGGCACCATGCTTCTCATACAGCCTGTAGAACCGTGAGCCAATTAAACCTCTTTTCTTTATAAATTACCCAGCCTCAGGTATTCCTTTACAGCAATGCAAAACTGGGCTAATAATAAGGGATATCAACTTACCTTTTAAGAGAGTACATCATGGGAGAGCATTTTAATTTACATTTTTATTTTCTGTTTCTCTGTCTTGTTTTACTTTTGGTCCTCTTATCCAGATCTGTGACCTGGGGGCATGAAGAATGTAGAAATGGTGACAGTGCTGTGCAGTTAGAGGACTTATTCTAATGATTAGGCAAATTATTTCAATGAGATCTCATTTCTTCACTCTGTAGTTTTTGGCAGATATGTTTTGTTTATTAGCTACTCTGAACTATCTGGGGACCTGTCTTGATAGCTCGTTCCATGAAATGTGTCAAAAACTATTTCTCTCTGATGGTTAATCATAGAGAAATAATGTCTATTTTCACAGCTCTCTAAAGAATTGTGATATAAAATCTAGGATTAAACTTTAAAGCATTTTATCTAGACTTCCAGCAGACATACTCACTTCTGATGAGTTTCCACTCTAGATCCATGTCTGAGAATACTTTCAAAATGTACCCGAGATCAGAGATCAAAGGCCATTTATCCAGATAACCAAACACTCTTAAGTCTGTTTTCAGAGACCTGTGCCATGATAGGTGTTTCTGATTTTAGTGTTTTAGTAATGATAGCACGGTATATCTTTTTCCTTATTTTATTTCTATCCTATTTGTGCCTTCATATTTAAAAAGGGTTTTGGTGAAGACAGTGGATAGTTGAAGCTTGCTTTTTTATACATCTGAAAATCTCTACCATTTTCCGGGAGTTTTGATCATGTACATTAATGTGATTACTAATATAGTTGGATTTAAATCTACCATTTTGCTATCTTTTTTCCATTTTCCTATCTGTTCTTGTTTACTCTTTTCCTCTTTCTCTGCTTCATTAGTATTAAATGAATATTTTCCATTTTCTGTCTTTTGTTCACTTAGTAGCTGTGTTTTTTTTGTTTGTTTGTTGGTTTTTACTTGTGTTTGTTTGATTTTAGTGGCTACTTTACGGTTTCTGGTAACACTGTCCAATAGATATATAATGTGAGCAACATATGTAATTTATATGTTTTCTAATAGCCACACTTTTTAAAATTTAAAAGAAGCTGGTGAAATTAAAAGTAATATACCCAAATTATTGTAACTTCAATTAATAATAATCAATATTAATAATTTGCAACAGTATATAAATATTAATGGTAAATTTTATTCTTTTTACACTATGTCTTTGAAATCTGGTGTGTATTCTATACTTACAGCACATTCATTTTGGACCAATTACATTTCAAGGGCTCAAGAGCTACACGTGGCTAGTTACCATGATAGACAATGGAGGTTTACAGAGTTCACCTTTAACTTATCACAAGTAATATACCAATTTATGTAGAGTAGAAAGAAACCTTAAATAATATTCTTTCATTTTCCTCCTCCCAGCACTGGTGTGAGTGTTGTCGTGTTTTACTTCTCTATATGTTATAAACCTGACAGTACATTGTTATTATCTTTTGCTTTAGTTATCTCCTACAGAGATTTCAAAAATAAGAAAAATATCTTTTTACATATCCACATATTTACCATTTCCAGTATTCTTTATTCTTTTATGTAGATTCAGAATTTTTCTGCCTGAAGGCTTCCTTTAATAATTTTTGTGGTGCCATTCTACTGGTGATGAATTATTTCGGCTTTTGTATGTCTGAAAAAAAATCTTTATTTTCCCTTCATAATGAACAATATTTTTGCTGGAAATAACAATTCTAGGTTTATAGAATTATATTTTCTTTTTCTTTCAGCATTTTAACCCTTTACATGTTTGCCCCAAGAATACATGCCTGTAGCTGCTGTGTTTACCCTGAGGTAAATTTGCCCCAAAATATCTCACTTTTATTATTTTTGCATCGTTCTAGTACATTGACTTTGGAAACAAAAGACATCATTCTACTTACAACATTCTGGGCCAGGTGAGGTGGCTCACACCTGTAATCCTAATACTTTGGGAGGCTAAGGCAGGCAGATCACTTGAGGTCAGGAGTTCGAGAACAGCCTAAAAATACAAAATTAGCCAGGCGTTGTGGCGCACACCTGTAATCCCAACTAGGGAGGCTGAGGCAGGAGAATTGTTTGAACCTGGGAGGCAGATGTTGCAGTGAGCCGAGATCGCACCACTGCACTCCAGCTTGGGCAACAGAGCAAGACCCTGTGTCAAAAAAATAAAAAATAAATAAAATAATAACAGTATTACAATATTCTGTTTTTAGTAGTGGTGTTTTGTATTTCCACTTACAAAACATAGTAATTCTCAATTGCTGAAAATGTCAAATCCTAGAAAACACAGCATTTCTACGTGTGATGTTAACATCATTCTCAAACAGTTGTTGGATGAAGATTGATTTGATGAATCCAATTTTTTCAAAACTGACAATACTGATGATTCAGACAATTCTGATGTTAGTTACGTTTAGAAATAACTCCAAGAGCAGTTTTTAGATTTTATTTTTACATTGAAAATCAGTCAGATTTGCTTCAGCCTCAAAAAGCATGTTTATGTAAAATTAAATGAGTGCTGGCAGGCAACTGTAGTTTTTTTTCCTAAATGGGAAAAGTGTTAAAGATGTCACTCCATTGTTGCCCAGCTTACATTGTTTCTGGCCAGAAGTCTACTGTTCTTATGATTGTTCATTTATATGTAATATGTATTTTTCCTCTGGTTGCTTTTAATATTTTCTCTTTATCATTAGTTTTGTCCAATGTAATAATGTGCACAGGTGTTGTTTTCACGAAGTTTATTGTGTTTAGAATCTGTTGAACTTCTTCAATTTGTTTGTTTATGGTTTTCAACATATTTAAACAAATTTTGGCCATTTTTTCTTCAAATATATTCTTCAATTCTCCCTTCTTTGTTTTGAAAACTCCAATCACATGTACATTATGCCACGTTGTTTTTCCACAACTCACTGAAGTTCTTTGTATTTTTGTTTCTTTGCTTCTCTGTGCCTTATTTTGCATAGTTTATTATTGATATGTTTTCAATTTTAGGATATTTTGTTTTCCAGACTGTAATCTGCTATTAATCCTATCCAACATAATTTTTATTGCAGGTATTGCATTTTTCATCTCTATACATTTGTTTTTGGTCTTCTCATATATTCCATATTTCTTTTTAACATGTTTACACTTTCCTCTACTTTCTGGAATACAGTCACTTTCTGGAATACACTTTCCTCTACTTTCTGGAATATGCTTTCCTCTACTATATGGAATACAGTTATAATTACTGTTTGTCTATTAAGTGGGTAATCTGTGCCACTTCTGCATCTGTTTTAATTGACTGATTTCCACCCCCACTTCCTCATTTAGATTTACATTTTCCCGCTTCAAATGCCTAGTAATTTTTTAATTAGATGCTAGACATTGTAAATTTGACCCAGTTGGATTTTCTTATATTTCCATAAATACTGATCCTTTTAAGGTTTGCTCTTAAGCTTTTATAGATTGGGCCATTGCATGCAGTAGGGCTAATTTTGCCCCAGTTCTAAGGCAATATCATGAGTCTTCTACTTGTTGCTTTGTGAACAAAAACTATTTCTTGTCCTTTATGAGCTCTTGACATTACTCCCTTTTATTCTTTCCCCTGGTTGTTATCTTCCTCTGGTCTTGCGATAGTTTCCACATACACTTGCACTTACCAGTACAGAGCTGGAGACTCAAGGACACTCTCTGCAGATTTCCAGAATTCTCTCTCTGTTCTGCTCTTTTTCTCTGGTACGCTGTCCTGTGAACTTCACCTGCCTTGGCCATTCCAGACTATGAACTCCATCTTCTTAACTTTAGAATACCAGGCAATGCCTGGGTTCTCCCTTTGTACACTGAAGCTTGGAAACTCTCACCAGTAAGTAATCTGGAGGCAACATTATGACTCATTTGTTTGTTTCTCGATTCTTAAGGATCACTGTACTGTATTGCCTGATGTCTGATGCTTGAAAACCATTATTTCATTTATTTTGTATAGTTTTTGTTGTTACTGTTGTTTGCAGAGAATAAATCTGAACCATGTTTCTTCATCTTGGCTAGACTCTGTGTATTTGATAATTTTATAATTTTTAGAAATCTAAATGTACGGACTTACATTTATCTCTATACATTGCATATTATCAACTTTGTCCTTTTAAAATATCTTCTAATTTTGTCTTTTTAAAATTCATATGAAAAGCATTATTTTTATATGTTTGTGACTTAGATAAGATACGTAGTTTAGAATAAAACCACAGACAGAGTTCTGAGACCTTCTACTAGGGATCAACCTGAAGTTCTCCTCAAACCATTAACAAGTGATCTTGGAGAAAAATGATCCAGAGATGCAGAAATACTTCACATTAACCGTATGGGAATTACTTGCTCCTTTCTTCCACAAAAGCAATAAGAGAGGCTTTATCATTTTATTTGCCAAAGTTAAGATAGTCTGTACTTATGGCCTTCCCTTTTCTAAATATAGAAATAATCAAAATCAGAACTTAGTATATTCTATATAGCCTGCTCTTAATGCATTCACATTGGCTTCTAGAGATCTTTGCTTCCAAACAGTTCGGTAATTGATCCCAGAATGGGTCTAAAATCTACATTGAGATTATAGACATTAATAGCTTCCAAATTCTACCTTTTCCAAAAAGGTAACACTTGTCCATCCATTTCTGGCTTTCTATCATTGCTTCTATTTATTATGACTTTTCAGAGATTGCCAGCAATGTTTCTGGGATTATATTTGCACTTTTTTTTCAATATCCTGCTTATTTTCTTCAGGATATTTTGGTATATTAACCAACTATGTGAGGCTCTTTCTATATAGCAGAGACTGAAAATGTATGGAGAGATATATATATCTCTCTATACTTTTTTTTTCTTTTGAGACAGAGTTTCGCCCTTATTGCCCAGGCTGGAGTGCAATGGCGAGATCTTGGCTCACCGCAACCTCCGCCTCCCGGTTTCAAGCGATTCTCCTGCCTCAGCCTTCCGTGTAGCTGGGATTACAGGCATGCACCAGCACGCCTGGCTAATTTTGTATTTTTAGTAGAGACAGGGTTTCTCCATGTTGGCCAGGCTGGTCTCGAACTCCTGACCTCAGGTGATCTGCCCTGCCTCAGCCTCCCAAAGTGCTGGGATTACAGGCATGAGCCACTGCACCCAACCTGGACACATTTAAAAAGAAAACTTATAGCCAGGTGTGATGGTAATCACAGACCATCACAATGCTTCCCTGCACTTTGGGAGGCCGAGGCAGGTGCATTGCTTGAGCTCAGGAGTTTGAGACCAGCCTGGGCAACATGGCAAAACCCTGTCTCTACAAAAAATACAACAATTAGTCGGGTGTGGTGGCATGCACCTGTAGTACCAGTTACTTGGGAGTCTCAGGTGGAAGGATGGCTTGAGTTCAGGAGGTAGAGGTTGCAGTGAACCAAGATCACACCACTGCACTCCAGCCTGGGTGACAAAGCCAGAGCCTATCTCTCTCTCACACACACACACATACACACATACACACACACGCACACTTCATTTGCGTCAGAGAATTTGGATGGAATTTAAATGTCTTTCTTATATAGCCTGTCCTGCATTTATTTTTAAGATTGTCAGTCTGACTGCTATTCTTCATATTGGAGAAAAAAGAAAAATAGGAACTGAGAATCCTACTTTTCTTCTGCTATTTGTTAGTATAGTTTGTTGCCTGCATGATTAAATAATACCTGATGTGCAAGTAGCGGTCCTAACTTGTCACTGCTGTTTTCCTTTGAAGAACATAATCTAAGCTGTCATTGCTGTTTTTCTTTGTGATCCATGAGGTATGTTGTTACCTCTCCTTGGCATTATTTTCTTTTCTTTTGGGTACGGCTTGGTCCATTCTGTGACAGTTAGCTTTCCTGACAGTATTCATACAGGTCTCAACATTCTTATGGGCTCACATCACTCCTAAATGCACTAAAATCAGCATACACTAGTAATGTTTTATCCAGAATAAACCACCATAAAGCAGCACACAACTGATTGCATGCTGTAAGAACTGGATTCATTATTGATCAGAAATTTAACTTTTGCATACGCACAAAATAAATTCATGTATAATAATTAGTTTCTAAAATCAAAGTTTGGGCCTTACTGAGCTTGTGTAACAATGACCTCAATAATTGAATAAAAAATTCCTTGGAGGGGATTTAAATAAATAAGTAAATAAATAATGGAATAAAAAAGGCAGCTGTGCTGACAGAAAAATCAAAGATTAGCAAAAAAGTTTCATGATGATAATGACAAAGTTAAATGTTCGAAACTTTTGTTTATGTGACAAAAATGTGAAACTTACCATCTTAAAATAAGTCATAATCTTATGGCTAATTTTATTGCTTTGTGAAAGGCTTGACTCTGAAAATGAACAAGTTTATTCACTGTCAGATGCAGCTGATTTAAAGCCAAATGAGAAATTGTGATGCAAGAAGTATACAAATGTGTTAAATAAAATAGGATTCTTAAATACTCTAATGGTTGTAAATGTTAGTATTTAGCTAACATTTATTAAGTGCCTACAAATGTACCAGGCACTGTTCTAAGCACTAAGGATGCTGTAATGAACAAAGTAGACAAAAGTTCCTGTATTATGGAGTTTACATTCTAGTGGGGGTAAAGTTTGGAGAGTCAGAAAATAAACAAGATAAATAAATAGGTCAAATAGGTAGAACTGTAGGATTTTACAGATCACCGCTGTCCAGTGGAAACACAATGCAAGCCATATATGTAATTTTCAATTTCCTACTAGCCATATTAAAGTATAAAAAGAAACAGGTGAAATTAAATTTTCATAAAGTTTTTATTTTTGAATAATTTTTAATTTACAAAAAAATTCCAAATGTATTAAATAGTACAGTGAATTGCTGTGTACTGTTCATTGTTTTTCTGTTGTTAAGATCTCGCATTACTGTGATGCATTTTTCAAAACCAAGAAACCAACATTAGTGCATTATCATTAACTAAACCTCAGACTTTATTTGAATTTTACTAATTTTTCCATTAATGTCATCCTCCTGTTTCAGGATCCAGTTTATGATATCACAGTGCATTTAGTTGTCATGTCTTCTTAGTCTCCTCTGTGATGGGGTGGTATTAATTTTAATAATATATTTTATTTAACTCAATATAGCAAAAATCATTTTAACCTGTAATTGATATTTTTAAAATTATCAATGTTTATTACTTTTTCTTATTCAGTCTTCAAAATCCAGAGTATATTTTATACTTAACAGTACATCACATTTCATACTCAGACACTTTCATTGGAAATACTTCATCTGCATTTGGATCTCACAAAATTTACAGTTGAAAAAGTAGGTTCATATACTTAACGTTGTTCCAAGTATACTTAAAAGTCTTCCAATAAATTCATGACTAATGCAAGTTTAGAAAAAAGAAAGCAAAAAAAATTACTTTAAAAAGTTTAAAAATAATCCCATTAGATATCAGTTTTCAAATTTAAATCTAAATTTAATTAATCAGTTAAGGTTAATTGATTTAAAAATTCAGTTCCCAGTTGAACTAGACATACTCAAGTGCTCAATAGTCACAGACCATCATAAGGACTTTTGATTTTATTCCGAGCTAGAAAGGGAGCACTGAAGGGTTTTGAGCAAAGTAGTGACATAATCTGATTTAAGATGACTTTGCTATGTCAGAGAATAAATTGAGGTGAGGCAAGGGCAGAAGCAGGGAGACCAGCCAGGAGGCTACTGCAGGTAACATCAGGTAAGTGATGCAGGTGCCTTGGTCTAAAGTGGTGGCAGTGGAGGTGGGGAGAACTGGTAGGAGTCCAGGAATCTCTTGTGCCAGCCCTGACTCAATCTGCTTATGAATTACATAAGGGATCAGGGATGACACAAAGGTTTTGGGGCTAAAAAATTTAAGACAATGAATTTGTCTTTTATAGATTTTGTAAAAAAAACAGGTTTGGGTAGGAAGATCAGGGGCTTGGTTTTGGACATGTTGAGTTCAAGATGCGTATGAGACATGTAAGTGAAGATGTTAATAAGTAGGCAGTGGATATCTGAGTATGGAGTTGAGGAGAGCTCAGCTAGTGATACACATTTGGGAGCCATCAACATATAGATGGTATTTAAAGATAGAAGACTGAAGAGACCACCAAACGAGAGTACAGAAAGAAGTGTTAGGGTGAGGTCATCCAGCAACAGTATTTTCAGGAAAATGCAAGCTTTGAGATCAGGCCGCAAACAGATCAACGAGAATTGGAGGAATAATAAACTCTTTCCAGGCAAAAGCATTAGATGCAATGGTGCAACGGTAAGTGATTAGCCAACCATGGTACAGCAAGTCATTTTGCTCTGCTGAAGCAGAAATACTAGCTAGCTGACACAGAAAGATGCATTAAGTGATTGAGAAGGGCTCTCATGCTAGCTGGGTGGCTATCCAGAGCTGGGAATGTGAGGGTTCTAAGGACAGCTTTGGAGTTAACAAGTGACAGCTGCAGTTAGTTTCCTATACAAACACAAAACCAACCCGTCCTACCACAGAATATATGTCATAATGCTGGCACAACAGACACATCCCTTTTAGTTTTGCAGACGAGGAGTAACCGTTGCCCTGGACCACAAAGCCACTTAGCGGCAGAGCCTCGCACCCGCGAAGATTACTAGGGAGATGTTTTTACCCCTGAGGACACCTGAGCCCTTAAGTGGGGCAGGCTTCGAGGGAGGGGGGCCGATAAGGCGACTTCAGACAGAGCAATCATGATGGGCGCTTGAGTTCTGCGCAGAATTTTGACAAGGGGGAGGGTCTTGGCTTGAAGACAGAGCGAGGAGTAATTTAAGGATAATGGAAGGGCATAAGCGGAAGCTCAAGGATAAAAAGCACTGAAATTCTTGAGCTGGCGGCAGGGCTGAACGTAGCTCAGTGAAAGATCCTTTCTTGCCACATCCTCTCTAAGCCAGGCTGTGAGGACCGCGGGAAACGAAGGAGAAGGGTGGCGGTGGGTTCAGTAAAGGGCCGGCCCAAGGTGCATCTTTTAGGTCCTGATGCTAGGAGCAGCCGTCCCCGCCCCTATATTCCTCTCACTGGGTAGGTTTGCTCGGGAGTGGCTACCTCCCAGGCAAAAATTCGGCCTGGTTAAACTGGAAAGACCAGGAAAGCCCGCCCACCGGCGTCCGGAGAACGCCTGCGAAGTGCCAGCACCCTACCAACCAAGTCGCCGCACGGGTGGGGTCAGGGCCGCGGGCTCTTCCGGGGCGGGCCTCGCCTGGCGCAGGAGGAGGGGCGGCCCCCGTCGCACACGAACCAATCACAACTGACGCTTCTACGTGGCTAGCATTGACCAATAGGAGACCGTAGTGATAGCGACGGGGAAATTCAAACGTGTTTGCGGAAAGGAGTTTGGGTTCCATCTTTTCATTTCCCCAGCGCAGCTTTCTGAAGGTAAGTTCTGTCTCACCGGCGCACCGGCGCACTGAGGAACAGCCGCAGCCGGTGTAGGGGCTCATTGTCAGCGCTGGTCGGTGAGGGGTGGGGCGAGGTGGGGGCAGCTCGGAGCCGGGTATGCGACGCGGCTAAAAGAGCTGGAGGGGGAGGGGATGTCTCGCTGCCTCAGCGGGTCTGGCCGGTGGGGGTGATGCGGGAGGTTTTGTTGAGGAAGTAAGAAGTGGGTGTGGCCCACGCTGGAAAGAAGGGGTGGTGGGGTACCTGCGCACAAGATCGTTTTCCAAAGGACAGCCTCTCTTGTTTTGCGGGTTAGAACTGGGAAAGAAGGGGGTGGCCGTGATCTGACAGTTACCTTTCAAACCTGACTTAAGAGGTGGAGTGATACCTTGCTGCAACTTTATGACTTTTTTTCATTGTTAAACCTGAAGACGGGGTGGCATTGTTATCAGTGACACTGAGTTGGTGTTTGAGAGTCACAAAGATACGATTAACAATAAGACTGCAGACACTTTATTGAACAAACACCACCACCATGCAGATAAGCAAGTGCTCAGTACCAGTACAGTAGTTTCTTAGTGTTAGATTAAGGTAGCAAATCATGATTCTGCTAGATATGCACAAAAATAAACCTGCGGATTTCCTAATTATCAGTAAAGCTCCATCATGTTCATATTCTGCTTTGAAAGCACTTGCACTGGAAGATTTACTCAGAGCAGGCGAATAAAGGAATTGTTATTCCCATTGCCAAACGAATTCTTTATGTCACTACCAGAATCCAAGCAATCTTTATGTGCATGTCGCTACCAGAATCCAAGCAAACACTCCATCGTATTTTTTTTAAGTGACACTAAATTTGCAGATTTCTAGAGTGTGACGTCATTGATGTTATATTGGGGGAAGAGTATACTTGGCCTATGAAACCTTGCTGAATAAATTACAAAGATGTGTACCTTGTTGTTGTGCACTTACCTCCATTAATACTAGCCTGGTAATAGCTGCATTTAGATGTGTTCACAAAACGAATGCTTTAGTCGTCTGGGTTCTAAAAAGCTAGTGCATTTTTTTCTTTGATGCTAGTTAAAGTAGGAATTATGACTAGTTCAGTTTTTTTCTTAGAAATGGAGTCTGAGGATTTAAGTGGCAGAGAATTGACAATTGATTCCATAATGAACAAAGTGAGAGACATTAAAAATAAGTTTAAAAATGAAGACCTTACTGATGAACTAAGCTTGAATAAAATTTCTGCTGATACTACAGGTGAGTTTTTCTTTTCTTTTAAGTTAGTAACTGTTTGTTGGGTATCCTCTAACGTAAAGAAATAGTACTAATCACTTTATTTATAATTTACTCATGTGTTTATTGTCTTTCTCCTCCACTAGAATGCAGGCTACATGAGGGCAGGGTTTTTATCTGTTATATCCACAGAACTTTGAATGGTGTCTGGCACATGGTAGGTAGGCACTTAAACATTTATTGAACAATGATTAATGGGTGAAAATGCCCAGAGTTTAATACTTTAGCTCTTCTAAAAGTATTAGCTCAGAAGCCTGATTCTTTACTGTATTTCAAATGGTTGGTCATTTGAATGGTGACCTTTGGATAATTTTGTTACATGTATACTTACCTTTAAATAGATGAGGAATTGAAAGTAAATGGAAGAACCTGTGATCTAATCATGGTGGCTGACTGTTCACTTTGAAAAAACCTAGAAAATGATAGTTTTAGTGTTAAGCAAAATCTTAATGGAGTATAATTGTGCTTAATTATGTCGCTAACAAAGGTTGTACATCAAAGCAGTTGAGTATTTTAAGTACTGAGGAAGATTCAAAGATGCTTAAAACCATAGTTTCTTTCTAGATGAGAATTTATATATTCACTATGCTACATTGTAATGCATGCTGGGCATCATAGGAATACTAGCATGATAAAACACAAATGTTTTATTTGTTGATTAGAAAGAATAGGGTACTCAGGCATGAGGAATGCATCTGCAAAGCCACAGATGGCAATGTGTGTTTTTTAGACATTTCACAGACTAATTTCTTAGGAAAGCAATAGGAGGTAAAAATAGAAAATTAAGGTCAGGCCAAATTAAATTTAAAACGACAAAGCAAAGTTATGCATGCACTATATTTTAGTAGAAAGTAGAAACAAATTTTATTTATAAAAGTAAAGATGTAGGCTTTGTTGAAAGTGACTGAAGTTAATAGAAGGAATGATAGCTTCTCTGGAAATCTGAATTTAATATTGCTTAGTAATAACCAAAATATCCTGAACAGAAGACTGACATTCAAGTTATCTTTTTAAAAAACTAACACTGAAGAAAGTAGAAAGTACATTTCAGTGTGAACATTTTGTCTGAAGGTTATTCTTGCTGTTTCTGTTGGTTGGGGTTCCACAGAGAGAAACCTGACAGTCACGAGAGGTCCTATAAATTCCAAAGGTCTAGACCATGGTAACTATGAGTTTGTTGGACCAAGAAATTATCAGGGCCTCTAGGAGAAATTTAGGTTACTTGGAGAGAAGAAAATGATTATATCATTTGTTTATTTTTTGTAAAGCTGGTTTGGTTTTACAAGTAAGTATGAGGTATACAGAGATAATGTTGAATGGGTAAGGTTGTAAAGAAGGTTATGTTAGGACTGGAGCAGTAAGTTTAATGAATCAATCATTGATGGGAGAATTTTCTAAGTTAATTAGTACAGGTGGTAGTGGGAGAGATTTAGTTTTCTATGGATAGATAGGATGCTAAAATTATAGTTATCCTGCAACAGCATAAAATTTTCTTAAACTACATACAATTTTTAAAGGCTACTTACAAAAAAACTCACTTATTTTCAAATTTTTTCTTTCCTTCAAAATATATAGCTTTTGGATAAAGTATACCTTCATAAAAGATAAATATACGATAAATAAATTACTTATATTTATATGAACTTTTACAATTTTAAAAAGTATTATAAGGACTTTATGTACATTGATACTGACAGTACAAATGTTTGACTATATTTTGAAGGAAAAATGCAATTTGGCATTTGTTTTATGTCTTTTCTAGTGATATATTTTGTTCCCCTTATTTAGATAACTCGGGAACTGTTAACCAAATTATGATGATGGCAAACAACCCAGAGGACTGGTTGAGTTTGTTGCTCAAACTGGAGAAAAACAGTGTTCCGCTAAGTGATGCTCTTTTAAATAAATTGATTGGTCGTTACAGTCAAGCAATTGAAGCGCTTCCCCCAGATAAATATGGCCAAAATGAGAGTTTTGCTAGAATTCAAGTGAGATTTGCTGAATTAAAAGCGTAAGTATTAGCATTTTAACTGTGTTCAACTATGGTACGTAATATGTAACTACATTGCAAAGAGAGAAAATAAAAAACATGGCAGTATTGTGAGAAAATATTAATTTTTTTACCAAATACTTTTGCTTATAGTTAACAAGAGACTAATGTAAACTCTTTTCTATGCACATTTGCACAACAGTTTACTTATTTTAACTGCCTAAAAAGATTTTTTTAAAATAAATTATTAGTATTTACTTTTATCCACAGAAAAAAGCAATATCCCATGTTTTTTGGAAAATTGAATGAAGCATTATCAAATTTAAGTAGCTATGTTCTTTTTTTAAATTTTGACTCAGGTCTTTTATTACAGTATTCAAGAGCCAGATGATGCACGTGACTACTTTCAAATGGCCAGAGCAAACTGCAAGAAATTTGCTTTTGTTCATATCTCTTTTGCACAATTTGAACTGTCACAAGGTAATCTGAAAATGTCAAATTCAAATTTTAAGTAAAGGATAACTTATTACAACTTACTTCCTAATATTAAATCATATATATGAAGTGGAAATTTGAGGCAAAAGGCATTAAAGTTGATCAGATGAGAATATGGGGGGGAAAATGCCACCTAAACGTAAATGCAGAGAATATCTGTTATACTAGCTTTTCCATGTATAAAGAGTAATCCAGGGAAATGAGCATGAACATTGTGTACGTGCTACTGGGTAGATTCAGGAAACATCTAAAGGAAAGTAGCTGCTTCACTGAGTATTTGTAGGAAGAAGGATATCAGATATTTAAGCTAGAGCTTAAATATCTAGAGCTTACTTAAACTTTTCTTATGCTATGGTTTCATAGCACCAAAATGTACATTAAAGTGTAGCTATGTAACTTGGTGGTCAAGTAAACTATATATATATATGTGTGTGTGTGTGTGTGTGTGTGTGTGTGTATAGCATTAATTGATAGTTCTTTAAAATAAAAAAAGTAAACTGCTGTAGAAACTATTTCTTGCTCACTTGGTTCTTCATAGTCTGGATTTTTTTGGGTAGGACCAAGACAGTCTCTTCCTAAGACATTTTTAACCTGGCCATTCCTTAGTCTTTTCTCATTTTCCAGGGCCTTTGGATACACCCTCAGTCTGCCCTTTGGCCAGGTGTTTCCATTCTCCCACTGCCTTGTTTCTGCTATAACTGTGATCCAATTTAATGCCAGTGATAAACATATTAACACTATTGGAAGAATCCCCATGATGGTTTCCGTAGCAGGGATTGGTCACTGGAGAGTATTCCCCAGGATTGAGCCTGGAGAAAATAATTATATGACTCAGAAATAATTTGAGAACCCTGAATTTTTACCCATTCAGATGATTTCTGAGTCCTAGTAATTGTCTTCTCCAATATGTCCTTTGCTCTATCAGGTTACTTTTTAGAACTATTATCCCTTTCTCCTTTAGGAAAATGGATTCCTCCTTGCTTGTTAGAGAAAATTTGGCAAGGCTTCTTTCTCTCCATTCTACTTGAAAATTTCTTGAGGTATTGTGGCCTCCCAATAACAACCATAAATTTTACATGTTTAGAACACATAAATACTGAAACTCTCAAATCGAGTTATCTGTAAAAAAGACAAACTTTATCTGTACCACTTTATCTGCAATGTGGTAGTAATGCACAGTGATGCAGTGTGGTCAAATGCCTTGCACAGTAATGCAGTGTGGTCAAATTATGATTATTTTGAGCACAGTTGATGGCTTGGCTGTCAGGAAATAATGCAACATCCGTGAAATCCTATGCAGAGTCTGGTGTGTGTGTATTTTTATAGGGATGGAGAACATTTCAGTTTTTACCAGATTCTTAAAGAAATCTCTGATCTCAATACTAAGCTCTCTGATTAATTAAGCTTCTTAATTCTAATCTAAGCCTTTCTCTCTTTTCTTGTGCTTAAATACACAATACATGAAATTCTACCACTACTTAGTAAATGTAGACATAACCACTATCAAAGATATTTTTAAAAATTTATAAACTACCAGAAGCTAGAGATCATCTCTTAAGCATTTTTATACCCTAAGTGCCAAGTGCATAGCATAGCTCAATGGCTCCCATAAATGTTGATAATATTCTGTAAGATATGTGATGTATACATTTAATATTTATAAGTCAAATGCTAGGGGTAAGTTTACCAATTTTTTTGGTAATCTGTCCATACTCAGAAAGGTAATTATGATAGTTCTTCAGTTATTCTGTATTCTTTTTCAGGCTGGTATAGCTGAGTGTGACAGCTAAAGATTAATCTGTATTTATTATGTTTTTCCCTGAAAATCCTTTTGATGGAAGATGCTCTTTAACAAAAGATGTCATCCTTCCCTTACCTAAATGTCTTTATGAATGATACTTATTATAGCATGTTGTAAGAGACTGATGCTCTTGGCACTTTTGTAACATCTAGAACGCCCTCCTGTTTCTAACTGTTGTGATTGGCCTTTGCTGGCCCCTCTTGGTAACTGCTTTGTTACACTTCTGTTACTTCTGAAAGTGGACAGTGGTGATAAACTAATGCAAAATTACCTCAGCTACATATTGCAAGGAAACTATTTGGTATGCATTGTTATCAGAAGAGAGTTGGTTATCTGCATAAAAAGTGAGAGATTGCTTACTTGCCTATGAAATAAAGTACATGAGCCTTGGAATAAATAGTTTTGCTTAAGTCTTTTTGATTTTTTTTTCTAGGTCCTGATGAATACGTATCTGGGTGGTCTGGGTGGTGGGTAAAGATTACTGCCTAAAAATGACAATTATCTTTTGCTTTGTTAGGTAATGTCAAAAAAAGTAAACAACTTCTTCAAAAAGCTGTAGAACGTGGAGCAGTACCACTAGAAATGCTGGAAATTGCCCTACGGAATTTAAACCTCCAAAAAAAGCAGCTGCTTTCAGAGGAGGAAAAGAAGAATTTATCAGGTAACTATTAATGTATACTAATACTTTCCTGTGGTAGGTAGTACTTCAAATAAAGATTCGGGACAATATTTTATAGAAAAATATTATTTATGTAGAATGGTTAAAGTCTAAGATTAAATTGTAAAGGAGGTAAGACTTTGAGAAGTAAAAAAATCTCTACAACCCTGTGCAAATTTGTCTTTTTTGCTAACTAAACTTTCGTTAACACATGAAAAACAACTCTAAGCAAGGGAATTTTTTTTTTTTTTGCTTTTGGAAATAGAGAATGTGCTTTTACCCTGGGGAAATAGTTATATAATTTAAGAGAATTTGAAGAAGTAGTTAGATAATTATCTTGGTATCATCTTCATGTCTGCATATCTTACTTGGGGACAAGTATTTCCTATGAATTGACTTTTAAAATATTCTTATTTGTAAGATCACTTTTTTGTACTTATCTTATTTCTTATAAATTTAATCATAGTTTCAAAATTTTTACAGCATCTACGGTATTAACTGCCCAAGAATCATTTTCCAGTTCACTTGGGCATTTACAGAATAGGAACAACAGTTGTGATTCCAGAGGACAGACTACTAAAGCCAGGTTTTTATATGGGTAAGGAAATGGAAACAGTTTTTAAATGTTCATCTTCTATGTAAGTACATCTGTGTTTTTTAATGTAATTACATGTATCTACATATATGTTTTCATGTGTGTGATAATGTTTAGCAGTAGAATAGAAATACATATTAATATTGTTCTTTGAAAAATTGGTATTTTCTTTCTGTTTAGAGAGAACATGCCACCACAAGATGCAGAAATAGGTTATCGGAATTCATTGAGACAAACTAACAAAACTAAACAGGTAAGTTCCTTTCAATCTGCTTGATTAAGGTGGTGATAGTCTTTATTTCCTAGTTGGTTGTTTAATCTTTCAAATATTTTTAGTCATGCCCATTTGGAAGAGTCCCAGTTAACCTTCTAAGTAGCCCAGATTGTGATGTGAAGACAGATGATTCAGTTGTACCTTGTTTTATAAAAAGGTATGTTGAGTTTTAATTTTTAAAATTTGTTGTCCATATGTGAAGACTGATGGCAGAATGGTCTTAAAGTCTTTTACTGAGTAATAGTAATTAAGATTAAATTTTTGTTCAGTTTTAGAAGATAGTGAGTCTCTAAATGTTGTCAGGAACAAAGGAATGAGTGGAGAAAATAACTTTGTTTTGCTTTTTCACTCATTAAAAATATTCATTAAAGGAGCTTTAAAAGGAAAAAATATTAAGTCAACATTAAGCTTAAAAGACTGATATTTGAGGATTT
This sequence comes from Pongo pygmaeus, assembly GCF_028885625.2. Taxonomy (NCBI): domain Eukaryota; kingdom Metazoa; phylum Chordata; class Mammalia; order Primates; family Hominidae; genus Pongo; species Pongo pygmaeus. The sequence goes on from NC_072378.2 coordinate 79,532,091, forward strand.
CTCACTTAAAGGTAGGCTGTCTGCTAAGAATCTCTTCCTGTTTTGTTTGAGAGTCTCCATAACGGGTAGAAGGAGGTCTGAGAACAAATATTTGCTCCAGATAGTTCAAGGGGAGAATCGCTGTCAGTGGGAAAGATGATTATTCTTTTGCTTGAGTCTAGTGCTTCAAGAAGTGGGACAGGTTAGGTATAGATGAAATACTGTTCATCACATCCAGTGTGTTCTCCTTCCCTCAATTTGTCTGCTTATTCCCTGTTAAGAAATGGGAATGTAGCATCTAGCTCAGCTAAAGGAGAGTTATTTTGGCCTATTCTTAATTCTGACCAACATTTATAATATTTATATTGGAAAAGGCTCCTTACAGTGCAGAGAATCATTTTGCAAATAAACTTTAGAAATACAATGATTGTTTTTAGTTAGTATCTTTTATAATTACATTTCTATTATATTTAGACTTGACTAAATATTGAGATTAAAAGAACATTTTGGTTGTCAAGGTTAAGCTTTAAAGTCTTATCACTGTGATTTCATCTTGTTCATCTCTATTTCAAATACCTAGCTCAAGAATAAAGGAGATTTTCTCCCGCTCCAAAAAATTAAAAACAAAAACAGAAAAGCTCCAGCCATTTTCTTGGTTCCTGTTATCAATAGACAATGCTAGGTACTGTGGAGGTGCACAGAAGTGCTATACCCTGGTTCTTATCTTTTAGCTATTTGTAATTGGAAATGTAGTTTCATCTGTGTACTTTGTCTTTCCCACAGTCTAACCCTAACTCCAATTGTTACTGATTAGATAATGAAGAAGTAGGCGATCACCTATCTGTGTCACTTTTGTCATTGCCCAGCACGTAATTTTGTTAGCTAAGTCACTTTTGTATTGGAATTATGTCACTTTAAAAAATTTCTTTTTAAGAGATTTTTTTCAATAAAAAGTGTGTATATTATTAAAAATCCAACTTGAGATGAAAAAATACATTGAAAAATTTTTTTTTTCAAATTTAATGTTAAAATTATTTTGTTTCATGGGTAAAAGACAAACCTCTAGATCAGAATGCCGAGATTTGGTGCCCGGATCTAAACCAAGTGGAAATGATTCCTGTGAATTGAGAAATTTAAAGGTATTTTAATTCTATATCATTATATAAAGCAAGGGTTCCTGATCTGGGAGGATCAGGATTCATGGAGCTTTTTCTGGGGAAAGGGTTTATAAATAGTTCATGTATCTCCAACAGCGTTCCACATACCCCAAGAGCTGTGGGACTACCAGTGGGAAGTTGGTGCAGAAGTCCTAGACTGTGTTTCTCCAAGATTAAGGTGGTAGAGTAAGGATCAACAATCTCTTAAGAATCATGAAGTAATATTTATTATGTATGTGTTTAAGCAGATAGTTGGCCTGGGTTTGGGAATACGTGACTGGGGGAGCTGTTGCCCCCAAGTTTTGTTTTTTGTTATGTTTAATCGTATGATTCTGGTAAGACATCTTAAAAAAAAGTGAGAGAGTAAATTGAGTTCGGGCGGAGGTGAGGACATAAATAATCAATCCTGACCTCCTGACATGGCAGAGCAACTTTGTGTGGACTTAAAGGAAATAATTTTGGTTTCTGGTACACTGTGATTTTTAGTGGTTGTACTATTATAATTGAGTTAAACCCCTGGCATCATGATGTGGGTCTTTTCAATTTTATGTTCTTTGTAATGCCTCCCTCTTTCATGATCTATGCTTTAAGTACTAATTTTTTCTAATCCTGGCTGTCCTAGAGAACAGTGCATAATTGTGTCAAAAAGATTGCTCTCTGGATTTAGAGTAACTACTGTCTTAAGTTATGCAGTTATTAGTTTTGACTGTTATTTTTGGTGATAAAATAGCGATCACAGTAACAAAATACTTAAATCTTTTTTCTTGTCATGAGGCATACTCTATGTTGAATTCAAACTTTCTAACCCTTTCTGTCTTTAAGTGAAATATATTTTAGCAATTGATTAATACATCCACTGAAAGCAAATTGGCCAGATTTATGGTTTTGACTCTTCCCATTTCTCTAATTAATAATTCAGGCAGTTAACTTTTGCTGGGGGTTTGTGAGTCTACATGAAATTATAATAGAAAATTTTATGAGCGATCTATGTATAGATAAGACTTTAGTATATTGAACAGTAAGATAGATTAGTAGTACTACTATTTATGGGACTTTATTTGATTTTCTTTTTCATGTAGTCCGTTCAGAATAGCCATTTCAAGGAACCTCTGGTGTCAGATGAAAAGAGTTCTGAACTTATTATTACTGATTCAATAACCCTGAAGAATAAAACTGAATCAAGTCTTCTAGCTAAATTAGAAGGTAAGAGTGAAAAAATCGGTAGACTTGTATGTTTAGTTAAGAAAACCATTTGATAGCTTGAGAAAGCAGACTAGCCACCTAAGAATTATGATGTGAAATTGTGTCTATGTTCTTTTATCTTGAATTTCAGTTCAGTTATATAGGGTATATGAAAAGTATTGAATCCCTCAGCAAAGGAAATTTATTTACTTAAAAGGTGCATAAAAGAAAGAGTGGAGGGAAAATGCAATGGAACTGAGTTATTTTTCTCAGTTGGCTTGACAAATACTTTCTGGAAGGGATACAGAAGCTGTTTTTTATGACAACTCTCATCTTTTATCAAGCGTTTGGTTTTCTACTGCATGGGTACTGTGATACATGTTCTAGGGATATATAAGTGGATAAAACAGTGTCCCAAGGAGGTTGCAGTTCAGTGTGGGAGATACACAGAGATATATAAATGCAATGCTGAATAGAATGTGGAGATTGTCATGAGAGCCACATAAATGAAATGCTATGAGAATTCAGAAGAGGGAGAAATTAAGGAACTAATTTGGTTTAGGAGAAATAAGGAAATATTTTGTGATGATGGTGAAGTTTGAAGAAACAAATTAGGATTTAAATGGGGGGAAATAATAGAGTATTTCAGATGAAGAGGATAACACAGACAACGAATAAAATGTTTCAGGAACAAGAGACTGTCTAGTTATGCTGCAGACTGTAACATGGGTAGTGTGCAAATAGGAAATAAGACTAGGCGGACTTTGAATGCCATTAGATTTTGTATTTATTTTTAGAATGCAGGGTACCATTAAAGATATTTAAACAGATCATTAATAGGATGATCATTGTCCAGATAGAGGTTGCCAGATTGGATGTATTAATTTTTTATTTGTTTTAATAGGACTGAGGAGGAACTTTGGGACAAAGTGAGGCTTGCCTTTGCCAGGGACTTTGCTAAAAGTCCAATATCCCAAGAATGCCTCAGTCCCAGGCAAGCAGGGACACACACAAAAAAACATTATTTTGGTTGGGAACAGATTCTTATTCCTAGCGTTTGGTGGAAAATGTTTACATTTCATATTTTCTTGGCATCTATCGTAACTGGTATGATTGAGAAAATCATCTTTATCAAATATGCTTGTTAATAGTACTCTCAATACCTAATTTAATGTTTTAAATGAATGCTTGTTGTCTACACTATACCAGTAATACTTTATTAATATAATAAAGCATATAGTCAGAAAACTGCCCAAATCACAAGAGTGCTGCACAATGAAATAACACAAGTGAATGCATACTTGTAACCAATAGCCAGATCAAAAAATAGAACATTACTAACACCTCAATAACCTCCTTGATCCTCTTTCTAAATACCTCTCTCCTTCCAGATATAATCATTATTCTGATTTCTAACACCACAGAATGAAATAATACAGTGTGTATTCTTGTATTTGCTTACTCACTATTGTTTATGGAACTCATCCATGTTTTTATGATGTATAGTCTTGATTTTTATTGCCGTATACTATTTAATTAGTGTAAATATAGTATAATTTGTTTATTCACATGTACATGGATAACAGTTTTTTGTCTAATGAATAATGCTGCTATGAATATTTTGGTGTCTTTTGATTCACATATGTACAAATTTCTATTGAGTGTATTCCAAGAGTGGGATTGTTGGGTTACAGGATATGCATGTGTTCAGCTTTGGAAGATGGTGCCAAACAGTCTGAAAAGTGGTTGTGCTAACCTTAGACCAGCAATTATGTTGCTCTGGCTCCTGTTCTTTGCAATCATTGTATTGGCTTTTAATTTTAGGCATTCTGATGCTATCTAGTGGTATCTATCTCATTGTGGTTTTAATTTGCATTTTGCGTTTCCTTAATGTCTGCTTTTGAACATCATTTCATATATTTATTGGCCATATGGATACTCTCTTGTAACATACTGCAACTCTGTCACCCAGGTTGCAGTCTTGCTAATATTTCTATTGGTTTTTCTTTTTCTCATTGATTTTTAAGAGGTATTTATATGATCTAGATATAAATCATTTGTTGGAATATGTGTTTGTAAGGGAAAACGCATAATTATTTTTCTTTCCCTTTTTAGTTTCTTAGTTGAGACACTCTCCTGAAAATACAAGAACGATTAACAATAGAAAAACAAGCAGAAGTTTGTTAACATGTACTCTACCCATCACCTGGGCGGGTTCAGTTCAGAAATATTTCTTTCTCTCCAAGCAGTGGATTTGCTTAAATGGTATTTTAACAAAGAGCCATAAATCTTAAATATTGGCAAGGCAAAGGAGAGAACAGTTCCAATCTTTAAAAGCAGGAAAATGTGGAAAACTAGTAAAATCTATTTCCAGATTCCGCTGGTGCCTGCTAGTGCTTTCTGGGCCAAAAAGCAAGTGTTGTCTCCAGTAAGGAAAGATTTATATCCTGCCGTCAGGCAAGATATTTCCATATTTTTTAGATTTATCATTTTACCTTTCACCTTCTGATTTATATCTTTCCTGAGTTTAATGTTTACATATGTGTAAGATCAAGTGTCAGGGTTCATTATTTTTCCCATAATGGATATCCAGGTGACCTGGCACCATTTATTGAAAAGATCCTCCTTTACCTCACTGACCTGTTGTAAATTAGGTGATTCTATGTATGGTGTCTGGCTTTGGATTCTTTTCTGTTCCATATTCATTTTTGTCTTTTTCTTTTTTTGAGACAGGGTCTTGCTCTGTCACCCAGATTGCAGTGCAGTGGTGTGATCACAGCTCATTGCAACCTCCGCCTCCTGGGCGCAAGTGATCCTTCTACCTCAGCCTCCTAAGTAGCTGGGACTTATAGGCATGTGCCACCATGCCCGGCTAATTTTTAATTTTTTTGTAGAGATGGGTCTTGCTATGTTGCCCAGGCTGGTCTCAAACTCCTGAGCTCAAGCAGTCTGCCCACCTCAGCTTCCCAAAGTGCTGGGATTACAAGCGTGAGCTATCACACCAGGCCTAATGCTCTCTTAGTAGCTGCACTAAGTCTTGATATCTGTCAGTGTAAATTTTTCAACTTTGTTCTTCAAGACTATTTTGGCTATTCCTGGCCTTTGGATTTCCATATAAACACTAGAATCTATCTTTTGGTTACCACTTTTAAAACATGGGATTGTGATTGATATTCAACTGAACCTATAAAGAAATTTGGGAGAAATTGACATCTTTACAATTAAGTTTTATAGCTCAATAACCTAGCATATCTTTTCATTCATTTAAAGTAATGAGATAATTATTTTCTGTGTAGAGATCTTGTGTATCTTTTGCTAGGTGTATTCTTGAATATTTTTTTAATGCTGATCAGATATTGTTGATATTTTTTGATGCTGTGATAATGAATGGTATCTCTTTAAAAACCTTTTCTAGCCTGAGCAACATAGGGAAACCTTGTCTCTACAGAAAAGTTAGCTGGGTGTGGTGGTATGTACCTGTGGTCCCAGCTACGCAGGAGGCTGAGGTGAAAGGATCACTTGAGCCCAGGAGGTCGAGACTGCAATGAGCCATGATCACATGATCATGCCTTTGCACTCCAGCCTCGGTGACAGAAGAAGACCTTGTCTCAAAAAAAAAAAAAAACTGTGTTGTTAGTTTGTAAAAAATATAATTGATTTCTACTTATTCATGCATTGCCAAATTTACTGAGTAATTCTAATAGTTTTCCATTCATTTTTTGGATTTTTACAGGTACACAGTTACATTTGAAAATAGTATAGCTGGCCGGGCATGGTGGCTCACACCTGTAATCCCAGTACTTTGGGAGGCCAAGGCGGGCAGATTGCCTGAGGTCAGGAGTTCGAAACCAGCCTGGCCAGTGTGGTGAAACCCCATCTCTGCTAAAAATACAAAAAAAAAAAAAAATTAGCCGGGTGTGGTGGCAGGTGCCTGTAATCCCAGCTAATCGGGAAGCTGAGGCAGGAGAATCTCTTGAACCTGGGAGGCGGAAGTTGCAGTGAGCTGAGATCCTGCCATTAACACTCCAGCAGCCTGGGCAATAGAGTGAGACTCCGTCTCAAAAAAAAAAAAAAAAAAGTATAGCTTTTTTCCTTTTGAATCCTTTTAACTTTCTTTTCTATGCCTTGTTATAATTGGTATGACCTCCAGTATAACAGTGAATAGAAAGGGATGATAGGTGCCATTCTTGTCTCATTCCTTATTTTAAGGGAAAGCTGTCAATATTTTATCCTTAGTATGATCATTCCTGTAGAGTTTTGTCCCTACTTTTTGTCAAATTGAGTGAGTTCTGTTTTATACCGAGGCTACTAATAATAGTTTTTTTTGTGTGACTGGGTGTTGAATTTTATCAGTTGTTTTTTCTGCATCTGTTTAGTTAATTACGTATTTTCCTTCTCTATTCTGTTATTACGGCAAATTACATTGACTTTCAAATGTTAAGCAAACTTTGCGTTTAGGAATAAGCCCAATTTGGATATAATTTTTTATCTTTGTCTATCAATTGCTAATATTTTGTTTAGGACTTTTGTATCCATTATAATGAAAGGAATGGAATTGTATATTTGTAGAATGTTAAATATATTGTTGAGGCATTTTTGTTTATAGACCTTTGAGAGAATACATTACAAACTGGCATAAGGTGAAATTTTTATGTTAAACTAGAGGTCTTGTAACTGACTTAAGTCCAGCTGCTTGCTACTCAGAGGCAAAAAAGACAAGAAATGAGGTGTGATGAAAGGAAAGCAATTTTATTAACCAAATGTTAGCAGTTGGAGAATGCCCAGGCTCTTACTTTCAAAAGACTATCCTGTAATTTCTGAAACACGCTTTCCCATAAGATAATTTTTTCTGAATTGGAAATGACCTAGACATCTCATAAGCATCAATTATTTAATTCAAAATAATTTGAAAGTCCACTACAGGCATTTATCTCATTTACATGCCCTGAGCTTTTTCCATTTTTAACAGTTTTTCTAGATTACTTCTGAAAACTGAGATGTTATACAAAGCTAGTCATTATTTAAAGTTGTTTCCCTGTTAACCATTTTTAAAGTCTGAGTAACAGGTAAACAACCTAAGTAAGAACCTTAGAGTTAAATATATTTTGCGATAACTCAGAAGATTGAGCTGTTTTCATTGAACCACCAATCTAAATTAAATTAGTCTTATTTGTCAAAAAAAATCACACAAAGATTAGTCTGTTTTTGACTATGTTTATAGTCTTATAACCTTCATGTCAAACCCTGACATCTTATATATAGACATAGACAAATATAAAACCATTTGGTCAATAAACTCAGACAAAAATGTATGCTGATAATTCTGAAGACATTTTATTTTTATTAATAATTTTAAAATCACTTTTATTTACCAAAGATTCATATGAACTTGAAAAGCATTAGGACTTACTTAATTTGAGTACTCATTTACTTATAAGCCAATTTGGTAGCATGCTAGATTCAACATATACATGTATGTAGATATAAACATGTCTAAACATGTATACATACAGGCACAAAGATCCAATAGCTTTTACCTCAGAATCTAGCCATAAGATAACAATACAAACTCACCACTTTATAAAAGACAGCTGATCCTAATTATTTTTCTGATGAAATTGGAACCTGTTCACATGGCTAAACCTTGTTTGCCCTGATAGGTAATCTAAGGAAAGCTGTCAACCAAAATTTGGGTAAAGAAGTCTCTATGGCAGTTTTGTTTCAAAAACCTCTTTTATCCTTTTTTTTCCCTTTTTTCTTCAGTTTCAAATGAGTTACTAATGATTCTGTTATAACCATAACTGGCTGAACTGTATAAGAAAAATAAAAAAAAATCTCCAAGTGATGTTTAAACAGTGAGTTTTATCTCAACTCAACTAGCTTAATAACAGCACATTCAAAGCAGACAGAAAAGAAAAGAGAAAATAGCTAGCTTTAGAAGACTTTAATTTTGTAGTTGCAGGTTAACCATTTGAGCTCTGAATTTTTCTTACTGTAATTTGCCCATAGTTTTAAAATGTGCAGAAAAACCGGCCGTAATATGTAACCAGCTGGAGTCCCAGATAGTCCAGGAAAGAGCTCACATGCTTTCTCCCCTAACAAAGCTTGACGCAGATACAAGAGATATTCTGGAGTCCAAAAGAGGATGACAAAAATCAGAGGCCAGGTTGTTGGAAACCATTTCTTCCCTAGCGGGGAGAGGAGCAGCCTATCTTGCTGCTTTCTAGTCTTGCTGGGCGGGACGGAGACGGTTTCAAAGCACCCTCGGAGAGGGATAACGCTAAACGGAGACACAAATACAGGCGGATCCAATGCAGATGGAGCATTCCAAACCCATCCCCAAAAAGGGGAGACTGGAGAAAAGTCCTGAGATCTTGTCTCAAACCCAGACAGCACTGCAGAGTGACCTGCATCGGGTCCAGATGGTGAAGAGACCCAAATGGCACCACAGATGACCTATACTAGGTCCAGATAACTAGAAAGCGCAGATGGCTTAAGATGGAGGATTTCCCAGTACACTCTGGTTAATTTATCCAACCGTTGAATTCTGTTGACTTCCCAGATGCCACTTCCCTTTCACTAACTTGACTGTTACAGCAGCTGATGCCACAAAGGGAAGGGAAGGAAAAATCCTTGAGACAAGGGTGGTCTCCCTAGCTGCTGGGAATTCCTTAAGGTCCCAGCTGCAGGGTCAGCTAGCCATGAGCAGCTGGCGTTTGCAAGTGGCCCTTGCCTTGGCCTGGTAGCCTGAGTGGGTGAGCCTTGGCCTGCTCCCACAGCCAATTGCTCCACTTGTTGGAAACCAGGCGTACAGGCTGAGCCCCTCAAAACACACAGTTCCTCACACAGGGCACCACATTTGTAACTGACTCAAGTCCAGCTGTTCACAACACAGAGGCCAAAAACATGAGAAGTGAGATGTGGTGGAAGGAAAGCAGTTTTATTAATCAAATGCTAGCAGCTGGGGACTGGCCAGGCTCATGCCCTCAAAAGACCATTTCAACTTTTTGGGCTGAGTGAAGGGGTTTAAAAAGGAAAAGGTGTGGAAGAGATGCAGGAGTGGTGCAGGTCTGAATGTCTTGTTGTGATAGTTATATTGAGTAATCGCCCATCTGGAGGTATGGTTTGTGTCATCTTGACTTCAGCTGGGTAGTGCTAGGCTAATTGTTTGAAACTCCCCCTATGCAAGAGGAGTCTGCAACTCCATCTCTGCTTGGTTTGTTTCAAAACTGGCCCCTGAAATTTCTAAGCAAGTACATAATTAGATAAGTGAACACTGTTCATGGACATGCCTGGTGGGAAAGGGAGAAACTAAGAGTTTCAAAGTATGCTTCCAGGCTGAAAGCAAAAAGGAAAAAAATTGTTCTAAATTGCATTTTGAGGGTTGGATACTCGGTCTATGAAAAGTGATGAATTAGCTTCTCTATTAGTAAGGCTTTATAACATCTATATGTTTTTAAATTTTTACCTATTTATCGCTAAGGAAGCATTTAAATGTGGCAAGGTCTCTGACAAAGTTCTTAGTAACAATGTAGGAAGATGACTATAGTGCAACTTTGTGAAATTGACTTGCTAAAAGCAAATTGTTAAGTAGTTGGCTTAAAGCTTTTAGTTTCTCTCCCTCCTTGATTGTTTTTAAGAACTAAATACTCATATAGTTTGTAATATGTTCTGTTGTTTAGGCTTAGTTTATTATGATCAAATATTCTTGCTTTTTAATGACAACAAATACAATTTCAGAAACTAAAGAGTATCAAGAACCAGAGGTTCCAGAGAGTAACCAGAAACAGTGGCAATCTAAGAGAAAGTCAGAGTGTATTAACCAGAATCCTGCTGCATCTTCAAATCACTGGCAGATTCCAGAGTTAGCCCGAAAAGTTAATACAGAGGTAACTTTTCCACTAAAGTACAACATTGCTTTTTTGTTCATAATGCATTTCTGAAGGTTGATGATCATATTAAATGTTTTCTTTTATCAAATGTGTATGATATTTAGTAGAATCGTTTATTTAAAGGTTTTTTAAATCATTTGTAAAATGGTGATCAGTAGCAGTCATATGTTCAGTAAGTCAGGCTAAATTATTTCCTGTCTTCGACAGTGTTTCTAGATTGCCGATAGACTGGTGCTATGGGCCAAATCTAGTTCTTAGCCTGATTGTGTAAATAAAGACTTACTGGAACACCGACACGCTCATTCATTTAATGTGTATGGCTGCTTTTGCATTATAAGAGCACAGTTGATTAGTTGTATTAGAGACCACTTGGCCTGCAAAGTTTAAAATGTTTACTATCTGGTCCTTTACAGAAAACTGTATGCTGATCTCTGAACTAGCGTGGTGCTGTCCCAAGCACTTAACAGTTTCCTGTGGTCATACTCATTGATAAAAATAGAAATATATAGCCTAGACAATGTACATGAATTTGTAACATACTGAGTCATCATTCCTGGTGGCTTTTCGGAAGGAATGATCAAGCAGGATACTAAAGAGCTATAGCTGCAGTTCATGGCCATAGTTTCCTTGCCATTTCTTTTCAGTGACTTGTAGTAAATACAGTAAAGGCTTTATTAATTCAGTGGTTCTCAAACATTTGGTCTTTTATACTCTTAATTATCAATGCCCCTAAAGAGCTTTTGTTTATGTTGATTGTATTTATCTCTATTTACTATATCAGGAAGTAAAGCCAAGAAACTTTAAAAATGTTTATTAATTTATTAAAAATAACTGAGGGCTGGGCACGGTGGCTCACGCCTGTAATCCCAGCACTTTGGGAGGCCGAGGCGCACGGATCATGAGGTCAGGAGATCGAGACCATACTGGCTAACACGGTGAAACCGCGTCTCTACTAAAAATACAAAAAATTAGCCGGGCGTGGTGGCAGGCGCCTGTAGTCCCAGCTACTCAGGAGGCTGAGGCAGGAGAATGGTGTGAACCCGGGAGGCGGAGCTTGCAGTGAGCAGATATCATGCCACTGCACTCCAGCCTGGGAGACAGAGCGAGACTCTGTCTCAAAAAAAAAAAAAAAAATGAAATAAAATAACTGATAAACTCATGTGAATATAAATGTACTATTATGAAAAATATGTATTTTCTGAAAATAACTACAGTGAGAAGAGTAGCACTGTTTTAGAGTTTTTACAAATCTAACGGTTGGCTTAACAGAAGACTAGATTCTTATGTCTGCTTTTGCATTCAGTGTATTTCATTATTACATGTCATACAGTCTCTGGAAAACTCCTTATATACTCATGAGAAAATAAAAGTGAGAAAGGTAAATATTGTCATAGTAAGATCTCTTAAGTAGCAGATGTAAATAACAAATGCTAGATGATAAGGATCCTGACAGGTTGAGTCATAGATTGTATCAAACAAGCATCTCCTCTTTTTTTTCTATTTGAAAATTGTACACTAATAGGATTGTAAGGGAACTGAAAACCATATGGATCATTAAAGAAATGCAAAGCAAAACCATAATTAGACACTACTTCACACCCACTAGGATGGCTGTAATTAAAGAGACAATAACAAGTGTTGGCGAGGATGTGGAGAATTTTAGAACCTTCATATGCTGCTAGTGGGAATGTAAAATGGTGCAGTTACTTTGGATAACAGTCTGGGAGTTCTTCAGAAGGTTAAACGTAGCTTTATATGATCCAATAATTCTACTCCTAGGTTTGTAGTTAAGAGAATTGAAAACATACATCCACACAAATATTTGTACATAAATATTCATAGCAGCATTTTCATAATTGCCAAAAAGTGGAAATAACAAAATATCCAACCGATGAATGGATAAAGAAAATGTGGTACATCCATACAATGGAATGTTAATCAACAATAAACAGTAATGGAGTACTAGTACATGTTACAACATAAGTGAACATTTACAACATGCTAAGTGAAAGAAGCTCACCACAAAAGCCCATATATTTTATGATCCCATTTAGATAAAATGGTCAGAATAGGCAAATCCATAGAGGTGGAAAGTAGATTAGTGGTTGCCAGGGGCTGAGAGCAGTGGGGAGTGGGGAGTGATTGCTAATGGGTATGAGTTTTCTTTTTAGAAGAGGAAAATATTCTAAAATTGGATAGTGGTGATGGTTGCACAGCTGTGAACCATTGCGCAACTAAAAACCATTGAATAGTACACATAGAAAGAAAAAGTATAGAATCTAGGCAGTTCTTGTGGATACTGCTTGTCCAGCAGTCCCTTCAAGGGAGGATTGTTTTTGTCTCACATCTCACTTACCATGTGGCTGTGTGCTCTCTGTTCTGTGTCCAGACCATTTCTTCCTCTTTCTTGCAAAAGACCTGCTCTTTTGATACTTCTGACTTACTCTCATCTCTGAATATCCTGGTAACTCCCCATCATTCCTTGAAGATATAAGGCTCTGGATCAACCAGATCCCAACAACTGTCATTGTTTTTGTTGGCTTCTACACCCCTGTATATTACCAGTCCTACAGCTGGCCTTCATTTTTCTAACTTCTTCGTATCTCATGACCATTTCCTTAATTTTACTTTAGCCATCTACTCCTTATATCCTCAATTCTGACCTCCAAAATCGCAAATGCTAACATTCCACTCTATGATCATGATCTTTTTCATTTTCCTTGTTCATTGATCTTATTACAGCAGTTCCTCAGTAATATCTTTACCACTAATTTTAAGATATGTGCGTGCTTGCACGTGAGCACAGACACACGAAGTCTTAAATAAGAGGGAAAATTTATCCTGGAAAAAAATTTCTTGGCCAAGACTGAAATGTAGAAAGTAGGATAGATTTAGTCATTGTAATTCTCAAGTGCGTAATGAGGACCAGTGTGTTGAAATTATAATAGATAAACCAATATAATCCCAATTATCTGCAAATATTTTCTAATAACTAAAGCTGTCCCGAAATTGAAGTGAACCTCTGTAGACTAGTGAGTGCTTAGTTACCAAAAGTATTCAAGCAAAACTTGGTTCTCTATTTAATTGAGATGTGCTACAGCAGGGGTTAGCAAACTTTATATAAAGGGTTAGCAGGCTTTCCAGGCTAGATGGGCTCTGTTGCAGCTTTTCACCTCTGCCATTAGAGCATGAAAATAAAAGCCATAGGCAATATGTAAACAAATTGGCATAGCCATGTTCTAATAAAACTTTGTTTACAAAAATAGGCAGGCAGCAGGCCACATTCAGCCTGAGCCTGTAGGCTGTAATTTGCTGATCTCTGCTGCAGCGGATGTTCCTTCATCATTGTTTGGGGTTTGTACAGGATGAATCCTACAGGTTCTTTTTTTTTTTTTTTTTTTTTTCAACAATGCTTTTGGAAAATGAATTTCTACAGGTTCTGTCTCTTCTTATGGAGGACACAAGATAGGCATTTGTCATTCCACATTTTGCTAAGTAATTAGTATTTGTCTACATTTGAGGAGAAGGGAATAGAGTTTTATTGATTAAAGAAAGGCTGATTTTCAGAAACACAGGGTACTATTTTAGATGATAAGAATTTAATACTTGTTACAATAGCTCTGATGGAAGAGAGTGTTAAATTCTGTTTTAGACAATTTTGTGTGCCTTCCCTGTACTTGCCATCAGTTTGAGCAGAATGTACTAGGCTTAATAATTTGGAGTAAAATAACTACACTAAAAAAATTATTGAAAGTCTAAAATGTATATATATATGCCTATCTCTTTTAGTATGCTTTTGTATATCGTATGTTATTATTTTATTTTAAAAGTTATAATATTTGTAAAAACTAGTGAACAGGCAACTAATTTAAAAACTAAATCATGGTGTTCTTTATTTTGTTTTAGCAGAAACATACCACTTTTGAGCAACCTGTCTTTTCAGTTTCAAAACAGTCACCACCAATATCAGCATCTAAATGGTTTGACCCAAAATCTATTTGTAAGACACCAAGCAGCAATACCTTGGATGATTACATGAGCTGGTAATTACTTTGGCCCCTTGCTTGATTGGCAGGGTGGCATGATAGAATTAACATGGGCTTCTGGGCCAAATAAATCTGGGATTAAATCCTGCTCTTTACTTTCCATCTTCATATTATTTTCTCAGCATCAGTGTTTTCATCTATAAAATGGAAAGGGGGAAGTGGTTGCAATAATGCATATTTTCAAGGATTGTTTTGAATGTAGTTTCTGTCATATCGTAATCTGTACCTACAACCTGTAAATATTCTAAGGATGTAAAACGTCTTGATAATCATGTATTGCCATACAGATATCTCTCTATTGAGAGAGAGATTTTAAAGGTTAGCATTCTTAGAGCAGATAAAGAGTAGATGAATTTTTTCACATAAGTGGTGTTAATTGGAAAGTGATAGCTTCTGAAAGATATTGGTTGTTACAGTTCATGTAGTTCTGGGGGTATTCAAATGTGTAGTACTTGAGTGAATAGGAATGATGGAAGAGTGAAGAAGTTCGATGATGAGTGTGCTGATAGGGAACATAAGGGATACTACAAAAGAAAATGAATGACATTTCAGAGAAAGGAAATAAAGGGATGTGATATATTATAACCATCAACCAGTGGCTATATCTTTAATGTCTTAGGGGATAGCTTAAATCCATGTTGTCTTTTACGTTTCGTTTTCATAATGTAATCCTTGATCTTAATTAGACCTGGTCTTAAAGATTTTATAACCCAGCCTCTTACCTACTTAATATAGTTTTACTGTATATTGCCTCATTTTATTATATGTAGAATATTTTAAAGAATGATTGCTAACTAAAATAGCGATAATAGATATTTCTTGTGATACTAGGTTAATTATTGTTAACAAATATTTGTGGACCTCTTTTGTGCCAAGCATTGTTCTAGGTGTTGAGGATATATTAATAGCAAAAAGGCAAACAAAGCACAAATGTGTACTGGACAGATTTAAGCTCAAAGGCCAAACTCCTGTGATGTAATTGGCTTTCTGATATTTCTAGCAAGCCATTATAGAACATTATTGTTTAAAAAAACACTCAAAGTCTATGACCGGCCACAAGCTGATGTTTGCTAAATTCGTATAAAATAACCCTAACCACTTTGTATTTTAAATGCCATCTTTTTTATCTTACAAACTAAGATTTCATGTCTGCGTACAAATACTTACTTTCAGAAAGAATTCCCCAAAATCAAATATCCGGTGGTGGCATATCTGGAATAAATGTCAGCTATATCATGAAAACTAGCTTGGGTCCTGTTTGATGTAACACTTTTAAGTTTATATCAGCCTAAAATACATGAAACTGAATCAGAATCTTATTTGTTAAATTGTAATGTTTTAAATAAAAAAAAAATATATTTCCTAGTTTTAGAACTCCAGTTGTAAAGAATGACTTTCCACCTGCTTGTCAGTTGTCAACACCTTATGGCCAACCTGCCTGTTTCCAGCAGCAACAGCAGCAAATACTTGCTACTCCACTTCAAAATTTACAGGTTCGATAAGCTTTATATGTGATGGTATATGTTAAGATACAGTCAGTTTTACAGCTTTTATTTTTATAGCATCTAGTTATCAAAAAAGTCTTAAGAACTTGGCCATTCTTATTTCCACTAGACAAAACTTTTCTGATATCCTAATAAGAGTGTGCCTTGTGGCTTTGAGAGGTTCGTTATTGAAGAAGCTTATGAAGCTACTCTTAATAACTAGGCCAAAGGATCCAGTTTGAATAGCTGGATAAAATTTCTCTTATGAATCAAGGTTACCTTTTATTTTTTATATTTATTTATTTATTTATTTATTTATTCATTTATTTATTTATTGAGACAGAGTCTCGCTCTATTGCCCAAGCTGGAGTGCAGTGGCGCGATCTCGGCTCACTACAACCTCTGCTTCCCAGGTTCAAGCGATTCTCGTGCCTTAGCCTCCCGAGTAGCTGAGATTACAGGCACGTACCACCACACCTGGCTAATTTTTGTATTTTTACTAGAGACAGGGTTTCACCATGTTGCTTGGGCTGGTCTCAAACTCCTGGCCTCAAGCCATCCGCCCGCCTCAGCCTCCCAAAGTTCTGGGATTACAGGCATGAGCCACTGCGCCTGGCCAACGTTACTTTTTGTTGTATTTTGTCAGCTGCTAGTGAGCAGCTTCATTTTGTTAGTTAGTATGCAATTCATTTGGAAATGTAAATTTTCAAAAATATCAGAATAGCAATATGAGGTACTGCTAGAATGTGTTATACTAATAACTAAGAGGAAAGATTTTTTGCTGATGAGGCAAAAGTTGGTTTCTAGTAACTGTCCTAGAGGCAGCTTAATACTGGTAGAAAACATGGGCCTTGGAGACACTGGGCATGAATCTTGGCCTCATTACTTACCGTCTGTGTGATCTTTTGCAAGTTACCTAAATTTTCTGTGCCCATTTTATCATCTATAAAATTAATAAAGCTAATTACCTCCTACGATGGTTGTGAAGATTAAATTAGTTAATATATATGTAACTCCTAATACAGAGCATGACACTTAGTAAATCAGAAATGTTAGCAGCAGTTGTTATTTAAATAAAACAATAAAAAACCCATGAGTAATTAACTATAAAAATCAGCTGATAAAAAAATTAGTTGACAGAATAAGAACAGTTGTTGTCAGGGAAGGGAGAAGGAGGAATGGGGAGTTACTGTTTAATGGGTATAGAGTTTCAGTGGTATTTGCACCACTGTCCATCAACAGAACTTTTTCATCATCACATACTGAATGTACTGAATGCCACTGAATTGTACCTAAAAATGGTTAAAGTGGTAAATTTTGCGTTATGTATAATTTGCACAATTTGAAAGAATAATGGACAAAACAATGAGCTGACAGTAGATACTAACTGGAAAGAGGTGATAGATACTAACTGGAAAGAGGTAATAGATACTAACTGGAAAGAGGATTGAAACAATATAATAAATTACAAAGGAAAAAGAAAAATGATCAAGTTTATTCATGCATTGATTCAAAACACATTTATTTAGCTATTACTGGTATCAGGCCCTGTTTGAGTTGCAATCCAGAAGACGAGTTGCAGATGACAAGTGAAGGGGCTTGGTGGAGCCTTCTAGAAGAGGCCAGTGTCAGAAGAGAACTGAAATGAGGCCACAGTGTGGCTAGAGCTCAGGAAGGGGAAGGAGTGAGGCCCAAGGCTTGCTGGGCCCTTAAGTTTTACCCTGAGAGGGTGGGAAGCTTTGGAAGAGGTTGAAGCAGGGAAGTGAAATGATCCAATTTGCATTTTGGAAACTCTAACCACAGTGAGGAGGGCATACTAAGGGGGCTGTGGGAAGTCCTGTGGAGGAAACCAGAGTTCACATTAGTATTGAATCAGAAATAAGAATTATTTTATTCTAAAAACTGTCAGCAGCCATGGAGAAAGGACATTGATCTGCCTTCTTCCCTTGGCAATGTTCACAGTTTTAAATATGAAAGGAAGAAGAGAGAGGAGGCACAAAAGGAAGGAGTGGGGAAACCTTGATGAAATTACAACACATACATGTTTAGAAGCCCAATACTTTGTTACAGGAAATATATATAGACAATGTATCTCAATCCTAGAGGTGAAAAAATTAGAATACTTATCTTTTTATTTAAATAGGAGATTACATGAGAGATTCTACCATTTGGAACCTAAAGCAGGCCTTAGTTAAATTGAGGTTTATTCAGACCTTGTTTAACTTGGTTAATCAGCTAATCAGGAGCTCCTACACCTTCTTTATCAGCTCAGAATAAGTCCTCTCAGCACTCCATCTGTTCAAAGCATTTATAGGTACACAGAGAGATCCTCCAATATAAGGGAGGGAATGATGGGGCTGGTTGTTTAGTACATCAACTGAAAGTTTGCTGGGGAAGACACTGAGGTTCTGAAAAATTAAGTGACTTGTTGAACATCACTCAGGACAAAGTTGGGGGCTGTATTAATGAGTTCTCACACTGCTGTAAAGAAAAGAGGTTGAATTGGCTAATGGTTCCACAGGCTGTACAGTAGGCATGATGCTTGCAATCTGCTTGGCTTCTGGGGAGGCCTCAGGAAACTTTCAATCATGGCAGAAGGTGAAAGCGAGCAAATGTCACATGGCTGGAGCGGGAGGGAGAGAGAGAGTTGGGGGCAGATGCCACATACTTTTAAATGACCAGATCTCTTGAGAACTCTCAGAGAAGCACTGAAGGGGAAATCTACCCCCATGATTCAGTCACCTCTCACCAGGCCCTGCCTCTAACATTGGGAATTACAATTTCACATGAAATTTGACAGATC
The DNA here is from genome assembly GCF_028885625.2 of Pongo pygmaeus. Classification (NCBI taxonomy): domain Eukaryota; kingdom Metazoa; phylum Chordata; class Mammalia; order Primates; family Hominidae; genus Pongo; species Pongo pygmaeus. Next base: position 79,550,634 of record NC_072378.2, read on the forward strand.
CAAACCATATCAGGGACATTGCTGAAATTTGCGTTTGTCTCATTGACTTTGGAGCTCTTAGCACCTTAGCACATTGCTTCCTTTATAATATAACGCTAAATGAGAAAGAAGAATACAGATATAGCCGGATGGTAGTGGCATGCCTGTAATCCCAGCTACTCGGGAGGCTGAGGAGAAGAATCGCTTGAGCCTGGGAGGCAGAGGGTGCGGTGAGCCGAGATCATGCCACTGCAGTCCAGTCTGGGAGGCAGAGTGAGACCCTGTGTCAAAAAAAAAAAAAAAAAAAAGAATGAAGATATAATTATGTGTGTGTATATGTACATATGTAAGTAAAGAGGTATAAGGAAAAAGAATAGAAAAGAAAAATGAAAAATATAATTTTATATTTTATTTTTATATATATTTTTAAGCTTATAAGTTTGCAGATTGCATATTAAGTGGTTTTTTTCTCCTTAAATTTTCTTTTTAAGTCAAAACCAGTTAAAGGGGGAGACCTTGAAAGTTTGTCTACATTATTTTCTAAGGTTTTTTTTCTTTGATTAAGTAGAGCAAGTCCTTTTAAAGATATGGTAACATTTCTAATTAAGATTTAAGATAATTTCAAAATGGGGAGCAGTTGACTGTACCAAATGTAAGCTAGTTTCTTAGGCATATTGATTAACTTTTATTTATATATTTTGTTTATTTAGGTTTTAGCATCCTCTTCAGCAAATGAATGCATTTCGGTTAAAGGAAGAATTTATTCCATATTAAAGCAGATAGGAAGTGGAGGTTCAAGCAAGGTAAGTATCTTAAAATATTTAAGAAATAAATAAAAATATTTTAAACTTTCTATTTTTTTGTCTTTTTACCTGTGAGGGCTGCTTTTCCTTAACTTCTAGGGGCAATGTTGCCCTTGAGCCAAAAAGCCATCTTAACACCTGCCTTTCTCTTCCCACTGCCCCTCACACATGACATATCCTCTTTAGATCTCTTATTCCCAGTCTCCTGCCTTTCCTTTCAATGTCCTGTGCTTCTAAACTTCTTCTTTAATAGAAAAAACATTGACATGGGGTAGCGAATGACCACTATGTATTATCACAAAAGAATCAGAAATTTCTGAGTCAGAATGTGATGTAAATTGCTAATATGTTTAGAATCATTCAGCAAGGATTTTTACTAATGGATTTTGTTTTCTTTTGAGTTATTCATTTCAGAAACAGAATTCAGTAACAAATGAATTTCTGGAATTAGATTATTTTCTAAATTTACCTGAGTTCTAAATTTATATTGTTTTACATCTCTGGATAGAAGGCATCTTAAACATTATCTAAATTTACCAACTTTAATTGTCATTCAATTAAATCTACTTCCATTAGATTTTTGCCTTCATCACTCACCAGAATAACTGTAATAAAGACCACTAATGACCTCCATTTTTTTGCCAAATCTAATTCTTAGCTTAGATTTTGGATTACTTAGCATTTGGGACAACTGATTTTTTTTTTCTCAGTGAACCTTTTTTCCACACTTGGTTTGTGTTTTTCTCTTCTCAAACTGTCCATACCCATTGTCTTCCTCATGTTCCTAATCTCAGTGAAGCAGTGCTCTGGGCTTAGTCCTCAACCCTCTTTCATCTTTTTCTTAAACTCATTCGTTGGTGTTCTCTTTCAGTCTTGTGGTTTCAAATACCATGTATATGCTGACAATTCCCAAACTTGTATTTCCAGCTCATACCTCTCCTTTGAATTCCAGACTTGTATATTCAACGTTGCTTCTTAGTGTCTACTAGGCATTTAAAACAATATGTCCAAACACAACTCTTGCTCCATAGCTTTTCCCATTTGAGTAAATGGCAGCTTTGTTCTTCCAATTGATTGACCAAAAAATTGGTGCCTATTACTCTCATACACACATCTAGCCAATCAGCAAATCTTGTTAGTTTTACTTCAGAGTATCTCCAGAATCTATTTCTCACATCTCCAGCATTATTATTTTGGTTAAGGCAACTTTTGTATTTTCACCTAAATTACTTTAATAGCCTCCTAAAGGAATTCATTTACTCAGTCCTTGCCCTCCTGGTCTATTTTTTTAAATTGTATATTGACAAATTATAGTTGTATATTTTTATGGGGTACAAGGTGGTATTAGCTTTTTTAATACAATATGAAATGATTAAGCTAATTAACATCTATTGCCTCAATTTTTTGTGTGTAATGAGAACATTAGCAATTGACTCTCTGCAATATTGAAATGTATAATATCCAATTATTATTTTCAGCATGCTATGCTAATCATCTAAAAAAAATCAAACTTGTTTCTCCTATTTGAGGCTTTGTATCCCTTCACCAACATCTCCCCATTTCCCTCAACCTCCAGCCTTTGGTAACCACCATTGTCAAAGGTGGTATGAGCTCTGCTCTATGAGTTTAATTTTTAGATTTCACATACAAGTGAGAACATGAGGTATTTGTCTTTCTGTATTTAGCTTATTTCAATTCCTCCTGGCTTATTTTAACATGACATCCTATTTTCCTTTAGATATCCTCATGTGTCTTCTGAGTTAGGCCTTCCTTGCCCACACTGTAAAACTTCAACTCCCACCTTTCAATCACCAGTGTTCTCCATTCCCCCCCGGTTTGTTTCTCTCTGTATCTTACCTTCTAACATGTTCTGTAATTTACTTATTTGGTTTGTTGTTTGTTTCCCCCTGCACTTGAATGTGAGCTCCATGAAGATAGGGATGTTTTTCTGATTTGCTCAGTGATATTAGCCCCTGCATCCAGAACAGTACCTAGAACAGATAGGGGTTGAATTTATTAGTTGAATTGAGTAAACTGTCTGTCCTCAGCTCTTTTGCTATTATAAGTTGTTAAGGATGACACATTAAACAAACATTGTTGGACTCATTTTAAGTTTTACTGTAATTTCCTAATCCCACTAACAATAATTAGATTTGCATAAGGCCGTCTTATTAACTTAGTAAAAATAAGGTATGTGCATTACCATGTGTATCAACTCTTCAATAAATATTGGTTTCATTGTACATTTCCTTTTATCAATCTATTTGAATTACCTAATTTAATTGCTTTCATAGAAATTACTTGGTTAATATTTATTATTTATTTGTTATTTGGCTATATTTTAGTAGTATCAAGGTATTGAGACTTAATAGAGGTATTTATTTAGTTGTGTGTTTTCAGAGAATGTGGAGTAGTCTTAATGGCATTTTAACATTTTTTTCCTTGAAGTATAATGAAGGTGTAAGCTTACTTAAGTCAAGGGCCAAGTGATAAAGCAATGGCTGGCCCATATTTTCTGAATTCAATTAAATTATCATTTAAGTTAATTATGATAGAGTTGAAAAAAATCAAACGCCTCAAAGAAAGTAACATGCTTTATGAAACTAATACCATTTATGCTTTGCCTGTTTCAGAGTTTAGGCAGTGACCAACTTTTAAGGAGGCTATTGAGAGTATCTAGAACAGTCATGGGGTAATGAGAATGGTGAAGACACTGGTAACTTCCCATAAAACTAACAAATCATAACTCTGACACTATCTCTATGAAATTGAAATAAGGCTTACCTAAACCAGATTGCAAGAGTTTTGCCAGAACAGAGACAGTGGGGGCAATAATAAACTCATTCATGCAAAAATTGCTAAATCTAGGCATAATAGAGAAAACAACATCTGTGAATTGAATTGACTCTGTATCATAGCCGTTAGTCATCCTTAACTTTTTTATTTTTCCTTGAGACAGTGTCTTACTATTTTGCCGAGGCTGGACTCAAACTCCTGGGCTCAAGCAATTGTCCCACCTCAGCCTTCTGAGTAGTTGGGATTAAAGGAGCCAACTACTGCACCAGGATTGTCCTTAACATTTTGGAATGTCTTTTTCTTTATGCAGTTTCCCTGTTTAGGGCATCCAACAGATTGTTATATATATGAAGTTTAAACTTTTCTTACTTGTTGATATAGAAACTTTAGATTTATACCTTTAAATTATTGAATGCCCATCATCATAGGTCGTTGGGAATGGACTGTTACTCTGCTATCAGAATTATTTTTCTTCCTTCTACACTCAAAATAGGCCCAGAAACTTAATTGTTCATGTCAGTATTTCCTTTAGAATTTTCTCAACCTAAAATTCTAATAAATTTAGAATCATTGTGTGATAGTGTATAAATAGTATATTCTAAGCTTCTCTTTGTTCTACTCTGTAGGTATTTCAGGTGTTGAATGAAAAGAAACAGATATATGCTATAAAATATGTGAACTTAGAAGAAGCAGATAACCAAACTCTTGATAGTTACCGGAACGAAATAGCTTATTTGAATAAACTACAGCAACACAGTGATAAGATCATCCGACTTTATGATTAGTAAGAATTCTTTTTAAATTTAAAAAGAAAACTTTTTGCCATAATTCTTCAGGTAAATATTTAGTAAACTTTAATATAACCTAGCCATTTATTGTTTTGTTGCTTTTATTTCTTTAATTGCAGTGAAATCACGGACCAGTACATCTACATGGTAATGGAGTGTGGAAATATTGATCTTAATAGTTGGCTTAAAAAGAAAAAATCCATTGATCCATGGGAACGCAAGAGTTACTGGAAAAATATGTTAGAGGCGGTTCACACAATCCATCAACATGGTATTTAACAGTTTTTTTATATTTGTAAGGTTAAAATATTTGTTAATAGTGTCATCTTAGAGAAATATACCTATAATTTTAAGGCATTGGTTATTGGTATCTTTAACGAGATGAACTAAATAATTAGAAGTTTATTTAAAGATAAAGGAATAAAACCATTTCTTAAAACACTGTTAACCCAAAGGATATAGGACATGAACTCAAGTTCCCACATCTGTAATACAAAATGTATTTTTCTCAGTATTAACGTAGTCTGTCATCCTTATCTCCAAATACTTGGATTATAGCAGATCTAAGACTTTGGGGTTCAGGCATCCTAAAAATATGAGATGTTTACTTTACTCATTCTCCTAATCATTTTGTATTGTATGCCCTGTGTGAGAAGTTGGTTTTTTTGTTTGTTTGTTTTTTACTGTTAGGCCTACCTTCTGGGTTGGTTTTTACTTGTCCTTGGTTCTTTTTAGGGTTTTTCTTTGCCTTTACCTTATCCTATATACTTTTTTGTTCTTAATAACTGTTATCCTAGTTAATTGTAATTTATCTCCTCCTTATATCTCTCTCTATATATAAGTTAAAAGATAATTCACCAGTGATCAAGATCAGGGCTATAGGGGTGGAGATGTCAGGAGCATTAGGGTCTTACTGTCTGGCAGTATAATTTATGATGCTCTCTAGTGGGCAGTGAATCACAGTGGTTAAGAGGATAGATTCTGAAGCCAGACTGTCTGGCTTCAACTCTAACTGTCACTTAGGCTGTGTGACCTTGTACAAGTTACTTAAACTCTCATTGCCTTAGCTTCCTTGCCTTATAGTGGGGATGATGATAATACTTCAGCATTGTTGTGAAGATTAAATAATGCAGTACTGTATAAACAATGAACTTAGAACAGTGCCTGGCACATAACAAGTGCTATGTAAATGTTTGCAGAATATATAAAAAAAAATTATTGAATTGGATTCACTAATTGAAGGAATAAATACAGCTTGACCTGTAGACTTGGTCCTTAGAATGTTTTGCATTGTTTAATATTACAGTGGATTTTTATTTTAAAGGCATTGTTCACAGTGATCTTAAACCAGCTAACTTTCTGATAGTTGATGGAATGCTAAAGCTAATTGATTTTGGGATTGCAAACCAAATGCAACCAGATACAACAAGTATTGTTAAAGATTCTCAGGTAAGACTTTAATGTTGGTTCTCTCACAGTAGAGTTCAATTCTTTTACCTGTGAAGTATTATATTGCAAATGGGTGTTATATTTTTAATCACCTCATTCTTCAAGGGATTTGAAGTCTTTTAATAAGAATAGATTTAAAAATATAAACCATGATCATTATAATTTAGAATAGAAAGTCAAGATCAAATAGTAATATCTCCAGCAATTGTGAATGGTTTTCCTATAACTGAAGTAGAGAAACAGTAATACCTTCCTTGGAAATCACTTGGTCATGATCAAAAATTGACCTGAAAATTTGGCTCAGAGTTTCCTTGTAGCAAAGAGGGAGTTGCAGTTATATGTTTTTCATTGTCTATGAGGTAAGATTATTTTTATTCTTCTAGAGAAGCAGACCTTTTCCTGTCACTGAAATCGGAAAAAAAATTCTTAAGTGGGCCTTCATATTGTAAATGCCATAAGTATTATAAGCAACATTTTTATAATAGATATTGCAACAGCAAACTTAATGAAGTTGTTCTATAAAAACTAAAGCAATGGCACCAAAGTATATCTAAAAGATATTCTTGCTTGGAGCCAAGATGATATGTTCCATGTTTACAGATTTTTGATGTGAGTCCACCTTAATCCCAGGAGTAAAATAGACTTTGTTAGGAGGAATGATGGACAACATGCCCTTTTTGACAGTCATGTCTCTTTGTATCAAAAGTATGGCAGATCAATGAGTTGTAAATCAGCTTGACAGTATCTTCCATGTCAAGGCCCTAAAGTAGATATATTCTGTGTTTAAAGCAAACCTTTTATTTTAGAAGAAAATGAGTTCACTGTAAGGTTGGCATATCCTACTGTAGAAACTCAGAGGACTACTGTGAGACAAAGCTAGATGGTATTTTTGTTTATATATTGGTTGGCTTATTTAAAAAATATATTTTTTTAAAGTTGAGTGTGTTACAACAAGAAACGAATGGTAAGTCCCTCAATGGCCTCAAAGTTTATGGCCATTAATAGGATTTTAGCCTGGAGAGTTTTTAGGGCAGACTTTACTAGTTGCCCAGTATACTCATAGAAAAAGCACAGCATTCTGAAAGGAGTCACTTTGCTGATTATGAACACAACTCATTTTGCTGCAGTTGTGAAGAAATTTGATATATATATCTTAACGTTGTCAGCAGTTATTTGAAATTTGCAAGGATATCATTGAAATTTATAATTACCCAGGTTTCCAAGGATCTGGCATTTGTATTTTTAAGAATCTAAAGCAGAATGAAATATTTTCATTGATTTGTGTTTTCTCTGACTTGGCATATAGGTTGGCACAGTTAATTATATGCCACCAGAAGCAATCAAAGATATGTCTTCCTCCAGAGAGAATGGGAAATCTAAATCAAAGGTACTGAAAAGATTATTTACATCACAATTATCTGGCAACAGTAGGGAATGCACTATTTTCTGAATAAACTTACCAGATAACAATTTCTTTAAGTTCTAAAACTTTTTAGGCCATTACAGAGACATTGCTGGTTTTTTTCGTTTCCAATTCTTATTATTTTTCACCACTTATTAGTTTGTGAATTCTACATTTCCAAGTACAGCTGGAGAATGTAATTGTTTTCTGGCCCGTCACTGGCTACTTTTCCACTGACTTTATCTCACTACCTCGATGAGTTTGTGTTAGCCTCATGGGTGCCCTTTGTCCGGGGCTCCTTTTGCCTACTGTGATGCCTTGGGCTCCCAGGCTAACCCTTCTTTCTCTACATCAGTGTAACCAAGTGGGTGCAAGCACACATTGTCCCAGGGACCTGGATTCATTCAAGCCATAGATCTGCCTCTTCATTGACAACTGTCTTTGGCCAAGTGACTTGCGTAGTTTCCCTGTCTCTAAATTGTGCCTATAGACAGTGCCTATTGTAAAATAAATTGAGGATTAAATGGGAAAGAATAAATAAAGTATTTAGTACATTTATCCAGCTCAGAATCATTGCTTGATAAATGTGTTTTTATTTACTAAATTATATTTTCCTCCTTAGAAAATCTGGTTTTTAAGTGTTTTTCAAATAACTGGCATACAATTTTGCCCCATGTTTTCATAAAATTCTTTTTATATTTGTTTAGCCTCCACTCTTCTAAAACTTAAATTTCTTGTGTTTTTATTAGACTTTCTGTGGTTTTGTTCTTCTTAAATAAGCAGTTCCTGACTTCATTTATCAATTCTATCTTCATTTGCTTTACAACTTGAGTACTTATGATAACCAGAAACTTTTCTCTATGATTAACCATATTTATGGTTTATCATTTAATGCCCATGACAATGTAGTTTTATAATTTCTATATCAGAGGTGAGGAAACAGACACATAGCATTACCGGTTAGTAACACATCTTCAAGATATGTTAAAGGTAATATTAATTTCATATAACTAATTATTTACTTGAAATAGCTGAAATGATTGGAATTGTGTAATTGGCTTAGATATAACTATTCTATTTAAAAGAATTGCTAACTGAATTAGTTTTTTACTTTGAAGATGTTTTAGAGCTTGTAAATACTTGAGGATTTTGGACACAAGCTCAGCATAGTTCTATAGTATATGCACTTGGGTTTAAAGTTGTATTGCTTATTTATTATTTCCAATGGTCTTGTCTGAAGGGTTGCATAATTTAAGCAACCTTTGAAACTGTATACATACTTTGTACTTATATAAAAATTTATTATAATCCAGTAATTCTGGGAAAACAAGTAAACTTAAAACTTACATTTTTTAGTTTTATATTTTTACAAGTTGGGAAGAATTTAATATTTTGTCTTAATTGCAATATTTTAACTATGAGGTTATAGAAAGATTTAAAGTAAAGCTCATATCTTCTGATGGAATAACCAACTGAAATGAAAACTAGAAAACGATGTTTTGTCATGTTAACATAATGTAGTACACATTCATTGAGATTTAATTATGATTTTAAATATGTATATTTAATATATATGTTTTTTCATTTTATATGAAAATAACGGCAACTTTTTTGTGTGTTTGTTTGTTTTTTTCTTAGATAAGCCCCAAAAGTGATGTTTGGTCCTTAGGATGTATTTTGTACTATATGACTTACGGGAAAACACCATTTCAGCAGATAATTAATCAGATTTCTAAATTGCATGCCATAATTGATCCTAATCATGAAATTGAATTTCCCGATATTCCAGAGAAAGATCTTCAAGATGTGTTAAAGGTAATATTAATTTCATGTAACTAATTATTTACTTAAAAGAAATAGTTGAAATAATTGGAATTATGTAACTGGCTTAGATATAACTGTTCTATTCAAAAGAATTGCTAACTGAATTAGTTTTTTTACTTTGAAGATGTTTTAAAGCTTGTAAATACTTGGGGATTTTGCAGAAGTGCCTTGGGAGAAATAATCTTGTCGTCATACTTGAGTGGGATATCTAAAAAGCAACTTTTATAATATAATGTAATCTGGAAAAATACTTTATCAGTATCATATATGAAAACCTGCTTTGTTTTTCTTTTAAAATATCTTTGTTTTAATAGTGTTGTTTAAAAAGGGACCCAAAACAGAGGATATCCATTCCTGAGCTCCTGGCTCATCCATATGTTCAAATTCAAACTCATCCAGGTACTACTTCTTTAAAAATTTGTTTATTGCTAGATTGGTAGTATAAACAGTCTGTTACTTATTAATATAACAAAGACAGAATCTAAATTGGCTACCGTTTGTCAGCCTGCCTTTTTCCTTAAGGAAGTTCCATTATTATAAATAGTTAAGTAAATAAACTTTTTTTTCTTTGCTTCTGGTATTTATTTTTACTTATTCCAGATAACGGGTTATAATCAGTGATAAATTACAAGAATATCACTTGTGCTTTTAAACAAAATGTGTATTTACAATGGACTTATATTTTTCTTATTGGTGCTAGTGTATTATTGATTTATTTTATAGGTAACCAAATGGCCAAGGGAACCACTGAAGAAATGAAATATGTTCTGGGCCAACTTGTTGGTCTGAATTCTCCTAACTCCATTTTGAAAGCTGCTAAAGTAAGTATGTCTATTCTTTACATTAGTTTTTACTGTTTTATATAGTGAATTCGACATTTAAGGAAACAGGTAGTCTGAAGAAAAGTTGGTCCAGTCATCAGATCAGTTATGAAACATGTTTCTACATTGAGATACTTAACATGTGCATTTTGACAAATATGGATTTACTTGATTTATATTCTTCTTCTGCATACAGTACAGTTCAAAGTAGATCATCACATAAGGTGCATTCAAAAGATTGCTGTCAGGTCTCAACTGGAATACATTTAATATAGGAATATAATGTGTCTTTTAATTCAGCACCATTATTAACACAGCTTTTGAATTCATTCCTTTTAGCCAGTTTTTTCCTTAGAGACATTACATGTAATGGCTTTTTTGAAGCTGTACACAGCAGTCAACACAATTCTCAAAGCATAAGTCTCAAGCTTTTTAGCTTCCCAATGTCCATTTATATCTATACCATGATTTTTCAAACACCTAGTTGTTTCTAGAACCCTGTGAATGCTTATTGACCAACTTGTTTAGCCAACAAGCAGTTACTAATTATATATTTCAGTTACAACATTATCATAAAATTATGGGAACCTAAACTATCAATACTCGTAGCTCTCTGGATATATATAAAGTCCATCTAAGTTGCCAAGAACTTGAATACATTTCTGAAGGAATTTACTGTACATTCACTATATTTGCATTTATATGATATGAGGTACTTGTTTTCTTAAATTTTCTCAAATGCTAATGGCTAAATCAATGGATTTAGTAATTAAAAGTGGACCAAATTTGTTTTGTAATTGCTCTGTATTTTGTATCTCCATGTTTTAAATTTATACTAATATATTGTTCAAAGCCTCTTATAGCTGTAGTTGAGGTGGATTATTTTTATAACTGAAGTTGTATGTTCCTTGAGGGCAAAGATGTCTGCCATCTTCATAAGTTAGATGTTAGCTGAGTCTTAAATCATTTTCAAATACATGGATTTTAATATATATCTAATTATTATATTTATATAATTTGTAATGTCTTCTATTTATTAGCTTATTATCATCTGAGAATATAAAGTTTCCTAATAAATATATTTTGTATAGGAATTTACCTAAGACTGGCTTTATTTAAGAAAAAGTAAAGAGATAAAGAAGGCCTTGAAGGCTCATATGTATGTTTATTAGTAGCTCTGTTGTATTTCTTTCATAGAAAGATTGAGTTATATCTCATGATAGGTAATGCTTAAGGCCAAGCTTGGTGTTTAAAATTCTTTATTATCTCTAATAGTTTATAAAATAATTTCCCAACTGTAAGAACAAGAGAGAAATAAATGTATTATATTTAGAATACATCAAAATACATCTACTAATGTGACAGTACATTGAACTAAAAAATTACAAAACAGATTTGTGTTTTTTAATTTCAGACTTTATATGAACACTATAGTGGTGGTGAAAGTCATAATTCATCATCCAAGACTTTTGAAAAAAAAAGGGAAAAAAAATGATTTGCAGTTACTCATAATGTCAAATACCACCTATAAAATATATTGGACTGTTATACTCTTGAATCCCTGTGGAAATCTACATTTGAAGACAACATCACTCTGAAGTGTTATCAACAAAAAAAATTCAGTAGATTATCTTTAAAAGAAAACTGTAAAAATAGCAACCACTTGTGGCACTGTATATATTGTAGACTCGTTTTCTCTGTTTTATGCTCTTGTGTAATCTACTTGACATCATTTCACTCTTGGAATAGTGGGTGGATAGCAAATATATTCTAAAAAACTTTGTAAATAAAGTTTTGTGGCATAAAATGACACTAACATTTCAAAGTTGTAAGGTGGTTTTCTTTAAGCAAATGTATTGTTGGCATGACAGCAGAATTCTTAATTAGTTAAAAGTAGATTAGGGAAGATGTGAGACTAGACCTTAGTAAATGAACTTTGAAAAACAAATCCTGAAGGGTTTGAATTCCAAAATAGACTTCCTAATTATTTCTGGCACCGATAACAGTCTATAATTTTAGGACTGAACTTGGCTCTTTCAGATATTCTTCATGACGTCTGTTGTTTTTGATATTTAGAATATCATGCTGGATTCTGTGTTGTAAGCTGTATAGGGCATGCCCTCACTCTATGACTTGCTAGGTAACGGATAATTGTAAATGTGGCCCCAGAGTCTCTTGACTGAATCTGATAGCTTAAAGTATCCTCACATAGCATCCTTTTCTCAATTTTTAAAGATTTTAAGAGATTTTATTTTTTATAGCAGTTTTAAGTTCACAGCAAAATTGACCAGAATGTACAGAGTTCCCATGTATCCTCTCCCCACCCCACGCCCACACATGTATAACTTCCCTTGCTATCAGCATCCACCATATCAACATTCCACACCACAGTGGTACATTTATCACAGTCTGTAAACCTACCTTAACATATTATCACCCAAAGTCCATAGTTTATATTGGGGTTCACTCTTGGTATTGTATTTTCTTTAGGTTTTGACAAATATATAATGACATTTATCTACCATTGTAACATGATACAGAATAGTTTCATTGTCTTGAAAGTCCTCTGTTCTTTGTCCCTTCATCCTTCCCTCTACCCTAATGCCTGGGAACCACTGATCTTTTTACTATCTCTGTAGTTTTACTTTTCCAGAATGTGACTGTCATGTAAGTGGAATCATACAGTCTATAGCCTCTTCAGATTGGCTTCTTTCACTTAGTAACATGTCTTTTTATGGCTTGCTAGCCTATTTCTTTTTATCACTAGTTAATATTCTATTGTCTGGATGTTCCATAGTTTATCTCTTTATCTGCTGAAAGATACCGTGGTTGCTTCCAAATTTGGGGAATTGTGAATAAAGTTGCTATGTGCAAGTTTTTGTCTGGACCTAATTTTTTAGCTCTTTTGGCTAAATACTCCTTTGGGACCAAGGAATTTGACTGCTAAATTCTATGTAAGAGTGTTTAGTTGTGTAAGAAAGCACCAAACTGTCTTCCAAAGTGGTTGTAGTGTTTTGCATTTTCACCAGCAACGTTTCAGAGTTCCTGTGGCTCCATATCCTTTCCAGCATTTGATATCTGTGTTTTGGATATGGGGCATTCTAATGGGTTGGTAGGGGTATCTCATTTTAATTTGCATTTCCCTAATGACATGATGTCGAGCATCTCATTTTTATATGCTCATTTGCATCTGTATATCTTCTTTTGCCCATTTTTAAATTGGTTCATTTTCTTATTAAGGTTTAAGAGTTTTGTATATTTTGAATAACAGTCCTTTATCAGATGTCTTTTGCACATATTTTCTCCCACTTGTGGCATTTCTTCTCATTCTCTTCATTCCCAAATTTGTAACTGTGGTTATTAGTTTTCAGGGTTATTGGTTTTAAGTTAATGTAGTGTAATAGGTAAGTAGTAAGCTTAAACAGGAATTCTGCAAACCACACTCATAGAGAAAACATGGTAAAAATTCAACCTGGAAGTCAGGCATTTGTCAACATATGTTCATTGAGAATACTGTTTATTTTTTTCTTTTAAAAATTATCTTGAAATTTAATGTGCATATAAACAATTTTTTTTTAATACTTGTCATGTTTAGAGTTAGAAATTCTCTTATGGGGAAAAGCATCATTTTGTCTATTGCTTCAATGGGTTCTTGATGAAAATGTCTTGTTTGTTTTAAAATTAGTAACCTATAGTCAGAATCAGTTAATGTTTTGAAAATACATTTTTAGGAAAGCATTGGCTATTTTTTGCCCTTTGAGTTTTCATATCAATTTTATCAGTTCATTAAATTCCACACACAAAATAATCATGTTATGATTATTTTGTGTGTGGAATATTATCTTTGTCTTTGTACTAGTCATGGTACTTGGGGGAAAAAAAGCAAGCATATGAGGTTTCCTATAATGGAGTCTTCCAAAGATGGATTTCCAAATGCAGAGAAGATTTTTGCTTGCTTCTACCAGATCCCAGAGGCTTACCTAGGGCTAGAATATTCCAAGTTCAAAGCTTGAGGTTCTCAGAACCAGGTGATACAAAATCAGGTTAAAATCCACTTGGTTTATTTCTAGAGAACATTTGTCCAGGGAGGTCAGCCCTTCTGGTTCCAGCTTAAAGCAAATGTCAGGTGTGTCTTTCCTCCTTAGGAAGTTCCTGGATTTTGAGTCGTTTGTCATACTCTACCAGGTTGCCAAACCTATACCTCAGTTTCACAGATGTTTCTTCTAAAGACAAATGCTCAGTTGTGCTTACCTCTCTGGGTTCTCATCTTCATTAATGTTTGGATTCCATAATTTCCCACTAATTTGAAAAACTAAAATTCATGCCAATTTATATTCCCACTGTCAGTATTAAGAACTCATTGGTCTACATACAACATCTTTTATACTTAATATTGTCAGAATTTAAAGGTTTTTGCTATCTCATAGGTATGAAATAGTATTTTTGCAGTGTCTAATTTTTTGTTTAGTAATGAGGGTGGGCATTTTGCCATATGTTTATTGACCATTCTTTTTTTTTTTTTTTTTCTTTCTTTCTATCACTGAAAAGCCAGGTCCTTACTCTCTGGTATTCATATGTTTCATGTCATATTTATTTTTGGATTACCTTTTTTTATTTCTTTATAAGTGTTCTTTGTATTACAATTACCTATAGTCAGAATCAGTTAATGTGTTGAATATACTTTTAGGAGAGTATCGGCTATTTTTGGCCCCTTGAGCATTCATATCAATTTTATCAGTTCATTAAATTCCATACACAAAATAATCATCTTGAGGCCAGGCATGGTGGTGGCTCATGCTGGTAATCCCAACAATTTGAGAGGCTGAGGCAGGGAGATTCCTTGAGGCCAGGAGTTTGAGACCAACATGGGCTACATAATCAGATCCATTATTTGCAAAAAATGAAAATAACTAGCTGGGTGTGGTGGGGCAGCATATCTGTAGTCCTACCTTCTTGGGAGTCTGAGGCAGGAGGATCAGTTGAGTCAAGGAGTTTGAGGCTGCAATGAGCTATGATTATGCCACAGCACTCCAGCCTGGGTGACAGAGTGAGCTCCTGCCTCTAGGAGGCAAATACAAAAAATACAATAAATAAAATAATTTTAAAAATCATACTGAGATTGTATTTATAGTTTCATAGAACATTTAGGTCATTTAGAGATAATTGCCATTTTATGATATGAGCCTATCAATGAACATGATATAGTTCTCAATTTATTTAGGTCTTCTCTTATCTTTCAATAAACTTTATACTTTTTTTCATACAGGTCTTTCACATCTTTTGTTGGCTTTATTACAAAAGCTCTGTTGCTGTTGTAAATAGTATCTTTTAAAAATTACCTTTCTTAATTTTCTGTTCTTTTATAGCACCATAATTGGTTTTTTAATATAATTTAACTTTTGCAATTAACGTCATCAGGGAGTGTAATTGGTTTTTGTGTATTGAACTTACAGCCAGCCACCTTGCTAAGATTTTTATTTTCCTAATTAACCTAAAGGTTCCAGGGTTTTCTATATAAATAGTCATCACATGTAGGATCATCACATCAGACATAGGGGGGGTTCTACTTGTTTATTACTAAATCATGTTCCTTTTTCTTCTTTCTTTTTTTGAATGCACTAATATATTTTAATATTGAATGAAAATAGTGATAGTGCTAGTTGTTGATTTTAAAGGAGATGATTTTAGTGTTTCACTATTCAATTGATTCTTGCTTGAGGTTTTTGGAATACACCCTTATTCATGTTAAGAAAGTGTCTTTCTATTTTACTGAAAGGTTTTTTCTAAGTAATAGAAGGTTATTATTTTTATCACGTAGTTTAATTCATCTATTGGGATAATATATTCTTCCCTCTTTTAAATTGTTAAGGTAGTGAATGGCATAGATTGTTCTAATGTCAACTCTTGTGAATTCTGGAGTAAGTCCAACTTTTGTATTATCTTTTTAATATGCTGATGTACCAGCTTGCTCTTACTATGTAAAGAACCACTTCAAAACTTAGTATTTTAAAACAACAGGTATTTGTTATTTTTCAGGATTATCTGAGTTGGTTGTTTTTTATGTTGGAGCTGGTGCAGCTGGACTGCTGATCCAGGATGGCCTCACTCATGAGTGGAACTTCAGCAGGAATAACTGAGATGACTGGGATCATCAGGGTCTTGGTATAGACAGGGTTCTCTGGAAGCAGATTCTAGGATGGAATTTGAGGTGCAAGATATTTATTAGGAACCAATACCTGTTAAAGAAAAGGAGAAAGGATTGTTGCAGAGGGAGAAGTTGAACTGTGATGCAGGCTTCACGAAGACTTGGCACATTTTGTAGGGAGCTCTGGAGTGAACATTGCCCATGTGCGATGTCCATTGTCAGGCTGAAATGGCCAGTCTTTATACACACACCTCATTCACAAGGGTGTGATCTCTGCTGCTGAGGTGGACCCTGAGGAACTGACAGCTGAAGACTGCTGACCACATTTCCTACAGCTGGACAACCAGACCTTCTTTGAAGGGAAATTGGGCAACAAATCTCCATGTCTACCACAGCCTTCTCTCCAGGAGGTTAACCCTGACTCGTTGTTCCTATGGTGGCAGAAGGGTTTGTAGCATAAAGATAGGGCAAGCATAATGTGCAAGTACATTCCAAACATCTACTAACCTTTTATTTGCTAATGTCTCATTGGCCAAAGCAAGTCAGATAGTCAATATCAGATTCAAAGCTTGGACAGACAGACTTCACCTCTTAATGGGAGAAGTGACAGTCATATTGTAAAGGAGTGTGCCTACATGGACAGGAAGAATTTGTAAGTATATTTTTGCAATTGCTAAACTCCTGGATTCATTTTTCTAATATATTCGGAATTTTTGCGTCTCTGTGAATGACACTGGCCTGTAATTTTTCTTTTACATACTGATTTTCAGACTAGTTTTATAGAATGATTTGAGTAATATTTCTACAAAAAGTATTCTGTAGGAGAGTTTTGTAAAATGAGAATCATCTCTTCTTTGCAAGGTTGGTAAGATTTACCTGTAGAACTATTTAGGCTTTTTTTTTTTTCTTTTGGAAATATTTTTACTGATATTATGGATTCAATTTCTTCAATAGCTATATAAAAACCAAGCTTTTGATTTCATTTTGAGATGTTTTTGCTGTTTTATAGAAACTTCTCCATTTTGTCAAAATTTTTAAGTTATGTGGCACAAAAGTTATGCACATGTTCTAAAATTAACTTTTTTTTTTTTCCTAGTAGGAGAAGGAGGGTGTTTATTTGCAGGCACCAAGCAGGGGGGCCCCGATGGCACACACTTAAGTCCTGACCTCCCTGATGGCTGGCAGGTAAGGGTTTTGTTTTTGTTTTTTTTCATTTTTATTATTATTTTTTAATATTATACTTTAAGTTCTATGGTACATGTGCACAACGTGCAGGTTTGATACGTAGGTATACAAGTGCCATGTTGGTTTGCACATCCATCAACTCGTCATTTACATCAGGTATTTCTCCTAATGCTATCCCTCCCCCAGCCCCCCAATCCCCGACACGCCCCACTGTGTGATGATCCCCACCCTGTGTCCAAGTGATCTCATTGTTCAGTTCTTACCTATGAGTGAGAAAATGTGGTGTTTGGTTTTCTGTCCTTGTGATAGTTTGCTCAAAATGATGGTTTCCAGCTTCATCCATGTCTCTGCAAAGGACATGAACTCACCCTTTTTATGGCTGCATAATACTCCATGGTGTATATGTGCCACATTTTCTTAATGCAGTCTATCACTGATGGACATTTGGGTTGGTTCCAAGTCTTTGCTATTGTGAATAGTGCCACAGTAAACATACATGTGTATGTGTCTTTATAGTAGCATGATTTATAATCTTTTGGGTATATACCCAGTAATGGGATTGCTGGATCAAATGGTATTTCTAGTTCTAGATCCTTGAGGAATCGCCAGATGGTCTTCCACAGTGGTTGAACTAATTTACACTCCTACCAACAGTGTAAAAGCGTTCCTATTTCTCCACATCCTCTCCAGTATCTGTTGTTTTCTGACTTTTTAATGATCTCCATTCTAACTGGTGTGAGATGGTATCTCATTGTGGTTTTGATTTGCATTTCTCTGATGGCCAGTGATGATGAACATTTTTTCATGTGTCTGTTGGCTGCATAAATGTCTTCTTTTGAGAAGTGTCTGTTCATACCCTTTGCCCATTTTTTGATGGGGCTGTTTGTTTTTTTCTCGTAAATTTGTTTGAGTTCTTTGTAGATTCTGGATATTAGCCCTTTGTCAGATGGGTAGATTGCAAAAATTTTCTCCCATTCTGTAGATTGCCCGTTTACTCTGATGGTAGTTTCTTTTGCTGTGCAGAAGCTCTTTAGTTTAATTAGATCCCATTTTTCTATTTTGGCTTTTGTTGCCATTGCTTTTAGTGTTTTAGTCACGAAGTCCTTGCCCATGCCTATGTCCTGAATGGTATTGCCTAAGTTTTCTTCTAGGGTTTTTATGGTTTTAAGTCTGACATTTAAGTCTTAAATCCATCTTGAATTAATCTTTGTATAAGGTGTAAGGAAGGGATCCAGTTTCAGCTTTCTACATATGGCTAGCCAGTTTCCCCAGCACCATTTATTAAATAGGGAATCCTTTCCCCATTTCTTGTTTTTGTCAGGTTTGTTAAAGATCAGATGGATGTAGATGTGTGGTGTTATTTCTTAGGGCTCTGTTCTGTTCCATTAGTCCATATGTCTGTTTTGGTACCAGTACCATGCTGTTTTGGTTACTGTAGCCTTGTAGTGTAATTTGAAGTCAGGTAGCGTGATGCCTCCAGTTTTGTTCTTTTTGCTTAGGATTGTCTTGGGAATGTGGGCTCTTTTTTGGTTCCATATGAACTTTAAAGTAGTTTTTTCCAATTCTGTGAAGGAAGTCATTGATAGCGATGGGGATGGCATTGAATCTATAAATTACCTTGGGCAGTATGGCTGTTTTCATGATATTGATTCCTCCTATCCGTGAGCATGGAATGTTCTTCCATTTGTTTATATCCTTTTTTATTTTGTTGAGCAGTGGTTTGTAGTTCTCTTGAAGAGGTCCTTCACGTCCCTTGTAAGTTGGATTCCTAGGTATTTTATTCTCTTTGAAGCAATTGTGAATGGGAGTTCACTCATGATTTGGCTCTCTGTCTGTTAATGTTGTATAGGAATGCTTGTGGTTTTTCCACATTGATTTTGTATCTTCAGACTTTGCTGAAGTTGCTTATCAGCTTAAGGAGATTTTGCGCCGAGACGATGGGGTTTTCTAGATATACAATCATGTCATCTGCAAACAGGGACAATTTGACTTCCTCATTTGCTAATTGAATACCCTCTATTTCTTTCTCCTGCCTGATTGCCCTGGCCAGAACTTCCAACACTATGTTGAATGAAAGAGGGCATCCCTGTCTTGTGCCAGTTTTCAAAGGGAATGCTTCCAGTTTTTGTCCATTCAGTATGATATTGGCTGTGGGTTTGACATGAATGAATAGCTCTTATTATTTTGAGATACGTTCCATCAATACCTAGTTTATTGAGAGTTTTTAGCATGCAGGGCTGTTGAATTTTGTCAAAGGCCTTTTCTGCATCTATTGAGATAATCATGTGGTTTTTGTCATTGGTTCTGTTTATGTGATGGATTATGTTTATTGATTTGCATATGTTGAACCAGCCTTGCATACCAGAGATGAAGCTGACTTGATCGTGGTGGATAAGCTTTTTGAGGTGCTGCTGGATTTAGATTGCCAGTAATTATATTGAGGATTTTTGCATTAGCGTTCATCAGGGATATTGGTCTAAAATTCTCTTTCTTTGTTGTGTCTCTGCCAGGCTTTTGTATCAGGATGATGTTAGCCTCATAAAATGAGTTAGAGAGGATTCCCTCTTTTTCTATTGATTGGAGTAGTTTCAGAATGAATGGTACCAGCTCCTCCTTGTACCTCTGTTAGAATTCGGCTTTGAATCCATCTGGTCCTAGACTTTTTTTGTTGGTAAGCTATTAATTATTGCTTCAATTTCAGAGCCTGTTATTGATCTATTCAGAGATTCAACTTCTTCCTGGTTTAGTCTTGGGAGAGTGTATGTGTTGAGGAATTTATCCATTTCTTCTAGATTTTCTAGTTTATTTGCATAGAGGTGTTTATAGTATTCTCTGATGGTAGTTTGTATTTCTGTGGGATCGGTGGTGATATCCCCTTTGTCATTTTTTATTGCGTCTATTTGATTCTTCTCTCTTTTCTTCTTTATTAGTCTTGCTAGCAGTCTATCAATTTTGTTGATCTTTTCAAAAAACCAGCTCCTGGATTCATTGATTTTTTGAAGGGTTTTTTTGTTTTTATTTTTTTTAATTTTTTTTTAGAGACGGAGTCTCACTCTGTTGTCCAGACTGCAGTGCAGTGGTGCCATCTCGGCTTACTGCAAGCTCTGCCTCCCGGGTTTACGCCATTCTCCTGCCTCAGCCTGCCGAGTAGCTGGGACTACAGGCGCCCGCCACCACGCCCGGCTTATTTTTGTATTTTAATAGAGGTGGGGTTTCACGTATTAGCCAGGATGGTCTTGATCTCCTGACCTTGTGATCAGCCTACCTCAGCCTCCCAAAGTTCTGGGATTACAGGCATGAGCCACCGAGCCCAGCCTTTGAAGGGTTTTTTGTGTCTCTATCTTCATTTCTGCTCTGATCTTAGTTATTTCTTGCCTTCTGCTAGCTTTTGAATTTGTTTGCTCTTGCTTCTCTAATTCTTTTAATTATGTTGTTAAGGTGTTGATTTTAGTTCTTTCGTGCTTTCTCTTATGGGCATTTAGTGCTATAAATTTCACTGTACACACTGCTTTCAATGTGTTCCAGAGATTCTGGTATGTTGTATCTTTTATCTCATTGGTTTATTTCTACCTTCATTTCGTTACGTACCTACTAGTCATTGAGGAGCAGGTTGTTCAGTTTCCATGTAGTTGAGCGGTTTTGAGTGAGTTTCTTAATCCTGAGTTCTAGTTTGATTGCACTGTGGTGTGAGAGACAGTTTGTTATGATTTCTGTTCTTTTACGTTTGCTCAGGAGTGCTTTACTTCCAACTATGTGGTCAGTTTTGGAGTAAGTGTGATGTGGTGCTGAGAAGAATGTATATTCTGTTGGTTTGGGGTGGAGAGTTCTGTCGATGTCTATTAGGTACGCTTGGTGCAGAGCTGAGTTCAATTCCTGGATATCCTTGTTAACTTTCTCTCTTGTGGATATGTGTAATGTTGACAGTGGGGTGTTAAAGTCTCCCATTATTATTGTGTGGGAGTCTTAAGTCTCTTTGTAGGTTTCTAAGGACTTGCTTTATGAATCTAGGTGCTCCTGTATTGGGTGCATATATATTTAGGATAGTTAGCTCTTCTTGTTGAATTGATCCCTTTACCATTATGTAATGGCCTTCTTTGTCTCTTTTGATCTTTGTTGGTTTAAAGTCTGTTTTATCAGACACTAGGATTGCAACCCCTGCCTTTTTTTGTTTTCCATTTGCTTGGTAGATCTTCCTCCATCTCTTTATTTTGAGCCTCTGTGTGTCTCTGCATGTAAGATGGGTCTCCTGAATACAGCACATTGATGACTCTATCCAATTTGCCAGTCTGTGTCTTTTAACTGGGGCATTTAGCCCATTTACATTTAAGGTTAATATTGTTATGTGTGAATTTGATCCTGTCATTATGATGTTAGCTGGTTATTTTGCCCATTAATTGATGCAGTTTCTTCATAGCATCAATGGTCTTTACAATCTGGCATGTTTTTGCCATGGCTGGTACTGGTTGTTTCTTTCCATGTTTAGTGCTTGCTTCAGGAGCTCTTGTAAGGCAGGCCTGGTGGTGACAGAATCTCTCAGCATGTTTGTCTGTAAAGGATTTTATTTCTCCTTCACTTATGAAGCTTAGTTTGGCTGGATGTGAAATTCTGGGTTGAAAATTCTTTTCTTCAAGAATGCTGAATATTGGCCCCCACTCTCTTCTGGCTTGTAAGGTTTCTGCCGAGAGATCTGCTGTTAGTCTGATGGGCTTCCCTTTGTGGGTAACCTGACCTTTCTCTCTGGCTCCCCTTAACATTTTTTCCTTCATTTCAACCTTGGTGAATCTTACAATTATGTGTCTTGGGGTTGCTCTTCTTGAGGAGTATCTTTGTGGTGTTCTCTGTATTTCCTGAATTTGAATGTTGGCCTGGCCTTGCTAGGTTGGGGAAGTTCTCCTGGATAATATCCTGCAGAGTGTTTTCCAACTTGGTTCCATTCTCCCTGTCACTTTCAGGTACACCAATCAAATGTAGATTTGGTCTTTTCACATAGTCCCATATTTCTTGGAGGCTTTGTTCATTTCTTTTCACTCTATTTTCTCTAAACTTGTCTTCTTGCTTTATTTCATTAATTTGATTTTCAATCGCTGATATCCTTTCTTCCACTTGATTGAATCAGCTATTGAAGCTTGTGCATGTGTCATGAAGTTCTCATGCCATGGTTTTCAGCTCCATCAGGTCATTTAAGGTCTTCTCTACACTGTTTATTCTAGTTAGCCATTTATCTAACCTTTTTTCAAGGTTTTTAGCTTCCTTGCATTGGGTTAGAACATGCTCCTTTAGTTTGGAGAAGTTTGTTATTACTGACCTTCTGAAGCCTACTTTCTGTCAACTCGTCAGAGTCATTCTCCATCAAGCTTTGTTCTGTTGCTGGCAAGGAGCTTCAATCCTTTGAGGGAGAAGAGGCACTCTGTTTTTTAGAATTTTCAGCTTTTCTGCTCTGGTTTATCCCCATTAAAAAAAGGTGGTTTTATCTACCTTTGGTCTTTAATGTTGGTGACCTACTGATGGGGTTTTGGTGTGGATGTCCTTTTTATTGATGTTGATGCTATTCCTTTCTGTTTGTTAGTTTTCCTTCTAACAGTCAGGTCCCTCAACTGTAGGTCTGTTGGAGTTTGCTGGACTCCAGACCCTGTTTGCCTGAGTTTCACCAGCAGAGGCTGCAGAACAGCAAATATTGCTGCCTGGTCCTTCCTCTGGAAGCTTCGGCCCAGAGGGGCACCCACCTGTATGAGGTGTCTGTCAGCCCCTGCTGAGAGGTGTCTCCCAGTTAGCTACACGGGGGTCAGGGACCCTCTTGAGGAGGCAGTCTGTCAGTTCTCAGAGCTCAGTCGCCATGCTGGGAGAACCACTGCTCTCTTCAGAGCTGTCAGACGGGGACGTTTAAGTCTGCAGAAGTGTCTGCTGCCTTTTGTTCAGCTATGTCCTGCCCACAGAGGTCAAATCTATAGAGGCAGTAGGCCTATTTGAGCTGCAGTGGGCTCCACCTGGTTTGAGCTTCCTGGCCACTTTATTTACCTACTCAAGCCTCAGGAATGGTGGATGCTCCTCCCCCTGCCAGGCTTCAGCCTTGCTGGTCGATCTCAGACTGCTGCGCTAGCAGTCAACAAGTCTCTGTGGGCGTGGGACCCAGCGAGTTAGGCACAAGAGAGGATCGCCTGGTCTGCCAGTTGCTAAGACCATGGGAAAAGCACAGTATTTGGGCGAGAGTGTCCTGTTTTTCCAAGTACACAGTCTGTCACGGCTTCCTTTGGCTAGGAAAGGGAAATCCCCCAACCCCTTGCACTTCCTGGGTGAGGTGATGCCCTACCCTGCTTCAGCTCTTTCTCCATGGGCTACACCCACTGTCCAACCAGTCCCAATGAAATGAACCAGGTACCTCAGTTGGAAATGCCGAAATCAACCGTCTTCTGCATCGATCACACTGGGAACTGCAGACCAGAGCTGTTCCTGTTCGGCCATCTTGGAATAGAAACTCAAATTAACTTTTTAACCTCTCTGCTATATATAGTTATTTCCCCTCTTTCTTTTTCTTTCCTTTTCCTTTTCCTTTCCCTTCCTTTTTTCCTTCCTTTCTTCCTTACTTTTCCCTTCCCTTCCCTTTCCTTCCCTTCCCTTCCCCTCCCCTCCCCTCCCCTCCCCTCCTCCCCTCCCCTCCCCTTTCCTCCCCTCCCCTCCCTCTCCCCCCCTCCCCTCCCCTCCCTCTTCCCCCCTCCCCTCCCCTCCCTCTCCCCTTCCTTCCTTCCGGATTATTTTCTTCCTTCCTTTGGGATTATTTTGTTATTTTTCCTAGCCTCTTAATTTGGATGCTTAGCTAATTAATTTTCAGCCTTTTTTCCTTTCTAAAATAAGCTGTCAAAATTATACATTTGTCTTTAAACACAATTTTCTCTGCAACACATATAAATAATATTTGTCTTGCTGTAAATTTGTTTCTACCCTCATATATTTTATTTCTACTAATCCACTTTTCTCTTTCCTTGTTCTTTGCTTGCCTTTTGTTTTTTGTTTGTTTAGTCTTTTGTTTTCCTATTCCATATTTTCACCTCTACTGGTTTGGAAGATTTAGAGGCTATTTGTTTTTAGTGATTAATCTTAAAACTTACCATGCTTATAACCTGACAAAGACCTAAACAGCTATCTTAGCCTCCCTACCAAACAATACAAAGACTTTAATTAATGTATCTTAACTGCATTAGCGTAACTCGCATGATATTAGTGTTTTAGTTTTATCTTATTGTAATCCCACAGATTATTATCATTTTGTACGTACAATATTTATTTAATTCACATAAATATTTCTATTTTATGTACTCCTTGTATCTCAGTCTATTCTTTTGGGACAATTTCCTCTTTTTAAGTACTCTCTTTAGAAATTTCTTTAGCAATAATCTGTTGAAAGTAAATTACCCATTTTTGTTTAAATTCATCCTTGTTTTTAGAAAGATTCTTTTCTTCAGGTTCTCAATATCGGACTGACAGTTATTTTCTCTTTGCACTTTAAGGATATTATTGCACTGACTTCTTGTTTCTATTATTGCTATTAGGATGTCATCTATTCATCTGGTTATTATTCCCATGTAGGTGATCTTTTTTTCTCTGGCTACTTTTTGAAAAGACTTTATTTTTTTAGAGCAGTTTGGGTTCACAGAAAATTTGAGAGGAAGTTGTGGCAATAACTCATATATTCCCTGCCCGCACACATATGGCCTCTCCCTTTATCAACATCCCTTGCCAGAGTGGTATATTTGTTGTTGCAATTGATGAAGCCATATTGACGTGTCGTAATCCCCCAGTTTATAGTTGACATTAGAGTTCTTGGTATTGTCTATTCTATGGGTTTGGACAAATGTATAATGATATGTATCCACCATTATAGTATCACACAAAGTAGTTTCACTGCCCTAAAAATTCCCTCTGCTCTGCCTATTCATCCCTCTCTCTAACTCGTGGCAACCACTGATTCTTTTACTATCTCTCCATAGTTTTGTCTTTTTTGCAGTGTCATATAGTTGGAACCATACAGTGTGTAGCCTTTTCAGGTTGGCTTCTTTCAGTTAGTATTACACATTTACATTTCTTCCATGTCTTTTTATGGCTCATTTCTTTTTAGCACTGAATAATATTCCGTTGTCTGGATAGTTAATTAATCTGTTCACCTGCTGAAGTATATCTTAGTTACTTCCAAGTTTTGGCAATTCTGGATAAGCTGCTATAAAAGTACATGTGAAGATGTTTATGTAGACGTAAGCTTTTAGCTCCCTTTTGTTGAAAAAGGAGTATGATCGCTAGATCGTGTGGTTAGAGTATGTTTAGTTTTCTAAGCAACCACCTGACTGATTTTTAGATCTTCTATTTATCCTTTGTGATCTGAAGTTTCAGTGCAATGTGGCTAATCACTGATTTTCAAATTTTTAATCCTATTTGTAATATATTTTGTTTTCAAGTCTATGGAGTCACATATCTTCCTGATTCTGAAAAATTCTCAGCCATTTTCTCTTTGAACTTTTTTATTTTTAGAAATTCCATTTGATTCTTTTTAAAATCTGTCTGTTCTTCCTTTATGGTTTCTTGCTTTTTTCTCTAATGTGTGCTTCCATCATTTATTTCTTTCACAATTTCCTACTGAACAATTTAAAAATTCTATATCTGACAATTCCAGTATTTTTAAAGTTTTTGAGTTGAAATCTGTTATTTTCTTTTTTCTTGTAACTCTGGCTCATAGTTTCTTATCAGCGTAGGTTTGATGATTTACTAGAATACACAGGTTTCAGAATATAGTTATGATTTATTATAGTGAAAGGATGCAAAGCAAAATTAGCAAAGGGAAAGGGTGCATGGGGCAAAGTCTGCAGGAAACGAGGCACAAACTTCAGAGTCCTCTCCCAGTTCACATAGGATGTGCTTAATTCCCCCAACAATAAGTTGTGACAATACCTGTGAAATGTTGTCTACAAGGGAAGCTCATTAGAGACTTAGCATTCTGGATTTGTTTATTGGGAACTAATCATGCAGGTACCATTTGCCTAGCATGTACCAAAATTCCAGACTTCCAGAAGGGACGCAGGCATTTAGCATAAATCATATTGTTTAGGCACAGTGGGCCACTCAGCATTCAGATAATTGCGGGAAGTCTTTTGAAATTGTTAAGTTCCCAGACACAAGCCAAGGGTCAACCTTGCAAGCAGGTCTTTTTCAGGATGGCAGTCTCAGGCCTACTGTGTTAACTCTTTTCTACACACTTACTTTCTAGTGAATTTGTTGATTTTTGTGATCTCCTATTTGCTTGCTCTCAATTATTGGAAATCCCAGAGGGAACTAGGATTTGCTATTAACTGAAGCCAGTATCAGTATCAATCCAGTTTATTTAGGTTTTGCCATGGTAACCAAAAATCTCAAAAATTATTAGTAGCTTTAGACTATTTCTCCTTAATGTCTACAGAAGAGGTGAACACTGTGCTATGCTGCCATCACTCTTGTGCTAGGCTTCTAGTACCCCACTGCTGGTTGGTATGTCAGACAGAAAGAGAAGGCACAACAAATCAAGCAGTGCCTCTTCAGATTATCACTTGAAAGTGACACCCTGAATGTCTGCCTGTGATTCACTGGCCAAAGTGATTACATGGCTTCATGCAGTGATCATTTGTCTAGAAAGAGAACAGCTAAAAATATTTGATGAAGAGCACAAATTAATATTCATAAATAGTCTTTCTTACTATGCTTCAATCAGGGGTTCCTAATCTATGATTTGTTGTCTCCTGGGGCTGTTAGATATTAAGATATGGACAATAAAGATATTCTATTTTTCTTGCCATATCATTTTGGGAGATTTTTATTTGATGCTACTTTCGCAGAGTAGTTACAAATAACTTTGCGTTGCTCTCCGTGATTCTTCCACCATCCTCTTCTTTTTTTCCTCTCTTCTCTTTCCTCCACTTTCAACCCCAGAAAGTGTATTTTATTGCAACAGGAAAATGTATTACTAATTACATTAATTTTTATTAAATATTTAAAATAATAAATAAAATTTATTATGTTAAAATGTAAGATTGCATGAAACATATTTGTATGCCATGATATTAGAAATATCCTAAACTAGCACATTTGAGAGAATAAGGTCAGAAAGGTCCCTGTACACACAGGTGAGGAAGGAAGAGGTGACTGTGGACAGCTGTTTAAATTTTTGTTACAAGAATGATTGTCAAGGACACAGTTGGCATTCGACCAAGTGGAGCAGTGGATTAGCTCAAACTCTACTGGCCCCAGTTACAAAGTCTCCACTTAGTTTAAGGATATAATAAAGAAAAAAGGCATATGCAAGTGATGAAAAGAATAATTAGTCACAGAGCAACAAGTGGACTAGCTAGCTATCTCTATTCTGGAGAAAAATCTGATGGGAATTTGGTGGTGGAAGTGAGGATGGTGGAGGTGGAGATGGTGGTGGTGGAGGTGGAGATGGTGGTGGTACGGGTGGTGGTGGAGGAGGGGTTGTTGACCGTGGAGGTGGAGATGGTGGTGGTACAGGTGGTGGAGGAGGGAGGCAGTTGGTGGTGGAGGAGGGAGGCAGTTGGTGGTGGAGATGGAGATGGTGGTGGTGGAGGTGGAGATGGTGGTAGTACAGGTGGTGGTGAGGAGTGGGTGTTGATGGTGGAGGTGGAGATGGTGGTGGTACAGGTGGTGGTGAGGAGGGGGTGTTGATGGTGGAGGTGGAGATGGTGGTGGTACAGGTGGTGGAGGAGGGAGGCTGTTGGTGGTGGAGATGGAGATGGTGGTGGTGGTGGAGGTGTGTTGGTGGTGGTGGAGATAGTGGTTGTGGAGGTGATAGTGGTGGAGGTAGAGATGGTAGTAGTAGAGGTGGCGGTGGAGGAGGGAGTGGTGATGGAGGTGGAGATGGTGGTGGTGGAAGAGGGGTGGGGTTGTTGAAAAGAGATTTTAAAAAGTAAGTATTTATAGAAGGGCTACAGTTGTATATCAAATAGACACACTGTGACTGCATATTGGGAAAATCTTGAGCATGCTGCCTGTTTCTCTTCCCTTTGGTAGGACTCCAACCAGCCCAGATAAACCTAGTGAATTGCCTCCTCCGTCTTGGATAAATGGAAAGTAACCATAGGTGGAGGCTTTGGTTTTGAATCTCTTGTTAATGGATTTTTTAAAGTGCTAGTATAAAAGGAAAACAGTTTATTTTACTCTACTGGAAAAGTATAGTAGAAATAAGCATTAATAACTTTTAATCCCATAATTGTGAGTTAATAGCTTAACATTTGGCATATTTATACAATTGAAATAATGTACAATTTTATATTCTTATTTTCCACCTAACTTTCTCATATGTATTTTCCTTCATAAATATCATTTTGATATCTATGAAATATTCTATCATAAGAATGTACCAGAATATTTCTCTGTTTTTCAGTTTTGTGTAAAATAATTTAGAATAAGTTTCCACTTTTAAAAGTTGTTACCTTTTTCCATTTTTGGAGAATGGAAGTTAATGTTTATCCTAAAACATAAGTAATAACATAAATCCACAAATAAAAACCATGACACCATAATGGATTTTTTAAAACTTACTGCATTTTGATATTAGCTTTGGAAACTGAGATTTGGTTTTACTTTAAGTTGTCCCTTAAAGCCATTCCTTGTGTGTGGTGGCCAGCCCAATACCATTGTCAGTAAATGTAATTAAATGATATTTTAAAGATGAGAAAAAGGCTATCCAACTAGAACATCCTGTTGGTTTCATTTTCAAGTGATATCCAGAATTCTACCAGTTCTCACCACCTCCACCCCTATCAGTTCGAATCGTTGCAGTAACTTCTTAACTCTTCTTCACGCTTCTACTCTTGTTCTTCTGGACTTAATTCTTCCCAGGGCACCCAGAGGGAATTGTTCAAACATGAGTCAGATCATGTTGCTCCTTTGCTCAATATGCTCCAACTGAGTGTCCTCTGATATAGAGTAAGCGCCCAAGTTTGTATAGAATACGTCTCCCCTGCTCTAAGAAGCTGTATGAACGTGTCAGGCACATTCCTACCTTACGTGCCTTGGGCTTGCTGTTCCCTCTTCCTAAAATTCCTTTTCCCTAATAGTCTGTAGGCCTATTCCCTCACCTCCTTGTGTGTATCAAATGTCATTTTCTTAGTGAGGCCTTCTTTAAATAGCACACGTAATACAATTTCCCTACTCCCTATACTTCATAACCTCCTTCCTTGCATTACTACTTTTTATAATATCCTTCTAACATTCTCTATACATGAATTATTTAATTTACTTTTTTGTCTTCCCTCATTGTAATACCAGTTCCCCAATGCCAGTTCCCAGAATGCACAACTTATTTATTTATTTATTGTACAGAGGGCGGTCTTACTATGTTGCCCAAGCTGATCTTGAACTCCTGGCCTCAAGTGATCCTCCCACTTCGGCCTCCTAAAGTGCTTGAGAGTATTGCAGGCATGAGCCACAGCACCCAGCTTGCAAATTTTATATTCGTTTTGTTCAGTTCTGTATTCGCAGTGACTAATGCAATGCCTGGTCCAGAGTTGACACTTATACATATTGTTTAAATATGTGAATAAAAACTCTTTCTTTTTGGAAGGAAAGAACAAATTATAATGTTTTAAAAATGGAGAAGCATTATTAGCCTTATTAGCAAATCATGGGTACCTCAACAGACTGATGTATCCTGTAAAGTGCTAGACAAGAAGAGACATCCTTTATGGGTACCACCCTTTCTGAGTGACCTAGTTTGTAACACTGGGATATTAGGAATGAAGGATGTTCCCAGGGGCAGACGCTTTCTCTAGAAATGCCCTTGGCTGACAGGGTGGATAACATACAGCATTAGGGGTCTGGCTTTCTACAGAGGCATCACATGAACCATGGTTCTAACTGAAGTATTTCCATGTTCAAATGAATTAAGTAAACTGAAATTCCCACCCCTCCCTCCCTCCCTTCCTTCCTTTCATTCTTTCTTTTTTCTTGACATGGAGGCTTCCTCTGTCACCCAGGCTGAAGTGTAGTGGCATGATCTCGGCTCACTGCAACCTCTGCCTCCCAGGTTCAAGCAATTCTCCTGCCTCAACCTCCCAAGTAGCTGGGACTAC
This sequence comes from Pongo pygmaeus, assembly GCF_028885625.2. Classification (NCBI taxonomy): domain Eukaryota; kingdom Metazoa; phylum Chordata; class Mammalia; order Primates; family Hominidae; genus Pongo; species Pongo pygmaeus. The sequence goes on from NC_072378.2 coordinate 79,580,929, forward strand.
AGGCGCCTGCCACCACACCTGGCTAATTTTTTGTATTTTTAGTAGAGATGGGTTTTCACCATGTTGGCCAGGCTGGTCTCGAACTCCAGACCTCAGGTGATCTGCCCGCTTTGGCCTCCCAAAGTGCTGGGATTACAGGCATGAGCCAGTGCGCCCGGCCCCACATGCTTATTTCTGTGTTTCTCCTCTTCCTGTGTTATGAAGGGAAGCAACTTTGTTCGTTTGTGGCTATAGTCCAGATGTCCTGGCATTGACTCTCTGGTCTTGCTCATACCATAATAGAGCACATTTGTGGAAATGTTAACAAGACACCAAGGGGCAAGTAGTGTACTGATGTGTGCTCACAGCTCTGGGAAGCCACTGAGGGTGGGATGCAAGCAGTGCTGTCCTCCCTCTCCACCCTGTTGCCATCTCTGAGGAAAATCCCTGGCTCTTCTCTCTGGTGGGGACTTGCCAAGGGCTCTTTGTAATAACCAGATATTCTCTCCACCCCAACCTGGGGTTCCCCTAGGCAATCTTAGGCTTGTTCAAGTTCCTCATAGGGCTGGAAAAAGCCCCCTTGTTGTAAGGGCCAGAGGTACTGAGAGTGCTACCCATCACAGAAATCTGGAATCCCATCCAGTGGCCTAGTGAGTCAGAGTTCACGGCTTCCAGCCCCCATGGTGGGTGTGGAGTGGCAGTGACAACAGCTGTGGTTTAGATCCTAAGCAGGAATTTCTGGTTTGGGTTGAGTCTGTGTAAAAGACTGATTTGAAACCATGCTGTAAGGCTCAGACTATGACAGGCATGCTAAGTGGGTCAGGTCAGTGTGGAGGACAGTGTCAATCACAAGTTGCACAATCTACCCTGTGAGTGCCCAGAACACACTCTTTGCAATCTTGCCAATCTCTCCTATCATTTTGTCCTCACTAACTGTTCCTTGTCACTTAATTTTCTGTGACCAGGAGCAATGTATAACAAGGTGGAAAGGATGTAATTCAAACAGCAATTCATTATGATAAAGATATAATTTTTTTCATCTTCCTCTTATAATTAAGATGGCTCTGCATCCAGTCTTCTCCTTTTTATTCTTGCCATTTTAATCCACAGATTTGGATTCTAAAACTGTTGTCTTCTTCTTTCCGTACTTCTCCTACACCCATTGCAACTGCCCACTAGTTTCTTTCAATGATTCTTTCCTATTCCTTCACTTCCATTTTTCAAACCACCATCCTTGTCCTGGCACACAGCCATCCCACCTCACTCTTTGAAGTGGTGTTCAATCCATCATGTACAACTCTAGCTCTCACGATGTGATCCCTGGGCCAGCAGCGTCAGCATCACTTGGGACCTTGCTAGAAATGGAGACTCTCAGCCTTCTTCCCAGACCTCCTGAATCCAAGCAATTTGTATATATTTTTTTTATTATACTTTAAGTTTTAGGGTACATGTGCACAACGTGCAGGTTTGTTACATATGTATACATGTGCCATGTTGGTGTGCTGCACCCATTAATTCGTCATTTAGCATTAGGTATATCTCCTAATGCTATCCCTCCCCCCTCCCCCCACCCCACAACAGGCCACAGTGTGTGATGTTCCCCTTCCTGTGTCCATGTGTTCTCTTTGTTCAATTCCCACCTATGAGTGAGAACATGCAGTGTTTGGTTTTTTGTCCTTGCGATAGTTTGCTGAGCATGATGGTTTCCAGCTTCATCCATTTCCCTACAAAGGACATGAACTCATCAATTTTTATGGCTGCATAGTATTCCATGGTGTATATGTGCCACATTTTCTTAATCCAGTCTATCATTGTTGGACATTTGGGTTGGTTCCAAGTCTTTGCTATTGTGAATAGTGCCGCAATAAACATACGTGTGCATGTGTCTTTATAGCAGCATGATTTATAAACCTTTGGGTATATACCCAGCAATGGGATGGTTGGGTCAAATGGTATTTCTAGCTCTAGATCCCTGAGGAATCGCCACACCAACTTCCACAATGGTTGAACTAGTTTACAGTCCCACCAACAGTGTAAAAGTGTTCCTATTTCTCCACATCCTCTCCAGCACCTGTTGTTTCCTGACTTTTTAATGATCTCCATTCTAACTGGTGTGAGATGGTATCTCATTGTGGTTTTGATTTGCATTTCTCTGATGGCCAGTGATGGTGAGCATTTTTTCATATGTTTTTTGGCTGCATAAATGTCTTCTTTTGAGAAGTGTCTGTTCATATCTTTTGCCCACTTTTTGATGGGGTTGTTTGTTTTTCTCTTGTAAATTTGTTTAAGTTCTTTGTAGATTCTGGATATTAGCCCTTTGTCAGATGAGTAGGTTGTGAAAATTTTCTCCCATTCTGTAGGTTGCCTGTTCACTCTGATGGTAGTTTCTTTTGCTGTGCAGAAGCTCTTTAGTTTAATTAGATCCCATTTGTCAATTTTGGCTTTTGTTGCCATTGCTTTTGGTGTTTTAGACATGAGGTCCTTGCCCATGCCTATGTCCTGAATGGTATTGCCTAGGTTTTCTTCTAGGGTTTTTAATGGTTTTAGGTCTAACATTTAAGTCTTTAATCCATTTTGAAGTAATTTTTGTATAAGGTGTAAGGAAGGGATCCAGTTTCAGCTTTCTACACATGGCTAGCCAGTTTTCCCAGCACCATTTATTAAATAGGGAATCCTTTCCCCATTTCTTATTTTTGTCAGGTTTGTCAAAGATCAGATAGTTGTTGATGTGTGGTATTATTTCTTAGGGCTCTGTTCTGTTCCATTGGTGTATATCTCTGTTTTGGTACCAGTACCATGCTGTTTTGGTTACTGTAGCCTTGTAGTATAGTTTGAAGTCAGGTAGTGTGATACCTCCAGCTTTGTTCTTTTGGCTTAGGATTGACTTGGCAATGTGGGCTCTTTTTTGGTTCCATATGAACTTTAAAGTAGTTTTTTCCAATTCTGTGAAGAAAGTCATTGGTAGCTTGGTGGGGATGGCATTGAATCTATAAATTACCTTGGGCAGTATGGCCATTTTCACGATATTGATTCTTCCTACCCATGAGCATGGAATGTTCTTCCATTTGTTTGTATCCTGTTTTATGTGATTGAGCAGTGGTTTGTAGTTCTCCTTGAAGAGGTCCTTCACATCCCTTGTAAGTTGAATTCCTAGGTATTTTATTGTCTTTGAAGCAATTGTGAATGGGAGTTCACTCATGATTTGGCTGTCTGTTATTGGTATATAAGAATGCTTGTGATTTTTGCACATTGATTTTGTATCCTGAGACTTTGCTGAAGTTGCTTATCAGCTTAAGGAGATTTTGGGTTGAGACAATGGGGTTTTCTAGATATACAATCATGTCATCTGCAAACAGGGACAATTTGACTTCCTCTTTTCCTAATTGAATGCCCTTTATTTCCTTCTCCTGCCTGATTCCCCTGGCCATAACTTCCAACACTATGTTGAATAGGAGTGGTGAGAGAGGGCATCCCTGTCTTGTGCCAGCTTTCAAAGGGAATGCTTCCAGTTTTTGTCCATTCAGTATGATATTGGCTGTGGGTTTGTCATAGACAGTTCTTTTATTTTGAGATACATCCCATCAATACCTAATTTATTGAGAGTTTTTAGCATGAAGGTTGTTGAATTTTGTCAAAGGCCTTTTCTGCATCTATTGAGATAATCATGTGGTTTTTGTCTTTGGTTCTGTTTATGTGCTGGATTACGTTTATTGATTTGCATATGTGGAACCAGCCTTTCATCCCAGGGATGAAGCCCACTTGATCATGGTGGATAAGCTTTTTGATGTGCTGCTGGATTCTGTTTGCCAGTATTTTATTGAGGATTTTTGCATCAATGTGCATCAAGGATATTGGTCTAAAATTCTCTTTTTTTGTTGTGTCTCTGCCAGGCTTTGGTATCAGGATGATGCTGGCCTCATAAAATGAGTTAGGGAGGATTCCCTCTTTTTCTGTTGATTGGAATAGTTTCAGAAGGAATGGTACCAGCTCCTCCTTGTACCTCTGTTAGAATTCGGCTTTGAATCCATCTGGTCCTAGACTTTTTTTGTTGGTAAGCTGTTAATTATTGCTTCAATTTCAGAGCCTGTTATTGGTCTATTCAGAGATTCAACTTCTTCCTGGTTTAGTCTTGGGAGAGTGTATGTGTGGAGGAATTTATCCATTTCTTCTAGATTATCTAGTTTATTTGCGTAGAGGTGTTTATAGTATTCTCTGATGGTAGTTTGTATTTCTGTGGGATCGGTGGTGATATCCCCTTTGTCATTTTTTATTGCGTCTATTTGATTCTTCTCTCTTTTCTTCTTTATTAGTCTTGCTAGTGGTCTATCAATTTTGTTGATCTTTTCAAAAAACCAGCCCCTGGATTCATTGATTTTTTTGAAGGGTTTTTTGTGTCTCTATTTCCTTCAGTTCTGCTCTGATTTTAGTTATTTCTTGCCTTCTGCTAGCTTTCGAATGTGTTTGCTCTTGCTTCTCTGGTTCTTTTAATTGTGATGTTAGAGTGTCAATTTTAGATCTTTCCTGCTTTCTCTTGTGGACATTTAGTGCTATAAATTTCCCTCTACACAGTGCTTTCAATGTGTCCCAGAGATTCTGGTATATTGTGTCTTTGCTCTTGTTGGTTTCAAAGAACATCTTTATTTCTGCCTTCATTTCGTTATGAACCCAGTAGTCATTCAGGAGCAGGTTGTTCAGTTTCCATGTGATTGAGCGGTTTTGAGTCAGTTTCTTAATCCTGAGTTCTAGTTTGATTGCACTGTGGTCTAAGAGACAGTTTGTTATAATTTCTGTTCTTTTACATTTGCTGAGGAGTGCTTTACTTCCAACTATGTGGTCAGTTTTGGAATAGGTGTGGTGTGGTGCTGAGAAGAATGTATATTCTGTTGATTTGGGGTGGAGAGTTCTGTAGATGTTTATTAGGTCTGCTTGGTGCAGAGCTGAGTTCAATTCCTGGATATCCTTGTTAACTTTCTGTCTCATTGATCTGTCTAATGTTGATAGTGGGGTGTTAAAGTCTCCCATTATTATTGTGTGGGAGTCGAAGTCTCTTTGTAGGTCTCTGAGGACTTGCTTTCTCAATCTGAGTGCTCCCATATTGGGTGCATATATATTTAGGATAGTTAGCTCTTCTTGTTGAATTGTTCCCTTTACCATTATGTAATGGCCTTCTTTGTCTCTTTTGATCTTTGTTGGTTTAAAGTCTGTTTTATCAGAGACTTTTTTTGTTTTCCATTTGCTTGGTAGATCTTCCTCCATCCCTTTATTTTGAGCCTATGTGTGTCTCTGCATGTGAGATGGGTTTCCTGAATACAGCACACTGATGGGTCTTGACTCTTTATCCAATTTGACAGTCTTTGCCTTTTAATTGGAGCATTTAGGCCATTTACATTTAAGGTTAGTATTGTTGTGTGTGAATTTGATTCTGTCATTATGATGTTAGCTGGTTATTTTGCTCGTCAGTTGATGCAGTTTCTTCCTAGCCTTGATGGTCTTTAGAATTTGGCATGTTTTTGCAGTGGCTGGTACTGGTTGTTCCTTTCCATGTTTAGTGCTTCCTTCAGGAACTCTTTTAGGGCAGGCCTGGTGGTGACAAAATCTCTCAGCATTTGCTTGTCTGTAAAGGTTTTTATTTCTCCTTCACTTATGAAGCTTAGTTTGGCTGGATATGAAATTCTGGGTTGAAAATTCTTTTCTTGAAGAATGTTGAATATTGGCCCCTACTCTCTTCTGGCTTGTAGATTTTCTGCCAAGAGATCAGCTGTTAGTCTGATGGGCTTCCCTTTTTGGGTATCGCAACCTTTCTCTCTGGCTGCCTTTAACATTTTTTCCTTCATTTCAACTTTGGTGAATCTGACAATTATGTGTCTTAGAGTTGCTCTTCTCGAGGAGTATCTTTGTGGTGTTCTCTGTATTTCCTGAATTTGAATGTTGGCCTGTCTTGCTAGATTGGGGAAGTTGTCCTGAATAATGTCCTGAAGAGGGTTTTCCAACTTGGTTCTGTTCTCCCCATCACTTTCAGGTACACCAGTCAAACGTAGATTTGGTCTTTTCACATAGTCCCATATTTCTTGGAGGCTTTGTTCGTTTCTTTTTATTCTTTTTTCTGTAAACTTCTCTTCACGATTCATTTCATTCATTTTGTCTTCCATCACTGATACCCTTTCTTCCAGTTGATCTCATCGGTTACTGAGGCTTGTGCATTCGTCATGTAGTTCTTGTGCCGTGGTTTTCAGCTCCATCAGGTCCTTTAAGGACTTCTCTCCATTGGTTATTCTAGTTATCCATTCGTCTAATTTTTTTTCAAAGTTTTTAACTTCTTTGCCATTGGTTCGAACTTCCTCCTTTAGCTCGGAGTAGTTTGATCTTCTGAAGCCTTCCTCTCTCAACTCGTCAAAGTCATTCTCCATCCAGCTTTGTTTCTTTGCTGATGAGGAGCTGCATTCCTTTGGAGGAAGGGAGGTGCTCTGATTTTTAGAGTTTCCAGTTTTTCTGCTCTGTTTTTTCCCCATCTTTGTGGTTTTATCTACCTTTGGTCTTTGATGATGGTGATGTACAGATGGATTTTTGGTGTGGATGTCCTTTCTGTTTGTTAGTTTTCCTTCTAACAGTCAGGACCCTCAGCTGCAGGTCTGTTGGAGTTTACTGGAGGTCCACTCCAGACCCTGTTTGCCTGGGTATCAGCAGTGGTGGCTGCAGAACAGCGGATATTGGTGAACCGCAAATGCTGCTGCCTGATCGTTCCTCTGGAAGTTTTGTCTCAGAGGAGTACCCGGTCGTGTGAGGTGTCAGTCTGCCCCTACTGCGGGGTGCCTCCCAGTTAGGCTACTTGGTGGTCAGGGACCCACTTGAGGAGGCAGTCTGCCCATTCTCAGATCTCAAGCTGTGTGCTGGGAGAACCACTACTCTCTTCAAAGCTGTCAGACGGGGACATTTAAGTCTGCAGAGGTTACTGCTGTCTGTTGTTTGTCTGTGCCCTGCCCCCAGAGGTGGAGTCTACAGAGGCAGGCAGGCCTCCTTGAGCTGTGGTGGGCTCCACCCAGTTTGAGCTTCCCGGCCACTTTGTTTACCTACTCAAGCCTAAGCAATGGCAGGCTCCCCTCCCTAAGCCTCGCTGCTGCCTTGCAGTTTGATCTCAGACTGCTGTGCTAGCAATGAGTGAGGCTCCGTGGGTGTAGGACCCTCTGAGCCAGGTGCGGGATATAATCTCCTGGTGTGTCATTTATTAAGCCCATTGGAAAAGTTCAGTATTAGGGTGAGAGTGACCTGATTTTCCAGGTGCCGTCTGTCACCCCTTTCTTTGACTAGGAAAGGGAATTCTCTGATCCCCTGTGCTTCCCGGGTGAGGTGATGCCTCGCCCTGCTTCGGCTCACACATGGTGCACTGCACCCACTGTCCTGCACCCACTGTCCGGCACTCCCCGGTGAGATGAACCTGGTACCTCAGTTTGAAATGCAGAAATCACCCGTCTTCTGCGTCACTTACGCTGGGAGCTGTAGACTGGAGTTGTTCCTATTCGGCCATCTTGGCTCCACCTAGCAATTTATATTTTAACAAGCCCTCTGAGGAGAAGCCTCTTAACCACTGAGGAATATTATAAGCAGATTCATCTGCTAAATATATATATATATATTTTTTTTTTTTTTGGAGACAGGGTCTCCCTCTGTCACTCGGGCTAGAGTGGCGTGATCATTGCTCACTGTAGCCTGAGACCCTTGGGCTCAAGTGACCTTCCCGCCTCCCTCCTGAATAGCTGGGACTACAGGTGCACGCCACCATGCCTGACTAATTTTTAAATTTTTTTGTAGAGATAAGGGTTCGCTTTGTTGCCCAGGCTGGTATTGAACTGCTGGGTTCAAGCACTCCTCCTGCCTCGCTTCCCAAAGTGCTGGAATTACAGGCATGAGCCACTACACCTGGCTCAGAAATCTTGAAGGGCTCCCCATTCTCTACAGGATTAAGTTCAAACATAATCCTGGACCTGGCTGGAATTTTCAAGGCCCCCCAGAACTGTATTAGCTTTTGTTCTTCTGCATTTCCTTTGCTCCAGTCAGATTCCTTCTTCTCTAAGGTTCCTGCCCTCCCAGGACACCTCCTCCCATGCTCTTCATACTTACTCATATACTATACATCTGCAGCAGCATAAGCCAAGCCTTACTTCCAAGCCCAGCCCAGAGTTTTCTTCTTCTTCTGAACTTATTATTGTCTTATGCATTTATATGGTCTAATGCATCATTTAGCACCTATTCACTTTACCTTGCAATGAAAATCATTATTTTATGTCTATGGATCTAGATTCCCCATAGGAATTGGGTGTCTGACAGATATTCTTTCCCTTTTGTTTGTTTCTTTTAATCAAAATGTCGCCATTTTTTAAAAATCCACATGTTTAAGCATTTACTGTTTACAAAGATGTTTCCCAAACATGCCTGGTAATAGGAATACTTAGGTACTTGACCAAACCGTGGATTCTCAGAGCCCTCCACTGACGATTCCAAATTTAGAAGGCCTATGGTAGGGCTTTGGGAATCTATATTTTCCACAAACGCACCAGGTATTCTTATTATCAGGCCAGTTTTGGAAACACTGATATAGGGTATAAAGAAGTAATCAGGTATTGTGAGTGTAATACAAAGAGATTTAATGTTATAAAACATCAAGAAGCATATAATCTTTATGGGGAATCTAGAATGAAAATCTTTTTTATCCTGTCTGACTCTGTGAGCTGAGAGATTTTGACATTCATGAATCACTAAGAGCTAGGGAATTTTCTCCCTGAATCCTACATTGCAGAATTCCCTAAGAGGGCAGTCTTGTTTTTAAAATGGTATCATTCAGACCAACTGGTGTCATTTGGTAGATAAAGAAACTGAGCCCAGAAAGTTTAACAATTTTACCAAGAATAGATTGCCGTTTATTGTCAGAGATGAGTATAAATCTGACTCAACATTCTGTGCCTCTTAAAATATATATATATATTTTATTATATATATTATCAATATTATATATATATATATATATATATATATATATATATATATATATATATATAGGCTGGGCGCGTTGGCTCACGCCTATAATCCCAGCACTTTGGGAGGCTGAGGCAGGCAGATCATGAGGTCAGGAGATCGAGACCATCCTGGCTAACATGGTGAAACCCCGTCTCTACTAAAAATACAAAAAAGTAGCTGGGCATGGTGGCACACGCCTGTAGTCCCAGCTACTCGGGAAGCTGAGGCAGGAGAATCGCCTGAACCCGGGAGGTCAAGGTTGCAGTGAGCCGAGATCGCACCATCGCACTCCAGGCTGGGTGACAGAGCGAGACTCCGTCCCAAAGGAAAAAAATATATATATGTGTATGTGTATATAAATTATATATATATATAATATATAGATTTTAAAAACAAGTATATTACTTTTTAAAAAGTCATGTTTTATGAATATTTTATGTAAAGACAAGAATAATACATAACTTGATCCCAAACTTTAAGAAGTGGTATCTAATTTTTTTTTAAAAAGTGTTAATAACTGAGATAAATGGAACTAATGATGTAAAAGCAACTATCACAGTGACTGGAGTATACTTGGCATTAATATCTGTCTATTCTCCTGGTCTTTGAATTATGAATTCAGACCCTAACCTGAAAGTTCATTCATTTTCATTGTTTTAATAATTAAAGCGCATTCATTGGCTTTAGAGTTATTCAGATTAGAGTTTGAATCCCGGTCCTGTTACACACTGTGTAATTTTGTTCATAATTATTTAATATCTAATATTAATACTTAATAAATATGTTCATAGTTATGGATTTATCTCTCTAAGCCTAGATTTCTTTGCCTCAAAGTGGTAATAATAATGCCTTGCATGATTGCCCTGAAGATTAAACGTAGTTTAGTGATGCTTGGAAAATGCTAAGCGCAACGTCAGACATTTAGTACGTACTCAATTAATGAATTACTGTATTATTGATTTTCAGCAACACTTTAGTCTGATGAGTACCTTCTTATAAAGAGGAAATAATGGAAAGAGTGATACCTGAGCCAACTACCTGACTGAATCTTAGAACCACCACTTAATACTTGTGGGATCCCGGAAATGTTATTTAACTGCTCCATGCCTCAGTTATTACCTCTATTTTACAGATGAAGACCTTGTACCTAACTCATGGGGTCATTGTGGAAAGTGAATAAGTTAGTATATAAAAAGTGCTTAGCTCAGTGCCTGACACAACATAATTATTCAATAATATTTGTTTTCATTAATTATCTCTTTCTATGCACTTACTGGCCTTCAGATTTTCTAACTGAAGAGATTATCTCTTCCTCTTGGCAAGACTAAACTGAGAACACTCTTTTCTTTTTGTCAGTCTATTTCTAGGACACTTTTAAGTTTGTCATTCATCTCTGCATTTCTGCCTCTTAAGGTTGGAAGACCCTTTGCTCAATGGTCAGAAAATAAACAATTAGGCATAAGAGAAATGGCCAACAGGAAGCGAACAGGAAGAACACTGGCAATCTATTAGTTTAGAGCAATTTTGAAAATTAAAAAAAAAACACAGAGAAAATAGTAGAAACTATCAAAAAAAGAGTTAATAATGATCTAGAAGACTAGAAACTGTGCTAAAATCCCTTGAAACTAGTCCCCTTTTCCTAACATGAGAAGAAAGTAATGTAGCATCTTTCTACTAGCCCAGAGATAAATTCTTTTATCCTTCCTTTCTTTCTTCTGGATTTTCCATAGTTAGCTCTAGAAATTCTCATTCTGGTCTACTTACCTACTGATACAATCCTGTCTTCACTGGTCCTTTAGGTGAAGCTCTTGCTGCAATCATCTTTCCAGAGCATTGCACGTACCGCTTCCCATTTTTGTGTGCACTGCAGCAGACACTAACTGCCTTCCCAGTAGCCTTTCCCCATCTGTCCAGGGGCAGAGATCTGCTTCTGCAGGAGTATCCATCACTTCCCTGTGGGATTCAGACAAGGCTGGCTCTATTCCCAGTTCAAGCAGTCAGTCCTGATTGGCTTAAATACATCATGGTGGCCTCATTGTCCTGCCAGTGATTGGTTTAGGCACGGGCGTATATCTTAATTCTAGCCAATGAAAGATGAAGAATAGTATGCCAGGGGACTATAGGAAATAGATCCTTATTCTTAAAAATAAATTCGTGGGAAGTAGTCCCTACTCGATGTAATTATGCCTGCATTTGATATCATGAACTGTGGTAGCTTTCCTGCAACTATGAGGAGAACTAAGAGTAGGAGGGCAAAGCAAAAGGATGCAAAATATATATATATATATGGATCCCTGGTGATGTAAAGCATGAAGTGATCCAATCCTGAAGCCATCTTACCTTGAGAGTTCTTGTTAGATAGGATAATAAATTTTCCTTATTATTTATGCCAAGTTGAATTGTATGTTATCTGTTATTTGTAGTTACAAGTACCCTAAATAACATACAAACCCTTGTTCCGCACTGACGAAGGCATTTCTTCTCTAGGTCTCTAGAACTGCAAGTTCTACCATGTTTGTGAAGCAACCCAGAAAAGTCCCAGTTTAGAATAATTTTCCTCTCCGCTGAACTCCTTTATTGACTTAGTTTGGCATTTCCTTCCCTCCCTCTCTTTCTCTCTCTCCACTCTCCCCACCTCTCTTTTTCATCCTGTAAATGTTAAGACCCTAGATTAGATCTTTTTGGTATTTACAATTTACAAGCATGCCACCCAAAAAGCACAAACACTTTAACATATCTTCTATAGTACTAACGTTGGAAGGAGAACAATTTTGGTCTTTCTAGTCTGCACATCGGTTTGTACTCATTTGTGTGATTGGCAATATATTTTAATGTAAAGAGTGTAGATTTTGGAGTTTATAAACCAGAGTTTGACTCCAGGCTTCTCATTTACTAACTTTGGGTTTCATGTAACTTGCTTAACCTTTACAGATGATTTCTCATATATAAAATATGGTTAATAATACATTGCAGCATTAAATAAGGATTAAATGGGGCAACACAAGTAAAATGCCTAGGATATAATGGACACTCAGTAACATCATATGTAATAATTACCCATGTGTATCTATATACACAAATTTTTCTTAATTTATTTATGGTTGCTGAAGAAGAAAATATATGCAAAGAGGACAGTGAGCAGTGGGCAGTGGAAGAAGTGGAGGGTCTGATCAGATCTGGAAGATATTTAGACACCATTTCCTTAATATTCCCATTGTATGGATGAGGAAACAGAAACTCAGAAGTTTTCTAAGATTTGTCCAAAGTCCTACTTCTCCTTGCTATATTTTTATGTATACAAATTAGCTTCTTTTCCCAGAACATGTGATGATTCTGATGATTAAGATATATCTACTTTGAAACTTTGTTTTTCTACCAACATTAGAACTTGGGTCAGTTGGCAAAGAGAGAAGTGTCAATAGAAACACTTTCAAGACCAGGCCAAGTGGAATTAGGTAAGAGAGTACTTGTCAGGGAGATTTGAAAAAAATCACATCATTCTTCCCAAGAGATACAACGTGAAACTTGGGAATGTGAACTATTAACCAACGCAAAGAATAAGGAGTGATGGGGATAATCTCCATTCTAATTTTGATACTTTCATAGATGTTATAATCTCAGAAATTCATTTAGTGTTGTGTTCTTCATCCATACATGACTTTGTGATCTAAGTGATATTTTCTCCATTATTTGAAAAGTCACAATAAATGAAAGAAGAAGAGTAGAAACAAGGAAAAGAAGAATGTTCAAAGCTTTGGTCACCATTAAATTTACTTTAAGTCAAACACCCCACAGGACCTTGACTTGCTCCAACTCATGACACTACTGAAATTTACTCAAAAGAATACTCAGTCTTTTTTTGTGTATGTGATCCAGGATTAGTAGGATTTGTAGATAAAACAGTGATTAGACTTTGTGTTCATTTGCCTGTGTATTCAGTACAGCAGGTGTGCCTGTGTTAGGAGACAGAATATATTCCTAAACTCAGAAGCCATGACATAAACATTATGTCCTGAGACCAATCACTGCTAAGGCAGAGAAGGGAAAGAAGCCCAAGTAGGTCTTGGGTCCCCAGAAGAGAAGTACAGGAGTCTCGGCAGCTGACATACCTAGTCATGGGGTGGCTGTTGCGAGAGTAAATCACAGTACATGATTATGTAGGTGAGCCAAATACATGATGGCAGGAGACAATATTCATGCTTAAGTTACAAAATCAACTCCAGGAGTCAGCCAGGAATCTTGCCAATCCTCATCTTCCTTCCTTCCCACTATGCACATCCCAGAAAGACTAAAAATCAAGGGAATTGGGCATTCCTGTAATTCAGCCTCTTGTCTCCATACTCTTTCCTGTCTTGTACTCTCCAGGCTCACATACATACTGAACATTGTTCTGTTATCTTCCTTACTTGAAATATATATTTTTTCTTTCTAAACTCAACCATTTAAATTCTTTTACTTAAATTTTTTCTTTGCTTCCTTCTTCCTGTCTTACATTAGATTATAGAGGTCATATTTCAACTATTTTATTACAGTGAAATATTTTTGTTTAAATTGCTTTTCAATAATGGTAAGTAGAATTGTTAAGGTTGGCTTATGTGAGACTAAACAAATATTCACAGAGAAATGATCATCCAGTTTCATGAAGGGACACATTCAAGAATATGACAACACATTTATAGGCTAGGACTTGGAGGTAATCTTGGTATCTGTCATGGTGGAAATGGGAAAGTAACGTGGGGAATGCTATCAACAATGGTCTAGATGTTCATGTATGGCCATGCATAGATCTTAAAGATAGTGCTAAGGAAGTAAGAAACAGAGAGCTCTATAGCACAATAAGACTTAAGTAAATTAAAATAAATGCACACAAGAAAATATGTGTTTTTCAGAGACACGCAAATAAAATGATATATGTCAAAAATTAAAATGCGTGTATATTTAAGGGGAAGGCAATGGTAGCGGAGACAGGAATAAATTGATGTAAAAATAAAGAGAAGGCATTTGCATGTGTCAGCAATAATAATGCTCCATTAATGTGATAATAATGTGATGAGTATGGATGAACTCAACTCTCTGTACTTGAGGTTTCAAATAAAGATATGAATACCTTTATTAAGGGGAATTCTCTAAATGGGGTAGTTGAGAGATGTTTCTGACTAGGCTGGTTTGAATCAGAAATGCTGTTTCCATAAAGGGGCAGACTTGATGCATCCCAAGAATTGACTTATCTAAAGTCAGATAAGTGACATCTCCTACAGCCAGTAACAACCTTCTTATCTGGCAAATAGATGTAAATATCAACATGATTGTCATCCTGGCAGGTATTGCTGAGGGCCATGCAGTTTGCATCATTGTACATAGATATCAAATGTTTGTCTAAATTAATGTTTTCAGCATTCTATGGGGAGTAACACCTTACATTTGTACACTTTATATTATTCAAAGCACTTTATTTACAATCCCCTTTGATTCTCCTGAAGTTGGCTGAGTCAGATATTATTATACACTTCACAGATAAAGACTATGAAACACAGCACAGCTCAGTGATTGTCCCAGTGTCATACAAGTTAGTAGATCTGGTCTAAAACCCATGTCTCTGGAGGAACTGGTATGTTTCTTTTCTCTCTCCTCATGAGAATATACAGCTAACTGGGTCATGTCTCTTTTTGCTTTATTTCCAGAAAGTTCAGAGCCAGATTTGAAGCTCTTGTGAAAGAATTACAACTTCTTACCATCTGCATATTTGTGTCCTTTTTGCATTGGTCTTAAACTTTTACTTTTTTCTGTTTTTCCTGGTCATAATTATTTATTTCTACTCTTATATTATTCTAGAGCCACTATAGGCTACACTGGACAATTTGTAGAAGAGACAGGAGTATAGATAAACGCATGAATGTAAAGAAAAGGAAAAAAAATCCTCACAACACTAAAATAAAGCATTGCTTCTTGGGAAGAAGATCAGATAATTAGCTCTAATGAGCCTGGCTACATTTAGAAAATCTCTGTGTTTAGATTATATATGATTTAATTAGTATTTGGACAACTATGATTAATGAGAGGACAAATCTCTAGAACCCCATTGAGTAAAAAGGATGATTTTAGATTTTAAGACTTAGCAAATCAAAATGACCCTAGTTCAGTATGCTTTATTGTGTTACAGGTAAAGAACAGCCATCCAGTGAAATCAACTACTCTGGAGTGGCCTGGTTTTTGAGCATGAAATTAAGATACTGAGTTTGTGACTTCTGTCCTCCATTCGTTATATGGATTGCCCTTCATATTGGATCATGTGTCCTCGACCCACCTGTCCAGCTTCATCCCTCTTCTGCCACTTCCCATCTGGCATCTGACATTCCACAGATTCACAAACTTCCTAGCTAATACCCACACTGAGTCCTCTGATGGATTCCCTTTCACTACTTCCCCTTACAGGCCCAGTTCATGTCATCTCTCTTAAGAAACTTTCTTTGATTTCAGCTCCTTATTGATCAGATTACTCAATCAGAAGCCGTCTTCTCTATGCTTCATAAGATTTTGAAAATGCCACCATTATTATTGGCTTATTTATCTCACCTGATAGATTGTGAACTCCTTAAGTTTTTGGCTATTATTTGGTCATCTAGGCCCTGATGTGGCCTATTATAGTGCTTGGCTCACAGGAGATACCCAGTTTATCTTTCACAATGAGCAAACACAGCTGGTTGAAAAGATGTCCAATGAGTTGCCACATGCACAGGTCAACAAGACATTTCACCAGGTCACAGTCACATGCTGTTCAGGAATGCTTTCTTTTGGTTTGATCTCTACTCCCTGGGCTCCCAATTATAACAACTTACTGCCTGTTGTTTTTGGCCTTACTTTGGTCCCTGTTTTAATTTTTTAATTTTTATTTTTTGAGACAGAGTCTGGCTCTGTCACCTAGGTTAGGGTGCAGTGGCGTGATCCTGGCTCACTGCAACCTCCAATTCCTGGGTTCAAGCGATTCTTCTGCCTCAGCCTCCTGAGTAGCTGAGACTACAGGTGCTCTTCATTGCTGTGCTAATTTTTGTATTTTTCATAGAGACAGGGTTTCACCATGTTGGCCAGGATGGTCTCGAACTTGTAACCTCAAGTGATGCTCTTACCTCAGCCTCCCACCTTTATTTTTTATTTTCGTAATGATTAAGATTATTTTTAATCTCAAAGCCTAGCTGCTTGCTTTAAGAGTTATTTTTTGATTGCCACTATTTAATAAAAGCATCTCGTATTTTATCTGGCAAAAGATGCAGAGGTCAACCTGATAATCATGTTAAAGGATATACAGGTTTTTAGGATATATAAACATCTATATTCTATGAAATATGTCTGAAAGTACGTACGACTGGCCTTCTATATTTATGGGTTCCACATCATGGATTCAACCAACCACATATTGAAAAAATTTGAAAAAATAAACTTATAAAAAATCACAATACAATAAAAATACAAAATTTTGAATACAATATAGTAATGACTTACATAGTTCTTACATTGTATTAGGTATGAAAAGTAATCTAGACATGATTTAAAGTATGTGGGAGGATATGCATAGGTTATATGCAAATACGATGCCATTTCATATAAGGGACTTGAGCATCTGCAGATTTTATTTGTGGAAGTCCTGGAACCAATCTCTCATGGATACCAAGGAATGATTATACATATATATGTATTATATATGTGTGTGTATATTTACATATATATGTATTATATATAACATAATACATATATGTACATATACATATATAATATATAATACATATATGTATACATATATAATATATAATACATATATGTATAATATATACACACAGTATACTGATATAGATGTATATGTATATATGTGTGTGTATTTTTATTATACAATATGATTTCTATGATAAGCTCTTAAGTGTCAAAATTGAGCTTTAGCTGAACCTTTAAGTTTCACTCTCTTAATATGAAATAAATTCAAATCCTTTACAGAAAACCTAGAGATAAATACCAGTTTTTAAAAAGTCATGCTTGTTATTATGCATGTGTGCATCCCTTCATTATGCAAACATTTATTGACTCCAGAAGTAGAATAAATGCTGTGATACAAAAATAAGACAGACAATATCTATGTCCAGAAAGCTAATGGGAGCACAGCAGGAGCTGATGGTAGAGTTGGGTGCAGAGTCCAGACATGAAGGACTGTGTATATCATGCTAAGGAGATGGTTCTTTCCCTGTCACCAGTGGGGAATTTTTAAATCCTTTGAAGCAGGATAGACACAAGATCTTGTCTCTATTTGTACTTTTAAATGTTCTAATTCTTTGAGAAAAATGGAATAGTGGAGATATAAACCAGTAGATTATTGCAAAAGGCCAGGAGGGAGATAGTGAGAGCTTAAACTATGGCAGTGGATAAGGGATGGAGAGGAAAGGATAGATTAAGTAAATAAGTAAAATAAGGAAATAAAATTAAGTAAATAAGTAATTAAGTAATAAAATAAGTAAAAGAATGGTCACTGTAAGTGAAGAAGATGGAAAAGGGAAATGCCTAGGGCAGTTACTGGTTTCTTGCTGGGCATTGTAGGAGTGACATTTATGGGAAAAGGGAACACAGAAGACCAAAATGAAATAAGAGTTCATATGTAAAAATAACTACCTCACATAAGTAGTTATGTGTGAAAGTAGAAATACTGTCACTTATCATCATTATTTAAAAGTCAAGTTCCTGAAAATAACACTTTAAACTACACTTAATTTGACTGTAAGAGAGTGTATCACGTTTCTTTAGTCAGGCTATGTGTTTTGCCTTTATATTCTTGGACACAAATATGTTGTTGAAGTCAGAAGTTGAGGCTGAAAAATGGCTTGAGTCCAACTCTTCTGAATTTCAGTGTGCTATGCTGGTGTCTATGCTGGTTACTATCAATACGGTGATCACTGGGTCTGGTAACGTACCAAACTACTGAAAGTGCAACTGGTTAGTTAGAAGTAACAGAATTCCTCACTGCCCTCCTCCCCCCGACACACAAACTTAATGATTTAAATCTTTGCCAGTCAAGCATTTTGCAAATGTAGGTTATACAAAAAATCCAAGTTGAATAAGTGTATAAATGGCATATGAATGGCCAATACAAAAAAAGATAGTAATGGCTAAAATGTATTGAGCCCCTACTATATGCCAGGTCCTATTCTAAATATTCTCAATTAATCTTCACAAGTCATGGAGTTAATGACTACTATACTACTCATTTTGAAGATGGGAAAACTGAATCACAAGCTTACCCAAGGCCATCTGCAAGTAGATAGTTCAAGCTAGTATAATATAATACCGGATCCTGAACTCTTAACCATTATGCTAAAATGTAGAGAATAATGACCTCCTAATAAAGAGTAAAAAGGTGTTGAAGTCCCCAACTGTTATTGTTTTGGGGTCTATCTCTCTCTTTAGATCTGATAATATTTGCTTTATGTATCTAGGTGCTCTGATGTTGGGTGCATATATATTTACAATTGTTATATTCTCTTGCTGAATTTATCCTTTTATCATCTTTTAAACTTCATTGTCTCTTTTTAGAGTTTTTGACTTAAAATTATTTTATCTGAAATAAATATAGGTACTCTTGCTTGTTTTTGGTTTCTGTTTGCATAGGCTATCCTTTTCCATCTCTTTCATATTCAGTTTATATGTGTCTTTCCAGATGAAGTGAATTTCTTGTAGGCAGCACACAGTTGAGTTGTTTTATATCTTTAAGGTGGGGGATGTAATTAATTTACATTCAAGATTGTTATTGATAGGTGAAGATTCATGTCACTATGTTAATTGTTTTCTAGTTGTCTTGCATATCTTTTTTTCCTTTCTTCCTTCATTGTTTATCATTGTGGTTTAGTGGTTTTCTGTAGTGATAGGGTTTCATTCTTTTCTCTTTCTCTGTGTATCTGCTCTACCAGTGAGTTTTATACTTTTGTGTGGTTTCATGATAGCCATCTTTTCACTTTAAGAAGTAGGACTCACTTAAGGATTTTTGCAAGACTAGGATAGTGGTGATAAATTCCCTCAGTTTTTGCTTGTCTAGAAAAGGCTTTATTTCTCTCATGTCTGAAAGGCAGCTTTGCTGAGTATAGTGTGCTTGACTGGCAGGTTTTTCTCCTTTCAGCACTTCAAATAATTCATCCCATTTTCTTCTAGTCTGTAAGGATACTGCAAGGAAATATGCGTTAGTCTAATGGGGATTCCTTTATGTGTTACTCAATGCTTTTATCTTGATGTTTTTAGAATTCTCTTTGTCTTTCACTTTTGACAGTTTGACTATAAAGTGCCACAGGGAGTAGATTTTTAGACTGAATCTTTTTGGAGACCTTTGAACTCCTAGATCTGGATATCCATATCTCTCCCCAGCTTGGAATGATTTTAGCTATTATTTTATTAAATAGGTTTTTCTACACCATTTTCCTTCTCTTTTCCATCTGGAACTCCCATAAATGAGAATATTTGTTCACTTAATGGGGGGTCCTATAAGTCTTGTAGCCTTTCTTTACTGTTTTTCATTCTTATTTACTTTATTTTTTCTGGCTGGGTAATTTCAAATAACCTTTCTTCAACTTCAGATTTTTTTTTTTTTTTTTTTGAGACGGAATCTTGCTCTGTTGCCCAGGCTGGAGTGCAGTGGCACGATCTCAGCTCACTGCAACCTCTGCCTCCTGGGTTCAAGCGATTCTCCTGCCTCAGCCCCCCGAGCAGTTGGGACTACAGGCACATGCCACCATGCCCACCTAATTTTTGTATTTTTAGTAGAGACAGGGTTTCACTATATTGGCCAGGATGGTCTTGAACTCCTGACCTCGTGATCCATCCACCTCAGCCTCCCAAAGTGCTGGGATTACAGGCGTAAGCCACTGCATTAGGCCTAGTTCAGAGATTCTTTTATTGGCTTGATCAAGGCTGCTGTTGAAGCTCTCTATTATTTCTTCAATTATTAGAAATCATTAGCTGCAGTATTTCTCTTGGCTTTTTCAATGATTTTTATCTCTTTGTTGAATTTATCATTTGTATCATAAATTGTTTTCTGATTTTGTTGAATTGCCTGTCTGTATTTCCTTGTATCTCATTGAGTTTTCTTAAGATCACTATTTTGAATTTTTTTCCAGCAGGTTGTTTATTTCACTTTCATTGGGTCTATAACCAGATAGTTATTATATTTTTTGGTGGTATCAGATTTTTCTTGCTTTTTAATGTTGTGTGTGTGTGTGCTCCTATGTTGATGTCTGTGCATCTGGTGGAAAAATCACCTCTTCCAAAACTTCTAGAGTGGATTTTGTAGAGAAAAACTTTCATCTGCAGTTGGGTTTTGGTGTGCCAGTTTGGAAGGATGTAGTGATTCTATTTTCAGACAGGTACAGTGCAGTCAAGAACACTGTATCCAGCAAAGCTGCCCTTCAATAGCTTCTGCAGCTGTTCAAAGTCAACAATAACTGTGAGCACCTCAGTAGCATAAGCTGTAGAAGTTTGTGGGATGGCAGTGGCAGTGTAGGTTGTTAATAGCTCCTCAGTGTCAAGGGCTTTTGAAGTCCTTGTTTTCCCTACAATGAAGAGACTTAGAGGAGGGAATCCTTCTTGATATCAAGTGTGACATAGCTTACTATTAATAGCAGCTGCAGTGGCATTGGATTCCAGGTGCAGGTGCTTGAGGCAGCTGTGGGGCCAGGATCTTAGGTTCAGAGTCTCACAAACCTATTGTGATACCTGGGTCTTGGGGTGCAGGTTCATTCTCTCTAGCAGGGTTGGAAGACCAGGTAGCCTACAGGACCAGAATCATGACTCTGAGGCACAACCTAGCACTGTTCATGGAACTGGATTGTAGCTACAATTCCTATCTTTTGGGGGCAGGGCACAGCACTGGCCCACCTCCAGGGAAGAAGGGGTGCTGTGGATGATTGGGCCTTTGGAGCAGGGTATGGCTGCAATTTGGGTGTCTGACCCAATAAGGCTCAGTGTGTCAACTTGGGTCCCAGGGGATGAGGCACCATATAGTGACTCTAGACTCTGGAATGGTGGGGCTCAGCAGTATCCTGACTCTATAAGGCTACATGCAGTGGCAGCAGGTACCCTAAAATGGGGGAGCACAGCTATCATTTGGGCCCTGGGGTATAGGGAAGAAATAGCACAGCAATGATTCTTCTTCCCAAGGAGAACAGTGTTTCAGCAGCTCAGACACTAGAGAACTAATTATGCTCCAGGGAAGCAGGGTCCTAGAGTTTGGGCAAGGTTTCTGAGTTCACCCACTGCTCTGTTTCCCTGGGATGTGGTGTGTGCTATGTCAGCTCAGCCCTGAGATGTGCAGCTGCTAACAGCTTGGCAAGGCACCACTTCCCCAGGGGGCGATGTGCTGTTTCAGATCAGGCCCAGGTGGTGTGACTGTTTTGGGCAGCCCAAGCACCACTTCCCTGAGATGCGTGGCACTGCTTTAGCTTAGATACTGGAGTGTGTGACTGCTGTGGGTGGCCAAGACACTGTTTCTTGGGATGCAAGGAGCTGCAACAACTTAGGCACTGGGTAGGTGGGGCTCCTTTGAGTGGCCAAGGTACTGCTTTCCCAGGAGAAAGAGTTCCGCTTTGGCTACAGCTCAAGGAGGAGGAAGGAGCAGATGGAGCAGCTCCACATCTGCTTGGTCTCACAGGAAAAGTGTAACAGCTGCTCACAGCTTGACATGGGGATGTCAGGCCACTGGCCTAGGGTGGTTCGGTGGTAGCTTAGTCTCAGGGGTGAGAAGAAGCCATGGCTATTTGTCTTTGGAGAAAGACACACTTCTGTAGTAGTTCCAGTTCCAAGATGGCACAGCACAGGAACCACTGGCCACAGGGGGCAGGGACAGTGTTAGCTCCTTCTCTGGAGACAGCATAGGTATATAGACCCCAGGAAGCTCCCTCAGCTGGACTTAGTACCGGTGAGGACTGTAGGGGACCAAGGTCTGTAGGTGTCCAAGGTGTTGATGGGTGTTCCTGGGATCGTCTTCATCTCTAACTGATGAAGATGAGTCAAGTCCTGGTGAAATACTATGAAGTATTTGTCTGTAACCATTGTGTTATGTTTAGTCCTCTTCACTGTCAAACTCTCCCTTTTCCCTCAGCTTCCTTAACTCTTCCTCATTTTCTAAGGCTCTCTCTCAATTCAAAGATCTGAGATCATCATTTACATTTTAAAACTCATTTATATTAGCATATTAATTCTCCTAGGTTTAATCCCTTTTTATATTTCAGCGAATGATTTGTTAATATTACATTACAAAGAGTGACAAAATATTTGTATCTAATTCTAGACATTGAGAATTAGATTCTAGAATGAATCGTTGGAATAGAAGAAAAATAAAGATTTTGTTTTCTCATAATTGTAAAACTGTCGTCTTAGTCTAGGCACAGCTAGTGCAACATTTTCTTCAACCCCACAGGCTCCATTCCCTTTACTACTTGTAATACACTTGGGTCACTCACAGGAGAAAGACACTGTCAACATCAGTAGTTAGCAACATTTTCAAAATGCATTTTGTTATCTTAAAAGTTATGCTGTTATTTCAGTTATCTCATACAGTCTTATTTACTTCTGTACACAAGATATGAGCTCTCAACATTCACGTAGGTGAATATTTCCCATGTTTTTTGAGGATTCCCAAAAGACTTCAGGAAGTTCCCAAAATAATTTCAAGTGTTTAATTTTTTCACAATAAAAGAAAGGAGCAGTGTCAGTCTGTGAGAGTCAGACCAGCAGTTTACGTAAGACCCTCTTCATAGCGCAGTTTCTGGTGCATGAAGAGATTCAATTAGCCTTCTTGCTCTCAGTTCTTAGAAGAATTTGAGAGGAATAAGAGCAATAACTACCTGTATTATTTCATAGCCTAAGAACAGAGAAAATAGATGTCAAAAAAATAGATGTTAAAAAAACAGAAGCCAATTCCTTTCATCCTAGGATGTCTGAAAAGGAGAGATTCTATGGAGCGTGGATGCAGAAAAGAAGGAGTTATGCCTATGAGAAAAAATAAACTCTGGACACAATCACTCAAGGCCAGAGAAACAACCACTAAGAGCAATTAGCATCAATTTCATTGTCACCAGGAAGGCACATACCTGAGAACCTGGGACAAAGCCTGGGATAGAGCCTTTAGCATTCTTAGGCTTACTGGTGCTGTGGTTCAACAGTCTTTGAGGGGATGGAGAGAACCAGAGACCACCACCATCATGTGTAAAAAGGATACTATAGCAACAACAAGGCTGCAAAAATCAGCTAGAGTTTAGGTTGTACACCATTTGAAATCCACCGTGTACCTATTTGAATCCACTTGCTTTCTTGTGAAGGGCTTGAGAAGTGCAGAGACACCTTAAACATGTGAAGGTGACTCTTTTGAAAGGCAGAAGAGGAACTCTTCATGAACTCTTTCCACTCATTAGTTTTCCTATCACTTCACCATTAAAACTAGAAAAGAAGCTGCAGGCTATCTCTGCTAGCTTCTTATTTGGACACAATACCGATACTACAGACACAATTGAATGAATGACTAAATCTTCCTGATTCTTCCACTGCACAGGGTCAATATGTGTCCGACTAAATAGCTGTGACCTTGTTCAAAAAAAGCATGTAAACACAGGGCTTGATTTTGTTAGTCTCTATCCCAGGAAATTGGTGGATCACTCCTTGGCTTTTGTATAATTCAGTGACTGGCTTTGCCACATCCTTGTACTGTCTGTCTTAGCCTTGCAGCAACTGCTTTGGGTTTATCATCCTCACGCTGGACTAATGGCTCACCAGCGATGTCATCAATTCCACATACACGAGGTGGATTAAATTCCAGGTTATATACCCTTCTGCTAGGAGAGGATCTTTAAGTGTTTCAAATGGAATGTTTAACCTGATCACTAGATTCACTTCACAGATTTTGTCCAAGACATTAGCTTGCCCTAATGTCCTAGGAAAGCCATCTAGGAGGCAGTGCTGCCACATCTGTTCTCCAACTCCAACATCATTAGGCATGTGATCACAGGTCTGGAACCAAAAGTCCTTTCTCTATGTACTGCTTGGCCATGTCACCAACTCCGGTGTTGGCCTTGATGTTCTCCCACAAGCAGTGGCTACTAGAGAAATGTCGGAGGCCTAAGTTCTGGACAGTCCTCTTGCACAAGGTGCCCTTGCCCTAGGCAAGCAGCCAGAGGATGACTGCACAGGAGTCTGGAAGCCATTGCCTTTGCTAGGAGGGGGTGGCCAAATGAACAGCCCAGATAGCAGTCCCAGAGGGAGCCCCGGAGAGTTTTGTTTCTTGGCTTCTACCTCTGGCACCTTCTGCTCACACTGGGACTTGCCAGCCATCTGCCCTTTGGCTGGAGGCAGAACTCCAGGAGGCCACCAACAGACCCTGCAGGGTGACCTTTTATTTTCAATTCTTAAAGACATTTCAGAAAATTAGGGCAGGCATGGTAGGTAATTTTGTAAGAGTAGGCATGCCTTTTTCTTAGGCATAAAATCACACTGTAGGAGCACCTGATACTCCAAGGATTCAAACCAAATCCTCTTTCTCCTCACAATAATGTAAGCAACAAGGTAAAATTAAATAGGCAGAGATTAATTTACTCTTGAACGAGAAGAATAAAAGAGTCTCTTGCCTGATCCAGGCATATGTATACACACACACACACACACACAGACACACACACGTATATGTTTCTATTGCTGAGTGCCTTTAAAACCTTAGTTATCTCCAACCCTCCTATTCTCAGAACTAGTAGTACACAGGAGAAGGCAAGAACTGAGGACAAATGTCCCAAAATCCCAAAGAGAGTGTGACCAAAGAGACTGACAAGATAGAAATGCAGAAATAAATTCAGGGGAGCCTAAACTAAGAAGAAGGTGGGGTAAGTGTCAAAAGCTTGTGAATCCTAGCTACTGGAGTGCAGGCTGTTTGGCATTTAAAATAGGTGTTTGTGATGGATAATGATAAATATGGGATATTAGAAAAACATTATTGATGTTTATTTCAGATATTGGAAATTAGTAAAATTAAACGAGCAAGACTGTTAATAAGGTTAAGCATATAAAGGAATTCTAATTACCTTTAGGGTTAGTCTATTTACCCTAACCTTAACCCTAACTGTTTTTGCGAGTTGCTTACAAAATCAGAAAATCATTTATGTGAGCTGCTTACAGTTTTAGAAATAATGGTATATGGCTATGCAGCATAATAATGCTTCCATGTATCAAGTTAACCTGTGTTTTTTTGTGTGTGATTTCAACAGGAAATCCTATTTGTGCATGCTCTATGTAATTTATTATTCATGTAACATGGCTCTTTACTCACCAAATGAAGAAGCATACCAGAAATTCCTCAGAACTTATTTAAACACAGAAGTAATATATCTGTAATGCTGGTCATTGTTCTGAACATTATATAAGTATTAGCTGATTTAGTCCTTACAACAACAATCTTCTGTTGTACTGTTAAGCCCATTTTATACCTAAGAAAATGAGGCATAAAGAGGTTAAATTACATAGACAAAGCAAAACAGGGAGTTAATGGTGGTGAAAAGAGTATTTGAACCCAGGCAGCTTGTCTCTGGTATCTTTGCACTGCTGTAAGGTTGAAGTGTCTCTGGGTTGAACCAAGTATCTGGTTCCTTTGTCCTCAATGAGGTAGAATCAGCACTTGGAGGTAGGAAATGGGTTGCTCTAGAACTGAACATCAGGGTGGCTCAACAGAAAGAAAGGAGACAAAAGTAATGTAATAAAAGCCAATAGATTTCAAAACAATCAAAGTATTCTAGAATCAATTTTTGTACATTTCTCTTCTGTAGAAAGAGTTAATTACTACTGGGAAATTTTGGGTGTTATTTAATATTTACAAAGCTGTTTCCAAGAGAAAAGGCTTGAAATCCCATTAGGTAAGTCAATCCAAGTTATTCTTTAGCTGCCTTTAGTCCAAAAACACTTTATCACAAAATAAAACAGTAATAACCATGCATACTAATGACCCTGACTCAACAAGAACCTTCCCCCACACACATATAAACAAACACACACACGAATATGTACACATTTATACAAGTTAAGACATCAAAGATGTATGTGATCTACTTTAAAATATTTCCATTAATATCAAGTCAAAGAAATTGATGTTTTAATGCATCTTTGGGTAAACATCACGAATGTGAAATTCCTGATTGTTTCTATGTGACCCTCTGAACTGAATGTTTGTAAAGCATAATATAAAATATTTTAGTCTAATAAATTCACCTGCACCAATCTATTCAACTTCAAAAACTATTGTCTACTATTCTTTCATCATCTGTACCTCTATCCCCTCTCTACCCCTCCTTGATTATTATTATTTATAGTTTTTCTTATATACATTGTATAGATACATTGAATGAAATATATACATATATATACACACACACACACACACACACACACTGATAGAAATGTGCAAATCTTAGCAGCACAGTTTTGACTAATGCGTATACACATGAAATCCACATACTTTTTTTTTTTTTGAGACAGGGTCTCACTCTGTCGTCCAGGCTGGAGTGCAGTGGCATGATCTCAGCTCACTGAAGCCTGTGCCTCCTGGGTTCAAGGGATTCTCGTGCCTCAGCCTCCTAAGTAGCTGGGACTACAGGCATGCACCACCACACCCGGCTAAGTTTTGTTTTTTTAGTAGAGACAGGGTTTCACCATGTTGCCCAGGCTGGTTTCGAACTCCTGACCTCAAGTGTTCCGCCTGCCTAGGCCTCCCAAAGTGCTGGGATTACAGGCCTGAGCCACCGTGCCCAGCCCCACATACTTATTATAATATAGAAGATTTCACCAGAAAGTTCCTTTGTGTTATTTCCTCCATCTCTTGTAGTCAGCCTCTAAGATGGCCTGCAATGATTACCACCTGTTAATATTATGCCCCTGTGTAATGTCTTTCCACATTAAATAATGTTGACCAGGGTAACAATAAGATACTGTGGAATGATGGAGTTTCTCTTTTGTGGTTGGTTTATAAAGACATTGCAGATTTCTGGTTTTTTTTTTTTTGCTCCATTGCCCAGGCTGGGGTGCAGTGGCATGATCTTGGCTCACTGCAACCTCTGACTCCCAGGTTCAAGCTATTCTCCTGCCTCAGCCTACCGAGTAGCTGGGATTACAGGCATGTGCAACCACACCCGGCTAATTTTTGTGTCTGTGGTAGAGACAGGGTTTCGCCATGTTGACAGGGCTGGTCTCAAACTCCTTACCTCAGGTGATCCGCCTGCCTCAGCCTCCCAAAGTGCTGGGATTACAGGCACAAGCCACTGTGCCTGGCCACCATTGCAAATTTCTCTAGGGGAAGCCAGCTGCCAAATTGTGAGGGCACTCAAGCAGCTTTATGGAAAGACCCATGTGGCAAGAAACTGAGGCCTGCTGTCAACAGTTAGCAGGGAACCAAGACTTTTTGCCAACAGCCATCTTGGAAGTGAATAAACCAGCCCAAGTCAAGTCGAACCTTGAGATGAGCGCAGCCCTGGCCAATGTACTGACCTCAGTCTTCTGAGAGATCATGAACCAGAACCACTGGGCTATACCAGTCCGAAATTTCTGACCCACAGATATTATTTGATAATAAATTCTTGTTATTTCAAGCTGTTAAATTTGGGGTGTTTGTTATGTAACTACAGATACTACTAAACCCCTGCTTATCTCTGTTCTGATTTTTTCCTTATGATTAAATTTGCCTACTTTTGAATGTCATATAAATAGAATCATACTATGTTTTATTAAAAATAAAATTATGTAATTTAATTCTATTCTTAATGGTTGGAGCTTTTCCCTGAAATTTTTCTAATGAAATTTTTTGCTCACTGAATTACAAAAGAGCAGCAACCAATGGAAAAGCACCTCTTAATTGCCTAGCAATTTCTTATTTGAGTGTGCATATATGTACACTCAAATGTGCATGTGTTTAATTATTTAGACTTTTAAACATATTTTCTTTTTCTTTAAGAGAAAAAATTTATTTAAATCTGTAGGAATGACTCTTTTGCGATGTCTCACATAACCTGGTTTCCATGAAGACCTATCTCAGGGCCTTGAACCTAGCAGGTGTTCAATAAATATACAGTAAATAAATATGTAACTAACTCAATCAGTTATTGCCATCAATTCTGATTGCCTGAGTGAAAGAGGTTCAGACTGTGTGATCCTTCCTACTTGTTCTGCATTTTGTCACTTACACTTCCTAAACTTTCACCTATGTTACAAATCGTACAGGTAGGTGTCCAACAGGGCCAGCCTAAGCCTTCTGTAGCAATGCAAAGCAGCTGGGACCGTGTCTTGCATCATTGTGGACTTAAAGCACATACCCTACTTAACACCTGCAGGCTTTGGCTGGTAATTCTGTCCCCAGGAATGTCAAGACTAAGTGACAAAGATGTACAGAAGACATTGCCTCTTTTCTGAATACAATCTCTCTTTTACCAACCTCTCTGAATAATACTGTTACTCGTTTGGGAAGAATATGCAATGTGTAATTCCAAACATAGAAAAATGTAAATGCATTTTTATCTACAGCCAGTATACTGTGTGAAAACTATTCTATAATGAAAATTTTGAAAGAAGACTCTAGTCTGTTGCTTAGATGGTATGGAATTATATAATCTGGCATTAGCAATGATAACTTCTTGGTAGTCCTTGGGCCATCTTTTCTGACACATTTGGGAGACTAGGTCAAATAGAAATGTTTATATTCGGTTACAGATGAATCATTAATTCAAAACATTGGGAAGATGGGCTTCCATAGTCATTCTTAGAAAGCCAAGTTCACCTTGTTCTCTTGTGCTGATTTTAAAAAATCTTTTTTTTTTTAAATGGTGTGTGTGTGTGTGTGTGTGTGTGTGTGTGTGTGTTTTGTGTGTGTAGAGAGAGAGACAATGTTTTGCTATGTTGCCCAGGCTAATCTTGAACTCCAGGCCTCAAGTGATCCTTTCATTTCAGCCTCTCAAAGTGCTTGGATTACAGGTATGAGCCACCACACCCAGCCCTATACCTTTTCAAAAATATGTTTATCTTTCTTTTATTAAAAAATAATTTAGGCTTGTAATCTCAGCACTTTTGCAGGCTGAGGCCAGAGGATTGCTTGAGGTCAGGAGTTCAAGAACAGCCTGGGTGACATGGCGAAACTCTGTCTCTACCACAAATACAAAAATTAGCCAGGCGTGGTGGTGCATGCCTGTAATCCCAGCTGCTGGGGAGGCTGAGACATGAGAATTGCTTGAACCCGGAAGGCGGAGATTGCAGTGGGCCAAGATTGTTCCACAGCACTCCAGCCTGGGCAGCAAAGTGAGACTGTGTCTCAGAAAAAAAAAAAAATTATATAGCTAAAAGTGGTTCATACTCATTGAAGCCGTCGCTAGGAGAGTGGAATGCCGAAAGCAGATAATCAAGATGTAAATTCTTAAGACTCCAAATATGATGGGACATGCCAAAAAGACAAAAGAGCCAACTTGAAGGGGCTCCCATTGACTAAATCTGGGATAATTGGAACAAAAAAATGAATGACGATAGTTATAATCCATGAATAAAATAAGAATCCATGCTGATATAAATAAATCATTGAACAAAAACATAAATGAAGGATTATGAAAAGCCATTTTTGAAAGTAGAATTCTTAGTAACATGCACAGATTGATGGAAATAGAAAAATAATTATTTGGCAAAAACCACAGTAATAATTGTTTTAAGATCAAGATTCATCAATGGGTGATAAAATTAGTTCCTGAAAGTATTTACGTAGTGTCAAAGAATCTTCCTGCAAGACAATTATTAGTTACAAGGAGAAAAATAGTAACTTTACAGTAGAGAAACCAGGCAGATACCACTTTAACCAAATGATCAGTCTCAAAGCTGAAGAAACACATTGATACCATGTGTCTTCTAATAAGCCCCAAGGAGGAGGACACAAAATCATTTCTGTTGTATTCTTGCTAAAAAATGCATAACCTGAATTTAATCGTAAGCAAACATCAACAAGCCCAAGCTGAGGGATATCCTACAAAACAACAGGCCTGTACTCCTCATAAATGTCAAGGTCTTGAAAAGCAAAGGAAGACACAGAAATTTTCTGGATCAGTGCTTTAGAACTTTAGCATATATCATAAACACCTGGGACAGCTTGTTAAAAACACAGATTGCTGGCTGGGCGTGATGGCTCACACCTATAATCCTGGCACTTTGAGAGGCTGAGGTGGGAAGACTGCTTGAGTCCAGGAGTTCTAGACCAGCCTGGGTAACACAACATAGTGAGATCCCGTCTCTGAAAAAAAATTTTTTTTTTAGTTAGCAGGGTGTGGGGATGTGAGCCTATAGTCCTAGCTACTCAGGAAGCTGAAGGTGGAGGATCCTTGAGCCCAGGAGTTTGAGACTGCAGTGAGCTAAGATCCTACTCCTGCATTCCAGACTGGACAACAGTGCCAAACCCTGTCTCAAAAGACAAAACAAACAAAACAAAACACAGATTGCTGACCCCCCAATCCCCACTTAGAGTTTCTAATTAGTAGGTCTGAGATGGGGTCTGAAAATCTGCATATCTAACAAGTTCCTAGGTGACAACACATGCTGATGAGCTGGGGAACCCCCTCTTTGAGAACCAGTGTTCTAGAATGTGCAAGCTATGGCCCATCAGCTACATTCAACCTGTCAATTGTTTTTCTAAATGGGATTGTACTGGAACATAGCCACGCCCGTTTATGTATACTCTATGGCTACTTTTGGCCAAGTTGGGTAGTTCTCATAGAGACTGTCTGCCCTAAAGAACACAAAAAAAATTTACTATCTGGCCCTTTATAGAACAAGTGTGCTGAACTGTGTTCTATAATCTAGATTAACTAAGCAACATGACAATGTATGTGTGATCCTGTCTTGAATTAGAACCTATATAAGAAAAAAGGATATTTAATGAGACAATTGTCAAAATTTGAATAAGGTCTGTAGACTAAATAATAAATTTTATCAGTATTACTTTTCTGGTTTTGGTCATCATACTATGATTATATAAGAAATTAACATTTCAGCCGGGCGTGGTGGCTCACGCTGGTAATCCCAGCACTTTGGGAGGCCGAGGCGGGTGGATCACAAGGTCAGGAGATTGAGACCATCCTGGCTAACATGGTGAAACCCCATCTCTACTAAAAATACAAAAAATTAGCCAGGCGTGGTCGCGGGCACCTGTAGTCCCAGCTACTCGGGAGGCTGAGGCAGGAGAATGGTGTGAACCCGGGAGGCGGAGCTTGCAGTGAGCCAAGAGCCTGACACTGCACTCCAGCCTGGGCAACAGCGAGACTCTATCTCAAAAACAAAAACAAAAAAAAAAGAAAAAAAAAGAATTTAACATTTTTAGAACCTGGATGAAGAGTATATGGGAATTGTTTGTACAGTTTTTGTAATTTTGTGTAAGTATAAAATTATTTTGAAATAAATGTTTAGGAAAAAACCTAAAACAGAAAAAAAACACAATTTTTGTCCCTTATAAGATTATATTACACAGGTAATTGGGCTGAAACTGTGTTAACAAAGTGTACTTGAGCTATGAATGATTAGTTACCTCAATCTGAATTGCTCCCTGAATAGTGAGGAAAATTACACTAATCCCCCAGTTACAGAACAAGCTTCAATCTATGGCTCAGTAATTGATTTTGACTTTTACCCAGATATAGAAGACATTCTCTCTGCATTTCAAATAAAGAAGGAGTTGACACTCTTGGTCAGGAGATATTGCTTGTCAGGAGCTATACACACACACACACACACACACACACACACGCACACATATATACACAATGTATATAAATACACATACATATATATACACATATATATATACACACACGTATATATACACACACATACATATATATATACGTATATGCAGGAGGATAGAAAAGAAGTGGGTAGAATTCACATCTGTTCTAAAATTAGCTCACAGAAATATGCAGAAATATGCAGGAGCAGAACTTTACCTGACTGGCTCATGGTAAACATTTTCTATTATCAGTTGCTCTCATTGATACTATTATTGTGCTTGATTTTGTTGTAATGAAACTCCCAGATTGTCAGCTAGTGTCTTTGTAAGGACCAAAGAGGTACTGTTTGAGACACATATCAAGGTGTGCCTACTTCAGGCAACTGAGCAACATGGAGATTCTGGAGTGGGGAAGAATTTCAGCTTCAAGTACACCTGGTTACCCACAGACTTCTCTGTAATCCATTCTTGTGTTCCTCTCCCACTTCCTCTAGCAGACAGACAGCAAAGAGGAATTCATTCTAATTTTCTTTTTTCCTCTAGCCCAGACCTTTTAAACTTGGTGCAGATTCTTTCTGGGAACCAAACAGATCTGTGATTTGTCTGGATTAAGTAAATAGCTTCAACAATTTCTAATCTCACATAATTTAAAAATAACAAATTTCTTTTAAAAGAAGCAGGGCAATGTGCAATTTTTCCCCTTTTACATGACTTTTTGCTTTTAGTTTGCACTGGCAATTTCTTCACTGAGGTCTGAGGCCTGGTACTTAGGCCTGCCATAGGCACTGAGCTCAAGGAAAAGCTCTTTTGAGTAATAATGGAGCTCCCACCGCTCCTGCACATGCTCCCTCCTCAGGAAACTCAGAGTTCTCTTTCCTCCTGGTTAGGCTTGGTGGGTGACCTGGTGCTGAGTTTCTGCCCTCTTGAAATTTTATGACCAGTGATAGAAAAGAAGTGGGTAGAATTTACATCTATTCTAAAATAGCTCACAGAAGTAAGTTGAGGAAAGCTGGTGAAGTCTCTACAAGCATATTCCACCTGCTACAACCTTATTTCTCTTAGATGGATTCCTACTAATTCCCCTTTTGCACATTTTCTTTAATCCTTACAATATTAATACTAATGTCAGGTAAGCATCAGTATCCTCATTTTCTAGGTAAGGGAATGAAAGCTTAGGGATAAATAATTTGCCTTGGAATATACAGCTTGTAATTCTCAGCTTGTTCTTATCTAGCTTATTTTTGCTTCATTTATTTATCAAAGATTACAGGTAATATAACAGGAGCACTCTTATGCTCACTGAACAAGGTCTACAAGGAAAGCCTTTCCAATCATCCAACGCTGTTTTCAAATTCCCTTTTTCACACAGATCAAAACTTATAACAATACACACACACACACACACCTTTTACACACACACACACACACACACACACCTCTTATACAATAAATGATGCCAATACCAGCTCCTCCACACCCCAAAGATTTAGGGAAAGTCTAACTTTGAGCCTCAGCAGCCCCTTCTTCCAAATTCACACTTTCTCCCATGACAGTCTCACTCATCTAAGGTTTTCTTTGGAAGAAAAAGCATCCTGCCATGTGGCTAAGGGCAGGCGCTGTGTTTTGGTAGAGAGGAGCAGAATAACCTTTTATCCCAAGAGTGGGTGCTTTTGTTTGGTGGAGGAGTTGGCTGGCTGACTGCTCCATGTCCCCTTTGACCTAATATGGAACTTGCAAGCCTTGGAAGCTGTCAAGGATGCCAAACAGTTGGAACATCTTTGTTGGATCAAGGGTATATCCACATTTCACAAGGGAGTACTGTATTGCATTTCAAAATAATTTTCTCAACAAACTTATTTTTTGTCTATTTTAATTTTTAAAAGTAAATGTAGGGATTGAGGATGTTGTGGTATGATAATGGCAATGTGGTTATTTAAGAAAATATAAGTTTTTAAAGAGATGTATATTGAAATGTGTATGGATGAAATGTTATATTAGCTTTAGCATACCCTAGCAACAATAACAACCAAAAAACCAGACAAAGCAAGTAGGAAAAAATCTTGATAATCACTGACTCTGGTTGTTGGATAAATTGGGGTTAATTTTACTGTTGGTTCTACTTTTGTCTATATTTTTGACATTTTTCATAATATTAATTTAAAAGAAAATGTGAAACTGTGAGCCTGGAAGAAGATGTGTAGAGAAGGCAACAGAGTCATTTCCAAGGCTCTCCAGTTTCTACTTTTTTGAGTATGTTTATTTTATTCTTTATAATAGAAATGTGAACTTACTCTCTGAGTCTCAGTTTTGTTCATCACTTGTTTTACAGTCACCTATATTTTTAGGAAGTGGTAAATAGGTCATGAAATCCAACAAACAATGAGAAGGAGTGTAATTTCTAAAAGATTGGAACTCTTTATTTGGGTCTCTGTCCTGTTGCTTAGAGTAGAAGTTAAAGTAGTTGTTTAAGCATTAAATAAAAAGCAGATGTTTATGTAAAAAAGAACAACTAAAAATAGGTATAAGAAACACTTTGGTGTTTATTATAAGTGATATAATAATAAATAATGACATGATACATAAGAGTATACAACAACAAAAATTATTTTAACAGAATATTATAAATATTGATGATAATCCTGTAGGTTATTATAATTTTCAGTATAAAAACATGTAATAAATATTGACATCCCACCATCATGTTGATAGCTCTGTGTACAATTAAGGAAGCAGCAGTAGGCCTTGTGATCCCCAGCCTTCTTTCAGGTGATGTATTAAGTCAGATTAGGCTGGGTTATGCTGTGGTAACAAATCTCGCTTGCTTACTCAAGCTCTATGTCTTTCATGTTACAAGAGCTTGTGAAATAGACATCAAAACAAGTATGTTTCAGGTTGCCACTGCAGAGGAGGAGAGAACTGGAGGGTCATTTGTCCCGAAGTAGGATGTATTCCTTTTACGTATTTGCCCACGGCTATTCAGTGAGCAGTAAGTGTCTCTGCCACAGGTGGGTATATGACAAATGTAGCCCCACCCTAGATCTGAATCTGCTATCACTTCTGGCTGGGAAGATCCAAAAAGGCTTGGGAAAGAAGTATTGTTTTTTTTTTGAAATGGAGTCTTGATCTGTCACCCAGGCTGGAGTACAGTGGCATGATCTTGGCTCAGTGCAACCTCCACCTCCTGGGTTCAAGTGATTCTCCTATCTCAGCCTTCCGAGTAGCTGGGATTACAGGCGCCTGCCACCATACCCGGCTAATTTTTGTATTTTTAATAGAGACGGGGTTTCACCATGTTGGCCAGGCTGGTCTCGAACTCCTGACCTCAAGTGATCTGCCCTCCTTGGCCTCCCAAAGTGCTGGGATTACAGGCGTGAGCCACCTCGCCCGGACTGGGAAAGAAGAATTGTTTTTGTGGGATCTAGATTGAACAGTCTCTAGAGAAGCAGTGCTGGAAGTGATGAGTTACCCTGCAGATAAAGGAAGAGCACAGAAATAATAAAGGACTAAATGTTTTAGAGATTTATTTTGCTAAAAAGGACAGGCCCTTTCGGAAGTTCTGTGAATAAAGACTGATAATCTTTGTTAGTCAGTTTGTAGAGTCACACATATCATGCTAAGGGGTTTATACTATGGACAAACTTACTGAAAGTGTTTGAGACTTGAGCTGATACTATGGAATAGGAAGGGATAGTCTAACCATGCCATGCTATGGATAAGGGTTCCCCAAACCTAGGAAAGTAAAGAGACTTGCCCACAGCCATATAGCTAATTAGTAAAAGAACCAAGTTTAACGTCCATTTTCTGATTCTAAATTCAGATTTGTCCAGCTACCCCATGATTTGGGAAGATTAATCTGGAAGTGGTGCACAGCATGGATACCATGGTGGGGAGGCCAGAAATGGGGGGCCCAATTTAGAGGATATCCTTTTTTCTAAATGAAGGAGGAAGGACTCTGAATTAGATCAGTTATTAAGAGAAACAGATAATTATGTGATTGGTGTTAGAGAGTCCTTTCTCATTCCTTCATAATTCCATATACAAGGAATTCATCTAAATTATACTCCTACCTCTGATGAGATTGGGAGGAAAAAATGAACATGTGTAGCTTCACATCACATTATCTCTCCTTATTTTCCTCCTCTGCTGTGCACTGAGGAGGGACTGTGGTGGTCAAACTTAGCTTTGACTGCGTGGATGAGTTTGATTCTGTGTCAGGGAGAAGAGTGTTAGTTAGCATGCTCATGTGGCCATAAAACAAGCCACATTTTTAAACTCACCATTGTCAGTAAGAAAGCTATTACCTAGTTACCATATGTGTCTTTCATGAGTCTTATTTCTCAGTTGACTCTGAACTCAGGAAAAGAGAGAGTGGTTATTTATTATCCCCTTCAAATAGCACTAAAAGGAATAGAGGCTGTTAAAAGAGAATTATAGAATTTTAAAATGAAAAAAAACAAAACAAAACCTCAGAAATCATCCAAGTCAACACCTTCTATTTAAACAAAGAGGAACTGAGTTCCAGAAAGTTTGACATACCTGCATTTAACTGTTGAATCTACCTCAGAGATCTTTCTCCTACTAGATTATGGATTAGATGGTAGTGGGAAAAGAACAAACTATAAATAGAAATAAGAAACTAGCAGCATGAGCAGCAGGAAAATGGAAATGTCAGCCCGGAGCTATTAAATTGTTTAAGAGATTTAGTTTTCTTCAGAAAATTTTTCTGTTTTGGTAACCAAATGTCTCGCTAATTCATTTATGCTTTCCACCTTTAATGGCATGTATTGAAAGTCCTTCCCCTTCTCCATGTCACGTAAACATGTACTGAGAAAATACAAGTAAATATAGAGAATGCAAGTAAACATATATGGCATGCATAGAAAATATAGATAAATACTTATGGCTTAATTTTTTAATAAAGATTTTAATCTAACTGGAATTTTGGTATATGGTTTGAATTAGGTGTTTAAATATTCATATCAAAATATTATTTACTGGAAAACCCATCCTTTTCTCAAGATTTAAAGTGCTAGCTGTATCATATACCACCTCATATATGCCTGGGACTATTTCTGAACTGCCCTTTTTGTCCATCAATTTGTCTGGCTGCATCTTTGACAATTCCACTCTATTGTAGGCAGTATTGGACTTCACATGAAAATCATCATAGCCAGCATGGGAAAAGGTCAGGCGTTGGATTCCAACTTACGTGGGTTTGAATCCAGGCTATATCACTTATAGAGGTATGTCCATAACTAAGTGAATGGACCCTCTTTGAGCCTCAGTTTATTCATCTGAGGAGTAATAAGAATTACTCCTAACTGACAGAATTGCTCTGAAGACCGGAGAAAATACATATAAAGTGCTTGCTACTCTTTCCTGCACAAAGAGAAGAGCTACCATTATCATTGGCTTCTGAATGATGGGGAAAGAGATGAGCTTTGTGAGGGACAGAGAGAAGAGGAAGCCCAAGAACAGTGCTTTGAAGGATACTTTATTTAGAAGGGTAGAGGGAGGCAGAGGAATCTGAAAGAAATAATGGAATGTTAGAAGAGGGGAAAAAGAAGTGGCAGGCTAAAGAAGGGGGAAAAAAAAGATTAGTCAATAGTGTCAAATGTCTTGCATCAGTCCAGAGAGATGAATGCTGAGAAGAGGCTAGTGTTTAGAGTGTCACCTTTTACTTCCTTTAAGATGACATTTTCAGGGTTATGCCTGGGCTGAAGCCAGGAAAGTGTCATCATGGTTAACTCCATTTTCTTTTTCTTATTGGCCTGTTTATTTTAACTGACCTTATGTGTATCTATATGTTATGGCTGTTTGTGAGAAACCAAAGTCAATTCAACATCAGCCATCACCAACTTGAGAGTCTTCAGGACCACTGCTACAACTCATCCCCCAACCCAATAAAGCAAAGCCCAGGTTTCCTAAGATGACATTTATAACCCTCATGATCTGAGCCTAAGGGCTGTCTCAACTTCATTCCCTGTCACTGTTTGTTATGTATCTTTTGCCCCATTCCAAAGGAACCTGTTCTTACACACTGCTCTGCCTTTGCTCAAGCTACTGTTTACCTATGTGGAATGTTAGCTCCCTATATTCAAGGCCCTGGTCCAATGCCACTCTTTTCACATGGCCCTCCTTTTCTTGGCTAAAAGAAATATTCAATGTTTCATTTTCAGTCTTTCGAGACCAGCCTGGCCAATGTGGTGAAACCCCATCTCTACTAAAAATACAAAAAAAAAAAAAAAAAAATACACACACAAAAAAATTATCCAGGAATCGTGGCACATGCATGTAGTCCCAGCTACTGAGGAGGCTGAGGCACGGAACCTGGGATGCAGAGGTTGCAGTGAGCCGAGATCTGGCTACTGCACTCTAGCCTGGGCAATAGAGCAAGACTCCGTCTCAAAAAAAAGAAAAAAAAAGTGTAATGGGAATTCTCAGGCCTTATCCCTCCAGTGGTCTAGAGTCTAGGACTTTGTATTTTAACCTGCATTCTAGCTAATAATGATGCAGTAGTAAGGGACTGCACTGAGAAACATTTTTGTATTTAATTTTTTTTTTTTTTTTTTAAGAAATGGGTCTCACTTTGTTACCCAGGCTGGCTGGAGTGCACTGGCATGATCATAGTTTCATAGTTCACTGCAGCCTTGAACTCCTGGGCTCAAGATATTTCTCCTGCTGCAGACTTCTGAGTAGATAAGACTACATGCACATGCCACCACACCCATCTAAGTTATTTTATTTTTATTTTGTAGAGATGGAGTTTGCTATATTGCACAGACTGGTCTAGAACTCCTGGTCTTCAAGTTATCTTCTTGCCTTGGCCTCCCAAAGTGCTGGGATTACAAACCTGAGTAACCATGCCTGACCCATTTTTGTATTCTTTAAGGGAGTTATTTCTTTCTACTTTGTATTACAGACTACATGTTTTGCAGAATGGTCTCTGGAACAACTTGCCTGTATCTGTCCTAGCTTACACTTGTTTCTGATGAATTGACATTTCTGTGCACCAAGGGTTGTAAAGTTGGAAAGGGGCTCTATGTTGGTTGGTGAACCACATCCAAAGAGGGAAGCAGCATTAATTATCCATCTTCCTCTCCTCCCAGCTATGGCTCCAGGGCAGGACCTTAACAGGTACAAGAATGCCTCTTGCTCAGCGTGACAGACATTGGTGATGACTTGAGCCACAAAGATGGTCACGTAATCATCTGAACAGGAAGGAAAATCCTGCTGTAGTGTCAGTGGAATTGTGTAAGTGTAATTGTGTCAGTGGAATTGAGTTTGGGTGAGCCAGTCCAGAAACAATTCTATATAACTTTTTTACCTTGGAGACTAAGACTTTTGAGGGCAGGATTTGTGTCTGGTTTGTATTAGTCTTCACATAGTATTCAACACATTTCTGTTGAATGAAAAAGAGAGTAAATATATGCTACTTTGATCTGGGAAAACAAGCACATGAGTACTCTAAAGCCAATTCCAAGATGGGTTTGGAGGGAGTGACTTTGATTAAATGACTTATCCCCACATGTGCTCTGTTCTTTTTTTGTAAATGGAAACTTGTGTTGCTTGTCTACTATATATTTTACTTTTTAAAAAAACCATAAGGTATTTTAAGCCTCTTGGCTATGTAAATTTCATAAACATTTTGCATCATCAATAAGCTTTTACTTACAATTCAGTTATGTCTGCTAAATTCAATACTGTAAATCCACATCCAAGTTTATAAAGAATACTAAATTTGATGATTGCTTCTTGCATTTTGTTTGAAAATGGCTATTCTAGCTATTTCCTTGATCATACTTCTTTAGAGAAATTAAGGACCATGGGAAACCAGGTAACATAATTTTAAAAGAAATTTCTGTCAAGTCTTGTTTCGAACCCCATTTTCTGCCCTGAGCTTCAGCTTTCTTATCTATAAACTGGAGTTAATACCTGCTTCTTAGGAGACTGAAGATAAAATAAAATAATGTTGCAATGTATGGGGCTTGGCCTGTTATTATTTAGCAGATGCAAAGGCAGATACACTGAAAGGCTGAAACGGAATTGCTATTGGAAAGTGAACTAATCAAAAGGCACCTTGAAATCTGTACATTGATTTAGAAAATTTAAATTGCAACCTTTCTTAAATATGTAGTATGCAAATCATTGTACAATTGTATTCTGAAGAGTACTATCAAGTGGTAATAATTTTTATTATCTCATGCCACCTGGTGTCTTGACCAAGTTAGTACAATCTGTAATTGTGACTTTTTTGGGTGGGTGGTGGGGTTTGTTTTCTTCTGTTTTCCAGAGAGATAAGGCATCTTCCATAATTATGAATTTTTAATAAAAACAATCCTAGTTAATATTACTAGACTTTTTTTCTGCAACTGGCACATATACATCTTTTACATGTGTTTACACATGTAAATTAATTCAACAAATACTTATTGAGTGATTGGTATGTACAAGTAACTTGTATGTATCATGTGATTTTGTCATCATGACATCCTTCTAGGTAGTTTTAATGTTCTCTCCATGAGACTTGACGGGTTAAATGATACACTCAAGGTCATTCAGCTAGAAACAGAACTGGTATCTAAACCAATTACTTATCTCACTGTGTCTATTATAGCATATAACAGTTAATTTACGCTAACTTATTTCTACAGCCAGTTTTCTTTTACCAGATGATCCTTTGAATATAGCAACCCTATCAAGAATCTTTAATAGAGTTGCTTTCTTTGGGGCTGAATGTTTATTCCATTTTAATTTCTCTTTTAAGTTTTATCTTTTAGTTATATCTCTTTGAAAGACTTTTTAGTGGTTGCTCTAGGAACTGTAAGGAATTATTGCTCTAGGGATCTCATTCTTAACATATCACTTCTACTTAGATTTAATATCATATTACTTCATGCAAACTGTAAGAACCTTGGAGAGTATAATTCCATTTATACTTCATCCTTTATCCTATTATTGTCTTATATTTTACATCTAAATACGTTACAAACCCCACAACACAGTGTTATAATTTTTACTTTATTTATTTATTTTTTTTATTTTTTTAAAGATGGGGTCTTGCTATGTTGCCCAGGCTGGTCTCGAACTCCTGGGCTTAAGCAATCCTTCTAGCTCAGTCTCCCAAAGCACTAGGATTATAAGAGTGAACCACCACGCCCACCTATAGTTTTTACTTTAAATACTCATTTGTCTTTTAATGGAATTAAGACATGAAAAAAGATGATACCTTTTATATTTCCTCACCTACTTATGGCTTTTGATCCTTTTCACTCCTTTCATCTAAAAATCATTTCCTTTCTTTCATTTCTGATCTGGTAATTTGGTTCTTCTCTTTTTTTCTTGGTCAATCTAGCTTAAAGTTTGTCGATTTTTTTTGATGTTTTCAAAAAACCTAGCTTTTGGTTTCATAATTTACTCTTTTTTTCTATTCTTTATTTCATTAATATCTACTGTAATCTCTATTATTTCCTTCCTTCTGTTTGCTTTAGACTTAGTTTATTCTTTTTTCCCCCCAGTGTCTTAGGCCAGGAATTTGGGTTATTGGTTTGAGATCTTACTTCTTTTTAAATCAGGCATTTACAGCTGCAAATTTTCCTCTAAGTACTACTTTAGTTACATATGTTTTAATATGTTGTATCTTCATTTTTATCCATCTGTAAGTATTTTCTAATTTCTTGTATCAGTCTGTTGTCACACTCTTATAAAGAAATACCTGAGACTGGGTAATTCATAAAGAAAAGAGGTTTAATTGGCTCACAGTTCTGCGGGCTGTACAGGAAGCATGGCTGGGGAGGCCTCAAGAAACTTGCAATCATGGCAGAAGGTGAAGGGAAGCTAGCACATCTTACATGGCTAGAGCAGGAGGAAGAGAGATGGGGGGAGGTGCTACACACTTTTTAAACAACCAGATCTTGTGATAACTCACTGTCGTGAAAGAACAGCACCAAAGGGGAAATCTGCCCCCTGATCCAATCACCTCCCACCAGGCCCCACCTCCAATATTTGGGATTACAATTTTACAAGAGATTTGGGCTGTGACACAGACCCAAACCATATCATTTCCCTTTGATTTATTTTTTGACCCATTTGATTTTTAATTTAGTTCTTCATTCCATTGTAGTCAGAGGACATACTTTGCATTATTTCTATTCTCTTTTTCCTTTTTGTTTTAGAGATGGGGTCTCACTGTGTTGCACAGGCTGGAGTACAGTGGCTATTTACAGGTGTAATCATAGTGTACTATAGCCTGAAATCCTGGGCTCAAGTGATTCTCCTGTCTCAGCCTCTTGAGTAGCTAAGGGTATAGGTGGACACCACCATGCCCAACTCTTTCTATTATTTTAAATGTATTGAGGTTTACTTTATGGCCTAACACATACTGTGTCTTGGAGAAGGTTCTGTATACACCTGAGAAAAATGTATAGTCTGGTGTTTTTAGGTGGAGTGTTCTATAAATACCTGTTAGGTCTCATTGGTTTACAGTGTGTTTAAGTCTTTCATTTCCTTGCTGATTTTCTGCCTCATTGTTCTACCCACCTATTAAAGTGAGTTATTGAAGTTCCAACCATTGTTGTAGAATTGTCCATTTCTCCCATCATTTCTGTCAGTTTTTGCTCCGTGTATGCTGGTACTCTGTTGTTAGGTGCATATATGTTTATAATTGCTTATATTTTCCTGATGAATTGACCCTTTTGTCTTTATAAAAATATGCTTCTTTATCTGTAGAAACTGTATTTTTGTTTTAAAGTCTATTTTGTTCTAATATTAGTATAGCCTCTCTACCTTTCTCATGGCTGGTGCTTGCAAGATATATCTTTTTATTCTTTTACGTTTAAGTATTTGAATCTAAAGTGTGTCTTCTGTAGACAGCATTTATTTGGATCTTGATTTTTCATCCAGTCTAACAATCTCTGCTTTTTATTGTCTATATTCTTTTTTTAACCTCTGTTAAAATGATTACTTTTTCCATTTACCTCTGTTAAAATGATTACTTTTTCCTTTTTCAGTCTGTTGATATGGTGAATTGCATTGCTTGATTTTCAAATGTTAAATCAACCTTACATTCCTATGAATTATGTCCATTTGGCCTTGTTTTACTGTTATTTTTATATGTTGCTTTATTATATTTGCTTTTTTAAAGATTTTTGCGTCTATCCTTATAAGAAATATTTGTAGTTTTCTTTTCTTATAGTGTCTTTATCTGATTTTAATATTAGGTTAATATTATCATAAAATGAGTTGGAAAATATTACCCTCTCTTCTATATATTGGAAGATTTTTTATATAATTGGCATTATTTCTTACTTAAATGTTTGACAGAATTCACCAACGAAGCAATCTGGGCTTGAAGT
Organism: Pongo pygmaeus; assembly: GCF_028885625.2. NCBI lineage: Eukaryota > Metazoa > Chordata > Mammalia > Primates > Hominidae > Pongo > Pongo pygmaeus. Next base: position 79,624,057 of record NC_072378.2, read on the forward strand.
TTTGTTTGTTGGGACGTTTTAAGGTATAAATTTAGCTTCTTTTGTAGATTTAGGACTATTCAGATGATCTTTCTGCTCCAAATAAAGCTTTCTCTAGACTCCCTCTGCCTGTGTGAGCTGAATGTTGTCTGTTTATTTTTCATTTTCCCATAAATTTTTAGTTTGTAGATGTCTCTGTCCTAACTATGCTGTATATGTAAAATGTGTGTGTTTAATTTGCTCCCCTTTACTCTTTCTTTTTAAAAGAGAGGATGTAACAATATTCGAATTTACGAAGCCACCATTTTCTACAGAAATTCCTAAGTATATTTAAGTAGTCTTCTAATGGCAATTTTCCAGTCTATGTTGAAGACTGGAAAGTACTTTCATAGTGCTTCAGAGGAAGTACTTTCATAGTGAGTTTTTTTCTTTTCTTTTTTTTAATGACTAGAGGGACCACACGGGTACTTCCTGGGCAGGATAACTATATAGTCATTAGGTCTTTTTTTGGATTCCAAGCATCAATTCTCCCTTTGGTTGGTAGCAGCCCCTTGAGTTATATCTGGGAAATCTTTTTTACTTTGTATATAGTCTTGGTCAGTAGAATACCCTACTGTTCCTTAGTCAAGGGATGGTAATGAACTAATCTAGGCTAGTCAGATTCTCTCTCCTAAAAACTGAATCTTGAGCAGAATCACATAAAGACATTGGAGCCAATTCATCCTATGAGTTTTCATATTCTCACACATCTCTAAATTAACTCCTGTTATCTCAATCTCTGGGGCCATCCTGGTTTCTGTTCTTTCTGAGGCTGTTTTTTCCTTCAATTTTTGTGGGCCATCCTGTATTTTGAAAAGTAATCATAATTCTGTGTAAGTTAGCAAGAAGTGATTTCAGTAGTTGTAACCTAATAACCCTATTTGATAAAAGAGCGAGTGGGGAAAGGTGGTAGCTGTTCTTTTCCGGACAGAAAACACAGTGTATATAAAGGCTGTTTGTTGTTTATAGGGTTTGTTTGTATGATATGTGGACTATTTGTATCAAAGACACTGGATGGGGGAAAGCTTATTAGAAATGCAGATAGTCTGCCCTAGGCCTACTGAATAAGAATTTCTCGGCGTGGGGTCTAGAGAATCTAAAATTTGAACAAGTTTCTCAGGGATTACTCTGAGAAATAAATTTGAGAAACACAGCATAAGGCCACACATTTTGAAATATGAAAAATACAGACTGGAAAACTTTAAACTGCTTAAACTCAGCTTAGTCAGTTTAATCTCTTTGATCCTGTTTTCTCATCTGTAAAGTGACTGTAGCAAGACCTTGTCATCAAGTTGTTTTAAGAGATTAAAATGTGCATAGAAAAGATTTTGGTGTTTCCTCAGTAGAGGAGAGTAGCATCAGTTTTAGGTGTTTAGATTCCAAAACCTAAGTGCAAGATAAAACTTGTGACTAGCTAAAATTACAGTTGACAACAGTTTAAATCCACAATAATAATGTGTAGCTACATTTATGCATCATGTTGTAGAAAAATGCACTTTTAGTAACTATATTACTGAGAATGTTTCCTGAAGAGTTACGATATGTTAGAATAGCTGAACAACATGTAAAGTAGGTTTGTGATTAGAAGCCATGTTCTATTTTTAAAAGATAAAAATATACATTGTTAAATTGTTTCTCAGTCATGCTCCAGGTCAAACAAGTATGGAAGAAGGACAGGTGATTCTCTATGTAGTGTCATTCCAGTAACAGCTTATGGATGCTCTAGTTTCTGAAATGTTACTACCTGATGAGGCACAGGAAGAGAACTAGAGAAATGGCTACCAGGTGTTAAATTCTTCCACCCAAGAATGCCTGTCTATACTTGTGGTCAAATTCATTGACTGGCAAAGCAAGACACATTGCTATGCCTGATTTCAGGTGGCTAGGGAAGTTCAATCTACCTGAGTTCCTGAAAGCAGAGGGAATAGAAACATTTGTATCAACACTGTTTTCCACATGGGGTCTGGATATTAGTATGTTTGAAAGCTCCCTAGGTGATCCTAACGTGAGGTTAAGGTGGAGCACCACTGGTCCAGGGCTTATACTGTTTGAAAAAAGGAAAGAATCAATTGCTCTACTTAAAGTCTCATGTGAATTTGGGTAGGTTAAATGTGTGCATTGTGTGACATAGGCTGACTTCTATTTTACCTGTGTTTAGGAGTGGCTTTGCATGGTGAGGAAATCAAATTGTCAAGGGTCGTTGGTGGTGACCACTGCCTGTCTGCCCCTGTGCTCTTCTCTCTTTTTCCACACTGGTTACCACCTGGTGTTCCCAATAAAGTTTGTGATGGAGGTAAGGTAAGATATGGGTCTCAAATTTCTTTTGTCCCAATATTCACAATTATGTAAGCCATAGTTTTAATTAAGCTTTGAGAAACCTGGCAGTACTCATAAATTACCTGGGAGGTTTTAAAAAATCACTACTGTTGGGCTGGTATGTATTTTTACAGATGAGTAGCTCTCTCTAAAACACTGTTATACATACAGGCAGATATTAATATTTGTAGCCGTTTTCTGAGCCATTGATTGTATCTAAATCCTTCCCCTGGGCTGAGCCCAAACTTCCAATAATGTCACTTTTTGATGCCCTTTCTTCAGTGACTGGCTTACACGGCTTCTGTCTACATAGCATTGTTCAAAGTGCTTTAAAGACTGATCACAGTGCATCTCAAGCCCCTGCAGGAGATAAGAAGCCAGAGAGAAGTTGCCAAGATGCCGAGGAAGGGGAAAAAGGAATAACTCACATGCTGGATGGGACAGCTGGCTTAGACCAGGAGTTGGCTTAAAATAATGTTGATTAAAACACTGTCTCTGGCACACGCAAGGCCCTCAGCACACACTAGTGAATAGTAGAATCAGAATTCTTAAAATTAGAAGTACCCTAAACCACCTGTAAATGAAGCATAAATCCTCCCAAGAGGCTCCCTCAATAGTGTTCATCCATTTTGTGCTTGACTATTTCAGTGATAGAGAATTCATTACTTCCCATGACAGTCTACTTAATAAGAAGTTCTTTATATTACACTAGAATTTGCTTCTTCCTGTTTCTTATTCTTCCCTCTGGAGCTAAATAGTAAATTTAACCCCTCTACAAGGGAGCCCATCAAACTTTGAGGGAGAATTAATACATCACTTTTAAAATCTTATCTAGACCAAATATCTCTAGATTTTTAACCCTTCTCCAAATGACTTTAGGTCATATTTGAAGAAATCCACAAAACACTTTATAAAAACTCTTTAACCATGTAAACATCCTCCTAATAGTTTATCAAAAGCATCCATAGTTTATCAAAAGCATTCATCTAGTTAGCTTCTGTTCTTGCAACCAAGTCTCTGACTGTTATGCCCCTGTCCCCCGAAAGATATGTTGAGCTTGACACTCCCCTACCCCCAAACCCAGTACCTAACCCCTGGTCCTCAGAATTTAAGCTTATTTGGAAATAGGGTTATGGCAGATGTAATTAATTAAGTTAAGATGAGGTTAGATTGGAGCAGTGTGGGCTTCTAATCCAATATGACTGGTGTCCTTATAAAAAGATAGCTATGCAAAGATGTGGAGATGACATGTGGTAACAAAGGCACATACTGGATTTATGCAATTGCAAGCCAAGGGATGCCAAAGAATTCCAGGGAACCAACAGAAGGGAAAGGAAGAATTTCTCTACAGGTTTCAGAGGGCACATGGTCCCACTGACACCTTGATCTTGGACTTGATCAGAATCACAGACAATACATTTCTGCAACCAGTTTGTGCTACTTTGTGACAGCATCCCTAGGAAACAAATACACTGGCTTTGAGTATATTCTGGACTTTCTTTTGATTCCAACAGGATCATTCCACGTAGTAATTCAGTGAAGTAAGGAAAATCAGGGAGTTTTTCCATTATCCCAAGTCCTTAGTTGAAACCGATTTCATATAAACAGAGTCTGTGAACTAATACACTTGATGTTAAACATGCTGTAGGGGGAATGAATCTCTTAATCAACATATTTAGATGTGCAAATATAACTTTATTTTTCTGTAATTTAATTTTTAAATAATTGTGCTGCTGATCTATAATTTACATATCATGAAATTCATCCTTTTAATGTCCAATTCACTGGTTTTTAGCATATGAACGAAGTTGTGCAACCATCAACATTATTTAATTTTAGAACATTTTCATCACCCAAAAAATAAACTTTATATCCATTAGCAGTCATTCCCCACCTCCTGTCTCTGTTAATTTGTCTATTCTGGACTTTTTATAAATTGAATTGTATAATATATAGTATTTTAAACTGGCTTCTTTCACTTAGCATAATGTTTTCAAAGTTCATCCATGTAACACTACTTCATTACTCTTTATTGACAGATAATATTCTATTTACAGATATATCACTTTTGTTTAACCATTCATCATTTCATGAGTATTTGGATTGTTTCCATTTTTTTGCTATTATGAATAGTGCTGCTACGAATATTTGTGTACCAGCTTTGGTGTATACACCTTTTCATTTTTCTTTGTTATATACTTAGGAGTGGAATTGCTGGGTCATAAGATAACTATGTTTAAAAAAACAAGGAAGAGAAATAGAAGAACAAAATTAAAAAGATAACTGTGTTTAACATTTTGAGGGACTGTTTTCCATTTTACAGTCCCACCAGCAATGCACAATGGTTCCAGTTGCTATACAGCCTCACCAACACATGTTATAGATTTCTTTCTATTTTAATCATCCTAGTGGATATGAAGTGGTATCTCATTGTGGTTTTGATTTGTATTTCTTTAATGACTATTGATGTTGAGAATCTTTTCTTATGTTCATTGGCCACTTGCATATCTTCTTTAGAGAAATGTCATTCAAATCCTTTGTCCATTTCTTTAAATAGACTATTTTTTTTAGAGCAGTGTTAGGTTCACAAAAAATTTGAGAGGATGGTGCAGAGAATTTCCATATACTTTCCCCCAAATACAGAGCTTCTTTAATCATCAACATTTGCACTGCAATGGCACATTTGTCACCATCAGGGAACCTACATTAACACATAGTTGTCAACCAAAGCCCATAGTTTACATTAGGGTTCACTCTTGGTGGTGTACATTCTATGCATTTGGATGAATGTATAATGACATATTTATATGTCCACCATTATAATATCATACAGAATATTTTTCCTACCCTAAGAATCCTCTGTGATTTTCCATTTATCCCTTCCTGCTCCCAACCCTTGCAACTCCTCATCTCTTTTATTCTCTCCATAATTTTGCCTTTTCCAGAATGTCATATAGATGGATTCATATAGTATGTAGCCTTTTTAGATTGGCTTCTTTCACTTAGTCATATAAATTTAAACTTCTTCCATGTCTTCTCGTGGTTAAATATTTTTTTCTTTTTTTTCTTTTTTCTTTTTTTTTCGAGACAGAGTCTCACTCTGTTGCCCAGGCTGGAGCGCAGTTGTGTGATCTCAACCCACTGCAACCTCCGCCTTCTGGGTTCAAGCGATTCTCCTGCTTCAGCCTCCTGAATAGCTGGGACTACAGGTGCACACCACCACGCCCAGCTAATTTTTGTATTTTTAGTAGAGACGGGGTTTCACCATGTTGACCAGGCTAGTCTCAAATTCCTGACCTCAGGTGATCTGCCCGCCTTGGCCTCCCAAAGTGCTGGGATTACAGGCATGAGCCACCACACCCAGCTTAATATTTCTTTTTAGTGCTGAATAATATTCCATTAAGTTTATTTGGTTGCTTCCAAATTTGGGCAATTATGAATAAAGCTGCTATAAATATTCTGCACGGGTTTTAATGTGGACATACATGTTCAGCTTATTTGGGCAAATACCAAGCAGCACTACTGCTGGATTACATGGTGAGAATATGTTAGTTTTATAAAAAACTAAACTGTGTTGCAAAGTGGCTATACCATTTTGCATTGCCTCCATCAAGGAATGAGAATTCTTTGCCCATTTTCTAATTGGGTAATTTTTCTTTTCTATTGTTGCATTTAAGACTTTTAATAAGTATATTCTAGACACAAGTCCCTTATCATTCTGATTGCTGGGTCTCCTCAAGTTCCCTGGATCTTGTTGCCATAGCTGCATCTCTCTTGGCCACATGGGAGAAGCATCCTGCTGTTTCAAATGCCATGACATGCTGGGAAGCCTGAGGATTTAGTGATACTTTTCTAGGTTCATCTACAAAGAAGGATACCTACAGGTCTTTCTAATCTATGGCTCTACCTCCATGGAAGGTGAGACAAACCATCTCTTACACTGGTATGTGATTTACAATCTTTTCTTTTAGCCCTAAGCTTTGTGTCCTAACTCATTCAGGTTTTTGAGGTTTAATACTCAGAAACCAGTCTGTAGAATTCAAACTTTTCTCTCAAATTATTGTCTCTGCTATCAAGTTTAAAATCTATTTTAAAATTCAAAAGCGAGAATTTGATTTCTTTTTTTTCTGCCTCCACGATACCTCTGTTTGAGTTTGAAAGGAGGCAGACGCCAGGATATAATACTGCAAAACTATCATCTTGCTATATAAAATGGTTGTCTAAAAGCAAGCTGAGACTAAACAGGTACAAGTTGCACAGGTAGTGAAGTTCAGTGAGAGCAAGTGATGCAAGAGTCATTCTGAAGAGTGAACAGCAACTTTGCTTTGTATTCCAACTCCATAGTCATAGGTTCTGCAATTGGAAGTAGCTTAAGCAAAGAGGGGAATACATTTTAAGGATATGGTGATGTCTTACAGAACCGCAGGACCAGAAAGCCGTTAGGCCTTGGGAATAAATGGAATCAGGAACTCAAATATAATCACACTCTTCACCTTTTCTGGTTCACAAAATTACTGAAAACTCTCATTTTTTGCAGTTCCTAGTGGCATTTAAAGATAATCTGATCTTTCTTTCTAAACTACACTTCCAAAATTCCCAGAAAAGGACAGTTTCCCAAATTGAGTAAATGTGGCCAGGGCAAGGGGAATGGAGGCAAATCCCACTGTAATAACATAGACATTTTCATGGTTACCAGGCAAATGGTGTGGTAGAGATGGGGAAAATTTAAAAAATTAATTTGCAAAACAGGTGAATCTGGCAGGTGCTCTCTTTGTTTTTCCTGGCTGCATGTAGTTGAAAGTTCAAACCTCTTAGACCTTCAAAATCTCCCTTTAATCTGTTTTTCCTACTTTTTCTGTTAACCCTGTATCATTCCCTACACTCTGAATCTAGAAGCACCAACCTACTTTCTCTTCCTGGAATGCACTGTGCTCTTCATGCCTATCAGCCTTTATACAGGTTTCTTCTTAGTTTGGAATGCCATTTTCTCCCTAGTCTGCCTGGTAACTTCTAGTCATCTTTTAGGTCTAGCTCAGAGTTATATCTGGAAACACTTGACTTTCACATAAGAGTTTATTGCTCTTTTTGTGTTTCATTTTGTTTGCACTATTCTAGGACCCCTATCACATTGGATTGTAGTTGCCTAATCTGTCTCTTTTCTCTACCAACCTGGACATTTTAGAAGTAAAACTGTGCCTTGATCTTATTTGTCTCAATGGTGGCTTGTCATTGGGTTGTACGTAGCAGAGGTTCAATAAAATTCTCATCAGTTATTATTTTTCTCTTTTTCTCCCCGACCTGAATAATCTCAGTACCCCCAGCTCCCTAAACTATCAACAAATAGAAAAAAAGCTCTATTCATTTTTATCCTTGTTCTTTACTCTCTTTAGTTTAAACCCAAATTTGACTATGTAAATGTAATTTCATTTTGTTACCCCTTTCCTTCATTAAAACAAAAATACCCTTCATGCACATGCAAAACACTCTACCCCACACTATTAAAACAGCAGAAATGAACACTAACAAAAGCCAAGATAAAAAATTTCCCCAATGTTGAATTTTTGGACTTAGTGTGAGAGTAGGAAAAATGGAGACATAATTCTGGTTCTCCCTTTGGCAGCTTTCAATTACTGTTTCTCAGTCTCAGTCAGAAAACACATCTCTCTGCCTCTCCTTTCGCCCCATTTCTACTCTCCTCCCTTGCTCCTGTGCAAAACCAAAGATGGGTTGAGAGGCAAGGCAAAATGGAAGAGGAACGTTCTTTTCCTCCACTCCTGCTTCATTCTCTCCCACTTTCTTCTTCAAATTATGTTTTGGGACCATCCTTCCCCATCCTCCCATTTTCATCTGATGGACACACTGTCTCTGTTGTCTCTTGTCATATTTGATTTTATGATATTTCATGTTTTACGTGCTTTTTTTTTTTTTAGTAAATTCATGGACAGAGAATGTATCCTGGTAAACACTTAGATTAAAACAAATTTACATAGTTGATTACTATAAATGAAAATTAGTGACTCAAATTCTCCAGGTTTCTAAGCTACTTAGACTAAGCCAATCAGGTAGTTTTTGCTACTTCTGGGCAAAATGTATCTGAATTCCTATTCAGTGGATTTGCAGGATGAAATCTAAGTTTACCTCTTTCATCTCTCATTTAAATGCGGAAAAACGAAATCAATAAAAATCTATATATGCTTATTAAGCATTTTAAGGAGGGTGTGAATAAGGAGCGAAAGCTTTGAGCAGTGACTACAGCAGTTTTTCTAAAGTCCAAACAATAACCAATGCCAATCAGTAGCTCTCTTCACTTCTCACACAATAATAGAGACAAGAGAAGATAAAAAAGGGTTACATTTAAAAAAAGTATGGATGTTAAAATGAAAAAAAAAAAAAAAAACATTGGAAATGGCACTGTAAATGACACTGGAAAAGATCGCCTCCTGGCACCGCGTGGAACTTTGCAGACTCTGGTCCTCACCCGAGACCCGCATGGCTGACCTCGGGGAGGCTCCACCCCAGAAACTATTTCATTGGCGTCCCCTCTGCCCCACGCTTCCCCTCTTCCGCATGCGCACAAGGAGAAGAAGCCGGCCAGCTCGTCACGTCGCCTTCCCCGCCCCTAAATTTCCAGTTCCGATTGGTCCGTTTCATGGGACCGCCCCTCTGGCTCGACCAATGTGGAAGCCTCCTCGGGTGCTTCGCCCTCCCTGCAGGCGGCGTGCAGCTGCATAGCCTGAGAACCCTGGTGGTGAGCGGGGATGGCGCTTGTGGCGGCGGCTGCCGGCTGGCTACTCAGGCTCAGGGCGGCAGGGGCTGAGGGGCACTGGCGTCGGCTCCGTGGCGCGGGGCTGGCGCGGGGCTTTCTGCACCCCGCCGCGACTGTCGAGGATGCGGCCCAGAGGCGGCAGGTGGCTCATTTTACTTTTCAGCCAGATCCGGAGCCCCGGGAGTACGGTGAGCCAGGGACTGACTGCCCACTCGGTCCCGCTGCAGCCCGGACTCCCAGGCTCGCAGGCGCCCGCGAGGGGCAGGGGCCGGCAGGCTGCAATCCTTGCATCCCAGCTTATTAACTGCCTGACTCTCTGGAACCTCCTTGCCCCAGGGTCTAACTGTGATTCGCTTCTTGCTCTATTTTTGTGACTGTTCCGCCCTCGAGACGCAGTCCCCCCTCCCCCGCAACTTTGAGATGTGTGAGAGGGCATACTGCCACCTGGAAGAGCCTGAGGGTGGAGGGGTGGTGCCCAGGGAACGCGTCCCCTTTCTCTGTCCTCCGCCCTTGCTTTCTCAACCCAGGCCTTAGGTGTTGTTCCAGCCTGCCCGGGACTGGGCCACTAGCTTAGGTAGAGGCATTTAAGAGAGAGAGATATATATAGCTTTATATATATCTTTTAAATATATATATTATATATATCTTTATATATGTTTTTTATATATTATATATAAAGATATATATATAAATATATATAAAATCAATTCGGTTACTTAGTCCCTTGGTTTCTTCTTACCTACAGAAATATGTGTGTGTGTGTGTATATATATATATATATATATGTCCCTTGGTTTCTTCTTACCTACAGAATTCTGAGTAATTGAATTGATTTTCCCAAGGTCACAGAACAGGTCCTTTCTAGAGATGAGAAAGAATTCAGACTGTCTACTTGAGCTTAGTACTGAGCTTGTCCTGGGCTGTGCTGCCACTTAGCCAAGGAGGTGAAGGTGATGGGAAGAGGAAGCCATGGGAAGGGCATGTAGCAAACTCCTCATAGTATGACTATTGCATGATTTTTACCATTTCTGCAAGTTTCACGTAATGTCTCTTATCAGAATATCAGATCCAGTGTCTCTCATCAGAATATCAGGAAACTGTAGGGAAACATGTATTGCTTCCTTGTCTGATAACTTCTCACGTGCATGCTAGAGCTGACGTTTTTGGAAGTGTGTCTTTTCTTGTGGATACGAATGAACAGTTATTGAGTGCTTACCAGGGTCAGGCACTGTGTGTATGTTTCATCATCTCATTTAAGGATTAGGACAACCTTAAAAGGTTTGTAAAGTTTTTATTCCCATTTTGCAGTTAGGTTAATGGAAGTCTTGAGACAGTTTGTCCAGGATTACACAGATAAGTTAGTGGTAGCTCCAAAGCTCCAGCTTTGGAATCTAATTGATCAGATTCCAGAGCTTCCATTCTAAACAATGTACTAAGATGCGTGTAGATATAATTTACTTGGAGGGTGTCCCAGTATTGTGAAACAGTAGGTACCATAAAGGTTAATAGTAGGTGTTTTTTTTTTTTTTTTTCCACCACCAAGATGAGCCCTCAATTCTGTCTTCAAAGCAAAGAAATTTTGGCCTAATACTTGAGAAATAGTCCACCTTTCCATAGTTGTAAACTTTCTAAAATCTAAGTAAAATGATATTATGTTATCATGATATATATCATGATATATATAAACTTGTTCTTATTTTAAAAATAATACAAACATATTAACAGATAATTTGGATAATGGATAAAAAGTAAAAAAAAAAAAAAAAAAAAAAAAAAAATTCTGCCGGGCGCAGTGGCTCACGTCTGTAATCCCAGCACTTTGGAAGGCGGAGGCAGGCGGATCACCAGGTCAAGAGATTGAGACCATCCTGGCCAACATGGTGAAACCCCATCTCTACTAAAAATACAAAAATTAGCTGGGCGTGGCAGCGCGTGCCTGTAGTCCCAGCTACTCGGGAGGCTGAGGGAGGAGAATCGCTTGAACCCGGGAGGCAGAGGTTGCAGTGAGCTGATAGTGTGCCACTGCACTCCAGCCTGGCGACAGAGCAAGACTCTGTCTCAAAAAAAATAGAAAAAACAAAAAAAACACAAACAAAAATCACCACCCACTGCAGTAAATATTGCTAACATTTGGGTGTATCCTTACAGGTATTTCCTTTTAGTTTAGTATTTTCCATACTTTTAGTTTTAATACAAATACAACTTATTTAGTCGGAAGGATTATCCTACAATTCACTGGAGTTTTTATAACCTTCTTGAGAATTTAGAAGAAATGTTCCATGGAGTAGAGATGCTACAAGTCTTTTACAAGTTCAATTCTTGACCCTGGAATCAGATTGTCCTAAGTTTGATCTTGTCTTGGCTGTCTATAACTTTGGAGTTACTACTTATCCTCTATAAGCCTCAGTTTCTTTATATGTAAGGGGTTAATAATAATACCTACTTCAGAAGGTTGTTATGAGGGCTACATAAAACAATGTCTATAATATACTTAACACTGTTTGACTACTGAGAATCAAGCATTCAGTCAATAAGTGGAACCTTTAAATAATTACCATTATGTTTTTGTTGTTAAAATTTTGCAATTTTATAAATAATGCAGATACAAGCATTTCATGCATATGGGTTTTATGTATCTGAGATTATTTCTTTAGGATAGAGTCCTGAATACTTTAATGGATTTTAAGTGCGTAGTTCAAATTTATACCCCAGTTTATACCCCATAATATGTATAATAGTGTGAGTATTGGATATTAATGCTAAAATTAGGTGTGTTCATGTACACTCTTGGATATTTTGTGCTAATTGTACTTTGTTTTAATTGTTATTTGTTTCATTTCCGTTGAGGAATATTTTCCCAAGTTTTTGTTAAATTGATTTATTTTTACTTAAGAATTGAATATTAGATGTATTTACATATTTTTAAAAGTATACTCAGTTTTTTTCCTATCAATACTATCACCATTATTGCATAGCTGCTCTTTTCCAGGTGTTGTGTTAGACATCAGTTTATAATCTTCACAGTAACCTTGTGAACTAGACAATATTATGCTCATTTTAAAGATGAGAAAATTGAGGCTCAGAAATGTTAGTACTTACCCAAGTCTGGTAAGTAGCAGAGCCAGAGTATGAATCCTGATGTGTCTGACTCCAAAGCCTCCCACACTACTTATATACTAAGATTTTGTCTATTAAAAAATATTGAAGAACATACTAACTTTCTGCTTTTCACATGTCCTGCAAATACTTTTCACTCTTTTATTTTGGTTGTTTTGACTATAAAAGGTACTGCTTAAATAGGAGGTAGTCAGATTAGACTCTGAGTTGGTGACACTTATGCTGCTTTATGCTGGCATGTTTGCTGCCTTTATTACACTGTGTTATTCTCTGAGAACAGTTCATCCTGGCTTCTCCATGCCCCTGATTCTTGAGCATTGTATGGATGTGAGTTTGTTTATTCAGTCATTCTCTGCATTTTTATTTTCTCCTGGATGCCAGACTCTCTGCTAGCTGCTAAGGATGTGATCATGGACCTGTCGGAGGGTAATCTGAACCTTCTTTTTGGACACTTTGTATCCCCTATCTGTCAGGAAATTCGAACTTTTTGTAGTATTTTCATCCAGGATTGGGCTATACACAAGGAGATCATCCATATACTGGAGTATACTCCCATTTCTTAATTGCAGACCCCTCAGATCCCTCTCTAAGGCCCAGGCAAAGCAATGGGGGCTATCCTGAAAACGCTGAGGGAGAACTGTCCAAGTGTATTGTTGTTTTTCTCTGGTATTAGGATTTTCCCATTTAAAGGCAAAAAGGTATTGGGATTCTGGGGCCAGAGGAATGGAAAAGGAAGCATCTTTTAGGTCTAGGACTGAGAACCATTTAGCATCCCTTGGCACCTGAGCCAGGAGGGTATATGGATCTGCCACCAATGGGTGGACCTACTAGTGGGTCTTAAGAGCCCATGGGTAAGTAATACCTCAGCTGTGGATGCTTGGCCTTTCCTTGCTTCCAGCTTAATAGGGTATTGTTGTTGATTGGGAAAATAAATAGCTAGGGGTCTTACAAAATACAGCTTAAAAGCTGTATTTTGGCTGGCACTGCTGTTTTAGCCTTCCTTGGTTTTCCAGTATACCATGCCAGTGTGTTAACCTGTTTATTATTGTGGTCTGGGACAGTGTCTGTATTTTCGACTATTAGCAATTTCACCAGATGATGCTTAAATTGTAGTAGTGCCCCTATTTTAACCATAATATCTCTTTTTAACAGGGGGCCTAGGCAGCTTGATACTACTAGAAATTACTGTTGGAAGATTTGTTTCTCAAATTGACAAATCAAAGGAGGAGTAAAGGATCTTATTTGTGGCTTTCCTTCCATTCCCATAATGGTCGTGGACTGGGAGGAAAGTTTTCCTACATAAGTAGTAAGGAAAGAAACTGAATTTGTATTGAAAAGAAACTGAATTTGGGTGCCCATGACGTCCAGAGTTACCTGGGGGCTCCTCAGTAGTAATTACAATGTTCCTGAACAGGGGCAGTGAGGAAGACCCCGGGTTGCTTCAGTCTTCATCTAATTTCTCTTTTGCACTGCTAGAGTTTTGCCTTATTGAACCCCTTGGTGGGAGCAGGGCCAGTCAATCTTCAGTGCCAGGGGTCGTAACTGATGCCCTCGCATTTTTGGCAGGGGACTGGCAGGGGCTTAATACAGTTCTTTATCCAATTCTTGTTTTTCTTGCATTTGAAGCAAGAGTCTTTGCTGTCCAGATTATCAGAGGCAAGCCAAATCAACCAAATTCCAAGTGGCTGGTGTGCTCCATCAATTCCTGCAGGCCTGAAATAGGTAGCCTAGGAATTCCAAATAAATAGAACACATGATGACTTGCTGGAAATTCGCAGGAAACAAAATAACTATTCTCAGAACCAAATAAAAGCCTTCCACTAGAAATTAAAAAATGTCTATGGTTTTATATATATGCATACACAAGTAAAACCCAAAGGAGAACAAATAGCAAACAAATGAAAATTAGAAGCAAAAACAAATAGACAGGAAACCATCTCTAAATTTTTCCTATTAAGTCTACCGTGGGGGCTACAGTGTTACCCAGAGCCCCCCAGAAATCCACATAATGAATATTTTATTCCTGATACACAATTCAATATCCTTAATTCCACCAGTATCACCATACATACTGTGCAATGAAGAAATTCACTGTAGGCACATGACCAGTAAGTACTCCAGTGCCAGCTTGTTTAGTAAAGTTATACTTCAGTCATGTGAACTTGAAAATTGCTTAATTTACTTAATTTATGAGCGCTCCTTTAATTATAAGCCAATCTGGTAGACACAACATATAACAATAAGTGTACATAACAAATAAACACATCTAGACATGTATACACAAACACAAATGAAGATCCAATAGCTTTTACCTTGGAACTCTAGCCATGAGATAGCAATATAAGCCCACTGGTTTTTCTGTTTGACCCAATGGGTAATCCAGTGAAGGCTGTGAACCAAAATTTCAGGTCAAGCAGTTTCCATGGTAGTTTGATTTTTAAAGGCCAAACCTCCCCAGACTCCAAATACTGGGGCCGAACAGCACCAAAGGAGAACACCACATGCTAACCAGGCCAACCCTACTTAGAACAGCAGCACAAAAGCTGGATATGTGCACCTCCATCCCACCTTCCCATTCAACAGCAAACTCCAGAATTCCAAGCAATACTGGGCCAAACAGTATTGCAAAAGAATATCAAGTTTACTGAATCCTTATTTCCCATGACTATATCAAACACACACAAACAATGACTGGAGCACAGTCCAACTGCTGCAGCAACAAACAAGCCCCAAGAGTGTCCAAACTGTCCCGTTGTCACCTGCGAGAGAAAATTCCAAGGAGGCCTTTGTGCTAGACCTCAGAACCTCTGCCGAGGGTGTCCCCTTTGGAGAGGTTCAGGTCTGGAGTTGGATTCCCCGGGGTGTTCCCCTTTGGGATCCAATCTTAGAGTGTCAGACGTCTGTGACCTTAGTTGGGCATGGGTGCTGCTTTGTATGTTTTCCCTCCAGAGGTGATGGCCTACTATGAAATTTGTTTTGTCCCTGGATGAAAGCCTCAACTTCTAGCATACTTACGGTTTGATAAGACCATGCTTTCCCTTGCTTCCCGTTCCACTAGAGTGTTAGCCATGAACTTTAATGATAGGAACTGGAGGTGGGTGCATTTCTTTTGTCCTTAGCAAGTCAGATAGAATAGGAGAAAGGTCAAAACTCCCAAGAGACATTATTGTTTGCCATTACTGGTTAACTCTATAGGATAATTTGGCATAAGAACCCTGTAGGAGAATTTAGCATAAGAAAACAAAGTTTAAGTCACCTGAAACGTGTGAATTCACCCTGGATGAGCTGCTGTGGCCAACTGCAACACATAAGGATCATGGACTATAGCTGGAAAAGATAGAAAAGAGTCCTCTCCTTCCCCTTCCTGGTATGGGCAGCTATCCCCCTTGGCCTTCAGGTAACACTGGAAAGTGGCCCCGGTCAGTTGCCCACAATTATCAGGGAGCTACTAGGAAATGGCCACTGAAAGACTGAAAAAGAAAAAAGGGAAAGGACTCAGGCCTCTCACCCAAACTGGGCGGTGGTGGTCAGGTGCTTCCACGTAGAAAACTCTTGGTTTCACTGGAGAGTGGCCCCGGCCAGAAACCTGCAGTTGCCTCTGTGCTTAGGCATTGTGTGCTGAAGGGCCCAAGTTGGAAAGGGAAAAGAGAAAAAAGCATTCCCCTGTATGGAGCAGAGAGGAAAAGGAGAAGAAAAATAAATCTCCAATTTTGGGCTTACCTCCCGGCCGGCTTTCCAAAATACATTACTGGTGGAGGATGTCCAGGTTCTTGGCATTTTGAACAAAGAATTGGACAAAAGGCACAAAGAAAGCAAGGAAAAAATGAAGCAACAAAAGCAGAGATTTATTGAAAACGAAAAGTGCACTCCACAGGGTGGGAGCCAGCTGGAGCAAGTGGCTGAAGATTGCAGGTTACAGAATTTTCTGGGGTTGGTCACTTTCCGCAACCAATCAGAAGCTGAAGTGAAGTTACAAATTTATACCCTATGCAAATGTCTAATTGGTCGCAGAAAGCAACCATTCAGAGGCTGAAGTGAAGTTACAAAGTTATACTCCTATGCAAATGAAGACTTGGCCCATGACTAGCCTGATTGGTTGTGGGAGGGGATCAATCAAAGGTACTTCGAATTTTTTCATCTGCCACGCAGAAAAGGGGCAGGAGGATTGCAAAGGGAGTGGCCTCTGGTCCTTTTGTTACTTGGGCATGGGAAGTTGGGGTTGGGGTTTTCCTTTTGATTTAGTTCTAGGAAGTCAGCATGAGTTGGCCTTAGGTTCCCTGTCTCTAGACCCTATTCTGCCTCAAAGGAAAGAAATGGCAAGCTCTGAAATAGAATATAGTAGTGCTAGATTTTTTTTTTTTTTTTAAATACAGGGTCTCACTCTCTTGTCTAGGCTGAAGTGCAGTGGCTCAATCATGGCTCACTGCAGTCTCTACTTTCCAGGCTCAGGTGATCCTCATACTCAGCCTCCAGGGTAGCTGGGACTACAGGCATGCACCACCATGCCTGGCTAATTTTTTGTAGTTTTTGTAGAGACAGGGTTTCACCATGTTGCCCAGGCTGGTTTTGAACTCCTGGGCTCAAGCAGTCCTCTTGCTTTGGCCTCCCAAAGTGCTGAGATAAAAGGCATGAGCCACCACGCCTGGCTAGTGCTGCTAGATTTGAGCTGTATTTTGGAAGTAGGATTTGATAGGTTGGATGTGAAGGATGAAAAAAAGGAAGATATTGAAGATACCTCACTGGTTTGTGGCACGGGAACCTGGGTGGAGGGTAGTGCTGTTTGCTAAGATGGAAAAGATTAGTTTTGGGAGCTGACACAAGAGTTCAGTTTGTGCTTGTTGAAAAGCTCAAGAAACTCAAGTGGAGAACGGATGACTATTGGATATAAAATTCAGGAGTTCGGAGGAGAGGCCTGGCTGGGTTGGAGATAACCATATGGGAGTCACCAACATATAAAGGGGGTTTTAAAATCACTTGGAGATTGAGTAGAGGAACCAGCTTAAAGGAAGGGAAGCACCATTGTTTCCTGACAGAAGTTACCAGATGCCCTGAGATGGGGCAACCCAGGGACTCTAGACCCAGTCTCTTCAACTTTACACTTTTGTTCGTCTCACTTTTGTTGTCTTTAGTTGACCCTTCCTTATCCTCTGCCAATACCATTTACTTCCTTTCTTATTATGGATATGTGATATACACTGGCACCTTACAAAGGCAATTGCCTTTATGGATCTTTCATTTCATTTTTTTTAAGAGAAGGGGTCTTGCTATGTTGCCCAGGTTGAAGTGCAGTGGCTGTTCACAGCCACAACCATCATGTACTACAACCCTGAACTCTCCTGGGCTCAAGAGATCCTCCTGCCTCAGCCTCCTGAGTAGTTGGGACTATAGTCACATACTACTGTGCCTGGCCCATTTACATTTTAATACAAAATGTTCTGTCCCTGACATTTGGGTTCTCCTTCAGTCTCATTTTTTGAAGTAGATGCTGGCTAACTCTTCAGTAGAGTTTAGAATAAGATAGAGATACATACCTGGTCAATAGAAAGGGATTCCTGGAGAATAGGGTATGTGGAGGGAGGGTAGAGGTTTTGTTGGGGAAAACAGGTAGTTTCTTAGTATCGTGTTGTTTCATGATGTGAATTAGTGCCAGATTGTTTCATTGACATCATTCATCATGCTTCACCAGGCATATACTGATTGTCACTTGTGTGTTAGGCACTGTGATAAATGCTGGGGTTTTTTTTTTTTTTGAGACAGAGTCTTGCTCTGTCACCCAGGCTGGAGTGCAGTGGCGCAATCTTGGCCCACTGCAGGCTCTGCCTCCCAGGTTTTCGCCATTCTCCTGCCTCAGCCTCCCAAGTAGCAGGAACTACAGGCACCTGCCAGCACGCCTGGCTAATTTTTTGTATTTTTAGTAGAGACGGAGTTTCACCATGTTAGCAAGGATGGTCTCAATCTCCTGACCTCGTGATCTGCCCACCTTGGCCTCCCAATGCTGGTGTTTCTAAGAGGAATGTGAGAGGATGTGCTGTAACACACAGGTCTATATCAATAACTAGGCAGCACAGAGGAAAGCCAGTGCTGAATGTATTGGCACAACCTTCACTTTCTGCAAGTAGTCCCTAATTTTCTGTATCATAGCTGTATATTTTTGTGTGTTTGGGTCTAAGCTATAAATCCACTCACTGACCATGTGCTCTGCTCTTGGCCTTATTTATTTCTGGAGATGGCTGACATTTGCCCTTTTCCTCAGATGCTCTATCCCTGTGGGAGGCTTCTCTTTCCCTTTAACACTACTGCATACTGCATAGTTGTTAAATACCTACCCCATCAGACTGTTGATGCAATAACACCTCTCATTTGCCCCCCTCCTTCTGCAGTTTGTCTTTGAATGTGACATTGGTAGGTCTTTTTTCTTACACATTTCTTTCTCTTTAAGTTGTTCGTTAACATTTTTCTTTTAGTTTCCTTAAACCTTTATTGAAACAGTGTTTGCATGTGTTTGTTCATTCATTCATTCAACAAATATTTATTTAGCACCTATTACATGTCAGGCCCTGTTGTGAGCACTGAAGACACAGCTCTGATCAAAAGCATTTAAGGATACCAGTCCTCTTGGAGCTTATGTTCCATTATGGTCTTTACATTCTGCCTATATGTCACCTCATTTTTTCAGCAATGCTGATGACCTGCATATTCATGATTCTTTGCTTAGTACAATTTCAAGTAAACAACTCGATGCCAGCCACAGAGCCCTGTTTTAACAATAGGCAACCATTAACTTGCATCCTTGATATAGGAGAAAGTGTGCTGCTGTATTTTGTTGTTTTTTGTTTTGCTATATCTTTTTATCTTGAAAAAGAATTACCAGTCTGGTTTTAAAATGTAGCAGTCATTTATTAGTACTGTGTGATTGCATAATGTGGTAACTGTGCTTAATAAATTTTTAGTGATGTATATAGATTATTTTTTAACAGTCTTACCAGCAGTACAGCTTTGGTTAGCACATGCTATAAGTAGGTTATCTTACTATGGCAGACATAAGCATAGTCTATGAATAGTCTTTGATGTAACCTCTAGGAGAATAAATAACTCTAAAGAAAATATATATTAAAAAGATATTACCTGTGAATAACTTGGGATTTCTTCTTGCCTTGTCCACAAGTCATGCTGTAACTTTAAAAAAGAATTGAAAAGTAAATGCTGCTCCATTAAAATTTGTCATTTAAAACTTAGAAAAGTATCTGGTAGAATAGCAATTAATTCAAAACCCTAAAATTTTGAATCTATTTGAAAAACTATTCAGGAGTGAAAGTTTAGGTATTCACATGGAAATAATTACCTTTAAATACCCTTAATGGTAAATTATTTTATACGAGATGAATAGATTCTTTGTGGTTATCAAGCAATAATTGAAATGTTTACTTTGTATGATTTTTATTATTAAAGTCTTTGCTTCCTCCCTACTAATAACTTGCTGAGCATCAGTGCAATAAGATGTCATGTCATTCAGTATTAATCTGAATGTTCAGCAGACTTAAATAGCAACTTAGATATTTAGACATTTTGTTGGGAATAGGCCCCCAAATCTGGCCATAAACTGGCCCCAAAACTGGCCATAAACAAAATCTCTGCAGCACTGTGACATGTTCGTGATGACCATGACACCCAGGCTGCAAAGTTGTGGTTTTACCGGAATGAGGGCAAGGAACACCTGGCCTACCCAGGGCAGAAAACTGCTTAAAGGCATTCTTAAACCACAAACAATAGCATGAGCGATCTGTGCCTTAAGGACATGCTCTTGCTGCAGATAACTAGTCCAACCCATCCCTTTGTTTCCTGTAAGGAATACTTTTAATTAATCTATAATCTATAGAAACAATCCTTATCACTGGCTTGCTGTCAATAAATATGTGGGTAAATCTCTGTTCGAGGAGGCTCTCGGCTCTGAAGGCTGTGAGACCCCTGATTTCCCACTCCACAACTCTATATTTCTGTGTGTGTGTCTTTAATTCCTCTAGCACCGCTGGGTTAGGGTCTCCCCAACCAAGCTGGTCTCAGCACATTTTTATTCTGGCTAGGTTCTTAGCTATGGAAATCCTCATAGACAAGTCAAGATCTTACTTTATGAAATGTATGCAATAGGAGAGTCAGTGGGATGTCACTGTGATTGGGAAAAATGTTTACCCAAAACTATTATCTTCTGAAGCTGGGCACCAATAAATACTTGAAGAATATTTATAAAATCGAGAAGGATTTAAGGAAAGTACAGGCCTACCTCGGACATATTGTGGGTTTGGTTCCAGACCACTACAATAAAATGAATATTGCAATATAGTGAATATTACAATAAAGTGAGTCACACAAATGTATTGGTTTCCCAGTGCATATAAACATGTTTACATTGTACTGTAGTCTAGAAAGTGTTCAAAACATTATATCTAAAAGATCAATGTACACACTTTCATTAAGAAATACTTTATTGATAAAAATTGCCAACAATCATCTGAAACTTTGGCAAGTCATAATCTTTTTGCTGGTGGAGGGTCTTGCCTTGATGTTGATAGCTACTGACTGATCAGGGTAGTGGTTGCTGAAGGTTGTGGTGGCTGTGGCAACTTCATTAAAAAAAAAAAAAGACAACAATGAAGTTTGCTGCATTGATAGAATCTTCCTTTCATGACAAATTTCTCTGTAGCATGAGATGCTGTTTGATAGCATTTTACCACAGTAGAACTTTTTTCAGAATTGAAATCAATTCTCCCAAACCCTGCCACGTCTTTATCAGCTAAGTTTATGTAATATTGTAAGTCCTTTGTTGTCATTTCACAGTGTTCATGGCATCTTCATCAGCAATAGATTTCATCTCAAGGATCCACTTTTTTTTGAATTCATAGAAAGTAATAGATTCCATCTCAAGACTCCACTTTCTTTGAGTTCTTCAGGTTGCATCCGTAAAGAGCAACTCCTCATCCATTAAAGTTTTATCATGAGATTGTAGCAATTTAGTCACATCTTCAGGCTGCACTTCTAGTTCTCTTGCTATTTCTACCATGTCTGCAGTTACGTTCTCCTCTGAAGTTTTGAATCGCTCAAAGTCATCCATGAAGCTGGGCATGGTGGCTCATGCCTGTAATCCTACCATTTTGGGAGGCCAAGCCTGGCTGATCATCTGAGCTAAGGAGTTTGAGACCAGCCTGGGCAACATGTGAGACCTGGGCTCTACTAAAAATACAAAAAAATTAGCAGGCATGCTAGCGCATGCCTGTAATCCCTGGGGTGGCTGTGGTGTGAGAATTGGTTGAACCTGGGAGGTGGAGGTTGCAAAAAATAAAAATAAATAAAACGAATGAATGAATGAATAAATAAAGTCATCCATGAGGGTTGAAATCAATTTATTTCAAACTCCTATAAATGTTGACTTCTTTTTTACTGTTTTTTGAGACAGAGTCTCACTCTATCACCCAGGCTGGAGTGCAGTGGTGTAATCTCGGCTCACTGCAACCTCTACCTCCTGGGTTCAAGTGATTCTTGTGCCTCAGCCTCCTGAGTAGCTGGGACTGCAGGTGTGCAGCACCATACCGGGCTAATTTTTTGTATTTTTGGTAGAGGATGGGGTTTCGCCATGTTGGCCAGGCTGGTCTTGAATTCCTGGCCTCAAGTGATCCGCTCCCCTGTGGCCTCACAGAGTGCTGGGATTTCAAGTGTGAGCCATCACGCCTGGCCAATGTTGACATTTTGAAATTTCATGAACCATGAACATTCTAAATGGCATCTAGAATAGTCAGTCCTTCCCAGAAGATTTTCAATTTACTTTGCCCAGATCCATCAGAGGAATCATTATTTATGGCAGACATAGCTTTACAAAATGTATTTCTTAAATAATAAGACTTGAAAGTAGAAATTACTCTTTGATCTGTGAGCCACAGAATTGATGTATTAGCAGGCATGAAAACAATGTTAATCTTTTTTTCCTATGTTTTTTTCCAATTTTTTTTATTATACTTTAAGTTCTAGGGTACATGTGCACAACGTGCAGGTTTGATACATAGGTATGTGCCATGTTGGTTTGCTGCACCCATCGACTCATCATTTACATTAGGTATTTCTCCTACTGCTATCCCTCCCCCAGCTTCCCAATCCCCCACAGGCCCTGGTGTGTGATGTTCCCCACCCTGTGTCCAAGTGATCTCATTGTTCAGTTGCTGCTTACGAGTGAGAACATGTGGTGTTTGGTTTTCTGTCCTTGTGATAGTTTGCTGAGAATGATAGTTTCCAGCTTCATCCATGTCCGTGCAAAGGACAAGAACTCATCATTTTGTATGGCTGCATAGTATTCCATGGTGTATATGTGCCACATTTTCTTAATCTAGTCTATCATTGATAGACATTTGGGTTGGTTCCAAGTCTTTGCTATTGTGAATAGTGCCACAATAAACATACATGTGCATGTGTCTTTATAGTAGCATGATTTATAATCCTTTGGATATATACCCAGTAATGGGATTGCTGGGTCAAATGGTAATTCTAGTTCTAGATCCTTGAGGAATCTCCACACTGTTTTGCACAATGGTTGAACCAATTTACACTCCCACCAACAGTGTAAAAGTGTTCCTATTTCTCCACATCCTCTCCAGCATCTGTTGTTTCTTGACTTTTTAGTGATTGCCATTCTCACTGGCGTGAGATGTTATCTCATTGTGGTTTTGATTTGCATTTCTCTGATGACCAGTGATGATGAGCATTTTTTCATGTGTCTGTTGGCTGCATAGATGTCTTCTTTTGAGAAGTATCTGTTCATATTCTTTGCCCAATTTTTGATGGGGCTGTTTGTTTTTTTCTTGTAAATTTGTTTGAGTTCTTTGTAGATTCTGGATATTAGCCCTTTTTCAGATGGGTAGATTGCAAAAGTTTTCTCCCATTCTGTAGGTTGCCTGTTCACTCTGATGGTAGTTTCTTTTGCCGTGCAGAAGCTCTTTAGTTTAATTAGATCACATTTGTCTATTTTGGCTTTTGTTGCCATTGCTTTTGATGTTTTAGTTATGAAATCCTTGCCTATACCTATGTCCTGAATGGTATTGCCTAGGTTTTCTTCTAGGGATTTTATGGTTTTAGGTCTAACATTTAAGTCTTTAATCCATCTTGAGTTAATTTTTGTGTAAGGTGTAAGGAAGGGATCCAGTTTCAGCTTTCTACATATGGCTAGCCAGTTTTCCCTGCATCATTTATTAAATAGGGACTTCTTTCCCCATTCCTTATTTTTGTCAGGTTTATTAAAGATCAGATGGTTGTAGATGTGTGGCATTATTTCTGAGGCCTCTGTTGGTGTTCCATTGGTCTAGATCTCTGTTTTGGTACCAGTACCATGCTGTTTTGGTTACTGTAGCCTTGTAGTATAGTTTGAAGTCAGGTAGTGTGATACCTTTAGCTTTGTTCTTTTTGTTTAGGATTATCTTGGCTATGTGCGCTCTTTTTTGGTTCCATATGAACTTTAAAGTAGTTTTTTCCAATTCTGTGAAGAAAGTCATTGGTAGCTTGATGGGGATGGCACTGAATCTATAAATTACTTTGGACAGTATGGCCATTTTCACGAACAGATTCTTCTTATCCATGAGCATGGAATATTCTTCCATTTGTTTGTGTCCTCTTTTATTTCATTGAGCAGTGGTTTGTAGTTCTCCTTGAAGAGGTCCTTCACATTCCTTGTAAATTGGATTCCTAGGTATTTTATTTTGTTTGTAGCAATTGTGAATGGGAGTTCACTCATGATTTGGCTCTCTGTTTGTCTGTTGATGGTGTATAGGAATGCTTGTGATTTTTGCACATTGATTTTGTATCTTGAAACTTTGCTGAAGTTGCTTATCAGCTTAAGGAGATTTTTGGCTGAGACGATGGGGTTTTCTAAATATACAATCATGTCATCTGCAAACAGGAACAATTTTACTTCCTCTTTTCCTAATTGAATGCCCTTTATTTCTTTCTCTTGCCTGATTGCGGCTAGAACTTCCAGCACCATGTTGAATAGGAGTGGTGAGAGAGGGCATCCTTGTTTTGTGCCAGTTTTCAAAGGGAATGCTTCCAGTTTTTGCCCATTTAGTATGATATTGGCTGTGGGTTTGTCATAAATAGCTCTTATTATTTTGAGATATGTTCCATCAATACCTAGTTTATTGAGAGTTTTTAGCATGAAGGTTGTTACATTTTGTTGAAGGCCTTTTCTGCATCTATTGAGATAATCATGGGGTTTTTGTCATTGGTTCTGTTTATGTGATGGATTACGTTTATTGATTTGCGTATGTTGAACCAGCCTTGCATCCCAGGGATGAAGCCCACTTGATCATGGTGGATAAGCTTTTTTTTGTGCTGCTGGATTTGGTTTGCCAGTATTTTATTGAGAATTTTTGCATTGATGTTCATCAGGGATATTAGTCTAAAATTCTCTTTTTTTGTTGTGTCTCTGCCAGGCTTTGGTATGAGGATAATGTTAGCCTCATAAAATGAGTTAGAGAGGATTCCTTCTTTTTCTATTGATTGGAATCGTTCCTAAAGGTGTCGAGGGAACCCACCCCCAATATTTTAATGTAGGTTCTTTCTATTTTCCGTAAGTGTTGGCTGGCTGATAAATAAAGAGAAAGAGTACAAAGAGAGGAATTTTACAGCTGGGCCGCCAGGGATGACATCCCATATTGGTAGGACCGTGATGCCCACCTGAGGCTCAAACCAACAAGTTTTTTTATTAAGGGTTTCAAAATTGGAGGGGGTTTAAAACAGGGAGTAGGTACAAAGATCACATGCTTCAAAGGGCAAAAAGCAGAACAAAGATCACATGCTTCTGAGGTAACAGGACAAAAGGCAAAACAGAACTACTGATAAGGTTCTAAGTTCAGCTTTGCACATATTGTCTTGATAAACATCTTAAACAACAGAGAACAGGGTTTGAGAGCAGAGAACAGGTGTGACCACAAATTTACCAGCATGGAGTTTTTCCCCACCCTAATAAGCCTGAGGGTAGTGCAGGAGACCAGGGCGTATCTCAGTCCTTATCTCAACGACATAAGACAGACACTCCTAGAGCAGACCTTTATAGGCCTTCCCCCACCCCCCACCCAGGAATGCATTCCTTTCCCAGGGTATTAATATTAATATTCCTTGCTAGGAAAAGAATTTAGCAATATCTCTCCTACTTGCATGTCTGTTTATAGGCTCTCTGCAAGAAGAAAAATACGGCTCTTTTTGCCTGACCCCGCAGGCAGTCAGACCTTATGGTTGTCTTCCCTTGTTCCCTAAAAATCACTGTTATTCTGTTCTTTTTCAAGGTGCACTGATTTCATATTGTTCAAACACACATGTTTTACAATCAACTTTTACAGTTAACACAATTATCACGGTGGTCCTGAGGTGACATACATCCTCAGCTTACGAAGATAATGGAATTAAGAGATTAAAGTAAAACAGGTGTAAGAAATTATAAAAGTATTATTTGGGAACTGTTAAATGTCCATGAAATTTTCACAATTTATGTTCCTCTGTCATGGCTCCTGCCGGTGCCTCCATTGGGGATCCCTGACTTCCCGCAACAAGAAGGAATGGTACCAGCTCCTCTTTGTATCTCTGGTAGAATTCAGCTGTGAATCCGTCTGGTCCTGGACTTTTTTTAGGTGGTAGGCTATTAATTATTGCCTCAATTTCAGAGCCAGTTATTGGTCTATTCAGAGATTCAACTTCTCCATGGTTTAGTCTTAGGAGGGTGTATGTGTCCAGGAATTTATCCATTTCTTCTAGATTTTCTAGTTTATTTGCATAGAGGTGTTTATAGTATTCTCTGATGGTAGTTTGTATTTCTGTGGAATCAGTGGTGATATCCCCTTTATCATTTTTTATTGCATCTATTTGATTCTTCTCTCTCTTCTTCTTTATTAGTCTTTCTAGTGGTCTATCAATTTTGTTGATCTTTTCAAAAAACCAGCTCCTGGATTCATTGATTTTTTGAAGGGTTTTTTGTGTCTCTATCTCTTTCAGTTCTGCTCTGATCTTAGTTATTTCTTGCCTTCTGCTAGCTTTTGAATGTGTTTGCTCTTGCTTCTCTAGTTCTTTTAATTGTGATGTTAGGGTGTCAATTTTAGATCTTTCCTGTTTTCTCTTGTGGGCATTTAGTGCTATAAATTTCCCTCTGCACACTGCTTTAAATGTGTCCCAGAGATTCTGGTACATTGTGTCTTTGCTCTCATTGGTTTCAAAGAACTTCTTTATTTCTGCCTTCTTTTGCTTATTTACCCAGTAGTCATTCAGGAGCAGGTTGTTCAGTTTCCATGTAGTTGTGTGGTTTTGAGTGAGTTTCTTAATCCTGAGTTCTAATTTTATTGCACTGTGGTCTGAGAGACAGTTTCTTCTTATTTCTATTCTTTTGCATTTGCTGAGGAGTGTTTTACTTCCGATTATGTGGTCAGTTTTAGAATAAGTGTGATGTAGTGCTGAGAAGAATGTATATTCTGTTGATTTGGGGTGGAGAGTCCTGTAGATGTCTATTAGGTCTGCTTGGTGCAGAGCTGAGTTCACGTCCTGGATATCCTTGTTAACTTTGTGTCTCGTTGATCTGTCTAATATTGACATTGGGGTGTTAAAGTCTCCCATTATTATTGTTTGGGAGTCCAAGTCTCTTTGTAGGTCTCTAAGGACTTGCTTTATGAATCTGGGTGCTCCTGTATTGGGTGCATATATTTAGGATAGTTAGCTCTTCTTTTTGAATTATGTAATGGCCTTTACCATTATGTAATGGCCTTCTTTGTCTCTTTTGATCTGTGGAAAACAACGTTAATCTTACACATCTCCGTCAGAGCTCTTGGGTGACCGGGTGCATTGTCAATGAGCAGTAATATTTTGAAAGGAATCTTTTTTTTCCTGAGCAGTAGTTTTCAACAGTGGGCTTAAAATATTCAGGAAACCCTGATATAAATAAATGTGCTATCACTCAGGGTTTGTTGTTTCATTGAAAGAGAACAGGCAGAGTGGATTTAGCATAATTCTCAAGGGTGCTAGGACTTTCAGAATGGTGAATGAACATTGGCTTCAACTTCAAATCACCAGCTACATTAGCCCCTTACAAAAGAGTCCACCTGTCCTTTGAAGCCAGGCATTGACTTCTCCTCTTTAGCTATGAAAATCCATGATAGCATCTTCCAATGGAAGATGTTTTGTCTCAATTGAAAAATCTTTTGTTTAGTATAGCCACCTTCGTCAATGATCTTAGTGAGATCTTCTGGATAATTTACTGCAGCTGCTCCATCAGCACTTTATGCTTCCCTTTGCTGTTTTATGTACTGAGATGACTTGTCTTCTTAAACCTCATGAACCAAGCTCTGCTAGCTTCAGATTTTTCTTCGGCAGCTTCCTCACCTCTGTCAGCTTTCATAGAATTGAAAAGAGTTACGGACTTGCCCTGGATTAGGCTCTGACTTAAGGGAATATCGTGTCTGATTTTATTTTCTATTCAGACCACTAAAATTTTCTTCATATCAGCAATAAGGCTATTTTGCTTTCTTATCATTTGTGTGCTCACTGGAATAGCACTTTACATTTTCTTCAAGAACGTTTCCTTTGCATTCACAACTAGGCTATTTGGTGCAAGAAGCCTAACTTTCAGACTCTCTGGACTTTCAGCATGCCTTCTGTACTTAGCTTAGTCATTTCTAACTTATGATTTAAAGTGAGAGATATGCAGCTCCTCCTTTAACTTGAAAACTTAGAGGTCACTGTAGGATTATTAATTGGCCTAATTTTCATATTATTATGTCTCAAGGAATAGGGAAGCCTGAAGAAAGGGAGAGATAAAGGGGAATGACTGGTCAGTGCATCAGTGAGAACACACACAACATTTATTGAGGTTACTAATGTAATTGTCTTGGGGTGCCATGGCAGAATGTCAGAAGGCTGTGGCACCCCAAGACACTAGTAACCTCAAATATCATTGATCAGAGATCATGATAACAGATGTAATAGTAATGAAAAAGTTTGAAATATTGTGAGAATTACCAAAATGTGATTCTGATGCTGATAGACTTACTTGATACAGGGTTGCTACAAAGTTTCCGTTTGTAAAAATTGCAGCATCTGTAGGGCAAAATAAAGTGAAGCACAATAAGACAAGGTATGCCTGTATCTATTAAGTGATATAGCCCTAGCCTGAAGAAAAATAAATTTTTAAGTAATCATGGACATGTGGTATGATTGTATATCTTTTGCCATAAGTGATATAAAATAATTTTTGAATAAATTTCTGTTATCTCCACCAAATATAAGAGTAGAAACAGGCTATGATTGTGGGCACAGAGGGCAGAGGACGTATCTGACTGGGGATTGCCAAGACCTGAAGCCTGGGCGTTCAGTACTGTTGAAAGGATCAGAGAGACATTAGATGCCAGAGTAGGCAGAACATCAGAAGTCTGGAGTATCGGTGGATAATGGAAGGAGGAAAGATGTCATATGTCAGAACCTGCTGTGGAGCAATGCCAGGCTAGGGAAGAAAATGGGTCTCCAGGAAAAGGACAAGTGACCAATGTCCCATGGTCAGACAGTTGAAGGCAACAGCAGTAGCTGTTGTGACCCACACTGGGAATTAGACCTTGACTGTTGGGACACACTAGGCTAATGAATAGCATGGAGGTTAGGTGGGCCGTGATCAGGGTAAGCAACAGGTATTGAAAAGATTTGTTATCAGCATGCTGTGGGTTAAGGCGACCACCAGCGTGTAGATCAGGCACTAGGATGAAGAGTGGGCCTCTCGATCAGGGGAGATTTAGGCTGAAGCCTTTCTGTGCTCTGAATTGTAATTTTGCAGAGGAGTTGACTTAAAGTTTTGGGATGACTGTGGGCACCTAGGCTTGAATCAAAGCTCCAATGTCATGATGTTTCTGAATTCTAACATTTAGAACATTATCAAATGAAGCTTTCCTATACCATTCAGAAGAGTACTAAGGTGAAGATGGAAGGACATGGACAGAGTCCAGAATCTGACAATGAATAGCTAATATTTATTCAGCACTCACTGCATCAGGTACTCTTCTGAGTGTATTACATATACTGCTTCATTTATTCCTCCTAAAAAATCTGTTTAGGGAATGGACACTGGCTCACAGATACTCTATTTAAGTAATAAGACAATAAGAAGGGCTAAATATGATGTGGTTAGGCATAAGATTATGGTATGTTCCAAACTCCAGCAGTTCTGGGTACTAAAGTTTATCTTCACCCTTCCTTATTGTTTTATGGTCCATGACCATTTGCTGTTGACGTATTTAACACATGCCACTGATCATGCACATTCCTTATGGCTTAGGTTCCTAACACCTGTCTATGCTTCTTCCCAGACCACTCACTTTGACTGGTCTCCTTTTCTGATTTTCCATAGGTCTTATTGTCTACACAACATTTAGTGACTTGGTTATATTCCTTCTTCCTTTTTCATACTTTTACAAAAAATTGTTTAATATGGGTAAATTTTGCCCCATTAACAAGCTTCTCCAGGTCTGTATTGCTTTTGTATCTTATAGCATTGTTGTAAATAATTCAGCAATTTGCATAATACCTTTCTTTGTACCTTGATT
This sequence comes from Pongo pygmaeus, assembly GCF_028885625.2. Lineage (NCBI taxonomy): Eukaryota > Metazoa > Chordata > Mammalia > Primates > Hominidae > Pongo > Pongo pygmaeus. The sequence continues at coordinate 79,653,874 of NC_072378.2, forward strand.
TTAGTCAAGTTGTAATTAACTGTTAAGAAACTGGTTGTTTTTACATATTTTACAACATCTGAAATGATTTTTTTTTTTTTGATTTTCACAGGGCAAACTCAGAAAATGAATCTTTTCCAGTCAGTATCAAGTGCCTTGGATAACTCATTGGCCAAAGATCCTACTGCAGGTAACCCTGATATGTGCCTGAATTGTGGTAGCTGTGTTAATTCCAGAATTGAAGATTTGCTTAAGATATTTATGTGGAGCTCAATGGTTAACATTGTATCTACCTGAAATTTTCAAAGGTATGATTGGGGCTAAATAATCAAATTGCAATATTAGTCCACTTATTACCAGTTAGTTCTCATGTATATTTAACATAAAGTCAGCTTTCTCTTACAGTGTGTGTGGTCCTGACACTATATTAATAACTTCTGGATTAAAACCTATTGTGTACTCCTGTTTCTTTGGCATATAGAAAAAAACAAATACCTTTTCATTCAGCTATTTATTTATAAAATGAAGACTTGATTTTATGCTTCCCTTTGGAATACATTGTCATTCAACTTGTAATATGTTTTGGAAATAATTGTAATATTTATATATAATTTTATAAGTATCTTAATCTTCATCTTATTAATTCATTGATACAAAACCAATTGTTCTTCCACTGTATGTTTTCAAATTTGATTGGCTTTACTTCATATATGTATATACATATATATTTAACATATATCTATATATACAGTTTATATATGTGCGTGTGCATATATGTTTACTATACATTGGGCTTCCACCTGATAATCTGTAGTTTTAAGGTTAGATGAAAAACAAGTTATTTTTTAGGGAGAAGTGGGAGCTGGACTAAGGGATGATTAGATCTTGATTTGTTTTGAATGCTACTTGTGAATGATTGAACTAGCGAAGTAAATTCAAACATAGAGAAGGGTGAGTTTTTTCTTGGGGTCAAAAAAACTGGTTAGGTGCATTTATGAGACTAGCATTCAGCTCTATGAATACCCCCTATTTTAAAGCTCCTGCCAATTTCCACCTACACCAATCTTTGCCTTGCTTACTGTGTCCGTCATACTTGCCTCCTTTCTGCTTCACACAGTCTAAATCCCTTTCCTATTTGTGACTGTTCCCTTAGCTTGGAATGCTCTTCTGATGGCTTACTTACTGTATACTGTGTCTCAGGAAAAACCACAGGCCTGGAAGTCTGGAGCATGAGTCATAGTTCTGCCTCTAGCTTTCTGATGTGGCCAGTCAATTTACTACTTCTCTGGTCTTGTTTTCTTCATCGATAAAACAAATGAGATTCTAGATCAGTGGTTCTTTCTCAACTGGGGATGATCTTAGTCCCCACTCCCACAACTCTCTTTACATTTAACAATGTAAGTGAAGACACTTTTTGTTGTCTCAACTGTGTGTGTGTGTGTGTGTGTGTGTAGTAACTGTCATCCAGTGGGTAGAGACCAGGGATGCTGCCATGTATCTACAGTGCACAGGACAGGCCCTCACAACAAAAGAATCATCTAGTCTAAAATGTCAATAATGTAGAAGTTGAGAAACCTTGATATAGATCTATGGTCCATTTATCTTTTGTGATTTAAAATGTAAACATTTAAATTACTTATTTCTCATTGTTAGTATTATTTAGGGATTATTAAATAAAATGTATTATTTAAATACTGTTTTTCAGTAATATTTGGTGAAGATGTTGCCTTTGGTGGAGTCTTTAGATGCACTGTTGGCTTGCGAGACAAATATGGTAAGTAAATACCTATATGAATAGTTTTCTGATAGAACTTTTACTAAAAGATCTTAAAAATACAAAATATGCCTACTAAATTTTTTGTCATATCCTCATTTTATGGATGAATTCCTTTTCATTTCCAATGCCACCTGCAGAATCCTTTGGCCTATGTTTCCTCAAATGTCTTCTAATATCCCTCTGATCTAGTTCATATTACACATACAGTGTAATTGATTCCAAAATAATTGTCATTAAATGTATTATTTATTGTGTCATTCTTCTGTCCAAGAACCTTTGGTGTTTTATTGCTACCTGCCTTAGCCAATTTCAATTCCATTGCCTCCAGTTCAAGATTCTGCCTGTTGGGTCTTTATTAGCAAATTTTATCTTTTCGGGAAGAGAGAGAGAGAGAGAGAGAGAGAGGGGTTTAGTTTTTAAGGAACTGGCTCATGTGATTGTGGGGCTGGCAAGTCCACAGGGCAAACTGGCTGACTTGAAACTCAGGCAGGGTTTCTGTTTTAGTCTTGAGGCTGAATTTCTTTTTGCTTGGGAACCTGCAGTCTTTTCTCTTAAGGCCTTAAATTGATTGCATGAAGCCTACACACATTATAAAAGGTAATCTGCTTTATTCAAAGTCTACTGATTTAAACGCTAATCACATCTAAAAAATACCCTCACAACAACTTCTACACCTGTGTTTGACCAAATATTAATAACTGGGTGCCATAGCCTGGTCAAGTTGACATACAATGAACGATCACATTATCCTTCTTACATGTTTTATCCCAGCTGATGTCTTTAATTGGCATGTGATTGATTTCTCTCCATTGCTTTTATTAATTTCATTTGACTCAGTTAAAATAATCAGAATGCATTTTGGTCCATCTTTGAATTCCCACTCTTCTGACTTGCTGTGTAAGGAATGTGTTTTGACCTCCTATTGTGAGGGATACCTTTGAAGTGCTTTTGACATTTTATTTTTTCTCTTAGTCTTATCTGATTTAGAATTCAGCAAAGCAGTTCACGTGAGGGCTGAGAGGAGCTGATACCTCCCTCTCTTCTTTCCTTTGGCGTTGCTCTATATTGCTTGTGTGTTCATACAGGGCAAGAGGAGTGAGGGTCTTTAAGATTTTTTTTTAATTGTTGTCTCTTTTTCTGTTCCACTGTTTCTGAGGTTATGTTATACTTAAATCCAAGAACCCATACATGTTCCATCTCACTTATTGGGAACTTCCAGCTTAGTCTTTTCTCTTCCATTTATAGCATTTGAGTTTCTGGATCCAGTCCCTCTGCTTTCTCCTACTTCCAATACCTGCTTAGAGCTTGAGGTAGTTGGGCAAAAGATTATTTGTCCTGATCATTAAGACTCCTGCTACAAACTTTTAGATCTTTAATAAACAGTTAAAAGTATTTACACATTTGATTTCAGAAGTAATGCATATACATTGTAGAAAATTTGGAAAATATAGAAAAGCATAAAATAAAAATTGCTCATGTTTTCAGAGATAACTTGGAGATAACTACTGTACACGTCTTGGTATATATACTTCTAGACTGTATTTGAATATGTTTGTATATATTAACTAATATTTCAAACACAGAATTACACTTCGGTAACTGAGTCTTTTCTGCATCCGGTATAACTATGCTGTGGAGCAGTGTCTAGACCTCACGATTCCATCTTGCCTGATTCAGTGTAGTAGCATGCCATGTGCTTTCTGAAGAGCTAATATTAGGCACTCACTGCGTCAGGTACTGTTCTGAGTGTATTACATGTACTGCTTCATTTATTCCTCCCAAAAAATCCATTTAGTGGTTTGTGTAGGCTATTGAGTCCTCTGTTGGCTGTCTGCCCAGGTTCTCATCCATAACACTCTGCTTACCCCTTCTGTCTGGGGCATTTTATCGATGCCATCTGCTGCTCATACACTGGTGACTCCTGAATTTCTGTCTCTAGTTCAGACTTCTGTTCTGAGCTTCAGATCTGTGTATTCAGTTTCTGCTGCACATCTTCACCTCAGTGTTCCACAGTCACTTCAAACTCAGCATTTCTACTCCTAAGATTGCTACATGCACCCAGCAAATGTATGCCTCCTAGTGCATTTCCTATTTTGGTGAATATATCACCATCCATTTAGTTACCTAAGCCAGACACTGGGGAAATTCTAAGTGTCTTCCTTCTTTCTAGTTCCCCACATTCAGTGAAGTTGTACAATTATATCTAATCTGGCCCCTCCTTTCCATTCTTACTGCCCTGATACTTCAGATCTTTAATTTTTCTCTGCCTGCAGTTTTATTTCTTTTCTTAGCAGTCACCGCTCCTTTAGTCTTACCCTCCCTCCAATCCATTCCCTATCTTGTTGCCAGTATGATGATTTTAACATGCATATTTCTTAGGACATACAAAATACTTTTTTTTTTTTTTTTTGAGATGGAATCTCACTCTATCACCCAGGCTGGAGTGCAGTGGTGCGATCTCGGCTCACTGCAGCCTCTGCCTCCTGGGTTCAAGTGATTTTCCTGCCTCAGCCTCCCGAGTAGCTGGGACTACAGCCGCATGCCACCATGCCCTGCTAATTTTTGTATTTTTAGTAGAGATGGAGTTTCACTGTGTTGGTCAGGCTGGTCTCAAACTCCTAACCTTGTGATCCACCTGCCTCGGCCTCACTAAGTGCTGGGATTACAGGCGTGAGCCACTGCGCCTGGCTACCAAAGACTTTGAGAACTACCTATGTAGCTACCTGACCTCATCTGCTTTTATTTTTTACTCTACAGACCTAGGAACTTGAGCTTTTAAAAATTTTTATTAAAACTAATGTTGAATTACTGGCTGTTTCTCTTAAGCCCCCTGTTGTTTTTTCTTCTCTCTTCCTTTGCACTTGTTATCTGGGTCTCTCTCCCCTGTCTGATTACCTGGTTGACTCCTATTTCTTTTTCAGAAGATTCCCCTGTGAAACTCTTCCAGACCCTCCAAGCAGACTCAGGCAGTTCTTTATTACTATTCACGCTGCACCTTTTAAATCTTGAAAGTTGTACTATAATCCATAACTCCATACCAGAAAGTTGTCAAAGGCAGCAGATCTTTAAGCTGTTCCATAGAATGGATCCCTAGGACCTAATATTGTATCAGGCAGTATTTATGAAGTGCATGCTGTTGAGTGAATTTACCCTTTGCTCTCACTTAGACAGTGTCCTACTATCTCAGGAAGGGGATTTCCCTCTCTTCACATCAATTATTTAGGTTGGTCTGATTTTATTTTCCTTAAAAAAATAGGTTAAAATGGGGAGAAACTAACTCTTAACTTGAAAAAGTCCAGTGCTCTTAGAGGGCACCTGCAAATTGATGTTTCCTGTCATGGCAGGAGCCTGAGCTAACTAATGGCTAAGTAACTCTTTTAGCTTTATTGTCAGCAGCTGCTGTGAATTTTTACAATAGTTTTAGGGCAGTGAAGTTACACTTTATTAATTTCAGGTTGAGGCTGTTGATCAAGATGAAAAATTAAATCGCTGATACTTTCTAATGAGAGTAAGTGAGCTTCTGTTTTCAGAAGTGAAGAATAAAGGAAAGGGTGAAGAGAAATATATTAAAATACATTTTTCTTGCATATTTAAAAAGTAACACATACTTAAAAAATTATCTGCCCTTTTGAATATAGGGCAGGAATTTTTAGCTATACAGAAGCATAACTGCTTAGGATTTTTAAAGGATAATTTGTATTTAAAATAACTAAAAGATTATGTTGATACAGTTCAATGTAACAATCAAGTCACACTGCATTAAATGACGTAGCAAAGAAAACCCTTGTGCCAGATCAGTTCGCTTTCTGGGGAGTGCTGAATGTTGAGTGGGAAAGGATCAAGTCAGTAGGTGGCAGCCTACCCTTTGAAATGAGAACATCCCTGTTGGCATTGTGCCAGCACTTGAACTGCTGCAAAGCATTTTATATTCCATCAGAAGGCGGAATTTGAAGGATTGTGGGTTACTGACATATGTTGTAAAGCTGAATACTACTTGATATGACAAAGAAGGAATTGCATAATTAGAGGCAATGCTATAAGAAAAGGAAGAGAGACATAGAGCATTTTGTATTCCAGACGATCCAGATGAGTGTGGATTTAGTACCACCAAACTGCTTCTCTTCCTTGTCCTTTGATAGAACAAAATAGTATGAGTGCTTTGAAAATTAAAAGAAATAAAATAGTATGTCCTCATCAACATTGCATTCCAAATGGCAGCTTTAACCACTGTAAGTAATGAGATGTATTGATCAGGAGCAACAGCTGGACATCTGGGGAAGCAGGGAATGGGAGAGGGCAGTTAAAGGTAGTTGATTTGTAGGGTATATGTGATTTTATGTTGAATGCCACACATGCTTTTTTTCTTTCTTTTTTTTTAAAACGGAGTCTTGCTCTGTCACCCAGGCTGGAGTGCAGTAATGCAATCACGGCTCACTGTAACCTCTCTTTCCCAGGTTCAAGCAATTCTCCTGCCTCAGCCTCCTGAGTAGCTGGGACTACAGGTGCCCACCACCACACCTGGCTAATTTTCGTATTTTTTAGTAGAGACGGGGTTTCATCAAGTTGGCTAGGCTTGTTTTGAACTCCTGACCTCAGGTGATCTGCCTCCCTTGGCCTCCCAAAGTGCTGGGATTACAGGCGTGAGCCGCTGTGCCTGGTGTCACACATGCTTTCATTCATATAAGTAATGAGACAGATACCTCATGGCATATACAAAATCCATACTTATTGTCATTCTCAGAGAGAGAGAGAAAGAGAAAGAGTGTATGTGTGCGTGTGTGTTATTAAAATAAGACTTTGGTGTGTCAGGTTTAAGGTATGTTTGTAACATTATTCTATACTGATATAACTTGCCTGGTTGTGGTTCTTAGTGTATATTTGGCCCACTTATTGGAGGAAATTTAGGTGAGGAAAGGAATAGCTGAGGACCTCCTGAATTAGTCTACAGGCCTAAACATGTGCCTTTTCATGGGACCTGATGTTTTTCCATTACAGTATCCATTCCTTTACACCACAAGTGTGGCCTGTCATAGCAGCTTGGGAAAACTAATATAACCACTTACTTGTTTTCTTATGTAAACATCACTGAAATTGTATAACCAGATACTTTAATACACTGAAGTCAGGTTGGAAAACTAGGACAGGCATGCGGTGAAGGCAAGTTTTTGTCTATAATATACCAATATTTGGGAGTTGACTTTAGGCCTCAGTATCCTCATCAGTAAATTGAAGGGAAAGGACCAGGTGGTCCTCCGGGATTCTTCCAGAGCATACATTTAGGTAATCTTTATGGTTTTATTTGTTTTTAAAAAGAGGAACACAGTTTTTTCATGCTTTGATTCCCTTTACATTTAGAGGTTTTTTTGAATATAGTTGTTATAGCATTTTGGAACCATGGGGTACCTTAGGCATTTAATTTAATTTTTTCTTAAGATGTCTCTTTTCCAGCGTTTTATTTATTTATTTATTTATTTATTTATTTATTTGAGTTGGAGTCTCACTCTGTCACCCAGGCTGGAGTGCAGTGGCGAGATCTCAGCTCACTGCAACTTCCATTCCCCGGGTTCAAGTGATTCTCGTGCCTCAGCCTCTGAGTAGCTGGGATAATAGGCATACACCACTATGCCTGGCTGATTTTTGTATTTTTAGTAGAGATGGGGTTTCACCATGTTGGCCAGGCTGGTCTCGACCTCCTGACCTCAAATGATCCGCCAGCCTTGGCCTCCCAAAGTTCTGGGATTACAGGTGTGAGCCACTGCACTTGGCTGCTTTTCCAGTATAAGTTTTAAATTTAGGGGTGTTAGCAAAATCTTTGCTCTCTTATATATTTTTTGTGAATTATGAAATTAATGTCTTTAACAGAGACAGTGATCTTCCATTATATGTTCTTGTTGCAAAGAAAGGGTTATTTGGGTGATACTCATACTCTTGGATTTAGTGTCAGGGTTCCATTGTAGAATGGCAGTCTGTGAGATGGGGGTTTGGTCTCTGGGTTGTTGAAACTAATTTTACGGAAGAAAAAAACGATAAAATTCAGGAAAATTCCTTAGGGAAATTGAATATGTAGAGGATTTATTTCCCCTATTGAAGTATATATATTTATGACATACAAGCAGATTGAATACCAGATATAGATTGTGAGATGTCTAATGGAGGAATTTGGAGTGAAAACAGGTATTAATAAGTTGGTGTAAATCTGATTTTCTAATATATTTATTAAAAATATTTTTAAAGGATTGTTAGTAGCTTTAAATTGCTCTTGATATTACAAAGTTCTTTTGTTTTCCAAAGGTGCACATGTTGGCAGAACTAGATGAACATGTTTAATATGCCTTTTTTTCCCCACAGTGCTTTTTTTTCACAAACATTAATTTATTTCTAAAAATTATGGTCAAATATACATAACATTTACTGTTTTAACCATTTTTACAGTTCAGTGTTATTAAGTACATTCACGTTGTGGTGCAATTATTACCACCATTCATCACCAGAACTTTTTTCATCTTACAAAACTGAAACACTATAACCATCAAACAATAACTCTCCATTTTCTCTCCAACAGTCCCTGGCAAGAACCTATTCTACTTTCTATCTCTGTGAATTTGACTACTCCTATGTGAGTAGAATCATATAGTATTTGTCCTTTTGTGACTGCCTTATTTCATTTATAATAATGTCCTCAAGGTTTATCGATGTTTCAGCATGTGTCAAAGTTTCCTCCCTTTTTAAGGCTGCATAGTATTTTGTTGTATGCATATACCACATTTTGTTTATCCATTCATTTGTTGATGGATGTTTGGGTTGCTTCTGCCTTTTGCCTATTGTGTCCTAAGACTGCTATAAATACTGATGTGCAAATATTTGGTAGTGTCACTGCTTTATTAATTCAGAAGAACAAAGTTGGAGGACTCACAGTTCCTTTTTTCAAAACTTACTGCAACGCTATAGTTATCAAAACGGTGTGACAATGGCAAAAAGACAAACATTGACGAATGGAATAGAATAGAGAACCCAGAAATAAACCCTTGAATATCTGGGCATTAATTTTTGACACTGATGCCAATACCATTCAACAGGGGAAAGGACAGTCTTTTCAACAAATGATGCTGGGAAAACTGGATATTCACATGCAAAAGAATGAATTTGGACCTTTATTTAACACCATATACAAAAATTAACTCAAAATAGATCAAAGACTTAAATGTAAAACTATAAAACTCTTAGAAGAAAATGTAGGGGAAAAGCTTCATGAAATTGGATTTGATAATGACTTTTTAAATATGACTCTAAGGGTATAGGCAACAATAAAAATAGATAAATTGGACTGCATCAAAATTAAAAACATGTACTTTGAAGGACACTATTAACAGGGAAAAAGGCAGTTCACAGAACGGGAGAAAATACTTGCAAATCATGTATCAGATAAGAGATTAATATCCAGAATATATGGAGAACTTCTAAAACTCTACAGAAAAACCTCAATCAATTAAAAAAATAAGCAAAGGACTTGCATAGACATTTCTCCCAAAGTGATAATTTATATATAAATTACCAATGAAAAGATGCTCAACATCACTAATTATTAGGAAATGCAAGTCAGTATCACAGTGGAATACCACTTCATACTCATTAGGATGGCTGTTATCAAGAAAACAGGAAATAATAAGTGTTGCTGAGGATGAAATTGGAATCATTGTGCATTGTTGGTGAGAATGTAAAGTGATGGCAGCCACAGTGGAAAACAGTACGGTAGTTCCTCAAAAAATTAGAATTTCCATATGATGCAGCAATATGCCTTGCTTTTTATCTCATTTTAAAAATCCAGCTGAGTGAGTTAGCATAGAAAATGGAATGGAAATATTGATGCATGCTTCATTTACTTTAGTTTTTCTTATTTATTGCTTTGACGACCTTTTGTGATTTTCCAAATAAAGATTTTAGACACTACTAAAATTAGAATGGGTACAAATGGTCACTGTATTTTACTTACTTTAATTTATAACACTGACCTCTCAGAACTTTAGTTCTATATGACGTGGATATAGACTAGATAAGAATTTCTCAGCCTGTCAGCACTATTTATTTATTTCTCTATTTATTTGTTTAAGAGTCAGGGTCTTGCTCTATTGCCTAGACTGGAGTGCAGTGGTACAATCACACTTCACTGCAGCCTTGAACTCTTGGGCTCAAGCAATCCTTCCGCCTCTCACAGTATTCTCACTGTTGGCCTGTTGACCAGTGTTTTAACAAATACCATTTAAGAAAATAAGATATTTAATATATTTTGTAGGATATAAGAGCTGGGGAGAAATGGAGGGTATATCTAGTCTAGTGGTTTTCAACTGCTGGTGATTTTGGCAATGTCTAGAGATATTTTTGGTTGTCATACCTTGGGGGGTACCACTAGCATCTGGTGGATGGAGACCTAGAATGCTGCTAAACATGCACAGGGCACCCCACCAAATAACTGTATCAAAATGTCAATACTGTTGAAGCTGGCTGGGCATGATGGCTTACAGTTATAATCCTAGTGCTGTGGGAGGCCAAGTTGGGAGGATTGTTTGAGGCGAAGAGTTTGAGACCAGCCTGGGAAACATAGCAAGATGACCCCACCCCTACAAAAAATTAAAAAAAAAAAAAGCTGAGCAAGGTGGCACACAGCTGTAGTCCAACTGCTTTGGAGGCTGAAGCAGGAGAGCCCAGGAGTTTGAGGCTGCAGTGAGCTGTGATCATACCACTGCATTCTAGCCTGGGTGATAGAAGGAGACCCAGACTCTAAAAAAAACAGTGCAGCGAGGCTGAGAAACTCTGATCTATTTCCATGTAACGTGGACACCGAAATTCTGAGAGGTGGAGTTGCTCAGTGGCAAGTGGTCTAGAGCTCACGCTTCCTAAAACCCGGTTCTAGGCTTTTTGTACTATATATTTTTCCCTCATTTATAAATGAGCAGTTAATTTATGTAAAAACATAAAAGTAAGGAATTCTAGTGAAACAAAGGTCATGGGTTTTGATTAGTCATGAAATAAGAGGCTAGCGATCAGAAACCTATATTAAAAAATTTGAAAAAAATCTATTTTTGTGATTCTCTTGTGAACGAGATTTTCTGAGTGCATTAGGTTATTCTGGGGTTGGAGCTACTGCTCTAACCATTGTTTTCAACTTAATTGATTACACAATAAATGTTAGAGCTGCCAACAGGTGTTCTGTTTGACATTTTAAGCATCAGTCAGAATGTAATGACCTTAAGCCAGTTTTTCTCAATCTTATTTGACAATGGCATGCTTTTAAAAATGTTCAAATGTGAGCACCAATAGGGGCTTGGAAGATAGGCTTGGATTAAAGTGAACAAGGAAAAATGGGATTATAGGTAATTATTGTCAGAAAGTATAAAATTGATTCATGCATCTTTTAAGCTTCGCAAGAATTAGAAAATGAGACCATGTGTATTTTATTAAGAACAATATGTATTAGAAAAGTAAAAGATCTTTGTTTTATATTTTCATTATCAAATATGACATCCACATCCTCAAGCCACACATCCACGTAATATGAAAGATGTTGCTAAATTAGTTTCCCAAACTCGATTCTTAGTCTTCTGAAAATTCTTTTCTAGACTGGTGCCTTTAACAGGGGGAGGAACCCAGACATTTTTTTCCCTTCAGTATTTAGAATTTCTTGATTGAGTACATCCTAGATATTTTAATTTTTTTATTTTTGACAGCTCACTTTCTAATTTTTGCACATCGAAGCCAGTGAATTTTCTTTTCTTACGTATTTGGAATTGCTTATTTTTTGATTCAGATATAATTTTTGGATTACAAGCCTTTTCTTTTTGCTTTAAACTTCCCATTTCAACCATAGATCATGGGAGAATCTGTGTACATAGTTGAAATTTATTTTACTGAGTAATAAATGTTAGATTATAAAATCAAATAAAATACAAATATATATTGAAATTTTAAGAGAGTTTAACATAAAATGTTATCCACTAAAAAGATGAATTATGTTAATCCTAATATGAGTTATAAATACTGTCTATCTATTATTGCTCAGGTTGAATGTCAGGTAATGTGTGACTTGCTGCCATTCCTAGGTATAGCTGACCCATACGTAAAGGTAGAGTAGAACATAGAACTATTAAGTACTATAGCTATATATTTAGCACTTTTCTTTCAGATCTAATAATACCTTTTAGAAGGCCATAGGAGTCCCTTTGGGACACAGGAATGGGAATAAAAACATATAAAAATAATACAAAGTTGGGGATTTTTACAAATTTGAAAAATGTAGTAGTGCTTACCCTGAATCTCTGTATTCATGCTTTTGATTACCATGCTGCAATATTGGCTGTGTTGGGGGAGGAGGAGTATTGAAAAAAATTTTGCTTTTGTGTTTCTTTGACCTAACTTTAAGACTATTAAGTTTATTTATCTTTTGTCAGAGTCATTTTTCTTTTTTAAAGAAAAACCACATGCGGTGAAGGAATTAAAAATGGGCCTGCTGCCACTGCTATTTTGGAGATTCTTAGAGTAGCTTAGATCAGTCCAGTTATGAAAAAAATTTTTTCTCTTTCAAACAGTGCCGCATATTCCTTGATTTCAATTTCTCAGAAGTCTGGGAGATTATCAGTGTAACATTTCTACCAAATTTCTCAAAATTAAAAAGAAATCCAGTGAAGAGTATCAATAAATACAGACAATTTAGATTCCTAAAATTATCAGGGCTGAAAAAGGATCAGTATAACAATTTTATGGAGCAGTTCAGATTGGTCAGTATCTGGGGATGCTTGGATTCTCCCATCCTGTTTTGTTCATATTAAAACAGATCACAAAGTCTGTTAAATTTCAACTGCTCCTCTTTCTAGGAGTTGCATGTGTGATAGCCATAGCAGCTGTATGGCAACTTCACATTGACACTGTGCTCAGACATTGAGTTGATATTGTCACTTACCTGAAGTCACTTAACTGTCTCAGGAAGTTTGAATCTAAATGTGTAGGTTATTACACAGCAATACATTCTGTGCCTCTAATTCTGTCTTGGAAATCCACTGTTATTGCCTTTAATGCAGTTATAAAGTCACATAATCATAAAGTTCACTAGGAAAAATTATTTTCCAGTCAGACTAGGAGGAGCCAATAAAAACAGCTCTACGTGGAGGACAGTATTAATGTCATTTGCTAGATATTTGTTGAGTGAGACTGCCTATGCAAAAGTCATAGAGAATTAGAGCACAGCGCTTTGTTTTCTGTTCCCATTTAACATAGATGAGATTTCTCGGTTGCTTTGATTGGCAGAGTTGATGAAGGATCAGTTAGGTAAGGGTTGGCAAATGTCATGTGCTAAGAAATCACTTGTGAAGCTTGTTGCACAAAAAGTTTTCAGTTTCCTGGTAAGCAGCTACACCCAAAGGCAGCTTTAGCAGTGAAATGCTTGACCTTCTCTTGTGGCATCCTGCCATCCCTCCCCTCTAGATCCTCTGGCCACCAGCCAGAAGTGGTGGCATCTAGCCAATCACACATTAGTCAGAGGATTCTTATTCTGTAATACTGGCTCTTGGAAACTCTAATATCTTTAGTAATAAGGAATTTCTTCTCAGTTTCTGGGCACACCGTTCATTTAACCCATCTTTTCTGTTTTCTGGTCTTTGCCAGCTTGGAGTCTAGCAGAAACAAAGAAACTTGTTTCTAAGCCAAAAGGAAACACACAAGCCTAGTAGTAAATCCTTAATCAATATCCTATAGACAATGAATTTGAGCATTTCTTTCTTTAAAAAAGTGGAGGTTCCTCAAAACTCAAAAGGAAACTCGAAATCACTTTAGGAACATCTTAATTCTGTATTCAAAGGCAGAAATACAGCATATTAAATGGCATAAGCCCACTGGATTTATTTAGATCTAAATTAAGCACTGATTGGATGGACCTGAAAAGGAAAACTTATCGTGTTCTCAACAAATTCATAAGTCCAGTAAGGCAACTTAGTTATTTGCATGAAGAAGGCACTTTTTCTTTTGTCAAATAAAGATTCTGCAAAGTTTCTGTCCAAGAACTATTTAGCTTTTATAGTATACAATATGTCAGAGAAAGTTACAACTCTGATTACAATGCATAACTCTTTATATGAAAATAGAAAGTTTGATATCTTGACATACATTTAATGCACTAGTTGTGTTCTCTGTAATGACTGAATTCATCCTGCAGTTTGCTGAAGGTGAATCGGGAGGGGAACCTGGATCTTGGGAACTTCCAACCTACCCAGCCTCTTCTGATTTCTCTTAGACACTTGTAAGCAGAATTTGAGCCAAATAGTCTCAATGAAGCATTCCCTTCATTCATTTCTGGCCAGATTAACTTAATTTGCCCTCATTTCTAGCTCACCCTCTTTCTTTCTTAAAGCAAGAAGTAGAAGGTAGTTGGTGACCCAGCTTAAACTCCCATTACATTTAAAGATTTCAGTAAAGTAAAATTCCAGTAAAATTTGTTCCCAATTTTACCAGTCTGAGTGATCCTAAGCTGCACAGTATTCATTTTACTAAGGGAGCAACGGCCAAGTTACTGCATAGTCTTTCACTGTTTAAATTTTCTTGTAGCAGTATAGTGCCACTGCTGTTGTTATTTCCATCCCACCTTTCATTTTCCCTAGAATATCTCCATGTTCCAGGGAAGTACAGGATCAGAGAATAGGCAGCATTCTTTCTGAGAGTTGTACATAGTTACATAACATATCAGGATTTTCTTGTTCAGTTTTATTTTTGTAGATCCCCTTCTGCTATTGTTTGTGTCTGTTTTGGTTTCTAATTTCTGCCCAACTGCTAAGGGATTTGATCCAACTGTTAGCATTTGATGTGTTTTCTCCCTTCCAGACCACAAGGAGTCTATCTTTCTGTTGTGAATCTCTCTTGTGGAGGCTTTAGCAGTTAGTTGGGCAGGGTCTTGCCTTGCCTGTCCTCTTCTTTATTGTGCACAGCCATGAGTGGACTGTTGTCCATCCTCTGGAGCATACACACAAAAGCCTGTGTCGATGGTGCGGTAACATATGCATCAGTGGTCATTGCCTTTGCTAACATTGTGGTATCAGGAGTGCTTGAGGGGACTTTGCCCCAAACCACCTCATCCATACATCAAATCTAAGTAAAAACAATGGGCTTGCTATGAACATGTAAGTTTAACACAAGCCCAAGCCCACTGGCTTTTGTTTCCAACTAGAATGGTTCTTTAAGCTCCTCTTATATAGATATTTTTGAGCTTCTGCTGCCTGGCAACTCTGTCAGTTTTATTTGGTTGGGTCAGTTTTATAGTTTCTGCAGAACTGGAAGCTGGCCATTTAAAATAGCCCTGGTTCCACTCACACATGTGATGTGATTGCTGGACCAACTGTTCACAAGTTGTGAAGAGATTATAAGACAGTAATGGGCTGAAATATGCTCAGTAGAGAAAGGCTGGTGTTGACTGATACCATTACCACATTGACCAGTGGGTACAGGAAGTAGGTAGTTACTGTTAAAGTGTAATAAACACCACCAGGCTTTGTCTAGGCTAAGGCACTTTTTTAGTATGCCCTGGGATCACTTGGGTTATTTTCCTAGTTACAGAGACCAATTTATTACCTCTAAGAGCTTGTTGGAGATGCCATCTTAGGAAGGTAGATGCCTTCCAGTTGTGTGTATGTGTGTATATATGTGGAATAAATATTTGAAATGGGTTTCAGACAGCTACAACACTGTTTGCTTCACAGCACTGCTTCCCTACCTTGCCCATATGCTGCAATACTGACATGCCAGTCTCACCCCAGAGATTAGGAGTTACTGGTATGGAATGTGGCCAGGGTGTTGGAGTTTTAAAAGGTCCCCATGTGATTCAAAAGTGCAGCCAAGTTTGAGAACTACTGCTCTGGAAGGTACTAAAATTTTAAAGATGTGGTCCCTGCCTTTAAGGAAATCACAGTATACATAGGCCAAAGCAAAATTACATGGAAGTAAAATAACAGCGTAAGAATGAAATAACAATATAAAATGATAAAAATAATGCCTAGTAACTTCATTTCTTTTATTTAGGCTAGAATTTAAATGGCAGAATTAAATTGTGCATTGAGAGTTTTGATAGAAAATGGCAGCTGAGACTTCTGGAAAAAGAAGCAATTGAACATAGGCATCTACTTTTGTTCCTCCCAAAACCCCACTAAAATATCAAGGGATCTTCTTTTGTCAAGGCCTAAATCCGCAGGGATGGGGAGAATGGGACTGGAGACAACCTGAAGAAAATGTTGGAAGCTGGAAGGTAAAGGACTTAGGAGGCTTGGAAAAACAGAATCTGGAGTGAGCAGTGGGGCAGCCAAGAACCAGCCTGGTTTACATTAAAGAATTGCCCAAAGGCTTAGGAATTGGCAACATCAAGTACTTCTGGGAATAGGGATGAATGGAGTGGGGCTTTAGAATAGGGAGAATTGGTTGAAAATCTTTTTAAGAGCCCCTCAGATCTCTAGCTTCCCTCTACCACCTGGAAGAATCTGGAGGTTAATTCTCCAAGGAGAATGTATTAATAAAATACATCTAGAGGGAAGGAAGGCTGGGAAATGTAGTCTTTGTTCTGTGTGGACATGTGCTCAGCTAAAGCTCTGGGGTTCTGTTACTGCGGGAGAAGGGGAGAATGAATATTGGGGGACAATTAGCAGTTGGCACTATGCTTACATACACACATACTTGCTACATTAATATAATAATATTGATAATGATATTGATGGTGATAATAGTAGCAGCAAAGTTTTAGAGTACTTTTTACATGCCCAGCACTGTTCTTAGAACTTTACATATATTAACTCACCTAATTCTCAACAATCCTGTAAAGTTAGTTCTATTCTTATCCCACTTTGCAGATACAGAAACTAATGTACAAAGAGGTAAAATAACTTCCCCAAGTTTCACAACTGAAACCAGGCCTGAGACCTCATCTTTCTGTGATTAAACCTGACATTATGATTAAGTTTGAAGAAACTGATTGCTAATTAATGTTGTTCATTGTATTGGTTTTGTGTTCTCTTTGAAGAAAATAGTAGTGATATATGTGCTTAATAAATATAAGGAGTTATTGCTATTTTTATAAAATTATTATATGTTTGTACAAATTCAAGTTGTGTTAGATTACAAATAATTTAACCTTTGATGTCTGTTAACTTTTTATGTTTAAAAGAGGTTCATACATTTTGAAGACTATCACAGAAGGTGGTAACTTGAGTGATTAAATTGTAATTTAAAACATAACTCTGGCCACAGCGTAGAGAAGCTGAGACTAAAAGCAGGGAGACGGGGGTGAGGTGATGCCTGAGTCCAGGGGTTGTGACCTTCGGTGTGCATCAGAGGCCCCTGGAATGCTTCTTCGATCATAGAATGCTGGATTTCACCCTCAAGATTTCTCATTTAGTAGGTTTGAGATGGGGCCCAACAATCTTTACTGCTAGGAAGTTTCCAGAAGCAGCAGCTGCTGCAGGTCTGAGAACCGCAGCACCTATCTGAGAGGTAATGAGAGTCTAAATTGTGGTAGTGGAGGGGAGGGGTAGGTGATGAGGTGTCAGTCAGGGAGAATTGACAGGATTGTGATTCTTTGAAGTTGAGGTGAATGGACAGGCAAGGATCCAGAGCAGTGGTGAGGGGTTACACACTGAATGAAGTTCCTGTTGGATGTTGCAATTAGGAGGCCATTGGTACTTGCTGACCTCAATAAAAGCAATTTTCATGGAAAAGTAGGGTCAGACATAGATTAGAAAACTGAGGTTTTGAGGAGATAGGTTAAATCCTGTAATATATTGTAGAATACATTTAGATTTCTTTAGTTCTGAAATACTTGATTATACTCTGTATCCCAGCTTATTTTAGCAGGCCATCTGATACTGACCAAACTAATGCTTCCATTGTCTTCATGATACTTTCTGGCTTTCCACTCACCTTTTGCTTAAAAATGGTCCTGACATTTTTAAGAAGTGTCCATATCTACTTTATTTCAAGTGAAAGTCATCCTTCTGCGTATATGCTTATTAGTTTCAGATCAGTGTAGAAACGTTTTTGCTTGCATTTTCTTCTGTATGGTGACTTTTGAGCTCTTTCTCTTAGATCCTGCTTTTGGGTCCTCAAAACAGCTCAGATTTAAGACGTCAGAGCTATCAAGCTCTGCTGGTTTTACTTTGGGGTTTCTTTCACTGTTGTTCCCATTGCCACTATCATAGTTCATGCTCTCAGTACTTTTGATCTGAATGATTATAGTAATTATCATGAGTCTTTGTTCTCACTCTCCTTCCTAGTCTTATTTAATTTAAAAATAACTGTGAGATTGATTTTCCAAAGTAAAGCTCTGATCATAACACTTCTTTGCTTAAAATCTTCTCAATGTGTAATAGTAAAGTCCAGTTTTCATAGCTTAGTATAAGACTTTTGTTTCTAGCTTCAAGTTTTTTCCCCCATATTCTTGGCTGTACCCACACTACCCACCAGTTGTCCCCAGTCTTCTCTGCCTGTCTGCCTTTCTTATGCTGCTCTGTCCCTCAGAAGGCCCTCTCTTTCCACTTCAAATCCAACCTCTATTCTGGACCCTGCTCATCTTCTTATAGCCTTTGCTATCTAGAATTCCTTTTAACTATTGTCTATTTCCATCTAGTACTGTACCTGTAACTCAGTATACTTGTTTTCAACCATGTATTTTCTTATATATAATATTCACCTTCTTGTCTCCCATGATGCCCATAATAGTGCCAAACACAAAGATTGGTTGAATGAATGAAGAATGGGAAACCAGTTATGATATAGTGCAAATAAAGGAAATAAAATGATGATTCATTTAACTGATACAGTAAATATATTGCATATCAGTGAATGATGTCTAATGGAATTTTCTAAAGCTAATATGAGTGACAGTAGGAACCTCTTTTAAGTATAGTCAATCAAGTTTGTCATCCTTTTTTTTTTTTTTTTGAGATGGGGCCTTGCTCTGTCACCCAGGCTGGAGTGCAGTGGTACGATCTTGGCTCACTACAACCTCTGCTTTCCGGGTTCAAGCGATTCTCCTGCCTCAGCCTCCCAAGTAGCTGGGATTACAGGCATGCACCACCACACACAGCTAATTGTTGTATTTTTAGTAGAGATGGAGTTTCACCATGTTGGCCAGGCTGGTCTTGAACTCCTGACCTTAGGTGACCAGCCTGCCTTGGCCTCCCAAAGTGCTAGGATTACAGGCGTGAGCCACCACACCCAGCCTCATCTTTTTTGATTGTTCAGAAATCTTTTTTATTTAACTTCTTAGCTTTTAATTGAGTCCTAGATATTTCAGTGAGCTGAATACTGTCCTTAATATATGTGAAATGTCACTGTTATATTATGCCATTTTTGACAAGCTTGTTAAGCATCACTTGGATGATACATGTGCATACATGTGTACTTATTCACACATGAATTCACATATATTTTACTTAAGGTTAATATGGGCCAACTGTGTTTTCTATACAATGGAATATTATTAGGTGGACTAATGGATTCACTAGCCTGATTAATGATCTGTACCAGTTAATTTTTTTGATACGTCTCATTGATGTGTTTTCTGATTCTATTTTTTACTCATTGGAGTGTGAACTAGAAAAATGCTGTACACAAGTAATTAGATTGTAGAAGGGATGTGTAAGATTTGTTATAATTGATTTTAGATGAAGAAACATTTAGAGCTAGCATAAGAAATGATGATGTTGTAAGTTATGAAAATTAGAAAACATTTCAGATTTAGAATATAATGATATTATTTAATTTTTAAAACTAACTTTTTTTTTGTTTTTTTGTTTTTGGCCAAACATTAATCATTTGGGGCTTTTAAACTGTATTGCATTGGGACTGCCTGTGTGTGGGCCTTGAGTTAGTTCCAGTAGCAGTGAGACTCAGATATTTTGAAAGAACAATATCAGATATAGTTAGTGAATATTGCTTATTTTCTGGTTAAAACTGATTCTTCATTCTCTTGAGCTTTATTTTATTAATAGTTCCTCAGTTTGGACTTAGAATTCATTTAATGTCAACCTTCTCTTGTTTACAAAGGGGAAAGCTCATTTATTTTTCATGCTTTGTCATATTGTTCCCTTTGCTTCTGAGAAAAGGGCACCAGTCTATTTAGATAGAGAAGTTTAGGCTATTTATAAAGCTAGGCAGGTTAATTGAAATTGACAGCTTGGTAATGTCCTCCTTGGTGAATGACGCACAAGGGTTTTAGATGATGTTGGCATGCTGTTTTCACTTATAGTCAGGAATCAGCTGGAGGAATTTGTGTGCTTTGAGCTCTGGTGTTGACGTAGGTACTGGGTACAGATATGTTTTAGGAAACATCTCATTTCCATATAAATGAAGGAAGATTAAAAAGAAAAATTTAGATGGCTTGCCCTTAAATTGAAGCTGGTATCACAAGGATGATGAAAATACTTCTTTTGATTTTCTGGAAAAACAGCTTTGGTTGTATTCAAGCACTGTGGAGTCGTTACAGGTTTATTCAGAGATATTTTTGTATTCTTTTTTTTTTTGAATCTGTTTATTCAGCATCAGCTATGTGTACATTAATTTGCAAAACTGCATTTTTATTGTGTATTCCTCCAAACTCCAACTTTAATCTCTTAGGTTTTAGATTGCTCCATTTAAGAAATTTGTACAGGTACATAAATAAACTTGATTTTAATAAAAGATAGAACACTGAAATAGTTTTTCCTTCTTACATGACAAGACTGTTATTCTTTCTTTTTTAAGGACATAGTAAATATCAGTTTGCCTGAAATGATTTTTGTGTTTTTCTCTTCAAGTGTCACTTAAAGGAGAGGCTAACAAGCTTAAATAGTCACTTAAAGGAGACTCTAATTTAAGCTTAACTAGTTATGTAGTCATATTCCCTGACACCCAAACATTCAAGTCATAATCATTTGTTTCATTCATGACAGGGTGATTTCCAAAGTACAGAAATTTTATCTCTTAGAATCACATTGAGTATGCACAGAAGCAAATTTCAGCTTACATAAAGTTAAGAAACACTAGTAGTTGATTTATTATTAGTTGTAATATATCTTCTATGGGCCCATAGCCTTATCAAAACTAGCACCGACAATTCCTGAAGATATCTGGGGCTCTTGGCATGCTGAGTTGGTCCTGTACTTCTAGGTTCGTGCTGGTACCTTTGTGGATCATCATGTCTGTCATATGGACCTTACTCAAATGTTATGGCAAACAGCACACAGCATATAGCTCAGGGACCCTTGAGGGGACTAGTGTAGAGTCAGGGCTTTTAAGTGGAGGCTTGCTTGAAAAGAACTGTGATCTCTTAGGATCAGTTGCCCCTCATTTCCAAGCAGTGCTTGGAGGGCTTTGGGCCCCCTTGGTTGGGTTCAATCCTTGACCTGTGTAATCTGTTAAGTTGCTGTAGATACACAGCTGCAGCAGTAACGTTGTTTTTTAATCCAGGAGTTGCCTTTGATCTTCAGCCCTTCATTCTCACTCTTGGGGTCTCTTTTTTGCAGAAGGTGAGCAGTGGCCAGGCTTCCTGTTTATAGCCTCTCTCTGTCCAGTGGTAAAACTCAGGATTTTTGGATGAAGATCTTTGGATGTGTGCCTCCTTGGTGCCCATTCATGGTCTTGCTAATGGAACAGGATTTGGGTTCATAGTTTAGAATTTCCTGTCACAGCCCCGCTGTCATGGCTGAACTTCCTTCCCCACCCCACCCTTCATCCCAGATAGAGAGATAATGCTTATTGTTGAGTGATTCAAGGTACCGTAGACATCTTCCAGCTGGAGTGGACAGAGTTTGATGATAGTGGATAGAGTTTGAGGATGAGCACAGTACATGCCTAGTGAGATCTTCCAGCTGATGGTCTGGGATCCTTAAAGACCATGCAACATCCTCAGTACTTCTCAGTGCCAATTGTCAGGATTTTCGGCTGCCACGTGCCTCTCAGCTAACAACTATTAAGTCCTGTTGGTTCTATAGTGTTTCTCAAATTCTTTCTCCTTCTTATTTTCCTCATCACTATCCTGATAATAGCATTATACATCTTATAAAATGCTTTATGGTTTGCAGAGCACTTGAATGTGCTTTATCTTATTTGATCCTCAGATCAGCTCTGATTGATAGCCAAGTTAGTTATTTTTATCCTGATTTTGTGGATGAGGAAACTGAAGCACAATCCAAGACCACTCAACTGGTAAATGGTGGAGCCACATTTAAACCCATGTATTGTGATGCCAGAGCCCATGCTTTTAAGCACTGTAGCAAGTTGCTTATATACACCAAACTTTCTATTTTTATCTCCAACTACTGTTTTTAATCCTCTTATACTTCAGCCTTCTTGGTTTGCTTCCCAACTCAGAGTTTGCCCTTATTTCCTGCCTTTGGTCACACTGTTCCTTCTACCTGTGCCTGTCGAAATTCTGCCCATTCTTCAGTGCCTAATTCAGTGTCTTCTTTTTCATAAAACTTCGTATGAGTCCTCCAAGCCCAAAAGAATTCCCCTCTCCTCTAATAGCATTTTATTTGTATGTCATTTTCTTACATCATAATTATATTTGACTTATCGCATTGTAAGTTGCGTGAGGACAGGATGGTGTTTTATTTTTCCCTTTATCATTTGTGGCAACTAACTACAGTGCTTTGTACATGGTCAAGTACATATAAAACAAATTATATCAAGTGATATTTTTTACTGGGTCAGAATCAGAGCCTCTGATGGTGGCAAGACGTGATTTGGGAGAGCTTGATACTGTCTCTTACAACATCTATCTTATAAGATTAGGAAGGTATATTTGAGAGACTATATCTTCAGTTTGCTCCCCCTCCTAGGACACAACTAATTCATTAAAGATCTTATCTAAGTTGTGACAAACAGCACTTTGTTCATCTTAAGATAATTTCATTCCAATGTTCCATATTTTTAGTAGTCTCTAATCTAGTAATTGATAATAGTAATTGAATTTCTTGGCAAACAAAAGAAGACCTAAATTTTAGGTATCAAAATTATTTTTATTTTATACTTTAAGATTTGTTTTATAATGTATTAAAAAGTAAAAGTACTTTTAAAAATTTATGTCCAACTTCAGGAGCATTTTAATTTTTTTGATAACTATGATAATTAAGATAATTTGTTGAACTATGAGATTGATATAGTAAGTTTGAAATTTCACTTGAATCTGAACTGATTCGAGGGCTTTTATCCATTTAATTGTTTCCCTTCCCCATACCCATTTCTTTAATAAGTGGATTACGTAAAAACAGCTTGACACCTTGTTACCAGTAACATCTTAGTTTTATCCACAAGTTTGGAGATTTTACACTACCTTTTTGAGATAGAAACATGTATAAATTTCCACAGAGTAATAGTGGAACAGTGTTAACAGTGCTGTCTTGCTATGCAATTTATTATTAAATCAAAGTTTGAAGTAGCCCTTTTTAAAAGGCCTTTAAAAACATATTCCTGATTAAGGAAGTTTTCCTGATCATTTTTATTCCTGTTTTCTTAACATGCTTTTTATTTTATTTCATTGTTGGTAGCTAGGTCACGCACTGTGACAGTTTTATAGTAGCTATCTTATTTGCATAGGTTTTTGGAGAATATGATGGAATTTTAGGACATTGTCCTCAAAGACTTACTACATTCAGATTAGCTATTTAAAACTATTTTGTATTTGTGGCTGTGGTGCCAGATAACAAGGTCTAATTTAATATATTGTAGCATTTGTGAGTTGAGTAGTTTGCAAGAGACAATGTAGGGAAGAAATTTCTCTAGCAGAAAGAAAGTGAAGCAATTGTTGATTTGGGTGTCAAGCTGCCAGTTACTGGCTATTGACTTTGGGCTAACCACTTAAGTAACAATTCGATTTCCTTATTTGAAGACTATGGGGTTAGTGGGAAGGTTTTCAATAGCACTAGGATTTTGTCATTTTGTAATTAGTTTTTCTATGTGCTCTTTTCATACCCAACCATAGTTTTTACAGATCATTAAATTATCACATTGATTCTATCACATTAATTCTTTTGTTCTTAATTTACTTAAAGAACACATTTTTACCCCTTGTGGGATTACTGGTAAATATAACCTTGAATTTCTTTTTTTCCCCAGTAGATACAATGTAGGAATGTATTTATATTCTCCTTAATTTAGAAATTCATTTTAAAATAAAAGATTAATTAACCCCATAATAATGCAAAGTTTTTTTTTTTGTTTTTTGTTTTTTGTTTTTTTTTTTAGGTTTTCTTTTTTTGAGTGCTTGGTTGTTTGGCGCTTAGTTGTTTTTTTGGTGGGATGCCTGAGAGGTTTCTAAAGTAGTGCTTTTAAACATTTGCCACAGCTCCATGGGTAGTTTGTTTTAAAAAATACTTTTTCCCCCCCAACTTAGTCTTAAGTAGAATTTTTCTTCTAAAATTGAACAGTGGAGTCGATTATTTTATTTGTCCACTTTCTCCCTGCCTGGGGTATTGTTTCTTTAACTGGTGTTACTAACCGTATGTGTCCATGAATGTATTCTGAGAGTTCTCACATTTTCTATGAGATTTAGAATTTGGGGTTTTACTGTCAACGGTAATCTTGAGAAGGTAATATAAGCTTTTTCTGGGTCATCTGAATCATTTGCCATGTAACTAGATACTACCACATGGTAAAATTAGTGTTGGTGTTTATTATTGTGTTCATGGTAATGTGAAGGCCAACTACTTCATATTATCTGAAGTGTATGAAGCTTTCACTGAGATTCAAATAACAGTGCTAGCAGCATCCCTGCTTGCCACACCCAAAAGAACCTGCATTATAGAGATAACATTCAAGTTGTAGGCAGATGACAGATTCCATTTTTTAATAGAGCAACTTGTAACAATCATTAGAAGTAAGTATATCAGTAAGTAGAAAAATAATTTTCTATAGCTGCTTCTAGTGATAATTGAATAAGGCACACATATAATGCAGAATTCAATATGGTTGTGATACCAACCATATCTTTAAGTGACTTCCTTAAATTAGTGTTCAAGGACTGCTTGTTAGTGGTTTTGTTTGGTACAAGGTCTGATTATCCTTAACTGGTTAAGGAAGCCATGAGGTTATCAGTACTGTTTTGTACAATGCATTTAGGTGAATAGGTATTCTTTTCATTAGAATGATTAAAGTAAAAACAAAAACAGAAAGAGATTAAATATATTATCAAACTCAAAGCTTTGTTGGTGTTGACATTTCAGCAGAAAACCATTGTTCATTATGCCATATTTTTTACTGTTAATTTGAATTTAATTGGTTATGTAGTTATTTTTGTATTTAATTTATAAATTTGTTTTGGCTTTGTCTTTTTATCAGGATAATAAATGCTAAGTTTTGTTTTGTATGTATTAAAATAACATATTAAAAGTGGTTTAAGTTGGCATTAGGAGTGTAAGAACACATTTTTCCCTTAAAAGTTGTTTATCTAGTACTTGGTTTGAGAAACCTCAGTCTGTGATACTGAACATTATTGTATCATAATCATGATAGCTAACCTTCAACTAGATGTTTTCTATTTCATTTTCCATGGGTTGCTTAAAATTGTGACTTTTCTCCTTTTCTGTCATTAAAAAAATTAATTTCTCTAATACATGGCTACCTAAAATCATGACATAATCCATTGATCTGTGTGTGAGTAGTTGCGTATTCAAATTATTGTTATCTGGCCTGATTTTTAGTTTCTGTGATTTTTGACTGTCATTTCTATTTTAATATTACTATTTTGGGTTCATTTTTCATTAATTCATACATTGAACAAACGTTTTTAAAATTCCACTATGTACAAGGGATTGTTCTAGGCACTGGAGATTATTTGGGTGAGAATTTTTTTTTTTTTTTTTTGAGATGGAGTTTTGCTCTTGATGCCCAGGCTGGAGTGCAATGGCGCGATCTTGGCTCACCGCAACCTCCGCCTCCCAGGTTCAAGCAGTTCTCCTGCCTCAGCCTCCCAAGTAGCTGGGATTACAGGCATGCGCCACCACGCCTGGCTAATTTTTTTTGTATTTTTTTTTTTAAATAGAGACAGGGTTTCTCCATGTTGGTCAGGCTGGTCTCGAACTCCTGACCTCAGGTGATCTGCCCATCTCGGCCTCCCAAAGTGCTGGGATTACAGGCGTGAGCCACTGTGCCCGGCCGAGAATCTTTATATTTGGGTGGGCCTTAGTCTCTCTTCACTGTCAGATTTTCTAATTGTTTAAATGAAAAATGTCGTGTTTATATTACATAGTACATATCTATTTCAACTAAACTAAATCTGTCTGGCTGACATATCTAGACATCTTAGTACTTGGTGTTACCATATCATGATTGCCACAGACATAAATGTCTCTTTAGTCCAAAATGATGGGTCTTTTAAGCTTGTTCATTCAAACGATATTACTGAAAGACTGGTAAATTCAAGAGGTTGTTTGTAGTAGGCACTATTGGACTACTGATGAAATGAATGAGACAGTCTGTGTTCTTAGCAGAGGAGCTTAGAAATTTTAATCTAGTCACTGAATCCTTGAAACTAATTTGGGCTTTGCTGTATGTTGACATTGTTGTATCTATACCCAGAATTGCAGACTCATTGATTACAGAGGGGCTTTTGCATTTAATAAACATTCATTCAGTAAGCATTTACTAAGCACATACATTTGTTCCTGGTTGATTTTTATCTTCTTTAATTTGTCTCTTAGCCATTATGATTACCCAGATGCCTTGCCTTGGAGTGTTCAGAATAATAGGGTAGAATCTGTAGGACAAGGTTCACAAACAGCTATTTCTAAACAATGCTTCTTGGAGGTAACAATTTGAAGAATATTGTTATAGGATAATTATAATTATAGGTAAACTTCCTAAATCTGGAAACCTTGGAACCTGTCATATTCTAGAACCATAGAAATAGTGCTGCTTTAAAGCGATATCAGAATTAGATAGAGGGAGATGTCCAGAAGAGATGCAAGACCAATGACAGCCTTGGCCAACCCTGTGGGATCTGTGCAATCAGAATGACTCTTTTGCCAACTAGTTGTCCCTAGTTGGGCTGAAATGACCAGGCCTTTGTACTCTCACATTGATCAATCAGTGGATGGGAGATGCCAAGTATGACCTCGGTCTAGGAAGTTCACTGCAGATAAAACAGACCCTAAAGGGTGTGATAGTTGAAGTGCTGATATCTGTCAGCCAACAGAATTCTTAGTAACCAAGGCAACATGTTGCGTGATCTTCACAAATGCGTGATCTGGGCTGCATGCATCATAGTGTTCACCCTAGGCAGTAAACTGTGACAATTACCTTGATGACAGGATTGCTTATTCAGTGTTCTTTTTCATTTTCTACCTCTGGATCATGAGTAGCCTAATTTAGGATGCTAATATGTGGTGGAGTAGGTATGAGTAACGGGAACACCATTTTCCCCTTACTGCTTTCAACTTACGTGTTAATATTTGGTAACTCTAATAATAAGGTGACTATAACCCTTGGTTTACCCAGGTTAGTCCTGTTTGCCTAGAAATACCCAGTTTAAGCCTGTTGAAAATCAGTTAGCTTAGGAGGAATACCTAATGTAAATGATGAGTTAATGGGTGCAGAACACCAACATGGCACATGTATACGTATGTAACAAACCTGCACGTTGTGCACATGTACCCTAGAACTTAAAGTATAAAAAAACCCAAAAAACAACAAAAAAACTGTCTTCTCAACTAGTACAGGGACTAGATTAAAAAAAAATCAGTTAGCATCTAACATCTGTTAATTATTTTTAGTAACTCCTCACAGTCTCAGAAGTATCCCAGTTTGTTTCCCAATACAAGATAAAGTGTATTGTCATTCTACTTAGTAATTTTTTGAATTTGCGTGCATATTTATTCTTTAAGCATTTTTCTGGACTGTCTAATGAATAGAATGTTCTGTTTTCCATTTTTTAAGAGGCAGAAATGGTCTTCTGGATTAGCTTTGTATTTTTGCTTTAGTTGACCCTAAAACAAATGCGTTTTATCTTTATCAAATTTTTCATCATCAAGCTTTAATATATTGTGAAATTGCAACATATTCTATCAAGTATACTATGACTGAAATTACTGGATATATTATTTATTTCTGTCTCGCACTGTTACAATTGTGTCTATAATGACTTTTATTTCCCTGGTTTATTTTGTAGCTTAGTCACAAATATTTATGTTCTGATTTATCTTTCTGCTCAGAGACTCTGGGACCTGAGCTGTTTCCCTGATGGAGTCGATCATTTTCCAGAAGGATATTCCGACTTATTCAAATCTAGGTCCTGAGGAAACACAACTTGCTTAGAAATAGACAGTTTTAAATCTGCTTTTACAGAAATCTTTTACAGAAATCCATAATGGAAAGAAGAAATTTAATTTTATCCCAGATAGATTTAATAACTTGCAGATCTACTTTGTTCACAGCTAAACTCTAAAACTAATTAAAGCTTCTGAAAAATGTCTAGGGACAGAAGAAACTGAAATTCTTAGTGATTCCTTTAACCTACCAGGAGGTAATAGGCTGCCACCTTAAGTCATGCCTTTTCGTTTTCTTTTTTTTTTTTTGTCATTCTGTCTCCCAGGCTGGAATGCAATGGTGTGATCTCGGCTCACTGCAGCCTCTGCCTCCTGGGTTCAAGCGATTCTCCTGCCTCAGCCTCCCAAGTAGCTGGGTTTACAGGCATGCTCCACCACACCTGGCAAATTTTTTGTATTTTTAGTAGAGATGGGGTTTTGCCATGTTGGCCAGGCTGGTTTCGAACTCCTGGCCTCAAGTGATCCGCCCACCTCAGCCTCTCGAAGTGCTGGGATTACAGGCCTGAACCATCACACTGGCTTCTTTTTCTTAATTGTTTCTCTGCCCTCTTTTCACTATTTTTCTGGTCTGTAGTTTTGGCTGAATGTTAGATAGGGAACAGGGTTCACTGGTAGACTCAATTTTACCCATTTCTAATTGCTTAGCAAGAGGAGTCACCTGCTGATTTTAATATGAAGCTTAGTATTATGTAATAGACAATATCTTTAACAGATGGTGTACTGCCAGTGATGTAGAACATCTTAATCATGCTCCCTTTACAAAAGAAGAACATTATTAGAAAGCAATGGTATGATTTTATGCTTGATCTTCAACAAGTGAGAAATTGATAAGTCAAATATACAGTCAGCCATCTGGCATTCCACACGTTTTCATTGACTTGGGAGATCATGGAGTTATACAAAGCAGGAGTAGCACAATATAAGAAAATGGCATGTTATAGAAATATTTATTTCTTTTATTTTAGTTATCTATACTATTGATCAGCAACAAGTTTATCAGAAATTTTCATTTTATTCAGCTATCTGAGTTTAGAAAGAAGTAATTCAGATGGTATTTACTTTTTTTTGCCCAATCAAAGCTGCTAGGCATTGAGGAACTGTTTCAGAGTAGGCATAGTTTTTTCCTTCACATGAGGTCAAAGCCACTAACCACTGAATTAAACATTTGCTGAGCTTGGTTTGCAGCAGTTTGATTGATGTAGATTCCTTCTTGCAACTTCTTTGAGCCTCCAAAACTTACTGTGTCATTATAGACCCCAACTGCCTTTAAAAGATAGGAATTTCAACATCCTACAATTTAGTTATCATTTGGATGAATGACTTAAATTATTATATATTTTAGGAATATTCATTTTTTATACTACCTGAGCTAAACTGTTTGAAATTATTATCTTATGACATATACACTATTCAATATATTGAATTTGAGAAAGTTGGTTCCAAATATCAAATAGCTGAGTAGAAAGTAGAAAAAGACAATCCAGTTGCTGAGAATGGGGCAGAAAAAAAAATGTGATTTCTAAATCCAAAGAAACTAGCTACCCTTATCTAATTTATCCTTTCAAACTAAAAATATGTTAAATACTGTCAGTGTGCCGGGTAAGTAAGTGCTAAGCCCTGACATTCCCCCTCCTTGTCCTTATGGACCGCAGGCTGATCCTCTTTGTTCCCAGCCTGGCTCACTGTCACTCTCTCCAGCATTCCTGTCAGTGTCCACATGGATGGTCTTTTCAATATTCTGGCATCTCAGCTTCTTATCCTTTTCTTCTCTGGTGATCTTATCCTCCATCCTACATCAGCTTTTCATTCTTACAGCCATTCTCTTGTCATTAGCAATAACAGTGGTCTCTCCACAATCTCAGTTTGAAGCATGCTCAACTCTGATTAGCATTTTAAATCTCACTCTAGCTCACTGCTTCTAGTACCTCCATTTCAACAATCTTTTGACCTTATTGATTCTTAAAAGCCATGGATTTTACCACCTTGTTGCTGTCTTTCATTTCCCTGATTACCTTTCTTTCTTTTACATCCAGTTTAAATTTCATGTCAATATTTGCTTTGCAAAATCTAATTCTAGTTAAATCCATCTCTCTGTGTGAATCCTGAGCTGAATGTCACTGGAGCAAAACATGCCATGATGCAACTGGTCTTTAAGTTCCAGGCTGGGAAGTTCCGGGGCACTCATGTTGCCTGCCATCATGCCGCATGTTCCAGGTCCATTCGGTCTTCCATTCTCCCAGATGACTATTTCATACTTTTTTCCCCCTCCTCAAAACAGCTTCTCCCATTCTTATTCTTAGGTAATAATTTAGTTTTGCATTTGACTGAAAGGATAGATGCCACTAATAAGAACTTGGATAAGCTCTTAACACTGCATATATCCATGTACCACCATCAATGCCCATATGCCTTCTTTCCTCCTGCACTCTGAAAGAATGTAAGGGTTCCTATTAACCCCTCCACACTAGATCCCTTCTTCTCTTGTCGCCTTTTCAAAGACACGGTTCCAGTTATTATTCCTTCTCTCCATTTTATTAATTTTCTCAAAATAATCAATCTTCTCTTCTCTACTGATCATTCCCATCAGCCTGCAAATATGCTGTTATTTTTTCCATCTTAAAAACCTCTCTTGCCGGGCGCAGTGGCTCATGCCTGTAATCCCAGCACTGTGGGAGGCTGAGGCGGGTGGATCACCTGAGGTCAGGAGTTCGAGACAAGCGTGGCCAACATGGTGAAACCCCATCTCTACTAACAATACAAAATTAGCTGGGCGTGGTTGTGGGCGCCTGTAATCCCAGCTACTCGGGAGGCTGAGGAAGGAGAATCACTTGAACCCAGGAGGTAGAGGTTGCAGTGAGTGGAGATTGTGCCACTGCATTCCAGCCAGATGACAGAGTGAGACTCCGTCTCAAAACAAAAAAAACAAAACTCTCTTGACCCCATATTCCCCTCTAGTGACTGCTCCCTTTCTCTTCTGTTCTCTCTCTCTCTTTTTTTTTTAAGACAGAATTTCACTCTGTTGCCCAGGGTGGAGTGCAGTGGTGCCATCTCAGCTCACTGCAGCCTTGACTTCCTGGGTTCAAATCATCCTCCCACCTTAGCCTCCTGAGTAGCTGGGACTACAGGCACGTGCCATCACACCCAGCTAATTTTTTTATTGTATTTTTTGTAGAGATGGGGTTTTGCCATAGGGTCTTGAACTCCTGGGCTCAAGTGATTCTCCGAAAGTGGTGGGATTACAGGTGTGAGCCATAGCGCCTGGCTTCTTCTCTCCTTTATAGCACCGTTTCTCCATATAATTGTCACTACTCATTGTCTTCAATTTCTCTGCTTGTGTTCTCTTCTCACTTGAAGTCACTGCAATTAAGCTTTTTTTTTTTCTCTTCTCTCTCCTACTTTGCAGAAACGGTCATGTTAAGGTCACCAATGATAAAATCCTCAGCCCTCATCTCACTTTTTAATAGCAGTATAGACACAAGTTAATCACTCTTTTCTTGGAAACACTTCCTTTTGGGACAGCACATTCTCCTCCTGGTTTTCCTCCAAACTCTGGCTTGTTTTCCTTCTCAACTTGGCTGATTATGTCTCACCTGCTTGTCTTGTTAACGTTGGAGTATCCAGGCTACAATCTTAGATCTCTTCTTTTCTCTCCATTTAAATTTACTAGGTAATCTTATCCCATCCCTTGTTATTAAATGCTGTCTTTATGCTGAAGACTTCCAACTTATATCCAACAGTCTAACTGATAGCTCTACCTGAATATCTGAGGGCATCTCAAAGTAAACATCTCCAAACCTGAGCTGCTGATCTCTCACCCAACATGCTTCTTCACAGTTTTCCCTTTCTCAGTTACTGGGAACTCTGTCCTTCAGGTTACCCAGGCCAAAAGACTTTGAATCATCCTTAGTATTGCTCTGACTCATACTGCACATCCATTTCATCAGCAAATCCTTTTAGCTCTATCTTTAGAATATATCCAGAGTCTCACACCATTTCTCCACCTTCTCTGCTATTATGCATTGTTATCTCTTACTGGGATTATTGCAGTATCAGATAATCAATCTTGCTGTGTCCACCCTTGCTATTGACAGGCTAGTCACCAAATATGAGTCAGAGGGATCCTGTTGAAATGCAGCTCAGAGAATGGCATGACCTTACTCAATAACTTCCTGTTTTTCTCACTCACCTGCTCTCTGACTCCCTGTCACAGTAAAAGAGGGTTTACAATGTCCTCCAGGGCCCTGCTTGATCTCTGTCATCTACCCATTCCATCCTGTAACTCCTTGACTTTATCTCCTACTAGTCTTTCTTTTACTCTAGACCAGGCAACTGGACTCCTTGCCCTTCCTCTGTTATATTAAACATTTTCCTACCCCATGGTTTTTGTACTTGATGGTCGCTTTGCCCAGAATATTTATTCTCTCAGATACATGCATGGTACACATCCTCATTTATTTAAACCCTTTGCTTAACTGTCACCTCTCAGTGGGGTCTTCCCAGTGTCCTTAAAAATCATAGTAGTTTCCCTCTCTCCATCACCTACTCCCCTGGTTCATCATCTGACAAACTAAATATTTCCTTCATTTATTTTGTTTTTATTGCATTTCTTGTGACTAGAATGTAAGCTTCATGAGGATGTGAATGTTTTTGTTTTGTTTGCTGCTGTTAGGAAAGTGTCTGTATAATATTAAGTACTTTAAAAACATTTGTTGAATAAATGTATGAATTATTATAGTCTTTTCAGTGTATAATTTTTCTATTACACATAAGAAATGGAGCCTTAGAGTGTTTAGTAATCCGTGAAGATAACACTTAAACCCAGGTCTGTCTTGGCTCATAGCACAGTCACTTCGTGTATTTTTTCATCTATCAGGACACTTACAGGGTACTACAGGAGTTTTACATTGGATGAATTGCATTATAACATAGAGGAAGTCATCAATATTGTGTGTCTTATTTGTTCTCTTCTCCTCAATCAGTATCTGGGAGAAAATTGAAACCGATTTTTAACAGTTCATGTTGAAGCACTTTTTGCTACATCATAGAAACTTGTCAGAGAGACTTGTTAAACTGTTTCCTCAAACCAAACATGTTTTGGGGTAAGAGAGTTCTGAGAAACTCATTTTTTTCTGCTTTCTATTGGCAACAAGGCTATATTTCTTACCGAGATGAAAAATATCTAAATCCTATGAACTAGCAAGGAATCAAATAAGAATGCTGCTAGTTTGGTTAAGGTGGTTCAGGTATTCCAGGGCTGTGAATTCCATGGGAGACAGCTGGAATTTACGTTCATTTTCTACCACTGAGTTGTTGGTTCAATGGAATCATAGATTTTCAAAGATTATCAAGCTACTCACAGTCAAATAGGGAATTGATGAGGAATAGAGGTCACAATTTCAGAAGATAGTCACAGATCATGATGAGTATGAATCATGCTTTCAGTGTTTGCAGCTGCTTATAGCCTGGCAAACTACAGGATGTGTCTGGTCGGCATTTCCCAACACCTGCCCCAAGTTTCGTTCATATTCAAAGGAAATTATTAAGCTAAAAGTGAATTCTATATATGAAAAAGAACTGGTATCCTTGGATTATGGAAGTGAAATATGAATACCAGGTTTCTCCCAAAACATTTGGTTACCTGGTCAGACTGTGGCTATTGTCTTTGTCCACGCAGAATCCTGAAATTATAATTTCTAATGAAATTCTGGCATGAGCTGAGAGGTGGTGAAACGTCAAGTGAGAATTGAATTATACACTAATAAAATTGTACCTAGTGGTTTGAATGGATCGTCTAAAGGGTTTATCAAACTTGTCTAATTTGAAGAGTCTCAAATTCCAAAATCTGCCTCCTTGTCAGTGGGCACAGCTCTTTTAACTGGCAGAGATGATTTGCTGCTGGGCTTTTGGAGTGTCCTGCGGGCACAGGTGTTGGCAAGGATTTGATCAGTTTATGCACAGATTTTGGGGCTCCCCCATGCTGTGCCCTTCTTTTAGGGATTTAGTCTCTCAATTTTCAACCACTGGTAGCCCCAGACTATTTTCTGACACCTCAGATCAACCAGACTGAGTCTATTTGTTTGAATTTTAGCTGTTCCGACTCATAGACTGGGGAGTCCTTTTGCAGGACAAGCCTTATGAACGTCATGGTTGTCCACTGGGCTTAATTTCTTTCAAGAGTCAAGACTCCAGTTTATGCCTACTTTTGGCCCTTCAATGCCTTTAAGTAGTTGTTTGTTTTATTTTGCCCAGAGTTTGTAATCATTAAATGTGGAAAGGATAGTCTGAAAAAGGCAACTCTGACGTTACGTTCAGAACCTCAATAAGTTATTTTGTATAGTTTTTTCATTATTATTCAATTTAAAATACCACTTTCTAATTTTCATTATAGTTTCTTCTTTGAGCTGTGAGTTATTTAGCTATATGTTAAAAAAAAATTTCCAGCCAGGCCCGGTAGCTCACGCCTGTAATCCCAGCACTGTGGGAGGCCAAGGCGGGTGGATCACCTGAGGTCAGGAGTTCGAGACCAGCCTGGCCAACATGGTGAAACCCTGTCTCTCCTAAAAATACAAAAATTAACTGGGCGTAGTGGTGGGCGCCTATAATCCCAGCTACTCGGGTGGCTGAGGCAGGAGAATGGCTTGAACTCAGGAGTCAGAGGTTGCAGTGAGCTGAGATTACACCATTGCACTCTAGCCTGGGTGACAAGAGCAAAACTCCATCTCAAAAAAAAAAAAAAATTCTAACATAAGAATTTTTTGAATGATCTTTTTATTGATTTCTAACTTAATTACCCTATGGTCAGAGAATATATGTAATTTTAATCTTTTAAAATTTGTTGAGATTGGATTTGTAGTCCAGTATATGGTCAATTGATGTTAGTGTTTTCCGTTTACTTGAAAAGGATTTGTATTCTTTGCTTCTGGGTGCAGTGTCCTTTGTATGTCAGTTAGGCCATGTTTGTTGAACATGTTTAAATCATCTCTATTTTTTACACTCCCTCCTTTTTTTTTGGTATGCCTTTTTTGTCAGTTATTAAGACTAGTACATTAAAAAATCATCTCCCACTATGTGGTGAATTTGTCCATTTGTCCTTTTAGTTGTGTTGCTTTTTTCCATTTATTTGGAGCCCATTGTTAGATAAGTATAGATTTAGAATTATTTATTTCTTGTGAGTTGAACCCTTTAACAGTATGCATTTTCCCTCTTTATCTCTGGTATGTTTTTTTCCTGAAAGTCTACTTTGCCTGCTATTAATATAGTGACATCAACTTTCTTTTGGTTAGGTTTTTTATTGTCAGTTTTTTCTTTCTTTTTTCTTTTTTTTAACAACCTTTCTCTGTCTTTAGAGTTTCTGTTTCCTTTCAAATAGTTGGGTTTTCCTTTCTTTTATACTAGTGTGACAGTTTTTATTTTCACTGAAACATTAGATTACTTACAATTAATACAATTATTAATTGGATTTAAATAATTCACCTTACTATTTTTTTTTTAATAGAGACAGGGTTTCACTATGTTGGCCAGGTTGGTGTTGAACTCCTGGTCTCAAGTAATCCTCTTGCTTTGGCCTCCCAAACTGCTAGGATTACAGGTGTGAGCCACCGTGGCTAGCCATACTCTTTATTTTCTTTTTCCTCTACCTGTTCTATACTTCTCCATCCCATTATTAGTTTACTGGATTTTCAAATGTATTATGCATGACATTACTCTCATTTGCCACATTAACCTTTTTTTCTTTTCTATTTTAAGGAAAAGATAGAGTTTTTAATACCCCATTGTGTGAACAAGGAATCGTTGGATTTGGAATCGGAATTGCGGTCACTGGAGCTACTGCCATTGCGGAAATTCAGTTTGCAGATTATATTTTCCCTGCATTTGATCAGGTAAGTGAATGAATATTTCTAAGGTTGTTCAGTCTTTGAAATATTAAAGTATTGCTGCTACCTTTCCACCTACCCTTACCTGCATTCTAAACATTTTATTATCCTTTTACTAATGTATTACAATTATAATTTTGTTATGAGCATATATTTAAGATCTAATAGAATAGTTTAAGCAGATAGACTGGGGTTGGGTGAAGTGGCTCACTTCACTTTGGGAGGCCAGGGTGGGAGGATCACTTGAGGCCAAGAGTTCAACACCATCCTGGGCAACATAATGATAATGAGAACCCATAGCTACAAAAACTACAAAAATTAGCCCAGTGTGGTGGCACATACCTGTCATCCCAGTTACTCTGGAGGCTGAGGCGGGAGGATAACTTAAACCAGGAGTCCGAGGCTACATTGAACTGTGATCGCGGCACTGCACTCCCTGCGTGACAGAACGAGACCCTTTCTCAAAAAGAAAGGAAGAGAGAAAGACAGAGAGAGAGAGAGGGGAGAGGGACGAAGGGAGAGGGGAGAGAGGAGAGAAGAGAGGAAGGGAAAGACAAGACCCTGTCTCAAAAAGAAAGAAGGGAAGGAAGGAATGGAAAGACAAGACCCTGTCTCAAAAAGAAAGGAAGGAAGGAAGGAGGGAGGGAGGGAAGGAAGGAAGGAAGGGAGGGAGGGAGGGACGAGATCCTGTCTCAAGAAAGAAAGGAAAGGAGGGAGGGAAAAGCTCATTGTGCTATGGGAAAGAAAGGAAGGCAGGAAGGGAGGGAGGGAGGAAGGAAGGAAGGGAAAGACTCATTGTGCCATGGGAAAGGAAGGAAGAAAGGAAGGAAGGAGGGAGGGAGGGAAGGAGAGAAGGAAGGAAGGGAGGGAGGGAGGGAGGGACGAGACCCTGTCTTAAGAAAGAAAGGAAGGGAGGGAAAGACTTATTGTGCTATGGGAAAGAAAGGCAGGCAGGCAGGAAGGAAGGAGGAGGGGGAGGGAGGCAGCGAGGGAGGGAAAGACTCATTGTGCCTTGGGAAGGGAAGGAAGGAAGGAAGGGAGCGGGGGAAGGAGGGAGGAAGAAAGGAAGGAGATTGGAAGGGAAGGACTCATTGTGCCATGCCCCGTCTTTCTTTCTGCCCCTCAGATTGTTAATGAAGCTGCCAAGTATCGCTATCGCTCTGGGGATCTT
This sequence comes from Pongo pygmaeus, assembly GCF_028885625.2. NCBI lineage: Eukaryota > Metazoa > Chordata > Mammalia > Primates > Hominidae > Pongo > Pongo pygmaeus. Next base: position 79,690,993 of record NC_072378.2, read on the forward strand.
TTTAACTGTGGAAGCCTCACTATCCGGTCCCCTTGGGGCTGTGTTGGTCATGGGGCTCTCTATCATTCTCAGAGTCCTGAAGCATTTTTTGCCCATTGCCCAGGAATCAAGGTATGTTCATTTATGTACTTTATTTGATTTCTATTTGATGTTTCCATTTTGGTTCATTCTATTTAATATCTATGCTTATCTAGAGGAAAGAAAACAAACAGGATTCTTGGAATTTATGTGAACTTAACTGTATTTAAGAAAGGGAGGTTAGCAGTTCTTTTAAGTATGCTATCCAATGCCCAGTTTTACAGAAAGTTCTTTTTGAAGGAGGACTGGTTTTATAAACTCTGGCATTGATTAATTTTATAGACTTCAAAGAATAAGACCAAGAACATAGTTGGTTTACCTCCCCTCTCTTTCAAAGCTTTATATTTCTTTCTGACTTAAGTCTTTCTCACTTAACTGATGATAGGGTGATTTTAATAAATCTTCTGTTTAGTCTGTATTTACCTCAAAGTCACAGGGATAAGACTTTTGCTTTTAATCTGTTTCTTGCTTGTTAAGAAGACTGAGAGAAGACTGTTACCTAGCTTTTTTTTTTCTGTTTAAAGTTAGGTAATACTTGCTCAACCAATTAATTTTGAAGCATCTCCTTTTTATAGCCTGTCTTTCACAAAAGCTTAGGTCTTTTGATGGTAAAAATATTTTGAGTATTTTATGTCTTAATTTTTTGTATTATCTTTTCTGTTTCTGTTTACTGAATAAGCTTTTCAGGGGATCATTGTAGAAACCCATAGATGTGTGAATCCAGAGATGTATATTTGTTTTTTGACCACATGAATTGACTGTGAGCATGTGTCTATGTTTTATTCTTTTTTTCTTATTTGTTTTTTCTACCAGATCAAAGTTATAAGCTTATCTTAGTTGAGTAGATGTTGCCTGATTTTTGAATGTGAGCTAGAAGTTGTAGACTGGGAAAGAAGCCATGTGCGAGGCAAGTTATTTTTGTGCTTGAGCTAAACATTAATTCACATTTAATATTTATAACATTATATTGTTTTTAAGAATAGATCTTTTCTGTCTGTCCCCTACCTTCTCTTTTCCTCCTTCATTTTCTTTCTTCCTCTTCCTTTTTCCTTTTTTTTCAGCTGAAATGAAAATATACTTAAAGTACAAAAGGCTAATATGAAGAAAGCAGATGAAGGGACATAAGAAAGATGAAGGGACATAAGAAAGCAGATGAAGGAACATAAGATAAAGACATTGTGTGATATGGTTATTAATGTGTTCAGAGGTCCAGAACAGAAAATAAAATTTTTTTACAGAAAATAGTGACATTTTTGCTGCTCTTTTATTTTTAAAATAAAACCCTTCAATAAAAATGGCATAAAATTGCCTCAGGGAATCTTAAGTCTTTGTGATAAGTTCAGGTTTATTTTAATAACTCTTCCTATATAATATTTGTCTTTAAACAATTATTTTATAATCATTTAAAATTAGACCAAGTTTGTGATTTAAGTCAACATGAGATAGAAGTTAAGAGCTTGAGCTTTGGTATCAGTGGGAATTGGGTGAGACTCTTTGATCAAGCAAGTCGTGTGACCTTAGGCAAGCTACTTGTTCTCTCTAAACCTCAGTGTCTATTTCTAAAATGAGGAAAATTATAATAGCTACCTAGTGGGGTTGCTATGAACAGATGAATTAACTCACAGAGTGCTTGGCCAAGTTTACACTTGTACTTCCTACTGCCATTATCATCTTGGTTATCACCACCCTCATTCTCGAGAAGGTGCTGGAGCCTGTGAGTGGAAGTGTGGACTATCCACACTTTTGTTTTTGCTTTGCTATATAACTGGACACTATGGTGCCTGGATCATAAAACTCAGTGGACTAATTTTTTACTTATGAAATGAAGACCATATTTTTTTTCATGGGAAAAGAAGATTTTTGACATGTTAAAACTGGAGAAGAGAGTTGCATGTACTTTGAAAGTAGAAACAGATTATTAGTAGAAGAGATTTCTTCATAGATAAACACAGGTAGATATTAACAATATTACAGTTTTTTGCTTTGATGAATGATCTTTGCATATTCTTTTTTTTTTATATAGGCAAGTTTAGCTTCTTAAGAGTAGTATCTTAGTTAACAGAACATGGTAGGCATCTGATAAATATCTGTTGAATAAGAGGCATTTTTATTTTTGTATAATATGTAAACTTAATAAGTGATAATTAGGCTTAAAATAAATAGCCAATATCTATTTTTAATTAGTAACAATTGGTTATTTAAATATCAGCCCTTCTTAGAAGCGAGTTTACTGGGATATATTTTTACTAAAATTGTCTTAAAAAAATCTGTTTTTGCAGGTGGTTATACCCAGAAGCCCTTTCCAGGCCAAAGGACTTCTTTTGTCATGCATAGAGGATAAAAATCCTTGTATATTTTTTGAACCTAAAATACTTTACAGGGCAGCAGGTAAAGGTTTTCTTTATTTTATATTTGTGAATATCTTTATATACTTTGTTTTTTTACAGCTCTAAAATTCTATCTTTTTTTTCCATATGGTTGGTTTATATTTTCCTTGTAGAAAGAATCTTGATTTCTTTTTTGGCATTTAGTTTGTCCTCAAGTGTAAATTTTATGTTTGGGAAAAATTCATCTAGCCATTTTATATTTTGATTGTGGAAACAAAGAGGAAATGTGAAGTGGTAGCAACAATAAAGGGACTATGTTTAACCACATAGTAGGTACTTAGTAAATATGGATTGAACAGAAAAGTAAATGAGCTCATTTTACTAAATAGTATATGTTTCCTTTTAACTAAAGTGACCATAAAGGTCTTCCTTCATTTAAATCAGGATACCTTTGATTGTGAAGGAGGTGCTGTTAACCATTATGCTGTGCTGTCAGGTCTATGCTGGGATGACTGTGTAAAGCAAACTGAGATGTTTGGTCATCCTCTTTTTAGCTCAAAATCCTGATTTTATAAACATACATTTGTGACTGCTAATTTCTTCACTGTAATGGAAATTTTAAATAGCAAACGACTTTTTCTGTCTAAAGCATTTTAATCACTCCTGGAAGCTTCTTCCTCACTCTTCACAATGGATCCATTCTTCCTATGCCAAAATCAGCCACTTTCTGATTGCCATCAGATTAGGTGTACATGTGTTTGGGCTTCATATAAATCCATGCACACTGCATATGTTCTTTTGTGTTTGCTTTCTTTTACTCAACCTAATGCTTTTGAGATTCATTCATGTTGTTGCTTGTATCAGTAGTTTATTCACTTTTCTTTGCTGAGTAGTAGTCCATTGTATGAATATCTATTGTTCACTTCTATTACAATAATATTACAATTTTGTACAATATTAGAACATTTCTACTTAGTAAGGAACATGGTCATTATATTGGATGAATATTCAGTGTTCATTCCTATTACAATAATATCTTACAACTGTACAATATTAGAACATTACTACTGAATAATGAACATTGTCATTACATCATATGAATGTTCATTGTTCATTGATAGTATTATTACTACTAAGTAATAATAATTTTTCTTGTTATTCTTATTTTTCTAAGTATTCTAGTTACGAAGGAAAGTAGCGTGGCCCTCTTCATCAAGCTAATTTTTTGTGAATAGCATTAGCATATTACAACTATGTTTCTGGAGCCAGCCTGCCAATAAATTCTTCTTGGCTGTGGGGAAAAGAACACCCAAAAATCTGAGGCATGTACAGTATTGTTTAATAAGTAGCATTTCATTGTATGAATAGATCACAATTAATTCATGGCCCATGCAACTGGGCTTCTATTTCAATGTATCCTTCCTCTGTGATGAGTTTTTCAAAGCGGATGTGTCATTTTACACTTTCATTGGAGATTTTTCAGGGTTCCTGTTGCTCTTAAGTTTAAAAACAGATTTTAAATTGACTCTAGATTTATATGGACTCTATTATAGTCTGTATCCCATTATGTAATAAAAATGAATGTAAGAATTTAAAATTTTGAAGTGAATAGGAAAATAGCAATGATATATTGTGAATAGCTTTTTGATGAAAAGGATTTCTAATACTTTGGATATCCTGTGGCTATTATAGTTGTAATGCCAGCCAGCTGTTATAGCCAATCAGTAAAGAAATTTTGCAGTATTTAATAAATGGCGACTAAGTAAGAAAGATTTGAAAAACTAATATTTACTTTGCTGCAAATTTTGAAACCAGAATTGGTCAAGCAAATAAATTTACAGGATTCTAGCTAAGAGAATGCACTTGACAAATTTGTCCTAGGCTTGGCCCTGGGAGAGATTATGAAAGACCCTGATGAGGTTCAGCATTCAAAAGGTTTCCAGAAATTTCCCCATGCTTGATCATGTATCATTTCAAGGATTCTAACTCTGAATCCCTTCTTGACTCCCAGTGGCTCAATAGAGGTCACAGTGATATTGGCTCTTTCATAGCTAGAAAGCTTCTCTGCAGAAGAAATTAGGATAGGAAAAAAGGGCTAACCACCAAAGTCTTCATATTAGTCTTCTCTAGGTGGTTGTCTAAGTTGTTCTCTGGGCCAGCAGAATAATCATCACTGCTAGCTTATTAGAAATGAAAATTGTCAGTTTTTATCCAAGACTTGTGGCATTAGAACCTCTGGGAGCAGAGCCCAGCTCTCTTTGTGTTAGTAGCCCTATAGATTATTCTGATCCATGCTCAAGTTTGTGAAACACTGCCTGAGGTCAGTTCTGAAACAATAACTGATGTTGTCTATGTCCATTTATCTTATTTTATTCTTAGTTCTTATATAGAGAGGATGCTTTTGACCTATGGTTTTCTTAGACTTGACCTCTGGTTCAATATCACTATGACCATATTTTGGTTTCTACTTTTCCTTTTTTTTTGGATCTTCTGACCCTGATTCTGTAATTTAGCCCACCCTTTTCTAGCCCTGTGTCTCAGATGTACTTTACACTGGTGGTGTAAACTCCAAACATACAGTTGTTTGGAATGATATAAAAGGAATGGTGCATTGTGATTCAGCATTTGATTGAGGAGGCCTCTGGAAGACATTCTGTATTGAAGGAATCAAAGAGACAGTTAAAAGAAGGTGCTTTATATTCATTTCAAAGACCAGAGCAACCTGATAATTTCTAAGTTATACTTAGAAATTATACTTGCAGTATCCATAAGTAAAAATTTAATAGATTGATTTTTTTCCCCTACATCCCTTCTTTTTAAATTTCTTATGTACATTTGGGAATAGTTAAAATTGAGTGGATGAAAACACAAAATTTTACATTTAAAGTTTTTTAAAAGAGTTCATATTGGGACTCATAATTGTTCATGGATGGACTAATAAATATGGATGTAGAATTATTATAAATACTGGCTGACATTTATATAAAAATAATTGGGAGTTAATTGGGAGCTATGTTTTTACATAATGGTCCATTAGGTTAATTATGCAGTACTGTCGTCCCTCAGTATACTCAGGGGATTTGTTCCAGCCCCTCTACCCCAATACCAAAATCCAGAGCATACTCAAGTCCCATGGCTGGCCTGTGGAACGTGCATGTACAAAAAGTTGGCCCTCCATATATGTGCATTTCATAGGCCATCAATAGTATATTTTCCACCCACATTTAGTTGAAAAAAATTTGCGTATAAGTGGACCCCTCCAGTTCAAACTGTGTTGTTCAAAGATCAACTATAATCTTAACCAAATGGAACATAGTCAAGTATAAGTAAGGATACAAAAAGAGGTAAATGAATGCCAAAGCTGGGCTTTTTCCCTAAAGTTATCTTCCAGGTCCTGGACACATTGATCTTCTGCTTTGATGATTCTATAGGGCACTGAGGATGGGAGATAAAGTACAGAGCTCACTTTAGGTAGAGACTTTGCTAGGAGCCCTTGATTAAAGCCTGTGGGACCACATCTGCTGTGTGAGGTGCAAACTTTGGAATAGTCTAAGGTAATATTTACAAAATCTATGCATTTAAGACCTTGCATTTTATTTATGGAATGGTATCTTAAACACATAAATACATTTATGAATTATATAATTCCATAAAGTTAGATATGTTAGTTATGCTAATATAAGGCCTTAAGTAATATGGAAATTTATTTCTCTCTAATATAAATGTCTAAGTTGGCAGTCCAGGGCTAGTGTGATAGTTCCTCAGTCATCAGGGTACCGGGCCTCTTTTCTCTGGTTGCTGTGCTGTCTTCAACATGTAGTTTTCAGTTCCTGGTCCTAGGTAGTTGCACCAGCTCCCAATATCACATATGTATTTCAGCTACCAGGAAGGGAGGAGAAGGAAAGGAAAAGGTATTCTCCTTCTCTTTAAAGAATAACTTGAAGATTGCACGCATTAAATTTCACTTCCCACAGGTCACATCTAATCATATGGCCATGACTGCACCTAACCACAGAAGAGGCTGAGAAAGCTAGTCTTTGGCTTAAGTGCCTAACTAAAAATTTTATTATTACTCAATGACAGGAAATGGATATTGAGGGACAACTACCAGTCTCTACCACAATTGCTTGCATGGTTTCCAAAAGAAGCTATAAATTTTAAGGAGGGAAGAGATCTGTTTGAAATAATTCAGCTGTTTACCCTTTGACTCATAGTCCACTTCTAGGAATCCGTTTTGGAGATACATTGGCAAAAATTTGAAGAAAATGTTACTGGTCATTGCAGTGCCCTTTAAACGAACAAGAACTGGAAACAACACATTTGCCCATCACTAGAGGATTTTAGGTTGGTTGAATAAGCTAAGCTCCATCCATCTGATGGGTTACACTGCATTGTTTAAAGGAAGGAGACAGATCTCTTTATATTGTGGTAACAGTCAGGGTTTGATTGGAGACCAAAACTAGAAGAAGCAAAACTGAAAGATATAAGAAATATATTCTAAGCATCTGACCATTTGCAGCTGTAAAAACTGGTTAAACAGTCTAAGAAAGATTGTTGCTTCTGTGTTTGATGCTATAACCTGAAGTCCATGGGGAAGACTGTGAGGAAGGGAAGATGGAAATAAAGTAGGGGTAACAAGAACAAAATAGAACTCAATACAGTGGATTGGAACTTAGGTCCATCTCTCACCACCTCCAAGCCTTAGTGTAGGAAAAACGTTGGCTGCTAGGAGACCGGGTAGGCGGCTGTTTGAATAGCCTGTTTATGTGATGTCATGGAGAAGGCCTGGATTAGCAGAAGGAAATGGGTTAGAAATTTTTTTAGATTATATGAAATATTTGGTGTCTAAATGAATTTAAGGAGGGGAAAGGAGAAGGAGGTGTTAAGAGTAAGTGTAGAATAAGATTTTCTTTTCTGGTATTAATGGAGGAATAGTAGATTAGATACCCTGAAATAAATGGTGTGTGATTGTGTGTGTGCTGATTTTAAATATATACTGAGCAGGCATGAAAATTAGAACTCTGCAGAGTTCAAAAGCAAAGTGGAGCTCAGAATTCTGGGAGGTAAGTGAATGCCGAAGCTGGCTTTTTCCTTATAGTCATCTTCCAGGTCCTGGACACATTTAACTTTTCTTTGATGATTCCATGGGGGCACTGAGGACAGGAGATAAAGTACAGAGCTCACTTTAGGTAGAGACTTTGCTAGGAGCCCTTGATTAAAGCCTGTGGGACCCATCCACAGTGTGAGGTGCAAAGGTGGCAGGATGGAAACTTACCTGTCTTGCTCTATCCTCTTGGAGAAGAAAAAAAAAATCTCTTCTGAGAGTTTTTATCACAAGATGAATTTTATACAGGATTATAATTTGAATATGTGCTAGTAGTGCGGTCTGAAACCACTTAAGCAGATAATTAAAAGTGATTCTGTGTGGATGGTGTCCATGAAAACTGTGGAAGGAAACAAAATCCTCTCTGGAGTCACTTCAACTTAGGTTAGCAACAACCCAAATACTCCCGCAGATAAAGTTCCAAGTAAAAGATAGAATCCCTTTGAGCAGAAAAAAGAAAAGGCAGCTATAAACCCATGTAGACTTTAGATATGAAAACTATTTTATAGGAAATGCAAAATGTAGGCCACGCGTGGTAGCTCATGCCTGTGATCCTAGCACTTTGGGAGGCTGAGGTGGGAGGATCACTTGAGCCCGGGAGTTTGAGACCAGCCTGGGCAATATGGTAAAACCCTGTCTCTACACAAAAAATGCATAATGTAGCCAGGTGTCATGGCATGCGCCTGTAGTCCTAGCTACTTGGGAAGCTGAGGTGGGAGGATCACCTGCGCCTGAGGAGGCTGAGGCTGCAGTGAGCCATGGTGGGACCACTGCACTCCAGCCTGGATGTCAGTGAGACCTTGTCTCAAAAAAAAAAAAAAAAAAAGGAAAACATGGGTTTCATATTAAAAAAAAGGAGACACTTGAGAATACAAGAAGGTGACAAGCATAGTTGAAGAAAAACAACAGAAGGTTTAAAAAGAAAAATATAATAAAAATCTCCGATGGTTTAAGCCCAGAAATTTATAAACAGATGACGGGAGAATTGATAAACTGGAAGATAAAACCAAAGCAATAACCAGAATATAATCTAGAGAGAGAACGAGAAAGGAAGGAGAGGTTGAATGTAGAGGGATACTGAGAAGGTCTAAATATATCTAAGGAAGCAAACATGAGTGTGTTTCCTAATAATATTCATCAGCAAAATTTTGCTGACAAAAAAGTGATTCCCTGGCATATTTTTGCCATTTTGCCTCATCAGAACTAAACCAGTGCAGTAGGAAATATTTCAGGGAAGCATCAGCTGCTGCCTGCTTTTCCCTCCTGTAGTACTATCAAGGTAGAGATGTTATTTACTCAAGTCTGGAGTAGTAGTCCATATATAAGCTCTAAAATAAAGTAGGTAAAGGATACTAGGTAAAGGGTTCCTTAGGAAGCTAAAGGTAGGCATCAACAAGTTAACTTGTCAACTTTAAAAATAATTTACCTGTAGTGTATAATTTTAATCTGTATCCATATCATTTATATTACTAAATCCTGTTTAAGAATGATTCACTTACAGAGGTAAATGCAAGGCTTTTGCTTATGGTTGCAGTGCAGAGCTCTCACTTACTGGTTAACCTGGGCACCTCTGGGTTTCTTCTTTTCCTTGTAGAACATACTCTTTCCATGCTTACTGCCCTTATCTTACCCAATGTGGTTCTGAAGGGGCTGACAGTCATCTCATCTGACCTCCATGATCTCAGGACATGGCCATGTGCCTCAATCTCAGCCATTCTGATTTCTTTTCTGGGATTTTCTATGTGGAGTCAGAGTTTAACTTTCTATGGGTGGTTTGCCTGGGATGATGGGAGACTGGGGCTCCAAATTACTCTTACTCCTTTAATCTTCCTTTGATTAGTAAGCTTCTTTCACATCTCTCCATTTAATCTCATTTTAAGTTTAATGTATTTTGAGTTTCAGTCTCCTGTAGATTTTACTAATATAATAGGTAATTTTGATGAATACATAATCTTGGCTAGAGAAGAGATGCCTCTTTTAAGATGAAAATATCCTTCGTTAATAGCACAATAAACTGCAGCTGTCATGATTTAACATAGATACTTCTTTTGTCTTAATAGGTGAAGTAGGAACCCCCTCTATTTACTCATAATCATATTTCATAAGGTTGCTGAGAGGATTTAAGTGAGATTATCCGTGTGTGTACCTGCCTACTCTTTAAGTGCCATTAGAACACTTATGTGCTAGACACTGGGCTATCTTGTGTAGACATGGGGACTATGTCATTTAATCCTCACAACCAGCATATCAGGTAAATTCTGTCATTATCACCATTTTATAGATGAGGAACCTAAGGATTAGGGAAATTAGACAAGTTGCCCAAAGTCACACAACCAGGATTGGGCATATTTGGCACAGATAGTGACTTTAAGAAACTTGCTCAAGCTCACAGAAATAATGAGCGATGGATTTAAGTTTTAAACCAAGACATTTTGACACCAGAGGCTGCCGTCTTTCTAATACTACCCTATTTTGCATCCCACCTAATTATTATTGAATGGAGGACATAAATGAAATATAACTTCCTCCAGTGTCCTAGTTTCATGTCAGGAAATAGCTGTCTAGTTTTTAAAAGTTTCCCACATAATTAAAATGATCTTATTTTTTATTTTTTCGAGACAGGGTCTCCCTCTGTTGCCCAGGATGGAGTGCAGTGGTGTGATCACAGCTCATGGCATCCTCAACCTCCTGGGCTCAGGTGATTCTCCCACCTCAGCCTTTGAAGCAGCTGGGACCACGGGCATGTGCCACATGCCTTGCTAATTTTCGTATTTCTCAATTTTTTTGAGTTTTTGAGAAACTCAATTTTTGAGTTTCTCCATGTTGCCCAGGCTGATAAAATGATCTACTTTTTAACTGAATGGAAATATATACAGTTGGCGCTCTTTATCTGTGGGTTCCAGAGCCATAAGTTTAACCAACCATAGATTGAAAATATTTGAAAAAATAATTACACTGAACATGTACAGGCCTTTTTTCTTGTCATTATTATCTAAACAATACAGTATAGCAGCCATTTACATAGAATTTACATTGTATTAGGCATTATAAGTAATCTAGATGTGATTTTAAGGATAAGGGAGGTTGTGCATAGGTTCTATGCAAATCCTATGCCATTTAGATCAGGGATCTGAGCATCTGTGGATTTTTGTATCTTCAAGAAGTCCTGAACCAAACCCCCAGGCATACCAAGGGATGACTGCAGTATTCATAGTCATGACTTAAGGTAGTACATCCCTATGTAGTATATAGTCCAAAGTTTGAATATATATATTGCATTAATTTCTCCATTGTCATAGGATTAATTTTCTTCTTTGAAAGTTATAAAAACTACCTGTCACAGTCTGGTCTGGTTACAGGTAGGGGGTTTGGGAACCTTTGCACCTTGTAATCAGTCATTAAGGGACCTAGTCATATGTCCCCAGATAGAGGCAAAGGCAGCTGGGAAATGTAGTCTTCCTGCATTTGGGCGAGAAGAGAGGTCGTTTGGCGCCTGTGCAGCTTGTGCCAGTCACAGCTCCTGTTGATCTCTCTGACTCCATCATTTCTGGGCCTGATCTCTCTGACTCCATCATTTCTGGGCCTGTGCTCATAAACTGCTCTCTGTGCAAACCTCTGGGCTGTGGTGACTCTCCCATGTGTCCAGCCTTTAGAAATGATTTCTTTCAATTCAGCCATTAACTTCATAAATTGTACAGATGAAAATGAAAATAAGTCATATATTCTTTATGCAGCAATTTTCTTGAATTTTATTTCTCCTTATTTTGCATATGCAATCAATATATATAAAACTTTAGGTTTCCTGAACATAGAAGGAGAAAGTAACCTAATAATATTTTTGATTTCCTGATTATTTATTGTAATTATGACATTTGAGTGCAATGAATCTTTTTAGAAATGGAAGAAGGACGTTTAGAAAAGGTAGATAAGGCAGAAAAATCTAGCTGGTGTAAAAAATGTACAAAATAGTGATGATTCAAAAAGAAAGTGAGTCAGTGTGACATTATCACATATAGGCATCTTGTGAAGAAGATATTCTTTAATGTCTTTTGGTTTTACTTAGTTGAAATTGAATGACACATCACATCAGTGATATTGAATTAAATATGATTTTCATCTGTGATTCTTCTAGTGGGAAATCAAGACAGACTAAAAGACTAAAATCCTTGTATTGTTTGTCTTGTTTCTAGGATTTCTGGATAATCCAAAAATAGGTAAAAATAGGACATAATGATATTGAGGAACTTTTTTAGCAGATGTACTAATTGTATATGAATTCATATATTTTGAAGAGATGAACATTATTTAAAGTAGCTTTTTAATGGTAGAAGACTTAAAATATTTTTGCCAAGTATCAGTGTACATAAAGAGAGAAATTAATATTTTGTATTTTACATTAAGCAGATTAATTTGTGTGAGTTAGTATATTTAATACTAGGTACACTCACAGGAGTAAGTTGGATCCATTAGTGGGAGAAATTGAATTCATTTGTTAGATTTTTAAATTAGTTTCTAAATTGAAATAATACTTATACATAATTTAAAAAGTCAAATGATGGCTTCTAATAAAAAATAGCAGTTCCTTACCTTACCCTTCACCAAATCCAAGCATCTTTCCCCACAGGCAACAACTTTCAACTCTTTTAGTTGAAAGAGTTGAACTCCAGACTTTAAGAAATGCATTTTATTTATAAATCATGTAGTCTCAGGCATTCTGTCCTAGCAAAACAAAGTGGACTAAGACAATTAGGTTTGCTAAATGTCAGCTGGATCCTTAACTACAGTGAAGTAGTTCTGATACCCTCTTGAGTTTATTTAATTTCTTCTTTTTAAATTAAAAATGTATACAACTGCTGAAAATCAGATAATTTTATTTTGTTGTACACAATGTTATAATTAAGGCATTGGTTTACAATGGCTTACCTTATTTTCTTAAAAATATTTATTTTTCTCATTATAAAGGTAACACATACTCTGTCTGTCAGCCATCGATGCTTAACAGGCCACTCCTAAAACTTAGTGGCTAAGTCAACAACGTTCTTTATATAGCTGATCTGCAGGTCAGCATTTAGGCCGGTCACAGCTCAGCAATTCTGGTCTTGTCTAGGCTCCCTCTATAGTCATAGATAGTCTATATTCAGTTGCAGGTCAGTTGCATAGGTCTATAGTCAGTTGCAGGTCAGGTGTGGGTTGGATTTGCTGATTTTAGTTGGGCTATTTCACCAGTTATGGCTGGTAGGCTTTGGTCTATCTGTCCCTTTATCACCCTGCAGGCTAGCTCAAGCTTGTTCACCTGATGGAAGCAGAGGTTGTAAGGCCCTTGAAGCATAGGCTTGGAGTTGACATACTGTCACTTCTGCTATAGTATTTGGCCAAAATAAGTCACAAAGTCAGCCCAACTTGAAGAGAAGGACAAATAGACATCATCTCTTAATGGGAAAAGATGCATACTCATATTGCAGAAGGGTGTGAATACAGGGAGATTTGGATTGTATCTATTGTTTAATCTTTTATATATGTTTGTACTGAAAAGTACAAACAAAGATAAAAGGAACTCATAAGTCTATCCTCTAACTACTGTTGACTTTTTGTTGTATATACTGTAAGACTTATCTATACTTTTAAGCATATATTATTAATTTATTTCAGTTCCCATTTGATTACAAGTCATGTTTGTTTATTTCATATTTATTCTTTTATGAAGTGGTCAAGTAGATTTCTATTTCGTTCTTAAAATTTCATGGTAGCATTTATTGTAAATCTACAGTTCCAGATATCTAAAGCAAGCAGGACTTCAGCTAATACGCAATTATTCTATTTTGTGATGAGAAGGCCCTGACTTAGTATTGAGTAGCAAGAAGAATCAAAAGGTGTTCAGTCAACTGACAGTGCAATTGCCTTTGAATTTGTTTGGATATCTTCTGTGACTGAGTTAATAAACTGAACTATTCATGGAATAGAACCCAGTGGGATTTTCTTATACTATGGTATATTTTTAATATTATTCACTTTTCAGGCTAAGTTTGATCATAAGCAGATATCTATTTTTGATCATTAGCTTTAAGGTATTTACATTCTCAATGACTAAGCTTAAGCTATATGGTAGAGTGATTTATTTTTGTTCCTGAATAAAAGTTTAATAACATGAGTCATGTGTTTTCTTTGTAAGAAGTTCCAGCATCACGGAACTATATAGCATAATACAGTGAAAGTTCCCTTTCCCTACTGGCTCACTTTGAACTCCTTTCCTTAAGCCTTTTTCTGTGCTTTTATATTTACATATGTGAATATATAGAATACATTTACTTCCGTGTAAACAGATTTTGTGTGTGTAACATAAAAATATTGTATTATAAACATTGTTTTGTAACTTGCTTTGCAAATTATTTTCTATCCATTTAGTCAAGTATGTGAGTGTATAAAATGTACACGCACAAATAATACAAATAAGAGCATGTTACAAATATTGTATAACTTGCTTTTCTTACCAATATATTTTTGATATATTTCTGTATCTATTCACATAGGCTTAGCTCGTTTTTATATTCATAAAACCATATTCATTTTATAGTCATAAAATTTTTTCACATGTACCTTCACATGTATCCTTTCCCTATTATGGAACAACAAGTTGTTTCTAAATTCTGGTTATTTTAAACAATATTGAAGAAAACATCTCTGCTTGTATATATATGTGTATGTAGAAGAAGAAAATTACGCCTTTGTTCTTTATTGTAAAAACTCTACAACCTGTGTCTCTTAATCCCTTTCTTGCTTTCTCTAAGCCCCATATATTCAATTTAGCCCTGAGTAATGCATGATTGACGAAGCCAGATGCTGTGTGTCTAAATAGCCGTTAATGAAAAACTATGGAAGGATAGGGAATCATTGCCACAGGTATTGTGGGGAGGCAAGACTCAATAAAGTAACTGTTACTGAAATCTAAAAATGAAAACAGGAAATATTTGTCAGACATTTAACTTGGCAATTGTAAGAGTGAAAACCTTGTGTTTTTATTCACTTGTGTATCAGAATTTGCCATTTTTTAAATTAAAAGTTATTTTTTTAAGAGCAGTTTTAGGTTCACAGCAAAATTGAGGGATAGACACGGAGATTTTCCACATACCCACTGACCTCAAACAAGCATAGCCTTCCCCGTTGTCAACATCCCCATCAGAGTTGTACATTTTTTACAGTTGATGACCTATGTTAACACATTGTCATCACTCAAAGTCCATGGTTTACATCAGTGTTCACTCTTAGTGTTGTACCTTCTGTGGGTTGTATAATGACATGTATTTACCACTATAATGTCTTGCAGAGTATTTCCACTGTCCTAGAAATTTTCTGTGCTTCATCTGTTTGTCTCCCCTCACTTCAACCCCTGGCAACCACTGATAGCTTTATTGTATCCATAGTTTTATCTTTTCCAGAATGTCATATAATTGGAATCATACAGTATGAAACCTTTTCAGATTGGCTTCCTTCACTTAGTAATATGTATTTAAGGTTCCTCCATGTCTTTTCATGGCTTGATAACTCATTTCTATTTAATGCTGAATAATACTCCATTGTTTGGAAGTAACACAGTTTATTTATTCATTCACCTGCAGAAAGGTATCTTGGTTGCTTCTAAGTTTTGACAGTTATGAATAAAGTTGCTATAAACATCCACGTGCAGGTTTTTGTGTGCAAATAAGTTTCAACTTATTTATCTAGTAGTAATTGTTTTATAAATTTGGGAGCTCCAGTGTTAGGTGCATATTATTTAGGATTGTGATATTTTCCTGTTGGGGTAGTCCTTTTATCATTATGTAATATCCCTCTTTGACTTTTTAAATTGTTGTTGCTTTAAAGTCTGTTTTGTCTGAGAATACCTACTCCTGCTTGCTTTGGTTTCCATTTGCATGAAACATCTTTCTCCATCCCTTTACCTGAAGTTTATGTGAGTCCTTATGTGTTAAGTGAGTCTCTTGAAGACAGACAGTAGGTACTTGGTTGGTAGATTTTTATTTATTCTCTATCTTTTAAGTGGAGCATTTAAGCCATATACATTTAACATTAGCATTGAGATGTGAGGTACTGTTTTATTCATCATGTTGTTGCCTGAATACCTTTTTTTAAAAGTTTTCTTTTTTTTATAGGCCTTGTGAGATTTATAATTTAGGGAGGTTCTATTTTGGTATATTTCAAGGTTTTGTTTCAAGATTTAGAACTCCTTTTAGAAGTTCTTGTAGTGCTAGCTTGGTAGTGGAGAATTCTTTCAGCATTTGTTTATCTGAAAAAGACTTTATCTCTTCTCTATTTATGAAGGTTAGTTTTGCTGCATACAAAATTCTTGGCTGATAATTATTTTGTTTAAGGAGGCTAAAGATAGGACCCTAATCACTCTTGGCTTGTAGGGTTTCTGCTGAGAAATCCACTGTTAATCTGAGATGTTTTCCTTTATAGGTTACCTGATGCTTTTGCCTCACAATTCTGAAGATTCTTTCCTTTGTCTTGACTTTAGATAACTTGATGACCACGTGCCTAGGAGATGATCTTTTTGCAGTGAATTTCCCAGGTGTTCTTTGAGCTTTTTGTATTTGAATGTCTAGATCTCTAGCAAGGACAGGGAAGTTTTTCTCTATTATCCCCTCTAATAAGTTTTCTGAACTTTTTGATTTTTCTTCTTCCTTAGGAACACCAATTATTCTTAGGTTTGGTCATTTAACATAATCCCAAATTTCTTGGAGGCTTTGTTCATTTTTCTTTGTCTTTTGGTTAATTTGTAAGCCTTGTCTTTGAGCTCTGAAGTTCTTTCTTCTATTTGTTCTAGTCTGTTGTTGAAACTTTGCAGTGTATTTTTTATTTCTTTAAGTGTGTCTTTCATTTCCAGAACTTGTGACTGTTTTTTCTTTATGATATTTATTTCTCTGTATACCTTTTCATCCATATCCTGCACTGTTTTTTTTTTAAATTTTCTTTAAGTTGTTTTTTTACCTTTTCTGGTACCTCCTTGAGTACCTTAATAATCAACCTTCTGAATTCCTTATCTGGCAATCAGGGATTTTTTTTCTTCGTTTGGATCTATTGTTGGAGAGCAAGTGTGATCTTTTGGGGGTGTTACAGAACCTTGTTTTGCCATATTACCATAATTTTCTGGTTCCTTCTCATTTTGGTAGACTGTTTCAGTGGAAAGATCTGGAACTCAAGGGCTGCTGTTCAGATTCTTTTGTCCTGTGGGCTGATCCCTTGATGTGATGTTCTCCCCTTCACCTGGAGATGGGGCTTCCTGAGAGAGCTGGACTGCAGTGATTGTTATTGTCTTTCTTGCTTTAGCCACTCAGCGGGGCTGCTGGGCTCTGGGCTGATGCTGGGGAATGTCTGCAAAGAGTCCTGTAAGGTGATATGTCTTCATATCACCTAGCTGTGGATGCCAGCACCTGCTCCAGTATAGGTGGCAAGGGAGTTAAGTGTACTCTATGACAGTCCTTGGTTGTCGTTTTGTTTAGTGTGCTGGTTTTTTCGAATGCTGGTTATGCCAGCAGTGAAATTGTTATGTGGACAGACTTAGAACCTCTGGTTAGTCAGGATGTTGTAGATGGTAGAATTAGCTGTTTTCTCCTTTTTTGGAGCAGGGTTATTCTGTTATGTCTTGAGTTGGTTGGCCTCTAGCCAGGAGGTGGTGCTTTTAAAAGAGTACCAGCTGTGGTAGTAGAAGGGGGATACAAGTTTGTTCTTCACTGGTCAGGATGAGTACTTGGGTTCTTCAGGCAATGGATGGGGCCCTAGAGTTCTCAAGGGTTTATGTATTTTGGCTCAGGCTACCAGGGTGGGTAGTGAAAAACCATGAGGTGGGGGCAGGCCCAGGTAGGTCTGAGCTCAGACTCTCCTTGAGCAGGGCTTGCCGAGGCCACTGTGGGTGATGGGGTGTGGTTCTCAGGCCAATAGATTTATGTTCCAGGGGCATTATGGCTGCCTCTGCTGTGTCATACTGGTCGCCAGGGAAGGGGGGAAAGCCGGCGGTGACAGGCCTCACCTAGCTCCCATGCAGCCAGCAAGGCCAATCTCACTCCTGCCATGCCCCACCAACAACACACATTTATATTCAGGCAGCTGGGGAAAGTGGATAGATCTTGCCCCAGACTACAAGCCTTCCTGCTGAGAAAACAAGCAGGGCTCTCAGGCCTTGCCCTTTTCCGTCTGCCTGCACCATCAGCTGTGGCTTCTGTGCTTGTATCTGCAAGTTATATCTGCATTTCCCGTTTGCCCCCTGGACTCTGCTCAGGAAAATTTGTACTCAGTTGAAAGTATTATGAAGTTCAGCTAGAAGCTTCTTTCATCCTATGGCCCCTCCCTAATTCCACTGGCTGCCTTCCCCAAGGACCCCTGTGAGATAAGTCAGGGATGGCTTTCTCTGGTTTGAGCCGGGGACTGGGAGTGCCTACAGGGCGCTTCCCACTCCTTCTACTTTGATATTTCACTTGGCTGCCTAAATCCATTTTAACTTCAGATGAGGTTAAATTCTTCTCCTGTGATCTGGATTTTTAGGTTCCCCAGTGGGGATGTCTGTTCAGAGGCAGACTTTTCCCCCACTCACACTTTGGGAACTTACAGTTTTTCAGCTGTCTCATGGAGTTTGCAGTGTCAGGCTACTTCTTTCAAAGGGCCTGTGAATTCTTTTGGTTTTCCTGGTAGGTTCCTGTGGTGGTTCTTTGAGGAAGAGTTTACAGTGTGAATCTCCACACACTATTCTGTCCTGTCTTGTATCTACCATTTTCTCCATGTTGGTAATTTAGATCTTTGTATTTCCTCCAGCTTTTAAAATTTTAGTAGTATAAAATTTTCTTTGCAGTATCATTTGATTAAATGTGTTAATACATGTATTTAGAATCATGCCTGACACACAGTAAATGCTTAATAAATTTTAATGGTGTTATTAAAAGTTGTTGCTATTATTATCATATAAAAATCTCCAATGGTTTATTTTAATATTAACTGTTAAACCTAAGCTTTTATTTAGAATGTTGGGGCATGAGAACTAATTAGAAGAAGTATTCTAACTCAGTAGAGAGGATGGGGTAAGGGTCTATAAAACATTAGCAAGCGGGGTCAGCTGATACTTAGCCAGTTTTAGGGTTAGTCTAGAACTACCAACAGAGTAAACAGGCAGCCTACAGAAGGAGAGAAAATATTTGCAAACTATGCACCTAACAAAGGTCTAATATCCAGAATCTGAGGAACTTGAACAAACTTACAAGCCAAAAGCAACCCCAAGCAAAAAAGTGGGCAAAGGACATGAACAGACACTTTTCAGAAGAAAGACAATCATGTAGCCAACAAGCATACGAGAAAATGCTCAACATCACCCATCATTAGAGAAATGCAAATCAAAACCACAATGAGATACCATCTCACACCAATCAGAATAGCTATTATTAAAAAGTCAGAAATTAAGAGATGCTGGCAAAGTTGTGGAGAAAAGGGAACATTTATACACTGCTGGTGGAAATGGCAACTGGTTCATCCATTGCGGAAAGCAGTTTTGTGTTTTCTCAAAGAACTTAAAAAAGAATTACCATTCAACCCAGCAATCCCATTATTGAATATATACCCAAAGGAATATAAATCATTCTACCATAAAGACACATGCACGTTTATGTTCATTGCGGCACTATTCACAATGGCAAAGACATGAAATCAGCCTAAATGCCCATCATTGATAGACTGGGTAAAGAAAATGTAGTATATATATACCATGGAAAACTCTACAGCCATAAAAAAGAGTGAGATCATGTCCTTTTCAGGAACATGGATGGAGCTGGAGACCATTATCCTTAGCAAACTAACGCATGAACACAAAACCAAATACCACATGTTCTCGCTTATAAGTGGAAGGTAAACATTGAGTACACACAGAAAAGAGAACAACAGACACTGGGGTCTACTTGAGGGTGGAGGGTGGAAGGAGGGTGAGGATCAGAATAATACCTATCACTGAGGTTGGTGGATCACTTGAGCCAAGAGTTTGAGACCAGCCTGGGCAATATGGTGAGACCCCCGTCTCTACAAAAAAATACAAAAATTAGCCTGGCGTGGTGGTGTACTCCCGTAGTGCCAGATTCTTGTGAGGTTGAGATGGGAAGATCACTTGAGCCTGGGAGGTGGAGGTTGCAAGTGAGCCGAGATTGCACCACTGCACTCCAGCCTGGGCGACAGGGTGACACCCTGTCTTAAAAAACCCTCCAAAACCCCAAAACCCAAAAAACAAACTACCAATCGCTTACCATGCTTATTACCTGGGTGATGAAATAATTTGTGTACCAAGCCCCCCTGACATGCAATTTACCTATATGGCAAACCTGCACATGTACCCTTGAACATAAAATAAAAATAAAAATAAAAAAAGGTTTTCTGAAAAGAGAGGAATTGTTTTTGCAGTTTAGTAGCCATTGATGGGGTGGTTCAGATTTAGCAAGAGAGGTGGATAGAAACAGTAGCTGGGTCTATGGTCATATGAGGGCCACTGTGGTACATTTTTAGTCTTTCTGGGACTCTTACAGATTATTTAGAGTTATTTACAACATATTCTAACATATTTGGGAGTGTATTTTATCACTTTAAATCAAGCCATAATCTTCCACTTTTTGACTACAGGCCATTCCTAATGTGTTTCTCAGAATGTGTGCGAAGTCAAATATCTGGAAGTCAAATATTTACTTACATTTAATAAATAGATTTCTTTACCAAGAGAGCTAAAATAAGATTCTATTTAAACTTCACGTTTTATACACGGTTGTCAGTGATGTAGTTTCCAGCATTTTACATATACCTTTAATTTTTTTTTAATTGATCAATTCAAGTGACTTAAATGCACTGAGCATCCAGCTGAAGTTAAAAATTTACTGTGTGCAACATAGCAAATAATTTCTTACTTGACCCTTACTTATTCTCTTTGGTGATAAGAGTGTTTTCACTTTTCTGTTTTTTACTTATAAAGTATTAAGGGCAAATAAGAATTCTAATAGTATAGAAACATTGCTATACAGGCAGTGACATTAACAATGCCCAAACTGAACAGTTGACTAGCAGAAAGGGTGTTGAGCTTCCATTCTTATAGGTAGCTTATCTTCAGAATTTCAAATTTAGAATAAAAGCCATATAATAAGCCCTTTAGGAGTTTTCATCTACACTATATGTATAAGTGTGTGTTGAGCATAAGTTGAAAATATGAAAATTTAGGTCTGCCCATACTTAGAGGCAGATAGGTAGAAAACACTAAACTCTTAAGGCCATTAGGTATTTAGTAATTTTCATGTATATTTACTTTTTAAAGCTAGAAATAAAGTTGTAGGCTTGTAAAAATTACAGTTGAGAAAATTTTCTTAGTAATACATAATTTAGAACAATTATTAATTTTATTAATACCCTTTCAGCATCTCTCAGTGTTGAACTTGAATTTATGAATTCTAGCTAATTTATATATCTCTGGCACTGAATATAGCTAGGGTATGAAGTGATTAATATTGGACTACAAATAGTAGTTTCTGGCTATGTAAGTAAACTTGGAGTTCTTCATTTTTTGTAGTATTAATCCATGATTTAATATGAAGGAATTTATGTTCAAGAAAAATACAGATTTCTAATGGAGGAGTGATATACAGCAATGCACTGAGGCAGATGGTGGATGATAAGTATGTATAGATCCCACCTGCTTTATGGAATGTAAAGCTTGATTCGTCTGTAAAAAATTAATTTGAGAAAATGGTAGGGAATTGCTGGGAGTCTGTGAGAGAATTCTAGATTTAACACTTTGATTAGTCTCAGGAAAAACAGCCATTATATAATCTTAGGTTATATTTTCTATTTTTAAACAAAAATGGCAAGCATAACACCTCCCTTTTTAAAATACACAATTTTTGCAATTTCTCAAGACTTAGGGAAAGGACCAAGCTAGATATATGTTTATATTTAATATTTCTGAAACCCATTTTGGGCAGATTTCTATCTGCTATAACAGTGGTTATGAGCTTGGACCACACAGTGGCCACACTATCTATAACCGAGTTCTTTAATATGTCTTTGCCTGTTTTCTCATCTGTAGCATTGGGGTAAATCCAGTATCAGTCACATTGAGTTGTAAGGATAAAAGGTGATACTTTAAAGGTGCTTAAACGTGCCTAATATGTTGAAAGGGCTCACTAAATATTAGCTTTTCTTATTCTTATTAATATATTGGAGTTTTCTTTATTTCTCATCAAAGGTGACCTTTTCATCTAAGTGCTATTTATAATTTAAATATCTGTTAGGTCTTTGTTAGTTGTCTGTCATCCTCACACTTGCCCTTCTGTGTTTTCTTCTGTAATTCATGGGCTGGAAACAAGTAAACTGTATTTTCCTCACCCCTTTGCTAGCTGAGTTTCATTAGAGGGTGGGAGGAAGGTAGAAAGGAAGCCACTGAGGTTTTTGAGGCACCTTTGGTAGTGGCAGTTGAGGAGACTTTGCTGTGCTGCAGTGACCGTTGTTCCACAGTGTAGATGGCAGCGATGTTGGTGGCAGGGCATTTAATAGGGATGGGTCTGCTCAGCAGCAGCCAATGGTGGTTCCAGCACTGACAGTGGCTCCTGTGGGCTGTTGGGTCCAGCTCAGAGGTGGTAGCAGCTTTCTGATCCTTGGTTTGCATTGTTTCACCATTTGTTACTCTAGCCCTTCCAACATCTTTGTAACAGATTCCCTGAATTAAATCAAAATTTTCTGGAGAGGTTGCCCTCGAGAAGAGGGGGTTCATCAATAAAATCAGCAGCTGTCATTTAATGTTAGATATGGAATAAGGAATTTTGCAGTCTAATAAATATAGCATGTATTCCCCGTATATCCTTCTTACCTGAAAATAATTGTCTTTTGTCAGTGTGTCCCAGTGACTTTTTCTGTCTCCTCTGCATTTAGGAAGTCAGTGGACACAGCTAGTGCTTGGTGTCTAGGGGGAATTGTTGCTCCTCATGGGTAATATTGGATTTATGAAAACTGAGGGACTTACATTACCAAAAGCATGATGTGAAAAATATATTAAATATATACTAATATTTCAATGATTTAAAGTCATCTACCCAATAGAAGCCACTATATTTCATTGATTCTAAGCTACCCCTTCTCCCCCTCATATTTTAATATCTCTGATATTGGATTGTGAGTTAAAAACAATAGCATGTTGCAGTTATCTCATCCAGTGGCCAGTAGTTGCTGTTATCTGCTTATGTGCCAATATAAAAATCATAATACAGCTTAGAATAAAATTCCAGAGACACCAGAGAAGGTGTCTCTTCTGACAAGTTGAAGACTCTTTTGACAAGGAGATGCTAAATGGTTGTGGTGAGGTAAAAGGGTGGAGAGGTGGGAAATCACAGTAGTTTGACAACCCTTGCAAGCAGGAGTCTAAAGTAGGCTATGCCTAATTACTGAGCTACCTTGAGAGCCTAGCATCAATCTTTTAATTTTTTAATGAATTCATTTAGAAAAGCGCTGCATCACTGATGTGCTTGGTGACACAGAAAATGAGATTCTCTGGAGAAATGTGGACACTGATATATGTCAAAGAGGGTTGGAGAAGAATTACATTTGGATTTCTTCATGAATTTTAGAAATTGATTAAACCAACTTATTTTGCTTATGTTTTGTTTTTATGTCTGTGTCAGTGTGATAGATAATAAAAACCCATATCTAGTTAAGTCTACAATTTTTTCTTTCAATAAGAATAAAATAAAAATTCTAAAAAGTGTATCAGTTTAATTAGCAGTTTTTTTCCTAATGGTTCATACAATAATGATGCACTTTATTGAAATATTTTTTCTATTTCTGTATAATTCTTTTTGTTAGGTAATATTTTTTCCCTTTTAAACTCTTATGTGCTGATGTAGAATGGCTTTAAAATATCGCCCTTTTATTCAGTGTTCAATTTTTTTTTTGCCAGTTCTCCAATTTACCTTGTAAAATTTACACCCTATGAACAAAGTTTATTCTATATGTGTAGCTCCTTGCTATAGAAAATGCATTGGAAAATATTTGCCAAAGGAATTCAAATATATTAAACATGAAAGACAAACAATTGCCAGTAAAACTGGTGATAGGAGAACTTTTGCTACACTATTAAATGCTGCATACTAGAGAGTACAGTAAACAAACAAAAAACCCTAAGGGTAATTGCAAAGATTGAACAAGTTTTGTTATAAATGTGGCCAAATTTTAATGTGTTGTGTATTAAATATACTGATGCATATTATGGAATATCAGTCTCATCAAAGCTTCTTTTTTTGTTTACATTAAATGAGACAGGGAAATGTAATGAAGTTAATTTGGAAATTTTGTAAGAAATATGAAGGTGACTTATCATATCATTACTTTTGTGATTTACGTTTGCCAACTTTTTTTTTTTTTTGAAATGGAATCTCGCTCTGTTGCCCAGGCTGGAGTGCAGTGGTGTGATCTCAGCTCACTGCAACCTCCATCTCTCAGTTTCAAGCGATTCTTATGTCTCAGCCTCCTGAGTAGCTGAGATTACAGGCACGTGCCACCATTCCTGGCTAATTTTTTTGTATTTTTAGTAGAGATTGGATTTCACCATATTGCCCAGGCTGGTCTCAAACTCCTGACCCCAAGGTGATCTGCCTATCTTGGTCTCCAAAAGTGCTAGGATTACAGACATGAGCCACTGCACCCAGCAAATATTTGGCAACTATTTTGAAAAGATTCCTAATTTATCTCGTTATGCAAAAGAACTGGAAATGTGAGACTTACCAGTTAATTAATTATTGAAGAAAAAAATTAGACTGCATTTGAGTTTAAATGGGTCCAAGACTTTCTGTTTCAAGTTAATATTGCTGTTCATTTAAAAATAACGGGTGTTTTTTTTTTTTATTTTTCAGTGTTACTCAGTGATAATAAGAAAACATTATCCTCTGAAACAATAAGAGTATAAAACTTTTACGACCTTAAAATCATGTTTTATATGTACAGGTATCTCAGTTTAAGAAGTCTCCTGGCCAGGCGTGGTGGCTCACGCCTGTAATCCCAGCACTTTGGGAGGCCGAGGCTGACGGATCACCTGAGGTCAGGAGTTCAAGGCCAGCCTGGCCAACATGGCAAAACCCTGTCTCTACTAAAAAAAAAACAAAACTAGCTGGGTGTGGTGGTGGGCACCTGTAATCCCAGCTACTCAGGAGGCTGAGACAGGAGAATTGCATGAACCCAGGAGGTGGAGGTTGCAGTGAGCTGGGACTGTGCCACCGCAGTCCAGCCTGGGCAACAGAGCGAGATTCTGTCTCAAAAAAAAAAAAAAAAAAAAAAAAGAAAGAAAAAAAAAAAAGAAGTCTCCTGGTTACATGCAAGATATTAGCTGATTATGACTTGATATAATTATATTTAGACTGTTGATTGGTCCTTGGTTTTCATTTAGTGGTCAAGAGTGTCTAGCAAAATGCTGACTGGCATATGCAGACACTGAATTTACATCTTCACATATTCATGTCTCTCAATATTCAGAACTCAGTTAAATTTATCCAGGAAGATAAGGAGGTCATAAATGAATACCAAATGTGGTTTTGCTTCTTTTATAGTTAGAGAGCTTTGTTAATATCCTCACTTTCTTCATTTGTACTAGCATTTCCAAACAGAATTTGTTTCACAAGGAAGTATCAATGTATAGTGTCTCTGTCAGGCCTTGCATTAAGCCCAGTTTCTCATAGTCGGTTTTCAGTGACATTTCTAATTTGGTGTACTTCCTATTATATCACAACTTATTTTCCCAGCCATCTAAGGGAGACTTGTTAAGGTGGGTCAACCTCATTTTTGTTTTTGACTTTAATATTAAAAATTTTGTTAAAATTTTTATTTTGAAATAGTTCAAACAAAAAGATTGCAAAAATAGTATGAAGAATACATATGTACCTTTCACTCAGCATTCCCCCATATTAACCTCATACATAACCACGGTAATATTGATCAACACCAGGACATTAGCATGGATATAATACTATTAACTGTTCTATTCACTTAATTCCAATTTCATTAATTGCCCCACTAATGTCCTTTCTTTGGACTGAGATTCTATCCAGAGTCTATTGTTCTTTCTCCTTAGTCTCCTTTATTCTGGGGAAGACAGTTCCTTTGTCTTTTTTGTCTGTCATGGTCACCACATTTGGTCAGCTCTTTTGTAGACTGCTCCTCAAATTGGGTTTGTCTGATGTTTCCTCAGGATTAAACTCAAGTTATGTCTTTTTGGCAAGAATATTATGGAAGTGATAGAAGTGACAGAGTGTCCATTTTAGTGCATCATATGAGATGATGTTTACTTGTTTTTACTCTTCTGTTATGAATATGTACCCCACTGCTGAGAATGCCAGCTTTTAGCCTTTGTGCATCTAGTTATATTTATTTTTCAAGATTTGCCTTTTTAAAATGGTTTTCTTTATTTGCTGCACTTCATTTGATCTGTCACTTCTTTGCCTTCCTTTTGCCATAATTCTCAGTAAAACCTTGTCATGCTTATGCCTTGAAAGTCTATATTATGTTGTGGGAGCCTCACCCACTGTTGCTCCCAGGAGTCCTCTCTGGTTTATTCCCTTGGGACACTGAGACTTATTATACCAATTTATTTTGTCCAAACATGCTCTCAATAATCACTGTGGGTTAAGTACTACCAAAGGTTGGCACTTAATTATTATCTTATTTATTGAAAGTTAATTTTATCTTCTAATTAGATGGTATCTTCTTGCCAGCGAGGACAATTCTACAGATTTTTTTTTTGATTACTTGGAGAGAGAAACAAATATTTTTAATAGTATCTTGATTTAGTCTTTCTAATATCGACTGTTAATCTTTAGATTTTTTGATAATTTAAGGTGAAGAGAGGAGGAAAAGATTGGGTACAACTGTGTTTAGGGAATAATTTAAAAGTGATTACTAGAAGAAAGTGCACTTAGTTTTCTTGTTCATATATTCTTTCTTATCTCTAGCATCAGTGCCAAAAGTAACAGTTGGCATAGAAGTGAAAATTGTCCAAAAAAAGACTGATTAATAACCTCAAAGCTGAAAGGAGATTACTAATTCAGAAAATGACAGTTGTAATATAGAAATCCAATATTAGTTTATAGTTGATTATCAGTTTTATACAGAAAATAATAGTGATAACTCTTTTTTTAGCCTTAATGACTCTGTCATTGAATTACTTCAAATTGTGATGATATTTTCTTCCTAAGAGCTGATTAATTTAATGTGTTCACACTTTGTTCCAATAATGGTCCCAAGATTACAGGTGGAATACTGGGACACAAAAATAACACAATATTTTGTCAGAGATGACCAAACTCATTAGATGCAGAGACAAAGCCAGAATTGGGTTTCTGGTTGGGTAGATTTACCCACCTCCTACCTTTCCCCATTAGACTGAATTTTAACAAACCAGATAGGCTTTCTCAGGTATGGAGACTTCAAATATGCTGCTGTAATCAGACAGCATGAGCTAACATATTTTAGAAATATACTTGACTTCATTTTAAATAGAGAACATTTATGTTTTCTCACTATTTCATGTGTAATGCAATATGAATAAAGCCCTATCCGAGTTTCATGTTTGTGGGGAAACTAGCATTACTGCAGATTAGTGACAGGGCAGAAAAATGACCTTATTATCTCTGTAATGGTAATAGTGTGCATCACAGGGAAACTTGTGTTGTTAAGAGTGAGTTGTTATTTTGTTGCAGATGCTTTCTGCGCAAGTTATTAATATATTGAATCAGAAAGATTGGAAAGTGCTATCTAGGGACTTAGGAATATAATTTATAAGTTTCAGTATTCACCTTTACTTGAAATATCATGTAAATCTGATTTTGTAGATGTATACACAAGCATAAACATGGTTTCACGTTTGTGTATACCTTTTCTTTCTTTATGGAATATCCTATCTATTTTTCTTGTGTCAAGTACCTCTGTCTCTAAGACCCACAGCAGTTGTATCCTCCGTGATGAAACCTTCTATCCCTGTAACCAAGTTGTTGCTTCCCTTTAGATTCCCAGAGCAATTTGTTCCCATTGCTATATTATGTTTTTATTTGTTGGCTTATGAATCTATTTCCATCTTTGTAACTCACAGTTGAGCATGTGCTTCTCAATGGCAATTCAGTTTTTCAATTCATATTCCAGCATCTTGCATAATGCCTGCATATATTGAGTATGCAGCAACTATTAAGTGAAAAATGTATATTAAACTTGGTATGTATATATATATTATTTACACACCTCACCTCTTCCAAAAATGTGTTTAAGATGGATTATAAGGAATATAGCAAATTAGAAGAAAACTGGAAGAAAAAAGGAGGAGGATGGGAAATAGAATGGGGCCAAGGATGAGCAAATTCACAGCATGAATCTCTAAGTGAATGTATAGTATGAATGAGTGCATTTGCATGTACACGGAAGTGTATATGTGGAAACTTACAATATACATTAAAAAAATCTGTTTGATATTTGCATTTTTACAATTTTGGCCTTGAAAAGATTTCTTATTTTTCTGAGTTGTTCATTTTGTCACTATTTATCTGATGCTGAAGTGTTTCTCTGAGGAATGCTTATTAGTGCTAAGATTCTAATGTAATCAGCGTGTGGTGAAATGGAGCGGCGTCAGTTAGTCCCACTTCTGTGAAAATAGGAATGTGTAATATGACTGTGTATGGTGCTCTTTAGCTTCTGAAGATTCGTGCTCTAACTCATGTCACCTGCTCTCTTTTAGAAAGCACATAGCCGTGGGGTAGGAATGCAAGAAAGCTAACTTGGAATAATAGCCTTTTCCTGGAATAAATATGTTTTAAATTAAATTTAGCTAAGAAGTACCTATGAATTCTAGCTTGCTTTCCAGGTGACTTGTTTGCCAAATTTAAATAAATGGACATATTAAAATTAATTCTTATTCTCCTGTTCTCAGGATAACGTTTAAGCAAATCTAAGAAGAGGTTTTTTTTTTTTTTTTATTCTAAGTATGGTGTTTTTAAAATAGAGAATACAACTTTGTTTGCTTTGTTGTTCCTTAGTTAATTGTTAAAATAATGAGGCCTTATTATTTGGGGTGATTTATTTAAGACAATAGAGCAATTAATTGCTCATTGGCAACCTGACAAAGGAAATGGGCCAAGATGCCAACCCATTTCTTGTGGTCTGCCAGCCCTTAGAGTTGTGTGTCCCAGGGATTTGCTAATCACCAGCTGGTAACTGATTTACAAGGCGGGAAAGACAGGAGGACTCTTGAATCATGGCCACTTACAAGTAAGATGGAATGTGTACTGGCTTTAAGCCTTGTCTGCTGGCATTCAGATGTTGCTGCCAGGGGAAAGACTTGATGATGGCAAAGAGCCTATGTGCTATCTTTGGTGCGTTTGTCCGATGTCATCAGCATTGTTCTTGACCCTCACTTTGGTTTAACAATTAAGACCTGCTAAGTAGAATATACCACTTCAGTGATATATGTGTGCCTCCCTGTTTATTTGTCCACCTGCCTGTCCATTCATCTATCCATCTGTCCATCTATCCATCCATCCATCCATCCATCCATCCATCCATCTATGCATCCATCCATGCAATGAATACTGGGGTTAAGCCATCAATGAATGGACTAGAATTAACCTCTGAAAGCATTGTTTACAATTGGGGCTGGCAATCTTTTTCTGTAAACGAACAGATGGTAAATATTTTAGGTTTGCGGACCATACTGTCTCTGTTGGAACTAGTCAGATCTGCTGTTGTAGGGTAGAAACAGCCATAGACACTGTGTAAATCAATGGCATGGTTGTGAGCCAATGAAATGCTGTTTACAAAAAAATGAACTTGCAGCTATAGTTAGCCCACCCCTCATTTAGACAGTGGAAGTATCTGACTCAACTTAGTTTGGGAGCTACACAAAAACTTTTAAAGAAGTGTATTAATGCTTATAAGTTTTCTAACACTGCTTTATTTTCCAGGTTTGTTAGCTTAATTATTGTGTATTTTGGGATTTATCTAAAAAAGTAATTTTATAGATTTTACTGTTTTCTTTTTTATTTAAACATATTAATCATTTAAATGATATTCAGCTCTCACTGACACTGATTATATAAATGTCATTGGATTGGAAATCTACAAAAAAACAAGGAATAAAATTCACCACTGTATCACCCGTAAAGCACCCATTACATTTAATAGTTTTTACTTATAAACATGATTTTAAAAACTACTTTGACATGGAAATATGGTCAAGATATATTGATGAGTGAAAAAAATGCAGATTGTAGAAGAGTTCTGAGCAGTGTGTACAATGTGATTCTATTTGTAAAAAGAAAAAATATTATATATGCATACACTAACATATGGTAAATATCTGAATAGATATGGAATCAGTTCTTAGTTTTCAAGCAAATGAAATCAACTCTCCAATATAAGCAGAAGAAATTTATTGAAGGATAATAAATTACTCACAGATTTCTGGAGTCCCTGAGAATCAGGTTTAGAGGCCATGTATCTAGAAGCAATACCCCCCAAATAACTGGTTCTGCAAAGAGGCCCTGGCAACTGTCAGTCTGAATCCTTGATACTACTAAGCCTAGATGCCGGATTTGCCTCCACTGTTAGCAGTATTCCAGAATGAATTGTAGACAGTTACTGCTCTTCTGTGTCATCAGCTTCCAATTCAGAGTCTGCTGTGGGTGCATTGGATTGCCAGAGCCCAAGTTTTGTGCCCTGGCTGCAGAGGAACCTTAGTGGGGAAGCATGTGGAACTCACTTCTGTAGTGGACAAAGGGCCCTGCCTCCTAAGGCAGGGGATTTACCAAATGTAGGAAGAGGATTCAGAATCTTGGATGCCAGAAAGAATGAGAGCTGTCTACAGCAGACACCTGGGAAATTGTTAGCATTAGTTACTTCTGGACGGTGGAGTTGGAAGGGCTAACTGGGAGCCTTCCAGAGGGAGGCTTTTACTTTAATTTTACTCTTCTGTCCTTTTTGAGTATACATATATAATAAAAAAGTCCATGGGGAAAATGAACAAAAGGGAACAACAGTTTTTTCCAGCATTTCCACTGATAATATTTTCACATAAGAACTCAAGAATGGCTAGGCGTGATGGCTCACGCCTGTAATCCCAGCACTTTGGGAGCCTTGCGGGGTGGATCACCTGAGGTCAGGAGTTCGAGATCAGCCTGGACAACATGTTGAAACCCTGTCTCTACCAAAAATACAAAAATTAGCAGAGTGTGGTGGTGCGTGCCTGTAATCCCAGCTACTTGGGAGTCTGAGAATCACTTGAACCCAGGAGGCAGAGGTTGCAGTGAGCTAAGATTGTGCCACTCCACTCCAGCCTGGGTGACAGAGTGAGACTCTGTCTCAAAAAAAAAAAAGGCCAGGCACATGCCTGTAATCCCAGCATTTTGGGAGGCCGAGGTGGGTGGATCATTTGAGGTCAGGAGTTCAAGATAGCCTCGCCAACATGGTGAAACTCTCTACTAAAAATACAAACTCTACTAAAAATACAAAATTTAGCCTGGCGGTAGTGGTGTGCACCTGTAATCCCAGCTAC
Source organism: Pongo pygmaeus (assembly GCF_028885625.2). Taxonomy (NCBI): domain Eukaryota; kingdom Metazoa; phylum Chordata; class Mammalia; order Primates; family Hominidae; genus Pongo; species Pongo pygmaeus. The sequence goes on from NC_072378.2 coordinate 79,722,074, forward strand.
TCGGGAGGCTGAGGCAGGAGAATCATTTGAGCCTGGGAGGCGGAGGTTGCAGATCACACCACCGCACTCCGGCCTGGGTGACAGAGTGAGACTCTGTCTCAAAAAAAAAGAACTAAAGAAGGCTTCTCAGCATAACTGGGCAGTTTTATCAACTTTGTACTCAATTTTATTTTGAAATTCAGTTTATAATTTTCTCCCAGATTCAGTCATATCTATATAACTTGATTGGGCAGAGAAGTTCATAAAATGGTTTTCTCTCAGATACCAGTGGCTTCCTTTTGGCTTGGTAGAGCTGATTTAGTTTATCTTTTTGAGGTCTACAGTATTCAGCTTTGAAAATTAAGGTGTTGTCAGTGACTCTGATTGATGAAGTGTTCATAGATCTAAGGTGAAAAAATATAATCTACTTTAAAATTTGGCCCTACTGTTTTTTCCAAACCCCCATAAATTTGCTACTTTCTAGAAAATTGATCTGAGAACTTAATTCAGTTTAATAAAGTTTTATCACATGTAATAACAATTTTTAAGAACAATTTTAGATTTACAGAAAAAGTATGAACATAGTACAGAGTTCTTAGATACCACACACCGGGTTTGCCTTATTATTAACATCTTACATACGTGTAGGATACAATTATTATAGTTAATAAACCAATATTGATACATTCTCATGACTAATGTTCCTTCTTTATTAAGATTTCTTTAGTTTCTAAAGTTTATTTTTTTGTTCCAAGATAGCTGATATATTTTATACATTTATATTGCATTTATTCGTCTGTGCAGTAATGTCATGGAGCCATATCATAAATGCTATTTCTGTTTTAAGTAATATAGAATTTAGAGAAACAAAATATAAAGCTTTGCTACAATGAGCTTCTTAAATTATTTTATGCTCAAGTGTCACCTCAGAAAAAATGACCTTTTTTTTTTTCCTGTTCTGTATTTAGCGGAAGAGGTCCCTATAGAACCATACAACATTCCACTGTCCCAGGCCGAAGTCATACAGGAAGGGAGTGATGTTACGCTAGTTGCCTGGGGCACTCAGGTGAGTAGCATTGATCCCAACTGTTAAAACCTACGTTGTGCTTGGAAGCTCTCATTTTAAATCCTGATACATGAAAAATTGAAAACAATGTTTTCTTTATATCTCAGATTAAGTCTGGTGCTACTGATGCTAATTTCTTTTTTCCCTCAACTTTATTGGTGTGTAATTGACAAATGAAATTATATATATTCAAGGTATATATGTGATGATTTGATATATGCATACATTGTGAAATGATTACCATAATCAAATTAATTAATGGATCCATCACCACACATAGTTACTATTTTGTGTGTGGGGGTGGGGGCGAGGACACTTCAAATCTATTATTTTCCCTAGTCACTGCTGTATATTAGATCCTGAGAACTTCCTCATCTTATAACTGAAAGTCTGTGGTACTGGTTTCTGAGTGAAGGTGAGGTGTCTATATATATTAAAATGTATACGCATGTGGTGGCCATAAATATATTACAACAATGTATTGATTAGAAACACATTTCTTTTGGAATACATGTATACCCACGTTACTTTTGCTGCAAGTGGCTATAATCTTTTTCATCACATTTCCTGCCGTCTCTCATGATTACTTTGCTGATCATGTTGACCCATCCACTGGTCCAGCCTCAAAATTCCATATCTTTCTTTTTTTCCAGTGACCCTCTCTACTGATCCACTTCATTTTCCCCCAGGCTTGTTGTCACTTTGCTCTACCTCCCAGCTTTTTCTCTGGCCACGAACTCCTATCTCTTCTACTTTTCTCTCTCCTTCTTTTAAAGATATGGTCAGTTTTTATTTTTCTGTATAAAGGAAATCCTTATTTTAGGAAATTTAGGGCAACACAATATAAAGAAGATAACAAAAATAGTTTTCAATATCATAAGCTCCTACTCTCCTTTCCTTTTGATTTTTGGCATGGAGAGCTAGAGTCCTCATGGTTTCTCACCTTCCGTGGGGTAACTCTGCTGCTTGGCGAGTTGTATCCCATTGATAGTGACCTTGGTGGGTGTGGCAAACCTTTTTGCTGTCCTTCTGTCCACTTTTTAATCCACATCTCTGTTACCGTCAGCTCATGACCTTACTTCTCTTTTTAATAGGGAAGTAAGGGTATATTAGATATTAATTCACATAACTTGTTCTTCCTCTTGCTTCTAATTCTTTCCTTCTTCCCTTTGTCTTTGAAGAAGAGGTGTCTGGTTTACATACCAACCTCTGCAAATCAGTTTCAGACGGCGTTCCATTTTACCTTCTCCAGGACTGTATATTAGCTAGTCCCTCTCTCTCCTGCATCTTCAGTTTTCCATTTCTTGTTGCTCTTATTTAAAAAGTATGTCTCTCTTCACTATTTAAAGAATTCCTTTCTCCTTAAATACCATTACATCTCCCTCCTTTTAACACTGAACTTGAACAACTGTTTTCTGGTGTCTATATTTAATTTCTTAAATTCATTATATTTTTGTAGCTGTGAGTTCTATTCCCACTAATTTACTGTTTTTGTCAACATTACTGATCTTCTAGTTGTTTAAATTCAGCTCTTATTCCTGCTATGGTATGTGATACTGGCTGCTATCCCTATGAAATCTTTTCCTCTTAAGTTTCTGCAATACACTGTCTCCTGGTTTTCTTTCTAGCTCTTTAACTGTCCTTTTTATCTCCTTTTTTTCTTTCCTTCCCTCCGTTTTTCCCTCCCACCCTCCCTCTCTTTCTTCCTTCCTCTCCTCGTGGTCCATTTTTTCCTTAAATGTTGGTGATTTTTACCCTTTACTTCTCCCTCTACATGCTTTCTACCTATTCGTGTGACTTCATTTACCTTCTGCATGCCATCTTTGTAATCAGTATTTGTGGTACTGACTTCTCTCTCTAAGCACCTCTTTCCATCTGTTTTCTAGACATCTATACTTGTTATTTTCGCAGAATATGGGATTCAACATATTTAAAACAAATTTTTGAATTCTCCATGCAGATCAATTCCTGAGACTTTAAATACTATCTCTAATAGTAATGTCAGAATTCAACTAGTTTTTGAGGCTAGAACCTTTGTAGTCATTCTCTGCATATTTTTCTCTTTATTTCAGGTTCATGTGATCCGAGAGGTAGCTTCCATGGCAAAAGAAAAGCTTGAAGTGTCTTGTGAAGTCATTGATCTGAGGACTATAATACCTTGGGATGTGGACACAATTTGTAAGGTATGAATATAATGGTGATAGAATGTCATTTCTCTGAAACCTTTGGCCAAATATGTTGTATATTTGCAAATAATTCTTTTGAAATTGTGAGCTACGTGAGCATTTTCATTTGACTTAAAACTTTTAAATTTGCAGCATGAAAGAAAGTTGTATAAACAGCTTCATGCTCAAGGAAACAAATCACTATAGAATTTATTTTTCCTCCTGTAGTTTCCTTTGTTTAAAATATTACAAAACGGGATCCTTTATGCAGTCACCTTGAGTTGAGTTATGTGAGTCATAGAGCATATCAAGGATGCTGAAGGCACCTGTGTTTTTGACTTCTTATTAGTTATGGTTCAGTAAGCTAGGTTTAATTTAGTCAGGTAAATTAAGTGATTTGGCTGAATTTTCATTTATCTTCTCTCCAAAAGTAATGGGGATGGATTTTTAAAAAACATAACTCTGTATATAGTCTTAATACTGTGGATTACAGTCTAAGGGTTACGTGGAGATTCTGGCTGCTCTAATTTACAGTTTCTATCTAAGTAGCCTCATGACCTTTGGCCTGATTACATTGGTCTTGTTTTTACTCTTAAGATTTACATAGCCAGTTCCCTCTTAAGAATATAGCTTAGCTCTCATTTACTTCTTTATATCCAGTATCTTTCACACCAATGTCAAGATAATTTAAGAAGCATCTATTTTCATATTGATACAAAGAAGGTTAAGCACTCTGTTTGTAGTAGTCTTATCAAGTAAGTCTAGCTACGTGTATTGTAAATTATAGGTACCTAGTCTTAATAGATAAGTACAATAGATATATGTACGATTAATAGATACATGTACAATTACATGTAAAATTGTAGGAAACAATGACATCTATTATTTTTTCTTGATACACTCTATAGTCCTAAGACGTAGGGCATTTTATATTTACCACTTTTAAGAGCTTTGGCATTCTCATAGCTTTTACAGGCTATTTCTTGGGTTAGTTACATGAAAATAACCTGCAGATACTACTGCTGTAAAAGTGTAGCCTAGGATGTTTTTAGGTGAAGAGTGTTTTATAATTTAGTAGAAGATGTAAGATTTGTTATAGTAAATGTTTCTGAAGACTCACTTGACACCATCTAAACACTTGACATACTTAAAAATGATCCTGAGCCATTCTATTTGTAGTTGCTGTAATTAAGAGCTATATTTCAGATTGAGTTATTCATAGCTTCATGAAAATAATTTAATGCTTTTTGCAGGCATTTTCAAATCAAGTCAGACACTGGGTTTTCTTTCAAATAGCCAAATGTTCCAAATTATAGTTAAACTAGAGTTGGCTTCTTGTTTGCAACATGTATCCACCACTTATCCTGGGGTTTGTATTTTTAGTGTAGATGGTGCTTTTGTATAGGGATATGATGTTTTGTCATGGCGCAGTGCAGAGGGCATTCACATATATATGGTCAGGGCAAGCACTTTTAGAACTTTATTTATGTATCTATCTATATATATAAATAATACCTTAAACATTCAAAAAACATTTGTAGCAGCTTATGGTAAAGCACAAGTATACTAATACTTCATTTTGGCAACCGTGGAAGCAAAGAGAGGAGAGTTAGGGGCAGAAAGAAGGATGAAGTTGTTTATATTTACATCGATATCAGTTTGCTTTTGCATCACTGTATTAAATCTACTGGTTGCATCTTAGTCTGATCCTAGAATGCAGATCCATTTTCCTTAGGGCTCTATCCTACTGGGAAAGATGAAAGAGGAGACAAGCGATCTCTACTGAATGAGAAAGTGATGCATCAGACCTCTGACTTATTAGTGTCATTATTTTGTTTTGTTTTGGGATGCTTTCATCCGGTTGTGACAGTGAAAGCCAGCTTCTTGATTGCTTTGGGTCTATTTGAGACTCTCTTTATTGCTGATGATGGTACCTCTCCTGTTTTCTTTTGATGTATCAAAAGAGGTAAAGTTTTGATACTTAGCTTTTTCCTCCTAGGATTTAGAGATGATTTTAAAGAAGAGGGCCCTAAAACCAAATATGTATAAGGAAAATCAGGGTTTTTTTCCCCCCAGAGTGAAGCTTTTTTAATTCATCTTGATGAATTCTATAATAACCAAAATTTATATTATAATCTCTTTTAATTAGCTGTGTTTTATCAGTTGTTTTTGTCTTATGACTCATTATAGCCCTGAGTTTTATTCATTATGTGTCAACTAAACCCCAATATATATCTTTTGGAATGCCTGATCAAGAAAAGAAAGCATATTAAAGGCGAAAATGATTTGTTGAACACACATTATCATACTCTATACACTAAAATGCCTCTGGGACACTTGAGGAATTCATACTTCTTGCTTAATCCTTGATACATGGTTTGGAAGTTATAAACCAAAATAAATAGTTGCTCGGGGATAGAGAAAGGAGCAGAGTCTTTGAATGTTGCTCAAGGGAGTTAAAAAATTGGAGACTTAAATGGTCCTAGAAACCACAGCTAGTTTTTCCACCCAATTCTGAACTTGATATTAAAAAGCTAAGCTGGAGACTTCTGAAAAGCATAGTAGAAAATTCTTGAGTTTTGAAGTGCTTAAGAGACAGAGACCTACCCTGTGCCATGGGTGTGTGTGTGTGTGTGTGTGTGTGTGTGTGTAAGTGGATTGGCTTAAGAGAATCAGCTGTGTGAGTTCAAAGCCCTGAAATGAGTGGCACGTTGACTTATAGCTGCTTTTTAGTTGGCTACACTTGCTATTTGGTCTCAACCAGGTGTGTAGAATCCAGGTGTATAGAGCTCATATTTTGTGGGGCTGTAGTGACAAAATTGAAATTGTGAGGGGATTTAAACACATACTTGACCTTTTATTTGCCAAATTCTAAAGGTGTGACTGGTGAAAGGTAAGTAGAAAATATCTGGAAAGTGAAGCTATCACTTGATAATGAAGTAACAAAGACCAATCATACTCTCAATTGAAAGCCATGGAGAGTTAGATCTTACAATTAGAGGCAAACCAGATGTAGACCAGGTCATCTCAAACCCACAACACAGCCTCTACCCCTTTGAGTTTTTATTGAATTATGTACTTTTACTCTATCTGCCCAGCAGAGCAAGGAGTCAATCCTCTCATTATCTGGAACTTCTATAAACCAGCATTCAATAAAAAACTAAGTAGATGAAGAGACAGGAGTATTTGATCAATAACAAAGGGGAAAGAAACAATAAAAGGCAGAAGCACAGCTGATCCAGATATTGGAGTTAGCAGACAGGGACATCTTGATAGTTATGCTTAGGAACATAGAGAAAATAAGGAACAAAAGAGGTAAAGGGGGGAGAATTACCCTAGAAAGTTGTGTGTGTGTGTGTGTGTGTGTGTGTATCTACATATATGTATATGGATCAAGTAAACTTTGTGGAGCCATCAAAAAAATATATCCGACAATAAGAACTCAATGAATAGGCTTATAACATATTGGACTCAGTAGATGATAGCAATAATGAACCGGAAGTCTAGTTAATAGAAAATGTCCAGATTGAAGCACAAGTCAGAAAAGAGGATAAAACACATTTGGGATCTGGTCAAAAGATCTGTCTTATATACAATTTGAATTCCAGAAAAAGAAGAGAGAGAAAATCACTAACAATATCTAAAAAAAAATTCTCATGAAGATTTCAGAACATCATTACACAAGCTTTGTTAACTTTTAAGAAGATTATATTCAAGGAAAACCACACCTGTATGCACAATGGCATAACATGCTTAAATTGCTGACTGTGCTAGCCTACAATTCTATACTCAGTGAAAATATCTTTTTAAAATTAAGATGAAATAAAAATAGTTTAGGCAAACAGAAACTGAGAGAATTTATCGCTAGCAGGCTCTCACTAAAAGAAGGTACTGCAAGGGAGCTCCCTTCGGCAGAAGGAAAATGATTCTAAAAGAAAATATGGAGGAGAGCATACACTATAGCTTAGTATTGATTATCCAAAACAGTAGTCATAATTTTCTGTGAAAGTTTAAGTTTAGTGAAGTTTAAGTTAAATATATGGAATTGAAATGTAAGACAATAAAAACACAAAAGCTAGGGGTCTTACATGGAGTTAAAATGTTCTGTTGTTCTAGGATTATTATGAAGTGTAATGTTCTGATTAGGTTATAATCAAGGAAACAAGTTATAATCTCCAGTGTAACAACTGAAATAACAGGGAAAGAATGCATATCTAGAAAGTTAATAAGATAACTATAAATTAATAAAAATATTTGGTTAATCCAAAATAAAGAAATAAGTATGAAAAATGGATTGGTCAATAGATAACAGATGATAAGATGATATAAACCCAAATATAGAAGTAATTAAATTAAATACAAAAAGATTAAATAAATGTAGTAAAAGTCTAAGATCCTCAGACTTCATGAAAAACAACTACCACCACCACATGTAGCTTAAAAAAGGCATACTTTAAATATAAAGACATCAAAATGTTGAAAATGAAAGGATGGGAAAAGAAAGCTGGTGTAGACATACTAATTTCAAATAAAGCATTAAGGCAAAAAGGACTACTAGAAGTGAAGAGGAGCATTTCATAATGCCAAAGGGACCAGTCCACTGTAAAGATACCATAATCCTAAGTCTATTTCGTCCTTAATAACATAGTTTGAAAATAAATAAAGCCATAAACTAAACAAAACACAGAACTCAGAAGAGGTATGAACATATTCATAGTTACAGCAGGAGACTTTAAGACATCCCTCTTGGCCGGGTGCGGTGGCTCAAGCCTGCAATCCCAGCACTTTGGGAGGCCGAGGCAGGTGGATCACGAGGTCAGGAGATCGAGACCATCCTGGCTAACATGGTGGAACCCCGTCTCTACTAAAAATATAAAAAAAATTAGCTGGGCGTGGTGGCGGGCACCTGTAGTCCCAGCTACTCGGGAGGCTGAGGCAGGAGAATGGCATGAACCCAGGAGGTGGAGGTTGCAGTGAGCCGAGATCGTGCCATTGCACTCCAGCCTGGGCAACAGAGCAAGACTCCATCTCCAAAAAAAAAAAAAAAAAGGACATCCCTCTTAAATCTTGCTTAATCAAGCAGACAAAATCTTGTTAAGTGTACAGAAGATCTGAACAAAGCAATTTGTAAAGTTGTCCTAATTGTGCACCAAACTATCAATAGAATATGTAGCATTTGTCAAAATTGGCCAAATGCTGGGGCATAAATATAACCTTAAAAAATTCCAAAAGCTTGGAGTCATTGAGATTATGTTCTCTAACAATAGTGGAATTCAGTTAGAAATCAAGTGAAAGAAAAGGACAACTAGAAAAGCCTCAACTTCCTACAAATTAAGTACCTTACTCTAAATAACCGTGGATTACAGAAGAAACTCAAAAATTAGAAAAGAGATTGAACTGAATGTTAATGAAGATACAATATATCAAAAGTTTCAAGAACCAGCTTAAGCCATGCTCAGAGGAAACTTTATAGCTGTAAATGTATAAATTTAGGAAATAGGAATTAGAATTAAAAAAATTAATGATCTGAATTTCCATCTCCAGAAAGAAAATCAAACCTAGAGAAAGTAGAAGAAATGAAGTAATCAAGAGCAGAAATTACTGAAATTGAATCTGTAGAGTAGAGAAATTTAATAAAGTAAAATTTAGATCTTTGAAGAGATTAATGTAATTGATAAACTTTTAACTAATGGAAAAAATAGGGTAAAAACAAATGACAAATATTTGTTTGTATGATGAAGAGCCCACAGACAATGGTAAGACAAAGAGGATGTTATGAATAATTTTACAAATAAGTTTTGAGTAAAGTTGACAATTTCCTGGAAAAATATAAGTCATTCAACATTGATACAAGAGGAATTAGAAAATCTGAATAGTCATGATCTATTAAAAAATTAAATTTAATGTTATTAACTCTCATACAGAGAAAACCCCCGGCCTAAATGGCTTTATTGGTGAATTCTCTAAAATATAGTCCTTATGCAAACCCTTATGGAGAGTGGAATCAAAGAGAAAACTTTCAAATTCTTTTTATAAGGCCAGCATAATCTTAATATCAAACGTATTTAGGACAGTATAAGAAAGGAAAATTATAGACAGCTTTTAAAATAAATGTAGATCACATAATGTTCATAAATATTCACAAAGCAGTTGATACAATTCCTCATATTAATAGAAAACAGGAAAAAAGACCTGACTACCTTGATAATGCAAGAGAAGTATTTATTAAAATTCAATATTTATTCATGATTAAAATTTCATAGCAACCTAGAAATGGAAGTAATTATCTTACTCTGGTGAAGAGTAGTTGCAAAATGCCTGCAGCAAAAATTATAATTCCTAGTGAAATTTTGACAGCTTTCCTCTTGATATTAGGACTATCTAGGGAAAAATTTAGTGATACATATGTCAGAACTTTACACAGAAAATCACAAAATATTATTCAGGAAAATTAAAGGCCCATAAACTGAAGCATATAGCATGTTAGTGGATTGTAAGGCCAAGAAGAGCCAGAGCAATCTTGAAGAAGAACAAAACTGGAAGACTTAATTATCAAATGTTGAGATGTGTTATTAGTGCTGAGTAATTATAACATTATATAGGTATAAAAATACACAAATAGACCAGTGGAATAAAATAAGAGTCTAGAAACAGACCTGCTGGTTATCTGATTCAGGACAAAGGTGACTTTGCAATTTTGAGAGGAAAAGGTAGTTTTCTCAATAGAGGATATTGATTCATTTGGGTACTATGAAAAATAATTATATTAACTCTTACCACACAAGCCTCAATTACAGCTGAGTTGCAGATCTAATTGTGAAAGGAAAAAATAATGCTCTTGGGAGAAAGCATAGGTGAATATGTTCATGTGATCTTGTGCACTAATAAAACACTAACATTAAAAAAGGGCTGATAACATTGTGCTTCATTACATTTAAGAAAATTTATTCATCAAAAGGGCGCCAATAAGAGAGGAAATAGGTAATCTACAGATTTGGAGAAACTCAAGGAAACTTATATCTGGAAATATAAAGTACTTATACAATCAAAAAGAAAAGACCAATATCCAATAAAAATATGGGTAAAAGTCTTGAAAAGGTACACTAAGTGTTGGCAAGAATGTGGAGCAATTCAACTCTCGTAGACTATTGTTGGTAATATAAATTTGTACAACCATTTTGGAAAATTGTTTGGCAGTATCTACCTGAACCCTGTAACCTAGCAATTCCAATCCTGTATGTGTATATATGAAGAAATATACAAAAAAAAAATACAGAAGTATTCATAGGAACATTACTTCTAGTAGCCCCATACTGTAAACTGCCGAAGTACTCATCAACTAGAGAATGGATCAATAATAAGTAAGTATAATATTGTTCAGCGATGAGAATAAATGAACTAAAAATGTAATGAAATAATGTGTATTCATCTCATAAACACAAAGAAGCCAGACTCAAGTAAGTATATACTGAATGATTTATATAAAGGTAAAAAATAGACAAAACTAATTAATGGTGTTAGAAGTCAGGCTAGTGATTATCATGAGAGTGGTTAATAATTGGAAGAGTGTGTAAGGGCTGAGTTGCTGGTAACAGTTTCTTGTTCTGATTGCTGATTATTCAGGTTAAATTTTTGAAAATTGAGCAGAACACTCACTTGGTGCACCTTTTTTGTGTATATGTTAAACTTGAACAAAATTTTTAAAAAAGAAATAAAAAGAAGCACTATCTTCTGTTTAATTTTTTTCTTTTACTTCACATTGTAGTGAGCCCTTTTATGGACTCAGGGAGAGCCTTGGTGTCCTTAGCCAGGAAGAGTTTCCTTTTATCATGCAGCTCTGTCCACACCCTATGTTCAGTTTCTCCCAGCAACTCAGCTCAGCTGTCATGCTGATGTGAAACAGGAGCTCATAAGTAGGGCTGTTCTCTCCCAAGCCTTCCCAGGAGTAAGAACAGTGGTTAAGGTTATGGGCTTTAATGGACTTTCCTGCTGACATGCAGACCACATTCAAAATGAGTTAAAAAGTGAGCTGCACTGTTAACAAAGCAGTGGCCAGGCCGAATAGCTTTTGAGGTGCTGTCAAGCTTGAAAGGAAGATTTTTCTTAAATAAGGAGAAATTCAGAGAAGCTGCCTTCAAAAATAAGAACTTGATTTTGGCAGGAGAATAAACAAAATGCTTTGAAAGAAACTCAGATTCTCAAGCATCATTGTCATTTAACCTAGAATCAACTACATAACAACACTGCAAAAAAAGAACTGAAGCACAATCATTTACAAGGTCTAGGTGATTTTCTCATATCTATAGAGAAGAAAAAACTGACACTTATAATTCTGACATGTTTAAACTTTACCTGAAGATTAAATTATGCTAATTATTAAAATGTATAAGAATTTGCCTTTATACCATACAGTCTTTTTAATTTATCTTTTTCTGGTGTGTCCTGCCTCCCAGATTAAATTCCAAAGCATATCCTGCTGGCTTTGCCTACATAATATGTCCAAAATCTGACCACTGCTTGATCCTGCTCCAGACTACTAGCATTTCTCACCTGGGTTTTGGCCATAGCCACCTAACAACTGTCTTGCGCTTCTGACCTTTCCTTGCCATAGGCAGAGTTGATACTTTTAATCTGAGTCATATCATGTTCCTTCTAGTCTCAAAAGGCCTCAGTGATTTCCCATTGAGAGAGAAGTCAAATTCCTTACCATGGCCTACAAGAATTTACCTGATTTCATCGCTTTCCACCTCCCACCACCCATCCACCCTTTAGAAAATGTTCTTTCTCCAGAAAGCCCCTTCATTCACTCTGTTATTCTATCGGGGGAACCTGCCCCCAATATTTCAACATAGATTCTTTCTATTTTCCATAAGTGTTGGCCAGCTGAGAAATAAAGAGAAAGAGTACAAAGAGAGGAATTTTACAGCTGGGCCGCCGGGGGTGACATCACGTATCAGTAGAACTGTGATATCCACCTGAGCCTCAAATCAGCAAGTTTTTTATTTATTAAGGGTTTCAAAAAGGGAGGGGGTGTAAAACAGGGAGTAGGTACAAAGATCACATGCTTCAAAAGGCAAAAAGCAGAACTACTAATAAGGGTCTAACAAAGAGCACATGCTTCTGAGGGAACAGGACAAAGGGAAAAAGCAGAACTACCGATAAGGGTCCAACAAAGATCACAAGGCAAAGGGCAAAAGCAGAACTACTGATAAGGGTCTATGTTCAGCGGTGCACGTATTGTCTTGATAAGCATCTTAAACAACAGAAAACAGGGTTCGAGAGCAGAGAACCAGTCTGACCAAAAGTTTACCAGGGCGGAGTTTTTCCTCACCCTAATAAGCCTGAGGGTACTGCAGGAGACCAGGGCGTATCTCAGTCCTTATCTCAACTGCATAAGACAGACATTCCCAGAGTGGCCGTTTATAGACCTACCCCCAGGAATGCATTCCTTTCCCAGGGTATTAATATTAATATTCCTTGCTAGGAAAAGAATTTAGCGATATCTCTCCTACTTGCATGTCCGTTTATAGGCTCTCTGCAAGAAGAAAAATGTGGCTCTTTTTGCCTGACCCTGCAGGTGGTCAGACATTATGGTTGTCTTCCCTGGTTCCCTAAAAATCGCTGTTATTCTGTTCCTTTTCTGGTGCCCTGATTTCATATTGTTCAAACACACATGTTTTACAATCAATTTGTACACTTAATGCAGTTATCACAGTGGTCCTGAGGTGACATATATCCTCAGTTTACAAAGGTAACAGGATTAAGAGATTAAAGTAAAGACAGGCCTAAGAAGTTATAAAAGTATTATTTGGGAACTGATAAATGTCCATGAAATCTTCACAATTTATGTTCCTATGCTACAGCTACAGCTGGCCCCTCCATTCGGGGTCCCTGACTTCCTGCAACATCATTCTGTTAGGCACTACACAAATACCATTAAGGCCTTCCTTGACCAGCTTATTTGATACTGAATCCTATCAAGACTTTCTTTCACCTTTTCCTTCTTTCCCCTTCTCCGTAGCGATTAGCATGAGCTAAAATGTTATGTACTCTTGTTATTTACATTGTTGATCTTTCTTCCAAGTTCTATGACAGCAGAAATTTTTGTCTTTTGGTTCAAAAATTCCCAGTACCTGCAACAATGACTGTGATAGGATTGGTGCTCAATAAATACTTGCTGAAAAATAATAAATATTAGCAAGAGAAAGTTTAACAATGCTATGAAAACTGTTGTAATATTAAAATGTTTTCAATTTGGTGCTTTTTCTTATTCTTGGTGCTCATAAAAAAGTTTAAAAAGTAACTTTAGAACAGTATTCTATGAATAAATACATTAGTTTATTCTAAATTGAAATATTTATTTAAAAGTTTTAGGTTTTGCTTTGACCTTGCATTTGATTTTTCTTAATGGTTGTCTATGTTTCATAGTGGCATATAGAAATTACTTATTTGAATTCTTATTAGAATAGGAACAGTTTATCTACTTTGAAAGGCAAAGTGAAATTGACTGTACAGTAAACTTCAGTTATGCTTAATTTCTAAGAAATGAGTTTTATGGATAATTACATTTTCTGAATAGATGGGAGTTAACTATTTGTATAGCAGCTTTTAAAACTGGGTCTGTCCTGCTGAATTTCGTAGCCATCACAGCCACTGTGCACTGCTTTAGATGAGGGTTCCTTGTTCAAATACACCCTGTTACAAGATACTGTCTCCCAGTCTTCCCTCCCCCTCACTCTCTGCTCAAAGCAATCTCCTACCTTTTTGAAGTTCTTGGGAAGTGGTTTTTTTTTTTTTTAATTTTAACAAAATTAGGAAATGATAGAGAAAAGATCTTCATTTCTGTTCCCTCCGTTTTTCTCTCCAGCTCTTTTTCCTGCTTTCCATTTCTTTTCTCTTTTAAACATAGGTTATGTAGTAGAAGATGAAGACATACTCATAGAAATGAATAGTTGTTCTTTGGGTACATATTGGGCATGTCTAGTCTCAAGATATTTTAGGGGTAGTCTATCATAGGAGCAGGACAAGGCGTTAGGGGAAAGGAGCTAGAAGTAATTCAGCTGTGGCATGAGGGAGTGACTGTAGCTGGGAGGGAAGGCTCAGTGTCCTTGGACTTAGCATTCTTTCCTCCCATCCTTTCACCCCAGTTATTTCCATTCTTGCTATAGAAAACTTCATTGGGGGAACTGGATAATAGCAAGACAGGCACTAAGGCTGGCAGAGTTAGTGGGAATGGGGAGGATCAGGGAGCAGAGGTCTTCAGCAAAAAAGGAAAGGGGAAGTAGAACTGGAATGGGGAAGGAATCAAACCTCAGTAATTGGATGAAGGACCAAGTTTGTTTACTCTTTGCATTTGCACCTGGGTGTTAATCAGTAAGTATTTGTGAATGGTGCAAAAGATGTTCTGAAGACCCATAGATTAAATTAGAAATTTAATTCTAATTTGTTAGACTGAATAGCTTTAAACTGGTTTTATTGAGAAGTTGAAGAATTTGTCTGTAAGGAATCTCTAATATTTAAGTATTGCCAGTTAAAATATACATTTTAAAAATTGGTTACTTGAACTTATGTGAATAATTCCATGACTGAATACTAGTTATTTTGCTTGAGGCTATGTCAGTTTGAGGGGAGCAGAGTGGGACAGAGAGTGAGCTAATCAAGAACATTCTCAAACAGTTGAGGGGTTGGGATGGAAAGGGAGCTAGTAACTACCTATAACCACTAGAGGCCTCTCTTAGGCCAAGTTTCATGGTTAATACCACTAGGTTTCCACAGCGGGGCCTGGCTCTGCCATTGTAAATTAAACTTATGTTATAATTCTGAATAAATAATATGACAGTAGTTTTATTCTAGGGCATTATTATAATGTAACCTAAATGGTTTAGCTTATATATCAGAATAACTGATGATCTCGTGAATTGAAAACAACAAATTAGAATTATTTTCTCTCTTCTTTTTCTCTAAACCTTTAGTTAAAAATGTAATCAAAGACTATTGCTAGGTAAAATTATATGTCTTCTTGACAGTACAAGGATATGTGGGTTTAAAATTATTCTTGTTACATGTTGTGTTTAATTGTTGCGAGTAGTTTATATTTCTGATGGTAGACTGTAATCAAGTCGTTTTAAGTCATATGTTAAAAATTGTGTGTATTTCTTTCATGCTTATAATAAGCCTCTAATATAAAAAAAACTAAGAAATGATTCAAAAATCTGTTAGACTTAAATGCTTTTCCTTAGGCGTAGGGAAAAATGGTCTCATTTTGAGTTTGGAATTATTTCGGATATGGTTTGACCTTGCAGAGAAAGCAGGTAGGGCGGTGCCCTCCTCTCAGATGAGAATAGTTTGTTTTTCTGTTCCAAAACAGGATGGCTGACAATTTGAAAGTTGGTCCCTCTTGCCAAGTCATTCTTCCTGTAGGATTTTCTTTGTCATGATCACAACTAGTTAGTTGTACTAATTGGAACAAGCTCTGGGCTGTTGGATGCTATATTGGGATGTGGCTACTACATTGATTGTCCTGCCTGACAGCCCTTGACCACTTCCTTTAAGTCCTATGAGGGCAGGGAATTTTGTGTATTGTGTTCATTGCTATATCCGCTAGAGTCTTGAAGAGTTTAGAATATAGTAGATGCTCAGTAAATATTTGTTGAACCATCTAAAAAATAACATGTGGCATTTGGTTTTTCAGTGAAAGAAATTAAAGAAGAAACTGGTAAATCCTCTAGAAAGAAAATACACTGAGATTATCAGTCATGCCATGGGGTCTATTTTTATTATGATTTACATTTTAGGTACATTTTAAAGAAGATTAAAATAATAACTATGGGTTCTGACCTAATGTTATATTTTTTTAATATATATATATATATATATATATATATTTTTTTTTTTTTTTGAGGCCGAGTCTCACTCTGTCACCAGTCTGGAGTGCAGTGGCACGATCTTGACTCACTGCAGTCTCCGCCTCCCGGGTTCAAGCGATTCTCCTGCCTCAGCCTCCTGAGTAGTTGGAACTACAGGCGCGCACCACCATGCCTGGCTAATTTTTTGTGTTTTAGTATAGACAAGGTTTCACCATGTTGGCCAGGATGGTCTCGATCTCCTGACCTCGTGATCCACCTACCTCGGCCTCCCAAAGTGCTGGGATTACAGGCGTGAGCCACCGCGCCCGGCCAATATATCTTACATAATAGGACTTAGTTCCTGGTAAATGGTAAATTAAAAAAGTTAAAACTACATATGTTATGCATGTTTCCTTTTGTATTCAAACAGTTCTTCTAATTAGACATCAGTGTCATTATTTTATAGGGAAGAAAACTGAGGTGTGGGGAAGGTGGAGCAGTTTACAGCCAGTGGGGGACAGCACTGGCTTCAACCCAGGTTGCTGGATAATAAAAATTGTCACTTGAGAGTTTTGCTGATTAAATGCTTCTAAATGTCAGCTTATAACATATTTTATCACATGTCAGGAATTTTCTTTCATATTTGCCCACCTTTATAATATAAAGATATGTGTTTTACAGGTGGGCAAATGTGACCTGTATACACCTTGTAAATCACACTACCATATTTTCTTTCATTTAGCATTTTTTTCCTTCCACATGGAACTGGAGAAAGCAAGATTAAATTATATAATTATATTGTTCTATTTCACATCCCACCTGATGTGTTTTTGGTGTCCTCTTATACACTTAAATTATTTGAGTTTGACTCAAGTTTTCATTTTGTTTAAACTGTTTGCTTTCACTGTTACGAATAGCAGTGAAAAGAAAGAAATCCATTACCTCATTTCATAATGAAAAAAGATTATAGGTACATTATGTTCTTAGTTTAACATTTTAGGTGTAATATAAGAAATCTAAATGTGTTGACTTTCTGTTCTTTTCTTTGATGGCGTTTAACTCTCTCCCATTAAACTGGTACTTTTTTAATGAAATTGTATTTATTCTGTAATCGTTAAGAATTTCTTATCTTTTCTATTATAACACCCTGGCTTTGCAGTGCTGAGCTGTGATAATTTAACTTAAAAATTTATTGAAACTGTGATGTACAAAGGTTTAACAAAAGGATATTACTTTTCTAGTTTATTCCAAAACTGGGGCCAGCTATGGTGGCTCACTCCTGTAATCCCAGCACTGAGCCTGAGGCGGGTGGATCACCTGAGGTCAGGAGTTCGAGACCAGCCTGACCAACATGGTGAAACCCCACCTCTACTAAAAATACAAAAATTGCTGGGCATGGTGGCTGGCGCCTATAATCCCAGCTACTCAGGAGGCTGAGGCAGACAAATGCTTGAACCCGGGAGGCAGAGGTTGCAGTGAGCCGAGATTGTGCCATTGTACTCCAGCCTGGGCAGCAAGAGTGAAACTCCATCTCAAAAAAAAAAAAAAAAGAGTAAGAAAAAAGAAAAAAACAAAACAAAACTGGGGCTACTCTTACCAGTCATGAATAGTCAATCTTTCCAAACACATATACTTTCTGTGCTTTTATTTTTTTTCTTCTAGGAACTTGGTTTGTTTCTTTACATGTTTATATTTTCTTTTATGTGTTTAATTAAGTTATATAGTTTCTTACATAACTATTTCACAACTCAAGTTTATTTTTTAATATTCTATATTTGGCGTTGTGATCGTATCATTACAGTTTTTTCTGTATTTCCCTTTCCTTTTTCTTTTTCGAATGTGGCAGAAGAGATTTAAAAATTCAAGCAATCCATTAACATAGCACTAAAACACACAGTACCATGGAGCTTATAATGCGAAGTATCATCTTCCCTCCCTGTCCCTACTCCCTAAACATAGCCACTTTTAACCATTTCTGTATTTTATTCTTCTGAAGGCCACTTCCATATCTCTAGCAATACATTGCACAGATATTTCTGCTATAATGGAGTATATACATTTCTGCAGAGTAAATTGGATTCTCCATGCATGCTCACTAAAAATAACAGGGTTTATGGAAAAAAAAAGTGCGTGTAGCAAACCACTTAAAACAGCTTGGTAACTAGAGCGAAGAAGGGTTTTTAACCAGAGTCAGGAAGGATTGAGCCTGTTGAGTTATGGAGTTCAGGGCAAATGCATCAAAGTTGGGGAGAAAGATGTAATAAACACTTCTAAATCAGAGCAGATGGGCCAGCCTGAGCCAAGAGACATAGTGCATGGTACTATATTTCTCTGAGGCTTGAGTCAGCACTGTGGCTCTGCTTTGCGTTTTGCTTTGTTCCTAAGTGGCATAAAACAATGTGCTGGGGCAGATTGTACATATGCCAACACGACTAGGGTGGTTGCCGCCACTTCTCACTGGAAACACATTTCATACTTGTGCCAGGAAAATGGACTTTTCCTTGCTCAGTCCGTTCCCTCATGTGTTTCACTGCTGAGTTAGGTTTTGTCGGTGGAGCCTGGGTCACATCTTTATCTTAGCCGTAATGGAGGCTAGAAAACATAGTTTTTTTATATTCTACCTTGGAAAAGTGGAATTCATAATTAGGAGAACTATCAAAATGTGGAGAATATGTTAAAAACTTTTAGATTTTTCAGGAATCAGAAGCCTACCACACACACATGCACTCATGCACACACATGATTATAGGTGTATACACGCACATGTATGTGTGTGTATCAATGTCCGTAACTTTTGATTTATAAATTTTAACATAATTTATTCACCACTATGACACATAACAGTTTAGTGGGCTTGCATTCCCTGCTGTCTTCATCTCACATTTCCTCAGTTATGAGTTATGATATTACCTGTATTTTATTTTTTCTACTGATTACCTCTTTATTGTAATTTATTTCAATTTCTATATCTTACTCCATTAACTTTTCTTAGAATCTTTTGACCTCTCACTATGTAAGAAGATGATGTTAATGCCCTCTACTCCTATATCCACTACTCTTTCCTCTCTTCCAATTCCCATTTTCTGTCAGCTGATTATTTTTACATTGCCAAGACTGAGAACATTACATTCTGTTTTATAACCGAAATGAAATAATTAAACCCCTGATTTTAAAAGTTGAAAAGCAGTATACACTGTTAATATTATTATGATAACAAATATTTTTTACCACTGTTGGGGGTAAGATTTTATTTTATTTTTTCACTTGAGGTCCAGTGCTTCGTCTTTGGGACCCTAAAAGGAGATTCTCTTGGCATCTAGATCAAATGGTTTGCCTTTTTAATAGTGCATTAACTGTTCAATGTCCTGCCACATTCTGAATGTTTCATATTTGGGCCATGGCATTCTTTTAGATTCTTTTGGATTTTTTAGTTTTAATTACCTTTCATTTTCTCTTTGAAAAATCAAGACAAGGCTTTAAAATATCTTGAAGATCACTCATATTCTTTTTTGGAATTTACTTTTTTTTTTTGAGACAGGGTCTCGCTCTTGTCACCCAGGCTGGAGTGCATGTTATTATCTCAGCTCACTGCAACCTCTGCCTCCTGGGTTCAAGCTATTCTCCTGCCTCAGACTCCCAAGTATCTGGGATTACAGGCATGCACCACCATGCCCCACTAATTTTGTATTTTTTAGTAGAGACGAGGTTTCATCATGTTGGTCAGTCTGATCTCAAACTCCTGACTTCGGGTGATCCACACACCTCGGCCTCCTAAAGTGCTGGGATTACAGGCATGAGCCACCGCACCCAGGCTACTCCTAGTTCTCTAATTTCCTTTTCCAGTCTTGACTACCCTTCTCTACACCTGTTGCACAGCAATCGCCAGGGATGTTTCTCCACTTCACTCTTAAAGGCACCATTTCCTGGGTCCTGTGATTTGCTCTTTCTTGGTTGTCTTTCTCATTTTGTTGGAGTACATTCATAATTAACTTTTTAAAGCAAAGGGCATATTGAGTGCAGGAGGTTTTCTGACACTTGTGTTAGGTAAAATGTTTTTATTTGGACTCACATTTGCTTGATATTTGGCTGCGTATAGTATTCTAGGTTCACAGTAACTTTTACTTAATGCTTCATTATATACTAGTGTCACATTGGGGTAGAAAATTTTGATGCCACCCTGATTCTTATTCTTTCATACATGATCTCTCTGTGTGTTTGTTTTTCTGGAAGCTTTTGTGATTTTTTGATACGTTTTATACTGAAATATTACAGGTGTGAATCTAAATGTGAGTCTGTTTGACTCATCTTGTTTTGCTTCTCATGACTTTCCTCTGGGAATGGCCTACATATTTAAGGATAATTATATTCTTTCTTTTTTGTATATTTTCTTTTCATAAAACTCTTAGCAGTTATGTGATAGACCTGCTAGGTTGATTCTGTTTCTCATTTTTTCTCTCCTAGTTTTTGTGGTGTTGTGTTTTTACAGTGTTTTGCATATTTTCTTTATTGTATCATTTAATTTTTTTTGAATATTTGAATCTCATCAATCCAAATGTCCCCCTTGTACTCAGTTATTTTTGTATCATGCTATTTGTTTTGTTTTTTTTTTTTTTTTTGGTCATGTATTTTCTTTCAATTGTTACGGGTATATACATTGTTTTCAAGTTATAGCCTATAGATTATCTCTGTTTCTTTAGTAGTGTTGTTTTTTTTTTTTTTTTGTCATAGTTCTTTTCTTCATTTGTGATTGTTGATTATTTTGGATACCTTACTGGTGAAGCTTTCCTTTATGTCTCTTTCTTCTCTAGGCTTTTCCACTATGGAAAAAGTTGCATAGATCTGTGCACATGGATGAGACATTGCTTTAGGGTAAATGAATGAGAAGTTCATCCTTAGGCAGAAGGGGTTGCCACTAGGTTAGCAAATGGGATACTCTTGATTCTTGGACATCAATGCTCATAGGATAAGCCTGTCTTGGTAGGCAATTTGAATGATTTTTATCAGAGACTAGCTTTTTTTTCTTTTCTTTTTTTGAGATGGAGTTTTGCTCTTGTCACTCAGGCTGGAGTGCAGTGGCACAATCTCCACTCACTGCAACCTCCACCTCCTGGGTTCAAGCAATTCTCCTGCCTCAGCCTCCCAAGTAGCTGGGATTATAGGTGCCCACCACCATGCCTGGCTAATTTTTGTATTTTTAGTAGAGACAGGGTTTCACCATGTTGGTCAGGATGGTCTCGAACTCCTCACCTTGTGATCCACCCGCCTTGGCCTCCCAAAGTGCTGGGATTACAGGTGTGAGCCACCGCACCTGGCTATTTGCCTGATTATCTCTGGCATCATCCTTTTTATTTGGGTTTTATTTGGGGGAAGTGGAGCAATTGATACAACTGTGTTATTTAATTCTGTTGTTTTTATTCTCAGTTCTTATACTCACCTCTCTACCTGCTCATGAGCTCATCTTCTCTCTGGGAGATTAGCTGTTTCTTCCACTGTACCTCCGTTTATCTCAGCATTAGCTTCCTCTACTCTTTGTTTATGTTTTCATCACACACTCAACAAAAGACTTGTTCAGTCTCTTTTGTCTAATAATCACTACCCCTTCCTGACTTTGTTGTTTTTGCCGTTACAGGTTTTTCCTTTTGTATTCATGTCCTGTCTTGAGAGAAAAGGGACATGAAAGCATATATTCAGTCTGTCATCTTGAACTGGAAAGTTTTCTCTATTACATTTTCTTATTTTTTAATAGGCAGCATAATTTGTGTATCTTAGTCTGTTTACTGTCATTTCACCAAAATCTTATTTATTCTAATAGTTTCTTTATTGGTTTTCTGAGATTTTCTAGGTGGGTAATCATATTCTGTAAGTAAAACCTATTTTCATCTCTTCTTTTCTAATCTATATTCATATTTTTTCTCATTTGTCTAGAATGAATGATGAATGAAAAAAATGATAGCAGACATTAAATGTGATATTTATAAGGCCCAATTTGAACTTATTGAATTATTAAGTAGAAAATTGAAAGTATCCACTTCATTATATAGATTTCTGGCTTACTGAGAAACGTATCAGAAATTTTCTGCATAATTAATGTTTTTGAGTAAAAGAATTTGGCACTTACAGCCAAATACCGAATATCTTATATGTTTCTTTTTCCAATAGCCACAATTCAGAATTGGGCTTCCTAAAACAGTGTATCCTTCCAATGGCATTTCCTAATTTTATTATTTTTTTAAAAAAGTTTTATTTTATTTTAGATTCAGGAGGTACACATGCATGTGTGTTACCTGGGTACATTGTGTACTGTTGGGGATTGGGCTTTTAGTGTATGTACCCATTACCCAAATACTGAACATTGTACCCAGTGGGTAATTTTTCAACCCTTTCCCCACTCTCAGGTTCCCTCCTTTCGGAGTCCCCAGTGTCTATTATTTCCATCTTTGTGTCTATGTATACCTATTGTTTAGCTCCTACTTCTAAGTCAGAACATCCAGTATTTGATTTTCTGTTACTGAGTTAGTTCACTTAAAGTTTACCTAATTTTATGTGACAAAGCTGGCAAATCATTATTAGGCAACATGATTAATATTATTGCAATAAGTCAATTAAAAACAAGTCATTTAATTGGCAGCTATGAATCTTCAACTCTAAAGCCAATAAAGATCCAGTGAAACAACAATTACTAGAAAGATACCTGCGTTTGAAAAATATGCCCCTCCTGATTGACAGCTAAACAAAGACTCATTGCAAAAACAGACTCATTGCTTTTTCCTCTGTCCCTTCTTTCCCTGGAAGGGTCTAAGATCTGATAAGTCTTTCAACACTGAGTTTACAGGATTTTTCCTTCATGGAGCTGTTCCTGATCTTTTTTTTCCCATTGTCTTTTAAGTCTGCCTTGGAGTTGTCTTCTTAGTGTTCCCATGGCATTTTCCATCCATCTGTTTCAGAGTAGATATCCCTTAGTGTTGTAGTTTTTAATATCCTTATCTATTTCTCTTTAAGAGATTGGGTTTCTTGGAATCTCAGTGTTTTAGGATGTGGCTAAGAATCTTGAAGTAGGTAGAAGAAGACTTCTAAGCAGCTTGAGGTGCTACCATAAACCCATGTATAAAAGCACATACATTTAGTCTATAAGAGTGGCTACTAGGCCCTTAATCATATCCCATCAACTGTTCCTTTACATAGAATTCTAACAAACTTTTTACTTAGTTCGTAGCCCACATTAGATTGGAAGCAACAATTTAGAAGATGGGGAAAAGTTATGTTGATGAAGGCAGGGATGTTGGCAAGATCTAAAGATGATATATTGATAGCCTGAAAAATAAGATAACTGATGGGAAAAGAAAAATCTGTTAAAAGTACAAAAGAATATAGTTTTAAAAATCACAGCCATTCATATTCATTTAATATAGAAACAAGGTAAACATCTACCTTGATAGCATAGTATTATAATTGATGTTCCAAATTATATCTATCATTGTGAAGAGATTAATTTCTGTTCTATATGCTGTGTTTGAAATACAATATTATTGCTTAAGGTATGAGTGGGGTGAACTCTCAAATGTGTTGAATAACTCAGCCCCCTACAGTGCTAGATAAATGAGTTCTTGTTGGTTTCTTTCTAAAAGCTGCAGGGTACTGGTGCTTTGCTTCTAATCATTAATTTTCCTTTGGTTACATTCACATTACTAATAATGTCATTAAGTCATCTTCTGTTAGGGCATTTTTCTATAAATTTCTAATTTCTTATGTCAGTTTTGGAAAATAAAATGACCCCTTTCTCTTGGCTCTTACTATTTTTTCTTTAATTATTTTAATCATGGAACTACTTTTGAATTTTATTGGTAGAAGCCTTAGTATACCATTAATTCTGATACTATTTTGCATTAACTCTTTGTGATATTTTCTAGACATTAGCTGGATTGGTGGGCAGGGAAAAAGGCGGCGATTAATCCTCCATTTCTGTAGATTGAGATTTTGAGGTGTGACAGATACGATATGTAGTAACAGTACTGCGAGTCCCTGTGCTGGGGCTTGGAACTATTAATCTTGGTGTGAATCATTTGAGACATGTTTTGTATGTCTCTCCGTGTGGTTAAACTCTTCCAGGGGAGCTTGGGCTGGTGGTGCCAAAGGGTGGAGGGGGGTTGACTAATCTGTTAAATAGCCTTTTATCTGTGAGTCTAGTTTCTCATTAGTATTTCTGACCAGAAGAATGGATGGTTGGAAATGTGGACTTTTGTTTTTAATTAGTCCCTCTAGGGATGAGAGGCTTATTTTGAAGAATGGAATTTTAAGGAAGCCTGACAACCTCAGTTTCCATGTGATTGAAAATGTTTGGCAGCTGAAAAATGTTTCACAATTATGAGTTAGAGCCAGATTTTCCAGTGGCTAAGCTGTTCTTTGGGAGTGAGATACAGGGTAACTCATATTTCCACTTTCAGGTCTCAGTGGCTCCGTTTAGGGTGCTGTTCATGGGACTCTAATGCTCCTTCCTTCCCAATGGCCCAGAAGGCTCCCATGAGGTTTATTCTTCTATCATGTATAATAACCTGATGAAATAACCATATTTCATCTCATATTTATGCATTTTAATCAGGTTGGTTGATGTTTACCACAGACATATGTCTACAAGCATTTCATTATCTATAAAAGAGATTTTTTTCTTTCCTTTTTTTTTTTTAAAACAAGGTCTCACTGTGTTGCACAGACCGCAGTACAATGGCACAACCTCAGCACACTGCAACCTCTGCCTCCCAGGCTCGAGTGATCCCCCCACTTCAGCCTTCTGAGTAGCTGGGACTATAGGTGCACACCACCACATCCAGCTAATTTTGTATTTTTCTGTTGTAGAGATGGGCTTTCGCCATGTTGCCTAGGCTGGACTTGAACTCCTGAGCTCAAGCAATCTGCCCACCTCAGCCTCCCAAGTTAAGTGCTGGGATTACAGGAGTGAGCCACTGTGCCTGACCCCAAAAAAGATATTTTCTTCCTCTTTTATACCACCATAAAAGTATAATGCTACTGTATTGACACAGTTTTACAACTGAGAGTCAGTTTTGCCCAAGATCCTGCAGGAAAATAGTGAAGTAGCCAAAAGTGCACAGACTTTGGAAGCCACCCAGTTCATCTCCCTGTACACTTCAAGGTGACACCCTGACAGATGGTTGCTGAGCACCCACTGGATTTTTCCCATAAAGTGAGGCAACCAGTTCTTTTGTTGTGCAGTTCTAGCTGTTAACAGTTTTCCATTGTTGAACTGAAATTTGCCTTTCTCTAACTTCCACCTATTGATTCTTAGTCTTCCCTCTTGTATGTAACTTGCCTTTGAATATTCGAAGGCAGCCTCCTCATAGTGCTCTTATATCTAGGTTAAGTATTCAATCCATTCCTTTCAGGTGTTACTTAAATCTCCTGGTTTGCAGATTCACCACTATTCTGACTACCATTTTTTGGACATAGTCTGTATCTCTGATGGCCTTTAACTTAAAATGGCATTAAAATGGTCCTTTAGATATGGCTTGAGTAGCTTTAGATATGGCTATCCTTTAGATATGCCTAGTAGAGCTGTTTTCCTAGAAGGAGATATATTCTTTCTATACTTCTGTTTTGGAATACCTGAAAAGATAGTTTCTTGGCATTGGATATGTTAAGCGGATGCACATATGTTGGGGATGTTGTAGACAAAAAGTGAATAAAAAGTATGTTGGGAGGGTGGTGTCCTTACAAGAATAAATTTAAATGGCTGTTAATTTTTAACAGCATTATTATGAAATATCTACTATAAAATATAGGGCATATTACAGTATATAATGTTGGTAATGATGTCTGAGTGAATATTCTTTTCTTACAAGGTCACTTAGATGCTTTTGTTTTTTGAACAATTCCTCAATAAACTTGTTAGAGTACTTTGTATCTGTGAAAGATTGCATCCTTTGTCAAAAACTTTCAATTTCACAAAAATTCCATCAACATTTTCCCTTCACAGCAACATGATAGTGCTTTAATTTTCTCCATGTTTGGCCACATTGTTTACTTATTTTTTTCCCTACTTTTCTTCATTCTGCTCCTTCCTTTGAGGCAGTGTTTACTTGTTCTATATAGAATTAACATTTGGTGCAATACAACTATATTGTTAGAAACTTTTTAAAAACCCTTACTCAGTATTGTTATTAGCATTGTTTTGTCCATTACCAACCATTCACCCGTTTCCTTTCCCAGGATAATGTTAACTGTGCTTTATTAGATGCTCTCAGATATTTACCAATGACATTTTTGTAAATGGAATATTGTTTACTCTTAATCCTAAAATCAAGTTTTTGGAATGTCTATTGACCTTACTGTAGATTTAAGGCTGTATAACTGATAGATTTCGCCAAATTATGGCAGTGAGAGTTTTGATGGTATCTATTTTATGTCAAGTAATTCTTCAGTGACTATGTTAACATTTCACAGGATTATGTAGAGTCTTATTTTGTTTTTCCATGAGGTGATTTTTAAAACTACAGGGCTATTGAGAGATATTTAGTCCAGTAATACATTCCATATAGGGGCATTCAACGAGAAGATTCTTGTGTTACAAGGAAAGGATGTTAAAAAACCAGAATCTCTCAAGTAAATTGTGGTCTGTAACAATTCCATCCCTGGGGAAGGGCGGCGCATTGAAACTTCCATGACTATTAATCTTGAGAGACAGCATGCATGGTCTTGTTGGACTGAAGCCTCTAGCCATCTTATCAAGCCAGAGCTACAAAAGTAGCAAACTTTGCATCCCTTTTTGGCCCACTGGTGAAAATGAAGATGGTAGGAGTGGATGGACAATAAATTAGGTTGTTTGACAAGTAAGTGTTGAGTGACAGTCATGAATATTTCCCATTTCTTGATTTTACCAATTGTGTCCCTAAAGTCACTCACCAGAAATATACAGTAAGAAGCTGAATTTTCTTGGATTACTTAACTTGTTTTAGCGAATGTGTGAAAAAGGTTTCCAGCTGTAGCTGTCAGGTTTTTTCTGCAGCAGGTGCCTGCCTTCAGCGTTTTTGAGGATAACACGATACATTCTTTTCTTCTTTTGCTACCATTAAGCATATTATGCTGCCTTTTGTAGGCAGGCCCCCAGGCTATAAGGCGGACTCCGTAGTCTGGTTACTGCACTGAGCTCTAAGGCTTGGAGACGGATCTCTGGCCCTGGCTTTTCCACTGGTTACTGGATGACCTTGGGCAAGTGAGTCAACTCTTCTTTATCTTCTTTCCACTTTGTAAAATTGAGACTTTCTTTTTTTCTCTAGTCTTAAAAAAAAGTTTGCAACCATTAAATATAAAGGGTAAACAAGAGTTTCTTGAGTGAGTTAACACCTCTCTAGATACTTTAGTTAATATAGATAGGATTACTTCTTGGATTACTAAAGTAAATTAAACAAAATACTCTAACACATTTAACATGTATTACAGATTGTCTATATTAAATAAAAGATGTAAGTCGTGTCTAATTTGTAGAAGTTATTTCAGTCTCTTTTGGAGGAAAGCAATGTAGTTATTTATGTTGTCCTTGTAAGTTGTATTACAGCATTAGAGAACTTCTGGGGACACTGAAGAAGTGTTTAGTCACTTAAACCCTTAAACTCCCTTTAGGGAGTCCAGTTGATTCATGTGGACCCTCCAAATTATCTCGTTTCGCAAATTTTAAAATTGCATTGGGATTATTTCATCTCTTTAGGGCTTTTTTACTTTTCAATTTAATTTTGCTATGTTTTAAAAAGACTAGTGGATGAATTATGCTCACTCTGAAAAGTATTTGGGTTCCAGTTTACATAAATTTAATTCCAGTTTTGCGTCCCGGAAGTATGCTATGTCTTTAAAATTCAGGTGGCTCATTAACACTCCAGTTCTCATATTTGAGTGCCCTATAAATCTGTATACTTGAGTAACCTGAGCTGCAGTCTGAAGTTAATAATACAATCTGTTCTTAGGTATGTGACCATAAAACTCCTTACAGGGAGTCCTATGTTTATGAATCTGAAAGTGTTGAGCTTGAGGTAACAGTGGGGCTAACGTCTGATGTGAGGGTTTAAAAATTATAATAATCTACTAATGGTAGAGATGTTTTCTAATAAGAGTAATTCTGTGACTCATTTTAGTTCCCTTGCTTTTTATTCCTGTGAGCCATAGAAAGAACCCACTGTAGGGGGTTAGAAATATTCTTTCTTATGATTGTGGGATGAGAGAGTGGTTGCTTTTTCCAACCACCATATGTGGTGATTAGGCCTTTTGGAATGACATTGGGGTACACACTGAGCAAACAGCAATAGTCTTCCAAATAACTTATAATAAATAAAGTATGTAAGACGTTTCCCCCAGCCAGATGTAATCTTCAATAGTAGAGGAATAAATTTAAAGTGACTTCCTACAGGAAAATTTGGGAAATGCCTGGATGGACCAAGAAGGCAGTCATGCTGTTAGAAATAAGCAAACTCCTTTCCTTCTTTCAGGTGAGAATATATGATGGTTCATTTAAATTTTGTTTTTGTGATTTCTGGGATTTCTTAGAAAATGCATGGATAAAACCAAAAAACTCCAGTGAACTAAAAGTCTATTTGAACTGTTTGAACCTTGCTTTGCATTTTTGCTTCCAATATTCAAAAACATTTAAGCAGATGGTACTCAGATAAGTGTGGGGACATCTGCCTGAGTGTGTAGTAACAGATCTAATTTTTGTAAATTGAATTGTACTTTACATCTAATAGAGAGAGCAACAGTTCCTGGGGATTCTTGAAAGGTGGCAATCTAAATCACCTTTAGTTTCTGAGCTTCCTCTCAGGTGCCTAAAACAGCAGCTTCAGAATTTCTATGAGGATGAATGTGGGTGTTGAAGTGGGAGATAGCTAGAGAACTTGTCTTGAAATGGCATTTTTTTTTTTCACAGATAGTGCTTTGAGATGGGTTTTATGTTTATTTAGGTGGGCTTGGGGTGGGGGGTTTTGTGATAGCCAGCCTTTGGTGCTTCTACTGCTCTCAAACCATACCTGAGCCACATGTGCAGGCATGTGTGTAGAGACTTGAGGTGTACTGACCCAACTTGTCACCAGCCTGGGTTCTCAGAAGGTTTCCGAAGTTTGTTCTTCTCTCTGCTTGATGGGAGTTAAAAAGTATAGCAGTGGCGAGATCTAGTGTGAGGGCCTGGACTTCCAACCTTCCAGGGAGAGCTGGGCTTGGGAGACTACGAACTCCTCAGGTATGCCTGAACATGCCCAGTAGTCTATAGCAAGGACTGGCCACTGAAACACAACAGAAGACATCCTGCCAAACTAGCATCTCCTGAGGGCATTCTCGTTAAAACTGTGTATTCCTTCCATTGTTTTTTTCATTTAACAGATACTCAGTGAGCACCTTCTAGGACCATGTGTTCTAGAAATGGAGGACAAAGTAAACAGAGTAGAAAATATTTTGCCCTCTTGGAGCTTAGATACTATTGCAGGAGGCAATCAGTAAACAGATATACTAATACATATTTAAGTCAGATCCCAATAAATTTTATGAAGAAAAATGAAGCAGCTTACACAAATAGCAGAGTGAAGGGAAGGGCTATGATAGATGGTTAGATGATAGTTGTCACTAACCACTGCTCTCAGGTGGTGCCTTTTGAGCAGACACTTGGTATCTGAGAAGAAGAGATGGCAGCATGATAGCATGTGCAAAAGGCCTGAGGCAGGAATATGTTTGTCCTATTGGAGGAACAGCAATAAGCTTGGTGTGGTTGTAGTAGAGTAAGCAAAGATTGTAAGAGATGAAGTCATGGAAGTAACCAGTGGAACAAAGTAGGGATGTCCGTTCTTACCATTAGTAATCAGCGTTATGCTGGAGAGTCTAAATAATTAGACTAGAAAATTAAAGAGTTGTTATAAAAAAAAAAGTAAAATTATTTGTATTTTAGTGAACATGAGTTTATGCTTTTGAAATCCAGAAGACTTTCACTAAATAATTTAGAATCAATGAAATAATTGAGAAAAGAAGCTTGAAATACAATGACTATTTATAAAATCTATAGGTTTTCCTCATATTATTAGTAAGAAATAGCCAGAAATGGAAAATGACAAAGATATCCTATTTATAATTGAAACTATAAAATACTTTAGAATAAATTTTCCAAGAAAGACAGTGGATGCATAAAGAAAAGAATAAAATCTTGGGAAGGGTGTTAAAATCAGACTAAAAGATACTGTATTCTTAGGTATTCTTAAACAGTAGCACATAACACCATTTAATACAACCCCAATTTGAATTCCAAAGGAGTTTCTAGGTTTTTTTTTAAACTACCTAAAAATATTTAAAACTATATATAAAAGAATATATGCCCCAAATAGCCAAGAAAAAAAGAGTGAAGAAGATTTTCTGTTGCCTGAAATTAAAATTTACTGCAATGCCATGTAAATAAGCTATGGCTGGGATTTGACATATGCAACAGGGGGTTACAATTTTTTTCTATAAAGGGCTAGATAGTAAATATTTTCAACTTTGTGGGCGATATGGTCTCTCTTAATTATTCAACTCTGCCCTTAAAGCAATGTTTTAGTCCATTTTGTATTGCTGTAACAGAATGCCACACACTGGGTAGTTTATAAAGCATGAGATTTATTTCTTATGGTTCTGGAGGCTAGGATGTCTAAGGTTGAGGTGCCTGCGTCTGGCAAGGACCTTCTTGCTGTTCCATGATGAAGGACAAGAGAGCATGTGCAAGAGAGAGAAGGAAGGGGGCCAAATTCCTCCTTTTTCAAGAACCCACTCATGATAAAGTAATTCTGAAGTGACATGAGAACTCTGTCATGAGAGCCTCATTCATGAGGGCTTTGTCTAATAACCTCTTAACAGTCCCACCAAACACTACTGCACTGGGAATTAAGTTTCCAACACATGAACTCCAGAGGACACATTCAAACCATTGTAAGCGCAGAAGCAGTTGTAAATAATAAATAAATCAGTGGATGTGACTGGATCTCTTCATTGCCAGTGGTTGGCCAATTCATGATGTAGATCTTAAAACAAAATAGTGCTCAGAAATAGATAATATATGGCAAGAGTGCTATTTCAAGTCACTTGGGAAGGATAGTTTACTGAATAAATGGTGCTGACAGTTTATGCAAATTCTACTTAAGTATACATACTTAATGTATGATGCTTTAAGTATAAAAACCAAATAGTAAAACAATAGAAAAAAATTTAAGAGAATCTTGTTATAACCTAGTGTTGAAGGAAAGTTTTTAAACAAGGCAGAAAATATAGAAGCTATAAAGAAAGCATAGATATTTGGCTACATAAAAAAGGAATTTTATTATGTATTATAAACATTTATAAACAAAAATAAAAATGGTATTCTGTGAAAAATATTTGCAACACATATAACAGAAAAAAGGGCTATTATCTTTAACATCCAGTGTGCCTCTAGAAATGACCTAGTAAAAACAGGGCAAAGAACAGTTTCTGAAAAGAAAAGCCAAATAGGCAATGACTGTAGGAAAAGATGCTCAGTATCATAGAAGCTGTAACCTTTTGTAAAACAGGGGATAGTAATAGTACCCACCTCTTAGTGCTGTTGGAAGGATTAAATCAAATCATACAAATAAAGTATAAGAAAGTGGTTGGGGCCAGGGGCAGTGGCTTATGCCTGTAATCCCAACACTTTGGGAGGCTGAAGCAGGTGGATCACGAGGTCAGAAGTTTGAGACCAGCCTGACCAACATGGTGAAACCCCGTCTCTACTAAAGATACAAAAATTAGCTGGGCCTGGTGGCGTGCACCTATAGTCCCAGCTACTTGGGAGGCTGAGGCAGGAGAATTGCTTGAACCCAGGGGGCAGAGGTTGCAATGAGCCGAGATTGCGCCACTGCACTCCAACCAGGGCAACAGGTCGAGAGTCTGTCTTCAAGAACAACAACAACAAAATCACTATACTGCTGCAAACTTTCTAAAAACAGAGTACATGTAGTTCACTGCCTTTTCCAATAAACCTTTTAAAATTTATTGTTTTTTCAACTTAGTGTTATTACAGCATAGTCTTTTGGTGTAGGTTATAATACCAAAATGCATTCAGAGAATTAAAGTATAGGGATGTTTCCTACAGCATCCCTGGATTTTGGATATATCCTACCTGCTTATTATAGTGGCTCTTTTCTCCTTTACTGGTAGACTGTCACCTGTCACTTCCCTGTGCTGGCTGTTTAGTCTAATGCACTATAGCACTTTCTTTAACCCTTTTTTTTTTTTAATCTTTACTTCTGATTGGGAAACCAGAGAGCTAAAGTCGATCAAGATCAACCATAGAACTGTTAACAGAGAGAGGAAAGTAGGCATTTCTTACAATTAATAAACTAATTATGATTTTGTAGTAGATCTATTTTATAAATCTAAATATGTATCAGTATTTTTCCAGACATCTCTTCTTTTTTCAGAGAAATTTACTGTGGGGCTCCTTTGAATAATAGAATCCCCCTTTTCAGTTATATACATACATGTTTATATTCTCTCTATAGTACATATACATTTGTATATGTATGTGTATATATATACCATACATATACTACATGTATTAAATTCTCCTTATGATATGGTTGCTATGTAAATCACCTGTAAATAAAATTATTTTATAAATATAAATATTTATAAATGTAAATATTTAATATATTTAATATTATATTAAAGAGATATGTATGTTTTATATATAGATATATGATATATGTTATAGATATAACATATCTATATCTGTGTTATATATGTATGAGAGTGTGTGTGTATGTGTGTTTGTGTGTTCTCTTTCTTAATGGCAAGCCTATTAAAAAAATAACAGAAATCCAAGACAAAAATTGCTTGAGTCTTAATTAAGCCATTATCTTCATTTTCATTCATGTCACCATGTGAATGCATAATTTGCATAGTAATATATAGGAATATCATGAGTAGATTTTAATACTTTATATTTTCATTTAATGCTTTTCTGCTGTCTTTTGTTTTTAAAGTTGTTTCTTCCTTTCTCTCAGTACTCCCTGTGCACAACTGACACATCCAATACTCATGCTTAATGAGCTTGTTTTTATATTCTCAGGTACGAAAGACTTTTTTGGACTTAATCATTGTTTCCATTTTGGCACCATTTTTGTCCTTATCTCATTATCATAGTAAGCCTAAAATGTCCTAATTCCAGGAACAGATAAAAATTCCATTCCATTTTATATTCAGAGGTTTGGTTTTCCACCTTAATCCATTTCTTAAAGTGGCTAATGATTTTTATTACCCTAGTTGTCTCTAGGGCAGTGGCCTTTCTCAAATCATTTTAGTATAACTTTACAAAATGAATGCTGTAAATATACTATGAAACCTTCTTGAGATCATTCCCAACTAAGAATCAAAATTAGTGACATATCTAAACATTCACATTCTTTTATATGTTGGCAAAGTTCACATCATTGCTCTTATCTGCCTCTAAATTCTTTCTCTCTGGATCGATAGTTTCCTGCTGGTTTTCAGAATCAAGTGCTTCTTATTTCTCTGAACCTTATTAATCTTAATTAGGCCTCCCTGGCTCTGAAGATTATTTAGAATTTCTTTAGGTAAAGGTCACACCTATTTGTAGTTCTTAATCTTTGCATTTTATCTACTTTGTGTGTCAAATGTTCAATGAAATGGAGCTCTACTGTAGGGACTCAATTTGTTAGACTGAGTACTCTTTCATGATCATCTATATACATCAGGTTTTATTCAGAGACTTCTAAAAGGAGCTATGATTTTTAGTTTCTGAAATTCCACACCCCAATAAGCCAAACAGAACATAAATAAAAACAGTTGTATAGAGCAGCACTTCCCAACCTTTTTGGCACCAGGGACTGGTTTCATAGAAGACAATTTTTCCACAGACTGGAGGGGTGGGAAATGGTTTCTGGATGAAACTGTTCTACCTCAGATCACCAGGCATTAGATTCTCATAAGGAGTGTGCAACCTAGATCCCTCGCGTGCACAGTTTACAATAGTGTTTGCACTTCTATGAGAATCTAATGCCACTGCTGCTGCTTTGACAGGAGGCAGAGCTCAGGCAGTAATGCTCCCTTGCCTGCTGCTCACCTCATGCTGAGTGGCCAGGTTCCTAACAGGGCAGGGACCATACTGGTCCATGGCCTGGGGGTTGGGAACCCCTGGTATAATGGATGTCGTATCAGTCACCACAGTCTCCTGCCTTATTATTCCATGAAGAAACTAAGAAAACAGTTTTAAAAGAAGATTGCGGCTATTTAGTTTAGAACAATGTGCTAGGTAGAGACTTAACTTTTTTTTGGCTATTATCACAGATAGAATAGGAATGTTTATGTGCTCAGCTGGAGGGGTGGGAGTTTATATTTGTATATAAATACAGATTGGGATAAAGGTTTTGAACTTAATAATAAATGGTGTCTTAAACTTATATGTTTTAGTTTTCAGAGCAGATTATACTAACAGCAGTAACAACAGCTATGCTGAGAAGAATGCGGAGAAAGAGGAATGCTCTTACATTGTTGGTGGGAACATAAATTAGTACAGCTATTATGGAAAGCAGTATGGAGACTCCCAGAAAACTAAAAATAGAACTGCCATGTGACCCAACAATCCCACTGCTGGCTATGCATACTAAAAAAAAGAAATCAACTTATGGAAGAGATATCTCCGCTCCCATGTGTGTTGCAGCACAATTCATAATAGCCAAGATATGGAATCAACCTAAGGGCTCCTCAATGGATGAATGAATGAATGAAGAAAATGTTTTATTTATGTATATATAAAATAGAATATTATTCAGCCATAGAAAAGAATGAAATCCTGTCATTTGCAGTAACATGGATGGAAAGTCAGGCAAAGGAAGACAAATACATGTTCTCATTCATATGTGAGAGCTGGAAAAATGATCTTATGGAGGTAGTGAGTAGAACAGTGGTAACCAGAGACAGCAAATAGTAGGGGGAGTGGAGAATGAAGAGAGGTTGGTTAATGGGTATCAAAGTACAGTTAGAAGAAATAAGTTCTAGTGTCCGGTAACACAGCAGGGTGACTCTAGTTAACAAGAATTTATTGTATATTTCAAAATAGCTAGAAGATCTGCAATGTTCCTAACACAAGGAAATGATCAGTGTTTGAGATGATAGATGTCTCAGTTACCCTGATTTGATCAGTATGCACTGTATGCATGTATCCAAATAGCATATGTGCCCCATAAATAGGTACAACTGTTATGTGTCAATAAAAAACAAACAAAAATAGCTATTTCTTCTAATATCAGGCATTGGTCAAACAAATATATTTGCTCCTTTTTATAACCTCATAACCTAAAGGGATAGTTGCTATTAATCATTTCCATTTTACTTTTGAGGAAACATGTATTTAGACAAGTTAAGTAACTAACCTATGGATAATCACTGAAAACATATAAAAGCCAGCTCCCAGAATAATATCTTCTACAAAGTAGAAGAGATTATTTTTGAATTAGTGTCTGAGCTGGGACTAAAAATCTAGGTTAATCTGATATTAAACCCATGTTCTTGATCTTTGAGGTATATTTCTTCTCACTTGATTGCCACATTAATTATATCCAAAGGCCAGTGGCACTTAGGTTCTATAGAAATATTTGTGTGGAATAAAAATTGTGTTCCACCAATTCTCTTTGTAGTTGCTTGTGTACTGGATAGGATAATTTAAAATCATAGCCTGGTTCTTGAACAATCTTATTTTGTCATCTTTGAGTTTTATGAACAGCAGATGGCAACAGAACAGTGGTCAGTCAGTCTGACTGAGCAGTGAAACTTTTTTCAGTGAGCACCGGCATTGGGAACAACTGGTCAGTCATATCATTCAGACGGGAATGGCTCTCATTAGCTTTGAAACTCAGATATTAATGACTAATTGCCAGTAAGATCAGTCAATGCTGGTCAACCAGGCAACTTAACCTGTGCTCCATGTGGAAAGGCTGCTTTTGCAGCCTTTTAAGTTTGGTTGTAAAATGTAAAATTAATTTTTCAATCTCAAGTTTATTCAAAATTCTATTAAAAACAATTGTTCTTTAGCCATTTTGGTATGCTGTTATTCTTTAATAAAATATCAGACTGTGAATTATTGCCTCTTCTCTTTAACTTTGTGTTGCTGTGTTCCCAAAGTACTTTATCCATACAATGAATGCATTACATATATTATGGTTATTTGATTACATGCATATTCCCAGCTTAACCAAGGACTGTTCAAAGGCAGGGCTGTTTTATACAATTTTGTATTTATCAGGAAATAGACTTTTAGGTGATCAGTCAATGTTGAACTGATTTGAACTGTAAAATGAAAGTCCACTGTTTGGCTCTGTTGTTCATAATGTAAAATTCATTTACTTAAATTTAACTCAACCTACAGTTTAGCTGGAAAAGTGAAAATTTTATTTAAGAAAATAAATGTAAGTTTAGGTTTCTGAGGCTCTCTATTGTTTACATGGGTAAAAAGCTAAAGCCCTCACTGTACAGCTATTTCAAACATTTTACATATATTTACTCATTTATTCCTTACAGTAGCAGAGGTAGTTACATTGAAAATACTGAGTCATTGAGAGGTTGAGTAACTGGCCCCAAGACACATACTAACAAGGGTTGAGCTGGGATTTGAACCCAGGCAGTCCAATTCCAGAGTCTGTGCTCTTAACCAATATTCTATGCAGCCTCATTTATCTGTTATGTGTATGTATGTAAGTCAATATGTACAGAGAGATTGAAAGAGACTTTATCTTATATTTTGTAGTGAATGTTATTATCACTTCTTGGAAAAATACAGAATTTTGCAGAGGAATGTGTAGTTTTCTAAGGTCAACTTTCAACATCGAGTAAAATAATTTTAAAAAATTTTCATGTAGATATACTTTGAGAGACATTTAGATGCAGTGGAATGGGTTTGGAAAAAGACCAACAGAAGAATAAGGAAACATAAATCATGCTATTGTAGAAGACATTGTAAACATTTCATTTTGATAGCCTTGTATAAGGGAATTGAAAATGTTTTTCAGATATTTGAAGGTAGAAATTGAGAGAGTTTGGCTTTGTTCTTTATAGTTTTGGTGGACAAAATTAAAGTCTTTGGTAGATGCTTTAGAGCAATAGGATTTTACACCGTTTAAGGAGGAAATTTTTGCTTGGAAGGTGGCCTTAGGAAATAATGAGCATTTTTCTATCAGGATGCTTAGATAGAGGCTGAAAACAAGGATGTCACTGAGGATAATCAAGCATTTGGCTGGTTGAGTAACTGAACTAGGTGATCACATTTAAGTTACCTTCTAAACCTGCAATTTAAAGATTCTAATAACTTTGAAGGGATTCTATTTTATTAATTTACTATGTAGATGATTTCTAGTGAAACTTATGATCATTAATACCAGTGGTTGTGAAAAAATAATGCCTGTTACAGAATTATTCATAATAAGCTCATGGAAATTCACTCATCGTACTTAGTGTTTATTATGTGTCAGATACCTTGTTAAGCACCTTATCGTTTATTACCTTTTTACTCTTCACAGTAAACTTCTGGAGTGAGAACCATTATTGTCTTCTAGATGAGAGGTTCAGATGTGCCCATGTTCACATTAACCAGTAAGTTGGCATGGCCAGAGCTTGAACCCGAGGCTTTCTGACTCCAAAACCTATACGCTTAACTACTGCACAACCTTTCAACTTTCTAGTTCAGATCAGAAATTGAAAATCAAGGTAATTAACATGGCAAGGTTCTCAGAATATGATACTTTTGTTATTTACATAAGTAGAAAAGGTTCAGGCCATCCCTATCAGCTGGAGCAGACGGCTATAAATAAAGGAAGAATGAAATAGAAGAATGAGGGAAAGGAAAGGGAGCAAGGATGTTGTGTAGGAACTATTTCATGTCTAGTTGAAATGTGTTAAAAAACTTAAATGTGTGTTTTAAAGTTCTGTTTTGGGTGGCGTAAATTTATAAAGCAAAATTCCTTCCTCCCTCCTTCCCTTCCTTCCTTCCAAAGAGTATTGAGGAGATTTTAATCTTTTTAAAATTTTTATTTTATTTTTTGAGAGTCTCGCTCTGTCACCCAGGCTGGAGTGCAATGGCGCGATCTTGGCTCACAGCAACCTCCGCCTCCTGGGTTCAAGCAATTCTCCTGCCTCAGCCTCCTGAGTAGCTGGGACTACAGGCACATGCCACCACACCTGGCTAGTTTTTGTATTTTTTAGTATAGACTGGGTTTTGCCATGTTGGCCAGGCTTGTCTTGAACTCCTGACCTCAGGTCATCTGCCGGCCTTGGCCTCCCAAAGTGCTGGGACTACAGGCATGAGCCATCGTGCCTAGCCTTATCTTTAAATTATTCAGTAAACAACTGTCAAAAGAAAAATCTTAGCCACATTAAGTTTAATAGAGTTCAATTGAGCAAATAACAACTCGCGAATCCGGCAGCCTCGGAAACCAGAGTAGGTTCAGAGACTGTAGCGCAGCCAAGTGGTGGAAGATTTTGTTTTTTCAGTCTTTTTATTTTATTTTTATTTATTTACATATTTTTTATTTTTTATTATACTTTAAGTTCTAGGGTACATGTGCACAACATGCAAGTTTGTTACATATGTATACATGTGCCACGTTGGTGTGCTGCACCCATTAACTCGTCATTTACATTAGGTATATCTCCTAATGCTATCCCTCCCCGCTTCCCCCACCCCATGACAGGCCCCAGTGTGTGATGTTCCCCAACCTGTGTCCAAGTATTCTCATTGTTCAATTCCCACCTATGAGTGAGAACATGTGGTGTTTAGTTTTCTGTCCTTGTGATAGTTTGCTCAGAATGATGGTTTCCATCTTCATCCATGTCCCTACAAAGGACATGAACTCATCCATTTTTATGGCTGCATAGTATTCCATGGTGTATATGTGCTACATTTTCTTAATCCATTCTATCATTGATAGACATTTGGGTTGGTTCCAAGTCTTTGCTATTGTGAATAATGCTGCAGTGAACATATGTGTGCATGTGTCTTTATAGTAGAATGATTTATAATCCTTTGGATATATACCCAGTAATGGGATTGCTAGGTCAAATGGTATTTCTAGTTCTAGATCTTTGAGGAATCACCACACTGTCTTCCACAATGGTTGAACTAGTTTACACTCCCACCAACAGTGTAAAAGTGTTCCCATTTCTCCACATCCTCTCCAGCACCTGTTGTTTCCAGACTTTTTAATGATCACCATTCTAACTGGTATGAGATGGTATCTCAATGTGGTTTTGATTTGCATTTCTCTGATGGCCAGTGATGAAGAGCATTTTTTCATGTGTCTGTTAATTGCATAAATGTCTTCTTTTGAGAAATGTCTGTTCATATCCTTTGCCCACTTTTTGATGGGGTTGTTTGATTTTTTATTGTAAATTTGTTTAAGTTCTTTGTAGATTCTGGATATTAGCCCTTTGTCAGATGAGTAGATTGCAAAATTTTTCTCCCATTCTGTAGGTTGCCTATTCACTCTGATGGTAGTCTCTTTTGCTATGCAGAAGCTCTTTAGTTTAATTAGATCCCATTTGTCAATTTTGGCTTTTGTTACCATTGCTTTTGGTGTTTTAGTCATGAAGTCCTTGCCCATCCCTATGTCCTGAATGGTATTGCCTAGGTTTTCTTCTAGGGTTTTTATGGTTTTAGGTCTAACATTTAAGTCTTTAATTCATCTTGAATTAATTTTTGTGTAAGGTGTAAGGAAGGGATCCAGTTTCAGCTTTCTACATATGGCTAGCCAGTTTTCCCAGCACCATTTATTAAATAGGGAATCCTTTCCCCATTTCTTGTTTTTGTCAGGTTTGTCAAAGATCAAATAGTTGTAGATGTGTGGTATTATTTCTTAGGGCTGTGTTCTGTTCCATTGGTCTATATCTCTGTTTTGGTACCAGTACCGTGCTGTTTTGGTTACTGTAGCCTTGTAGTATAGTTCGAAGTCAGGTAGCGTGATGCCTCCAGCTTTGTTCTTTTTGCTTAGAATTGTCTTGGCAATGTGGGCTCTTTTTTGGTTCCATATGAAGTTTAAAGTAGATTTTTTCCAGTGCTATGAAGAAAGTCATTGGTAGCTTGATGGTGATGGCATTGAATCTATAAATTACCTTGGGCAGTATGGCCATTGTCACGATATTGATTCTGCCTATCCATGAGCATGGAATGTTCTTCCATTTGTTTGTGTACTCTTTTATTTCGTTGAGCAGTGGTTTGTAGTTCTCCTTGAAGAGGTCCTTCACATGCCTTGTAAGTTGGATTCCTAGGTATTTCATTCTCTTTGAAGCAATTGTGAATGGGGGTTCACTCATGATTTGGCTCTCTGTTTGTCTGTTATTGGTGTATAGGAATGCTTGTGATTTTTGCACATTGATTTTTGTATCAGACTTTACTGAAGTTGCTTATCAGCTTAAGGAGATTTTGGGCTGAGACGATGGGGTTTTCTAAATATACAATCATGTCATCTGCAAACAGGGACAATTTGACTTCCTCCTTTCCTAATTGAATACCCTTTATTTCTTTCTCCCGCCTGATTGCCCTGGCCAGAACTTCCAACACTGTGTTGAATAGCAGTGGTGAGAGAGGGCATCCCTGTCTTGTGCCAGTTTTTAAAGGGAATACTTCCAGTTTTTGTCCATTTAGTATGATATTGGCCTGTCTTGCTAGGTTGGGGAAGTTCTCCTGGATAATATCCTGAAGAGTGTTTTCCAGCTTGATTCCTTTCTCCCCGTCACTTTCAGGTACACCAATCAGACATAGATTTGGTCTTTTCACATAGTCCCATGTTTCTTAGAGGCTTTTTTCGTTTCTTTTTACTCTTTTTTCTCTAAACTTCTCTTCTCGCTTCACTTCATTCATCTGACCTTCAGTCACTGATACTGTTCTTCCACTTGATCGAATTGGCCACTGAAGCTTGTGCATGTGTCACGTTGTTCTCATGTCATGGTTTTCAGCTCCATCAGATCATTTAAGGTCTTCTCTATGCTGTTTATTTTAGTTAGCCATTTGTCTAATCTTTTTTCAAGATTTTAGCTTCCTTGGGATGGATTCCAACATCCTCCTTTAGCTTGGAGAAGTTTGTTATTACCGATCTTCTGAAGCCTACTTCTGTCAACTCATCAAAGTCATTCTCCATCCAGCTTTGTTCCGTTGCTGGTGAGGAGCTGCGATCCTTTGAAGGAGAAGAGGCACTCTGATTTTTAGAGTTTTCAGCTCTTCTACTCTGGTTTCTCCCCATCTTTGTGGTTTTATCTACCTTTCATCTTTCATGATGGTGACCTACAGATGGAGTTTTGGTATGAGTGTCCTTTTTGTTGATGTTGTTACTATTCCTTTCTGCTTGTTGGTTTTCCTTCTAACAGTCAGGACCCTCAGATGCAGGTCTGTTGGAGTTTGCTGGAGGTCTACTCCAGACCCTGTTTGCCTGGGTATCACCAGTGGAGGGTGCAGAGCAGCAAATATTGCAGAACAGCAAATTTTTGTACATATTTCCTTATGTATATATGCAATATTTCTGGTAAATTCCTGGGAATGAAAATTCTCATTCCTACATTATCAGCGTTTTGAACTTTAGTAGGTATTGTCAAATGATTTTACAGTAGTTGTACCATTTACACGCTCACCAGCAGTATGTGAGATGTCCTGTTGCGATCAATCTGATTGTGTGAAATGGTATCCTACTGGGTTTAAATTTGCCTTTCTGTAATTGCTAATGAGGTTGAACATCTTCTCTGTAAATTTGCTTGCATTTTTCTATTGGGGGAAAATTTTTCTTACTGATTTGTGGATTTCTTTATATTATTTGGCTAAGAAACCTTTATGAGTTATATATATATTGCAAGTATCCTTTCTCAGTCTGTGGCTTGTGTTTTCACCCTTTTAATGTTGTCTTTTGATGCACGGAAGTTTTAAATTTTTCTGTGGTCAAATTTATTCATCTTTTCATTTATGGATTCTACTTTCTCTGTCTCACTTAAATCCTTCCTTATCACAAGATCATGAAGATATTTTAAAATATTTTGAGTAGTTTTAAAGTTTTACCTTTCAAACTTAGGTCTCTAATCACCTGTAATCATACTTGATATTTTTAGGGTGATTTAAGGTAAGAGCTCTGTTTGATTTTTGACCCTACACTGTGCATCTTTTAACAGTATCCACCATTCATGTACACGTGGATTTGTTCATGGGCTGTCCATTTTATGTTTCTTTGTGTCTTTTTAGAGCCTTACAATACCTCTCTATCTTAACAATATAGCTTTATAATAAATCTGAATATCTGATAGGGCAAATATCCCCAACTTGCTCTTCTTCAGTTTTTTTTGGTGGGGTGGGGGCAGGGAGGAGAGGTGATATTTTTAGTCCTTTTATTTTCTTTAGGAATTTGAAGATTAATTGTTAAGTGACCCACACACATACACATACACACATACACACACACACACTGTTCAAATTTTGATGGGAACTGCATTTAATTTATAGATAATTTGAGGAATGTGACATCATGGCAATATTGATTATTCCTTTCCGTGAATATTGGATTGTCTTTATTTATTCAAGCCTTCCTGTGTTTTTAATTAATCTTTGCATCATAGGGAGGAGTGTGGTGCTGGCTGTTAACCAGGGTGGGGACTATTGGCTAACATCTTTGCTACATCTGGGGTATAATAGTCCACTGGTACTGGAGCATCAGGCTAAATGGATGAGAACAGATAAAGTATAAAAATTGGGTAGGTTTCCAGAGACCCAAATCTGTTTGGGTTAAAGGCAAATCTGTAGTTTGAGTGTTCAGATTGCCATCAGTAGGATGGTTTGGCAGACAGAGAAGGTTGACATCTCTCGATCGGGCAAATGATTCTATCTCTCAATTGGGGTTAATGGGGAAACGACTCAGGCATAGAGCATCAGGACTCTATAGTCATATCCCAGCCACAGACTAACTGGACAGTATGGCCAGAATCTAGTCACTGAAAGACTGGACAATAGGATAAAACAAGGTACAAAGAGACAAAGTAAAAGGGAGTACCACCCAGCACTGAGACTAGAAGTATAGGGATATTAAGAGAATGCTACTGAGCCAACTCATTCCCAGGCAAAGGCTTATTATGTTTCATTCTTCAGCACCAGCACAAAGGCTGGAATATCAGTGGAGATAAACCCAAAGGTAGGAGAGTCCCAATCGGGGAAGAGGGAAGGAGTGGGGAGCCCTGTGGTTCCTGACACACTTTGCTCCCTGATGAGGTCATAGAAAGCTGAACCAGTATATAGATGATATAAGAAGATTCAATGTAGATAGAAAGAAAGAAAAAAATATCTTAAACTAATGTCTGGATAAAACTATATTAAATTAAGTATTGTTTGACAACAGCTAAGAATTAATGAGAAAAGTCCTCAGATATCTCTCTCTCTATATTTTTTGAGTGAGGGTATCACTCTGTCACCCAGGCTGGAGTGCAGTGGTGTGATCTCAGTGCACTGCAGCCTTGACCTCCAGAGCTCAAGCAGTCTTCCCACCTCAGCCTCCCGAGTAACTGGGACCATGGGTGTGCACTACTGTGCCCAGCTAATTTTTGTTTACTTTTTTGTAGGGATGGTGTCTCATGGTGTTGCCCAAACTGGTCTTGAACTCCTGAGCTCAAGTGATTTTCCCTCTTCAGCCTCCCAAAGTGCTGGGATTATAGATATGAGCCACTGTGCCTGGCCAAGTATCTACATTTAAAAAAATCTCACTTTAACAGTGTTTCTGTGTAAGTGTAGAGACTTAGAATTGTGAAGGCTATATTTGTGTTTGTCTATTTCAATAAATAATTTATCTAAAGATGAATCAACAGCTCACTTACCTTTTTATTTCAGTAAACTGAAAAGAAGAAGCCGCAAGCTCTCAAAGTACCTAAGACAAAATACACTATTTCTTGAGGGCTGATCTATAATCCCGTGTCTATAAAATGAGAGCAGAAGCCACTGGGTTTTTATGTTAGGAAACTGATGGGGAAACATGTTAGGTATTGATGTGTAGGAAAGAGTGAGGTGTTTGATGACAGATGAAAATGAAGAAAGGCTGGTGAAGCAGGAGATGGAAGGGCACAGTCTGGAGACTGTGTGTGTGTGTGCATGTATGTGTGTACAAGCGTGCATGTGTAGGTGGATGTCTTAAACCACAGCACATGACTAGAAGTGTATGTTGTTGTAGAAGTAATAACTAGGCAATGAATGGTTTCAAAAACATGTTAGAAAATTAAGTTTCCTTTTGAGGTAATATTCCATAGAGATTCTAAAAGAGGTTGCTCATAAATCAAATTGTGAGGAGCTCCAACTTAATTATAAGAAAAAAAAAGTTAAAATTACCCTTAAAATAATTAGCATAATTTTTTTGTTTTGTTGTTATTTAAATAAAGAACAGAACTGTTGTTGCCCTGAGGGAAAAATGGATAACAGGCATTTTGCTCATGTGGTTTGTACTTTATGTATGTGTGCATCTATTATAATAGTAACAGATAATGTCTTCTAATAGCTCATGGAAGAAATCAGTTTCTTTTCGAGCAAAATGCTAGCCTTGTGGAAGCTGACAAAA
Organism: Pongo pygmaeus; assembly: GCF_028885625.2. NCBI lineage: Eukaryota > Metazoa > Chordata > Mammalia > Primates > Hominidae > Pongo > Pongo pygmaeus. Next base: position 79,766,724 of record NC_072378.2, read on the forward strand.
GTCATAATGATTTTTGGCTCAATAAAGTAATGATAGCTTGGAAAAAGTAAAGCAGTATGGCAGCAGATGAAAGATGACTGTAACAAAACAAATTATTTGAACAAAAGATACACTGTTTCTTTAATTGGATTCTCATAGAATATTGGCTTAAAATATGCTGACCAAAGGCAGTATCTGGAAGACAGGAACTTAGGATTTCTGAATCATAGTTCTCCCAGCTTGGATTCAATTCAATTCAACAAACTTTTGTTGAGCACCTACTCTGGAGCCAGATGGCCTGAGTGTGGTTCTTGGTTCTACTATTCTACCTCTCTATCAGTTTCTTCATATATAAAACAGAGATGATAATAGTAGTCTTTATCCTCTGATTTTTTTTAGGATAAACAGAATTTTAATGTATGTAAAGTACTTAGAACACTGTTTGCCACTTTTGCACACACAGAAAGTCAACTGAATTAGAGACTGGAAACTGAAAGGTGCTTATACTGTCTTAGTGGGAGAGACAGATAAGAAACCCAACAATTTCAGTAGTATTTTCTGATAATACCAATAACATGTTTATCAAAAGGTTGCTATGGGAACCCAGGGATTGAAGAAATAACAACCTTAGGGGAATAGTTTTCTGGAATAAAATTCAAAAAAGGCTTTCAATAGGAAAAAAAAAAATCCCCCAAAAGCTCAGGAAACAAAAAGTAGACAAAGTGAGAGACTGGGACATATTCATTTGTAGCTTTTTGAGCTTCCTTCCTTGCTGGACCTAACACTGCATCTGGTCACCTTTTAGATACTTGGTAAAAACACAATAGAGATCGTTTTAAGTTCTGATACTATTTTCATGTGTATTCTCAGTCACAGTGTCTAGTTGAGACTAATGGAATTAGAATAACCAGAATAGCAAACTACTATTCCAAAGTGTAGTGTTCTGTGCCGTTAGACAACGTATTGACTCCTGGGTTGAGTTAGAACACCATGGAGGAGCAGCACTTTTTTTTTTTGTTTTGTTTTAAGTAAGAAAAATTGTTATGTTATTTTATTTAAGGAATTGACTTAATTTATACAATCTGAATTTTTTTTTTTTTTGGGGGATAAAATTACTTTCTTTTTTTTTTTCTTTTTCTTTTATTATTATTATTATTATTATTATTATTATTATACTTTAGGTTTTATGGTACATGTGCCCAATGTGCAGGTAAGTTACATATGTATACATGTGCCATGCTGGTGCGCTGCACCCACCAACTCGTCATCTAGCATTAGGTATATCTCCCAATGCTATCCCTCCCCCTTCCCCCCACCCCACAACAGTCCCGGAAGTGTGATGTTCCCCTTCCTGTGTCCATGTGTTCTCATTGTTCAATTCCCACCTATGAGTGAGAATATGCGGTGTTTGGTTTTTTGTTCTTGCGATAGTTTACTGAGAATGATGATTTCCAATTTCATCCATGTCCCTACAAAGGACATGAACTCATCATTTTTTATGGCTGCATAGTATTCCATGGTGTATATGTGCCACATTTTCTTAATCCAGTCTATCATTGTTGGACATTTGGGTTGGTTCCAAGTCTTTGCTATTGTGAATAATGCCGCAATAAACATACGTGTGCATGTGTCTTTATAGCAGCATGATTTATAGTCCTTTGGGTATATACCCAATAATGGGATGGCTGGGTCAAATGGAATTTCTAGTTCTAGATCCCTGAGGAATCGCCACACTGACTTCCACAAGGGTTGAACTAGTTTACAGTCCCACCAACAGTGTAAAAGTGTTCCTATTTCTCCACATCCTCTCCAGCACCTGTTGTTTCCTGACTTTTTAATGATCGCCATTCTAACTGGTGTGAGATGGTATCTCACTGTGGTTTTGATTTGCATTTCTCTGATGGCCAGTGATGGTGAGCATTTTTTCATGTGTTTTTTGGCTGCATAAATGTCTTCTTTTGAGAAGTGTCTGTTCATGTCCTTCGCCCACTTTTTGATGGGGTTGTTTGTTTTTTTCTTGTAAATTTGTTTGAGTTCATTGTAGATTCTGGATATTAGCCCTTTGTCAGATGAGTAGGTTGCGAAAATTTTCTCCCATTTTGTAGGTTGCCTGTTCACTCTGATGGTAGTTTCCTTTGCTGTGCAGAAGCTCTTTAGTTTAATTAGATCCCATTTGTCAATTTTGGCTTTTGTTGCCATTGCTTTTGGTGTTTTAGACATGAAGTCCTTGCCCATGCCTATGTCCTGAATGGTATTGCCTAGGTTTTCTTCTAGGGTTTTTATGGTTTTAGGTCTAATATTTAAGTCTTTAATCCATCTTGAATTGATTTTTGTATAAGGTGTAAGGAAGGGATCCAGTTTCAGCTTTCTACATATGGCTAGCCAGTTTTCCCAGCACCATTTATTAAATAGGGAATCCTTTCCCCATTTCTTGTTTTTCTCAGGTTTGTCAAAGATCAGATGGTTGTAGATATGTGGCATTATTTCTGAGGGCTCTGTTCTGTTCCATTGATCTATATCTCTGTTTTGGTACCAGTACCATGCTGTTTTGGTTACTGTAGCCTTGTAGTATAGTTTGAAGTCAGGTAGCGTGATGCCTCCAGCTTTGTTCTTTTGGCTTAGGATTGACTTGGCGATGCGGGCTCTTTTTTGGTTCCATATGAACTTTAAAGTAGTTTTTTCCAATTCTGTGAAGAAAGTCATTGGTAGCTTGATGGGGATGGCATTGAATCTGTAAATTACCTTGGGAAGGATGGCCATTTTCATGATATTGATTCTTCCTACCCACGAGCATGGAATGTTCTTCCATTTGTTTGTATCCTCTTTTATTTCCTTGAGCAGTGGTTTGTAGTTCTCCTTGAAGAGGTCTTTCACATCCCTTGTAAGTTGGATTCCTAGGTATTTTATTCTCTTTGAAGCAATTGTGAATGGGAGTTCACTCATGATTTGGCTCTCTGTTTGTCTGTTATTGATGTATAAGAATGCTTGTGATTTTTGCACATTGATTTTGTATCCTGAGACTTTGCTGAAGTTGCTTATCAGCTTAAGGAGATTTTGGGCTGAGACAATGGGGTTTTCTAGATATACTATCATGTCATCTGCAAACAGGGACAATTTGACTTCCTCTTTTCCTAATTGAATACCCTTGATTTCCTTCTCCTGCCTAATTGCCCTGGCCAGAACTTCCAACACTATGTTGAATAGAAGTGGCGAGAGAGGGCATCCCTGTATTGTGCCAGTTTTCAAAGGGAATGCTGCCAGTTTTTGCCCATTCAGTATGATATTGGCTGTGGGTTTGTCATAAATAGCTCTTATTATTTTGAGATACGTCCCATCAATTCCTAATTTATTGAGAGTTTTTAGCATGAAGGGTTGTTGAATTTTGTCAAAGGCCTTTTCTGCATCTATTGAGATAATCATGTGGTTTTTGTCTTTGGTTCTCTTTATATGCTGGATTACATTTATTGATTTGCGTATATTGAACCAGCCTTGCATCCCAGGGATGAAGCCCACTTGATCATAGTGGATAAGCTTTTTGATGTGCTGCTGGATTCTGTTTGCCAGTATTTTATTGAGGATTTTTGCATCAATGTTCATCAAGGATATTGGTCTAAAATTCTCTTTTTTTGTTGTGTCTCTGCCAGGCTTTAGTATCAGGATGATGCTGGCCTCATAAAATGAGTTAGGGAGGATTCCCTCTTTTTCTATTGATTGGAATAGTTTCAGAAGGAATGGTACCAGCTTGGAGGAGCAGCACTTTTATGTCATGGCCCTTGTTTTCTACTCTCTGTCAATTTGAATGAAGCAGAAGAGAGGCAAGTATTACCCAGTTAGAAATAAAAGAGAGGGCCGGGCACGGTGGCTCATGTCTGCAATCCCAGCACGTTGGGAGGCCGAGGCAGGTGGATCACTTAAGCTTAGGAGTGCGAGACCAGCCTGGGCAACATGATGAAACACCATCACTACAAAAAATAGAAAAATTAGCCAAACATGGTGGTATGTGCCTGTGGTCCCAGCTACTCGGGAGGCTGCTGTGGGAGGATCACTTGAGCCTGGAAGGGGGAAGTTGCAGTAATCTGAGATGACTCCCCTGCACTCCAATGTGTGTGACAGAGTGAGACCCTATCTCACTAAATAAATAAATGAATGAATGAGAGAAAGACATTTTAAACCAATATGTAAGAATCACACTTTAGGATAACCTTGATATTGTAATAATTTATGATTCTCTAACCTGTGAAGATTGTAAATTGTTAAGCAATAAAGAGAAAATACATTTGTGGATATGCAGAAATGTGCGTTTCTCAGTGCATGGGAAGCATTGGGAGAAGGAAGGTGTCCATCCAGTCTGTGGTCCCCTGGTCCTCCCTCGCCTCCCCTATGTGTCTCATCTTGCTTGGGTTTTGACCTTTGTCTTCATGTTATCCATTGCTATACAACAATTGAGGCATCCTGTGGTTGACGTTTTAAGGTAAAATAAAACCATGGTTACTCCTTGCTGTTGCATTGGCTGGCCCTGCAGTTCTCCATGCTTACTAGCCCCCTTCCTGCCATTGCTACTACAAAAGCCCTCCAGACCTCCTTTTGTGGGAGGAGACATGAGAATGTTTTTTGATCTCATTGACATTCTACTGAAATCAGGGAAAGACAGGGCAGTGCAAAGCTTTCAGCTTATTCTAACCTGTCAGACTTCTTCACCATTGCAGCTGTATGCTGTCTACCCGACACTGGCTTACAGAATCCAAAATGGCTCTCCCAGAGGGCTTCAGAAGCTGGGCAGAAGCTCCTAATGTTTGTGGAGACACCCCCTTAGTCTTTCTGAATGTTTTACCATCTTACCACCCCATCTTCTGTCCAGCCCCATGCTGACACACACTTGTACACACTTGCACACATACATACACACATACATAGACAAGCTCACGCACATTCACCCACCCCTCTCCCCCCACATACAGACACACTTTCAAGGGCCCAGACAATGTTTAATCTCTAGTTAGACACTTTGGTCCTTATCTCATCCTAGAAGGCAATCAAACTTAGATTTCTTTTCTTTGAGCCAAGGAAACTGCTTTAATATTCTGCTTTTGCCGTGTCTATGAGTAACTTTCATATAAGCTCTCAATTCTATAGTTCTGCATGGTCCAAGCAAAGTCCTTTTGGACCATCAAAACAAAACCATTTCTCTCTCAAGCTCTTAGAGAGTGTGGGTTGCAAAACAATTGCTTCTGCAGAGCTAGTTTTTAAATTGCTATTTGGAAGATTATAACTGAAGAATAATACCTTTGTCCTTGGCTGTATCTGCCTGTCTCTCAAAGCCCTAGCTTTCAGCTTTACTGGGTAAGCAACAATATTAGTAAGAATAAAAATAAATCACATAATATTTCAAAAATATTATCCTGTTAAATCTTATTAACTAGACTTGAGTTATTTCACACAAGAAGAATACTCAATCAGCTACATCCTTAAGGTTGTCATAACAAATCAGACTGATTTCCACACATATTTATAACTGGAATTATTAGTTTTTCAAAGATATGTTACAGGTGAGCTAACGTTGGATGTAGAAGGGAAACTGTTGATCAAAGTTTAAATTCTGATTCCTCTGGTTCACTTGGATGTCTTTACAACATTTAAACTTTCCAAAATCTTATTTCTAAAACAGGCATAACAATTCACTATGACAATGCAGCATATTGTCTGTATTTTTGGATGCTCTCTGGAAGGATGTCAGCAGCCAACTAAATTCATTATTAGAGACTTATAGTGAATGGAAATGGTTCTTGAGGTGACCCCTGTTCAGTCCAGAAATAGCAGCTCTTTAGGTAATCACCACTGTGAATTGCGGCTAATGGCCACGTTAGTGGAAGTCTTATGTTGTGGTGAGGACCACTTTAACATTGGGGTGGTTTTGATTCTTTCTGCTACTTAACATTCAGAATGATCCATAGCTGAAGCTTAGTTACTATTAAAAATCTACAGTGTTTTGCCAGTGGGAATTCCAATTATTATTGCCTGGTAATTAAAAGACCTGCTTGCCTCAGAGTTTTTGAAAGAACAAAATAATACATGTGATTGTTGCAAACTTCAACTCTATTTGAATGTTAGGTGGTTATTATTAATTTTTACTAACTCTCTTACTGTACTCTTTTTCTCCCTCATCTAGTTCTCCTTCTCTCTTTTCAATGCTTTGGGAAATTCATGTTCATAAAGCTTGATTTTTAAATGAAGCAAATTTTTCTCAGAGTCAGCACCCCAGTGTCCAAGGTCATCTGTTGTCTTAACATCTTTTCCACTGTTTAATCTGTGTCTTAAGGCTTCTTTGGTTCTTTTTGGATCTGTGATTGTTTCTGTTTTCTGAACATGGGATATATTTCCAGATACACTGCTTTTTTATACTGAACTACGTTCTGCGTTGCTTGGTTTTGTTTTGCTTTGCTTTTCTCTAGTATTTTTTGAGCTTAGGGTTTATTTTTATCATTTATAAATTGGTTTGAAAAAAAGATTAATTCACTCAGTGTTCAACATTTGAATCAAGTGACAATTATGTGTAAAATACAGTGGTATTGCTGGGATATGGTATGAGCCCAGAATGCCCAGGCTTTTGGCTTGACTACAGGATCAGTGGTGCTGTCATTCACCAAGGCTGGGACTGCTGGAGGTAGAGCTGAAGTGGAAGGGAGAGTTGGGGCAGAATGAGTGGATGATGGACAGTTGCTGTTAGCTTTGCATGTGGGAAAGTTTGAGGTATCCAGTGGCTGGTGTGATACCTTAGAGAGGCTCTCACTCCAAGTGGCAGATCTAGGTATCATTAGTATAAATACAGTGATTGAAGCCAAGGGAGTGAATGAAAGAGAATGGAGATGAATTCTCTGTTGAATGATCACCAGACTTGCCATGTTTTTCTATAGATAGATACCCTGGTTGGAAGTTTGTGTGTGTGTGTATGTGTGTGTGTGTGTATGTGTATTGTGTGTGTGCATCCCAGAATAGCTATAGTGATGTGGAGGTATGTATGTCTTCAGTGTATTTGGTAGGCTTCCTGGAAACTACAGTTTTAAAAATGATTGACAACCATAGGCTAGAACTTCTTAACCATGTTAACATGAATTTATAGTTTGTTTATTGTGGGGCTGTTCTGTGCATTGTAGGATGTTTAGCAGCATTCCTGATTTCTACCTACTAGGTTCTAATAAGCTCTGCCCACCCAATCCTCATCCCCAGTTGTGGCGACCAAAAATGTCTTTAAACATTGCTAAATGTTCCTTGGGTTAGATAATGCCACCTGAGTAAGTTCTCTGAATTTATGTACAGCATTTTGGGAGGAGCCACATTAACTTTTATGTTCCAGAATGCTTGAAAAACACATTCATGTCTGCAATTATCCTGACTGATACTTAGGAAGCAGCTTACTCCTCCATCCTGGAGGATCAATTGAGTAATTTTATGATTAAAAAAAAATCATTTGCTGCACATGAAAGTACAGATAGCTGCTAGATGCAAATTAAATTTTGTTTTACATTATGTGTATATGATATATAAATGAAAAGGGGTGACCAGGACATGTACTCCAAATAGTGAAATAGCCTGTAGTTATGACTCAGTCATTTCAAAGGAATTGCTGTCGCTTCTTTATGTGTCAAATACATTTTAAGGCAGACCATCCCAAAGAGTACTCTTGGGGTGGAGGTAAGAGAGTGGAGTCCAAGTGAGGTGAACATGAATTTTGTAATAGTGATTTGAATGTAAAAAGTTTTAAAAGAGCTAGTGCTTAATATTTTTAAACTTCATTTATAAATTCCTTAAAGCAAAAGAATATAAAAGTAACTTAATCACCTGCCATGGAAGCTAAATTAACTTACACCTTGAAAACCTCCTCTTAAAATAACTCAGATTTTAAAGAATCATTTATAAGGTAGGTTGTGGCATTGTTCTAAGCACCTGTCTGTATGTGTGTTGCTCTGAAATCATGCTATTATTTATTCTATTAGAATGTAGATTCTGTGAGGGGAAGGGTTTTGCCCATTTTCTTCACTTTTCTTTCTCTACTTCCCACACTTCGTTCATGTTACAGTACACAGTGGTGTAGAGTGTGGGCTGGGTTGCAGCCTCAGAGAGTAGTTAGTGTCTTGTTTTAGTTGGCTCTCCTTCTTCTCTGACGTCTGCCGGCCTCCCCAACAGCCACTGCCACTACCTCACAGCCAATATTCTTGATATTCTGGTTGAGGAGATAACTGAAGCCTAGGAGTTTAGATCAGGGTGGTATCACTTCTCACAGAAGAATCTTGACTTCTGGCATTTACTCCTAACTCTCAAAAAATTGTGGTATTAAATATTTTATATGACTCCTAGAATTGTGACTGTAAAGTCCCAGCCTCTGTCTCAATCTTCTATCAAATGAAGGAAGAAAAAAAAAAGATGAATTCTAGCTTTTGCAAAATGTATTCAGTCCACACTCAGAGGCCAATTCCTACCTTCGCAAACCGTGATCATAGCCCTTGATGGACAGAAATGGGAGGGAAAAGGGAGAGGGAGAGAAGAGAAGAGGTTTTTCATCTTGAAGACAGGAAGAATCATATCTGGAGAGCTGAGGAAGGTGGGAGGCCTCCTCTGTGTACTTCTGTTGTCACTCGATTGGAATGACTAAGGCCATTTTGAAACCAGAAACTGCATTTTATCACTGAATGCAGAATTGGGTTTGGGATCATCCAGGCTTATACAACATAGGGGGAAGATGGAGTGACTATCCTGTGGTAAGTATGAATCCGTCTCATGAGAGTCCATGGTACAGTGGATATACAGCATGCTTATCTAAGCTTAATTACTGGTTCCATGTATGTACTTGGGCAAGTCACTTAACCTCTCTAGTCCTAACCCCTCATCTGTGAAGCCCACTTAGGGTTATGAAGATTTAATGTAATTATGATATAAAGTGCTTAGTAGTTGTAGAAGCAATTGCTATGGTTTAAATGGTGAATGAACAGATTGTTTATTGGCTCAGGAATTATGTGATAACTATTTAAGAATTGTACTTCTTCTTGTCCTGGGAGATTAGGATTTTTGTTTGGCTTCACTACTGACTAGATAGTATTAATAGTTAAGTCATTTAACTTTGTAGACCCTGGATTCCTTTTATTCACAACTGTTGAAGTTGAGGATCTTTCATTTGGTAAGCTTGGGAATTCTATTTTATTTTGCTGTTTAAAAACCTAGGCATCTTGTTGTTAACAATACCTCTATTAACTAATTTGAGTTCTGACTCATCTGCTAGATCTAAATAGCTGTGGGAATGTGAAGCTTTTCACAAATAATGCTATGATTTTTCAGATAAATACATGCAAATGGAGCAAATTACTTAATTGACATTTTACAATTAGGTATTAAAGCATCCTGTTCAAGGTTGGAGGACAGTATAAACTTATTTAAAATGTCTAGTGAACACAGTCTGTCACAGGGATATGGGAAAAAGGCAAAATTGTATTAAGATATTATTTGTAAGCAAGTGCCCTTCATTTCCAAGCAGTCTGTCCCTGAAGGGTGTGTGAATCATGTGTCTGTTCCGGGCTTAGAATTCATCCCTTTTGCCATATGTTTATTGTATAAACCAAGAAGATCATGTATTATCAAGAGACAACTGCTACTCCCGGCCTAAACTTCAAATATTATTCGTACTCTGCTCTCATAAAAAATTATTCTTAGGGTCTGAAAGACCATCGTTTTCTTTTAGGTATTTCTGTTTGTGTATGGTATTTGCAGCAACCAACATCAACAGCTGGTTTGTTCCCTCATTTTTCAAGGTAATGGTAGGGATTTAAGTTATTAAGAATCAAATCTAACACACAAAAATACTTTGAACATGAGCTGTGTACAAATTTTTTATTGAGTTGTTAACCTATTGGACATTGCTGCTGCTGTGGGGACTTTATCATATAAATTTAAAAGCTAATATAAACACATGGAGAATATGAGTCGACACAGAAGAAAGGCTCAATTTTATGCCAAAGTAATAGCTAGCACTATAGCATGCTTACTGTAGGCATTACGTTAAGAGCTTTGTGTGCATTATTTCATTTAAGCATCCCAAGTTTACTACTTGGTTGGGTGTTATTCATCATTTTTATAGGTGAAGAAACTGTCTCAGACAGGTTAAGTAAGTTGCCCATGTTCACACAACTAGTGAGCAGAAGTGCTAGGGGTTGAATCCAAGCCACCTAATTGCAAAGTCTATGCTGAAGTTGCATTTTAAAGTAACAGAAATTTCCTTCATACAACACTGGACTTATTTTTTTTTCTGTCTATCAAATGATGTGGCAAATTGAGAGATTTCTGGAGAAATTCAGGCCCAAACAATGTTATCGCTCAGATCATTCAGATCATTTTCAACATTAACATTTAATGAATAAGACTGTGTCTTGAACTGAACATATTTATAAAAGAATTAGAGGAAGGTAACTTAATTCTCCATTCACTGGTGTCTTAGTTGTAAAACCACATTTTGACAAGGTTATTTGTCATAAGTTATTTTAATGGCTTTTCCAAACTTAATTTTCTGAAGTTAATAAAATGCTGAGAAAAACTTAGATTATGTTTAAAAGCATTGAGTGAAGTAAAACCTAAGTAAAGCTATTTACTTTGCATACATATGGCCACCATCTAAGATGGTTACTTATCCTTGAAAGGATAATGTTTAAAATAATATTTAAAATAATCTAAACCTAATTTCTTAACATTGACATTTTTACAAAGTATAGTTATATATAAACCTGATAGTATCTTACTACAAGAGATACTAAATGAGTAACATAAATATTAAGGATAAAAGATTTAATTGGACTATTACAACCTACTCTCACACGGTTTAAACAAAAGTCAGTTAAATAGGTTGTTTGTAAAGTTCTTTATAGTCTAGATTTCTTTCTTCTTCCTTCTCTTTCTTCACCCCCTCCTCCTCTCAGCATCATAATGATTATCATCACCCCCATCACCACTGTCATCATAATCATCATGGCTATCTTTTACATTGTTTTCCTCAAGACATCTGCATCAGTAATTTAATTGTAAGCAACAGAAATTAAGGAGCAGTTTATTTAGAAAGATATCTTGTAGTTTTTAGTTTGAGGACAACCTGAAGAATGAGGCCTTGTAGAGCTATGCCAAGACAGGCTGCTAGGCTTAAGATTGGGAACAGATATCAGCAGACATTCATCACTTAGGGCTAAGGTCAGTTGGTTGAGCTCTGGGGCAGAGACCAGTCTAGTCCTGTAACACCAGCGTGCCATGCAAATGTAAATTTTTGTGTGTGCTAAGACCTACAAACATCTGGGAAGTACCTTAGAAGAGGAGGAAACAGCAGATCTAGAGAGGAAGGTTGCAGAAAGCAGTAATGGTCTTTTCAGGTTTCACCATTTAGGCAAATGAGTTTTTGGACCTTGTGCACACATGCTGTTTAATCATGCGTCGGGCTTTCTGGAGAGAGTTTTATTTATACTTCTTGGGCTATGTATCCATTCCTTGGTCAAGGGAATATGGTACTCTTTGATTGACTCTTTGATTGATAAGATAACATTTTATCTTATTAGAAAAGCATAAACTTCCAAAGGAAAAATTACCTAAAGGAGAAGACATGGATGATAGGGAAAAAAGCAACATATCATGTCATATCACTTTACCATGCATAGAAATCATAAATAAAAATATTTTTCCTTTGATATAGTAGTCACAGGAGATCTTTTGCCCCCAAAGTCATAGCTATATTTATAGTATTTTTCTGAATATTATATAGTTTTTTTTTAATGAATCTTGGTAAAAGAAGATTTTTTAACCATAACTTGTTTTTAATCCTATAGGAGAAGATAATAAGTTTTAGCTTTTATAGGCCACTAATTTTTTCATGGCTTTTGTATTTTAAATAAGTTATTATTAAAATAGAAATTTAAAAAATCTACAGAACTTGAATTAAGTTGATTAAGTTGTCTTTAGGCAAAATTTCATAATAAATTCTGTGCTGAAATAATTGTGATCATTACTTTATTACAAAATAACTAGGATGTTGTATCAGTATTAGTGTTTATGTTTTATTGAAGTATGTGCAATGTGCCTCAGGTGTCATCAAGGATGGGCATCGAATCACCGTTTCCCTTTTCATAATCAACTCCCAAAAGGTGAAAATTTACCCTCTGGCTTCCTGGTATCCTAATATATTATTAATTTATTTACTTTATTATTTTATTATTATTTACTTTATTTCTATTTTATCCTGATTGTATCCCCATCTTTCTTAAGGTACATATTCTTCTTTTTTCACATGTCATAGTTTTTTAATAAGATTCTTTTTGAGAATTTAAATGTTTTCCCTCTAAATTCTATATTATGAAGTGTGATTGTAATGTGAGTGATTTTTAAAGTTGTCTCTACACTAATTTTTAAAGATAATTCCAGCAGCCTGGGTGTGATGGCTCATGCCTGTAATCCTAGCACTTTGAGAGGCCGAAGCAGGAGGATTGCTTGAGCCCTGGAGTTCAAGACCAGCCCAGGCAACATAGCGAGACCCCCATCTCTACAAAAATAAAAATAAAAAAATTAACCAGCTTGATGATGTCCACCTTTGGTCCCATCTACTCTGTAGGTTGAGGCTGGAAAATTACTTGAGCCCAGGAGTTTGAGGTTACAATGAGCTGTGTTCACACCACTGCACTCCAGGCAGACTGACAGAGTAAAATCCTGTCTCTTGAAAAAACACAACACAACAAAACAAAACAAAAAACTACAAGACAAAGAAGGCTAAGGAATGCCAGAAATCCCCAGAAACTGAGAGAGGCATAGATGATTTCCCTCTCAGAGTCTCTGATAAGGAGATAACTCTGTTGACAGCTTGATTTTGGAATTTTGGCCTCCTGAACTGTGAGAGAACACATTTCTGTTATCTTCAGCCAGATAGACAGACAGACAGATAAAATTATCTCTCTGTAACAAAAAGATCATTCCCCCTCAAATTTCCCAAAATGTGTGAAACAACAGCTTCATTGTTAGAAAACGCTTTCTTTGGGTGTTTTGAAGAAGAATGTTCATTGTTTAAAATGAGTCTGATTACATTGTCACCATATGTTATATCTGCTTTTTCTATGTACTTTAAAAAATATCTTCTGGATTGTATACTCCTTGAAGACAGAGCTGAAGTCTTAGTTGTATTGGTTTTATACCTTATTGTACTTTTGCTAACAGTACATTGCACCTCCATAAACTATAATATGGAAAAGAGATAAGTACCATAATTGTTTATGAGGACTGTAATATACAGATTGGTGTTAATATTTTCAAAACCTATTAGATGTAGGAATGTTTCTACTGTTTTTCAAAAATGAGTCATCCATGAAAGACTTTTCATAATTCATTCCTTTGTTTCCATTGATAGCGGCTTCTGTTTTTCTCTGTTTAAGACCGTTTTGGTATTAAATTCTCAAATACTTCCATTTACAAAAAATAAAAGGACAAAAATTCATCAACACCTGTGAAAAGAAGGGGAAACAAAAGAAAAAAGTTCAGATCACCACTAACAGCTGATGACTAAGGAACCTGCTCTTATTGAACAGCATGCAGTGGGAGAAACTAAATGTGGAGAAAACAATCAGTTTTCCGTGTTATAGGGATCGTACAACCAGAAGGATTTTACCACTGTCTTACAACATACAGGGATGCAAGCCATGGATTTGGGTCCATGTGTTTAGAGAACAGTGGAAATTTAGTTTCCCAAATTGGAATTTCCTCTGGACTATATCTTAGCCTCCTGAGCATAAAGAATATGCCTAATATAAAATGTGTTTAATGTTTCTTATTTTGTTATTAGAGAAAATGTGAAGGTTATAAAGATGTCAGATGTATTATCCTAGTCACTAAAGTTCTTTTTAAACAACTGATAAGACAAAAAACCAGCAATAGAAATTTGACTACTGGTTCCTGGTGGCCTGACTGTGCCATTAGCGAAGTGATTTATGCCCTGAGGCTATTTACCTTTGGTTATTTCCCCCCAAAGGCTGAAAGTTCTACAATATGCTTGTCTCTGAATTGAGAAACTGTTCATTTCCTTTTGGATGTCAAAGTAGCTGCAAATAATAAACTTAAGTCAATAAAATGCAGAGTTAGAAAGAAAATGATCCATGTTATTTAACTTCCTCTCTTAATGTCGCATTTATACGTATTTGCGTGTTTCTTTGTATATATACAGTAATGCATCACTTAACGACAGGAGTACATTCTGAGAAACATGTTGTTAGGCAATTTTGTTGTGCAAATATTACAGAGTGTACTTACATGAATCTAGAACCTAGATAGCCTACTATACACCTAGGCTATATGGTATAGCCTACTGCTCCTAGACTATAAATCTGTGCAGCATGTTACTGTACTGAATATTGTAGGCAGTTATAACACAATGGTAAGTATTTGTGTATCAAAACATGTCTAAACATAGAAAAGGTACAGTCAAAATACGGTTTATAATCTTATGAGGCTACTGTGGTACATGTGGTCCATTGCTGACCAAAATTTAGTTATGGGCATGACTGTATATATACACATATATATAAAGTTGTTTGACTAAGGAAAATTTGATCCAAATTCATAAAATCATCCATTTTTATAAAGCTTTTTTATACTTTCATTTTTTTATTTGGAAAGTAAGCAGTCTTATGGTAGCTCTTCTTTGGTTCAATTGCATAGCACTTCTCTCTGTGCTGGTGAAATCTAGTAACTCCTTATTAGGCTAAGCTAAATATACTGTGGTTGACATCTTATGTTGACTTAGCTGTTTAGTCAGGAGATATAATTGTTAATAATATTTAGCCGTAATAAATGAAGTTGTCTCACAGTACGTATTTTAAAAAATGGCAACATATGGTTCAAAACAGAGACTCCTAATTAGACAATTATTGAGCAACAGGAAAGGATGTTTTCAAATTTGTATACTTATGGTTGTACTCTAAAATCTAGTAGTTTCCTGATGCAGTTTTATAGTTTTCTGTCATTAATTACACATACCATATCCACATTATTAAGAATAAATTTGCTCACTGGAGTTACAGCTTCTTTAATATTATTTATGTGAGACTTCTTTAAAAAGGGAAGAAATAATAATGTTTAGTCTTTCAACAAGTTAGTCTATTGAGTAGCTGCTAAGCACTGATGCCCTGAAGCACAGCAGTGAAAAAACAGTCTGTCCTGTCATAGGGCTTCTAGTCTGATATTGGGCTGATTCACCACTTTTGGTTTAAAATCCTAGTTTCTCTTGTCTTTAATGTCTGTCTGTCTGTCTCTTTTCATCTTTCTTTCTCTGTGAATACACACACGCAATGTGTATATATATATATACACACACACACGTACACTTATACATATATTGTGTATGTGTATATATACATATATATTTTTAATTAAAGGTATATAATTCATATATATTCCTTAAAGATATATATATGAATGTATATTCATGAATATATATATGAATAAATAATGGAACAGTATAAGTATCTTTGGGATAATACATATTATGTGTTAGGCTTCTTCAGAGAGACAGAATCAAAAGGAGATAGATAGATGAGAGGGGATTTATTAAGGGGTTCATTTTATGTGCTTATCGAGGCTGAGAAGTCCTGTGACAGGCTGTCTGTAAGCTAGAGATTCTGGGATGCTGGTAGAGAGGCTCAGACTAAGTCTAAAGGCCTTAGAACCAGAGAAGACAATAGTGTTACTCTGAGAACCCAGGGCGAGGGCGTAGGGAGGCGGTGCTGGTGTAAGTCCCGGAGTCCAAAGGGCCGGAGCCTAGAGTTGTTGCCCAAGGATTGGAGAGGAAGGATATATCCCAGCCCAGCAAATAGAGGGGCACATTTACCTTTTCTCCTTTTTTCCTTCGGACTTCCAGCAGATTGGATGGTGCCTGACTGCAATAAGGACAGATCTTCAAGTTAACACCTCAACTTAACTATTTGACACCTCAAATATATATGTTTATTTATTTATTTATTATCAAATCTATAAATCAGGACATGAATTGTTTATATATAAGAATAATACATAGTATAAGAATTTTAATTCTGCCTTTAAATATGCTGTACTATGTATCCTAAGTTTCCCACTTAATGTTCTGGTTCTGTATTATGTCTGCCGTATTAATTTTTATCATAGAATTTTGCTTCTGTGTTGTTCAAAACAAAACAAAACAAAACAGTGATTGACAAGGCACTGTTTCTGCTGAAAAGTTCAGAAGCATTCAAAGATCACTGACAGGTTCTGTTTTTACCTGTTCCTCGTCAGCTTTTCATGGTTCAGGTGCCTGAGGAGAAACGGTCATCAAGCTGAGTCAGAGATTCACATTTTCAGGGGTTTGAAGGGGCAATGGGTTGAGACACTCCCTTTTCTGTTTAGAAGGTACCAGAGGAAATATTCAACAAAATTTTGTTATTCTTCCTTAAAAAGCATCAACCTTATAAACATCTTTTCATCACTGGCCTGTAGTTCTGTTGAGTAAAATGTTCTAAAGCAGCAAACACTGGGTCTGATGCGTTGGGATTAAAGGTAAGGATCAGGGGAGCAGCCCAAGGGGGCAGGATGCCCAGATGGCTCTGAGGCACCCCCAGGCACCAGGAGAGTGAGTACCTGCCTTTTCCCAGCCTCAGGTTGCTGATCTGGGGGCTAGTATCTAAGCAGTGATCCTGATGAGGGGAGTAGACAATGCAAGGTGTGTACATGTATTCCTTGATGTATTATTTGATGAGAGTTAGTAAAAAAAAAAGCATCCATTTTAGCAGCACTCATGCATTCTATCACTGATGCTCAAGTTAACAACATGAAGACATAAATTATATTTTTCACCTTTACACTATAACTCTTGGGGTTATAATTTCCTTCCAGACTCCTCCCCAGTTCTTTCTTTCAAGCTGTAGTTAGAATGTAGGTCTTATGCCTCAAGTTACTGTTTGCTACTTTATTTGCAAATGTTTTTTCATCAATATGAGGCCATTGCTGTGAGATGTCCTGGCATGGGGAGTGGTATCATATTGTCATTTCTAAAAGTGGTCCTGAAACTGTTCAGTATTGAAGGCAGTGTAGATTACTTAATATTATTAATCTCCCCACTTAATTTTGTTAAAAAACCTGACCTTTGACATTTTCCAGATTAGTTATTGGACTCTTTGATGGTTGCAGCTTATTGAGAATTTGGAGATTTACGTCTTGAATGCCTTTCTTCAGCCATTCCTCCCTCCCCACTGTCTTGCTCACTGATCAGCAGCTTGCTGCTGCTCCAGGCCAGCTACAATATTATGGTTTCAGTGTCACTGATGCAGTCAGTTGTGTTCCGATTTCAGAATTACGGTTGGCTGTCCCAGGGTAAAGTGATATGCTTTGGCATCATAAACTTGTAGGACCGGGGAGCAATAACATTGAAAGCTATGTCAAGATTCCACCCTCGTGGAGGTTTCCTGGTTACATTTGAGGCTATGGTTTAAAATACATGAACTTCACATAGTATAGGTAAAATGTGTGAAAAGGGTGCATTTATAAATACAACCACACATATTTATAGGTCATACAATTTTATAGTAGATGTGAGAAATGGTCATTTTTCTTTGAGACAGATTTATAAATGATTTCTTAAGTTATTTGGGATTTTAGGTAGCCAAAAGAATAATGATACCCTAACATGTTTATTTTAATTTATTGGAAATAATGATGACATTAGTCATCATCAGAACTAAAGGAATACTGTAAAGTAGATTCAAAAACACCAATTTATATGCTTAATAGAAATTAATTTATGATGAGTAGAGCCGAAAACCCAATTCTGAATTTTATTTTTGAATGTAGTTAACATGCACCAAGTGAAGGTGGAGATGTATGTAACCTCTGGGACCATGACAGTAGTGATGATAAGGAGATAAATATCTACAATTCCAACCCCACACCATGACTCTATGAAAAGAACTTCCTAGTCTTATCCTCATCATTTAGGTCTTTGGATTTTCCAGCCCCTATTTTGTATTGGTCCCGAATTAAACCTGGTTACTTTCATGGTATCACCTTTATTTTCTTCCTTTGCTTTAAAACAATGGTTGTGGCTTTTTTACTTCCTCTTCATACCTGTTGATATACTGGTTCTAGACACCACTCCCACCGCTAGTTGCCTGGCCCAACTGCCAATACTGATGGCCAAAATAAGCAATTTAGTAAAAACTGGTGGTAATGGTGTGTGTGTGTGTGTGTGTGTGTGTGGTAATAAAATACAATCTTACCATTTATCTTTTATGTAATGTTTTGAGAAAACTGTATTTTGGGTAACTTACTAAAACTTCTTTTTGTCAATAAAACTGCATCTCATCTATTGAGGATGTTCTTGGTACAAGAGTTCTCCTATGAGGGACTAAAAATTATTGGGTCTCTTGAAACTGAAAACAGACTCTCACTCTTCCAGTAGTATATAAACACACTGGAGGGCTCCTGGTAAGGGCCCTAGGAGTGCTTCAGAAGTACAGTACATCACCAAGTACAATATGGGGAAGAGCTTCAGAGCCATAGAATCCTTTTTCCTGCATATTTAAAATTCCAAATGCCATAATTGCCCACTTACGATGTCATTTTGGAACATATAGCAAGACTACTGAATGCTTAAATTTACACATTATCTTGACTAGTTCATTGTTTTTCTGGGTTTTAGAAACACGTGGTGAAGATGTGGCTCAAATTTCTTTTGAACCACTGGGTCTGCTTTGCTAAATGTAACTTTACAACAAAATAGATGTTTATACTGGTAAATATCCACAAAATATTTGGGAAGGCCGGAATGGAAGTCTGCCTGATTCGGTGTATAATTTTGTGGGCAAAGATAACATAACAGAAAGTACATCTTGATATTTGGGAAAAAAAGATCGTTTTGCCAAAGATGTTTCCTTAAAGTATAGGTTGCAAACTCTTAGACAGAATCTGGCCTGGGGAGACATGTTTTGCTTGGCTTTCACAGTATTCAAAAAGAATAAAAAGGAAATGAGTTTGGCCCCCTAAGTCAGACACTGTGTTCTCTGGTTGTCCACACTACCTTCCACTGCTTATTGCCTTAGTTATTCCCATTACTTCTTGAGGTCATGAGATATTTGTTTCGTGACTCTTGCTAAATGAAAGCTGTTTGCAGTTTGTGATTTGTATACCTCATCCTTTAAGTTGTTGTCACACTGGGAAGATGAACCTCCTTTTCTTCCTCTTTCTTCTTGTTACTCTTGGCTTCATTTCCAATTCGGGCAATAGCAGGCCTCAAGTGGACTTTGGGAAAGGACAAATGGAAGGATAGGAGGAAAGCGCGTCCACGCTGTCCAGTAGTGGTCCTTGGCCATCAGAAGGGATGGAGACAACCGGGGAAAGCCTCCTCACTGCCAGTCTGTGGCCGGGGGAGGAGGGGGAAAGAAAACTTGTTACTCAACTTGCCTTCTGTCTGCTTGCTTCTTGTCCCTCTATTTTTCAGACATTTGCAGCTGAGGCCAGTTTATCCCTACTCATTCATTCAGCAAATAGTTTTGAGGTCTGCTGAATGTGGAGCATCATACCCTGAGAGTGGTAGGCAGTAGGGGAAGATACCGTGAGAAGACACGAATCCACCACTGTCATGGGTCTTCATTTCACGAGTGTGGTTTTAGCTTACTTATGAGACTCACGTTTCATCTGTATCCTTTCTCACCCAGCCTTATTATCTCCCTAGAATTATTATTCTTATTTCTTAAAGGTTAGCTCTTCAGTTGAGAGTACACAGTGGTTGCTTAACACTTTCTTCTGGATGTTAAGTAGATTATTCTTAGAGACCTGCTTTTCTTTTGAGTGATCAGGATAATTTTCAGCATTTTTTTCAGTAGGCTCTATTAGCTTTAGTCTATGTTTTGCTTCCTTTACTACTAATCTTCGAATAGGGTGGTATCAGTTTGTACAGGCTCATTTGCCCATAACCAGAGTGTGGAGTTCGCTTTGATTCTGCTCTCAATTTGTTTGCTGCGGGAATTTCCTCAGGTTTCCACCCAAAGGGTAGAGCGTGCAGTTCCCAGCTTGATCTCTGGTGTAGAAGCTCTGCTGTACAGGTAAGGTCTTCTCCTGTGCTGCCAGCTTTCCACTTGTTTTTCTGCCACTGAGCTAGGGTCACACACTGAAGGGCCTGCAGAGATTAGAAAGATGAAACAAAATTAGTGAAGCAGTATGCAACCTATGATAGCTGTGGAAGGGATTTAAAGGCAGTGTTTCTAAAGTGCTTTGTCCTTTTAAGTGGAATTTGCCCATGACCAAATATGGTATTTGGGTATTTAGTATGATGCCCTGGCTCTAAAACAGTGTTTCTTAAATTTTTCTGAATTTTTTTGACCCTGGTAGCACACACACACGTGCACACGTATGACTATTTTAAACCAGAAGTCCAGTATTTTACATCTTTTGGAGTCCTCTGAGAGTCAGCTCTCAGAACTGAGATTCCTTATTTCAGGGATTTGAACATTTAGTAGCTTTTGGAAAATATATTCCCAAAATATTTCTCAGAAGACTTATGGCAGTTTACATTGCCTTTGGCAATGTAAGGAAGATTTTAACTATATACCTTTGTCAGAATTTACATTTAAATTACTTTGTGACATTAATGGGTGAAATGCCACTTTGTCCTTACTTTTAAACTTATTTTTAAAAATTAGTAGAGCAATAGAACATTTTCTTTGTTTGGTAGGGGTATTTTCTCTTTTATAATAACTGTTTTATTCATAGACAATATAGCAAAGTGATCAACTTTTTATGATAAAGTGAGCCAAGCACAAAATCTTCTTGGATCACTCCTTAAAAAAATAAAATACTGTCATTCACAACCTAAGCTATTGTAAGTATATCTCACTTCTTCTGGTATAATAGACAGAAACATGTTACTGTTATAGTCCTTGTCAATGAAAGCATTGCAGAATAAAGAATTGTACATCAAATAGGAATGGATTGTTGATATTTTTGTGCATTATGAGGAAAAGAAAATTACTGAGCTCTTTCCCTGAACAAAAGGATTTAAATCTAGATAAAAATTGATTTTTAAATATTAAATTGTATTTCTGGAGAACTATTATTATTGTATCTTCTCACTAATATCCTATTAGCAATAATATAATTTTTGACCTTAAGATTTTTGTGCCTCTGTTGTGCCACTGCTCTCCATTGGGGGTGACAGGGCGAGACCTTGTCTTAAAACAAACAAATGAATGAAACACAATAAATTTCTCCTCTGTATTCCTGCCTTCTCTATTAAATAATCAATGAATATGTTATGGAAAAATAATACTATTTCTGCTAAAGAATTCTTTTCCTGAATCCATTTGTCACATTAATAACTTAAATACATAATTAAAACCCTGTTATCTTGGTTTTAATGAAAGCACGTAAGTTATATATTTTGTTTCTCTCTGTGCCATCTTAGTTATATACACTAAAAAAGATATGTGTAATTTTTGCTGAAATATCCTTTGAGTTTTACTCCAGCACTTTTTTGAGTCATACCCAAAAACCCAAAAGATTTTAAGCCTTGCCCATGTATTATGAACTACACATAATTTTTGTTCCGTAATGGGCCAAAAATTCATTTATTCCAACAGAATTGGACCAGGTTTTAGAAAATAGGACCATTTATCCATGGTGATACAGAAGTGTAGCAGTGTTTATACTTTTGATCATTCCTTAGGGAAGCATGACCTTGGTAGACAACCAGCTGGCTTCAGGGAAAATTGTACCCTTGATACGTGCTTAAAACAGCAGTGTAAAATGTAACTGGCTGACAATCTTGGTTTTGGTTAGGGTCGCTTTCTTCTTATTCACGGTATGCTGGGAGTACAAGGGATGATGTCAGTTTCTACCCTTTAGAACTCTTATGATGGCCAGACATAGTATTTCCCTCTGTTGTCAACACTTGAGAAAAATTTGCCAAGTGGGGACTTACGAATTGAAAAGCAGAGGATATTAGTAATTGTTGTTTTAAGAAGAGAAAAATTCATTTTTCAATATTTTTTTAGAAAAGAACAAAGGAGTTGAAATTTAAAATTCTAGAAAAACTTGTTTCTAACAAAAATAAATTGATTTTTAATACCAGTATCATGCCTTTCCTTGTTACTTATCACTTAAAATAATCTTTAAATTAATTTCTTTCTTTCTTGGGTATGCTTTGCCCTAGGGCATTGTGGCAACATATATAGTACAACCCTTTAGGGACCTGAGTTAACTTGTCTTTGCTTCCCCAGTATTAGCACATATGGTTCAAGAAATTGTTTTAAATGAACTGATGACCTTTGGAATTTATACAACATTAAAAGTTAATTGAGAGAGTGCATGTAATAAATAAGATGATGAAAGTGATTTTCTGGTTTGTACTAATATAATGTTCAAATTTTCTTAGTTGGCATTATTTATCTCCAAATTACTGGCACAATATGGAGCAAAGCTATGAGGCTCAGAGGTTTTCTAGTGTGTAACGTCTCTTTTGTTTCTGTAGCAGTGAATTATAGGTGCTGTTACCATGTATAAGTTTTCTCTAAGATTCTGATTAGCTGATTTACCATTGAAGATTTTTCAGGAGAGGAGTGCTGTCATGGTTAAGCAGTCTGGCAGAGGATGTGTGACGTTGATGATGTCAGGAAAATTTTTCCCTGTGTCTCTTTCAGAATGGAGGATGGTGAGGAAACCAGAACGTGATGCTTTTTAAGGAAGGAGGACATGGTAAACAATTGAGATTTGATTATATATTTTTCCATACGGAATATCATATTCTGAAAAGATTTTCTTTCCAGTCCTCAAAGGGACCAGTTTAAGAAATTAGACCTATTAAGCACCTTTGAAACACTATATCAACAACAAAACATAAAACAGGGGGATTAAAAAATGGAGAAAGGACTCAAATAGACATTTCTCCAAGAAAGATATGCCAGTGGCCATTAAGCACCTGAAAATTGCTCAACACCACTAATTTTTAGGGAAATACAAATCACAATCACAATGAGATACCACCTCGTTCCCATTGGGGTGGTTACTGTCAAAACTACAGAAAATAAGTGTTGGTACAGATGTGGAGAAATTGCATCTCTTGTGCACTGTTGGTGGGAATGTAAAATGGTGTAGTCTCTGTGGAAATTACTATGATGATTTCTGAAAATATTAAACAATTATGGCATGACCCAGCAATTCCACTTCTGGGTATATATACAAAAGAAGTGAAAGCAGGGAGTCAAACAGATATTTGTAGACCTATGCTCATAGCAGCAGTACTCACAGTAGCCAGAAGGTAAAAGGAACTTAAGCATCCATCGATAGATGAATGTATAAACAAAATGTGATATATACATACAGTGGGATATTACTCAGTTTCAAAGGAGGGAAATTTTGACCCATGATACAGCGTAGATGAACCTTGAAAACATTATGCAACGTGAAATAAAGCAGTCACAAAATGACAAATATTGTATGAACCCATTTATATAAGGTTCCTAAACCAGTCGGATTCGTAGAGACAAAGTAGAATGACGCCAAGGGCTTGGAGGAAGAGGGAATGAGGAGTTATTGTTTAATGGCTACAGAGTTTTGCTAGGGAAGATGGATAAGGACGAGAGACGGATGGTCGTGATGGTTGTATAATCACGTGAATGTACTTAATGCCACAGAACTGTACAATTAAAAATGATTAAAATGGGAAAACAAAACGATTTTTATGGAATTTTTCAGTCAGCTTACAATTATAACCTGAATGCTAAACTTAGAACAATATAATACGTATTAACACCATGGTAACAACACTTGAATGAAGGTAAACTGCTGGAATTAATGAATGATAAATATAGAAGAATGATACTGACAGTGGTCTTTATGGTTGGTTCAGGTTCTAAATTTGCCAAATACTGTGCAGTAGCTCTTGAACTCTCACTGTTTTATTTATTAGAAGAGCATAAGCATATTTACAGTAAGGCTTTAGTTGTGTGGTACTTCCAAATGCCTCCTGCCATTGCCAACTCCAAAGAAAAAGCCTGGAAGAGCCAGGAAGAGTCTTCTAAGGATAGAAGGTGTAGAAGATGCAGCACCCTGATTGTGTTTCAAAAGTACAACTTGGCTTTGTAGTAGACCTTTTCAACAGTTTTCTAAAATTCTATGACATGGAAGTCGACAGTATTGATAGCCAAATCACATGTTACAATTTCTTTTCTTCATAGAAACAGATTGAGTTGAGGTAGAGATTAGGAATAAGTTTATGAAAATGTTTTTAAAAACTGATAGAAAAGAGTGAAGATACAAAAACAACCTGACAAGCAGCTACTTCAATCTTTGAAATATTGTTTTGGCAGAAATAATTATGTTGCTGCCTACAGGTGGTTATGCTTTGTTTGATGTTTAAGCTGACAGGGAAATGGGGCAAAAAACTTTTGAAAGCATTTATTTACTATTTACCCATGTTTAACTACGTCTCTAATAAATGTCCTCTAGTCCAGTACAATACCTTTGCCACCATTGTGACCTTTTTTCAATAGGAATGGGAAACTTGTGTTCAGTACCAACTCAGTGTTTGTGTATTTGTTACCATCATGCGTGTTTAAAAAGGTACACATAAGCATGTATTGTACTGCGAACTCCTTATTCCAAAACAAGTCTCAAGTAGGAAAAAATAGGTGGAGAAGTTGGCCCAGGGCAGTCCTCTATTACAATTAGAACGATTAGAGCTTAGGTTTTAGGACTTCTCTTTCAGCATCCTAATAACATTACTAGTCCCCTCTAAGATATGAAAGGCATCAGAAACTTCCAGTCTTGAAGAGTTATTCATGTAAATTACTGTGTCTGTGTGCTTTTTGGGGGGATCAATATAAGCAACATTTATTGAGTGGCCACATACACAATGTATTAGGTATTCTAGTTAGGTACAGAATATTTGGTAGTTCTGAATTTCATGCTCTTGAATGATTTGGAGTGCTGAAGGAGATAGTATAGAGACCACCACCACCCCCGGCCCATGAAAAAAAATTCCTCCAAACAAAGAAACAAAGATACTTAGGTCCTTTTTTAAGCTGTTTATCTTTTACTAATATACAAAGAGCATAATTTGCTCAATGTAATATCTATTTGCCATGTGCTGTGTTCTTCAGTAGGCATTATAAGTAAGAGTTTCTGTCTTCAAACTTGTAATTTAGAGTGAGGTTGGAGGATTAGACATTTCTATACAGTGCAGTACTATGAGGTAAATCGTGTGTCTTCCTAAGAGAGAGAGTTGAAGCAGCGTGTGCTGCCTTCACCTTATTACTGTACTTGATTCTTGCCCTTGTAACCTGGTTTTAGGTTTCATATAATATTTTGCATTTTCAGCTGCCTGAAATTCTACTGGGAAATGGTTACTAGCACGTAGACAATCTGACAAGAAAAAGGAGGAAAGGTACCATGGGGTTTAATATAAGGGAAAGCCCAGCTGGTTGGGGGGACCAGGGAGAAAGAGTTGTGTGAGATGGGTCTTGAGGGAGGGATAGAATGTCTGCCAATGTGGGGAAGGAAGTCTGAGGCGGAAAACCATCGATCACATTCAGAGTTGCAAGGGGACTGACATGCCTGGAGCATAGAGGGACTATTAGAAAGCAAGTTGGAAGGGTAAGGTCCATTAACTGACAGGAACATGTTTATCTGAAATATTTTGAAGTAGCTTTCAGAAAGATGTCCACTTTTAATTTTGCAAAAGCAGTTTTCTTAGGTTCTTCAGTATTTCAGTTCTGATTATACAAATCATTGAGGAAAAAATGAACCAGTGAGGATGTACAAAAATTTCCCAAATGTTTTATTTCTTTGTCAACATTATTTGCTTATTTTTCAGCTCTTCATGTAATTGTCCTTGTGCTCTGCTTGTTCCCTTTTGTACTTTTTCCACACGGGTGATAAAGCCCTTACAGTTTAGTTTTTCTTGGTTTACACTTTCCTACAGTACTAAAATATGTGTAACCCTCTCACTAACATCTTTGCCAAGACGGAGTTTTCAAGACTTTGAAGCTCAGGACTGTTTTTTTGTTGTTGTTTAGCATTGGCATTTCTCCAGCGGAATACTAGCCAGTGGTCCAGTCATGTGTGGAGGAGGTCATGCTGATTAACAAATTACTAGGCATATATTAATATGTTTGTTAACCTGTGATTAATTGTGAGGTTTTTCTGGCTAACTTGTTACGTGCACTTGGCTACAAAACAAGAAAACATCTCAAAAAATGTATCTAATTCATTTGCGTTGATATTTGAAGTTCATCAAAATCCTATCCTTAATGATTCTAAATTGTATAAATAATATGTTCTTGATTAATGAAGTATATGTGCTATGATTTTACCATTAGTTGTACTTATATGTATGCATTACAGATATGAGGTTCTCTTGATTTCAGAAGGAACTGATACAGACCAGCTTTGGTGTTTCTTTTGCTTTTTATTAGCTTTATATTCGGATAGAAAATATTAAAAGGGCTATAAATTGCCTATCCAAAATACTGCTTTTTTTAACCTTGTCAGCAGACAGAATAGTTGCTGTACTTGGTGTAGGTAAGGTTCAGTTGTCTGTAAGAGAACAATCTTGCTATAGATTTTGAGGAAGAAATAAAATAAAAAATATAGATAGATGATCAATGTTTTGCTTTTCAAATGTCGATGTTGTACTTTCAGCATATGGAAGCTTTATGGTTTGCCTATCTGTATCAATTCTCCTAGAATGACAACTTAACAGTTTTCCTGGTTGGATTGTGTTAAAATCTTTAAAGGCTGTATTCACTAAAACATATGTCTAATGTTTGGGGAGCCAAAGTCTGTGCAATCATTTTAACAGAGTATAACTTAGCAGCTCTCTTATTACCACAAATATCTTATTGTTAAAACTACATTAAAATATCATCAATTTGGAGCCTGCTACTTCATAATTAAATCATTCTGGGGTGTGGTCAAGTATATACTTCTAAACTACCTTAAAAATGGATTGTGCTAAGAATGCAATAGCATAAATAAATTAAAAGAGGACATGCATAATAAAGTTAAACAATTTGTTTTAATGGAGTTTTTATCTAGTTAACTTTTCTTGAGTGTCTACAATGTTCAGAGCACGGTGCTAGACGTTCTGCATAGGTTAATTTATGGTCATTCATAAAGACGTTTGGGTAGAAAAAAATGGGTAATGGGGAAAAGTCATGGAGTGGCCAAACAAGAAACAAGTTCAGGGTTCCAGCAGAACAGGGATGCCTTGATATATCTGCCTTTGGCAATGCCGTGTGTACAGGGTTGGGATTCTGATTGCTCCTATTGTGATAGTATGCCACTAGTGCTCTGTTGGACGGAATGACTAACTGAAGTGGTGAGAAAACTGCGAGCCTTTCAGGACTGTTTTTAATGCTTTTTTGACAAATCTTTTAGAACAAATCTTTTGTTCCTTTGCAGGGAACAAAGTCCTTTTGTTTTATGGTAGAGGAGTTATTCAGAGTCCTGATCTTCAATTGGCTTAGCTTTCCCTGATGCCATTTGTCACCCGTAACTCATTGGTGCTCCATCTGCCATAGGCCAGAATCCAGGAACAGTACTTAGTGGTGAAAAGTTGGAGAAGTAGATACTTGCAAATCCAGCCTTACGTGATCTTTCCTGGCTTTGATAGGTTCAGCTTTCATCCTGAAAAGTTGTTTAAACACTTTTAATTTGTTTCAAGTGATGAAATGAATTTATCTCAGAAGAAAATTTAAAAACTTTAAAATTTATTTTCTTTGGAAGAAAATATTTTTTAAATGATTATTAGCATTGTATCTACAATTATTTATCTTAAAAAGGTTAATGGCCATCTCCATTGAAACATACTGTATTAATTTTTACTAAGTACATCAAAATGCTAAATATGGTTAGGGGAATTTCTTGACAGTTACATATTATTTTGCCTAGATATGTGAACATTAAAAGCCTATTAAAGGGGACAAAAATATGTACTTTAATCAGAATATCTAATTAAAATAGAAAGAATAGAAGTAACATTCACTTGTTTCGTAGATTTATAATGATCTCATTTTCACTATACTAACGTTGTTAATAATTTCCAAAGTAGTATAGAAAAGCAATCTTCAGGAATTTTATCGAGTTAAAATTGTGAATGATAAAAAGCATATAACAAATTTCTACTATACCTCACAATATGATTGAACTGTTTTCAGACAGTTCAATATATGCTAATTGAGTGTGACTGAAAGTATCAGTCTTCTAAATTTTTGCATTTTCAGAATTTTGACATAATACATTTTAATACTTTTAGACATTGGCAATGATTTTTAAGAAGCAAAAATGAATCGTATGTGCTTTCCAAATTAAGTGAAGTAATTGAATGTAAAATACTCAGCTCAGAGCCTAGCACATAGCAATTTTTGTGACAGTCATTGTTTATGATTGTGATTGTTACTTCTGACTCCTCTCTTCTTGCTGCGCTATTTTTGTTCCACTTGTTTGTAGACAAATGGCAATTTCCACAAACTCAAAGTGTGATTACTTTTATTGTATTTTTCCTCTAGTTCTTGGTGTTTTAGAAATTTCTGGAATTATTTCCCTATCTGTCAGCATAACTCCTCATCTGAGAACACACAATTTTTGTAATGCACATACAGAGGTGTTGAAGGACTTGAACTTGTCTGATGAGAATAGTTTATTGCTCATTTTGTCGAGTATCTAACGGCTTTGAGGGCCAAGTGATGAGCTGGATATGGTCCTGACCTGGAGCAGATCACACAGAGTGGGATGGGAAGACTGGCTTCCTGCGTTGTTAGTGTGCCTGTTTGCTGCTGGAGTTTGGATCTCAGGATTCCGTTGTTTCTGAAGCTAGTCCTAATATATCACAAAAACATTATTGTTTTTTGAGAAGATTATAACTACAAAATAACATGTATTTTTAAATCTTTGGCACTAATTCAAGGGCTTTCCCTTTATTTTTATTTATTTTAGACTTACTAGAATACTTTCAGTGATCTAAACATACATAAAGCAAAAAGTAAAAGTCTCTTTCCTACACTTCTTTCACTGCATTGCTCGGGAGAAACAATTTTTGATATTTTGGAATGAAAGTTTCTGGACTGTTTATACATGTTGGCTCGATGTACATGTTGAAAAGATATGTTGCTTGGTGTGCTCACTGCCGTGGTGGTTGTTTTTCACAAAATGTAAGATTATATCATCCTGCAACTTGCTCATTTTACCAGTTAATTTGTCGTGGCTGTCTTTACATGTCCTTAGTCTTTTTCATGGCTGCATAATACTCTACTTTGTTGGTGCATATTGGTCTATTTAGTCATTCCTCTGCTGAGGAGTGCTCAGAAGGGCTCCAAATTTTATCTACTTACAAGTCATGTTGAATCAACCTCAAAGGTTGGAAGCTTTTGTCCTTGGTCATCTGTGCTTGATTTCACCATCCACTCTGTAACCATCTGCATAGGCTATAGGATACATAGGCCACCTGCCATGGTTGCTTGTTTACTTTCAGGGATTATTCTAAAGGTTGTCATTTGATTTTGGATAGGCCTGAGCTCAGACAAAAAGGACCAATTTGGTTGTGTAGGGTTTTAGGGTAACAGCATTTTTATAGAAGTTTCTTATTTCTACCTGCTCAAAATTTAAGATGCACCAGATAGCTTGGATGGATTTTGGCTGTTATCCTTAGATACTTTTATGTTGGCCAAGTTCTGAGTTTCAGAGCTATAAGAGAGGTCTGATTCGGAGGTTGTAGTGAGCCGACATGGTGCCACTGCACTCCAGCCTGAGCAACCGAGTGAGACTCCATCTCAAAAAAAACAAAAAAAGAATGATCTGATTGTCAGATCTTCTTTTTTTTTTTTTTGTTTATTCTTAAAGTCAGGACATCTTTTAGAAAACCCTTTGAAAATACATATGTTGTTTTGTGATTGTGGAATATTTTTGTACAGGTACATCGAAATTTAATTTGTGACTCTTACAAATGGCATAATTAATCACAGTCATAGAAAGCCAAATACAAATATCCTAAGGTTAGCGTTTCACTGGGGTTTGAGTGGTATTCATTAAGGTGTTCATAAAATTTTATGTTCTAAAGTCACTATTTACCTAGTAGATATGGTAACTTATTTTTGTCATGGCTACTGGCCATATCTTGGGGTTTAACATATGCTAGCTGAAACTGCTGCATACTTTTTAAATTCTGAACTATAATTGCCTAGAATGAATGAAATCTTTTATTTCAATAGATATTTTTGCTTGAAAATTTCATTTTATATTTATGAAATAGTAGCAGATTTTATTAGAGGTGATATTAAATTGTTAGAAATCTAAAGACAAAACTGCCATTTCTCTTTGGTACTATGATAATTTTTCAACATATGTTAAGTAATAACCTGCTGTTGATTTTAATAGTTTTACCTGCCAACACAGCTGGCATCCTGCTATGATATTATTGCTATACTTTTTTATTTAATATTTTACAGAGTGTATCATGCACAGTGTGGACAACCACATTGAACAACTATTGAGAATACGTACTGATTGTGACATTTTACCCTTAAAATAGAGAGTGGTCATCAACCAGATTTTAGAGCACATTAACGAAGGGGGTTTACTTTTGCAGGGATTTCTTACTGCCAAATTTTTCCTTTGCTATAGCTTTCACATACTGTTTTTGTGTTTTCCTTTTCCATAAAACAGTATTTCTTAAGGCTGTTGTTATTTATGTGCAAACAAATGAATAAAAAAAAACTTTCGCTCTTTAACATGAAGAAAAATATTAACATTGAAATATGAAATACAGCAATTCAGTTTATAACACAAACGTATCTTACAATAATGGGTATGCATTTTTAATTGCATATATAGAATTACAAATCTCATTTTTCTTTTCTACTGGGATTATAAACCATATTGAAAAAATTTTTACAGTTCAAAAATCAGATGACTGACCTGTCGAAAGCAAATTGTAACTTATTGGCATACAATTGAATTACTGATTTTTACACTATTTATTGAATGTATATAATTTTCATTTATTACTGATTTAAAACTACCATCATATACATAAAATAGATACTCTTTTTAACATCAGGTTTACCTTTTCTCTTTCAGTCTGTGATCAAAACAGGGCGACTGCTAATCAGTCACGAGGCTCCCTTGACAGGCGGCTTTGCATCGGAAATCAGCTCTACAGTTCAGGTAGTATAACTTTTGGAACTGATTTCAGTGCTTGTACAATTGCACACGCCAATTCCAGAAGAAAATAAATTACTTATCACAATATGTGAAAGCATACACTTTATGGAAATGTAGTGCATGCTTTCATATACTGTGATAAGTAAATTTTTTTTCATTTTTTATTCTGACCACACTTTCTGTTTGTTAGTTAATGGTCTAATTAATCTTCTAGAACAGATATCTTAAAATAGTAAAAGCTGAAAAATTTTTTATGGGAAGAAAGTTTGGAATGAGTCTACTAAATTAACTTTGTATTTGCTAGGTTAACAGAAGAAGAAAAATCTTTTTAATTTGAATCTGTTCCCATTCCCTGTTTATATGACTTGAGGTTGTTATGGAATTGGTTGATTGTGGAATTGATCTTAGATTTTCACAGCCTTCACGTTCCAAAAATGAATCTCTCAAAAATCAATAATTTTAATTTAATAAGTAATTTTAAAAATTATTTATTTTAGTTATTCAAATTATGCTATGGTATTGGAAGTGCTTTAGAAATTGTTTAAAAACTTGTGTTTTTTTAAAAAAATGCTCATTAAGATGCCACATATCAGGAAAAAATTTTATACACCTCTTTCTGGCAAGTTTTACCTAAAACCTGTATTCAAATTTATATCATAAACATGTATAAGATAATTTAAGGTAGTTTCATTCTTCCTAATTTTTAAATTGAAAATTAAGTAGCCATATTTTAAATGGAAGGTGCATGTCTTTTAAATTCAGAATATCTTCGCAGTCTGCAAACACTTTACTTCTCTTTACTGGTGTGAAGATGCTTTGATTATTAAGATACATGAATAGGGAATTCCTTTAAGAGTATATGGCTTACTATATTGTTATAGAATTGTGATATATGGATAATGGTAAGTTTTTATTTTTAGATGTTTAATCAGTAAACAATGATTTTTACCAATGAAATATCTTAAGTGCTAATTGCAAAATTACAAATATTTGTAAATTAGATGAACCCAACTTAAACATAAATGTTTTAAAAACTAGATCAAAGTAATCCATAATTATAGTCAAAAACGAAATTATTTTTACAATTTATATATAGTCACTGATAGTAAGAAAAGCAAATGTTTGAGTTTTGTAGATTTGTTGTTTTCCTAGTTACTATATCAATTAAAATTTAAAACATACTGATTATTATTATATAACATGAGTACCTAGTATTTATTGTGTATTTTATACATTGAGTAGCATAATACAAAGATTAGGGCAATCATTTCAAGCCAGAGGCAAAACTGGAAAAAGAAACTGGATTTTCTGACTTACAGTTAATATATAGTCTACTAAACCATTTGAAAGGATAGTGGCTGTTGCTAATTGAAACTTTGACAGCCTTGTTGTGTTTTGTTCACTACTTATTGACATCTCAAAAGTTTCAATTGCATATAATTAAAAAAGGAAAACAAGTAGAACATAGTTGGAATTAGATACTATAACTCCTCTTGTGAAGTTTGCTTTCTCTAAGTGTGCTTTTAAAGTTTGATCTCTGTAAGTTATTGGTAGACTGCAATTGAATACAACATTTTTTTAGACTGGAATGGAATTAGAATGATAATCTAATCTAGTGTCTCTTGGTCTTAAATAATATGTGGTCTCATGTTAATGGAAAAATGTCTCTCAGGCCCCAAGAATACATTAGTGAATCCCAGTTTGAGAAATAGTGTATTAAGAATTAAACATAGTCACTCTAACTAACATAAAATATCATAAACATAATATCAAAATAAGATCCTGAAATTATGTGATAATTATCAGTTGCAAAAATTGTCAATGAGAGTATCAGAATATAATCATATTTATATAATAATATGAAGACACCAAAACAAAGCATCTTGTAACACTCTCAGACTCCCAGGAATGTGTTCATTGATCCTCAGGTGTCCCTAGTCTATAGTTTGAGAAATATTGATCTAAACCAACTGCATTCTTTTTACAGATGAGTGTCATCCAGAGTGTTTGTGACTTACCCATTTTATAAAGACAGTGGAATATCTGGGATTAGACAGGAGTCTTGAATAAATGTTAAGTGTGTGCACATGCACTCTTTATTCAAAATCCCCTGCCTTCCACAAGGAAGATAATAGAAGTTTTGGACCCGTTATAAAATGTTCTGTTGTTCATGGCAAAATTATTCACCAGCTAACCACAGAATGACTTAAGACAATAGTGTAATATTTGATGGAGGAACTATATTTAATATTTTGGATAATTTGAGTTTGGATTTATTAATATGAGAAATCTGAAAGGTACACAGTGTTTTTGCTTAATTCAGATTTTATTTGCACAAATAGAAAGTATAGAAAATGAATTTTAGTAAAATTTAATGAGCATGATATCCATAAATGTTTGCCTGTTATGGCTTTTATCTACTGATAAGATTAGAAAAAAAGCTAGACACTTGAAAAACTTTTTTCATCGATAATTTTCCCATATAATTTTGAGTAATCTGAGTAATAAAATATACCTTTCAGTAACTCTTTCATGCAGATATTCAACTATGCAATATGCTGTATTGAGCTTCCTCTCTATGGAAAGCCTTGTTCCATATTATAAGTGAAACCTGTATCAAATTACCAGTGCCTTGGGTTGTTTAAACTGAAATCATCTAAGTTTGAGGTACAACTGCTTTCACCACTTAGCATGATTCATATTTCTCTATTTCTTTTTTGGGGTATATTTTGTAAGGTTAAAAAAGATAAAACAGAGTTAAGATATTGAAAGCCAACTTTCTGGGACAGCAGAGAAAATGTACATGGACAACTATTTCATTGTTATCTTGGAAAAGATGTTTTAAATCGTGGATGAGAATGATGTATAAATTTGGGTACTTTTCATTAAAATAATGAAGTTATTGTTGTTTCAACAAATGCAAGTTTTATGTCAAAGGAAATGAAAAAAAGTTTGCTCCACAGGCGATTTTTGATAGAAGATATCTGGTAGCTTTTTAAAAGCTCGTGGTTAATCCTACAAAATTGCTTTTAAAATATTTTAAGAGAATGAATATTAATAGTAAAATTATTGTTTTTAAATACATAAAAATCTGAAAACACCTGAAAATATGAACTATGCTGTTTTACTCAAAAGTTCAAGTTACTACCTATATTAAAATAAAAAATATTGAAGAGAATACAGCACTATGGAGAGTATTCTTTTAAGTTTATAATTGGTATTTTTAGATAGAAAAATTATATTATGCTATATAAAATTAAATATCAAATAAAGGAACATTTTTTATAAGAAGCAGTGTTGACATTACTATTTAAAGCTTATTTAAGTGTACAGATCAAATATGAAAGGAATGAATATAAGATGGAGTCATTATTTATAAAACTCTAGTTTATAGCAGATGGCTCTTTCATCGTGCAAGGAATTCAGTGCCCACATCTTAGGTTTGTTTCATGCCTGCTACTTTTTTTTTGTAAGCCTATTTATTTTACCATTTTACAGAAATTTATTGTTAACAGTCTTAGTTTGAAATAATGGTAAACTCACAAGTGATTAGAAGACTACTTTATATTGATTAGACATAATTTTTTAACTTATTTATTTAAAGTTTCTTCATAAAACATATATATAGAGAGAAATAAATGATTACAAAAATAAAAAACAGTGCATCTAATCTACGAAGTGCTTTATATTTCTATTGGATTTAATTTGGAAATTAACTGGAAGGCAGAGCAAGCTGAGGTCTGGTATATTTGGCCCCACTCTGGGGAAGATTTCTTGGTCAGTCATCTAAAGCTTCACTGTCTCTTCTTATCTTACATTCCCATCTGTTCTCACTTTAGGGTATGGGAACTTTTTCGTTCTTTTCTTTTACTTGACACATACTATAACTTAAAATACTTCTTTTAGGGAGTCATGAATTGTGCACCGTAATTTGTGGAAAAGTGCAATGACTATAGAGTTTAGATAATTCAGTGTTCTTTTTATTGTGTATTTTAAGCAAAGATTTTATTGTTTCAGAAAATTATATGAATGAATTTTATTTGATGCTTGTATTCTTCAGCTTTATGTAACCCCAGGTTTTTTTAAGAAAGCCTTCAGTGTGCAAAAGTGTTAACCTCATCTATTTTAATATCCCCCAAATTAATTTATATATTCTAGAATGTAACGTTCAACATAGCTATTATTTATTTAAATATTAAGACCAAATAATTTATGGTATTTTGGCTGGTTTAAATAGAGTAAATTTTTTTAAGGATTGTGAATCAGCCTTTATTATTAATTTCCAACACACCTCCATAATGAAAAAACAAATCCCGAGTCTGATAAGAATTGTGTGATAATTTTTTTTTAAGTTATTGTTTTTTTCTCCTGCTTTGGATTCAGTGCTTAAAAAGAGTGCCAAAAATTTTAGGGATGTGGTTGGCTTAAAGATTTGAGTTTTTTTTTTTTTTTTTTTTAATTCATATGGAAGCAATAAGTCTGCAATAAAGAGTCCAATTGGAGAGGATGGTAAGTTTCCATACCATTGTTATGTCCTTTCTGTGCGGTCTCTTTTCTTAGCATAAGAACTCAGAAATTGTGGATACCAACA
Source organism: Pongo pygmaeus (assembly GCF_028885625.2). Classification (NCBI taxonomy): domain Eukaryota; kingdom Metazoa; phylum Chordata; class Mammalia; order Primates; family Hominidae; genus Pongo; species Pongo pygmaeus. The sequence goes on from NC_072378.2 coordinate 79,802,509, forward strand.
TACATTTTTTAAGATTGTCAGATTCTAATAGTTTCAAAGGATTTTTATAGGGCCTACACAAGTCATTATGTAAAAGAAAACTTTTAATAATTTTCAAGTTAAAGGAATTTTTGCTTTTTTCAGTGTTTCATGTTAGTATAGTTTATGGAGAAGGATTTTTTTCTTATAAACTTATTACTACTGAATTTCCAAACACTTTGTTTAAAGATATCAATCTGAAAAGAGGGGAAAAGGTCCTAAAGGGTCTTGAATTTTTACCATTCTGGAAAACATGTTTAATTAAAATTTCCGTGCTGATAAATTGTCATCAGAGAAAAGTATCAGATTAGTAATTTGATGAGTAGTTTACTGCAATTTTATAATCTCAATTAACAAAAAATTTACCAGTGATGCAAAACCTTTCCTAATAGCAACAGATAAAACAATCAGGAGAAGTATACTTCTATACTAAAAGATGGAGCCAGAGCATCAGAAAAACAGTTTAATGTGGAGTGTTTGGATATAGGATGGCATTTTAAAACTGTAGTTTCTTCCTGAAGCCTGTTTAGTATTCTGTAAACAGCTTCTGTGACCACAGATAGGAACCAAAGTCTAAATCACTCTGGGGATATATTGTGGATTGGGCTGCTTCATTACTGTTTGTAGTTAAATCCATGTTATACTCTGTTGGTTCTCCTCCTTGCCCTAACCACACCTGGTCTGCTTCCATGTCATCTTCTCCTTTGCTTGTTTAGTTTCCACCTTCAACCCTTTCCCCATTCTTTTTTTTGAGATGGAGTCTCGCTCTGTCGCCCAGACTGGAGTGCAGTGGCACAATCTCGGCTCACTGCAACCTCCGCCTCCCGGGCTCAAGCAATTCCCTGCCTCAGCCTCCTGAGTAGCTGGGATTACAGGCACCTGCCACCCTGTCCAGCTAATTTTTGTATTTTTAGTAGACACGGGGTTTCACCATCTTAGTCAGGCTGGTCTTCAACTCCTGACCTTGTGATCCACCCACCTCGACCTCCCAAAGTGCCTTTCCCCATTCTTTCCTGGGACGTCTCAACCATTTACATGATTACTCTTGAAACCTTCAAATTTGAAACTTTAAAGATTTGACCTGTTGAGCTTTAGACCCAAAATTCCAACATTATGCTTATTTTGGTAGAGATACAACATTTGTGTAATAAAATGATTTATCTGAAAAAATTTGAATGTGAAACAATGAGAAAAGGTAGGCATATGCACATGGTTATTTGCTAGTTTATGGAAATCAGCTTGTATAAAAATGAACTCTATTTCTCTTCAACTTTTTCTGGACCTTTTAAACTGTCTCCTTTTTGTTTGTTTGTTTGTTTTTTGTTTTGTTTTGTTTTTTTGAGACAGTCTTGCTCTGGCTCCATCACCCAGGCTGGAGTGCAGTGGTGCAATCTCGGCTCACTGCAACCTCTGCCTCCCGGGTTCAAGTGATTCTCCTGCCTCAGCCTCCCAAGTGGCTGTAATTACAGGTACCTGTCGCCACACCCAGCTAATTTTTTGTATTTCTAGTAGAGACAGGGTTTCACCATGTTGGTCAGGCTGGTCTCGAACTCCTGACCTCAAGTGATCCTCCCGCCTCTTCCTCCCAAAGTGCTGGGATTACAGGCATGAGCCACCAGACCCATCCTAAACTGTCTCCTTATCTTTGTCTCCAGCTGTTCACCTCTCATCTAATTACTATTCATTATTTTCTTAAAACACACATCAAATTTTGTGCATTGTCTGTTTGAAAGCATCCAATGGATCCTCATTGGGTCTAGCAAAAAAATATTTATCTCAGCATTCAAGATCCTGATCTACTCAAACCAGTCTTCCAGTGTTATTTCTCACATCCCTTTTTGACTCCAGTATGCAGATCACACTGGCCTACTGGCTATTTCCTGAATGATAATTGTTTCTTATAACCATCCTTTATTCAGTATTCTGGGGATAGCCTTAATATGGGCATTTCATCCAAGAATTGGTGTCCTTGTTTTAGAGACACTTAGAGTTTATTAGAAGAAGTAGATGATAAACAGGTAATTATAGTACATGTTAGAATGGAATATTCAGAGAACTATAGGATTATAAAATACTTGCTCATTTAACCCAGATGTGGCAGCCAAGTTAACTCGTGAAGGATAAGTATGAACTTGGGAGTGAAGGTAGGTGGGTATTTCGGGCAGAATGAACTATATGAATAAGGAATTAGGCAAAGGATTTGCTATTGAAGGGATTAAAGTGGTTTTGTGTGTTTGATGACTAGCATGTGAGGCTGTAGCATAAGATAAGGGTTGACCAGTAGGTAGGAATTAGATCCTAAAGAATGTTAAATATTAAGGAATTTGTTTTTATGTGGAGGAAATAGATATGACAGAGTAAAGCCAGCTCACATAAATGTAACTTCCAGTTTTCTCATATAATATATATAAAATATACTTTATGGAGCTCTTGGCAAATAGAAAGTAGTAGGAGCTGAAAATATTACTATAATTATTTAAGGCAAAGGAATATAAGTGAAGAATTTTAAGCAGGAGATTAATATAGATTTAAAAGTTAGAAAAACTCCTAGGTAGTTGTGTAGAGGATACACTGGGGAGGAGTGAGAGAGGAAGTGATGGAGAATTGCTAAAAAGCTAGTCACAGACTGCAAAACAACACTTTGGTCTACAATGGACCACATATAAGATGTTGGTCCCATGAGATCATAGTGGAGCATAAAGAGAAACCTGATAATATGGTGCTTGATGTGGGCATTGCAGATCAAGTATGGGAAATGATTGATATTTAGTGCTGGTTCTGGGATATTTGGTTTTCCATGTGAAAAAATATGTATATAAATAAAAAAATACATATCATCTAGGTTTGTGAAAGTATAGTCTGTGATGTTTGTACAACCACAAAATTGCTTAATGCATTTCTCAGAATGTATTCCTGTCCTTGTGACTCACTACTGTATGTGATTAAACTAGGTGAGATTTGATGGTCTTCTAAACCAAGGACATGGGAGTAGGTTAGAGAAAGGTGAATTTTTCAGATAGTAGGAGGGAGAATCTGAATGAAAGACTTGCTGACTGACAGGAGTGGGGTGGGGATTGAGGTGGATGAGGGAGAGGCATACAGAAGTCAAGAATAAAGCATAGCTTGGTTTCTAGGTTGGATGATTTTTGAATAGAGGTGCAGTTTCACTGAGATGGAGAATATCATTGGAGAACAGGTTTATGCGTGTGTGTGTGTGTGTGTGTGTAAGATAATGAGTGCATTTTGGATTTGTATCTGAAATGGGGATGAAAATGTGTTTCTGGAGCTCAGGAGAGAATCTAAGGTGTAGGAAATGGGTAAGGATTCATTCTCTTATACTGATATACTGATGGCTGAGTTCATGGGTATAGATAGGGTCACATAGGAAGAGATAATCTTAAGAAGGGAAAGTTTCTGAAGAAGAAGCTGCCTGGGTTGAAGAAGAAGGCACACCAACATTTAAGAGAAAGAAAGGAAGTTATGAAGCAGAGTGAGAGGGAGTGGCTTCAGAAAAGGAAGGGAGTAGGAGAGAGCCATTACAGGAGACAAGCGCGGAAGAGTTTGACAATAGCATATATGGCCAAGAATATTAAATGCTTCCAGAATTTAAGACAGCTAAAGACTAATGGTCTACCTTGCATGTAGCAACTGGAAGACACTGGTGACTGATGAAAACAGAAGGGTGGCCAGGAAGCCAGACAACATTTAGACTGGTGAGTGAGTAAGTAGTGAAGACTTGAACCAATGAATATAGACTACCATTTCAAGAAACTTGACTTTCAAGGAAAGGAGAGGAATGAAGTAGTTAGAGCTAGGTTTGATCTCTTAATGCTATTCACTTGGCATAGAATGCCATTTCCTCAATTTGCAGTCCTCCCTGGCAGCCTCCTTGTCTTCTCCCTCTCCTCCTTGCCCCTCTCCCTGTCCTCATTCTCTCCCTTCCCCTCCAAACCATCTAGCAGTCAGTTTTTAAACATCTATCAAACCTGACCTCTTTTTTCCCTTTTCCTAATAAACTCTAAATGAACTTAGAAAAAAAAAAGAAAACCACTAAATCTAAAAGAAAAAGGTAGAAAATAGCTTATATTGGGATGGGTAAGACATTTTTAATCAGAAAATTAAAATGCAGCATACTCAATCATACCGTTACAGAGAAATATATTTGCATAAAATGGAAATTTTTGTATGGCAAAAACAAGCATGATTTTAAAAACAATGACAAATGCGAATATGTTGTAACACATGACAGAGAACTAACGTGTACTCTATTAAGCATTCTTAAATGTCAGTACGGAAATTAATAGGGCCTTTATTTAAAGGGTCAGAAACAGATTAGTTTTATAACTATAGCCAGCAAACATGAAAAAATATGCCACTTACTATTGATAAAATGCTAATTTTAAAAATGAAATATTGTTTGTTACTTATAAGAGTGGGACTGCTTAAAAATGAATTTTATTTTCTGCTGAGATGATGTAGAATGTGAATGTATTAATAGAAATTGATTCACTTTTCCAGGATATCAGATTGAGAATGTGTATCAAGACTCTTCAAAGTGTAGATTTCCTTTGATTCAGGAATTCTAGGCATCCTCACTTAGGAGTTAAACACAAAAATATGTATTCTTCTCAGTGTTGTTCGTTTGATAGGAAAATATCGGACACATTCTTAATGACAACAACAGGAATATATTTTAATAAGTTATGATTTATCCACTTGATGAATGTTATGGATTTATCAAAATCATTAAAAGAGTAGTTGATAACATTGTAATATTTGTATGAATAAAATAGTAAATGAAAACTCACCTGTATGCAAACCTACAGGTACTTTACTTGCTCAATGTTGTGAAAAGAAAAAAAAAAACTTTATATATACATACATCTAGGCATAGGGAAAGAAACTTGCACTATAAGTCTTTTATTGATTTGTATTTTCTAATTGTTTCTTCATTTTTATGTACATACATATCACTTTTTTAATAATTAAAAGCTTTATTTTTTTATTTTATTTTATTTTTCTTCTTATTATTATACTTTTAGGGTACATGTGCACAATGTGCAGGTTAGTTACATATGTATACATGTGCCATGCTGGTGTGCTGCACCCATTAACTCACCATTTAGCATTAGGTATATCTCTTAATGCTATCCCTCCCCCTTCCCCCCACCCCACAACAGTCCCCAGAGTATGATGTTCCCCTTCCTGTGTCCGTGTGTTCTCATTGTTCAATTCCCATCTATGAGTGAGAACATGCGGTGTTTGGTTTTTTGTCCTTGCGATAGTTTACTGAGAATGATGATTTCCAGTTTCGTCCATGTCCGTACAAAGGACATGTTTCTCTCAAATGACATGGTTATTCTTTTAAATCTTCCTAGTTGTTTAAAATAAAAAAAACCCATTTTGCTTATAAAGTTGTTTTGCAAAGATTTCATATTACTTATTTTGACATAATTCCTTTATCATATGCATTTGAGTTTTGGGATTTACCATTCATAGTGATGGTGGTTACTTACTCAGAATTGTGATGTGGGATGATTTTAAAACCAATGCCAGCTCACCACATAAGATTTGGTTTTTCCGCAGGTTAGTGTCTGTCTTCTACAGGTATGGCATATTTTGATTCATTGCTCTTATTACAGAAGTGAAAGCAGCATTGTATTGGGGTATTCAGATTATTTAATTTTTCTGTATTAATCAGTTAATGGCACTGAAACTGACATTACTAGCATGTAATTGATACTAACATTGGGTTCACTGCTTATTTCCCATCCCTCTTTTTGGTATTAAATTTATCATGAGTTGCCATCATTCTTTTTGAAGTCTTTCTGGATTTAAGCCAGTCAGAAAAAAGATCATATTTCATCTCCCTGAGTAGTAAGTGCCCCAGTTTCTCTCATGCAATTCTTGGTATTTCTGTAGTCATAAGTAGTCCCCCTTGAATTCAAAGGTGCATTCCTACCAAGCTCCCCTACTCTTTCTCTCTTCTCACCCCAGTAAGCTAAGGAAGACATTTATATTTACATATATACCAATGAAGTTTCGTAGACTGAATGGACTATTAATTAGTAAAATAGATTCTCTGAAGGAAAACATTACTTTATTTAAAAAGTTACGGTGATTTCTATGACTTGGTCCCTTTTCATTGTTTTTTTAGTACCTTAAAAGTTGTAGTTTCCATTCATTGAAGTGATCCTTGAAAATATGGTTGTATCCTCAAAGAAAATTATAGTGGATTTAAAATATTTTATTGTCTTATTTGGTATGAAATGATTGTATTTCAGTATGTATATTTTAAAATGTACAGCCTTATCTTCAAAATTTTCTAACTACAATAAGGTTATTTAAAATTTTCTGCATGAAAGACAGCAGATAATGTATCCATAACCTGGCTGACTCTCTTGGCCACCTTGTACAACATTTTAGGCAAAAATGAAGACACATATTAAATTTGCCAAGAAATGTTAGCCATGTTTTGTCAGCATTGTATTCACAATCAGTAACAGGATGGGTCTGCCTCCTGGAGACAGAACTAAATTTCTCATTTTGTCATGCCCTTTGTAGTCAATAATGTTGGTGATGTTGATAGCTCATTTTGGTTTGGTAATTTAGGGTAATTAAACTTACAGATCAAATCAGTTTGTGTTTTGTTATGAGGGCCATTATCTATTTTCATGAATGAGTTCACAGTTCACCAAAATATAGTCGAGTTTAAAATAGACATTAAAATAGAGATTCACTACTGCTAACGCATTTTCTCCTCAATTTGAAGTTAAACACTTGTGAAAATTAAGACAAGTTAAAATCAGCACTTACTGCAAAAACAAGAAGTTGAAAATGAAGGTTAAAAGCAGAAATCATCTAGTTGATCATTGTTTTGATTTTTCAAATCTATCAGTATTAATGTGAGTCTTCAAGATATCTGAAAATTTCCATTTGATTGGAAAATCTTGAATGTTTGATCATTTTCTTTCAAGTTAACTTAAAGAAGTGACTTTATTTTTACTTCTTGATTCATTTGAAGAGACATAACTTTTTTGTTTTAATCCTTTAGAGGATCAGATAATGACATTTGCTGTTTAAGACAGTTTATATTTCAGATGGCACAAAGAGTCTATTTGTCTTTATCAAAATTATCAGCTGAAAAAGATATAATTCATGACTATTCTTTAAAGGGGAGCTAAATATTTGTTTTTAAAAATGCCTTAAGGTGACATTTGTATCATCCACATTTGTAATTGTGCCATTGCTTAAAACAAGTCCTCATTATTTCCTGTCTTTTGATAGGATTAGTTTGCTCTCTTAATTGTAACACATTTTCATTTCTTTTCTGGATTGATTTAAATTCTGGGCTTCAAAAAGCAATAGCATAAAATGGTCACCATGCCTGTATTATTAGGTGCTTTCAGAACCACTCAGACAATGTTTTCTCTGAGATGGCTTGTATTTTTAAGTGTTGCATTTTTCTTCTTGTTCTGCTAGTCTTTTTTCTAATAGCAATGGTTAACTCAAATTTATATTAGCAGTTAAAAAAATTGAAACTTAATCTTGCCTTTTCAGCTCATTACTGAAGAATCTCCTGCCTCTGCACTCTGACACAAAATTTATGCCTTATTTTTTAACCATGAACTTTTCTGGGCATAGATTTCTACCTAAGTGTGCATAGCTGAACAACTTGAGTGTATTTTGTGAGTAATATTCCAACATCACACAATTCTAAATTTTATTAAAACCAGCTTTTCTGTGGCAGTTCCAATACACAGTTCAAGTACATTAAAATAATGAAGTACTGCATAAATGTTGATAAAATAGTCTTCTAATATGATGGAATGCCTAATTATGTATTCTGTTATCAATTTACCTAATAAATTAAATGCAGTTTCCATTTTAATAAAACCCACGTACTTTATAAAAATAGGACCTTTACTAACCTATATCTGTGCTGAGTCATGGGAGCCACAGTAGCATGGCTAAATCCTTCTGGTAGTAAGCATGGATACTCTTATATCTGTTCAGAGAACCACAGTATCTTTTCTCCTTTCTGCCTGCCCTCTTGCTGCTCTTCCTTTCTGCCTTTAAAAAACAAACAAACAACTTTCTAGACAGTGTCCTCCATGCCAGTCTTATGAGCATGTGGACCTTTGCAGCAAAACTATAATATTTTTTGTCACCATGGGTAAACTAAGCATTATTTTGGGTAGTTTGTGCTTATGAAAGCTTTCTCCATCCTAGTAGACTAAAATAGAAGTATCCTGTAATATTAGATGAAAGTAAGGGAATGAGGTTTGATGTAGGCAAATCTTTTTTTCCTTCCGTGGGGTTGATCAAAGATGATACTCATTAAAAATACTATGAAATTGCTTAATACCATTCGAAAAGCATTTGTAAAGTGGATCTTCTATCAGTATAAGGGATAAGTGTGTCTCTGTGTGTGTGTATGTATGTGTGTGTGTAGTAAGGGATGTTGATTCTCCCTACATTAACTTTTCAACCTAAAGAATATATGAATTAACTTTTTAAATTGATACTTTTTTCAACAGTGTAATTAAATGAGGTGTGATATATGAATTTTCTGCTTATGCTGTTAATTTTCTCCAAGGATATCATAGCTAACTGTAGCTTTACTGATGCTACTAGAGGATATTTGGGCGATCAGTACAATACATAATTAAGAAAGATGTTCTTCAAATATAAACTAAGGAAAAAAATGAGTGGGAATTAGAAAAAACATTTAAAAACAATTTCTCCTTAGAGTAAACCCAATTTTAATTTTTCTGTTTGGAACAAATGTCTTATTTTGAAATGCTGGTTATGCTATTTGAAGAGATTTGCTAAGTACTTAAACATTCATTTGTATGACTTTTCTTACTAGCCTTGTTACTCAAAATTGGGACAAAATATTTTGTTTACTGATGAAGACATTTAGTTAATAATGTAAAGCAGCATTATCTTTAACATCAGCTTCACATTATATAAGTTAAAAGATTCCTTTAGAACCAGAGGCTTGGCTTACTGACTACCAGCTATTGAATTATTTTCCTTGGGGACAAACTCTTAGCCTTAAGTTAATGTCTTCTGAGAGGGTAGAATTCCTTATTATACACATATGGATAATTGCTTTGATTTAATGAGGAGGATAGATGGGCTTCTCAGGTACTGGTTCGTTGAAAGTTTTTTGCCTTTCAACTATGAAACCAGCAGTACAGCATTTTTAAATTGATAAATGTTTCATAGATAGAGTCTGAAGCCCTTTGTTATTAGCAAAGGTTTTCATTAGTAAAAGTTTATTTTTTGGTGTCACAGAAGTAGAGTATGATTACTTATATTTATCTTTTTATGACATATACAAGGCAAGCATTTAAGTGTGATTTTATTACATTTGCATTGGTGTTCATCAGTCTTTGGTCATCTGTCTATTAAGTAGAGCTGGCATCTATATTACAATAATTTTCTTTCAAGAAGAAATGTCCAGAAATATACAGTAAGTGACCATAGTTTCAGCTTCCATGTCAGGCCAAAGGGAGGTGAACTGGTAGGGAGTGGGTAAATTAGACCCACTTGTTGTTGATCCAACTGTTAAAAACATTGTTCTCTTTTCCACCAAGCTCCTAAATTCTTATTTACTTGCCTAAATAGGAAGCTTGCATAGAGTCAGAGAGATCCCAAGCTGGTAATGGAATAATGATGACCATATACTTTGTCTTCTGTAGTGGGACAACAGACATGAAGTGAGGTTGTTTGATGTAAACCAGGATGTTCTTACATAGTTTTCATGCTACTTAATGGGAATATGTCAGCCACCATAGTATGCAATTAAAATTTAAGAGATTAGTGATAATGGAGTTAGGACTGTATAGCAATTTTTCTAAATCAAATTTAGGCTTCTTAATGTCTGAGAACTTTAAAAAAGATCAAGAACATAAATGCTATTCCTTGGTTCAGTGATTTTTTGTTAAATGTAATGTTGATACAGGATTTTTGCTCTTTTAGCTCAGCTAGGGTCCAGGTTCTTGTCTCCCAACCAGGAAAAATTAGGCATGCAGACACCAGAGAGTGAGTGGAATAGAATTTATTAAGCAAAAGGAAAGTTCTCAGCAAAGAGATGGGTCCTGTAAAGCAGGTTCCTGGTTGTTCCTTTCCAGTTTTGAATACAAGGCTTTTATATAAAAGCTTGATGGGGCTGGATTCCCTGTTTGTATAAGGTGCGAATTCCTGGTGGCTCCACCCCATTCCCCCTGGACGCATGTGGGCACTTAGTCTGCTGAGGGCGTGTTTAGACGAGCCCCCTGTGCACGTTCCCTTATCTGCACAAAACATGGGTCAGAGGTTTGCCGGGGACGCTTCCCTTACTTTGTGCCTAAAGCAAGCTGGTTAACTCCTTTCAATGTCAAAGAAAAATTTGAAGTTTCTTCGCCAGTAGCTACTGCTTCTTGTTCACTTCTATAATTTATTCTTAGTTAGTGACAAACTACTTGAGAATCATTGAATGACTTACAATTTGTTGTGTTGGAAATTAAATAATCCTCAGTAGTTTGATAATATCAATGATTCCTAAATAACTTAAAAGCTTTTTTTTTTTCCAAATTGGGTGTTAGTAGTTAGTATTATGCACAAAATGAAGATAAAATATAATTATATGATTTAATATGCCTTTTACTTTTTAGCTGCTTGAGTAAGTGAAAAAATGATCCTTTCTATTAATAACAACTTTTAAAGTTTTACAAGCTTGGTGTTTTCAAATAATTGCTAAAGGGGCAAATTACACTGTTATTTAATAGTGAGTTAAGGATCTAGGGAGAATTGTTAAGCATTTCATTTTATTATTTCAGTAAACTTTATTTTCGTTAAATCATATTGTTAAAGGCCTGAAATTCTATAAAAATTTGTTTAATGGCATACTGACATGTTCATCAACCTTAGGGTCTATGTTTTTGAAAAATATGATGAGAAAAGCCCATTTGGCAAGATCAGGATCTCATAGAAAACAGGGATTTAGAAGCAAATAAATATGATATTAAATATACTTAAAATGTATATTTAAAATAAGGACATGACTTCCTAAAGAAACTGGAATAATGAGTATTTGCCAACTGTGTAGATACCCCTCCCCTGAATGATCTTCTGTTCATAAAATAATGCTGCAATATGTGATTGCCTAAGCCGACTGTACTTTGTCTTAAGGTTTTTAAACTAACTTGTAATATAATAAAAGTTAGACATATATGTATATATAAATATATACCATATATATGTGTATTTTTTTTTCTTAAATACTGTGAAAATGCCCAGCCTTTTCAGATATTACTCTGAGGCTTAAGGGTTGATTTTCATTGCCTGGTCTTTGTTCATGTATGGAATGGCTGAGTAAGTAACACATAGTATTGGGAAGCTTAGGGGCAGGGATAGAGGGGTAGGGAGCATTAATGGTTAAGTGAGTGTCCTTTTGTTTAAGGGGACAGAACATATCTGTGTGTATATAAATAGATGTCACATTTTAAAATTCTAGTAAACACAGAGCTATTTTCTCAAAACACAGATTTGCTAAACCCTCATTGAGGGATTATTGAATGGCCAATTCATGTATATCTAGAACTTACTCATATATTTCCTCGCTTTTTGTGAGGAAAGAGTAGTTCTTTTAATTGTTCTTTTTATGGTTCTGGTAAGGCATTTTAGACAGTATGGTTGCATATAAAATTTCATTGCAGAATGTAAAATTCGAGCTAAAAATAGCCATTTTAAAATTGATTCCATGAGTACTTTACGGATTATACATAGTACATTATTGAATTTCTCCCTTCTTTGAAATAGTGAGACTGCCAAGTATATCAGGAGATGAAGTGATTATCAAACTGCACTGATTAATAGCAAAAAGATCAAAGGAGACATAAGGTTAAGATGGCTGACTAGATACAGCCAGGAAGTGCAGCTACCACTGAGAGAGACCACATTTTAGAGTAAACCACCATAATCTGGGCAGATCTTCGGAGAGAAAATGCTCAGATTGGGTTGAGAGGCAATGCTAAAATGAAGGCTGAAGAGAGAGGAAGCTGGGAGCCCTGTGCTGGGTACCCGAATACCAGGGCTAGTTCCCAGCCCCGAATGGCTCTTGGGAAAGGGGTGAATGAGGAATTGAGGGAAGGCTCACTCTCACCACCAGCCTCTGGGATCCTAGATCCTATTTACAGAACTCTGTGTCTCCCATGGATGTGTGAGCTGGCAGGGGCATCTCCCTGGGGAGCAGGCAGAGACAGGCCGTTGGACAGCATGGAGCCCGAGAGTTTTCGTGCACTGGGGAGCTCCAGCAGAGAGCAGCCATAGAGCTGCTCTGTGGGGAGGGCTCTTCATCCCTTTCTGGGAGGTGTGGACCCCAGCTGACCTTCAAGCTAGGAGAGAGTGAAACCAGCTTCCCTGTGGGACTAGAGCACATCTATTCTGCAAGGCTTCCTGCCTGCTGGCCCCACCCAGGGTCATGCTTAGCCACCCTGTAGGAGTGGGTGCACAGCATAGCCCCTGCAGCACAGCCTGAGTATGTTGCTCTACCTGAGTACTTTCCCAGTGACTTGGAAGCACATTGGATCCTCCCAGTACAGCTGGAATGCCAACCTAATCCACAGGCTGTCCCAGTGCCCCCAGGGCTGCTTCATGCAGCATTTTGGGAGTAGGTAGCGAAGATCTGTGGCCAGCACCCAAGTCAGGTAGAAGGGAGCAAGATCTTCAGGTTACTGGGCTGGGGTGGGAGGGGAGCAGGGTATGCCTACCTCCACAGAGTTGATCCAGAGAGAGTGAGGCATATCTTCTCCTGCAGCCCCTGATCAAGAAGGCCCCAGAGCCTGAAACACCTAACAAAAGAAACACGAGCACAGCATCAGTGATTGGAAGGAGGCTCCCCCAAGGCCCAGGAGCAGACCTGGTGAGGGGGCCATGTCTCTCCCCTGCCCACTGCGGGCATGCCTGGGAACATGAGGAAGAACAAAAGAGCCTCATGGTGGGGTATTAACTTACCTAATTAATGGCCATTACTCTTAAGCACCATCTAATGGATTGCATTGAGACTACAGCACCAAAAATTTATCCCACTACTATATGCTCCTTTGAAATCCAGCACAAGAATTTGTTACCAGAAAGTGGTCCCAATTCAGACCCCAAGAGAGGGTTTTTGGATCTCTTGCAAGAAAGAATTCAAGATGAGTCCATAAGTTGAAAAAGCAAGTTTATTAAGAAAGTAAAGGAATAAAAGAATGGCTACTCCACAGACAGAGCAGCCCCAAGGGCTGGTGGTTGCCTGTTTTTATAGTTATTTCTTGATTATATGCTAAACAAGGGATGGATTATTTATGCCTCCCCTTTTTAGAACACATAGGGGTAACTTGTTGACATTGTATGGCACTTGTAAACTATCATGGTGCTGGTGAGAGTGTAGCAGTCAGGATGACCTGAGATCACTCTCATTGCCATCTTGGTTTTGGTGGGTCTTAGCCAGCTTCTTTACTGCAGCCTGTATAATCAGCAAGGTCTTTATAACCTGTACCTTGTGCCAGCCTCCTATCTCATCCTGTGAATTAGAATGCCTAACCATCTGGGAATGCAGTCCAGTAGGTCTCAGCCTTATTTTACCTAGCCTTTATTCAAGATGGAGTTGCTCTGGTTCAAACGCCTTTGACATTTCCCCCCTCCCTTAAAAGAACCCTTAATCTTAAGGGTTACAGAGGGATGAAGATCAATCTTCTGTAACTTGATGTTGAATAGAAGCGATGACATTCCTCCCTAATTGTCAGGGTGTCTTGCATTCAGAGTACAGAGGAGCTCAGTGAGAAATCATTGGTATATCAAGGGCCATTTATAATTCTTGAGTTCTGACAGAATGTGATATCTGGAATATTAATAAGTATTTAAGAAAACATTCAGTAAGCCTATTCTGCATTCCTACACAAAGAGTACAACAGCAATGTATTCCACAATGGTAAAGCAAGATCAGCAAAATTATCCCAAGTAAACTAAATAAGAAGGTTTTCCATGAACTTGGCAACTGCTGGAACCAAGCTGATATGGGGTTACTAGCTGATTCCACTATGTGTCCAGAATTAGAATATTGATCTAATTTCTACATTATCCATCCCTTTTGTTTTTTTTCTGAGTAGCAGCCAGAGATCACTGGTTGGTTCACAGGAGTAAGCAGAGTTAGTCTAAATTGTAGGAAAAACCTCAAAAACAACTGATGAGACTAGAATTTAATAACAGGTGTACCACAGTTCTTGAAAGATAATTTTTTTCTTCTCTTCAGTTTTCTATTTTTACTTAAGACATAATGGTAAGACCAAGTTGTTTTATTATACTTGGCCTATTTGTATAAAGTGCAGCAAGAATAATTATTTTTTCACATAAGCTGTTTTTAAATTGGCTTTGATGGAACTCTGTTCCATGAAAGGAATCTTAGATAAGACTTCTTAAAAGCTGAGCCCTGCCATGGGTTTGTACCCTCAAGGACCTAGGAGTTGGGTAAATTCCTCTCCTTTTGTGGTCTGAAGATAACTTGGGGCTCCTGGGCCTGTCATACAGTGACATTTTGTTACCACAGGTCAGGAACCCTGTACAGGAACTGTGTAGACAAGGTATGAGGCCAGTTTTCCCAAGGGTCTTCTATTGGCTCTATAAGTTAAGTTTGATTCCTCAAAGGAAAGCACACCATTTCAGTTAAAGCCTTGGTGTATTAGTCTGTTCTCACACTGCTGATAAAGACATACCTGATGTTGGGTAATTTATAAAGGAAAGAGGTTTAATTGACTCACAGTTCCACATGGCTGGAGAGACCTCACAATCATGATGAAAGAGCAGGTGAAGTCTTACAAGGCAGCAAGCAAAAGAGAACATGTGCAGGGGAACTCCTCTTTATAAAACCATCAGATCTCGTGAGACTTATTCACTATCATGTGAACAGCCTGGAGAAGACCCACCCCCATGTTTCAGTTACCTCCCACCAGGTCCCTCCCATGACATGTTGGAATTATGGAACCTACAATTCAAGATAAGATTTGAGTGAGGGCACAGCCAAACCATATCATTCCACCCCGGCCCCTCCCAAATACCATGTCCTCACATTTCAAAACCAATCATCCCTTCCCAGCAGCCCCCCAAAGTCTTAACTCATTTCAGCATTAACTAAAAAGTCCACAGTCCAAAGTCTCATCCAAGACAAGACAAGTCCCTTCCACCTGTGAGCCTGTAAAATCAAAAGCAAGTTAGTTACTTCCTAGATACGGTGGAGCTACAGGGATTGAGTAAATACACTCATTCCAAATAGAAGAAATTGGCCAAAACAGAAGGGCTAAAATGCCCATACAAGACTGAAATCTAGCGAGGCAGTCAAATCTTAAAGCTCCAAAATGATCTCCTTTGACTCCATGTCTCACATCCAGGTCAGGCTGATTCAAGAGGTGGGTTCCCATGGTCTTGGGCAGAGCTGCCCCTGTGGCTTTGCAGGGTACAGCGTCACTCCTGGCCACTTTCTCGGGCTGGCATTGAGTGTCTGTGGCTTTTCCAGGTGCACAGTGGAAGCTGTCAGTATATCTACCATTTTGGGGTCTAAAGGATGGTGGCCCTCTTCTCAGGCTCCACTAGGCAGCACCCCAGTGGGGACTCTGTATGGGGACTCCCATGTTACATTTTCCTTCCACACTGACCTAGCAGAGGTTCTCCAGGAAGGCTCTACCTCTACAGCACACCTCTGCCTGGACATCCAGATATTTCCACACATCCTCTGAAATCTAAGCCTAGGTTCCCAAACTGCAATTCTTGATGTTTGTGCACCCGCAGGCTTAACACCACGTGGAAGCTGCCACAGCTTGTGGCTTACACCCTCTAAAGCCACAGCCCAAGCTGTGCCTTGGCCCCTTTTAGCCAAGGCTGGAGTGGCTAGAATGCAGAGCATCAAGTCCCTAGACTGCACACAGCAGGGGTGCTCTGGGCCTGGCCCAGGAAACCATTTTTTGCTCCTAGGCCTCTAGGCCTGTGATGGAAGGGGCCACCGTGAAGGTCTCTGACATGCCCTGGAGACATTTTCCCTATTGTCTTGGTGATTAACATTGGGCTCCTTATTATTCAAATTTCTGCAGCTGGCTTGAATTTCTCCCCAGGAAATGGGTTTTTCTTTTCTGTTGCATTGTCAGTCTGCAAATTTTCCAAACTTTTATGCTCTGTTTCCCTTTTAAAACTGAATGCTTTTTAACAGCACCCAAGTCACCTCTTGAATGCTTTGCTGCTTAGAAATTTCTTCCACCAGATACCCTAAATCATCTCCCTCATGTTCAAAACTCCACAAATCTCTAGGGCAGGAGCAAAATGCTGCCAGTCTCTTTGTGTAACAAGAGTAACCTTTGCTCCATTTCCCAACAAGTTCTTCATCTGTATCTGAGACCACCTCAGCCTGGACCTTATTGTCCATATCACTATCTGCATTTTGGTCAAAGCCATTCAACAAGTCTCTAGGAAGTTTCAAACTTTCCCACATTTTCCTGTCTTCTTCTGAGCCCTCAAACTGTTCCAACCTCTGCCTATTACCCAATTCCAAAGTCAGTTCCACATTTTCACATAGCACCTCACTCTACTGGTGTTGCAGGAAGTCAGGGACCCCGAATGGAGGGACTGGCTGGAGCCGTGGCAGAGGAACATAAATTGTGAAGATTTCATGGACATGTATCAGTTCCCAAATAATGCTTTTATAATTTCTTATGCCTATCTTTACTTTAATCTCTTAATCCTGTTATCTTCATAAGCTGAGGATATACTTCACCTCAGGACCCTAGTGATAATTGTGTTAACTGTACAAATTGATTGTAAAACATGTGTGTTTGAACAATATGAAATCAGTGCACCTTAAAAAGGAAAAGAGTAACAGTGACTTTTAGGGAACAAGGGAAGACAACCATTAGGTCTGACCGCCTGTGGGGTTGGACAAAAAGAGCCATATTTTTCTTCTTGCAGAGAGCCTATAAACGGATGTGCAAGTAGGAGACATATCGCTAAATTATTTTCCTAGCAAGGAATATTTATATCAATGCCCTGGGAAAGGAATGCATTCCTTGGGGGAGGTCTATAAACAGCCACTCTGGGAGTGTCTGTCTTATGCGGTTGAGATAAGGACTGAGATATGTCCTGGTCTCCTGCAGTACCCTCAGACTTATTAGGGTGGGGAAAAACTCCGCTCTGGTAAATTTGTGGTCAGACTGGTTCTCTGCTCTCAAACCCTGTTTTCTGTTGTTTAAGATGTTTATCAAGACAATACGTGCATCGCTGAACGTAGACCCTTATCAGTAGTTCTGCTTTTGCCCTTTGGCTTGTGATCTTTGTTGGACCCTTATAGGTGGTTCTGCTTTTTCCTTTTGTCCTGTTCTCTCAGAAGCATGTGATCTTTGTTCTGCTTTTTGCCTTTTAAAGCCTGTGATCTTTGTACCTACTTCCAGTTTTACACCCCCTCCCCTTTTGAAACCCTTAATAAAACACTTGCTGGTTTGAGGCTCGGGTGGGCATCACAGTTCTACTGATATGTGGTGTCACCCCCAGCAGCCCAGCTGTAAAATTGTTCTCTTTATACTGTCTCTTTTTATTTCTCCGCCGGCCAAAACCTATGGACTACATTGATATATTGGGGGTGGGTTCCCTCGATATACTGGTACCAATTTACTGTATTAGTGTGTTCTCATACTTCCGATAAAGACATACCTGAAACTGGGTAATTTATAAGGATAAAGGATTTAATGGACTTATACTTCCACATGGCTGGGGAGGCCTCACAATCATGGCAGAAGACAAAGGAGGAGCACAGTCACATCTCGCGTGGTGGCAGACAAGAGAGAGTGTGTGCAGGGGATCTCCCCTTTATAAAACCATCAGATCTGATGATACTTATTCACTACCACAGAACAGCATCGAAAAGACATGCCCCCATGATTCACTTACCTCCCACTGGGTCTCTCCCATGACATATGGGAATTATGGGAGCTACAGTTCAAGATGAGATTTGAGTGGTGACACAACCAAATCGTATTACTTGGTAAAATAACCAGTTTCTCCAATTGTGTCCTGTTACCAGGAAAAAAAAAAAAAAAAAAAGATTCTTATTGCACTTACACTAGTAAGTATATTGTCATAAGTTAAGAATACTCACAACTAGTTTGCAAATTTGGAGAAAGTAGGTAGAAACAAATATGCTCCAAATTTTGTTCAGGGGAACTCCTCTTTATAAAACCATCAGATCTTGTGAGAGTTATTCACTATCATGTGAATGGTCTGGGGAAGACCCACCCCCATGATTCAATTACTTCCCACTGGATCCCTCCCATGACACTTGGGAATTATTGAACCTACAGTTCAAGATGAGATTTGAGTGGGGGCACAGCCAAACCAGTAACGTAAAGTACAGGAGTATACTTTACTCAATTGTTAAAAGCTATTAATACCTCGAAAGTTTCCTTGACGCTGCAAAACAAAACAAAGGATCAGCAATGCTTGAAGCAAAGTCAAAAAGATTACTTTAGTGTTCTATTAGTTCAGTTCATGCAGTTAACTCCTGTTCTGCTTGATATTTATGAAAATTTCACCTTTCTATGAGAGTCCTCAAAGTTTTTTACCTCTATTCTAATGTCACAATCACCATAGTTATCAGAAACCTGCATTTAAGTGCACCTGTCAAAGTCCTATAGCTGATTATAAACCACCTTTTGAAGAGGATTAAAACAAGACAGCAATTGTCTGTGAATGATAAAATGTCTTAGGAAAAAACCACAGTCAAAAACACAATTGACAAGGAAATTTGGTTACCTCTGTGGCATACAGTGATTTTATGTAGCAATTATAATTATTAATAACATACAGTTATTCATATTAGAATTGTAGGAGTTTCCCATAAGTTTGGAACACATATGAAACATATTTATACAAATACAGTCCAAAGACAACATTGCTTCCTGTATGATTTTAATATACCAAATAAGCCAAATTTTACCTTTAGTGTGCTATTATTGATAAACCAAATTTTTAATAAAACCTTATAAACAAATGTGTTTAACCTTAATTAGTTTGACCATAAGGTAATAGTCTCATAAACCTTTTATAATCCTTTACATTTTTTTTTAATGAGCAGATCAGTGCTATGAAAAACCTGTTGTGCTTTTATTCCAATGTTTAATTTATGGAAAAACTGAATAATACCCTTTTAACTTTAGCCAATATGTTCACACACAGAATCTCTTTTAGAATTAATTTTTCACAAACCTTCCACAACTTGCTTAAACCTTCAGCTTTATTTTATCTAACTTAAAACAATTATTTAACCTTTTAATCTTGGGAAAAAAAATCCACATTCCCCTGCCTTCTTATAATCTTTTACCAAAAAACACATTTCACTTTCTTTACACACCTTGCATGTAAAACTGTTTTTAGTAGTCTCAATTATGTGTTACAGTGTTAACTCTTAGTGACTTTTACTTTTGATGAAAACCTTGGTAAGAGATTTTAATTAGGTACTAGGTGTGGAGTCTAGGACAACAGACAGAAGTGCAGATAAGGGCGACTGTTTCCAGCATAGCTAGGGGGCATGGCTTTCCACATGTCCCAGGTCTTATCTAATATACAATGATCCAATGTAGGTAAATTGAACAGTTTTCCAGAGTCAAAGAAGCAGTTTATGACCCTAAACCATTTAGAAAACCTAATATCTGACCTGCCTAATTTGGACCAAATGTTTAAATTTTGAAGACATCTTTATTTTGTCAATAATTTTTAAAACTGCCTTCATTTCCAAAAGATTACTAAAGTCATATGAAGTAAATGACATTACACATTTTACTTTTCTGACAAACTATTTGATTTAAGCACTTACTATTTTTAAACCAATCAAAGTTTTTTCATATGTAAACATCACACACACACACATGCCACGTACAAATACATAGAGAGACAGAAGGTCCAGTAGTTGTAAGATTTTTCATTTCCAGTTTTTAAGTTTCTCTTTGAAGCATGCCTTTTCCAGGATCTAATAAGCATACACAGCTGGAAAGCAAAACTGATTTCCAAAAATTAAGGGTCCCATTTTTATACCAGATCCTGGATCTCAAAAAGATGGAATTAACCAACCTCCCATGGGAGTCTTACCTCTCAGTGGAGAGTGATGACATTTCCATAACTTCTAGGTGGCCAAGAGTATGTTTCTCTGATCCATACTTGCAGAGATGAGTATCTCCCATAACTGCCATTAGCTAGCCCCAAAAGTATATTTCCTACCTAGTTATCACATACCAAAGCTCTCTCATAATGTGAGGTAATTTCTGATACCCCCAATGTCAAAAATGTCACACAATGCAGTGCAAAACAGAACAGAGCCTTAAATTTTGAGAGGGATTTATCCACTTCCAATTCCTGGACTTTTATGAGAAAAACAGAGGATTTTTTTTTTCCCCCAAAATAGGGTCTGTGCTGCCTCCTCTGTTTTTTTCAAGGAGTCCCAGGCTGTTAGAACTTGAATATATGCTTTTAATTAAGCTGATGTTTAACCATAGTGCTCTTTAAAAAATGCCCTTTTAAATTTCTTTCTTTTTTTTTTTTTTTCCTAGACAGAGTCTCACTCTGTCACCCTGGCTGGAGTGCAGTGACACAATCTCTGCTCACTGCAACCTCTGCCTCCTGTGTTCAAGTGATTCTCATACCTCAGCCTCTCAAGTAGCTGGGATTACAGGCATGTACCACCATGCTTGGCTAACTTTTGTATTTGTGGTAGAGACAGGGTTTTGCCATGTTGGCCAGGCTGGTCACACCTGGCCTTAAGTGATCCACTTGCCTCGGCCTCCCAAAATGCTGGGATTACAGGCATTAGCCACCATGCCTGCCCCTTTTAAATTTCTTATTACCTGATTTTAGCCATACCAAGTGGCCAATATGTCTGGCTTTTGGGCTTTACCAAATGTAACCTCCAAGTGCTCAGAGAATGGAAAAATTCAAGTTTTGTGGAGGAGAGGAGAATTAACAAATGGTAAAGGTAAAACAGAAATCAAATCAGAAAGGACTCATTCCCTAAGCCAGGTCACCATTGTGTTGATGGAGACCAAAAGAAAGTACCGCCACATGGTTTACAAGTTCATGTTCCCAAGGACATTTCTCAACATGTGGTCTCTGGGCAAGATGGTCACCCTAAGTAACAGAGAAGATTGGAAAAGGAAAGGAGAGAGAGAAAACCATTGCCTGTGGCAGGGTGGGGAAGATGAAGAGTTCAGTGAGGCCAAAGAAAGACCCACTCATTGCAGCCAACGCTGAATCAGAAGTTCAGTCTGCTGTTTGTCGGTCATGAAAGGATCTTTTCTGGCAGTCCCATCAGCTCTTAAGTTTCCCCCTTTAGGGAGAGAAAAAGCGCCTCATGTCCTGTGGTCCCATATATGCCTGCCTAATTCTGTCACCCACAGCCATCAACAAAGATTGCAAGGCAGATTAATCCAAAGAGAATACCAGTTAACATCCCATAGTGCCAAACCCATTCTTAGCTGAGAGGTACTTTACTGAAAGGGTCTTCTAACTCCCTAAATTTTAGGAAGGACTCTAACCTTCCTAAGTTGAGCCTCAAACCAAGTTTGCTCAAGCGTCCTTGTCTTTTATTAAGAGGGGACTTTAACCTACTCTGTCTTAGGAGAGACTCTTAATTCCCCTAAATTGGGTCTTTAACCCAATCCCATTCTTTACCCAGGCAAATGCATTCTACTTACCCAAAAGTCAGCCAGTTGGTATGTGTGCGCAGATGAGTTTCCTTTGGGTCAGAGGGTCTCCTCAGTATGGTCCCTTCTGTGTTTGGCCAGAAAGATGTTACCAGACACCACCACTTACCTCAAGTTAGCCTTTGGGTCAGGGGTTTCCTCAGTATTTTTCCATCTGGGTCACCAGAAAGATGTTACTGGAAGGGGGTCCCAATCCAGACCCCAAGAGAGGGTTCTTGGATCTCGTGCAAGAAAGAATTTGAGGTGAGTCCATAAAGTGAAAGCAAGTTTATTAAGAAAGTAAACTTTATAGAAAAGAAATTCCAACCAAGAATTTCATATCCTGCCAAACTAAGCTTTATAAGTGAAGGAGAAACAAAATCTCCCTCAAACAAGCAATTGCTGAGGGAATACATTTCATCTAGACCAGTCTCCTTAAGGAGTGCAAAACATGGAATCAAAATAAACAAAACCTGCTACAATGAAAACATATAAGTATATAACCCACAGCCACTATAAGTCAACTACACAATCAATTTTACATAACAAATAGCTAACAACATGGTGAAAGGGTTAAAATAATACATACCAACCTTGAATGTAAATTGGCTAAATTCCACACTTAAAAGAGACACAGTGGCAGGCCTGATACAAAGACAAGACCCAAGCATCTGTTGTCTTCAATAGACCCATATCGCATGTAATGACATAGACAGACTCAAAGAAAAGGATGGAGAAAGACCTATCATGCAAACAGAAAACAAAAAAGGAACAAGAGCCACTAGTCTTTTTTTTTTAAAAAAAAAGACAGGATCATATTCCCACTGCCCAGATTGGAGCATAGCGGCACGATCTCAGCCCACTGCATCCTTGACTTCCAGAGCTCAGGTGATCCTCCCACCTCAGCCTCTCAAATAGCTGGGACCACAGGCCGTGCCACCATGCCCAGCTAATTTTAGTTGTTTTTAGTAGAGTCAGGCTTCACCATGTTGCCCAGGCTTGTCTCGAAATCCTGGGCTCAAGCGATCCACACGCCTCAGCCTCTCAAAGTGCTGGGATTACAGATGTGAACTACCATACCTGGGCAGGAGCCACTATTCTTATATCAGTAAAACAGACTTTAAGTCAATAAAAAGAAGGACAATGAAGGGCATTACATAATGATAAACGGTACAATCCAATAAAAAGCCTTAACTGTCCTAAATATATACATACCCAACATTGAAGCACCCAGGTTCATAAAACAGTTTCTTCTTGGCCTACGAAAAGACTTCGACAACCACACAGTAATAGTAGGAGACTTGAACAACCCACTGACAGTGTTAGACAAATCATTGAGGCAGAAAACTAATAAACTCTGGATGTTAACTCAACATGTGATCAACTGGACCTAATAGACATCTACAGAACACTCCATCCAACTACTGCAGAATGTATATTCTTTTCATATGCACGTGGGACATAGATTCTAAGAGCAACCACATGCTCAGTCATAAGGCAAATCTTAACAAATTTAAAAAGAAATGAAATCATACCAAGCATATTCTCAGACCACAGTGCAATAAAAATATAAATCAATATCAAGAAGAGCTCTCAAAGCTACACAAATACAATTAAACAATTTGCTCCTGAATAACTACACAAAATAAATTAAACAATTTGCTCCTGAATAACTCCTAGGTGAACATAGAAATTGTCCGAAATAAAAAAAAAATTGGAAATTAATGAAAATAGGGACACAATTTATCAAAACTCTAGGATGCAGCCAAAGCAGTGTTAAGAGAAAAGTTTATAGCCCTAAAAGGCTTTCATTAAGAAGTTAGAAAGGTTTCGAATTAATGATCTAACTTTTCACCTAAAGGAACTAGAAAAAAAAAAAAAAAAAAAAAAGAACAACCCTAAAGCTAGCAGAAGAAAATAAATAACAAAAATTGGAGAACTTAATGAAATTGAGATGCAAAAATCCATACAAAAGATCAATGAAACCAAGAGGTCGTTCTTCAAAAAAATAATAAGATTGACAGAACACTAGCTAGATTAACAAAGAATAAAAGCAGAGAAGATCCAAATAAGTACAATTAGAGTTTACAAAGATGACATAACAGCTGATCCCACAGAGATCCTCACAGAATACTGTGGACAACTCTGTGCACAGAAACTAGAAAATCTACAGGAAATTGTCAAATCCCTGGAAACATACAACCTCCAAAGATTGAACCAAGAAGAGAGTGAACACTTGGAACAGACCAATAACAAGTTAGGAAACTGAATCATTAAGCACCCTGAACCAGATAGATTCACAGTCAAATTCTACCAGACATACAAAGAACTGGTACCAATCCGACTGAAACTGCTTAAAAATCAAGGAGAAGGGGCTCCTCTCTAACTAATTCTACAAAGACAGCATCAGCCTGATACCAAAATCTCGCAGAGACACAACAACAAAAGAACACTTCAAGCCAATAAACATAGATGCAAAAATCCTCAACAAAATACTAGCAAACCGAATTCAGTAGCACATCAAAATGTTAATACACTG
Organism: Pongo pygmaeus; assembly: GCF_028885625.2. Lineage (NCBI taxonomy): Eukaryota > Metazoa > Chordata > Mammalia > Primates > Hominidae > Pongo > Pongo pygmaeus. The sequence continues at coordinate 79,826,800 of NC_072378.2, forward strand.
TGATCAAATAGGCTTTATTCCTGGGATACAAGGCTGTTTCAATATAAGCAAATCAATAAATGTCATTCACCACACAAACAGAATTAAAAGAATTACTGAGATAATCTACTGATTACCTCAGTAGATGCAAAAAAAACTTTTGATAAAATTTAATATCTCTTTATGATATCCCTTAATAGGCTAGGCATTGAAGGAACATACCTCAAAACAATAAAAGCCGTCTATGACAAACCCACAGATAACATCATACTGAATGAGCAAAAGCTGGAATCATTCCACTTGAGAACCAGAACAAGACAAGGATGCCCACTCTCACCAATGCTATTCAAAGATAGTACTGGAAGTCCTAGCCAGAGCAATCAGGCAAGAGAAAGAAATAAAAGGCATTCAAATAAGAAATGAAGAAATCAAATGGGCTCTCTTCATTAAAAATATGATTTTATACTTAGAAAACCCTACAGACTCTGCCAAAAGGCTACTAGAACTGATAAACAATTTTAGCAAGGTTTCAGGATAGAAAATCAATGTATAAAAATCAGTAGCATTTCTATATACAGTAATGTCTAATTGAAATATATACTAAATTATTTTTAAAACAACTTTTAGATTTTTTCTTACAAATTTTTGCAATGATCTTGTGAGGATGCTTTCTTTTTGCAAAAGGCTTATTACATACCTTTTCCTTTTGCAAAATGTTTAGTTCTGTAATCATGACATAATCAACATGAGACATGTTAGAGGACTGGATGTTCAAAATGCTGACTTTCCTGGCAAAACCTATGTTGTCAAGTAGGTGATAAAAGTGTTTTCTAATAAAACAAGCACAGTGCTTATTTGTTATATTCAGTGCAAACCAAATGAGCTTGAGTTTTCTAGCTGGTCAAATTTTAAACACAACAACCAGTTATTTCTATCATTGATTGCACTTACACATTTGTTTAGCTTTAAACCATATTCTGGATTTGTTGTTTTGTCCCATTACACTGTTAAAGGAAAAAGAGAAAATATTCCATGAAGTTTTGCTGAGACAAAATTTTGGAATAAAATGAAATATGAGCTATGCTGTAAAACAAACATTGCAATATGAACATATGGAATGAAGCAGCTTTATTGGAAAACTCAGATCTGTGGAGGTGGCAGCACTCATGTTTGAGATTCACAAATGTTAGTGTTAGCTTAAGTGGGATAATGATGCTTAAAAAAAGAGCAGAATTTCCAGTGTGCACAGAGAAAAATATTGATAAGACTTGATTTTATTAAAAGTAGGAAGTAAAGTCAAGTCATATAAAGAAAAGTCCTCACCTGTTACCTGAACTCAAAGGGTAATTCTGTTGTATCATATGGCTTCAGTTAGTTGGATTTACATAATCTTTTATTTTTTAATTTAGCATTAAATGCTTTATATATATATATTTATTATGCTTTAAGTTCTAGGAAGCGGATTTGCATAATCTTATGTCAGTATCCACTGGCATCGAGGTGGAGCCACTCTAATAAATCCTGCAGGCTAGATGGAGAAAGAAAGTTTTTTTATTTATTTAACTAGTTAAGTTCACTTACGTATTGTAACTGAATAAGTCTGGCAAAAATAGATGACAGACAAAAGAAACTAAAATTAGGGCACAGAATATAAAATTTAAAATAAATAGAACTTTAGAGAACATCCAACACAGTTTCCCATCTCCTCTGCTTTGATCTCTCCTGATCTCCTTGCAACTTCTTCAAATGCCTGGGAACATGCCCACACCAACCTAAACATGGATGGACACAAGCTTCTGCATAACAGCCAGAAAGGATACTGACACAATTGAAATTGAGCATTTGGCGTTCATCTATGTCAAGCAGAAATAGATTATAAATCCGTGTGAAATTAAACATAGATAAGTACATAAAATCCGTGCGTGTGTGTGTGTGTGTGTGTGTGTGTGTGATCTGCTTCAGCAACTCATCATTTCTTCCTTTAAATTTCTGAAAAGAGAGGTAGGGCACAGCAAATAGACCTAAGGAACTTGAGTTAAAAATTTACAAAGCATCACTTTATGACACCTCTAGTTAACTCCCTCTCCTTTGAAAGAATGGAGACCACTACAGAAGTGGTCTGTTACCTTAAATGAGTCATTTCAATTCAGAGTGAGGCATGAATTTACTTAATGTCATAGCTTTAGGAAATTTGATCCCCATATTCCTTTAAGTTATTAGTAATTTAATAGAGAAAAAGTAAGACATGGAATGAAATGAAAGATTATTTTATGTGAATTTTTGTGAACAGAGGAATATTAGAAAGAAATAGGGTTTAGGAAATAGTCTATAATTTGCTGAAGATAAGTCTATGGTAGTAAGTGATTAATTCAGAAGTAGTTACATCCTGATAAAATCAAATACTTTATGCTTGTGAAAATTTGAACACAGTATAAGAAAGTAGACATGTGAGCAATACTGTGGTATTTTTGTACATTCTTCAGTTGGAAGATTCTTCACTTGTAGTAGGCTTTTGGCAGATCTGGGTCATTGTTATCCTAGGCAGAGTTGGGGTGGGGTAGAGATTGGCTAATGCCTTTTGCCGTTGCTACATTTTGGATTTTGAATTTCTGAATCTGGTGAAGTTTGCAATACATTTTTATTCTCTAATGTTTCCTAAAACTTCTGACTTTCCTAGCAAAGTGAAAACTGTTAAAGGTGACTCAAGAAGAAAAAGTAAACTCAAATCTTCCTATAGCATGAGAGAAACTGAACCATTAGCTTATTTTTCCTTAACAATAGCACTAGGCTCAATTGATTTTATTGGTAAGTTTTACTGGAGCTCAATGTTTTATACACAGTGTTCTAGAAGATTGATGAGAAAACCTAGCCCATCTCATTTTATAAATTTTGTGTAACTTCAAAACCAGACAAGGATAATTAAAGAACACAAAACTGTAAATCAATCTCACTCAGAAACATAGGTGCAAAGTTTTTATAGCAAACTGAATCCAGAAGTTTTCAAGACGAAGTTGGGTTTATTCCAGGAATGGCAGATTGACCTAATATTAGACATTGTATTAATATAACTTATTACATTAATTGACTAAAAAGAAAAAAAATTACATCATCATTTCAGTGCATGCAGAAAGAGCATTCAGTAACATTAAGTACCAGCTTATCATTAAAAGAAGAAATTAGAAACTTCCTTTACCTGATAAAGGTTATCTACCAAAAACCTGTAACAACCACTATATTTAATGGTAAAATATTGGAAGCATTAGCTTTAATATCAGAAACCAGGAAACCCACTGAAACTAATTATATTTATTGTTGTACTCGATGTCCTAGGACAGGAGAAAAAAGAAATAAAAATGCCGTTCATTGACAGAATATGATTTTCTACATAGAAAATCTAATTTAGGCCATATATACTGCTTATTAGAATTAATTGGAGTTTAACAATGTTGCTATAGATAAACGTCAATACAAATTGAAAATAAAAACTTTAAAAAACATCAGTATGGTAGTGACTATAGGTATCTGGGGATAATCTTTAAAAAATCATTTGAGACCTTTATGGAAAAATTATGACTTAAAATAATTAACATTTTTAAAAGACTTTTTTTTAAAAAAAGACTATGTTCACAGATAGATTCATTGCAATATAAGTTGTTGCTTAATGGATCTCTAGAGTCAGTCCAATTTCTAAGAAAACCAAGTGGGTTTTTTTTTTGAAAAATTATGATGAAATAAAAAACAATTTTAAATGTTTTTTTTAAAAGACTGTGTTCATAGCTAGAGATATTTATTGCAATTTAAGTTGTTATTTAATGGCTTTCTAGGGTCTGTCCAAGTTATAACAAAATCAAGCTCTCTTTTTTTCTTGAAATGTGACAAATTGATTCTAAAATGTTGTAGACGAGTAAGAACCCAAAATAGCCAAGACACTCCAAAGAAGAACTGAGTGAGGGCTGATTTCTGCTACATGTTGAAGCAAAGGAGCCACCCACATGTAGATGATGTGGACCTCATTTGTCTCTGTCCCTTAAAAGACCCCAAGACACACAGCACTGATGGCACCTGTTCTGCCTCTCACCTACCATGGGACCAGATGAGGTTGATTTAACTTGACTTGTCCTCCTAGGATGTTCCTCCTATCTTACTGAACTGCTTTTGGGGATTAAATGACAAGGAATATAAGAATGTCTAATACAGGGAGGACATTGACAGTGATTCAGCAGTGACTCTAGAGCCAGCCTGCCTGAATTCAAATCCCAGCTCTACTTCTTATTTGCTGGGTGGTTAATCTTTCTCTGCTTCAGTTTTCTCATCTGGAAAATGGAAAAAATAGCAGTACTTCTTCCATATGGCTATCGTGAAGATTAACTGAGTTAATACACATAAAACTGGAACATCACCTGGCACATAGTGCTCAGCAAGTATTAGCTATTGTTTTCATTTTCTTTACACCTTTATTCTTTTCATCAAAATGCTTTCATCCTTGTGTTACTCTTTGACAATACTTTGCATTAAGTTTAATTTAATGTTAAATTGTATTCAAATAGTACATACCTTAAGTGATAAAGACAATAACGTATTTATTTAACATGTGAATAGTGAACACCTGGTATAGGCTGAGGTTTAAAGTGTCTAGGAGGTTAAATAGCTATCAGTTTATTAGGGAGATATTTTTCAATGAACAGCGTGATTACCGAGATCCACTACAATGGGGATATGTAAATAGTACAGTCTAAACATAAAAAAAGGGTGCCTGAGTGAACCTAAGCAAATCAGTCCAGAAGACTTCATAAAGAATATAGGATTTTCTCTGAGACTGATGAATGAGTAAGTGTCCTGAACACATAAACATATAAGCCAGCCATTCACAGAAATCAGTTAATTAAAAACCTTTGCAAGGTGTGGCAACAGTGTGTGTTGATAGACACCAACAAATCAGATCAATAATTTCATTTCCTTAATGGCAAATGATACAGAAAATTATGGAAACAGATAAATCAGATGATGACACAGCATACTGTCACATGGAGGTATATCTTTTCATTTTTTCATGGAGTCTTACAGCTGTGGATTCATAGCAGGCTTGAGTACTCTCATTTCCTTTATCCTGACCCCAGCTTCCTTGTGGAAGTTGGCTTCATGCCTCCTGGAGGCTCTTTGTCTGGAGACTTGCTATGAGGCTACCTGGTAACTGAAAGCAAGTGACTGGTACATGTAAAGAACAATACAGTCTAGATGGTGGTTACAGTGAGGTCAGAGTCAGTTTCCAGAAGTATTCATTGGGCCAACCTCCAGCATATCCCAGATATGTTCCTCATTTTGAGCCAGGGTCCTCAAGCCTCTCTCATCATTTAAGTTACATAACTAGTAGCTAAGTCTGAGACTTGCTCCCTAGTCCTTCAACTTGTCTTCACTACCATCTTTTCTTTCCCAAGAGGCATAATGGCCTTGGAGAAACAGCTTTATTTAATCATACAGACTGCAGTTGGAACCTACTACTTATTAATAGCTGTGTTTTCTTAAGAAACTTATTTTCATATATAAATATAAATCTCAATTCCTTATTTGTAAACTGAGGATGATTATAGCTAACATATAGGGTTTCCATGAGCTAACATATACAAAGTGGCTTGTGCATTGACAGATATTGAATAGGAATGTAATAAATTGTTTATATTCTTTTTTCCATATTCTAAAATTGAACTGTATCCAATATTAAATCCACCTACCCCCTCTGTCAATATTCTGTGCTTCACAGTGCTAATGATTTTCTATTACATTTTTTTCAGACATACTCCCATGAAAGAACCTCTGTTAAATTTTCAGTAAATTAAAACTTAAATGTCTCCAGATGGGTCCATGAATGACTAAAAATATTCTTCTAGTGAAAAATAACAAGATCCTCACAGAAAAAGTGACAAACATAAAAAATATAGCCATTATAGAAAATGTAAAAAAATTTATTTGTATTCACATTAGGCCTATTTTAACACAGAACACTGTGTAAATGTCCAAATTGACTTTTGTTAGACCATATTGTCAGATTTATTTTAGTAGAAGATGAAGCACACACTTCATAATGGAGTATAAAATTTACCAAAGTTGTAGATAATCCATTCAAATGGAATGTGTCTATATGTGTTTTGGACTACTTAATACTGCAAATGCAACTTCAAATAATTAAATTAAAAACATAAAAATTATTCCCAAAAGTAAAATCATGGGCTACTTTACATTTTATTCAATTTAATCTAGCAAAAAATTTTGAATGCCAGATACTGCAAAGAATTCTACAATCACAACTAAGGGGATGGTCACTGACCTTGGAAGAGCTGATAGTCTAGTGAGAAATAAAATATATGAATTAATTATAATATAAAATAAAATAAGATGAACAAAATTGGAAGACTAAGCTATAAGGTCCACTAAGCAGTGGCTATTTTTTTTCATTTCCCCCCTATGTACACAAGTGTTTATTTGTATTATTTTTACAATTTGGGGATTGTGCTGTGTGTTTTGATTCCAGCTTATTTTCATTTTTCATTATATCATGGACATTGTTTCATATTCTTAACTATGTTCAAAAGTCATGTTTAATGGCCATAAGGTATTCCATCATATGATAGTAATTTAAATATTCTTCTATTGTTGACCATTTAGATTGCTTACTCACTGCTACAAGCCTCAGAAGAAATAAAAGAGCAAAAATATCCCTAAACATTTATTATTAATGTAAAGTGTGTTCAAACATGTTTTCTACTATGTACGTTAAGCAAAGTTACTATCAGATCTTATATTATTGTATATAATTTTGTAGATATAATTAAACAGTACTACTCAGATTAAATGGGGAAAAAAAAACCAACACAGGTAGATTTTCTTCTTCTTCTTCTTTTTTTTTTTTTGAGACGGAGTCTCGCTCTGTCGCCCAGGCTGGAGTGCAGTGGCGTGATCCTGGCTCACTGCAAGCTCTGCCTCCCAGGTTCACGCCATTCTCCTGCCTCAGCCTCCCGAGTAGCTGGGACTACAGGTGCCCGCCACCACGCCCAGCTGATTTTTTGTATTTTCAGTAGAGACGGGATTTCACCATGGTCTTGATCTCCTGACCTCGTGATCCGCCCGCCTTGGCCTCCCAAAGAGCTGGGATTACAGGCGTCAGCCACCGCGCCTAGCCATAGATTTTCTTCTTAACTTGGCTTGCCATTCACATGTATATACCTACCACACATAGATTTTCATAATTGTACCCAAATGCTATAGTTTATTGTGTACTCGTTATTATTTGCTATAAAGTATTTCTTTATAATAAACCTATTGTGTTTTGCAGCGGTCTACTATTAAAAGTATAGTTTTTTTTGTTTTTTGTTTTTTTTTTAGATGGAGTCTCATTCTTGTCACCCAGGCTGGAGTGCAGTGGCACGATCTCGGCTCACTGCAACCTCCGCCTCCCAGGTTCAAGTGATTCTCCTGCCTCAGCCTCCCAAGTAGCTGGGATTACTGGCACTCGCCACCACACCTGGCTAATTTTTGTATTTTTAGTAGAGACAGGGGTTTCACCATGTTGGCCAGGCTGGTCTCGAACTCCTGACCTCAGGTGATCTGCCCACCTCGGCCTCCCAAAGTATTGGGATTACAGGAGTGAGCCACCATGCCCAGGCAAAAGTATAGATTATCAACAGTAAATTTTAATATTGGGAGCTATTCAAAGTGCATTCTGTGTACTTTTTCTGTCTCATACTTTCTATAGTCTCATCATTAATTTTATAAAAATATTTATCTTCCAAATATTTACTTGTGTAATAATAACTTTGTTATTTTAACAAAAGAGTAAGTATTCATGTATTTTGGCCTGTGGGGTGTTTTTTTTTTTTGGCTGAATAGCTTGTGGCTTGCCATCTTTATTTAACCATCTGGTGAAATGTTTCTCTTCCATACTAAAATGGCTTTATTCTTTACCATTTTACTTTTTAAAACTTTTATTTTAGGATCGGGGTACATGTGCAGGTTTGTTATATAGGTTGTGTGTCACAGGGATTTGGTGTACAGATTATTGGCCACACAGGTAATAAGCATAGTAACTGATAGGTAGCTTTTCCATCTTCACCCTCCTGCCAACCTCAGCCCTCAAGTAGGCCTCAGTGGTTTGCTGCCTTCTTTGTGTTCATGTGTACTCAATGTTTAACTCCCATTTATAAGTGAGAACATGTGGTATTCAGTTTTCTGTTCCTGAAATAATTAGCTTAGGCTAATGACCTCCAGCTCCATCCATGCTGATGCAAGGACATGATCTCATTCCTTTTTATGACTACATGATATTGCATGGTGTATATATACAACATTTTCTTTTTTTTTAATTTCCAGCTTTTAAGTTCAGGGTACATGTGCAGAATGTTCAGGTTTGTTACATAGGTAAACATGTGCCCTGGTGGTTTGCTACACAGATCATCCCATCACCCAAGTATTAAGCCCAGCATCTATTAGCTATTCTTCTTGATGCTCTTCCTCCTCCAACCCAAAGCCCTGCATCAGGCAGGTGTGTGTCATTGTCCCCAGTGTGTCCATGTGTTCTCATCATTTAGCTCCCACTTATAAGTGAGAACATGGTATTTAGTTTTCTTGCATTAGTTTGCTAAGGATAATCGCCTCCAGCTCCATCCATGTCCCTGCAAAGGACATGATCTTGTTCTGTTTTATGGCTGCATAGTATTCCATGGTTTATATGTACCACATTTTATTTGTCCAGTCTATCATTGACAGGCATTTAGGTTGATTCCATGTGTTTGCTATTGTGAATAGTACTGCATTGAATACATGTGTGCATGTATCTTTATAACAGAACCATTTATATTCCTTTGGGTATGTAATCAGTAATGGGATCGCTGGGTCAAATGGTATTTCTGTGTCTAGGTCTTTAAGGAATTGCCATATCATCTTCCACAGTGGTTGAATTTACACTCCCACCAACAATGTAAAAGTGTTACCTTTTCTCCACAACCTCACCAGCATCTGTTGTTTTTTGACGTTTTAGTAGTAGCCATTCTGACTGGAGTCAGATGGTATTTCATTGGGGTTTTGATTTGCATTTCTCTAATGATAACAGTAATGTTGCACTTTTTTCATGTTTGTTGGCCACATGTATGTCTTTTGAGATGTGTCCTTCTGTTCATGTCCTTTGCTCACTTTTTAATGACGTTCTTTTTTTCTTGTAAATTTGTTTAAGTTCCTTATAAATGCTGGATATTAGACTTTTTTCAGATGGTGATATGGTCTGGCTGTGACCCCACCCAATCTCATGTTGTGGGTGGGACCCAGTGAGAGGTAATTGAATCATGGGGGCAGATCTTTCCCGTGCTGTTCTCATGATAGTGAATAAGTCTCATGAGATCTGATGGTTTTAAAAAAGAGAGTTTCCCTACACAAGCTCTCTCTTTTTGTCTGCCATCATCTATGTAAGATGACTTGCTCCTCCTTGCCTTCCCCCATGATTGTGAGCCCTCTCCAACCACGTGGAACTGCAAGTCCATTAAACCTCTTTGTTTTGTAAATTGCCCAGTCTCGGGTATGCCTTTATGAGCAATGGGAAAACGGACTAATACAGATGGATAGATCGCAAAAATTTTCTCCCATTCTATAGGTTGCCTGTTTACTCTGTTGATGGTTTCTTTTGCTGTAAAGAAGCTCTTGAGTTTAATTAGATCCATTTGTCAATTTTTGCTTTTGTTGCAATTGCTTTTGGCATCTTCGTCATGAAATCTTTGCCTGTGCTTATGTCCTATTGCCTAGGTTTTCTTTTAGGGTTTTTATACTTTTGGGTTTTACGTGTAACTCTTTAATCCATCTTGAGTTGATTTTTGTATATTGTGTAAAGAAGGGGTCCAGCTTCAGTTTTCTGCATATGATTAGCCAGTTCTCCTAGCACCATATAAAATAGGGAATCTTTTCTCCATTGCTTGTTTTTGTCAGGTTCATCAAAGATCAAATGGTTATAGGTGTGTGGTTCTACTTCTGGGTTCTCTATTGTGTTTCATTGTTCTGTGTGTCTGTTCTTCTACCAGTAGCATGCTGTGTTGTTTACTGTAGCCTTGTAGTATAGTTTGAAGTTGAGTAACATGACGCCTCTAGCTTTGTTCTTTTTGTTCAGGATTGTCTTGGCTATTTGGACTCTTTTCAGGTTTCATATGAATTTTAAAATAGTATTTTCTAATTCTGTGAAGATTGTCAATAGTAAGTTAATGGGAATAGCATTGAATCTATAAATTGCTTTGGGCAGTATGGCCATTTTAATGATATCAGTTCTTCCTGTTAATGAGTCTGGAATGTTTTCCATGTCTTTGTGTCATCTCTGGATTTCTTTGAGCAGTGGTTTGTAGTTCTCCTTGAAGAGGTCCTTCACTTCCCTTATTAGCTGTATTCCTAAGTGTTTTATTCTTTTTATGGCAATTGTGAATGGGAATTCACATTCATAATTTGGCTCTTGGCTTGCCTGTTGTTAGTATATAGGAATGCTAGTAATTTTTGCACATTGATTCTGTATCCTGAGACTTTGATGAAGCTGCTTATCAGCTTAAGAATCTTTGGGGCCGAGATGATGGATTTTCTAAATATAAGGTTATGTCATCTGCAAACAAAGATAGTTTGACTTCCTGTCTCTTTATTTGAATATGCTTTATTTCTTTGTCTTGCCTGATTGCCCTAGCCAGAACTTCCAGGATTATTTTGAATAGGAGTGGTGAGAGAAGGCAACCTTGTCTTGTGCCAGTTTTCAAGGGGAAGGCTTCCAGCTTTTGCCCATTCAGTATGATATTGGCTGTGGGTCTGTCATATATGGTTCTTAGTAGCTAGAGGTATGTTCCTTCAGTACCTTGTTTATTGAGCATTTTTAACATGAAGGGATGTTGAATTTTATTGAAGGCTTTTTCTGAATCTATTGAGATAATCATGTGGTTTTTGTTGTTAGTTCTGTTTATGTGCCAAATCACATATATTGATTTGCATATGTTGAACCAACCTTGCATCCCAGGAGTGAAGCCAACTTGATCATGGTCGATAAGCTTTGTGATGTGCTGCTGGACTTGGTTTGCCAGTATTTTATTGAGGATGTTTGCATTGATGTTCATTAAGGATATTGGCCTGAAGTTTTTTGTTGTTGTATCTCTTCCAGGTTTTGGTATCAGGATGATGCTGGCCTCATAGAATGAGTTAGAGAGGAGTCCATCCTTTTCGATTTTTTGGAATAGTTTCAGTAGGAATAGTACCAAGCTCTTCTTTGTAGCTCTGGTAGAAATCAGCTGTGAATCCATCTGGTCCTGGGCTTTTTTGTGGTTAGGCTATTTATTACTGCCTCAATTTCAGAACTCGTTATTAGTCTATTCAGGGATTCAGTTTCTTCCTGGTTCAGTCTTGGGAGGGTGTATGTGTCCAGAAATTTATCCATTTCTTCTGTATTTTCTAGTTAATGTGCATAGAAGTGTTCATAGTATTCTCTAATGGTTGTTTGTATTTCTGGCATCAGTGGTAATATCCTGATTATTTACTATCCCAATATTTCTGATTGTGTTTATTTGAATCTTCTCTCTTTTTTTCTTTATTAGTGTAGCTAGTGGTTCTTTTTTTTTTTTTTTTTTGAGATGGAGTCTTGCTCTGTCACCCAGGCTGGAGTGCAGTGATGCGATCTCAGCTCACCGCAACCTCTGCCTCCTGGGTTCAAGTGATTCTCCTGTCTCAGCCTCCCGAGTAGCTGGGATTACAGGCATCCGCCACCACGCCTGGCTAATTTTTGTATTTTTAGTAGAGATGCGGTTTCACCTTGTTGGCCAGGCTGGTCTCAAACTCCTGACCTCAGGTGATCTGCCCACCTCAGCCTCCCAAAGTGCTGGAATTACAGGTGTGAGCAACCACACCTGGCCTGAGCCACTGCGCCCAATCTATTTTATTAATTTTTTCAAAAAACCAGATCCTAGATTTGTTGATGTTTTGAAGGATTTTTTATGTCGCTGTGTTTTTCAGTTCATCTCTGATCTTCGTTATTTTTTGTCTTCTCCTAGCTTTGGGGTTTGTTTTCTCTTGGTTTTCTGGTTCTTTTGATGTTCTAGTTCTTGTGATGTTAGCTTGTTAGCTTGAGATCTTTTCTAGCTTTTTTATGTGGGCATTTAGTGCTATAAATTTCCTGCTCAACACTGCTTTAGCTGCATCCCAGAGATTGTGGTGCTTTGTATCTTTGTTCTCATTAGTTTCAAAGAACTTCTTGATTTCTGCCTTAATTTCATTATTTACCCAAAAGTCATTCAGAGCAGGTTGTTCAATTTCCATTTAGTTGTATGGTTTTGAGTGATTTTCTTAATCTTGAGTTCTAATTTGATTGCACTGTTTATTATGATTTCAGTACTTTTGCATTTACTGAGGAGTGTTTTGCTTCTGATTATGTGATCTATTTTAGAGTATATGCTGTGTGACAATGAGAAGAATGTATATTCTCTTCTATTTAGGTAGAGAGTTCTGTAGATACCTATCAGGTCCACTTGAGCTGTCACTCAGTCAGGAGAACTGGGATCAGGGTCCCACTTAAAGGAGTAATCTGGCTGTGTTTTGGTGGAGCAGCTATACTTTATTGAGGACCCCTTTAGTCCCTGATCCATTTGGGCTGTCCAAGGTCCACAGGCTGGACCAGCTGAGAAACCCAAATAGCAAAGGTGGTGGCCTGCTCCACTCACCATGCACGCTGTCTTAGAGAGAAATTAGAACTATTGTCAGCTGTAGTACACAGAGAGAGGTGGCTGGAGACCCCAAGTGGGAGGACCCACCCTTGAGGGGGATTTGTAACTTGGGGGTCTCATTTAAAGAAGCAGTCTGGCAACGCCTCAGCAAAACAGCTGTGCCATGCTGTGGAACCACTTTTGTGCTGGTCAGCTTGGACTCTTCAAAGCCCACAGGCTGGAACCGCTGAGTCGTCAAAACAACCAAGGTGGTGGCCTGCCCCGTCCCCAAGGCACTCTGTCTGAGGGAGAGACCAGACCTCTGTCCATAGAATATGGGCTGGTAGAGGGAGCTACAGGCCTTTGGTGGGGGGTCCCGCTTAGCGAGGAGGAATAGATCGGGGTCCTACTTAAGGAAGTAGTCTGGCCACATTCTGGCAAAGCAGCTGTGCTGTGCCGCGGGAGTCGCTCCTCATCCAGACCGTTTGTACTCTGCAAAGCCCATGGGCTGGAATGACTGAGTTGTGTAAACAGCAGAGATGGTGGCCCGCCTCTCCCCACTGGGGTTCCATCCCCTCTCAGGCAGCCTCCACACTGTTTCCAGCTGGCTGGAATTCCAAGCCACTGGGCCTTATCTTGTGAGGTGCCATGGAAGTGGGGCCTGTAGAACTGACATTGCTCAGCTCCCTAGATTTATCCGCCTTCCTAGGGGTATGTATGGACCTCCTGCCTTGCCGGGGATCCTGGGGCCAGAGTAGGTAAAGCTCTGGGTCTCTGTGCATGCCTGAGCAACCGCTCTGTTGAGACTCCACACAGTTCTGTGTGTTGGACCCAAGGCCTTGGTGGCATGGGCTCATGAGGGGATCTCCAGATCTGAGGGTTGCAAAGATCCGTGGTTTCTTAGGGTTGTACATTCCTTCACCGCTTCCCTTAACTGGGGGTGGGGGGTTCCCTTGACTACATGTCACTCCCAGTTGGGCCATCGCCTCACTATGCTTTTCTTCATTCTCCCTGGGTTGAGTTGTTTTCCTGATCAGTCCCAGTGCAAGTACCTGGATATTTCAGTAGAAGGAGCTGTATTTACTCACCCCTTTTGTTGCTCTCTGTGAGTGCCATGCACTACAGCTGCTTCTGTTCCACCATCTTGGCCCCCTATCCCTTTTTTTTTTTTAAGTTATTTATTTTTAAAGACAGGATCTTGCCATGTCTCCCGGGTTTGAATGCAGTGGCACAATCATAGTTCACTGTATCTTCGAACTCCTGGGCTCAAGGAATCCCTCCACCTAGGCCTCCCAAAATCCTGGGACTACATGCATGAGCCACCACACCTGGCCTGTTTCCTTCATCTAGAAAATGAGGCTCTTAGTAGTTCACTGGGATGATGTAAGGAGTAAATTTTGGAAAATATGTAAAGCACCTACCACAATATCTGGCGCATATAGTAAGCACAGAATAAATAACCAATTCCTTCTCTTTTCTTCCTGTTTACACTGCAATTTAGAGTATTAACTGGCCTGTAAAAGATTCTGTAAAGAAAAATGCTGTATCAGTTAGAGCCTTTTAAAAAGTGAAAATATCTTTCAGGGATCTTCCTCCCATCAGGCAAGTTGTTGGACTAGGGTCACTTCTAAGGTTTCATTCCTATACTGTGATTTTAGGATTCCGAAACAGTGAAAATAACTGGTATGCTTCATTAGGCAGTACAGTGTCAAGTTTAGGATAATTTACTTTGACAGATCATAAAACAGATGTTTAAACACTTATAAACCTCAATGAGTTATTTTTTAATTCACAGTCCAATTATCTTAAGATTTTAAGCCATGCTTGTTTTAGATTTCCTTGAATCATAATGATTTTGTTTGTGTATGAAAAGTAATTCCAATTCTGTATCATTATGAGACAGAATATTCAGTGAAACTCAAACTTTTTTTTTATTTTTCAAAGCCTTTTTTTTTCCTTTTGCATTGACTTTATTTCAGTTCTTCATAATAAAGTCAAATAAAGAATATAAAATATACTCCTTTTCATCAGAACTTTTCTTCCACAGCCACTAAGTTCATATCATATGACTATTTGGTGGGCAACAATATTAGCAAATATGTTTATGATATCCATTCTTTATTTAACCTTACTCTTAATAAATGGAGAAAATTATGAAATCAAGGTACTTCCCACAAGGAATTCTTAAAGGGCTTTATACCGATAACTTTTGTCTTGTGACTTCTGTTTTCTTTGCCTAGAAGCAGTGGAAGAAATGAGAGGAAACTGATCTCATTTGTTTTACTCTCTCAGTGACTAGCTATTATTTCCCTGCAGCCTGAACATGGGTTTTGTTACAGAGCCTTGTGGACTGCCTTCTTGTTTCATGCATAGACTATGCCAACCTTGGATCGCAGTGGAGGGCAGAAGCTATTTAGAAGCACCCAACAGTGTGGCTTTTATTCTGATTGTTTTTAAATGTGCTTAGTTGGCTCAAACCAGGCTTCCCAGAACAGAATCTTAGGGTGGGGTTTAGAATTAGAGCAGCATTTCTCCAGAAAGATTTATGCTGTCAACCTTTTATAAATTAGTACTCTCACTGGGCTTGCTCTAATTCTTTAAAACATTTGTATTCCAGTTCCTTTCATCTTTGGTTGAGCTGTCTGGATCAGATGTGGCCTTTCTCTCTGATTTTGCTTCTGATACACACTTCGGGCCTCTGCAGTTTCTCTCCTTTACCCTTAAGGGGCAGACTTGACTAAAATTCAAAGATATCTGTGTTTTCTATTGCTGCCGTTCCAAAATACCCAAAACTTAAAGGGTACACCCCCAACTTAAAGCAACACAGATTTAATGTCTTACAGTTCTGTAGGTTTAGAGTCCAACACACATATCAATGGTCTAAAATCAAGGTGTCAGCAGAGCCGCATTCCTTTCTGGAGAATTCTCTAGGGGACTATCTGTTTCCTAGCCCCGTCTAACTTCTAGAGGCCTCTCACATTTTTTGGTTCATGGCTTTTCTTCTGTCTTCAAAGCCACAGAAATTGCATCTCGCTGACAATTCTTCTATAGTCACAGCATCTGCTCAGTGACCACAGCTAGGGGAAGTTCACCAATTTTAAGGACATGTGATTAGGTTGGGCCCATCTGGGTAATCCAGGCTACTATTCCCATCTCAAGGTTTTTAATTACACCTGCAAAGTCCCTTTTGCCATGTAAGGTAACATATTCGTAGTTCCAAAGATTAGGACGTGGACATTTTGGGGACAATTATTCTGCCTACCACAATCCCTTTCTCTTTTCCTTAGTAGACCACACTAGTCTGGTGACTTGAAGGAACCTAGCCATTTCTTTTCTACCTCACCACAGTGGGCCCAGGATATAGTCATTTTAAAAACATAAAACCCAGTGTATCAGGCTCCAGGTCAGGACTTCTTAGTTGACTGTTTCTATTGGTTTAACAGACTGGATTTTGGCTCTCTCTCCCTCTACTCTCCTCCAGCAGCCTTCGGTCTTGTTTTGAGATGTTTTCCCTCCTGTGGTCCTCAGTCTGCCAGTGTTCTTCCTATAACTTTATCTCTGTGTGTCAGGATATACACTGTACTCTATAAAAATGGCAGTGG
Organism: Pongo pygmaeus; assembly: GCF_028885625.2. Classification (NCBI taxonomy): domain Eukaryota; kingdom Metazoa; phylum Chordata; class Mammalia; order Primates; family Hominidae; genus Pongo; species Pongo pygmaeus. The sequence goes on from NC_072378.2 coordinate 79,843,073, forward strand.
AACCCCAACAATTGTGGGTCTTTGGGTAATAATGACAGGTGACAGCGTGCTGGCAGTCCTCACAGCCCTCGCTCGCTCTCGGCGCCTCCTCTGCTTGGGCTCCCACTTTGGCGGCACTTGAGGAGACCTTCAGCTCACCGCTGCACTGTGGCAGCCCCTTTCTGGGCTGGTCAAGGCCGGAGCCGGCTCCCTCAGCTTGCAGGGAGGTGTGGAGGGAGAGGCGCGAGCGGGAACCGGGGCTGCAGCGGTGCTTGTGGGCCAGCTGGAGTTCCAGGTGGGCGTGGGCTTGGTGGCCCCGCACTCGGAGCAGCCGGCTGGCCATGCCAGCCCCGGGCAATGAGGGGCTTAGCACCCAGGCCAGCGGCTAAGGAGGGTGTACCGGGTCCCCCAGCAGTGCGGGCCCACCGGCGCTACGCTGGATTTCTCACTGGGCCTTAGCTGCCTTCCCGCGGGGCAGGGCTGGGGACCTCCAGCCCGCCATGCCTGAGCCTCCCACCCCCTCCATGGGCTCCTGTGTGGCCGGAGCCTCTCTGAGGATCGCTGCCCCCTGCTCCACGGCACCCAGTCCCATCGACCACCCAAGGGCTGAGGAGTGCGGGCCCACGGCGAGGGACTGGCAGGCAGCTCCACCTGCAGCCCCAGTGCGGGATCCACTGGGTGAAGCCAGCTGGGCTCCTGAGTCTGGTGGGGATGTGGAGAACCTTTATGTCTAGCTCAGGGATTGTAAATACACCAATTGGCACTCTGTATCTAGCTCAAGGTTTGTAAACACACCAATCAGCACCCTGTGTCTAGCTCAGGGTTTGTGAATGCACCAATCGACACTCTGTATCTAGCTACTCTGGTGGGGCCTTGGAGAACCTTTATGTCTAGCTCAGGGATTGTAAATACACCAATCGGCACTCTGTATCTAGCTCAAGGTTTGTAAACACACCAATTAGCACCGTGTGTCTAGCTCAGGGTTTGTGAATGCACCAATCGACACTCTGTATCTAGCTACTCTGGTGGGGACTTGGAGAAGCTTTGTGTCTAGCTTAGGGATTGTAAAGCACCAGTCAGCACCCTGTCAAAACAGACCACTTGGCTCTACCAATCAGCAGGATGTGGGTGGGGCCAAATAAGAGAATAAAAGCAGGCTGAGCGAGCCAGCAGTGGCAACCCGCTTGGGTCCCCTTCCACACTGTGGAAGCTTTGTTCTTTTGCCCTTTGCAATAAATCCTGCTGCTGTTCACTCTTTGGGTCCACACTGCCTTCATGAGCTGTGACACTCCTGAAGCCAGCAAGACCACGAACCCACCTTGAGGAAAGAACAACTCCAGACGCGCCGCCTTAAGAGCTGTAACACTCACGGGGAAGGTCTGCAGCTTCACTCGTGAGCCAGCGAGACCACGAACCCACCAGAAGGAAGAAACTCCGAACACATCCGAACATCAGAAGGAACAAACTCCAGACGTGCCACCTTAAGAGCTGTAACACTCACAGTGAGGGTCTGCGGCTTCATTCTTGAAGTCAGTGAGACCAAGAACCCACCAATTCCAGACCCAATAATCCACAACCTTATCACTCCCAACACCCTTCCCATTGTAGCTTTTCTCTATAAAGAGAAGTTTGGAGCTCCTAAAACCAGATGTGAAATTTATTTATTCAATTAATCATTCAAATGTGCAAGATGTGGGGAGAATTGGATATAGAGATATGGCTCCTGCCCTCAAGAAATTAATAGTCAAACAGGGAGAAGGACATGATATACAAGCATTGCTGTATGTGGGATGGATGTCTGTATATAGTTGGTCCTCTGTATGTATCCCTGTGTTCTTCATCTGTGGGTTCAACCAACCACAGATCAAAAAAATTGGGGGCTGGGTGTGGTGGCTCATGTCTGTAATCCTAGCACTTTGGGAGGCCAAGGCAAGTGGATCACCTGAGGTCAGGAGTTCGAGACCAGCCTGACCAATATGGCGAAACCCCATCTACTAAAAATATAAAAGTTAGCTGGGCATGGCAGCATGTGCTTGTAGTCTTAGCTACTCAGGAGGCTGAGGCAGCAGAATTGCTTGAACCCGGGAGGTGGAGGTTGCAGTGAGCCAAGATTGTGCCACTGCACTCCAGCCTGGGTGACAGAGCGAGACTCTCTCTCTTAAAAAAAAAAAAAAGAAATTGGAAAAAAAAAATTGTACTGAACATGTACAGACTTTTTTTCTTGTCATTGTTTCCTAGGCAACACAGTGTAACAATTATTTACATCATATTATGTATTGTAAATAATCTAGAGATGACTTAAAGTATACGGGAGGATATACATAGATTATATGCAAATATTACACTATTTTATAAAAGAGACTAGAGCATCTTCGGATTTTGGTATCTGTGGAAGGTTCTCAAGCCAATCGTTTATGGATACGAAGGGTTGACATATGTATATTTATATATGTGTGTTAGTATCTGTTATAATGGGAGCACAGGAAAGATAAGCCCTTAAATCTCCCTCAGGGATTCAGGGAAAGTTGTCCAGAGGCAGCTGGGGTTGAGCAGCAGATGTCATGACACTACTAACCAGGTAAGTCTTCTTTCACTCAGGCCTTGTGGAATAAGCTATGCTTGTGGAATTTTTTATGTGGAAAAGAATTACATGAAACAATCTGCATTGCTCTTCTCACTGTTTTTAGAGGGAATCAGGAGGAATCAGAATACTGGCTGACTCTTTAGGTATGTGGGCTTATATAAATTTTTTAGCTCTTTAATCCTTAGTTTTTCCATTAGTAGTACCCAACTTGCTGAATTGTGAGGTTTGAATGAATTATTAAGGTTAAGCTTTTAGAATGGGACCTATTACCCAGGAAACATTTAACAATATTATTGTAATGTATCACCGTCACCATTTATTACTATCTCTCTTGAATTACTCATCATTTTTCTGCCATCACCATATGAAACAAGTTTTTTAATTCATGCCAGCTTCTGCCTCTTACTTACGGTTTAGGAGTTGCCTCTAATGCCTAAGGAAACGTGTAGCCCTCTGGTTGTATTGCAAAAGTGGTTGCATTTTGAAGGCAGGTGTATACAACTTCCAGAGTCGGAATATGTGTATTCAGGTGTAGGCGTTGTCAGTTTCCAATAAGATAATTTATAATGCTTAATTTATATTAGGAAGATCTCACATTGTTCTCTTCTGTAAATTATGCATGTTATTTGTAAATCTAAAAGAAACTTTGATTTTTCTCTCTGATTAAGGTGTATAATTATAATCTGAAATAAAAGTGAAGTTCAAAGTAGCTTCATTTAAAATATTAATAGACAAAACATAAAATCAGTTCTTTTCGGGATTGGTTTGTCAGCCACATGTTAGATCTGCTTAGAAATCTTCAGTGAAATAGGAAACATTGTATAAATGTTACCTAATGTAAATACTGCTAAATTTAAAATGTACTAAAATTTGAGTATTTTCTCTTTAGTCTCAAATAAGCAAAAGGAAATCTGAGTTATATGAAAATGAAAGCATGTATTCAGCTTTTATAAAACCATTATAAATAAGTAATTTTTCCTACCAAGTTAAATAGGATATGTTTACATGTTTTAAATTTTAGTTTTATTAGTTACAGTGTCATATTGTGAGTAGTAGCAAATATGTCCTTATTTAGTTCTGGGTTCTTGCTTTATAATGTACATAGACAAATATCTTTTTAAAGAAATTTTTGTGTTCCACAGACGCAACAGGTTTTGATAATTTCTTATTTCACCTGTTGGTTACAGTTGCAATGTATGTTCTTTCTTCTACCTTATGATTGTCTATTTCTGACATAAAAGTTAAGAATTTATATCATCTAAATAGCCTTTTGTATCCTTTCTCTTTTTTCTTACATCTCGATATTGTAGTGTTTTTCATGTTTGCTTCTATTTTCTATCTTTCCAAGTTTGCAAAACATTACTAAAACTTCATTTCTAGTTCTTCACTAATAGGACCCAAATCTAAGTCTCTCAACTTCAGGCTCTACTTAAGTATCCAGAGTTCACAATTCAGCGACCGTTTCCAGGGTAGAGGCCTGTAGAAGAATCAGTCCTATTTTTACAAAAACAGAGAAATTTGTGCTCCTAATATTTGCATAGTGGTAAAATTGCAAAAGTTATATTGGTTTTACAATTTTAAATTGATAGGCAATTATGATGTGATTTTTGTAAATGACATTCTAATAAAAATTATCAACATTTGGTTATGGTAGTGATGGTGAAGAAACACAGTGAAAGCAAATATTTTCTTATGTCACTTATACATGTACAACAATGGCCATATTTCTGAAATGTAAATGAAAGTATAATGCTTTCTTCGATTTTTATTTTGACCACTGAGTAAATTAAACCTTCAATAATCTCATAAAAATGAGATATTTTCTTGCTATACCTCTGATATCCCGTCCCCTGAAAAAATATGAAATTAGTACAGAGCCAGTAAAAAATACCAAGAACACCCAGGATAGATTCTATCCTGACCTAAACAAGCTTATATTATGAAAGTGGTGTTATTTTTTAACAGATCATAAATTAGACAATATAGTTCATCTAGGGCCGATAGCTTCTCCCCATGCAGCTGTTGTCACTCTTGGGAGGTGCTTCCTACAATGTGTATGGAGAAGGATGCTATAATTAGTGATGTCTGCCTTGGGTGCAGAATATCAGTAGTGGTTAAGAGCAGTCCACATTTTCCATCCTTAAGTATGTGGATGGGAAGAGATCTAGAGAACAGAATATCTTATATCTCCTGACTCATAACTTGGGATCTTTCCTCAATTCTACTGAATAACCTGTGGTGGAAAACCACGTTTCTGCAGTCCTATCCCTCGTCCAGGTGGATTATCTGAACAGGACTCCTGTGGAATGGTTGTGGTAATGTAATTCATGTGGACATTGACAAATTGCCATCATGTGGTCATGAGGATGGTGTTGGATTCCTTATGTGTGAGGCTGATAAGGGCCCTATGTTCAATTCTTAGTGGTCTTTTTAAACCTACACCTGTTTATATTTTTTATTAACGTGCCCATAACTTATTTTTTGTGAATCCACTGAAACTTCCAGAGACTTGAACTTTGCCTAAAGTTTAAAACAGGAATTTTTTAAATCCCTTAAATGAAAAATAGTTTTAAGTGTATCCCAACTAATATGAAACAGGAAAGTAATGTCTAATATCCTTGGGAACTATAAAATATTCAATAGTAATCAAAACATAAAATGATTCTTTTCTGTCTTTCCGTTATTCTGTACTTCCAATTACATGTTGTAAAATGTAAACAATTGCACCTACAATTGATGGAAAAATACCATCATGAAATCAAATGTGTTTTCTGACTTCATATATGTATTGTAGTATTTAATATTAAGTAAGCTCAGAAGATACTTACGTGGAATCTACTGCCTTTTCTGAGCACAAGAGAAGCAATGATTAATAAAATGTGGTACTTGCTCCAAGGAGCATTCATTTAAGAGGAGGGATGCTCCTATTTGGGTCTTCACTGTATAAAGCATTTATATATATTACTTAACAACTAAAAGGTATGTACTTATGCAGAATACTGCCATCATTGCTCTTTTCTTTACTGTAATGGTACCATTCATCAGGTCCATGGAAACCAGCTTCTCACACATTCTCTCTTAGACATATGCATTTTCTTTTCTTTTTTTTTTTTGAGACAGAGTCTTGCTCTGTTGCCCAGGCTGGAGTGCAATGGCACAATCTCAGCTCACTGCAACCTCTGCCTCCCAGGTTCAAGCGATTCTCCTGCCTCAGCCTCCCGAGTAGCTGGGATTACAGGTGCGCACCACCATGCCTGGCTAATTTTTGTATTTTTAGTAGAGACAGCGTTTCACCATGTTGGTCAGGCTGGTCTCGAACTCCTGACCTTGTGAACCACCCGCCTCGGCCTCCCAAATTGCTGGGATTACAGGCATGAGCACCCACACCCGGCAGACATGTGTGTTTTCTAAAGTGGATTTATTAGAAATTGGGATCCCCTTAGCCATCTTTATTTAGAGGAGACTTTGGCTTAGTGACCTACAGTTGTGTGTAAATGAAAAGCAAAATTAATGGGAAGTATACTCACAAAAGAAGGACTTTAAAGTTGCAAAAATAGCATGCATCAAGAATAGTTTAAAATTTTAATTCCGCCATCATCACCAATAAACATTTATGGAGAATCCCCTGAGTGACTGACTCTGGATTTTACATCTTATGTTAAACTAACTTTTGCATTCTGTTCTTGCTGTTTTATAATTATCCCAAATGTTCTCTGTTACTTCTCCTAATGATTCTTCTTTTTTTTTCTTTTTTTTTTTTTGAATACAACAGAGAATGCCTGTGGGTTTAAAAATTTTTAACTAATCTTGATGAATCAATTGTAATTTATAAAAGTGGAGCATAACAGTTAAGAGCTCATGCTATGGAATTGGACAGAGCTGATTTCAAATACTGTTCTGCCATATGCAAAGTGCATAACTGGACTAGTCACTTACCTTTCTGAACCTCAGTTTCCTCATCTCCGAAGGGGATGATGAAGGTTCAGCCCTCTCATAGGGCTCATGACAATTAATGAGATAATGTCACATGCTTAATACCAGCATCTTATATGCTCCATAGGTGTTAGCTGTCTGTTTGTAATAATAGTTTTGTGTTTGGTTACACAAACTCACTTTCTTCATTTGTTTTCTGCTGTTAATGCCTTTTGAAGTATTGTGTTGTTTGTGAACACATAGTACAAATTGACTTTTGTTTTTTTAATTATCAATTTTGTTTCTGTAACTGCACAGAAAAGTGATAAATTGTGAGCTTATATTTTCTTTTAATACATAGATATCGCCTCCCAACATACATGAATTTTAAGACACTAAAAACCCCTTAAAGATCTTTTCTTAATCAGTGTTTAGTAAATGGGCTTACATTCTAGCGTATAGACCAATTCAAACTGTTCTACAGTAGAGAGGAATCTGTATGTTGGCCAGTTTTTCATACAGTGATTTCTAACTCTTTCCCCTTCAGTATTTCCCTAACATACACTTTCTCATCCAGTATTTCTTTTAGAATTCTCACACTTTTGCCCTCATAACTCACTTTCATATTCCTGGAGCTCTTTTCTTCACACTGTGCTGCTCCTTTTCAATTTTTCCAACCTTATGGAATTATTAGTGAGAAAAAGCAAAATTATTATTACTTGAGATGGAATCTCGCTCTGTTGCCTAGGCTGGAGTGCAGTGGCGTGATCTCGGCTCACTGCAAGTTCCACCTCCCGGGTTCACGCCATTCTCCTACCTCAGCCCCCCAGTAGCTGGGACTACAGGCACCCGCCACTACGGCCGGCTAATTTTTTGAACTTTTAGTAGAGACGGGGTTTCACCATGTTAGCCAGGGTGGTCTCGATCTCCTGACCTCATGATCCACCTGCCTCAGCCTCCCAAAGTGTTGGGATTACAGGCGTGAGCCACCGCGCCCGGCCCAAAATTATTTTTTATATATGGTGACTTTCCCCTACCCTTTCATCTTACAGTAGAGACAGCTCAGAAAAAAATCACTGAATTAAGTCATTCAGAGGTCGTTTATAATAGCTATTCAGCAGTGAGCTGGTTCTCAGTCCTGGTTATCCATTACAATTTCCCAGCATTTAAAATTCTGATACCGTGACCATACCCAAGAATAATTAAATCAGACTTTCTGTGGGTGGGACCTAGGCATCTGTTTTTAAAGCCCTTCAGGTGATCTTAATGGGCAGCTAAGTATGAGAGCTACTATAGGACAGTGTTGTATGGCCTGATTAGGTAGGAATGAGAGGGAGAGGAAGAAATCAGGACAGGAAATGTAGACTTATTTTGATAAGTTTTGGTAGTGAAAGGCAGAAAAGAGATGGGACTGTAACTTAAGGAATTAGCAGGAAACACAACATACATCAGAAAGAACACTCTAGCATATATACATTAGCATATATAGTAGTGAGTCTCAGCTACTCCCCTAGGGCAGTGTATCAGCAATTTAGGAACTAGAGATGAACATGTATTTGGCAAAACTTCCTAATTTTGATACACCTTTCCCTTTCTTACTACCCTCCCTTCTCTCTTCTCTCCCCAGCCTCTGTCTACAATACTGCTATCCTGCTCCCTCTGCCAGTGGTTACCTTGTCCTTTTCTTTCTTAAACTGGGTGACACAGCATCTCAAAGTTGACTTCCTTCATGGTGGCCATATGGCTCCAGCAGTTCTCAGCAAGAGTTCTGAATTCACCCTGATTAGACCATTAAGGTCGTATTTCAACTAGTAACTGAGGCTGGGGAAATGGAATATGCTCATTTGTGAAGTCAATCAAGAAAGTACATAGGAAGATGGGAAAGGATGCTGGTAGACAGCCAGTACTACCCACTATATATGTAAAAGTCACAGTGATTCAATGCATTTATTTAACATGTGCAAATTATGAGTGGTCTTCTATGGGGACAGTTTTGAATAACATATAGAAAGTACTATATAGTACTGATATTCTTCTGAGCATCAAATATTTAGAGAAAAAAATCTGTGGTATTTTAGAATATAATATAATAAACATCAAATAATTTACTAGATCAAACATGGTTTATTAACTTAAACACTATAGCATATAGCAATCTGTAGCACATCTTACTGACTGATCCTTTTTTGAAAAAATCATTACTCACATTGTTGATGTTGTGGCAGAATCTAGGACTTCTATAATTACATTTCTGGAGATTATCAGGCAAATGTGTGGCTTTACCTTTTCTGGTTACTATTTTATAGAAAAATGTAATTGCTAGGTATGTCATTTAAGACCCTGCAATCTATTTGTCTGAAAAATGGAACAAATGCCAGTAAGAGTTTTAAATGACTCTCAAAGCCTCCTGCAAAATGACATTAGCAGTTGAAATAAAATATTTAACAGTCTAAAAACTGTTTAAGATAAAGCCCATAACTATTGACTTTAGGACTGTTTTGTGTACAATGTAAATGACACATGTTTGAGTTAATCTATTTGATGGTGGTGATCACATTCTTAAGAAATGATTTGGTATCTCAAAGCAGTTTCTCAACTAGACAGTGAGCAGAAAACCTGTTGCTAGTTTTGGAAGTTTAAACTGTCAAACTTCAATTACTTCTGTTCAATTTGGGATTAAAGTTTGAGATTAAAAACACATGAGCAAAAATCTCATAACCCCAGTTCAGTCATGAGAGAAACACCAGACAAATTTCAATTGAGGGATATTCTACAGAATATATGTCCAGTACTTCTCAAAACTGTCCAAGTCATCAAAAAACAACAAAAGTCTGAGAAACTGTCGCAGCCAAGGGATACTAACGAAACAAGAGGACTGACTGTAATTTGGATTCTGGATGGGATCCCAGAGTGGAAAAAGGACATTAGGGCAAAACTGAGGAAATCTGAATACAGGTTGGGCTTTAGTTAATGTGTCAATACCGGTTCATTAATTGTGACAAATACACTGTACTAGTGTAGGATGTTAATAATATTAACAATGGTGGAAACCAGTTGTGGGATATATGGGAAAACTGTGTACTATTTTCATAGTTTTTATCTAAATTTTAAAATACCTCAAAATAAAAAGTTATTTTTAAAGATGTGGGGATACATTTTTCAGGAAAGAGTCTCCGCCGTAAGGTTACTATAGCAGAGCCTGAATGCTACTGTTTGACGAATGAAAGAAGTCCTGTATTCTTGGAGATCTTCTCTGTAGTCCTCCAGGCTGAGGCATCACTTAGATTTGGCATTTGAGACCTTTATTGTTGACCTATGAAATTCTGTTTTTTGTCTGTCTCTCACTTTGTTTCACCATAGTATACTATAGGTTATAGGAGCAAGAAAACTGATTTTTCTTTGAAGATCCACTGTGTATGCCAGACATGTACTGGATTTCACTAAAATTAACACATCCAATTTTTAGAAACTTGTAGGATAGGACTACCCTTTCTACAAAAGAGGAAAACAGACTCAGAAGAGTAAGTTACTTGGCCAGGCATAGTGGCTCATACCTGTAATCCCAGCACTTTGGGAGGCCGAGGTAGGTAGATCACTTGAGGTCAGTAGTTCGAGACCAGCCTGGGCAATATGGTGAAATTCCATCTCTACTAAAAATACAAAAGTTAGCAGGGCATTGTGGCTTGTGTCTGTAATCCCAGAGAATCGCTTGAACCCAGGAGGCAGAGGTTGCCGTGAGCTGAGATCGCACCACTGGACTCCAGCTTGGGCAACAGATCGAGACTCAGTCTCAAAAGAAAAGAAAAAAAAGAAGAAGAGTAAGCAACTTGCCCAGAGTCACACAGATGCTTACTGACAGACTGCATGAGAGCCTTGTTTATTACTTGACTCCAATTTCCAGCCTTTCTACCTTCTCATATATATGCCTTCTTTGTTATGGTAAGATTCAGATTAGCAAGATACTCTTTTTAACCTGTGCCTATGTTTAAAAAAAAATTTTTTTTAAGTTTGACATAAGTGTAAGCCTTCAGGAAGTTGCAAAAACAGTACAGATGCTCCCCAACTTATGATGGGGTTACCTTCCAGTAGACTCATTATTGAAAGTATCGTAGGTCAAAAATACATTTAATACACCTAACCTGTAACTTAGCCTTGTATACTTTAAATGTGGTCATTAGCCTACAGTTGGGCAAAATCATCTAACACAAAGCCTATTTTATAATGAAGTGTTGAATATTTCATGTAATTTATTGAATACTGGAAGTGAAAAACAGAATGGTTGTATGAGTAAAGTACAGTTTCTACTGACTACATTTTGCTTTTGCACCATTGTAAAATCAAAAAAATTTTAAGTCGAACATTTCTTAAGTTGGGGACTGTATTAGTTCATTCTCACAATGTTATAACAACATATCTGAGACTGGGTAATTTATAAAGGAAAGAGGTTTAATTGACTCACAATCCCACAAGGTTGGGAAGGTCTCAGGAAACTTACAATCTTTTGCATTTCACCATGAAAGAGTTCGTCCAACTTTTTAGGTTTTTATTACAAAATAAATAGTGTTTTCTCTACCCTCTCTGAACCTCGTATTTGAGGAATTCTCACACTTCTCTTTCAGGATGTCTTTCCCCACCCATTTTGTTTATGGTGGTAAGATTATACCAATATGGCCAGCTTTTATGTACTTTGTGATCTCGCTACTATGAAGTTAGCCCCCTTCAGCAATTTATTCAGAATAATGCATCTTAAAAAAGTGTTTAATGATTTCATAAGGTCCTGGTGTTTCTTAATGTCTTCCTTTCTCTTTTTTCCCTCCCCTTTTCCCCTCCCCTCTTCTCCCCTCCCTTTTCCCCTCCGCTCCCCTCCCCTCCCTCCCTCCCTTCCTCCCTCCCTTCCTCTCTCCCCTCCCCTCCCTCCCTCCCTTCCTCCCTTCCTCCCTTCCTTCCTTTCATTTTTGCTCTGTGACCATCTGTATGTTCTTTTCTTTTTGTCTGTCTTTTAGTGTTAAAATGGTCACCTGACAACCATCTGAGTTGAGCTTTGTCAAGAACTAAGGGCTGAAGTTCTTTTTGTTCAGACTATGTTTCTGTTTCCGGTATTGAGGGACTAAGGACTTTCAAGCCCTTCTCATTCTCCCAGCCTGAGAGATATTAAGGGAAAACTAGATTTTGCAGGTAAACTTTGATTTGTTGAATGCCTGCTTTGTGCCAGACATTGTGTGCTACGATATATTCTATTAAAAGGATTCAGGAAGGGCATTTACTCTTTTAGCTACTGAAGTTTGGTTTTCTTTATTATCATGCTGATCAGTGTACACTGGCAGTGTGGCTGATTGAGTGGAAAAGGGAGAGCCACACAGTCTTGTCACTCACCTAATCGATAACAGATTCAGGACAAGGACTCTCATCTCCTGTCTAATACAATATTAGCCCTAAACCCAAAGAAGTTGAGATGTTTTGCCATTCTTTAGTTTTTCCCAAAGGGAACATTTTTCACAACATAAAAAGATAGCTGATTGGAATTAACTTATACTTTATAAGAGATCAGTGCATATCTAGAGGCGACATAGTAGAAGTTTCAAACAATCAGAAATCTCATAAATCAGAATTTAAGGGAAAACAAATATACCCTCCTGAACGTTGTATAATTGGGTATACAGAAAACTTTCTAATTTTATTTTGCCTTCATTTTTAGACTAACTTGCAATTACCCCAAGTTGCTAGGTAGCAAAATTATTATGGTACTAGCTCAGAATTTGCTGTATTTTAATCAGCCTTGGTGACTGAAAACACAGAGAGAATGTCAATGAGGGAGAAAGGTTTTCCTTTACTGCCCCTAGATAAAGCAGATGAAAATCTGTTTCTCTCCACAGTAGATTCCTACTCCTTGCCAAAGGAACAATAGACAACATTTATAAAAATACAATCTTTGTGCATGTTGCTAGGGTACTCAATTTTGAGCCTTTTTCTTTACAATACATAATCATTTAAAAAATACTGAAAGAGGTAAGAAATAGGGAGTGGAAACCAGTAGTGTGAGTAAATGGGAAATTGATATCTTTAAGGCACTAGATATGGTAATAAATATATTAGATTACTAGAAGAGAAAAAATACTTGAATAGTAGCCAAGAAAGGATTCCAATTACTTACAAACTACAGTGAATACTTTCAATTCTAAAATCCCCTATTTTAATTTTTCTAAGTTTCTGAGAAATGGGCATTTTAGTATTGCTCCTTAAAAACTTTTTTACTGAATAAAATAATTTTCATGAAATTACGAAAACATAGGATCTGCTCATATTGATAGTGTGTTTGACTTACCACTCACTGTATTGTGTCTCACTTAGATTACCAGCAAAAATATTACTCACATCTAATGATATTTCTGGGTATCCTATCAATGAACCCTGAGAGGTTACCTGGAGAGTCTTGTAATGCTCCCTAGCTACTCCTGTATATATTCTATAAAATATAGCCATGTAAAGTATCAAGACCATCTGTTACTGTCTTCCTGCCAGGGCTGGTCAACTGGCCATCAGACACTCTGGTTGCATCTGTTTGTCCCCTTCTTCCTACTCCTCCATTGTCCCCCTTTAGGTGTCTCCCCCTCCTCCCTGTGCTGGTGCTGCCCTTTCATAGGCCTTCTCTCAATAACTGGATCTCACCAGCCTCCTTTCTGCATTCCTAGCTTTGTACTTGCTGTGTGACCTGGCAGGAGTGCATCTCCTGGGTTCTTTGCAGATCTGGTTTCTCCTTCTCAAATGACACCACCTTAGAAAGCCCTTTCCTGAGCATACTATGCAACTCAGAGCTCCCTGTTAGTCTCTATCACAGACCCCTTACTTCCTTTTTAGCACTCTTCAAACACCTTCCCCCCACTAAAACATAAAACTCTATGGGGATAGGGACATAGTGGACACTCACATATTAATAAGTGATTGAAACATGAATGCATTTTTAAAAAGATCAGTACCAACGTCCTAAAGGCTCCTGGAGAAGGGCATTTGAGCTGACTTTGAAAAGTGGAATGTGTGAAGATAGCAGGGTGTAGGAAAACAAGGGTTTGAGAAGAGAGAGGCTTGTGTCAAGCTGATCTTATAAAAAAAAAAAAAGCTTTGGTATGAAGGTAGGCATGTGCATGTCTTTACTGGGCTTTGTGGAGAAAATAGAGATAAAGAATAAACTTTGGGGAACCAGGAAAACCTTTTATCTAGCAAAGGGACATGATCAAAATGGCACCAAGTGTGGCATCTAGTGGATGAGTTGAAGGTTCAGGAATTGCTAAGAAGTAAAAGCATCCACACCCTACTTCCTGTCTTGCTGACATATATATATATTTGGCCTCATCAGTGACAAAGCTCATTAATGCTCCAGGATGAAACAGAATAGAAATAGAAACTGGAATTGTTTGTTTAATCTATATTTATGCATTCACAAATATTTACTGATGCCTGCTCCATGTCAGCCATTGTACCTCTGATCCATTTGGGCTTGTAAGTCTGTGTATGTGATACTTGGCGATGTTTTTGCGTACCTAAAATGAGACACCACTTAAGAGATTTAGTTGTTGATACTCGAACCAGTGAAGACAAAGCTGGCAAATACCTCCCTAAATAGGAAGGATATGTATTTAATTTGGAAAATGTCAATTTATTTGTTACCCTACACAGTAAGAATTAGATATCTAGAAACAACTACAGGTATGAAATATAACTGTTGAAATGTATGCTTCTTTTAAGAAACTCCAAGAGCTACATGGAAGCATGTGTTGTTTTCTTGTCAGTTTTCCTTCTCATATGCCATTTGCTCCTGAAATACCCAATTTTTTTTTCTGCCCAGACCTACACACCCAACCCACCTTAGCTGTACCATCCTTAGATTACTATGTCACAAATTTTACCTTGTTTTGAAACTGAAGTACAATGGCTGATTTTGCTATTTTTGCATTTATTTGCAAAGCTGAATTCTAGTAATTATCAGCAAAGTTAATCGTTTTGCACAAAAAGAGGTATATTTCTATCTTGAAACTAGGTTATATTGTTAATGCCACAGAAAAGGAAATGGCTTTTTCAGAATATTAGCGTTTGTAGCTCTTGCTTATTGATAGGAAAAGTTAGTTGCCATAGTGATCTAACAGCCTCTGGAGGGAATGTAGTCATGGCCTTAAGCATCCGGCAACCCACCCAGTTGAGAGAGCCCCTCTGAAAAGGATTTCCTTCCATGGAAATTGAATTTCCTAAAAAGAGTTTATTTTAGCTTAGATTTGCTTATAGGTTTGTTTTGCACTTTTACCTACTGTAATTAAAGGAAAAACATTTATAATAAAGACAGCATATATTTCTTCAGGGATGACATTAAATAATAGATTTTTGTGTTAACCATTCCATAAATGTGTTCTCAAACACACAAAATGACCTTTATAACTTTTATTCTTGTGAGCTATGGAGCTTAAAAGCAAACCACTTCGACCAGATTTTGATCCAATAAATTTATCAATATTTGGGGTTTTTAGAGTTTCAGTATATATTCTTAGGTGGAGGGAACTTTCATGGCCCATCAAAATCTGCTCAAGCTGTGCTGGGTGAAACAGCACTCATCTATAATACTCATGTAACATGAGCCAATCTGCAGTCAGTTGTTCTGAATTCTACATCGCTCACAGCACAGGTTGATGTGTGAACACTGTATTTACAGGACCAAAACTGCACATTTGCTCTGCAGCTGTGTTTAATGGTTATCAGTTTGGCACACAGCATGACTGCTTTGGAGGGAGAATAGACACTTCTCATCCCTTTTGGCAGTTATGAAGTAACTGAAGTACCTACTGCTGAAGTGATTCACTTGAGCTTAATTAGATTTGCTACATAATTAGCATTTGAAGAAACCTAAAGAAAATCCTTGTGGGTTGGTTGTTATGTCAATTGTAAGCATGCTCATTTGGGGGAGACTAGGAATTGAAAATGATGAAATTTAATGCACCATAAACCCAGATGTATTATATGCATATACAATTTTTTAAAGCGTTTTTAAAAGCTATGCTTCGCAGGGATGACTGAAATGCTTGTCTCAGACAACTGAGACCTGTGCAAGGGGATTGATCCATCTGCATGTGCCCATGTCTGCTTGATGGCGCTTATGTGTGTACAACTAGCTTTACACCTCTCATGAGAGCCCACAGCTCTTTAATAAACACTCCAGTGCCAGCCGTGAGGGCTGTGCCAATAACCACCACTTGAAGCTGGAGAGTGCAGTCTGAGACAGTGAGATCCTATACTGCACTTGTATTTACATTTTAAGGTTAATTTAATTGCAATGGCTTGTTCTGGTATGTGTTGCTTTAATTGCAAAAAAAAAAGATGAATTTAATTTTATACTCAGGAGACATTTATTTAAATACTCCTGAAGTTTGTTCTTTAGTATTAGAGTTCTACAAAGTGAATTAACTGTGGAGAATAGCTGTAAAATACTGAGAGGAGAGGTTAAATTTTATATTCCAGTTTAAGTTAAGGCTAGGATAAAACTTGTAAACTATGTTTATGTAAAATATTTTCTAATCTGTCAAAAAGTTGTCACATTTTAATCAAATTACTTAGTTACCTAAATTTTTCTAGCCATAAATAAGGAAATAAATGAGGGAACAAGTTTAATTTATTGATGAAGCACTCTGATGATTTTTTTTACCCTTAAAGAAAAAAAAAACAATCTTCAAACTTAACATCCTACCATAGGTTCACCATCAAATCTCAAGTCAGAATCAGGTTCAAATCCGAATTCAAAACCAGTTTTAGAACTCAAGTGGCAGCTCATGCCCTGCATGCAGGCAAACGGCTAGGAATTAATCAGAAAGTTCCACCCATGTCCATCCTTCCTCTTATTTGCTCATCTTCCCAGCAAGCACTAAAAAGAAAAAAAAGTGTACAAATTTGTGCAGAACCTACTGTAACTCTGACTAAAGAGATCCTGTATTCCCCAATGACCGACCCCCTAGCTCCCCCAAAAAGGAATTAAACGGCTATGCTTTTTATAAATGTTTTTAAAATCATTATTGGACTTGACATAAACATGCACATAATTCCACTAGTTTCTTTTTCATAGGTACAATAATAGCACTAAGTACAGAATTCCTCTTGTATCCAAGCAAGACTCTTGTGAAAACTTAAATCTGAAGTCTTGTGCAGTGCACCTAAAATTAACCAGGAGACTTGGTGCATATACCAACAAATGTTGTACACCTGTGTGATAGTGGTCACCTCACTTAACCTCTCCCAGCTTCAGTTTGTCTTTACTACTACATAAAGTTGTTGAAAGGATTAAAGGAGACTATATAAATAGCTATTTTTATTTATAATGAAATAATATCTGTGTGGTTACTATTTAGTCTGGGCAACTAAATAGCTGGGTTTTTTTGTTCTTTGTACACATGCACATATTCGTTTTTTAAAACAGGCATATGGGCAAATGCATTTTTTTCTATATGCCTCCATGTTGTTTCTCTGGATTTCCGCCAGGATGGGATGCCAATTATGCACAGAATGGTTTGCGTGTCCATGGGTGCTTATATAAGTCATTATCTTTGGTGTATGACAAATACACAAACTCCTGTATCTCTAGTAGCCTATAATTCCTAATTGAGGGACATGATTGAATTTATGTAGTTTAGACCCAAGTAAGTAGATACAAATTATTAAGTAAATGCCCTGGTTCATCTAAACAAAATATGTGACTAATAGCTTTTTATATGAACTATATATACATTTAGTTTACCTAAGTTTATTAATAAATAGTATCTCTGAGCATTTTTAGTTTTATATTTTATACTTAACTATGAAAGTATCCAGAACCAGATTCCAGTCACTAACTACCTCTTCATTAGTGGATCAATGGTTTTATCAGATTTATTAGAAATTTGTCTATACTGAGCATGTAATATGTACTTTGTGAAAATAGGTATAAAACTGGGCTTATCTTATCGGCATACCATTTACCAAATTATGGGAGTAAAAAAGGAGGCATGTGTATTTTTCCCCTAATTCTGAAATGTCTCCCAGTTCTTAAAATTTGAATGTGAAAATGTGTGCATGCAAATTAAGACATTCAATCTGAAAAGCTTCTTTGTATAAAATACTAACCAAATTTAAAGTTGAACCATAGGGTAAATATAGTAGAAAAGCATATTTTGAATTCTGAATTTTATTTCCATTGGACACAAACAATAATTACAATTGCTAGGTGTGTTTTAATGAATAGTTTGAACTCATCATGCTAGCAAAAATCATCTGTATATAAATAATAGAGCAATTTCAAGCAATTTTTTCTTACTTAGGTCAGATATTCCTGCCAGAAACTTGTTTGCTTTGTTAATCTGTTCAATTATTAAACTTTGAGAGTACAAAGATAAATTTACTAATGGGGTTCAATTAACAAATTTCTGATTATATTTCCCTAATAATTGATGATAGTATAGAACATTTATTTCTGCTGTGCTTTATTAGTAAAATTGCAGTGATCTGGTGACTGGAATTACACTGCTGAAAAATGACTTGGTCTGATTTATTCACTGAGCAAAACCAAGCTTTAAAGGCTGTGTTGCTATGGCACCCAAGATTAACTGTTAAAAAAAAAATAAGTTTAATTTTAGCAAAAACATTGGTACATCTCTTTTGGCATTGTGTAGATAAAAATAGATTTCCCCCTCCCCTTTTTCTTGTCTTTTTTATGTTTAGCAAGTCCTTTGCATTCTTTTAAACATACACTAAAAGAAATTTAGCATATTTAAAGAGAAGGGAAAAAGCAGTAAAATAAAACAGTGTTTTATCAAAAGATTACAATTTGTAAAATAGCAAATATTTCAGTCATCATTTTTTATATGTATATATATACTTTTCATTTTGTCTAATCCTTTCAAAAACTATCTGGCTTCTCATACTTTTTAGAAAGATGGTGCCAGAGAGGGAGAAATCACTTTATTCTAGTAGTTTCGTTTTGTAATTAGTCTTCAAACTTAAAAACAGGTTGCAAAATTGGGACAGTGACAAGTTTTAGGAGAAATCTTAATGTAGCTCTAATCTTTCAAATTTTAAAAGAATATGTTTTCTGTTTCGTGAGACAAAGGAATTGTCTGGTTGCTTTAGCCAGGATTGATTTCTGTCTTCAGAACACCATTTGGTGGTGTTAGACTGCTAGATGAAGAATTTAGTGGGGAAAAAAAAAACAAGAAGAAAAATTGAATGCTTTGTATGATCATCAAAAGCCACTTTTCAGGAGTATTTTACATTTCTTGGTGCCAAGCAAATCAGAAATTCTACCTTACAGAGAGCGATTTGTTCATGAGATGACCCAGTGCTGCAAGTCGCTTATGTTTATCATTATGCTTCCACATTCTAAGGAAATTCCACTTTCAAACATTGCCGTCAGTGCTTTCTTCTATAGGAAGAATTTGAACTATAAAATTTGAGAAGCTTCAGCGTCTGTGGAAATTTGAGAGCATTGCCTTTTTTCCTCTTTATTGACTGTAAAGTGTTTTAACAAAAGCACGGTAGCCCAGTACATTTTAAATGTCAAAACTTGCACATAGTGTATCTCATAAAGAATTTAAATTTTAGACTTTGAACTTTTAAAGCCTCAAACATCTTTAGAGGCTGACTACAGCAAATAAACAGAATGTTTTGCAGAGAGATTTAGTGAAGAAAATTTTTTTTTGCCATTGTTTCTCACAGTGCTCTGCAGGTGAAAATGGTGAGGAAACTTTGAGTGATAGTTCAAGACTATGCAGGGGAGAATTTGAAAGCAGAAACAAGCTTTTACAGATTTTACCTGGAAAAACAAAGTGGTTTAGATGAGGTGCTAGTTCTTACCTTTATGATTGCTAATTTAGATTTTATAAAAATTGAAATGAGTTAATATTTTAAAATATTT
The DNA here is from genome assembly GCF_028885625.2 of Pongo pygmaeus. Classification (NCBI taxonomy): domain Eukaryota; kingdom Metazoa; phylum Chordata; class Mammalia; order Primates; family Hominidae; genus Pongo; species Pongo pygmaeus. Next base: position 79,862,464 of record NC_072378.2, read on the forward strand.
AAGTATGGTCTCTGGACCACAATAAGCACAGTGTACTTTTTAAAAAAGTGACTTTATATAAGATTATAAATCACAGAAATGAGTTGTCACTTCCTTGTTGTTACTTATTTCTGATTTTAAAATAGCAAAATTTATAAAGCTATAGTTTTGAGAAAATAGTAGTAATTCATATTCTTATAATTATTATAATCTCTAAATTAATACATAAATTATTGATTTAATGTTAAATTTTGATTTTAAAATTTAGTTCAGTTTCTACAGGTAATATATTGAGGTTCTGACAATTTTATATTAATGTATGATTTTATTCTGACACAGCTGTTGAATTTGAACCACTAATTATTTCTAAGAATTTGTTAATACCATTCTCCAACTTTGTTTTAGGTAGCTAGATTGTATCCAGGGAAACCCATTTAGATCAGAAATAACATTTCTTTCTAACTTCAAAAAATAAGCATCTGCTTTAAAAATGGAATCTGAATTTAAATAAAAATCCTACTTTAGGATTCAGTTCCATTCTTTAACTAGTGGAAAGAAATCTTAGCAAAAAACAAAAAAAACAAAAAAAACAAATTTACCAAATTGCCAGTAATTTGCATTAAGGAGGAAGAAATGGATTTTTTTTTTGTCAGGAGACATTGAAGATAGTTCAGTGAAGTTAAGTAATAGAGATCTCAGATTTTAATTTAGTCAAGATTATGATTTTACATAGAAGCACTGTTGAAATAGGCTTGATGATAATGTTTTAAGTGTTATACAAATCTGGATGAAATTGTATCATCTACTGTGTTACTCATTGGTTCAACTGTGTTTTAAAAGTGAGAGACCTTATATCAATGAGTGTTTGTTCTGTGCATCTCATGTGCATGATGTTAGCAAAATAAAATAAGCATACCTCTAACATTTGGGGGAGCATCCTATTAGTTTGGGGGTAGGTTAGGGACTCTGCTTTCCAAATAATTAATTTCATAGATCCATGCTCTTGAAAAATTGGTACATACTAATATATTTTTAAACTTTATTTTTCAAACATGATATGTATTGTTTAAAGCATTAGCTTAAATGAAAAATAATATTTTACATTCGTAAAGTTCTGTTTATTTAATTCAGTAATGAAATTAATTTGGAGTTGTTGGCATACTGCCTTCACAGGTTTCTGTGACTCATTTGCTGAGAAAGTGTGATTCAAGAGACCAGAATCATTTTTTTCTCATTTGCTAAAACTCATGTTTTGACTATGGGCAAATGTTCATGGCAGATCTAAAACAAATTTAAAGTAAATATTCTGTGATAATATTTGGAAGCTGAGTGATGTCTAGCCTTACATAACTAGGACAAATATAAATCTGTGAGTTCACGGACTTTAAAAGTATCAACTATACATCATTTTAGAATACTGCTTTTGTTTTTCTCATATTCTTAGAGTTTAACTCTTCTACTACTAATTATGACCTCTAGAAGGTAATTGCATTTAGAAGCAAAATATCTGCTGTTTTATTAATTTAATAATTAAGGACTAAATGGTGTTCCAGTGTAGGTTTAAAAGTAAGCACATTCACACAGCATTTAAAACTATTTCTTAATGTTTTTTTCCTAGAGAAGAAATGATAGCTCCATGATCGCTATGTGTTCTGTTCAATACTCATTATATTTATAATTTATATTATATATATATTTATCCATTATATTTATAACTTAGTCCTGTCCAAATAAAATATATTCTCATAGTTAAGTGTGTTGTGGTAGTATAATGATTACATGAAATAACCTGTTGTTTGCAAAGTAGTTTAAATGTTAATTTTCTGAGTTGTTACTTGGAAATTAAATTGTGGAGTGATGTTTCTCATTGGTCCAAGGAGCAACATAAAATCCTGATTTATCAGATAATCCTACAGGAAACGTATGCGTGTTTTGACTTATGATATGTTTCTTAGTACAATGTCCTGCTTTTCTGGCTTTCCATTAAATGTTTAGAAAAATTAGTTAATAGTTTTGCAGGAAAAGAAAGGAAATTTATCAGTCTATACCAGCTATATAAGAAGTAGGAACATATATAAAAGACCTATAATTTTCCGATCTCACTTTGAACTTTTCTTCACAGTTTTCCAACTCAAGATGGTATATAGTCTTGCACAATGGGCTGTAGCCAACTTTCCGTCAGAAGAATTGAGTAAAAATTATTCCAAAATTGTTCTTAGAAATAAATCTGAGCCTGGAATTGTCTTGCATTAAAAAACAAAAAGCAAATGATTGCTTTAAAAGCACACCAAATGATATTGGATGGTCTTTATTCTTGACTCTGTTTTTTAAAGTGTGTATACGTTCATTACATCCAGTTGTCTATTGGGCTCTTTTACTCTAAGTTATCGGAAGTTGACTGACAGGCCACTTTTCTATAGTGGGAATTCTATAGTGGGAAAATAGGCGCCTTATGTGCGCGGAGGGATTTCCAGCCCCCCCCGGAACCAGCAATTAGCGTTTGGGCGTCCTGCTCCCCACCAGGGGGCAGCACCGGACACTGCCTTTCCTAGAGGCCTGAGTGCATTAAGGCTTTCTAGCAGTGCTCTCCACCCGTCTTCCTCATACAGCCCTTATGTATTTTTGGTATTTTCTTACACATTTTAGGCTTAATAAGTGTTTAATAAATGTTAGCTGTTTAGGCATTGTGCTATACGGATGCTACTTTTCAGGTCTGACCATTCTGTGTACCTGAATTTTGTCTTTAATGATAATTTGTTCTATTATTTAAAATACCTTGCGTTTATTATAAATATGGGATTCTTTTAACTTGTAAAATCTAGCAATTATTGAGCACTATGACATGTCAGGCATGAAACCAGGTACTTTTTATATGCTACTGCAGAATCTAAGTAGACATAGAGGCAAGATAACAATAGCGTCATAAAACAATAGGAAACTGCAATAACGGGGAATTGTAATACTTCTATTTTGATGCTGAATAAACAATATAAACCTCGGGGAGGTTAAATCACAATGGAACAAAGATCCCTTCGGATAGAATTCCAAATTCCATGCTGTATCAATTATATTATGAAACCTTGCCATAAAAAAAAAAAATTGTTGAGGGTGAGTGAAGCCACGATGTGTAATGCCTGAGACAGAGATTTCAGTGATGTAACTCCAGTGACATTGTGACGAGGAGAATTAGGGATTGACATACTTAAAACTTGAATGGAGAAATAGGGTTATTGAGAGATCCCAAGGAAACCTGTGAAAACCTTAATATATGTGTATTTATGTACACGTAATATGTAACATATTACATTCATCAAAACATGGGAATAAATTGACATACTCTTAATTTTTAAAAGCCCCATAAATATATTTTACTTAAAACCATAATGGATCTTATTCTTTTAATTTGTACTTGTGCTGTCTTACCTGCTAGAAAATTTAAAGATTATCTGTCCTTCCTAATTTTAACAAGATACTTTGTTTTACAAAAATAAAACAAAACAAAAAGGTACATTTGTTTTGTTTTGCTACAGAAAATAGTCAAATGAAGATATTTTGCCTGTGTCTGTGATTTTAATGATTTGGAATTGTTATTTCACATTGTTTGCTTTCTTTTCTGGCTATAATGTGCATAGCAATCCAGATGGCTAATATATAAACAATTGGAGTTATGCTTATTAGAATCATTTAGTGTGGCTTAGGAGGTTCCCAGTACCCAGGACCATCTGTTCATTGCTCTGTGTATTACCTTCATGATCAAGTTTGTGTTTTCAGCTCCTTCACATATCTTAGCCTCCACCTTTCTTTATATGTGAAAGAGGCTTCTAAGACTGAACTTAACTCATATGCCCCTCAAGGCTATGTTGTCAAACCTTGATAATCCAAGCCTGCCTTCCACATTACCATTCTTCTTTATTCCTAATTCATTTTTTTCCCTTATCATTGCTATTCTCAATAGTAGGGTCTTAAAATTTGCAGAAGAGTGACTAAGAAAATGGGCTTTGTAGTCAGGTTTGAATCTTACTTGGCTGTGTATATAGTGATTTGATCTTGGGCAACCTCCTTTATCTTGGTTTCCTCACCTGTGAAATGGAGTATAATACTGACTTCATGGATTTCTTAAAATGGTTAAATGAGATAAAATGTAACTCATTTAGCCCATGCCTGGTTTATTATTAACATAATTTAGAATGAAAATTCTCCTGTTGCAAAAAGGCATATTCAGAAGTAAATTCAAATACTATATTCTAAAATTTCATATGCATCTTTTGGAAGAAATAGCTACTTTTCTTTAAGCACCTGGCAATGTGAAAGCACATATGACAACAGAATATAAGTAGGCGGTACTAAATCGTTGTTTTGGGGTTCATTTTCAGTCCTTCTTACTGGATCCTGGGTGCAACTTTAGACCCCAAGTAGCTAGAGAAAATTTTCTCTAGGTGCCTGTCTGTTGCCTCTGGTTACATGTTACACTATAATCTGCTTTGGAGCCTCACAGCCACATCTGTCATTGTTCCACGTGAACTGAGCCAGCTTACATACACAGCTCTGTAGGGAGAAAGACCATAAACGAACACTCCCCGTTTCTAGCCCATATTCTGCATTATACATGTCAGTCTCTCAACAGCCGTGTAGGCTATGCCATTACTTAATTCCCAATTTATGTGGCTTACTTTTTCTGAATGAAAAGTCATCAAATATGGTTTTTAAGATATGGAACAGAAGAATATGATTAATCTGAATTGTCATGAAAATTCAGGGCACATGGTTGCTATGGTTATGGCGTCATGTATTTATAATGCAGAGATACTTTGTCGTCATTAATCTACAAACTTGCCAATGGGATTCGGTATTTTTTTTCTGTGTGTGTGTGTGTGTGTGTGTGTGTGTGTACGTATGTATGTACATGTATACAGCTTCTGCATGAAAACACTGAGGCTGAGCAAGGTGTTCTGTTTTGGTGGTAGTGCAGAGAAACATACTCACACATAAATTATTTATATGTGAACCAATTCAGTGAGAAGTAAGTACAGCTGCTTAATTGACCTAAGGGTCTTATTTCCAACTGCTTAAAAATAAGTGTAAACTGAAGTTCGTGGAAGAAATAACTTAAGGCTCTTTAATATACTTTTGTTGGTAAAGAGAATTTCAAGCTGTTTCAGTCAGTTAGCATATATTCTTTAAAAAACTGAATACCCTATTCATAGTCTTCTCTTATATATCCTTGAATTATCTTCCATGATTTTTACATTTTATATACTTATAATGGTGTATTATAACAGCTTAATGCTACATAATTTACAGTAATCGTTTCCAAATTAAGGAGGCCCTATGTGTAAAATCACAAATTTATGTAACATAAAACAGGAACTTTTATTCATATAAGAAAATCATTATTCACTTTACTGTTTTCCTTTATTTCAGCATCATTTATTACAAAATTAATACTGTTTTCAAAAACCCAAAACAATATATTATAAAGCACAACGTGGAGTCTTCTCTCACCTCCTTGTCATTCCCAGCCTCAAAGGGTAACCACTGTTTACAGTTCAAGTGTGTCTTCACAGCAGATGTTTTTCTATGCTCGTGCAAACATATAGATGTATTCCTGGAAAGAGTGATGCTGGCATTCTTGAGGAATTAGGAGCATTGCTATTTGAAAAAATAAAAATCCAGTTTGATGATATTAGTCATTATGCTGAAAGGAGTGATTTTAACAAATACCAACAGATCTTCTTGTGGTAGGCCAGCTTTCCAAGTTACTAGTTCAAGAGAACAGTCATTTTATAACCGGTATAAAATCAAAGACGTTTAGTAAAATATTTTGCCCTTAATTTTCCATGGATAGCTTGTTTATGAAGAGTTCAGTATTCAGGGAAGATGGAAAAACAGCCCTGTGTCAGCTAAAGTAATAAAACCGACTTAATCCCAAATTGACAATTTAAAGCCCTTTAAAATTACTTGTTGCAAACAAGAAACAATCCACCCAGTCTGTCATCTCTTTTCAGCTTATTAGTAGTGGAATCTCTTAGGTGGCTCTTTAAACCGTGTGTATTAAAAGTCCTAAAGTTGTTCGTGGAGATTTCCAGTTGCTAGGGAATACCAACACTTATTTGGTGTTTGATATTGTAAATCATGATAGTTATTGGGGCCAAAGGGAGGTCTGTAGATGTCCAGTAGGTTCTCTTTGGAGCTAATTTGTGCTGTTTGCATTTTCTTTCTGCCCCAATACACTTGTCACTGGAAGAGATCACACAGAGGGTAGGGATAAAGCATGAGGTATCATGATTCCTTCATGTAAAAATATTGCTCAAATTAAAATGTGAACATAGCATAATACGTAAACAAAATTGGACCTCCTTAAATCCTTTATAAAACAAGGCAATGTGTAAACATATGAATAAATACCAAGGTTTTGCTTTAAGTAATAGCTGTGAATGTTAAAAGTAATATTATTTTCCTTAGAATAGTTTAATCACATATCCCTTTTAAATTTTTTAAGCTTTTAAACATTTTATTTTCAGTCTGGGCCTGGGGGCTCACACCTGTAATCCTAGCAGTTTGGGAGGCTGAGGCTGGGGGATCACTTGAGCTCAGGAGTTTGAGACCAGCCTGGGCAACATAAGAAGACCCCATTTCTGAAAAAAAAAAAAAAAAGAAAGAAAGGGAAGAAAGGGGAAGGAAGGGAAGGAAGGAAAGGAAGGAAAGGGAAGAAAAAAAAGAAAAGAAAAGGAACAAAGGAAAGCGTCGGTGATGCACACAAGTGGTCACAGCTACTTGGTAGTCTGAGGTGGGATTGCTTGAGTCTGGAAGGTCGAGGTTGCAGTGAGCCGTGTTTGCACCACTGCACTTTAGCCTGGGCGAGAGAGTGAGACCCTATTTCAAAATAAATTCAAATTTGAATATTTTACTTGAGTAACATTTTTTTTCTCCTGAAAATAATTTTCTACAGTGTTCTACTGTGGTTGAGGTTTTACATGTTTAAACCAGATCTCTAGCCTCATGGGGCTCATAGTCTCTCGTGGAAGACAGATAATTGGGCAACTACAATGGATTATGCCAAGTTCAGTGCTTTGGGAGCTCAGAGCAGAAGCCCCTCCCTCATCTGCCCTGTAGGGCTGGGGAGGTGCTGTCAAGGAAGGCTTCCCAGCAGGAGTGATTCCTGAGGTAATAACCTGAGATTTGTACACACATCAGTCAGGCAAAGAGCTGTGGACTTGGGGTGTGAGTGGCCAGAGACCCAGCATCATCTGCAAAAGCCAGACTATGAGAGAGATGAGAACATAGTTAAATAACTGATAGAAGTTCAGTCTGGCTGGGGCATGGAGGAATTACAAACATTTATTATGAAAGTAATACATGTTCATTGTATAAAATGTGAGAAAAACAGAAAATGAGAAGGTATATATTATTGCCAATTTCATGCTGCAGAGTTAACTACTGTGAACATTTGTTGCATTTTTATAATTCTTTCCATTTATATTCGTAGAACAGCATATTTGATATTATCCCAGTTTGGCTTAGACAATAGATATATATACAGGTATAAAATGCATATGCATACATGAAAACACACAATAAAACTGAGATCATGCTAACATGCTGTTACCTGCTTTTTTCATATTACATTATACTTAAATATTTTTAATGTCCTTAGATGCAATTGTATTTTGAGTGAGTGAAATATTTTAAGTTGCACTATTTCATTTCTGTGAATAAAAAAAATTCTTGAAGTTAACCATCCTGATTCTGTCCGCAGGAGGAATGTTTCTTGAACCTAGAGGCTCCTATATCAAGAGTATGTGGTTATGACACACCATTTCCTCACATTTTTGAACCATTCTACATCCCAGACAAATGGAAGTGTTATGATGCCCTTCGAAAAATGATCAACTATTGACCATATAGGTAGGTATGCATCTTGAGAAAGCTATTATGTGCCCCTGACATTAACGTACTGTTAACCAAGACACAGCAATCATCAGTGTTTTGTATTTTGGTAAAAGGCAACTTTTGGAAGAAAATAATGTGCTTTAGAAAAAAAATCCAAATTTATAATAGTATATTTACATTTTTGTTGTTGTTGTTGTTCCGAGATGGAGTCTCACTCTGTCGCCCAGGCTAGACTGAAGTGGTGCAATCTCAGCTCACTGCAACCTCCCCCCACCCCCGAGTTCAAGCGATTCTCCTGCCTCATCCTGCTGAGTAGTTGGGATTACGGGCGCCCGCCACCATGCCCAGCTAATTTTTGTGTTTTTATTGGAGGTGGGGTTTCACTGTGTTGGCTCAGCTGATTTCAAACTCCTGACCTCAAGTGATCCACCTGCCTCAGCCTCCCAAAGTGCTGGGATTACAGGTGTGAGCCACTGTACCTGGCTATATTTACATTTAATAGAAACATATCTAACATATGTATATGTGATTTTTTTTTTTTCTGTTTTTGAGACGGAGTCTCACTCTGTCACCAGGCTGGAGTGCAGTGGTGCGATCTTGGCTCACGGCAACCTCCGCCTCCCAGGTTCAAGCGATTGTCCTGCCTTAGTCTCCCGAGTAGCTGGGACTACAGGTGTGCACCAACATGCCCAGCTAATTTTTTATATTTTTAGTAGAGACGAGGTTTCACCATGTTGGCCAGGATGATCTCGATCTCTTGACCTTGTGATCCACCTGCCTTGGCCTCCCAAAGTGCTGGAATTACAGGCGTGAGCCACCGCGCCTGGCCTGTATATGTGATTTCTAAAAAATAGATGCATGCATATGTTAACATTGAATAGTCAATCACTAGATGAAGATGCTCTCTACCATGGTTTAGATTGCGAGTGTACTTTATACCATTGTTTCAACTTCAACCTTTATTTTTGTATATATTTTTTCAACTACTTAAACTGTTCATGAGTAGGCGTACTTTCTGTATTTAAAAATGGCCCCTCAACACCGTTAATTTACATTCCAGTTATTTACATGATAATTCATGACATTCTGAAACTTGCCTGTATATTATCTGAAAAATGGATTTCTTGAGCAAAAGATCTGTTTATTGTATATAAGGGAAAATTTTACTTGAAAACAAACAAACCCCAAAACCCAGCACCACTACCATTTCCAGAAGCTTTTTTAGCAAGTGAATATTTTTACATAATGCATAATAAATGGTATTTATTCATTATAATTTTCTAAGTAATGCTTATCAGCCCCTTCAGTGGTGTTATTCTAACAAAATGAATACATTACAAATTATTAAGTTAGCTTTTCAGAGTTTTAATATAGAAGTTACTATCACTGACACACTGATTTTGAAATGTTTCAAAATGAGTAGATATGATTAGATCCTTTACCTTTTAATATCTAGTTTTTCCAAAAATGATAGTAATATCTTTTGAAGAACCATGCTTTTTCCAAAGGAAAATAAACTCTATATAATAGCACATTCTCTACTTTTTAAAGATCAGAAATGCTAGAATTCTTGACTTTTGTGTATGGGTAGTAAATCTAGCTCACCAAAAATCAGAGTGAAACGCCTTTACATTTGTGCGGATAGAGAAGTTAACTCTCCCTCATATGTCACTGTGCTACCATATTCCCTACATTTTCTGTCTGTTCTAGTCTAAGAATATTGTTATAAATGGAAGTTAGGACCATTAGCCCACAGATGCCTGTATTCTCTCAGACATACCGATGTAGATGCTGTATTTCTGATGTCTTCTTAATGTCTGTGAAAGCAACTGGCATCTACAATAAGTCACACTTAGAACTGGTTAGAGGACTCCCTCACTTTTGTTGTCCACGTGGTTCCCTTCTGTGGACCAGCCGTAATAAAGAGCCAAAGTAATGATGGTGGCCACGTGCCTCGTTGCTATTTTTAAAGTAATATTCAGATGTGGTTTTAAATTTAGATTATGTATTCCTTTTGAAACATAAGAAAAACATTTAAACCTATGCTGAAAATACGATAAAAGAAAAACAACTCCAATATGCTAAAAGTTAAATATGGTATTAAAGAAAATAGTCACGTATGCAATTGAGAATGTCTATAATTTATTTTACAGAAAAGCTGGAAGATTATGACTAGATATGGAAATATTTTTTCTGAATTTTTTTTGTATTTCCTCCGACTTACCTCTTTTTGAAAAGAGAGTTTTTATTAAGTGAACAATCATGATATTGGCTGAAAAGTTCTACATTCTATTATTGTATTGTAACACACATGTATTGATGATTTTCATTAAGAGTTTCAGATTAACTTTGAAAAATATTCCACATGGTAATCTTATAAATTCTGTTTAATTACATCTGTAAATATTATGTGTGTGATAGTATTCAATAAAGTAAAATCAAATTGTCTTTGGGTTGTATGTGTTCTTTTTTTTTCCTTTAGTAAAAAGTTTTTGTTTCAGAGTAATAGCTTGTGAATTTGTTAATTAAATCTGAATTAAAGTACAGTATTCGCTATAGAAATGGTGACTTCTCAACTTTATTGTATTTGGTACAGTTCTTTATGACCAGGATGGTTATATGTTGACAGAACTTCTAGAATGTTTTCCCTCATTCTTCCCTCTTGCCTGAACAAGGTGTCATAATGAATGTACTCACCTCTCCAGTGTGTGCTGGGTGGTGGGGCAGAATTTTTCCTACTGCCTCTCTTCTGTGAGATGGACAGCCTAAGCCTGTCCATTACAAAACTGCCAAGTTTTAGCTGTAGCTGTAGTGTTTGCCATGATGTTGCAAAGCAATTTTTGCCCATGTTCTTTATATTATTATTTGGATAAAAAGAAAAAACAACAGTAGCAGCAACAGATGACTCTGACAGGAGGAAACCTCCTTATTGGGGATATTGTCCAGTCCTCTTGTTTCTTACTCTGCCTCTTCTGCCCTTCACCACATTTTAGACAAGCCTTAGCCTGTCTAAATAACGAATCCTCCAGCAGAACCCCTCACCCCTGACACACCTCCCCTCCCATAGTTCCAGAAGGTTTCCTCTCATGGGTTCCAGGAAAAAGGTCTCTACCCCCATAAAGCAAAGAATGAGGGTTGTCATGTTTTCCTTTCTCTAGAAACACTGGAAAAAAGCAAAAAGAAAAAAATAAGAACACTTTTCTATAACTGCAATTGTATGTGTCCCTTTAAAACTGTAATTTAACAAGTTGTGTCCTATCTATTTTTACCAGCAATTTGAAGGAGGATACAGAAGGTCACTTTTGTAGATTACCAGAAACTTGGAGGCAAAGTAAAAGCACTTGATCACAGAATCTGAATAGCTATGATCTGAAATAATGAACCCAATCATTTGTAAAAATAAAACCCTGTCCTTGGATTAAAAATAGAAAAACTTGTACAGCATAGGAAGGGAAAAGATGTAGTTTGTCAGCGACAAGTTTGGAAAAGATTTAGGGAGTCCAGTTGGCTTATCATACAGAACATTCTGAGTTTAAGATGCCAAAACTCAGTATGGATTTTGGCTTTGGTCTTTGTTCTCCACTAATGGCTCAAAGCATCCTACAGGGAACTCTGCACTGACACGGTCAGTCCAGCAGAACAGGACATGTACGGTGGTCTGCCACCTTGGCCTACAGTGGGTTGTAGTTAAACATATTGATTTTAGTGGAACTAATTTGTTATGGCTGTTGTATCTTTCTAATGCTATATTTTCTATTCATTTGGTATTTTAAGGATTTTCTCTTAGCTATTTTAATTTTACTTTCTTTAACTCTATTTTTGAAATAGCAAGTGTGAGAATAACTATGAGGATGATCTATGTACTAAATGCCTGTATTTGAGAGCCTCTTTTCACCTCTAGTTAGCCCTGCAGTCCCCACAAGTAAGCACTCCCTTCTCTTCCAATAAACCTTTACAGTTAACACTAAACTCAATCTATGGCGTAAGACATACATACACATTTAATTTATTGCCAAAAATACATTTTTACGTGAAAGAAAGAAAATAGTGGCAAGAAGGCACTTGAGAGATTTTAAACGAATGCCAGGTCCAAAATCCTCCACTGCTCCCAGCCTCACATAATAATGTCTGCTTCTTGTGACAACATGGATATATAAACTAATTTAATTTTCCATGGTTTAATATATCTAATTCTTTCAGGAAAAAATAAATAACTGCATTCTATGCAACTAATAGAATAGGTAACTAAAAGACCTGTGTACATTTAAAAAAAAATGAGAAATAAGATTCAGAACTTCTAGAATGTTTTCCCTCATTCTTCCCTCTTGCCTGAACAAGGTGTTACATAGCTAACTAAAAGACCTGTGTACATTTAAAAAAAAAATGAGGAATAAGATTCAGAAAATTACCTCAATTCAATACCTTAGGTTTAAATCTCATAATCTAAAAATTCTTGGTCAAAATGTTTAGAAGACCCACTTAGAAGGGCCACATTTGGTTTCATGTAATCCGTTTCTCATCAGCTTGCCTAGAGTGGATACATGTGGTTTCTGGCTGCCTAGCATCCCGGCCTCCACCTTCTAGAAACAGCACTGCTGTTTGTTTAGAGAACTCCCTCTCCCTACCACATGTGGTTTTGGAGAGGCTGCCAATCCCAACACTGTGCAGTGTTAGCCACAGAGATGGCCCTGATGCAGACCCAGCCAGGTACCTCAGAATAGAAAGTGAGGATACCCATGCAGAAACAAAAAGTATTAGACTCAGCCTTGTCAATGACACTGCAGTCTAAAAGACTGTGTCTCAAATTTTCACCTGCTCCAAGTACACCTGAAGCTACAACTGATAGCTGCTAACCAGCTAGGCACACAGACTATGTTACTTTTAGCAGAAATCTTTGGCCTGATGGATGAGGAACATGACCCCAAAAAAGTCACATTGGAACCTCCAGGGCAACATGAGATTTAGAGATCCTGATATACTTTAAACCTGGGCCATCAGGTTTGGAAAGCAATAGAAAATGTTCATATATGGGCAAAGATTTAGAAACCCTGGCATCTCTCTGAATGTACTAATTAGAGATATTTACCAGAAAAGTTGGAAATAAAACAGTAACAAGAATGAGGACATCATAACTGGAAGGACTGGAACTGAAAATAGAAACAAGTAAAAAGGTGTATATCTAAATAATTGTCTTAAATACACTTTTATGTGAAGTGATGGCTCCATATTGCAAAAATAAGAAAATAGTGATGATAATAAATATGACTTAAGTTGACAAAGACTGGAGTAGTAGATTTGCCAAAAGGAGTTGAAAACTTCTAAACTCTTCATCTTTAGGAAAGAAGAGTATAACTGCATTATTCTGCTGTTAACCTTGAAAGTTTAATAATGGATTTTAAATGCTTCAAAAACTTAACCACTAATAGAACTAAAAGCAGCATATGTGTCTTCCGTATCATTGCACAAATGGTCTATACTAAATGTATTAATTCATTTCACAAACATTTAGTGAGTGCCTGTTATGGGCCAGGCACTGGGCTAGATTCTTAGGTACAAAGTTAACTAAGAAATAGCCCCTGCAACACAAATGAGGGGTGGGTAGTGGGGGGACAGCAAAGAAAGAAAAATAGTATAAAGCAAAGTCAAACACAAGACATAAATGTAATCAGGTGAATTCCCTAATTAAAAAGAAAGAACTTAGATTGGGTTAAAAAACAAAATCCAATTAAAAGCTGTTCACCAGGAAATCTTGAAATAAATTGACCTAGAAAGGTGAAAATTTGAAAATGGACAAATATGTTAGGCAAAAATGAAAATGAAGAAAAGAAATATGGCATAATTCATATCAGACAAAATAGAAGAAAATATGCATTCGAAATTGACAAAACGAATACATCATAGTGAAGGAAAGTATGACAGTTAAATCCTTTATGTTACAAATGTGTAGTATTGAAATACAAGTGAAAACTTTACAGTTACAACAGATATGGAGAGAACACTGGTAGAAGATGACTTTATCACTTGCAATTTGATAGATGAAGTAGACTAGAGTAAAAGAATATAGGATATTTTGGTTATATACACAGTAGCATAGAATCAATAGAAATATGTTTTAAATTTTTTATTTCCACAAACAGAAACTATATCACCTTTTAAAGTATACATAAGTAGTTAAAACTACTGATCATGAATAAAGAAAAATAACAGTAAATTTCCCAAGGAAAAGAATATTTTAAAAGCACCATGTTTTCTGACCACATCCTAGATCAATAGTAAATATTCCAACTGCATGGAAATAAAAAAGTACCCCACTTAGAAACTGTGGAGCCAAGAAGGAAATGTAAAAGCAATGAGAAAATATTTAGAATATGAGATCACTGATGTGCTTCAGCTAACATTCTACTCAGAGGTAAATTCATAGACATTAAATATTTTAAAGAAGAAAACTGAAGATATAAGAATGCAAGAACAAAGAAGGAAAAGTGCAAGAAAAACGAAAAATAAAAGTAGTGAGTTTCAAATGAGAAAAAACTAAAATTGAAGTTTTTTTAAATAAAAATAGTGGGTTTTTTTCCATTTTACTGTATATGTCTGTATCCTATGAAGGTTAAGCTATGTTTTTATGTAATCGTGGTATCTGCAAATACAGGCCATGTATGGTTGTGTTTGCATTGGCTAATACTGCCAAGCTCCTTTTTTTTGAGGGAGAAGAAATAATTTTGCAAAACCTAATAGTTGGCCCACAGTGTTGATAAACAAGTCTTCATTATTAGGATATTTTATTCCACCATTTATATAAAATAATTATCAGGGTCTTGATTTGCTAAAAGTCCTTTTGTTTCTTGCTGAGCCCTATTTGGCTGTTGTATTTTATTTACTATGAACCCTCATAAGATTCAGTGGCTATAAAGAATTAGAATAATTATTTCAGAAATGTTTTCTTGATCATTTGGAACATTTATCTACTTATTTATCATGGGTTTTTGTTGTTGTTGTTGTTTACTTATTTATTTTTGCCTTCCATCCTCAATGTTTTATTGGTTCCAGGACAAGGACCATTAGTCCATTTTGTTTACAACAAATTCCACAGAACCTAGAGTAACACTTGGTCTACAGAAGGCTCTCAATATGTTGCTGAATGGACAGAAGAAAGGAAGCGAAGGCTTATCCCTGAGTTATACTTTGTACCTGAAAAACACTTTGTTAGAGGCGTCTTTGGTTAATGTGCACATTTAAAATGATATTATGTACATTTAACCTTGTATACTAGTTCTTATTTATTACATCAGACTCATGGGGTTGTACTTCATTTCTTAAAGAATTCCAGGAACAGAAACAGTCCTTCATGTAGGGCTAAATTCGAAGGATCCCCAATAGATAAGCTTTGTTTCTGTATTTTTAGGCCTACAGTCTTCAGATAGATTTCAAAACCATCTCTTTGTTAAGTAGCTCTATGACAATATTGTGCATTAAGGTGTCTGTGTGTGTGTGTATATATATAGACAAAGTAGAATACTCATTCAAAACTCAATTTAAGGGTGATGAGGGCAACTTTTCTTCATTTCTTTCATCTTTTCTGTTCTTATAGTTACAAATGGAGAGTTGGCCTGGGTCCAAGTTAATTCTTCTCATGGCCCTGTCTGTATTGTCCCCTTTTTTCAGTGGTTAAAGTCTGCAGACTTGAGACTGAGCAGTCATAGGACACCATCTCCTTGGCCACTGTGACTGGTGAAGGAATAGGTGACCAAAATTGGGCCAATCAGAGCCCTTCTTAAAGATTTTTCATATCAATAGATCTGGAATTTTTTTTTTTTTTTTTTGAGACAGGGTGTCACTCTCACCCAGGCTGGAGTGCAGTGGTATGATCTCGGCTCACTTCAGCCTCGACCTCATGGGCTCAAGCAATTCTCCCCCCTCAGCCTCCTCAGTAACTGGGACTACAAACGTGTGCTACCACACCCAGCTAATTTTTTCTTTCTTTCTTTCTTTTTTTTTTTTTTTGAGATGGAGTTTTGCTCTTGTTGCCCAAGCTGGAGTGCAATGGCGCGATCTCAGCTCACTGCAACCTCTGCCTTCCGGGTTCAAGCGATTCTCCTGCCTCTGCCTCCCAAGTAGCTGGGATTACAGGCATGTGCCACCACGCCCGACTAATTTTGTATTTTTAGTAGAGACGGGTTTTCTCCATGTTAATCAGCCTGGTCTCGAACTCCCGACCTCAGGTGATCGGCCCGCCTCAGCCTCCCAAAGTGCTGGGATTACAGGTGTTAGCCACTGTGCCCGGCTTTTTCTTTTCTTTTTTTTTTTTCTTTTTTTTTTTTGGAGATAGGGTTTGGCCATGTTGCCTAGACTGGTCTCAAACTCCTGGGCTCAAGCCATCTGCCTGCCTCTGCCTCCCAAAATGCTGGGACTACAGGTGTGAGCCACCACACTCAGCTGAAAGTTGTTATTTTGGAGGGATTTATGGCCACCTTCTCTACAGAGGAGGTCATCTTTAACTGAAAAAGGGTGAAACCACTATATTGAGGAATGCTGCAATGCAATATGGAGTCAATCTTGCCAGGTCCCTGCCTCTAGAGAGTCAATCAACCCCCAGGCTAGCTCCATTTCTGCCACATGCAGTCTGAAGTGTTCCATTCTTTCTCTCATTCTGTAAGGAATCAGCCCAAGGTCCTTCCAATGAACCACCATTTTCTGTAATCAAGTTAAGTTTCTATTACTTGCAACCAAAAGCATTCTAATTCAACCATTCTAATAGTTTGCAGTGTATTATATTTGAAAGAGGAAAATCTACATGTTTTAATAAAGTATACTTTAGGAAAACCCTCCACCTTTGGATTAGTTTATATATTGTGCTCAATTTTTTAAAATATATGACATATATTTCATATATATGACATTAGCCACAGACCCTGTGTTAATGTCAAGTGTTTTAACCACAAAATAAGTGAATGCAGACTCTCAGCCTGAAAGTTGAATGCTGGCAGCCTTCCCTTAGGCCAGAAAAATGAGTAGTTCCACAGCAGCTGTCCTTTAGAAACCATACTCCATGGAAGTTTATTTTGTTTTTAATTTTTATAAATTTATGGGGTACAAGTATAATTTTGTTACATGCATAGCTTGCATAGTCTTCAAGTCAAGACTTTAGGGTCTCCATCACCCAGATAACATACATTGTACCCATTAAGTGATTTCTCATCATTCACTCCTTCCAACTCCCTCTCCACTCTGAGTCTCCATTCTCTATTATTCCACTCTCTGTGTCCATGTGTACACATTTTTTAGTACCTACTTATGAGTGAGAGCATGTGATATTTGACTTTCTGTGTCTGGCTTGTTTTACTTAAGATAATGACCTCCAGTTCCATCTATGTTCCTGAAAAAAATCTGATTTTACTCTTTTTAATCACTAAATAGTATTTAATTGTGTATATAATCACCTTCTTTTCTTTATCGAATCATTCGTTGGTTGACTCTATATAGTGCTGTGATAAACACATGAGTGCAGGTATCTTTTTGATACACTGGTTTCTTTTCATTTGGGTAGATATCCAGTAGTGCGATCACTGGATTGAATGGTAGTTGTATTTTTAATTCTTTGAGAAATTTCCATGTTTTCCTTAGAGACTGTACTAATTTATATTCCCATCAACATGTATAGGATTCTTTTTTCTCTTCATTCTCACTAAAATGTGGGGTTTTTTTTTGTCTTTTAATAATAGCTATTCTGTGGCCAGGCACAGTGGCTCACGCCTGTAATCCCAGCACTTTGGGAGGCTCAGGTGGGTGGATCACAAGGTCAAGAGATTGAGACCATCCTGGCCAACATGGTGAAACCCCATCTCTACTAAAAATACAAAAATTAGCTGGGTGTGGTGACACGTGCCTGTAGTCCCAGCAACTTGGGAGGCTGAGGCAGGAGAATCGCTTGAACCCGGGAGGCAGAGGTTGCAGTGAGCTGAGATCACGCCACTGCACTCCAGCCTGGGCGACAGAGTGAGACTCTGTCTCAAAAAAATAAAAAGTAAAATAATAGTAGTAGCCATTCTGACTAAGGTATGATGATATCTCATTTTAATTTGCATTTCTATGATGATTAGTGATGTTGAGAATTTTCATACACGTGTAGGAAATTTGTATGTCTTCTTTTGAGAAATGTCTATTCATATTTTTTGCCCATTTTTAATGAGATTGTTTTATTTTGTATTTGTTGAATTGAGTTTCTTGTAGATTCTGGATATTAGTCTCCTGTTGGATGAATAGTTTGCAAAAATTTCTCTCATTATGCAGGTTTTCTATTCACCCTATTGATCATCTGTTATACTGTGCAGAAGTTTTTTAGTTTAATTTAGTTTAATTATATCCCATTTGTCTTTTTTTTTTTTTTTTTTTTTTTTTTTAGACAGAGTCTCACTCTGTCACCCAGGCTGGAGTGCAATGGGGTGATCTCAGCTCACTACAACTTCTGCCTCCCGGGTTCAAACAATTCTCCTGCCTCAGCCTCCCAAGTAACTGGGATTACAGGCACATGCCATCATACCCAGCTAATTTTTTTGTATTTTAGTAGAGATGGGGTTTCACTGTGTTGCCCAGGCTGGTCTTGAACTCCTGAGCTCAGACAGTCCACCCGCCTTGGCCTCCCAAAGTGCTAGGATTACAGGTGTGAGCCACCACGCCTGGCCCTATTTTTTTGTTGTTATTGCTTACACTTTGAGGTCTTAGTCACAAATAATTTGCCTAGACCAATGTGCAGAAGAGTTTTCCCTGGGTTTTCTTCTAGTGTTTTTATAGTTTC
This sequence comes from Pongo pygmaeus, assembly GCF_028885625.2. Taxonomy (NCBI): domain Eukaryota; kingdom Metazoa; phylum Chordata; class Mammalia; order Primates; family Hominidae; genus Pongo; species Pongo pygmaeus. The sequence continues at coordinate 79,881,125 of NC_072378.2, forward strand.
AGGTTTTACTTTTACATTTTTAATTCATCTTGAGTTGATTTTTATATACAGTGATAGGAGTTCAGTTCCATTCTTTTGCATATAGGTAATCTACTTTCTCAGCACCATGTATGGAAAAGGGTGTCCTTTCCCCAGTGTATGTTTTTATTGGCTTTGTCAAAGATCAGTTAGCTGTAAATATGTGATCTTACGTCTGTGTTATCTATTCTGTTCCATTAATCTATGTGTCTGGTTTTATACCAGTACTGTGCTGTTTTGATTACTATAGCCTTATAGTATAACTTGAAATCAGGCAATGTGATGCCTCCAGCTTTGTTCTTTTGCTTAGGACTGCTTTGGTTATTTGGACTCTTTTTTGTTCCATATGAGTTTTAGAATTGTTTTTTCTAATTCCGTGAAAAATGATGTTGGTATCTTGATAGGGATTTCATTGAATCTGTAGGTTGTTTTGAGCAGTATGGTTATATTAATGATATTAATTATTGCAATTTATGGGATGTTTTTCCATTTGTTTGTGTCATCTACAATGAGGCAGGCAGATCACCTGAGGTTGGGAGTTCGAGACTAGCCTGGCCAACATGGTGAAACCCCGTCTCTACTAAAAATACAAAAATTAATTGGGCATGGTGGTATACACCTGTAATTCCAGCTACTTGTGAAGCTGAGGTGGGAGAATTGCTTGAACCCGGGAGGCAGAAGTTGCAGTGAGCCGAGATTGTGCCACTGCACTCCAGCCTGGGCAACAGAGTGAGACTCTGTCTCAAATAAAAAAAAAAGGAAGAAAATACTTTGTGTAAATTTGCCATATTTACACTCCTTATTAGAGCATGTTTACTTGCACCGTGATTTTATCTTTTAAGCAAAATATTTCAAACAGAGAACAGTATAGTAAATGTCTATGTACCCTCCCTCCTAGCATAAAAATTATAAAGTTCAATTCATTTTTTCCTAGTTTTCCCTAACCCAGAGGGTAATTTAGACCCTATGTTAACAGTAACAAATAGTATTTCTTTAAAAAAGTCTGTCCCAAAGACTAGACAGCCCACAAGGGTTTCCCTAATTATTTTGGGGAATTGCATGAGGGTTGCTTTCAAACCCAAGGAATTTGCACAACCACATGGAGTACATGGTTCTTTCTGGCTCTGGCTCCATCTCCCAGCAGAAATATCTGCTGCCAGTAGCTATGGAAGGCACCTAAGGGCTGCTACTGCCACAGGTGCCGCCTGCAGCTGACACTCACTATTGAAGCTATACTTCTTTGGGTCGTTGGAGCGGTGACAGTGCTCTTGTTCTCTCTGGAGGTAGAAAAATCCTTCTTCTCTTGTTGAGATACAGGGATCCCAAATTAGTGTGGCTGGTGATCACAACATCTCATCAATATTTGGGGAAACAGGCCTCACAGCTGTTCATCAGACAAGTGAATTAACTGACCGATTGTTGTACTTAGAACCTTTGTCCCTCTCCAGGACTCCGGCATTATCTGAGTCCCAAGCTCACTTTTCCTAGAGAATGGGCTTCTCGAAGGGTCTGCTTTGTTTCTCAGTACACATACACCATTGGCCAACTTGCCTGTCAATCCTACAGGCCAGTCTAGATTCTAGAGCAAACACACTTTAAGTCCCAGCTTGGCTTACTCTTCTAAGGGAAGAACTCATGTCCATCAGATTTATTTGATGTTATTTTCTGAACAATAAAAGTGTTCAAATAGATTATAGGAACATTGCCTAGGATAATATGGTATAGTGTGGTTTGTGATTTATGGTATATCCATATGATTAGGTACAATGTACAATTTTCAAATGATGATTATGAAAATTATGTAGCAAGATAGTAACATGGTCATTACGTACTTTTAAGTAGAAAAATCAGGATTCAAAATTGTATGCGTATTATGATTACAACTAGTATTACTTGTGATTACAACTGTTATTACTTATGATTTTACTTACAAAGGAGTCATTAGAGAACATAGCCATGTTAGAGTGAGGATCATAAGTTATATCATAATGAAAGAATTTATTTTTCAGAATGTTTATTACACAAAGTAATAAAATATTTACTATGTGCTAAAAATTGTTACCAAATATTAAGTATTGCATAATCTTTCTGTTTTGTAAAACACTGTCCAAGCACCAGTACTAAAGGATCTTTATCTGTCTGATCACTGCAAGAACCTGGAATCAATAAAATATGGTATTTTTTCTTCGTCTCAAACTCTCTGTCTCTGTCTCACCCCCGACTCCTTCTGCCTCTGCCTCTTCCTGTCCTTTTCCCTCTCTCTCTCTCTCTCTCTCCCCCGCCCCAGCACCCCCAACACACACATGATTTTTTAAACTCAGAAGGGAAGATTAAAAACAAATAATTCACCTACAATAATATACTAGTGCCTGTTTAAAGTTTGACTTTTTAAATTAAGCTTTAAAAAGTTTATTATTTAGGGTCATAGCAGAAAAAAAGATGTCATATTCAAAGGTTTGTCACTGAATACAGTTTAATAATGGACTCTTTGCAAAGGTATGGGCGGATTAAGGGAACTGGGAAGGAAGGGTGACGCACCCAGGAACTAGCAACTGTGGGAAGTCATTACCATCCCTTGCCTGAAGGAGCAAGGAGGAGGGAATTGTCCTGGAACCTAGTGAGAGCTACAGCGATGGGAGAGGAGCCGCCAGACAAGAGATGCAGCCATAGAGGAAAAAGCACAGCTGTTGAAACAGAATGGAGAGGGGAGTATATCCTAGTCTCTCCTGCCTTCTGATTGCCTGCCAGGGCTTCCCACTGGCTAAACCCAATTGCAAGACGGAAGCCAAGGGAGTCTGCTGATGCAGTCCCTGGGAGTCAGCCTCCCTTGACATAGAGAAGGCAAAGAAGGGTGGAGAATGAATTTGGAGGGGCGAATGGAGAATAACCAGTACACAGCGCCCAGCTTCTCCATATCATAGGAGACAGGTAAATATCTGTTTAACTACATACAAAACTTTGACCTTGAAGCTGCTGAAAAGTGCAGATTATTTTTAATTGTGCTACGTTTTCCTGGGCAGGCCTGGAGTTTGGATGGCTGTGTACTCTGCTGATGGAAATTTATGGCTGTGTCCATACGCTGTACTTTATTTGCAACGATGCTCTGAAAGTCTTCAGTTTTCTGCGCAATCCTGGACTGGTCATGTCTCAGCCTGTGACCCAGCTGTTGTTGAGCTGGAGCTCTTTCATCCTGTTTGCCAACTTACATCTCCTGTGTCCTGTATCCATGCTTTTTTCTTCTCGCACTTTGTTGGAGCACACAAATAGATTCCTTAGAAAGTATTCATGAGAAGCTAATTTTCTGAGACCATTCATGTCAGAAAATGTCCTTACTCTAACCCTTGACTAATAGTTTGGCTGAGTGTAAAATTTTAGACTAAGAAACATTTGTTTTTCAAAATAGGCCATTGCTTAATTTTCTTCTCACAATTGTATATGTGATTTTTTTTTTCTCTCAAAATTTCTCTTGATCAGACTTTTGGGGATATTTCCTTATCTTCCTAACCTTCTATGTATTATTTTTATTTTGGCCAACTATTTCTTTTTAACCTTTGTTTTTCTCACAGCATCTTCTTATTATTTTAAGGATGCCATATATCTGTAGATATGTGTATACAGTAAATATACACGTATATACACAAATAGATACACATATGGGTGTGCATTTTTTAATCTTTCAGGATATGAGTTGTTACTTTTTTAAAAGTTTTACTGTGTTCTCTGATTTATATTGTTTTCTCTAGTTTTCATTTTTCTGTTTATTTTGGTTTCTCTCTTTTGCCTTATGTATGGTGATTGTCGATTGTTTTTATTCGACTGAGGCATCAAAAGCCGATCTGGATTGTAGTGTATTCACACAATGGAATATTATTCTATCATAAAAATGAATGAAGTACTGATACATGTGGTAACATGGATAAACCTCCAAAACATTATGCCAATTGAGAGAAGTCAACGCAAAAGGTCACATATTGTATGATTCCTTTCATATGAAATATCTAGAATAGATACATCCATGAAAACAGAATGGAGATTGGTGATTTCCAGGGGTCATGGGAAAGGGAAACAGAGTTTTACTTTGTAGCGATGGGGACTAAATAGAGTTGGTGGCTGCAAAACATTACAAGTTTACTAAATGTCACTGAATCCTTCACTTTAAAATAGTAAATTTTATGTGACTATCATAAAATAAATTGATTTTTTAAAAGAGCTGCTGGGAGACCTGTGGATGTGTGGCATGACAAGCAGTGGCCTTCGTTTCTGAATAATTAGGCAGCAAACCAATCACTCTGAGAAGGCCCCAACATTGTTAGTGTGTACATGAGAGGATTTACTCTGGGGCTTTTTCACACAAAAATAGTTCGAATCTCTCCCCTAACGGGCAGCAGCTCAGTTCGCTAAGTTCTTCATAGGTCTGAGGCCTGCACGTGACATTAGTTCCCATGTTTTGTTCCTTGCGCATCATTCCGCTCTTGCTCTGAACCTGGTTTCCTGTTCCCAAAGCCTCTCCCTCTCAGCCTCTCCGGAGGCAGAGCGCTGGTCCCCCACTGGGCAGGTAGAGATCTTGTTTTCCTCGTGGGAGGGCAGGAAGGGAATCTTCAGGCTTTCTTCCCTTGCCTCCACCTACTGTGTGCCACACCAAAAACCTCTAAAGGCCTTGGCACAGCCAGTCAACTCTCCCCATTGGCTGGCCCTCCCCTGCACCACCCTTCCCGTGGTGAACTGGGGCTTTCTTCCCTGGAAACTCATTTCTATCATTCTTCTGATGTTGTGTTTGTGTCCTCCTGTTTTCTTTGTCACTGGGGTTTATACTTTTAAAAAAGCTTTTATTATCATTTTAATGCCACCTCAGGAGGGAGAAGAGATAAGCCAGTTTGTGGCTTAATACGCTTGTTTTTTATTGTTGTTTGTTTGTTTTTTGAGATGGAGTCCTCCCCCTGTCGCCAAGGCTGGAGTGCAGTGGCGCTATCTGGGCTCACTGCAACCTCTGCCTCCCTGGTTCAAGCGATTCTCTTGCCTCAGCCTCCTGAGTAGCTGGGATTACAGGCGTGTGCCACCACGCCCGGCTAATTTTTGTATTTTTAGTAGAGAGGGTTTCACCATGTTGGTCAGGCTGGTCTCAAACTCCTGACCTTGTGATCCGCCCACCTTGGCCTCCGAAGTGCTGGGATTACAGGTGTGAGTCACTGCACCCGGCCAACACACGTGTTTAAATAGAAGACTGTATATTTCTTCTGACATCTTGCTGGGAAATTTTACCTCAGAGTGAAAAGAATGTTGTTCAGTTGTCAGCTCTAAATTAAGTTGTGTTCTCAGGCAAGTTGACAAATTGCCTAATCTTTTCTTATGCCTGATTTTTAACTGTTAAAATGGTGATTGGAGGTGGTTAGAGATGACAAGACATTGGGGAGGAGGCTCACATCTATTAAATGCCAATTATGTGCCAAGTGAACAATACTTTATTTCCTCAGGCTTCAAGTACAAATTACTGAAACTAAACTAATGGTTACCTGTCTTGTGTGATTGTTTTTGTCAAGTGTAGATTCTTGTAACTGTCTTTGAAGTAGGTGAAAAATCAAATAAGGTAGTGTCTCCAAAGCCCTAGAACATCAGCCTATGCCTCTATGACAGACTTTTCACACATCATTGTCATTATTCGTTGACATCATTGATTCCCAGCCCCCAACAGGAAGGAATCCTGACTTATTCATCACCATGCACAAAAGTAGCTCAATGAATAATTGTGGAATTTGTGGTACTCCTGTTATAAGTATAATAATTTAGATGGAAGAAAATAAGTGATAAGTATAAAGTGATCTACGAATGTAATCTCTTTAATGTCAGCTATGACTAAAACTAAGAGCCTTATGTTCACAGATTGCTACTTAGTGATGCTATTTTTTTGTTAGAAGAAATCGACTGGTACATGTATATTTCATTGTGAGGACCCCAAAATCTACTCGTTGGTTTAAGCAAGTTGGAATTTATTTAAGGAATCTAATTTCAGCAAGAACTCTAGGACTTATAAGAATTATTGGCCAGGTGCAGTGGTTCATGCCTGTAATCCCAGCACTTTGGGAGGCCGCAGTGGGCAGCTCACTTGAGGTCAGGAGTTCGAGACCAGCCTTGCCAATATGGTGAAACCCATCTCTACTAAAAATACAAAAATTTGCCGGGTGTGGTGGTACATGCCTGTAATCCCAGCTACTCAGGAGGCTGAGGCAGGAGAATCGCTTTAACCAGGGAGGCGGAGGTTGCAGTGAGCCGAGATCCACCACTGCACTCCAGCCTGGGTGACAGAGCAAGACTCCATCTCAAAAAAAAAAAAAAAAAGAAAAAAAAAAATTAGAAAGTTATCATATAGCTTTTCATTTTATTTCCCCATCTTTATTTCTCCCTTCATGTCTTCCAGGGGCCTCCTGGTATCTCTCTATGCTGCATGCCAGCTTCATTCTTTTCTCTCTGCTGACTGCTGCTTAATTTACTTATCACCTTGTGCTGGGCTGCTTTAAAATGGTAGCCTCTTCCTGCTGGCTTTCCAGCTTGGCGTCACATAATTAACAAACTCAATATTTGTTCATTCTAATTCGAAGTTCCCAGGAGAGAGAAAAATTGGCCCAGCTTGGGTCAGGTGTCTACTCCTGCTCTTCCATTGGGACAGAGTGTACAGGTGCAGGAGGGCTGGGAAAAGATGGCATCTCTATTAGAGTACATTTGACAGGTCCCTCTCTCTAAAGGAGTTATGATTGTTGTTATTATTTATTCATAAGTAAGGTATTTTATCCAGAACTTAGTAGAGGAAGGTTAAGGTGAAGTGTGGTTGGACGTGTTCTCCTTTAGTGTAGCAGGAAAGCCCCCTGGGGCTGGGAATGGTAAGTCCTTTTTAGACTGTCCTGTCTGACGCTGCTCTTACTATGATCAAATAGGAGCACTCACCCCCTCTAGAACTGGTGCTTTTCCTCTGCTTCAGCAAAATTCTTCAAGTGGTCATTCTGACACTGGTAGCTAACAAAGCAGTTGCAAGCAGAGTTTGGAAAAATGGAGCCTCTGTTACACCAAGGCTTGGAAGCCGCACATGAAAGAGGGATTGTCACATTTCCATCTCTGTGATCTCTAAATGCCGATTTGCACACAGAGGACACATTTTGTGGCTTGAAATGAGAATAGGAGAGGAGGCAGATTCTGAGAGAAAGAACATGCATGGGAGAGAGCTAGAGAGCTTCTCCAGAGAGTAAAGTCCACATTTTATATAGAAAGAGTGGTCCTGGGAGTTGTATAATTAAAGCATTATATTTATTTATTGTATTATTATTTAGATATACCATCTGTGTATACCAACTCAGAGGCTTTCTCTGAGTTGCTTCAAAATGAGACTCTGACCTGAGCTTTAGAGGAAGGAAGAAGTAATGATTACTTGTAAGGACAAACATGGACTAGAACTGAAAGCCTGTCTGGGCTTTGAGGCAGCCCTGGGAAAGCGGCTGCTTATTTCTTCTCTGTTATGGTCAACTTGATCTTATTTTCATGGTATCTTTGGTTTTCTCTTCTCTGATCACATTTTGACTCAAAGTGACACTGTTGAGCCCCAAGTTCCTGGTTCAATGAATATCCTATAGCCAGGATAGTAGAACTTGTTTTACAGAGTGTACACCAATGCTTTCTTCAGAAAGGGACTGTAGGATCCAGGGGAAATAATGGGCATAATGATGCTTAATGAGCTGCTCAGTGTAGTCAGAAGTTGACAGCATTGATTTTTCAGTCCTCCTGCTAACCAGACAGCAAGCCACCCAGAGTGTCTTTTCTTGTGAGAATAGTGCTGGGTCACTCTTGTAGCTTCTCTGGGGTGACTCATAGATAAGGGCAACCAAGAATGGTCATAGGATCCGCAAAGGCCATGTATAGAGGGACACCATTTCTTAGAATGCTGCCTGGCTGGAAGAGAAAGTCTTGAGTGGACTCACTGTGTTACCTAAGATGAGATTTAGTCTCTGCAAAAGAGCAGAAAAGTCTTCATAGGTAGGGGCACATGAGAGATTTGATGTGAACAAAGGGGATCAAGTGGACCTCACAGTTTTAAATAATATTTTTTCTCAGAAAAGTGGCCCTATAACTTTCAAAGTTGCAAGTATTACAATCTGCTTGAATTTTAAATTTAATAAATGTTCTGTCAACTCCTGGACTTGAAATGAAAGTTGCATTAACCAAAGACGTGCCTTTAGATGTAAGTTTAAATAAAGCACCTCTAAAGAAGACTAAAATTCTATGTAATTTTACATAATTAAATGTAGCTATTTTGTCATACTACAATTTTCCACTCTTCTCCTTATGTCTACAATTTTGATGTTCGTCATGGATTTGGATGGTTTATTTCAGTGCAAGCTTACCCACATTTGTAGGGTGCAAATGGTAATTATTCTCTACCCAAAGTCAGACAAGATGCCCCAAGTTCTCAGTTTAATGACACTTGAAAGATTTTTAGCAAAACAAATAGTGAATACTCTTCAAATCTGAACACAAACAATGAAAGCAAAAGTAATTTCCAAAAGGTCACTTTTATTTCTGCTGCTATTCTGCCTTTTCAATGTCCCTATTCTTTTCATTGATGAGAATTTGATTGAGCATATTGGCACTGGCATTTCTGAAACGACCGAGATTACCATACAATTCCAAGGGTTAATATGTTTCTGGTTACAAGAAACTGTTTTTTCAAGAGCTTATCTTTAGAAAATTTTATTTTCTTGTCTTTTCAAATAAAAGATCATCAGAATGTCAAAGTCTGAAATCCTATGAGTCTTTGGGTGCAATTTTTTTCTCATTCCTTTTCTATCACACAAGAAAATCAGTATTTCAAATTTTCTATGCTTTTGTATAGAAAATTTTTCATGTACTAAGCTCATTGAAGTTAGAAAAGATGATCTCAATCTATGAACACTGTCATACATACTTTATTATTATGAGCATAGCACAGGGCTGTGGGCCAAGGAGATTACAAAAGAAATGTCCATGCTACCCAGAATATGCAATCCAGTGAAGCACAAGGAGTACAGCAGTGTTTTACAGTTTTCTTTTAAAATAGACTTAACTCACTAAAAGTCTGAGGAGGTCTACATAAAAATGTTGAGATTATGAGTACAAAGAATATGTTAATATGGCAAAAATTATGTAGGTGACTTGTAGATGACTGACATTTGTATAACACCATGCTTACTTATAGTCTTAATGGCATTGCAGTGAACCCCGGGCTACTTCTAAGGAGAACCAAATCAGTGTTATTTACTCCATTGATTTGCAGATATGCAAGGCAGTGGGGTAAAAGTTGCTAACAATTCACAAATACTTCCAGCAAACACACAACACTTTCTTCTTTATAAAGTTTGAAATAACTAACAATACTCCTACAGTGATATCCTGCCTGTTTTTTTCTTTTTAAATTCATGTGTGTATGAATCATGTGCAATAAGATTTACAGTGTGTATCACTTACATATTTATATTTTTACTGTGAACTCAAACATGCAATTACCCCAAACCAGAAATGAATAGAACCAACTGAGGAAGAGAACAGCTAGGGAGCATCCTCAAGACACACCACAAATGACCAAGACTCTGAAGTGAGTTACTGGCAGCCAAGAGGCCTGCAGGGAGGCACAAATCATTCAATCAGGCATTGCTATTGACTCTGAAGAGGGCATTTGTCCGGGAGGGAGAGGGAGGAGATCCAGGTCTATTTGTGTCTTGATGCAGGCAGGGAGGTCATGAGCCATAAAGTACTGGTGAGAGGACAGCCCTACTTTCTGATGTTTCGAAGTAATTTTGAGACAAGTATTGCTCTATAAGTAAAATGTATTCATTAGTCTATTTCAGAGATAAGTAGACACTCACTTTTTTCTTCAAGCCTCTTTGTTGTAGACACTGACACCAAAGAGTAAAACTACTCATTTATCAGGAGCCTTAAACTCAGTGGCTTTCAGTTGAGATTAAAATCAAAACTTGTTCAGACTGTAAAAACAGACTCATGATAACAGGAACAAATGTTGGCAATTCATAGAAACACAGATTTGCTCCTACTTTGGCTTTCCCCATACAATCAGTGAACCTGTTGAAAGCAAAGTTGGGTATTGGGGGAACCCGCCCCCAATATTTCAATGTAGGTTCTTTCTATTTTCCATAATTCTAGGCCAGCTGAGAAATAAAGAGAGACAGTATAAAGAGAAGAATTTTACAGCTGGGCCACTGGGGGTGACATCACATATCGGTAGGCCCGTGATGCCCGCCTGAGCCTCAAAACCAGTAAGTTTTTATTAAGAGTTTCAAAAGGGGAGGGGATATAAGAACAGGGAGTAGGTACCAAGATCACATGCTTCAAAGGGCAAAAAGCAGAACTACTAATAAGGGTCTAACAAAGATCACATGTTTCTGAGGGAACAGGACAAAAGGCAAAAGCAGAACTACTGATAAGGGTCCAAAAAAGATCACAAGGCAAAGGGCAAGAGCAGAACTACTGATAAGGGTCTATGTTCAGTGGTGCACGTATTGTCTTGATAAACATCTTAAATAGCAGAAAACAGGGTTTGAGAGCAGAGAACCGGTCTGATGACAAATTTACCAGGGCAGAGTTTTTCCCCACCCTTGTAAAGCCTGAGGGTACTGCAGGAGACCAGGGTGTATCTCAGTCCTTATCTCAACTGCATAAGACAGACATTCCCAGAGTGGCCGTTTATAGATCTCCCCCCAGGAATGCATTCCTTTCCCAGGGTATTAATATTAATATTCCTCACTAGGAAAAGAATTTAGTGATATCTCTCCTACTTGCATGTCCATTTATAGGCTCTCTGCAAGAAGAAAAATATGGCTCTTTTTGCCTGACCCCTCAGGCAGTCAGACCTAATGGTTGTCTTCCCTGGTTCCCTAAAAATTGCTGTTATTCTATTCTTTTTCAAAGTGCACTGATTTCATATTGTTCAGACACATGTTTTACAATCAATTTGTACAGTTAACACAATTATCACAGTGGTCCTGAGGTGACATACATCCTTAGTTTATGAAGATAACAGGATTAAGAGATTAAAGTAAAGACAGGCATAAGAAATTATAAAAGTATTATTTGGGAACTGATAAATGTCCATGAATCTTCACAATTTATGTTCCTCTGCTGTGGCTCCAGCCGGTCCCTCCATTTGGGGTCTCTAATTTCCTGCAACAGTTGGGCCCAGGAATTAGTCCTGAATAGGAGGCTATAATATAACACATTTGGAAATATTTGAAAAGCAAATGATCTCAGTACAACAGATATTAGTCTTCCAGGTATAATCACTCAAAAATGTCTTACAGTATATGCAGTTTGTGTTTTTATTAGTGTGGAGTGTGTTTCAATTTTCTGCAGGCCAATTTTACTCTTTAGACCAATGCCATAGCCTTGAACCTGGAATAATAAAAGCAGGAATTTTCCTGTTGTTTGGCACTGAGCTCTACTCATTAGCTGCTAATGAAGCAGAAGTTGTAGAGTCGAGTTCCATGTGGGCCAGTTGGCTTCATGTTGAGAGGAATATCTTTCAAAGACGCAGATTGAATTTCCATCTCTCAGCAACATCAGCCAGATGCCTATCATGGGACACAATTTGATCTTGGGGAAAGAGTTTGAATGTTTAGTATACCGTATGCCACAACTATAACTGGAAAAAAAAAAACACACCAAATATGGCTTACTGTCTAGTACAACCCTAGCACATGCTCGTAGACATAGTCAGCAACATTTCTCTTTAATGGTGAGAGAAAAAAATCCAAAAAGAAAAGAAGGATTAAAGAATCCAATTTAAACTTATAACCCAAGTGTGCTGTTGACCCTACAAGTGATAATGTGTTAGGCATAAAGTGATTTACATAATATTTTCAGTGTTGTTCTCACTTTTATTATGCCATAAAAATCTCCCATTTTCTCATTTCACAGTGTAGTGCCCAACGTACAGAGAGTAGAAAACGAGGTACACAAGCCAGTTCCTCTATCCATCCATTCATCCATCTAGACTTCCAACACACTTTCTGAGAGTGTAATTTATCCTTGCTGCATTAATATTCTTTTCTCACTCCTTACTCCTTTGGAATCTAGCCTACAGTCTAGCTACTTTCCCCATACTACTCTCTCAAAGGTTATCAGAAACCACTTAACCTTCATGCTTAGTGTCTATTCTCAACAGACATCTGGCAGAATTAGGAGGTGAGCCGTGTTCCTGGAGCCCTGGCTCTATGCCAGCTGGGAAGGCAGCCATGAAAAGTCCTGCTGCTAACCCCCAGCCCAGCAACAGGACTGCATTTAAACAAATAACCAAAAATACTCTCTCTTAAACACTTATCCTGTGACTTTCATGACTCAGATTATCCTGGTTCCCCCTTCCATTTATTGATCCTCTCAGGCTTGGCTCCATAATCTGTGGGGCCCAAAGCAAAATGAAAATTTGAGTTCCCTTGTTCGAAAAGCAAGAAAAATTACTGTTAAAGTTACTCAATATAATTCTGTTTCTTTTGCAGTTTCTCTCTTGACTTGTCATGGAATTTTTTTATTTGCTATTTAATGTCATTCTAAGTAAAGAAAAATAAAATTTTTAATTATTAGAATAAATTTTACCACTTTTCTTCGTATTGTACAATGCCAATTTTAAATGCAAATTTAAAAGCATTTAACTTACATGTGTACTCACCAAAATTATACAGCTATTATTTTTATAGCTCATACATATATATGTATTTCATTCTTACCTGAACAGTGGAATCACTGCACAAAACAAACTCTACTATTTTTTTATTTCACTTACTGATATGCACACATTCTATCAACACTCTCTATGGTCAGTTTACTTGTATGTCATCATTTTCAGTATAAGTGCTTGACTAATTAACACAAGTAAGAAATTAACACAAGTAAGAAAATATGTGATGGGGTTTATTAGAACATCATTGATTTCTTTCACACCAACAAGTTCTGGTTTGAACAGAAAGCATGGCCTCTCAAGGCTTATCAGCCTTCCCCTGCACATGCTTACTCTAAGATGAAACATGTACCTGGTACTCATATTGAGTCTTGCTGAACTCCCATGCATTGTGAGTCCACTGGAATTCTGCGCTCATGAGACATCATATATGAGTGGGAAGGCCAGGAACGGTGGGCATGCACATTGCACATAGTGCTTCTCCTCATGCATGTGCTCCATTGCCCCATCCAACTTTGCTTACAAAACACAGTTCAAAGATACATTTTTAAAAAAATTTTAAGACTGTGGCAATAGTATTACACTGAGCTTGGAGCCCTTCTGAGAGTGACGCTGTGTGAGATTGCATAGGCCACATACCCATGTCACTGGCCCTGGACTCTCACTGGTTTCTGTGTCATCCAGTCCATCTAATAAGTGTCATGTATAGTTCTGTCATCATCTTCTCTTTGTACATTTCATTCACCTTTATAAATTCAATTAACACCTCCCTGTCTTGCTCTGAGTTTTTCCCAGGCTCTGAATATCCAACTGCCTGCTGAATACATCTCAACACATACCACATCTAAAATAAAACCCACCATTTTTCCCCTAAAGCTGTTATTCCTGGTTCAGTTAACCAAAAATCTCAGTCATTTGGTCTGCAGTCTGTACAAAGCTGATCACGTGGTAGTTGCTCAATATACACTGCTGGTTTATTGACCAAATTGAATATCTGCCTCCAGTTACAATTTGTAAGAGTCAGCCTAGATCATTCAGAGATCAGTTGTTTTGGTTGTAGATTTCCCATATCCTTATTTCTTTTTAAAATTATACTTATAATACAGCCTCAAGACATTGGACAGAGGCAGGAAATAAAAATAAAGTTTAGCCATCCACTTCTACCTAACATTAATTAAAAACTTTTAACAGGAACCGTGATGATATTAATAGTTAAACTGGATACCAAGATTTAGAGTAGATTTCATCTACATATGCTCACAACTTTGCTTTTCAGTTATTCCCAAATAAGCAGTTTCATTTCTTTTCCATTTCCAGATTTCTATATACATGAACTTAAAAAAAAAAATCCAGCCCTGGGCATGGTGGCTCACACCTGTAATCCCAGCATTTTGGGAGGCCGAGACGGGCGGATCGCTGGAGATAAGGAGTTTGAGACTAGCCTGGGCCAATATGGCAAAACCTTGTCTTTACTAAAATTACAAAAATTAGCCAGGCGTGGTGGCTCGTGCCTGTAGTCCCAGCTACTTGGGAGGCTGAGGCAGGAGAATCGTTTGAACCCAGAAGGCAGAGGTTGCAGTGAGCCAAGATTGTGCCACTGCACTCCAGCAGCTTGGATGACAGAGTGAGACTCCATCTCAAAAAAAAAAAAAAAAAAAAAAAAAGAAAAGAGAAACAATTCCATCAGTGGGCATTAGACTTAGTCCCTGTCAAAGTCACATTGGCTACTGTCTTATTATTTGTATTCTTTGTTACAGAAATTGTAATTTGATGAACTTTAATTATGGTGTCTTGATATTTCCAGTGTTTCCCACTCTGGGTAGGCCATGAAAATAATGGCAGTATTTGTGTTGTTATTCTGGCACTTCCAGTTTAGACTGTAACCCAGAAGAGTTTGAAGGGTATTAAAAATGACAGCAATAACAAAAAAGAAAAACAGAACTAACAAAGAAAGATGGGGGTTTAGATTATTTCAAACTCATGATGATGTTTGGTTTATATTTAAGTGAGGTTCAAGTTAGTTCGTGTTTTTATGAGACTCTCTAGGTCCATTTCTAGCCACTTTTGCTTTAGGTTTGGCATGTGGAAAGACTAAAACTGCCTTCTTGCCTGACTAGGGTTCATCTAGTCATTTACTGCCTGCAACACCAAGGTAGAACTTCTTATTTCAGGCAGCCCAGACACTGGAAATAATGTGCTGCTTGTATTATAAATCCAAAGAAATGCCAAAATAACCTGTGGCTTTCAGGAGTGGTACAGTTAGCTTTTATGACCAAGGAATGGAAAGCCAACTTAGAACCCAGTATCAGCCTTTCCATTCAAACCTGCATTCTGGTGGACATTAAAATTCTAGTTATTTGTGAAATTTAAAAATAATATTTTAAATGAGACTTGCTTCTAGGCTGTTCTAAGATATATTTTATTTATGATACGTTATAATAATCCTCTAATTTTGAGTTACTCTCTTTCTTACTATTGTTTTAAACATCATTTACAGTTCTGTGACATTTCTTATGCAATATCAAAGCCAATAAAGTAGCATATTAGTCAATGAAGACATTGAATTTTTGATGCACACAGCACTGTGGGTCATAAAATAGAAGTAAATGAATAATTCCTACCTTCAGAAAATGAATCTTTTTGAGGCAATAATAATATAGGCCTATGAATAATTAGAGGACAATATAACATAGTACATAGTCCAGTTAAAAAAAGAGGTTAGAAGAGGAAAAAGACCAGATCTCTATGTGGAGGAGAAAATGATGCTTAAACTGCCTTTCTCTTTGGAAAATTAATGAGGACAAGAGAGGGCATCCATCTATTCAGAAGACTTGTGAAAATAAACTATCTAAGGGCCTTTAGACATTGGTAGATGCTGCATGCCATTTTTCGCTTATTTTATTTTATGTTTGTTTCAATAGGGTTTTGGGGAACAGGTGGTCTTTTGTTACATGAATAAGTTCTCTAGTGGTGATTTATGAGATTTTGGTGCACCCATCACCAGAGCACCATACACTGTACCCAATGTGTACTCTTTTATCCCTCACCTCTGCCATCCTTTCCCCTGAGTCCTCAAAGTCCATTATATCATTCTTATTCCTTTGCATCCTCATAGCTTAGCTCCCATTTATGAGTGAAAACATACAATGTTTGGCTTTCCATTCCTGAGTTACTTCACTTAGAATAATGGTCTCCAATTCATTCCGGGTTGCTGTGAAGTCATTATTTCATTCCTTTTTATGGCTGAGTAGTATTCCATGATGTGTGTATATAGTGTGTGTGTGTGTGTGTATATATAGAGATCACATTTTCTTTATCCACTCATTGATTGATGGGGATTTGGGCTGGTTTCATATTTTTGCAATTGCAAATTGTGCTGCTATAAACATGTATGCTCAAATATCTTTTTCATATAATGACTTCTTTTCCTCTGGGTAGATACCCAGGAGTGGGATTGTGGATCAAATGGTAGATCTACTTTTAGTTCTTTAAGGAATCCCCATGCTATTTTCCATAGTGGTTGTACTAGTTTACATTCCCACCAACAATGTAAAAGTGTTCCCTTTTCAACACATCCATGCCAACTTCTATTATTTTTTGATTTTTTGATTATGGCCATTCTTGCAGGAGTAAGGTGGTATCACATTGTCATTTTGATATGCATTTACCTGATCGTTAGTGAGGTTGAGCATTTTTTCATATGTTTGTTGGTCATGTGTATATCTTTCTTGAGAACTGTCTATTCATGTCCTTAGCCCACTTTTTGATGGAATTGTTTGTTTTTTTCTTGCTGATTTGTTTGAGTTCCTTGTAGAGTCAGGATATTAATCTTTTGTCAGACATATAGATTGTGAAGATTTTCTCCCACTCTGTGGGTGGTCCGTTTACTCTGTTGATTGTTCCTTTTGCTGTGCAGAAGCATTTTAGTTTAATCAAGTCCCATCTATTTATCTTTGTTTTTGTTACATGTGCTTTTGGGTTCTTGATCATGAAGTCTTCGTCTCAAATCTAGAAGGGTTTTTCCAATGTTATCTTCTAGAATTTTTATGGTTTCAGGTCTTAGATTTAAATATTTAATCCATCTTAAGTTGATTTTTGTATAAGATGAGAGATAAGCATCCAGTTTCATTCTTCTACATGTGGCTTGTCAATTATCCCAGCACCAATTGTTAAATAGGGTATCATTTCCCCCTTTACGTTTTTGTTTGCTTTGTTGAAGATAAGTTAACTGTAAGTATTTGGGTGGATTTCTAATTCTTTATTCTGTTCCATTGGTCTATATACCTATTTTTATACCAGTACCATGCTGTTTTGGTGACTATGACCTTATAGTATAGTTTGAAGTCAGGTAATGTGATGCCTCCAGATTTGTTCTTTTTGCTTAGTCTTGCTTTGGCTATGTGGGCTCTTTTTTTGGTTCCATATGAATTTTGGATTGTTTTTCCTAGATGTGTGAAGACTGATGATGGTATTTTGATGGGAATTGCATTGAATTTGTAGATTTCTTTTGGCAGTATGGTCATTTTCACCATAATGATTCTACCCACCCATAAGTATGGGATGTGTTTCCATTTGTTTGTGTTGTCTATGATTTTTTTAAGCACGGTTTTTTATTTTTATTTTTTGTAGAGGTCCTTGTTTAGGTATATTCCTAAGTATTTTTTAGCTATTGTGAAAGGTGTTGAGTTCTTGATTTGATTCTCAGCTTGGTCACTGTTGGTGTATAGCACAGCTATTGATTTGTGTACATTAATTTTGTATCCTGAAACTGCTGAATGTATTTGCCAGTTCTAGGAGCTTTTTGGATGAGTCTTTATATGATCACATCAGCAGCAAACAGCAACAGTTTGACCTTGTCTTTACCAATTTGGATGCCCTTTATTTCTTGTTCTTATGTGATTGCTCTGGCTAGGACTTTCAGTACTATGTTGAATAGAAATGGTGAAAGTGGGCATCCTTATCTTGTTCCAGTTCTCAGGGGGAATGCTTTCAACTTTTCTCTTTTCTGTATAATGTTGGCTGTGGGTTTGTCATAGATGGCTTTTATTACCTCAATGTGTGTCCCTTCTATGCTGATTTTGCTGAGGGTTTTAATCATAAAGGGATGCTGGATTTTGTCAAATGCTTTTTCTACCTCTATTGAGATGATCATGTGATTTTTGTTTTTGATTCTGTTTATGTTTATGTGGTGTATCACATTTATTGACTTGAGTATGTTAAACAATCCCTGCATCTCTGGTATGAAACAAACTTGATCATAGTGGATTCTCTTTTTGATTTGATGTTGGATTCAGTTAGCTAGTATTTTGTTGAGGATTTTTGTATCTATGTTCATTAGGGATCTTTGTCTGTATTTTTCTTTTTCTGTTATGTTCTTTCCTGGTTTTGGTATTAAGGTGATACTGGCTTCATAGAATGATTTAGGGAGGATTCCTTCTTTCTCTATCTATGGAATAGTGTCAATAGGATTGGTACCAATTCTTCTTTGAATGTCTGATAAAATTCATCTGTGAATCCATCTGGTCCTGGAATTTTTTTTGTTTGGTAACTCAAATTACCATTTCAATCTTACTGCTTGTTATTTGTCTGTTAAGAGTCTCTCTTTATTTCTGGTCTAATCTAGGAGGGTTATATGTTTCCAGGAATTTATCCATCTCCTCTAGGTGTTCTATTTGTGCACATAAAGGTGTTCATAGTAACCTTTAATTATCTTTTGTACTTCTGTGGTTTCGGTTGACATATCTCCTGTTTCATTTCTAATTGAGCTATTTGGATCTTCTCTCTTCTTTTCTTGGTTAATCTTGCTAATGGTCTATCAGTTTTGTTTTTATCTTTTCAAAGAACCAGTTTTTGTTTTATTTGCCTTCTGTATTGTCTTTTTTGTTGTTGTTGTTTAAATTTCATTTAGTTCTTCTAGGCTCTTTGTTATTTCTTTACTTTTGCTGGGTTTGGTTTGTTCTTGTTTCTCTAGTTCCTTGAGGTATGAGCTTAGATTGTCTCTTTGTGCTCTTTCAGACTTTTTGATGTAGGCATTTAACGCTATGTCAGTGGATAAAAGTGCCCCAGTAGTATTGCATTGCTGTCTATCTCATCTCTTAGGTCTAATAATAATTGCTTTTATAAATTTGGGAGCTTCAGTATTGGGTGCATATATATTTGGGATTGTGATACTTACCTGTTGGACTAGGCCTTTTATCATTATGTAATGTGCCTCTTTGTCTTTTTTAACTGCTGTTGCTTTTAAGTATGTTTTGTCTGATACAAGAATAGCTACTCCTGCTTGCTTTTGGTGTCCATTTGCATGGAATATATTTTTCTACCCCTTTACCTTAAGTTTATGTGAATCCTTATGTGTCAGGTGAGTCTCTTGGAAACAGCAGATATTTGTTTGCTGAATTCTCAACCATTCTGCCATTCTGTGTCTTTTCTTTTTCCTTTTAATTGCATTTATTTTAATGCTGAATTTACTCCCATGCCGTAAGTTTTTGTTTCATCAGTTTCTTCCGGAATATCTTTTTCTTCTGGGCAACTTCTTCTTCTGGTTTAGGAACAATCTGTTCCTTTTCAGTAAGGCTCATCTCAATGTGGCAGAGAGAGCTCATGTATGGGTTAATCCGACTATGAGCTCTGTAGGTCTGGCAGCACGTCTTAGATGCTTTATTAACTTGGATGTGCTCAATGACCAGAGAGTCTACATCTAAACCCTTAAGTTAACCATTACTCTTCTGCATTTTTAAGCATGTGCAGCAAAAATTCAGCACTCTTTTTGGGCCACCAACCTTGTGTCTAGCCCCACTGCTTGGCCTGGGCACACCTGCCAACTCCACCATTGTAACATTGGAATGGTATGCACTGTTTCTGTAAAGTGACATCTTTCAGATATTTTGTGGCTTTTCATATATGCATACCCTTGATGGCCTGGGCAGTTTCACAAATGTTCTTAAGGTGAATACGAAGATTGGAACCTCTTGATTTGTATGATTTTGTGAGGTTCTCCCGGTCAAGTGTATAGGGAACCATTTTCACAGATTACCTCAGGCTACTTAGGGAAAGAGCTATTCTGTATCTTTTAAGTGGAGCATTTAGGCCATTTACATTCAATGTTGTTATTGAGATTTGAGGTACTATTCTATTCACCATGCTATTTGTCACCTGAATATCTAGGTTTTTTCATTGTGTTATTGTTTCATAGATCCTGTGAGATGTACGCTTTAAGGAGATTTTATCTTGTGTATTTCAAAGATTTGTTTTGAGATTTAGAACTTTTTTTTAGCAGTACTTGTAGTACTAGCTTGGTAGTGGTGAATTCTCTCAGCATTTGTTTGTCTGGAAAAGACTGTATCTTTCCTTCATTTATGAAGCTTAGTTTCACTGGATTCAAAATTCTTGGCTGATAATTGTTTTGTTTAAGGAGGCTAAAGATAGAACCTGAATCCCTTCTAGCTTGTAGGGTTTCTGCTGAGAAATCTGCTGTTAATCTGATAGGTTTCCCTTTATAGGTTACCTGATGCTTTTGCCTTACAGTTCTTAAAGTGCCTTCCTTCATCTTTACTTTAGATAACCTGATGACTATGTGTCTAGGTGATGATCTTTTTGGGATGAATTTCCCAGGTGTTCTTTGAGCTTCTTGGATTTGGATGTTTAGATCTCCAGCAAGGCCAGGGAAGTTTTCTTGATTATTCCCTTCAATATGTTTTCCAAACTTTTAGATTTCTCTTCTTCCTTGGGAACACCAATTATTCTTAGGTTTGGTTGTTTAACATAACCCAAACTTCTTGGAGGCTTTGTTCATTTTTAAAATTCTTTTTTTCTTTGTCTTTGTCAGATCGGGTTAATTTGAAAGCCTTGTCTTTGAGCTCTTAAAACCTTTCTTCTACTTGTTCGATTCTATTGCTGATACTTTCCAATTCACTTTGCATTTCTCTAAATGTGTCCTTCATTTCCAGAAGTTATGATTGCCTTTTATTTATGCTATGTATTTCACTGAAGATTTTTTCATTTATATCCTGTATCTTTTTTTTTATTTCATTAAGTTGGACTTATCTTTTCTCTGGTGCCTCCTTGATTAGCTTAACAATCAACCTTCTGAATTCTCTTTCTGGCAATTCAGGGATTTATTCTTGGTTTGGATCTATTGCTGGTGAGCTAGTGTGATCTTTTGGGTGCGTTAAAGAACTTGTTTGGTCATATTGCCTGAATTATTTTTCTGGTTCCTTCTCATTTGGATAGACTAGGACAGAGGGAAGATCTGGGACTCATGGGCTGCTGTTCAGATTCTTTTTTCCCATGGGGGTGCTTGCTTGATGTGGTGCTCTCCTTCTTCCCCTAAAGATGGGGCTTCCTGAGAATTGGTTGTATTTTTATTACGTGTGTTGGTTTTGTGTTGGTTGGCCTCTAGCCAGGAGGTGGCACTTCCAAGAATGCAACAGCTGTGGTAATGTAGGGAGAATACAACCTTGCCCTAGGATTACCTTTGGATAAGTTTTCAGATTTCTCAGGTGGTAGGCAGGGCCACAGAGCTCCAAAGAGATTATGTCCTTTGTCTTCAGCTACCAAGGTGGGAAGAGAAAGACCATCATGGTGGGGCAAGGCTAGGTGTGTCTGAGCTCAGACTGTCCTTGGGTGGGGCTTGCTGTGGCTGTTATGGGGGATGGGGGTGTGGTTCCCAGGCCAATGGAGTTAAGTTCCTGGCAGGATCATGGTTGCCTCTACTGCATCGCACAGGTTGCCAGGGAAGTGGGGGAAAGCCAGCAGACACAGGCCTTACCCAGCTCCCACACAGCCCATACCCCAAAAGGCTGGTCTCACTCCCACTGTGCTCCCCCAACAGCACCAAGTTTATTTCCAGGCAACTGGTAAGCAGGGCTGAGAACTTGGCCCAGGCTACATACAAGCATCCCAGCAGAGAAAGCAAGCGGACTCACAGTTCCTCAGCTGTCCCATGGAGCCTGCAATGGCAATCCACCTCCTTCAAAGGGTCTGTGAATTCTCTTGGCTTTTCTGGTATGTTCTTGTGGTAGTTCTTAGAGCAAAAGTTCACAATGTGAATTTCTACATACTGCTCTGTCTAAGTGGGAGTTGCAAGTTAGTCCTGTCTCCTGTCTGGCATTTTTCCCAAACTCCATTTTCTAATTTTCACTTGTTTAGCTGTAAAGAACATAGCATTTACAAAGACTAGGCTGTGTTCAATAATGAAGAGTTGGAGTATGGGCAGATTATAATAAAACTTAAGAACTTGAAAGAGCAATTTGTCTTGATAGAGGAAGAAATGATTTCTTAAAGGAAGTGAAGTGGCAGAGGAATATGAGAAATATCTATTCAGATCTTTTGTCTATTTTTAATTGTGTTATTTGTCTTTTTCAATATTGAGTTGTAGTTCCTTGTATATTCTAGATTCAAGTCCCTTATCAGATATGTGATCTGAAAGTATTTTCTTATTCTGTGGATTGTCTTTTCACTTTTTTAATAGTGTCCTTTGAATTATACAAGCTTTTAATTTTTTTTTTTTTTTTTTTTTGATGAAGTCTCACTCTGTTATGCCCAGGCTGGAGTTTAGTGGTACAATCTTGGCTCACTGCAACCTCTGTCTCCCAGGTTCAAGTGATTCTCCCACCTCAATCTTTCAAGTAGCTGGGATTACAGGTGCCCGCCACCACGCCTAGCTAATTTTTTGTATTTTTAGTAGAGACGAGGATTCACCATATTGGCCAGGCTGGTCTCGAACTCCCAAATTCAAGTGATCTGCCCTCCTCGGCCTCCCAAAGTGCTGGGATTACAGGCATGAGCCACCACACCTGGCCTAATTTTTATGAAGTCCAATTTATCTAATTTTTTTGGTTGGTCATCCTTTTAGTGTCATATGTAAGTTTTTTTTGCCAAAGCCGAGGTCATGCAAATGTTATCCCTATGTTTTCTTCTAAGAGTTTTACAGTTTTAGCTCTTAAATTTAGGTCTTTGACCCATTTTAAGTTAATTTCCTTATATGGTATGAAATAAGGGTCCCACTTCATTCTTTTGCATGCAAATATCCAGTTATTTCACCACCATTTCTTTCCCCCAATGAATGGCCTGACACCCTCATTGGAAATGAGTTGACCATAGAGGTATGGATTTAATTCTGAATTTTCAAAGTTATTCCATTAGTCTATATGTGTATTCTTATGCCAGTAATATAATATTTTGATATTGTTGTTTTGCAGTAAATTTTGAAATACAGCAGTGTAATTTCTTCTACTGTATTTTTCTGTATCAGGATTGCAACTAAAACAACATAAAAGTCCTTTGTAATAAATGTGACTTTTAGAATCATCTTGTGAATTTCTGCAAAGAAGTCAGCTGCAATTCTGAGAGGGATTATAGATCAGTTTGGAAAGTACTCCCAGCATTACAATGTTAAGTCTTTAGTTCTGTGAACACGGGATATTTTTCCATTTGTTTAGATTTTCTTTAATTTCTTTCAACAATGTTTTACAGTTTTCAGAGTATAAGTTTTCTCCTTTGATAAATTTACTACAAAATTTTTTCTTTTTGATACTGTTGTAAATAAAACTGTTTTTTACATTTTTATTTTAGATTCAGAGGATACATGTGCTTGTTTGTTACATGGGTACTATGTGCATAATGGTTGAGATTAGGCTTCTAGTATACTCATCATCAAAATATTGAACATTTTTCAACCCTCACCCTTCTCCCATGCTCCCTTCTTTTGTAGTCCCCAGTGTCTATTATCTCCACCTTTATGTCCATGTGCACTTATTGTTTAGCTCCCTCTTCTAAATGAGAACACGTGATATTTGATTTTCCACTTTTGAGTTAATTTACTTAGGATAATGGCCTCCAGCTCCATCTAGGTTGCTGCAAAGAACATGATTTTATTCTTTTTTATGGCTGAACAGTATTCCACTGTGTGTATGTATGTGTGTGTGTATATATATATAATATAAAGAAAATGTGGTAGGTATGTGTATAGAGAAAATGCGATAAGTGTCCACCAACCCTTGGTGAACACTTAGGTTGGTTCCATGACTTTGCTATTGTGAATAGTGCTGCGATGTACATATGAGTGCAGGTTATTTTGTATATAATGGATTATTTTTCTTTAGGTAGATACCCAGTAGTGGGATTGCTGAATCAAATGGTAGTTCTATTTTTACTTCTTTGGGATATTGCCATACTGTTTTCCATAGAGGTTGAACTAATTTACATTCCCTCCAACAGTGTATAAGCCTTCTCTTTACTCTGTATCCACAGTAACATATGTTGTTTTTTAACTTTGTAATAATAGCCACCCTGACTGATATAATATCTCATTGTGGTTTTAATTTGCATTTCTCTGATGATTAGTGATGTTCAGGATTTATTTTATATGTTTATTGGAATACTTAGTAATGAAATCAAATCAGTAATAAAAAATCCCCAACAACAACAAAGTAGACCAGGACCAGACAGATACATGGCCAAATTTTACCAGACATGCAAAGAGCTACTCCCAGTCTTACTGAAACTATTCCAAAAAATTAAGGAGTAGGGATGTCTCCCTAACTCATTCTATAAATCCAGTGTCAGCCTGATATAAAAAATCAGATAAGGACACAGGAAAAGAAATCTGGGGGGAGGAGCCAAGATGGCCGAATAGGAACAGCTCTCGTCTACAGCTCCCAGCGTGAGCGATGCAGAAACTGGGTGATTTCTGCATTTCCATCTGAGGTACCGGGTTCATCTCACTAGGGAGTGCCAGACAGTGGGCACAGGTCAGTGGGTGCGCACACCGTGTGCGAGCCAAAGAAGGGCAAGGCATTGCCTCACTCGGGAAGCGCAAGGGGTCAGGGAGTTCCCTCTCCTAGTCAAAGAAAGGGGTGACAGACGGCACCTGGAAAATCGGGTCACTCCCACACGAATACTGCGCTTTTCTGATGGGCTTAAAAAATGGCGCACCAGGAAATTATATCCTGCACCTGGCTCAGAGGGTCCTATGCCCACGGAGTCTCACTGATTGCTAGCACAGCAGTCTGAGATCAAACTGCAAAGTGGCAGCGAGGCTGGGGGAGGGGCGCCCACCATTGCCCAGGCTTGCTTAGGTAAACAAAGCAGCTGGGAAGCTCGAACTGGGTGGAGCCCACCACAGCTCAAGAAGGCCTGCCTGCCTCTGTAGGCTCCACCTCTGGGGGCAGGGCACAGACAAGCAAAAAGGGAGCAGTAACCTCTGCAGACTTAACTGTCCCAGTCTGACAGCTTTGAGGAGAGCAGTGGTTCTCCCAGCATGCAGCTGGAGATCTGAGAACGAGCAGACTGCCTCCTCAAGTGGGTTCCTGACCCCTGACCCCCGAGCAGCCTAACTGGGAGGCAGCTGCCAGCAGGGGCAGACTGACACCTCACACGGCTGGGTACTCCAACAGACCTGCAGCTGAGGGTCCTGTCTGTTAGAAGGAAAACTAACAAACAGAAAGGACATCCACATAAAAAACCCATCTGTACATCACCATCATCAAAGACCAAAAGTAGATAAAACCACAAAGATGGGGAAAAAACAACAAAAAAACTGGAAACTCTAAAAAGCAGAGTGCCTCTCCTCCTCCAAAGGAACGTAGTTCCTCACCAGCAACAGAACAAAGCTGGATGGAGAATGACTTTGTCGAGCTGAGAGAAGGCTTCAGATGATCAAATTACTCCAAGCTATGGGAGGATATTCAAACCAAAGGCAAAGAAGTTGAAAACTTTGAAAAAAATTTAGAAGAATGTATAACTAGAATAACCAATACAGAGAAGTATTTAAAGTACTGAAAGGTTTCCATCAGGAGCTGAAAACCAAGGCTCGAGAACTACGTGAAGAATGCAGAAGCCTCAGGATCTGATGCAATCAACTGGAAGAAAGCATATCAGTGATGGAAGATGAAATGAATGAAATGAAGTGAGAAGGGAAGTTTAGAGAAAAAAGAATAAAAAGAAATGAGCAAAGCCTCCAAGAAATATGGGACTATGTGAAAAGACCAAATCCACGTTTGATTGGTGTACCTGAAAGTGACGGGGAGAATGGAACCAAGTTGGAAAACACTCTGCAGGATATTATCCAGGAGAATTTCCCCAATCTAGCAAGGCAGGCCAACATTCAGATTCAGGAAATACAGAGAATGCCACAAAGATACTCCTTGAGAAGAGTAACTCCAAGACACATAATTGTCAGATTCATCAAAGTTGAAATGAAGGAAAAAATGTTAAGGGCAGCCAGAGAGAAAGGTCGGGTTACCCTCAAAGGGAAGCCCATCAGACTAACAGCTGATCTCTCGGCAGAAACTCTACAAGCCAGAAGAGAGTGGGGGCCAATATTCAACATTCTTAAAGAAAAGAATTTTCAACCCAGAATTTCATATCCAGCCAAACTAAGCTTCATAAGTGAAGGGGAAATAAAATCCTTTACAGACAAGCAAATGCTGAAAGATTTTGTCACCACCAGGCCTGCCCTAAAAGAGCTCCTGAAGGAAGCGCTAAACATGGAAAGGAACAACCGGTACCAGCCGCTGCAAAATCATGCCAAAATGTAAAGACCATCGAGACTGCATCAACTAGTGAGCAAAATAACCAGCTAACATCATAATGACAGGATCAAATTCACACATAACAATATTAACTTTAAATGTAAATGGACTAAATGCTCCAATCAAAAGACACAGACTGGCAAATTGGATAAAGAGTCAAGACCCATCAGTGTGCTGTATTCAGGAAACCCATCTCACATGCAGAGACACACATAGGCTCAAAATAAAAGGATGGAGGAAGATCTACCAAGGAAATGGAAAGCAAAAAAAGGCAGGGGTTGCAATCCTAGTCTCTGATAAAACAGACTTTAAACCAACAAAGATCAAAAGAGACAAAGAAGGCCATTACATAATTGTAAAGGGATCAATTCAACAAGAAGAGCTAACTATCCTAAATCTATATGCACCCAATACAGGAGCACCCAGATTCATAAACCAAGTCCTGAGTGACCTACAAAGAGACTTAGACTCCCACACATTAATAATGGGAGACTTTAACACCCCACTGTCAACATTAGACAGATCCACAAGACAGAAAGTCAACAAGGATACCCAGGAATTGAACTCAACTCTGCACCAAGTGGACCTGATAGATATCTACAGAACTCTCCACCCCAAATCAACAGAATATACATTTTTTTCAGCACCACACCACACCTATTCCAAAATTGACCACTTACTTGGAAGTAAAGCTCTCCTCAATAAATGTAAAAGAACAGAAATTATAACAAACTATCTCTCAGATCACAGTGCAATCAAGCTAGAACTCAGGATTAAGAATCTCACTCAAAACCGCTCAACTACATGGAAACTGAACAACCTGCTCCTGAATGACTACTGGGTACATAACGAAATGAAGACAGAAATAAAGATGTTCTTTGAAACCAAGGAGAGCAAAGACACAACATACCAGAATCTCTGGGACACATTCAAAGCAGTGTGTAGAGGGAAATTTGTAGCACTAAATGCCCACAAGAGAAAGCAGGAAAGATCTAAAATTGACACCCTAACATCACAATTAAAAGAACTAGAAAAGCAAGAGCAAACACATTCAAAAGCTAGCAGAAGGCAAGAAATAACTAAAATCAGAGCAGAACTGAAGGAAATAGAGACACAAAAAACCCTTAAAAAAATTAATGAATCTAGGAGCTGGTTTTTTGAAAGGATCAACAAAATTGATAGACCGCTAGCAAGATTAATAAAGAAAAAGAGAGAGAAGAATCAAATAGACGCAATAAAAAATGACAAAGGGGATATCACCACTGATCCCACAGAAATACAAACTACCATCAGAGAATACTACAAACACCTCTACACAAATAAACTAGAAAATCTAGAAGAAATGGATAAATTCCTCGACACATACACTCTCCCAAGACTAAACCAGGAAGAAGTTGAATCTCTGAATAGATCAATAACAGGAGCTGAAATTGTGGCAATAATCAATAGCTTACCAACCAAAAAGAGTCCAGGACCAGATGGATTTACAGCTGAATCCTACCAGAGGTACAAGGAGGAACTGGTACCATTCCTTCTGAAACTATTCCAATCAATAGAAAAAGAAGGAATCCTCCCTAACTCATTTTATGAGGTCCGCATCATCCGGATACCAAAGCCTGGCAGAGACAAAACCAAAAAAGAGAATTTTAGACCAATATCCTTGATGAACATTGATGCAAAAATCCTCAATAAAGTACTGGCAAACCAAATCCAGCAGCACATCAAAAAGCTTATCCACCCTGATCAAGTGGGCTTCATCCCTGGGATGCAAGGCTGGTTCAATATATGCAACCCAATAAATGTAATCCAGCATATAAACAGAACCAAAGACAAAAACCACATGATTATTTCAATAGATGCAGAAAAGGCCTTTGACAAAATTCAATAACCCTTCATGCTAAAAACTCTCAATAAATTAGGTATTGATGGGATGTATCTCAAAATAATAAGAGCTATCTATGACAAACCCACAGCCAATATCATACTGAATGGGCAAAAACTAGAAGCATTCCCTTTGAAAACTGGCACAGGACAGGGATGCCCTCTCTCACCACTCCTATTCAACATAGTGTTGGAAGTTCTGGGCAGGGCAATTAGGCAGGAGAAGGAAATAAAGGGTATTCAATTAGGAAAAAAGGAAGTCAAATTGTCCCTGTTTGCAGACGACATGATTGTATATCTAGAAAACCCCATTGTCTCAGCCCAAAATCTCCTTAAGCTGATAAGCAACTTCAGCAAAGTCTCAGGATACAAAATCAATGTACAAAAATCACAAGCGTTCTTACACACCAACAACAGACAAACAGAGAGCCAAATCATGAGTGAACTCCCATTCACAATTGCTTCAAAGAGAATAAAATACCTAGGAATCCAATATACAAGGGACGTGACGGACCTCTTCAAGGAGAACTACAAACCACTGCTCAATGAAAGAAAAGAGGATACAAACAAATGGAAGAACATTCCATGCTCATGGGTAGGAAGAATCAATATCGTGAAAATGGCCATACTGCCCAAGGTAATTTACGGATTCAATGCCATCCCCATCAAACTACCACTGACTTTCTTCACAGAATTGGAAAAAACTACTTTAAAGTTCATATGGAACCAAAAAAGAGCCCGCATTGCCAAGTCAATCCTAAGCCAAAAGAACAAAGCTGGAGGCATCACACTACCTGACTTCA
This sequence comes from Pongo pygmaeus, assembly GCF_028885625.2. Classification (NCBI taxonomy): domain Eukaryota; kingdom Metazoa; phylum Chordata; class Mammalia; order Primates; family Hominidae; genus Pongo; species Pongo pygmaeus. The sequence goes on from NC_072378.2 coordinate 79,910,062, forward strand.
AACTATACTACAAGGCTAAAGTAACCAAAACAGCATAGTACTGGTACCAAAACAGCGACATAGATCAATGGAACAGAACAGAGCCCTTAGAAATGATGCCACATATCTACAACTATCTGATCTTTGACAAACCTGACAAAAACAAGCAATGGGGAAAGGATTCCCTATTTAATAAATGGTGCTGGGAAAACTGGCTAGCCATATGTAGAAAGCCGAAACTGGATCCCTTCCTTACACCTTATACAAAAATTAATTCAAGATGGATTAAAGACTTAAATGTTAGACCTAAAACCATCAAAACCCTAGAAGAAAACCTAGGCATTACCATTCAGGACATAGGGATGGACAAAGACTTCATGTCTAAAACACCAAAAGCAATGGCAACTAAAGCCAAAATTGACAAATGGGATCTCATTAAACTAAAGAGCTTCTGCACAGCAAAAGAAACTACCATCAGAGTGAACAGGCAACCTACAAAATGGGAGAAAATTTTCACAACCTACTCATCTGACAAAGGGCTAATATCCAGAATCTACAATGAACTCCAACAAATTTACAAGAAAAAAACAAACAACCCCATCAAAAAGTGGGCGAAGGACATGAACAGACACTTCTCAAAAGAAGACATTTATGCAGCCAAAAAACACATGAAAAAATGCTCACCATCACTGGCCATCAGAGAAATGCAAATCAAAACCACAATGAGATACCGTCTCACACCAGTTGGAATGGCAATCATTAAAAAGTCAGGAAACAACAGGTGCTGGAGAGGATGTGGAGAAATAGGAACACTTTTACACTGTTGGTGGGAATGTAAACTAGTTCAACCATTGTGGAAGTCAGTGTGGCGATTCCTCAGGGATCTAGAACTAGAAATACCATTTGACCTAGCCATCCCATTACTGGGTATATACCCAAAGGACTATAAATCATGCTGCTATAAAGACACATGCACACGTATGTTTATTGCGGCATTATTCATAATAGCAAAGACTTGGAACCAACCCAAATGTCCAACAATGATAGACTGGATTAAGAAAATGTGTCACATATACACCATGGAATACTATGCAGCCATAAAAAATGATGACTTCATGTCCTTTGTAGGGACATGGATGAAATTGGAAATCATCATTCTCAGTAAACTATCACAAGAACAAAAACCAAACACCGCATATTCTCACTCATAGGTGGGAACTGAAGAATGAGAACACATGGAGACAGGAAGGGGAACATCACACTCTGGGGACTGTTGTGGGGTGGGGGGAGGGGGAAGGGATAGCATTGGGAGATATACCTAATGCTAGATGACGAGTTAGTGGGTGCAGCGCACCAGCATGGCACATGTATACATATGTAACTAACCTGCACATTGCACACATGTACCCTAAAACCTAAAGTATAATAAATAAATAAATAAATAAAAAAGAAAAGAAATCTACAAGCCAATATTCCTGAAAAATGCAGAAGCAAATATCCTCAACAAAATATTATCAAACTGAATCCAACAGAACATAAAAAAAAATCCATCAAAATCACGTGGGCTTTATTTCAGGGAGGCAAGGATGATTCAACATATGCAAATTAATAAACACGATTCACCATATAAACAGAACAAAGAACCAAAACTTTATGATCTTCTCAGTAGATGTAAAATAAGTATTTGATTAAATGCAACATAACATCACTTCATGATTTTAACAAACCCTCAACAAACTAGGCATAAATGGAACATATCTCAAAATAATAAGAGACATATATGACAACCCCATAGTCAACATCATACTGAATGAGGAAAAGTTGAAAGCATTTCACTTCAGGTCTAGAACAAGATAAGGTTGTCCACTCTGATCACTCTTATTCAACATAGTACTGGTAGCCCAAGCCAGAACAATGAGGCAAGAAAAGAAATAAAAGACATCCAAATTAGAAAAGAGGATGTCCAATTATCTCTGTTTGCTGATGACACAACAATATACTTAGAAAACAGTAAAGGCTCCTCCAGAAGACTTCTAGAGTTAATAAGCAACTTCTGTAAAGTCTCAGGATACAAAATCAATTTACAAAAATTAGTAGCATTTATATACACCAATAATGTTCAAAGTGAGAACCAAATTAAGAACTCAATCTATTTACAGTAGTCACACAAAAAAGTTAAACGCTTAGGAATACATTTAACAAAGATCTGTACAATAGAAACTACAAAACACTGATGAAATAAATTGTAGCTGGCCCAATAAAATAGAAAAATACCCCATGCTCATGGATTAGAAGAATCAATATTATTAAAATGGCAATATTGCCCAAAGCAATCTACAGATTCAATGCAGTTCCTATCAAATTACCAATGTCTTTTTTCACAGAATTAGAAAAACAACCCTAAAATTCATATGGAACAACAACAAAAAGCCCAAATAGCCAAAGCACTCCTAAGCAGAAAGAAGAAATCTGGAGGCATCACATTGCCTAACTTCAAATTATATTACAAGGCCATACTAATAAAAACTGCATGGTACTGGCACAAAAATGGTACATGGATCAGTGAAATGAAACAGAGAACTGAGAAATAAAGTCATATACCCATAACCAATGGATCTTTGATAAAGTTTACAAAAATAAACAATGGGGAAAGGACATCTTTTTCAATAAATGATGTTGGAAAAACTGGCTAGCTATCTGTGGAAGGACAAAGCTGGATTCCTCTCTCTTACTATATAAAAAAATTAACTCAAGATGGATTAAAGACCTAAACATAAGACTAGAAACTATAAAAATTCTAGAAGAACATCTAGAAAAAACTCTTCTGGATATTGTTCTAAGGAAAGAATTTATGATGAAACCCAAAAGCACAAGCAACAAAAGCAAAAATAAACAAAGAGACTTAATTAAACTAAAATGCTCCTGCACAGCAAAAGACATAATCAACAGAATAATCAGACAACCCACAGAATGGGAGAAGATATTTGCAAATTATTCCTCTGACAAAGGACTTATATCCAGAATCTACAAGTAGCTCAAACAAGTCAACAAGAAAAAACAAACAACCCCACTAAAAACTGGGCAAAGGAGATGAACAGATGTTTCTCAAACAAAGAAGTACAAACAGCCAAGAACTCTTTTCTTAATTTCATGTTCAGATTTTTTGTTGCAAGAATATAGAAACACAATTTTTAAATATTAATCTTGTATCCTGCAAACTTGCTGAAGACATTTATTAGTTCTAATAATTTTTTAGTGGATTCCTTAGGATTCTCTATAGAAGATCATGTCATCTGTGAAGAGAGGGGATTTTAATTATTTCTTTCACATCTGTATCAGGGAAACAGTATTCATATCTTATGTCTGGAAGGTAGGTATATAATTCAGACATATAAAATGATCAGGTATTATTTTGCTGCCTTTCTTAGATGCTTTCTAATCTCCTTTTACCTTATTTGTATGGCCTGTTTAGAGATGCCTGCATTTGTGATATTCACTGTTATTCTCACATTTTTTTTTTTTGAACAAAGGTATACCCTCCTATACCAGATAGGCCTCATTCCATAAATCTCAATGACACCTCTGAGAATAGAACTGCCAAAAGTTCTATATGCTAACATATTTTGAAACTTCTGACCCAAAATGTGGATCATGCTGGGTCTCAATATATTTAGTTCCTTCCTCCCTGTGTGGAGATTAAATATATTTTGCCTTTTGTACCCAATCGATAAAGCCATAAGCAGAAGAAAATTTTACACCTTGCATTATTTCTCACTTTCTGTTATTTAACAGTGACACAGTTTTTGTTTTTCATTATTCTGCAAGTCCATCACATTTTAATATTAAAGTCAGGTGATGAGGTCAGCAGGTTTTCCAACAAAAATGTTTTCCTTTATCTGCATTGAGACATCGTGTGTCATTTTTCAGTAGCATATTTGTTACTTTTAAAAGATATTTTATTAAATTATGCTTCTTGTGGTTATGTTTTATAACACAATATTTTAAAATAAATTCTGCATTACTTTTCTGTGAAGGACATTTCTAACTACCAGCCACAATGTTTCTTTTTTATTTCACAGGGATGCAAACTGGTGAGCTGTTAATTCCTATAGCATCTACTTTATTAACAACCCTAAAATATAATAGCTCTGTTCTTAAAAAGGGTGTTTGATGTTCTGAATATTCAGTGTAATCCTCTGAGGCATGAAGAAATTCCTAAAAACTGATTAAACAAGGTAAACATGTTATATGAAAGTTTTCTACATGTCATTTGTTAAATTTTTATTAAATACAATGTAATTTCTGGTAAATTGGAACCCAGGTAGTAAAAAGCCTATTTAATAGCCAATACTTTGATTTTGATGATAATGATGACATATTCTGGGAAGAGGAAGCAGATGTTGAAAATGTTTACCATCATTCTTGATGCATCCGTCTTTGACAATTATGGACTACAGATTGAACAATATCTCTTTTTCATTCCTCTCAACCATCAAGTCAGTTTAATAAGATGTGGAAGATCTAGTATTAGTTTGTAATATCCATGGTTTTGGAAATTGTGAGACAAAAATTTTTGTTTATAAATTTTGGTCCTGATAGAGTTGTGTAAGAAAGTTACTAAAATAGCATTGAAATAACAAATGACATTTGAAGCCCCTTCTCATTCAGAGAGCCTATGATTCTAATTGTATGGAGCCAAAGGTTATCTTCACTAGATTCTAGATATACTTTCTTGTCATTATTAACATCTAATTTATTCATAAATTTTACTGAAAACCCCTGTGTAAAACATGTTATGTGACATCAGTTAGATGTTCATTCCTTGGGTTTGCATTGGACCTCCATAGTTGCTTCAGTTCAGCATTCAACTTTGTGCCCTAACCTGCACCTCCTATAACTACCCTAATGTTCATTGCACTCTGCAGGGGACTGATTATGTTATTCCCAATTCTCTCTTTTCTCCCACACTTCCCTGGAAGTCTTCCCTGTCTTGAAATATATATATATATTCATTTCCATTTGAAATAGTCCTTCACTTGAAAAGAAATCCAAAGAACCAATGTGCCAATAAATGAAATATAATCAAAGCATTCTTACTAATAAAATTGCATTATTACATTTTCTTTGTTCATGAGTTTATATTGCCTGTTTTTATTTGTAGCAGTTAGCAAATTCTTTTCTTCAATATTATGACTCATTTCAGTCATTTGTTATCTTTGCATTTATGGTTACTGCATTAGGAAGCTTTTGCTAAGTCATACTGTGAACATATATAACCACTGAAATCACAGTGGCCGGTAATAACCAGCCTTTATTTCTCTCTCATGTACATGTTGGCTGAAGACCAGCTTTGGTTCGGTTCCATGTGTTCTGCATTTTGGGATCAGGCTGAAGGAAAAGCTCCTATTTTGGTCTTGTGGCAGGGGGAAAAGAGCAATGTAAAGGCAAGTTTTAGCCAACTTGACATACTAAAAATGTCATCTTTTTTACTTAGGGTTGCATATCTTCGATTTAATATGTGATCAACTATTTCCCATATGTTCTGTTTTCTTTTTTCTGTAGTAAATTGTTTTTTTCTTGTTCTTTACCATATTATCTAAAGAATGTTAAATATTTATTTTACTGATTTATGAGTTACTGACATATAAGAATATTAGCACCGTTCTATAATTTTTAAAAACATTTTTCTAGTCTTTTTTGCCATTCAATTTATAATTTTTTAAATGCATAGAAAACAATTTTTAATGTAGCCAATTACATAAATAAAATTTTAAGACTTTTTCAAATGACTATAACTATATAGTTTAAGTGATCCTGTGCATAACCAAATCAGTTAGCTTACCAATAATTTTCGAATATTTCCTAGCTTCAAATTTTACATTTAAATATTCAATTTATTTAAAATGCGTCTTTATAGTGTGAGATAAAAATCCAAGTTCTTTTTTTTCAAAACATCCAATCTCTTGTCTCTTTAGAAAAGTAATGTTTTTTTAATCAGTAGTACATTCATATGGTTCAAAATACAAAAAGCATAAAATTGCAGTATCTTTCCTACTCTGACCCACATCACGTAACAATAAAAGGAGCTAGTCTTGTGGCATATTCTCTTCCCCATTCCCAGTTTTTCTAAATACAATATGGGTTTAACATACAGTTAATTGTGTTTTTTATATACATTCTATCTTATAATTATTTTTCTATGTTTAGTTGAATAAGAAAATAGATATTAAACAATTATTGAGAAAATCATATTTTATCTGCCAATACTTTTAAACCACCATTACACATGAGCTCTTAATTTTACTCTCAAATTAGTTAGAATAAATTTTCACATAGTTTTTTTCCCCCAAGAAGTTAACATAGAAGGAGTGATGGTTAATACTGAGTGTCAGCTTGATTGGATTGAAGGATACAAACTATTAATCCTGGGTGTGTCTGTGAGGGTGTTGTCAAAGGAGATTAACATTTGAGTCAGTGGGCTGGGAAAGGCAGACTCATCCTTAATTGGGTGGGTACCATCTAATCAGCTGCCAGCGAATATAAAGCAGGAAAAAATATGAAAAGGAGAGACTGGCCTAGCCTCCCAGCCCACGGGTTTCTCCCGTGCTGGATGCTTCCTGCCCTCGAATGTCAGACTCCCGATCTTCTTCTCCTTTTTTTTTTTTGTTTTGTTGTTGTTGTTGTTTTCTGAGTTGGAGTTTCACTCTGTCACCCAGGCTGGAGTGCAACGGTGCGATCTCGGCACACTCCAACCTCTACCTCCCAGGTTCAAGCAATTCTCCTGACTCAGCCTCATGAGTAGGTGGGACTACAGGCCCCTGCCATAACGCCTGGCTAACTTTTGTATTTTTAGTAGAGATGGAGTTTCACCATGCTGGCCAGGCTGCTCTGGAACTCCTGACCTTGTGATCCACCCGCCTTGGCCTCCCAAAGTGGTGGGATTACAGGTGTGAGCCACCATGCCTGGCCCAGTTCTTCAGTTTTGAGACTTGGACTGGCTCTCCTTGCTCCTGAAGCTTGCAGAGAGCCTATTGTGGGACCTTGTGATCATGTAAGTCAATACTCAATAAATTCCTCTTTATATATATCTTATTAGTTCTGTCCCTCTGGAGAACCCTGACTAATACAGATTTTGCTACCAGGAGTGGTTCTAGAGGAACAAAATATTAAGGATGAACTTCTTTTGTTGGTTTTGGGATTTCTGTAGTTGGCTACTTAATATGATTAGACCCCAAAATGCTTAGGACTATACTTCTAATAGTATGGAGAACACTGATAGTCCTTGCTGTGAACAAGGAACTGATAGTCCTTGTTTAGAGAGTTATGCAAAATAAATGCATTTGACACTGCTGGTTCACTGCTCATGAGGGGCAAGGAGTTCAGTGATTTTATACATAATATCTTTGACCATGTGAGGAGAACCGAGGACATAATGAAGCTGGATAGTTGCTCCTAAGTTCAATGGACGAAGTGATGAAAGAAAGTGATGAACTCAGGGATTCTGTCTCCCAGCTTCAGAAGCAGATACTGAATATCAAATCTGCTAAGATTGCCCTGAGTGAGAGTCTTATCTCCCATGGAGAAAGAGCTGAAATTGTGAAAAAACAGACACAAGCTCTTATCATGTGAGTGGCTGACCTGCAACTAAAAGTGCTTGCACAGCGTCGCCAAGTGTCTACTGTTAGAGTGAGAGCACTGATTGGAAAATAATGGGACCCTGCAACTTGGAATGCAGATGTGTGGGAGGACCCTGATGAAGCTGGGGACACTGAGTTTGTAAACTCTAATGAACCTTTTTTGCCAGAAGAAACAGCTTCCCCATTCCCAGTAGCAGCAACATCCCCTCCCCAGCCCATGATTCCATCAGCCTTTCCACCTTTGTCTGAGGAGATAATCCCTGCACTGCCTGAGGTAACAGTGATGGCCTCTCCTGAGGCAGTTGCCAGGCAAAATAATGTTGGTTCTCCTCGGGAGCCACCCTCTACACCTCTATTTGCTTCTAGACCTATAATTAGACTAAAGTCCTGGTGGGCCTCTAGAAGTGAGGTTGATAGTGTGACCCATGAGGAGGTGCACAACACTGGAAAAGAACTATTTGAGTTTTCGAATTTATATAAACAGGAATCTGGAGAACAGGCATGGGAATGGATATTAAGGGTATGGGATAATGGTGGAAGCAACATAGAGTTGGATCAGGCTGAATTTATTGATCTGGGCCCACTAAGTAGGGAATCTGCATTTAATGTTGCAGCTTGGGGAATTAAAAAAGTTTCTAATAGTTTATTTGCTCAGTTAGCTGAAATGTGGATTAAAAGATGGCCCACTGTGAGTAAGCTAGAAATGCCTGATCTCCCTTGGTTTAATGTAGAGGAAGGGATCCAAAGGTTTAAGGGGATTGGGATGGTGGAGTGGATTAGTCACTTTAGACAGACTCATCCCAGCTGGAAGGGACCAATGCCTTGTGCAATAGATTTGTGAGAGCAGCACCTGCACCTTTGAAAAGCCCTGTAATTGCTTTTCTCTAGATGTCAGATCTAATGGTGGGAACTGCAGTCACTTAAATACAAAATTTAAATCCATGCCTATATTTGTTGCAGCACTATTTACAATAGCAAGGTATGAAATCAACTTAAGTGCCCATCAATGGTAGACTGGATAAAGAAAATGTAGTACATATATATCATGGAATACTCTACAGGTATAAAAAGAATGAGATCATGTTCTTTGCAGGAATATAGATGGGGCTGGTTGCCTTTATCCTTAGCCAACTGATGCCTTGCAAAATAGATTTGTGAGGGCAGCACCTGCACCTTTGAAGAGCCCTGTAATTGCTCTTCTCTGGATGTCAGATCTAATGGTGGGAACTGTAGTCACTCAACTACAAAATTTAAATACAATGGGAATAATTGAATCCTGATGTGGCAGGGGCCAAGTGGTGGCACTCAACCATCAAAGGCAATGTAGGCATAGCTACTGTGATTGACAGCAGAGGCAAAGCGGCAATCAGAATAGTAGGACTTTTGTAGAGCTCTGGCAGGCTAATTAATCATGGTATTCCTAGAAGTGAAATTGATAGGAAGCCTATTGCATTCCTTCTTAATTTATACAAGCAGAAAACTTCTAGGTTGAATGGACAAAAGACTAATTTGAATTATAAAAACAGAGAATCACAGCTCCTCAATCAATTTCCAGACTTGAGACAGTTTACAGACCCAGAACCCCTTGAATGAATGGGAGGAGGGGTCCACTAAAGGACCCCACTACATTACCGACAATTTATGCAGTGAATCTTTCTCCCATCCTCCCCCAAGGAGACATCCAGCCTTTTACCAGGGTAACTGTGCATTGGGTAAAGGGAAATGATTAGACATTTCAGAGACTACTGGACATGCTCAGAGCTGACATTGATTCCAGGGGACCCAAAACCTCATTGTGGTCCTCCAGTTAAAGTAGAGGCTTATGGAGGTCAGGTAATTAATGGGGTTTTAGCTCAGCTCTGACTTACAGTGGGTCCAGTGGGTTCCTGGACTCATCCTGTGGTCGTTTCCCCAGTGTCAGAATGCATAAATGGCATAGACATATTTAACAGCTGGCAGAACCTCCACATTGGCTCCCTGACTGGCAGAGTGAGGGTTATTATGGTGGGAAAGGCTAAATAGACACCATTAGAGTTGCCTCTACCTAGAAAAAATAGCAAATCAAAAACAATATCACATCCCTGGAGGGATTGCAGAGATTAGTGCCACCATCAAGGACTTGAAAGATGCAGGGTTGGTGATTCCCACCACATCCCTGTTCTACTCTCCCATTTGGCCTGTGCATAAGACAGATGGATTTTGGAGAATGATAGTGGATTATCATAAGCTTAACCAAGTGGTGACTCCAATTGCAGCTGCTGTACCAGATGTGGTTTCATTGCTTGAGCAAATTAACATATCCCCTGTTACCTGGTATGCAGCCATTGACTTGGCAAATGCCTTTTTCTCCACTCCTGTCCATTAGGCCCACCAGGAGCAATTTGCCTTTAGCTGGCAAGGCCAGCAATATACCATTACTGTCCTACCTCAAGGGTATATCAACTGTCCGACTTTGTGTCGTAATCTTATTTGGAGAGACCTTGATCGCTTTTCACTTCTGCAAGATATCATACTGGTCCATTACATTGAAGACATTGTGCTGACTGGATCCAGTGAGTAAGAAGTAGCAAACACACTGGACTTATTGGTGAGACATTTGCATGCCAGAGGATGGGAAATAAATCCAACTAAAATTCAGGGACTTCTACCTCAGTAAAATTTCTAGGGGGTCCAGTGGTGTGGGGTTTGTCAAGATATTCCTTCTAAGGTGAAGCATAAGTTGCTGCATTAGGCCCCTCTTACAACAAAGAGAGAGGCACAATGCCTAGTGGGCCTATCTGGATTTGGGAGGCAACACATTTCTCATTTGAGTGTGTTACTCTGGCCCATTTATCGAGTGACCTGAAAGGCTGCCAGTTTTGAGTGGGGTCCAGAACTGGAGGAGGCTCTGAAACAGGTCCAGGCTGCTGTGAAAGCTTCTCTGCCACTTGGGCCATATGATCCAGTGGATCCAGTGATGTTTGAGATGTCAGTGGCAGATATGGATGCTGTTTGGGGCCTTTGGCAGGCCTCCATAGGTCACAGAGGAGACCTCTAGGATTTTGGACCTAGACCCTGCCATTATCTGCAGATAACTACTCTCCTTTTGAGAGACAGCTCCTGGCTTATTACTGAGCTTTTGGAAACTGAACATTTGACTATGGGTCATCAAGTCTCCATGTGACCTGAACTGCCTATCATGAACGGAGTGCTTTCTGACCCTTCTAGCCATAAAGTGGGGTATGCACAGCAGGATTTCATTATCAAATGCAAGTAGTATATACGTGATTGAGATCGAGCAGCTCCTGAAGGCATTAGTAAGTTACATGAGGAAGTGGCTCAAATGCCCATGATTTCCTCTCCTGCCACCCTGCCTTCTCTCTCTCAGCATGCCCTAATGACCTCATGGGGAGTTCCTATAAGTTGACAGAGGAATAGAATTCTAGGGCATGGTTCACAGATGATTCTGCACGATATGCAGGCACCAGCTGAAAGTGGACAGCTGCAGCACTACAGCCCCTTTTTAGGACATCCCTGAAGGACAGCAGTGAAGAGAAATCTTCCCAGTGGGCAGAACTTTGAGCAGTGAACCCAGTTGTGGACTTTGCATGGAAGGAGAAATGGCAAGATGTGTGATTATATACTGATTCATGGGCTGTAGCCAATGGTTTCACTGGCTGGTCAGGGACTTGGAAGAAGCATGACTGGAAAATTGGTGACAAAGAAATTTGGGGAAGTGATATGTGGATGGAAACCTCTCTGAGTGGCCAAAAACTGTGAAGGTATTTGTATCCCATGTGAGTGCTCACCAATGTGACCTCAGTAGAGGAAGGTTTTAGTAATCAAGTAGATAGGATGACCCATTCTGTGGACACCACTCAGCTCTTTCCCCAGACACCCCTGTTATCACCTAATGGGCCCATGAACAAAATGCCCATGGTGGCAGGGATGGAGGTTACACATGGGCTCAGCAACATTGACTTCCACTCACCAAGGCTGACCTGGCTATGGCCACTGCTGAGTGCCCAATTTGCCAGCAGCAGAGACCAACACTGAGCCCTTGATATGGCACCATTCCTCGAGGTGATCAGTCAGCTACCTGGTGGCAAGTTGATTGTTTTGGACCTTGTCCATCATGGAAAGGGCAGAGGTTTGTCCTCCCTGGAATAGAAATTTACTTCAGATATGGGTTTGCCTATTCTGCATACAGTGCTTCTGCCAAGACTACCATCTGTGGACTCATGAAATGCTTTATCCACCATCATGGTGTTCCATACAGTATTGCCTTTGACCAAGGCACTCACTTTACAGCTAAAGAAGTGCAGCAGTGGGCTTATGCTTATGGAATTCACTGGTTTTACCATGTCCCCATTATCCTAAAGCAGCTGGATTTGTAGAATGGTGGAATGGCCTTTTGAAGTCACAATTACAATGCCAACTAGGTGACAATACTATGCAGGGCTGGGGCAGAGTTCTCCAGAAGGTCGTGTATGTTCTGAATCAGCAACCAATATATAGTACTCTTTCCCCTATAACCAGGATTCACAGGTCCAGGAATCAAGGGGTGGATGTGGCACCACTCACCATCACCCCTAGTGATCCAGTAGCAAAATTTTTGCTTCCTGTTCCCGTGACATTGTGTTCTGCTGGCCTAGAGGTCTTAGTTCCAGAGGGAGGAATGCTGCCACCAGGAGACACAACAATCCCATTAAAATGGAAGTTAAGATTGCAACCTGGGCACTTTGGGCTCCTCTTACTTTTAAGTCAACAGACTAACAAGGGAGTTACAGTGTTGGCTGGGGTGATTGACCCAGACTAACAAGATGAAATCAGTCTATTACTCCACAACAGAGGTAAGGAAGAGTATGCATGGAATACAGGAGATCCATTAGGACATCTCTTACTATTACCATGCCCTGTGATTAAGGTCAATGGGAAGCTACAACAGCCCAATCCAGGCAGGACTACAAATGGCCCAGATACTTTAGGAATGAAGGTTTGGGTCACTCCACCAGGAAAAAAAACTCGACCTACTGAGGTGCTTGCTGAAGGCAAAGGGAATACAGAATGGGTAGTAGCAAAAGGTAGTCATCAATACCAGCTATGACCATGTGACCAGATGGCAGAAACAGGGACCGTAATTGTCATGAGTATTTCCTCCTTCTTTTGTTAAAAACATGTTTGTGCATGTATACACTTGTGCTAAGAAAATATCTACATTTTACTTCCTTTTTCCTTTATCATGTGACATAAGATTTATTGACTTCATTTCAGCATTTGAGTATTAACTTTATGTAATAGCATTTGGGTTGGGGATTGGTGCGTTTCTGGTTGTATGGAGGATAGTGGTATTATGTTAGGCACAATTATGACCTTACTATTGTCTTTATTTGAAGATTATGTTATGATCTCGGGAGATGTGTATAGGTTCAAGTTGAAAAGGGGTGGACTTATGAGGGTTAATACTAAGTGTCAATGTGATTGGATTAAAGGATACAAAGTATTAATCCTGGGTGTGTCTATGAGGGTGTTGCCAAAGGAGATTAACATTTGAGTCAGTGGACTGGGAAAGGTAGACCCACCCTTAATCTGGTGGGCGCCATCCAATCAGCTGGCAGCAAATATAAAGCAGGCAGAAAAACGTGAAAAGGAGAGAGTGGCCTAGCCTCCCAGCCCACAGATTTCTCCCATACTGGATGCTTCCTGCCCTTGAACATCGGACTCCAAGTTCTTCAATTTTGAGACTCAGACTGACTTCTTGCTCCTCAAGTTTGCCAACAGCCAAGCAGCCTCCAGCTTGCAGGCAGCATTCCTCCCTCTGGAACCTTGTGATTGTGTAAGTTAATACTTAATAAACGCATATATATATATGTGTGTGTGTGTGTCTCCTATTAGTTCTGTTCCTCTAGAGAGCCCTGACTAATACAGATGGTGTAGTGGGTTGAATGGTGTCTCCAAAGATATATCCACATCATAATCCCCAGAACCTGTCACTCTCTCCTTATATGGCAAAAGATGTGATTCAATTGAGGATCTTGAGAGGTGAAGCAAATACTGGATTTTCCAGATGAACCCTAAATGCAGTCACGCAAGAGAGAGGCAGAGGGAATTTGGGCACAGCCATGAAGAGAAACTGGTGATGAGAAGAGAGCAGCAGAGATTGGAGTGATGCAACTATAAACCAAGGAGCACCGAGAATTGCCGATAGTCACCAGAAACTAGGAAGAGGCAATGAATAGATTATTCCCTAGAGCCTCTAGGGGAAATGCAGCCAAGCTGACACCTTAATTTTGGACTTATGGTCCCTTTAACTACAAGAGAACACATTTCTGTTGTAAGCCTCCAAAGTTATGGTAATTTATTACAGCATTCCTAGATACCTAGTACAGGTGGTGCTTTATGAACCTGGCAGGAAAGAATAAGAATGCTTTTCTCCACCTTAATATACAAACTACAAATTGGAAAGGCATAAAATTTTGGGTTTACAATTTTATTCCTTAAATATTCTCTGCACATTGTTGCATTGATTATTACTTGCAAACCATTCCCTTTTTAAGGGAACATACGTTTTCTTCCTGATAGCAGGATCCTTTTTTTAATCATGTCCTTTTTAAAAAACTATTTCAAGGATTTACCCCTCTTTATTGATCACTTTCTGGAATACAGTGAACCTTTTATTTTTATTATAATTATTATTATTATTGAGATGGAGTCCCACTCTGTTGCCCAGGCTGGAGTGCAGTGGCATGATCTCAGCTCACTGCAACCTCCACCTCCCAGGTTCAAGCAATTATCCTGCCTCAGCCTCCTGAATAGCTGGGACCACAGGTGTATGCCACCACATCCAGCTAATTTTTGTAATTTTTGGTAGAGGCAGGGCTTCACTATGTTGTACAGGCTGGTCTCTAACTCCTGACTTCAAGTGATCCACCCGCCTCGGCCTCCCAAAGTGCTGGGAGTATAGGAGTGAGTCACTGTGCCTGGGCGAGCATTTTTAAATAACATATAGAGATTGTTTTCTTCAGCTCAGAATATTTTGTTCTATTAGGGCTGTGAGTATTATTTTTGTTTTATTTATTTTGAACTTTCCTTTATTAACACTGCATGTGTATATGGTCCTCTTCTCTGACCTCAATTTTTATTATTTTTTCTCCTATTATTTTCATCCCTTTGTCCCTTTCCTAGTTTATTATGGTTTAAATTTGTCCTCAATAATATTGTTTCTATTTTCTGCAACAGTTTGTATGCTCCTTATTCTTCTTAATGTTTATTTTTATTTTTCTATTATATTATGTTGTTAGCTGTTTCAGTCCATTTTAATTTCATGTTGCCTTTTATAAATTGATTTTCTTGTAATTTTTTTGATTCTGTAGCAAATCATTTTCAGAGATATACTTTTTCTGTCACCAAAACTGTATTTTCTTATATAATTACATTTTAAAATTAAATTATATTTAATAGTCTAGTTAAAGTGACAGCCTATAACAAAGAATAGGAGTCCTCTGCCTCATCTTAGCTTAACCTGGGTCATTCTAATTCCCACTCTCCAAAGGCAAACCTTTTTAACTTTTTTTTTTTTTTTTGCTAATTACCTACTTAGTCTAAATAACATACTTATGCTGGCTTAAATAACATGCAATTTCTTGATTTTATAATTTTGATTTATGATTATGCTTTGGAATATGAAGATTTTCTCTCTAATATTGTCTCTCTAATACATGTCTCCCCCAATACCCTGAAAGAGTTTTTTCATAATTTTTGCATCAATCAGTATTTAATATTTACATTATTATAACTAGCTAGAGTTCCCTCATGAGCTATGTAGTCTTTCAGAAACAGAACTCTTTTGCTTTCTTTGCAGCCATGAATTGCCTATTTATTATTTGATTTATTTTGCTATATCTATCACTAATTCATATCCAAATTCTTCCACAGATTAATTCTCCTCAATATATTAGTTTCACTTTTCTTTGGTGACCTCTACTATGATATGAATGTGTCCCTCCAAAATTCGTATATTTAAATATAATCCTCACTGTGTTATTACAGTGTTAGGAAGTGGGGCCTTTAGGAGATAACTAGTTCAGGAGGGTAGAGGCCTGGGAATGATTAGCACCCTTGTAAAAGAGGTCTGAGAGAGCGTGTGTGCCCTTTCCACATGTGAGCATACAGCAAGAAGTTACCATCTATGAAGCAGAGAGAGATGTTTCACCAGACACTCAATCTGCTGGAGCCTTGATCTTGGACTGCTCAGCCTCCAGAACCATAAGCAAGAAATCTTACAGTTGTTTATAAGTTATCCAGTCTAACTTATTTTGTTATAGCAGCCCAAATGGGCTATGGCAACATCCCATCAGCAACCCTTCAACCACATACTCTGATCAGGACTGATTCTTTATTGGACCTGCAGCACAGCTATCGTCTTGGATTTTGATTCACTAATATGCTTGACTTCCTCTTGTCAACATCCTGAGATTTCATTTATTTCCTGCGTTGAACCCCTTCTTTCCTGGACCTCATGTATTCCTCTTTCTTGGTTTGTTTGTTTTAGTAGAACTTATTTTCCAGGCGCTTCCTGAGAAAAGGTGTAAGTGAAGTAAAATTTTGAAAACTTGAGTTTCTAAAACATATTTTTTAAAATTCTACCTTCACTCATGTTTGTTCTTTGAAGGACATAGAATTATAGCTTACAATATTTTTCTTTTATAATTTGACATCCTCACTCCTTTTACTTATAGAATCCAGTGTTATTTTTGAGAAATCGTTTATTCATTTACTTTGTCTGTAAACTGATTCTGTTCCTCCAACTTGGGAAGCTTTTTAGAATACTTGTCTCTAAGATTCTTGCATGTCACTAACAAGTAACTTGGAAAGTGTCTGTTCATTATCATCCTTATTTGTATTTCTAATTTTCTGATGTTTTCTCTACTGTTTCAATCTCTTTGTTTTATTTGTTCTACTTTCTGGCAGATTTTCCCAAGTTTCTCTTTCATCATTTTGACTGAGTTTTAAATTTATTTTATCAAATCTTTAATATCCAAAAGCTTCTTTATATTCTGAATATATCTATTAAAATAAAGTTCTATTCTTGTTCTTTTGGATGCAAAATTTATCTCACCATTTTTGACAATCTGTGTTATTGTATATTATTTTTTTGTTTCAAGTTTACTTCTGCTCCCTGTGCTGTCTCTGCATCTCTTGTGCTCCATTGTTTCTGTTTGTATGCTTTGGTCTCTTTTATGTTTAGGATTCTCATCAACTTCTCATGATCCTAGGCCACTTAAGACTGCTTGAGAACTCTGTGTGTGGTCTGGGAGAGGCTTGTCAAGTAACAGCATTAACTAAAGTTTAATTGGACAGAAACCATTTTTACTAGGAGGATTTCCAGCTGTCAGTACCTACAGGTCTGCTTTTGGGCAAGTGTATTTCCTCAGTGAGGGGGTACTCTAATCCTTGCCTGATATGGTTTGGCTGTATTCCCACCAAAATCTCATCTTGAATTGTAGTTCCCATAATCCCCATGTGTCATGAGAGGGATCCAGTGGGAGGTAATTGAATTATGGGGTTGGTTACCCTATGCTGCTGTTCTTGTGATAGTGAGTGAGTTCTCAGGTGATCTGATGGTTTTATAAGGAGCTTTTCCCTGTTTGCTTGGCATATCTCTCCTGCTGCCTTGTGAAGTAGGACATGTTTGTTTCCACTTTTGCCATGATTGTAAGTTTCCTGAGGCCCTCCCAGCCACGTGGAACTGTGACTCAATTAAACCACTTTTCATTCTAAATTACCCAATCTTAGATATTTCTTCATAGCAGGGTGAGAATGGCCTAATACAGTAAATTGGCACCAGGGGTGGGGTGCTGCTGTAAAGATACCCAAAAATGTGGAAGTGAGTTTGGAACTGGATAACAGAGCTTGGAACAGCTTGGAGGGCTCAGAAGAAGACAAGAAAATGTGGGAAAGTTTGGAACTTCCTAAAGACTTGGAGGGCTCAGAAGACAGGAAGATGTGGGAAAGTTTGGAACTTGCTAGAGACTTCTTGAATGGCTTTGACTGAAATGCTGATAGTAATATGGACAATGAAGTCCAGGCTGAGGTGATGTCAGATGGAGAAGAGAACTTGTTGGGAACTGGAGTAAAGACAAATCCTGCTATGCAAAAAGACTGGCATTTTGCCCCTACCAGAGAGATGTGTGGAACTTTGAATTTGAGAAAGATGATTTAGGGTATCTGGTGGAATAAATTTCTAAGTGGCAAAGCATTCAAAAGGAAGCAGAGCATAAAAGTTTGGAAAATTTGTAGCCTGAAGATTTGACAGGAAAGAAAACCCCATTTCTGGGGAGAAATTCAAGGTCTTCTGCAGAAATTTGCATAAGTAACAAGGAGCTGAATGTTAATTACCAAGACAATGGGGAAAATATCTCCTGGGCATATCAGAGAACCTCATTGCAGCCCCTATCATCACATGCCTAGAGGCCTAGGAGGGAAAAATGGTTTCATGGGCCAGGCTCAGGACCCTCCCGCTCTATGCAGCCTTAGAACATGGTGCACTGCATTCCAGCCACTTCAGCTCCGGCCCTGGATAAAAGGGGCCAGCATACAGCTCAGGCCATTGGTTCAGAAAGTACAAACCTGAAGCCTTGGTGGTTTACACGTGGTGTAGGGCCTGTGGGTGCAAAGAAGTCAAAAACTGAGGTTTGAGAACCTCCTCCTAGATTTCAGAGGATGTATGGAAATGCCTGGATATCTAGGCAGGTTTGCTGTAGAGGCAGAGCCCTCGTGGAGAACCTCTACCAGGGTAGTGCAGATGGAAAATGTGTGGTTGGAGCTCCCACACAGAGTCCCCACTGGGGTATTGACTAGTGGAGCTGTGAGAAGAGGGCCACCATCCCTAGAATGGTAGATCCACTGACAGCTTGCACTTTGTGCCTGGAAAAGCCACAGACACTCAATGCCAGCCCAAGAAAGCAGCCAGGAGGGGTGCTGTTCCCTGCAAAGCCACAGGGCTGGCCACTTTCTCCCATTTAAAATGGGTGTATGTACCCAATACCTGTATCCTCATTATATCTAGAAAGTAACTAACTTGCTTTTGATTTTACAGGCTCATAGGCAGAAGAGACTTCTTGCCTTGTCCCAGATGACACTTTGGACTTGGACTTTTGGGTTAATGTGGGAGTGAGTTAAGACTTTGTGAGACTGTTGGGAAGGCATGATTGTGTTTTGAAATGTGAGCACATGAAATTTGGGAGGGGTTGGGGTGGAATAATGTGGTTTGGCTGTGTCCCCACCCAAATCTCACCTTGAATTTTAGTTTCCATAATTCCCACATTTCTGAGGGACCTGGTGGGACATAATTGAATCATGGGGGCAATTACACCCATGCAGCTGTTCTTGTGATAGTGAGTGAATTCTCAAGAGATCTGATTGTTTTATAAGGGGTTTTTCCCTCTTTGCTTCGCATTTCTTTCTCCTGCTGCCTTGTGAAGAAGGATGTGTTTGCTTACCCTTTTGTCATGATTGTAAGTTTCCTGAGGCCTTCCCAGCCATGTGGAACTGTAAATCAATTAAACCTCTTTTCATTTTAAATCACCCAGTCTTGGATATTTCCTCATAGCATTGTGAGAACTATGCTGTGCAGAACTGGAAATTAATTAAACCTCTTTTATTATAAATCACCCAGTCTTGGGTATTACTTCATAGCATTGTGAGAAAAGACTAATACACTGCCTATGATTGCTCATATTTCAGAGCCAAGTTAGAAGAAAAGGGGGCCTGAGTCTCCTAGTTGTGTATGTTGTATCCTCTAGTTTAATCTTCCCAATTCTTACACTTCAGAACTGCATCCCCTGCTTACCTGTGCCCAGAAGTCCTGATTCTAGAATTTTTTGATTTACCTAATTTAAATATTATAATTTACCTGAGTTTTCTGTCAGATAGGGGTGGGTATTTGCCAGCCTTCAGAATTCAGTAGGAAATATAGTGGTCTATCTGCTTCCTTTATAAACACTTAGCAGAATTACTGCTCTTCATTTTAATTTTTAAGGGTATTTGGAGGCTTTTATAATTTCTCTTGTAACAATCACTTTTATACCCACCAGCTCTGTTTTTTAGCTTTGGAAATTTTGTTGATATCTTTTGTTTACTCATATCGCTACTCTTGTTTCCTTTGAACCCTTGAATTTAAGTTAAAGTCAATTGTGTGTGTGTGTATGTGTGTGTGTTTCTCAAATCCTTCAAATTATTTAACAGAGATGTCAAGAGAAAGCAGAGGTAATATGTTTTCAATCCACCATAAAGTCATAAATGTGTCTATTCATTTCCGTAACACTTTTTCATAAGCTATTTGCTGTTACTTTCTGCTTTTTAAAAAAATTAACTTCAAGACTAAAAAGCTTACTCAAGGCTGAGTGTGGAGGTTCACACCTGTAATACCAGCACTTTGGGAGGCCAAGACAGGCAGATCACTTAGGTCAGGAGTTTGAGACCAGCTTGTCCAACATGGTGTAACCCCATCTCTACTAAAAATACAAAAATTAGCCAGGCATGGTAGCATGTGCCTAGTCCCAGTTACTCAGGAGGCTGAGGCAGGAGAACCTGGGAGGCAGAGGTTGCAGTGAGCCAAGATCACACCACTGCACTCCAACCTGGAGACAGAGCAAGACTCTGTCTCAAAAACAAACAAACAAACAAACAAACCAACAAACAACAAACAAACAAAATAAACCTTACTGAAAACCATGCAAGTACATGGAAGTTAAACAAGTTGCTTCTGGATTACTTGTGGGTAAATATTAGAATTAATGCAGAAATCAAGAAGTTATTTGATACTACTGAGAACAAAGAATCATCATATCAGTAGCTCTGGGACACAGTTAAGAGAGTGTTAAGAGAAAACTTTATAGCACTAAATGCCTGCATCAGAAAGTTAGAAACATCTCAAATTAACAATCTAACATCACAACTAAAAAAAATTAGGGAAGCCAGAGCAAACAAATCCCAAATATAACAGAAGACAGGAAATATCAAAACCAGAGCTAAACTGAAGGAGATTGAGAAACAAAAAATCACTCAAAAGTACAATGAATCCTAGATTGGTTTATTAAAAAAATAATAAGAGAGATAGACTGCTAGCTAGACTACTAAAGAAGAAAAGAGAGAAGATTCAAGTAAATACAATTAGAAACTACAAAGTGAATGTTACCACTGACCGCACAGAAATACAAATAACCATCAGAGAATACTATGAGCACCTCTGTGCAGACAAACTAGAAAACAAGAAGATATGGATAAATTGCTGGACATATACAACCTCCCAAGATGGAACCAGGAAGATACTAATTCCATGAACAGACCAATAGTGAGCTCCAAAAATGAATCAGCAATAAATAGCCTACAAACAAAGACAGCTCAGGAAAAGACAGATTAACAGTCAAATTCTACCAGATGTACAAACATCTGGTACTATTCCTACTAAAACTTTTGAAAAAAAAAAAAAATAGGGAGGGATGACTCCGACCCAACTGATTCTATGAGGCCAGAATTATCTTGATACCAAAACCTAGCAGAGATACAAAAACAACAACAAAAAAACTTCAGGCAAATATTCTTGATAAACATTGATGCAAAAATCTTCAGCAAAATACTTCCAAAATGAATCCAGTAGCACATCCAAAAGCTTATCCACCATGACCAAGTAGGCTTTATCCCTGGGATGGATGCATGGTTGGTTCAACATCCACAAATCAATAAATCAATAAATGTAATTCATCACATAAAGAGAACTAGAGGCAAAACCACATGATTATTTCAATAGGGCAGAAAAGGCTTTTGATAAAATTCAACACCTCTTCCTGTTAAAAACTCTAAATAAACTAGATATTGAAGGAACATACCTGAAAATAATAAGGGCCATCTATGAAAACCCACAGCCAACATCATACTCAATGGACAAAAGCTAGAAGCATTCCCTTGAAAACTGGCAAAAGAAAATGATGCTTTCTTTCACTACTATTATTAACATAGTATTAGAAATCCTGACCAGAGCAATCAGGCAAGAGAAAGAAAGAAAGAGCATTCAGATGGAAAGAGAGGAAGTCAAACTGTCCCTGTTTGCAAACAACATAATTGTATATCTAGAAAACCCCACAGTCTTGGCCCAAAAGCACCTTTAGCTGATAAAAAACTTCAGCAGTTTCAGGATACAAAAGCAATGTGAATAAATAACTAACATTTCTAAATAAACACAAGAATCAAGCTGGAAGCCAAATCAGAAATGCAATCCTATTCACAATTGCCACAAAAAATAAAATACCTAAGAGCACAACTGCTGATGGTGGTGAAAGATCTCTACAAGGAGAACTACAAAACATTGCTCAAAGAAATCACAGAAGACACAGCAAAGGATAAAACATTCCATGCTCATGAACAGGAAGAATCAATATCATTATAATGGCAATACTGCCCAAAACAATTTACATATTTAACACTATTTCTATAAAATTACCAATGACAGTCTTCACAGAACCAGAAAAAACTATTTTAAAATTCATATGGAACCAAAAATTAGCCTCAATAGCTAAGGCAATCCTAGCAAAAAGAATAAAGCTGGAGGCATCATGCAACTATTCTACAGGGCTACAGTAACCAAAACAACATGGTATTGGTACAAAACCAGACATATTGACCAATGGAATAGAATGGAGAGCCTATAAATAAAGTCATATACCTACAACTATTTGATCCTTAGCAAGCCTGACAAAAACAAGCAAAGGGAAAGATTCCTTATTCAATAAATGGTGCTGGGATAACTGGCTAGCCACATGCAGAAGATTGAAACTGCACTCCTTCCTTATACCATAAATAAAAATAAACTCAAGATAAAGACTTAAAAATAAAACCTAAAACAATAAAAACCCTGGAAGACAACATAAGCAATAAGATTCTGAAAATAGGAATGGGCAAAAAATTCATTATGAAGATGTGAAAAGCAATTGTGACAAAAGCCAAAATTCACAAATGGGATCTAATCAAACTGAAGAGCTTCTGCACAGCAAAAGAAGAGTAAACAGACAACCTACAGAATGGGAGAAAATTTTTGCATACTATGCATCCGACAAAGGTTTAATAGCCAGCATCTATGAAAAACTTAAATTCACAAAAAACTCCGAAACAACCCCATTACAAAGTGGGCAACAGATATGAACAGACACTTTTTAAAATAAGACATACATGCCGCCAAAAAATCATGTAAAAAATGCTCAACATCACTAATCATTAGAAAAATGCAAATCAAAACCACAATGAGAATCCATATCACTCTCTTCAGAATGGCTATTAGTAAAAAGTCAAAAAATAATAGATGCTGGTGAGGTTGCGCAGAAAAGGGAACACATATACTGTTGGTGGGAGTTTAAACTAGTTCAACCATTGTGGAAAGCAGTTTGGCAGTTCCTCAAAGAGCTAAAAACAGTACTTCAATTCAACCCAGCAATCCTATTACTGGGTACATATCCCCAAGGAATATAAATTGTTCTACCATAAAGACACATGCATGCATACGTTGATTGCAGCACTATTCACAATGGCAAACATACGGAATCAACCTACGTGCCCATCAATGGTAGGCTGGATAAAGAAAATGTAGTACATATACACCACAGAATACTATGAAGCCATAAGAAAGAATGAGATCATGTTCCTGGCAGCAACATGGATGGAGCTGGAGGTCATTATCCTTAGCAAACTAATGCAGGAACACAAATCCACATACCATATGTTCTCATTTAAAAGTGGAGTTAAATTAGGAGAACATATAGACACAAAAAGGGAACAACAGACAGTGGGGCCTATTGAAGGGTGAAGGGTGGGAAGAGGGAGAAGATAAGAAAAAATAGTCAATGGATACTAGATTTAGTACCTGGATGACAAAATACCCTGTAAAACTAACCCCTGTGACATGAGTTTACCTATATAGCAAACCTGCACATGTACACCTGAAACCAATGTAAAAGTTTTTTAAAAATTAAAAATAAATAAATTAACTTTATTGGGGTATGATTAACATATAAATAGCAGTTCATACTTAATATATGCCTCTCAATGAGTCCACATCTGTGAAATTTTCACCACCATCAAAGTCAGGTACATATTAATCACCTTCCATAGATCCCCCCGACCCCTTTTTAAATTATTTTTTTCTTTGTGTTTAGAACATTTAACATAAGATACACCCTCTTAGCAAATGTTAAGTTATATGGTTCGGCTCTGTGTCCTCACTGAAATCTCATGTCAAATTGTAATCCTCAATGTTGGAGAAGGGTCCTGGTGGGGTGTGATCTAGTTAAACCTCCTTTTTTATGTATATAAAGTACTCAGTCTCAGGTAGTCCTTTATAGCAATGTGAAAATGGACTAATGCATTAAGTATACAATATGGTATTCTTAGCTATAGGCACTAAGCTTTATATTAGAGCTACAGAATTTATCTTGTATAACTAAAACTTTGTACCCTTTAGCTGTCATCTCCCAATTGCCCCCTTCCCCAAATCTTTGGCAACCACCATTTTACCCTCTACTTCTGTGAGTTTGAATATTTTAGATTTCACATATAAATTATATTGTACAGTAATTGTTTTTCTATGTCTGGCTTATTTCACTTAACATAATGTTCTCTAGGTCTATTCATGTTTTTACAAATGTCACAAAAGTCAGGATTTCCTTTTTCTTTTTAAAAGCTAAATAATATTCTATTGCATATTGTGTCTACATATTGTATATTGTGTATTCTAAAGTGTCTTTATCTATTTATCCACTGATCGATATTTAAGCTGTTTCCATATCTTGATTATTGTGAATAATGTTGCAATAAGCATGGGGGAGCAGATTTCTCTTCAAGATAGTAATTTTATTTTTATTTTTGGATAAGTACCTGAAAGTAAGATTACTGGATCATATGGTAGTTCTACTTTTAATTTTTTAAGGAACTCCATATTTTTTGCATGATACTTATACCAATTTACATTCCTACCAACAGTGTACAAGGGTTCCCTTTTCCACATCCTCATCAATGCTTGTTATCTTTTGTCTTTTTATAATAACCAATCTAATAGGTGTGAGGTGATATCTTATTGTGGTTTTGATTGCATCTTTCTGATGATTAGTGATGTCAAGCAACTAGTGATGTTGATCTTTTGCATGTCTTCTTTAGATAAGTTTCTATTCAGATTCTTTGTTCATTTAAAAATCAGGTTATTTGGTATGTTTGCTATTGGGTTGTATGACTTCCATATATATTTTTAATATTAACTCATCATCAGATGTGTGGTTTGCGAACATTTTATCCCATTCTGTAGGTTGTCTCTTCACTCTGTTGATTCCTTTGCTGTGAAGAAGCTTTTCAGATGGATGTAATCACATTTGTTTATTTTTTGCTTTTATTGCCTGTACTTTTGGTGTTGTATCCAGAAAATCATTGCTAGGAATGTCAAGGAGTGTTTTTTCTATGTATTCTTCTGGAAGTTTATGATTTTATGTCTTAAAATTAAGTCTTTAATCCATTTTGAGTTGACTTTTGTGTAAGGTGTAAGATACGCATTCAATTGTATTGCTTTGCATGCACATAACCAGGTTTCTCAGCATCATTTACTGAAGAGATTATCCTTGCTCCATTGCATATTCTTAGTGCCCTTGTCAAAGATTAGTTGATCAGATTTGTGAAGGTTTATGTCTGGGCTCTCTATTCTGTTTCATTCATCTATGTCTATGTTTTTATAAGAGTACCATACTGTTTTCATTATTATAGCTTTGTAACATAATTTGGAATCAGAAAGTGAGGTGCCTATAGTTTCATTTTTTCTTGATGACACTGCTTTTGCTATTGTGTATCTTTTGTGATTCCATATGAAGCTTAACATTATTTTTACTATTTCTGTGAAAAAGGCCATTGGAATTTTGATAGGAATTGCATTGACTCTCTAGATCACTTCATGTGGCAATTTTAACAATATCAATTCTTCCAATCTATGAACTTGGGATATCTTTCCATGTATTTTTGTTTAATTTCTTTCATCAGTGTTTTATAGTTTTTCAGTATACAGATCTTGCACTTCTTTTGTTAAATTTATACCTAAGTAATTTATTTTTATACCATTGTAAAAAATTGTTTTCTTAATTTCTTTTTCAGATAGTTCATTAGCATATATAATCATAACTGATTTTTGTATGTTGATTTTATATTCTGCAAGTTTACTAAATTCATTCATTTTAAATAGTTTTTTGGTGGACTCTTTAGGGTTTTCTTTATATAAGATCATGTCATCTACAAACAGAGGGAGTTTCACTTCTTCTATTATAATGCTGGTGGCTTTTGTTTCCTTTTTTGGGCTACTTGCTCTGACTAAAACTTCCAGTACCATGTTGAATAGAAGTGGTGAGATTGGGCATCGTTATCTTATTCTTGAACTTAGAGGAAAAGCTTTCAACTTTTCACCATTGGGTATAATGTTAGCTGTGGATTTCCCATACATAAATTTTATTATACTGAGGCACATTCTTTCTATATCTAATTGGTTGAGAGTTTTTGTCATGAAAGTTGTTGAATTTTGTTGCATGCCTTTTCTGCCTATATTAAGATAATCATATGTTTCTTATCCTTCATTCTGTTGTTGCAGTCTATGACATTTATTAATTTGTGTATGTTGAATAATCTTTGCATCTGGGGGATAAATGCCACCTGATCATGGTGTATGATCCTTTTAATGTGCTATTGAATTTGGTTTGTTAGTGGTTACTTGAGAATTTTTGCATCTATGCTCATCAGGGATATTGGCTTGTAGTTTTCTTTTCTTGTAATGTGCTTGTCTGGGTTTGGTATCAGGGCAATGCTGGCCTTGTGTTATCAGTTTGAAAGTCTTCTCACTTCTAATTTTTTTTAAGAGTTTGAGCAGCATTGACACTAAGTCTTTAAATGTTGTTAGAACTCAACTGTGAAGCCAACAGATCCTAGTCTTTCTTTTCAAAGTGAATTT
The DNA here is from genome assembly GCF_028885625.2 of Pongo pygmaeus. Taxonomy (NCBI): domain Eukaryota; kingdom Metazoa; phylum Chordata; class Mammalia; order Primates; family Hominidae; genus Pongo; species Pongo pygmaeus. The sequence goes on from NC_072378.2 coordinate 79,936,678, forward strand.
TTTAAAATGACTGATTTAGTCTCCTTACTTGTTATTGGTCCATTCAAGTTTTCTATTTCTTCATAGTTCAGTCTTAGGAACTTGGATGTTTCTAAGAATGATCCATCTCTTCTAGATTATGTAGCTTTTTGATGTATAATTATAATCTCTTATATTCCTTTGTGTTTCTATGGTATTGGTTGTAATACCTCCTCTCTTATTTATAATTTTATTTATTTGAGTCTTCTGTTTTTTTCCCTTAGTTTAGCTAAGAATTTGTCTATTTTGCTCACCTTTTCAAAAAACAAAGTATTAGTTTCATTGATCATTTCTGTTTTTCTAGCCTCTATCTCATTTCTTTCTGCTTTTAACTTTATTATTTTCTTCTTTTTGCTAATTGTGAGCTTAGTTTGTTCTTCTTTATCTACCTCCATAAGGTATAACAGGTTGTTTATTTGTGATCATTCTTTTTTCTTAATGTATGTTGTTATTGCTATAAACTTCTTAGAACTGCTTTTGCTGTATCCCATAAGTTTTGGTATGTGTGTTGCCATTTTTATTTGTCTCAAGATATTTTTTGATTTTTTCTTTCACTGGTTGTTTAGTAGAGTGTTGCTTAATTTCTACATATTTGTGAAAATTTCCAGTTTGTCTCCTGTTATTGATTTCTAGTTTCATAACACTGGTCAGAAAAGATACTTGGTATAATTTTGACCTTAAATTTGTTAGGACTGATTTTGTGGCCTGCCATATGATCTATTCCAGAGAATGTTCCATGTGTTCTTGGGAAGAATGTGTATTCTTCTGTTGGATGGGCTGTTCTGTGTATGTTCTTTGGGTCCATTTCCTCTATAGTGTTGCTCATGTTTACTGCTTTCTTATTGATTTTCTGTCTGGATGATCTACCTATTGTTGAAAGTGGGGTATTTAAGTCCCCTGCTATTATTGTATTGCTGTCTATCTCTCCCTTCAGTTTGGTCAATATTTATATATTTAGGTGCTCCAATGCTGGCTGCCTATTTATTTACAATTGTTATGCCTTCTTGATAAATTGCTTTATCATTATATGATGACTTTCTTTGTTCCTTGTGACAGTTTTCACTTAAAGTCTATTTTGTCTTATGTAAGTATAGTCACCCCTGCTCTCTTTTGGTTTCTATTTGATTTACTATCTTTATTCATCTTTTCACTTTCAGTCTATGCATGTCCTTAAATATAAAGTGAGTCTTTTATGGGTTATATATATTGGATCTTGTTTTTATTCATTCAGTTGCTATGCCTTTTGATTGGAGAATTTAATACACTTACATTTAAATTAATTATTCATAGGTAAGGGCTTACTATTGCCATTTTGTTCTTTTCTGACTATTTTGCAGTTCCTTTGTTTTATTTCTTCTTTTCTTGCTGTCTTGATGATTTAATACTTTTTTGTAGTGCAGTGGTATGCTTTGATTACTTTCTCTTTATTTTTTGTGTGTCTACTAAAACTTTTTTCTTTGTGATTATTAGGAGGTTTACATAAAACTTCTATAGTTACAGCAGCTTATTTTAGGTTGATAACAATTTAATACTGATAGCATATAAAACATAAAACTCTACACTTCCTTGCTCTCCATGTCCACCACATTTCTTTTTATTATACTTTAACTTCTAGGGTACGTGTGGACAACGAGCAGGTTTGTTACACAGGTATACGTGTGCCATGTTGGCTTGCTGCACCCATCAACTTGTCACTTACATTAGGTATTTCTCCTAATGCTATCCCTCCTCCAGGCCTCCACCCCTGACCAGGCCCCAGTGTGTGATGTTCCCTGCCTAGTGTCCATGTGTTCTCATTGTTCAAGTCCCACCTATGAATGAGAACATGTGGTGTTTTGTTTTCTGTCCTCTTGTTAGTTTGCTGAGAATGATGGTTTCCAGCTTCATCCATGTCCCTGCAAGGGAAATAAATTCATGCTTTTTTATGGCTGCATAGTATTCCATTGTGTATATGTGCCACATTTTCTTAATCCAGTCTATCATTGATAGACATTTGGGTTGGTTCCAAGTCTTTGCTATTATGAATAACGCCGCAATAAACATACGTGTGCATGTGTCTTTATAGCAGCATGATTTATAGTCCTTTGGGTATATACCCAGTAATGGGATTGCTGGGTCAAATGGTATTTCTAGTTCTAGATCCTTGAGGAATCACCACACTGTCTTCCACAATGGTTGAGCTAATTTATGCTCCCACCAACAGTGTAAAAGTGTTCCTATTTCTCCACATCCTCTCCAGCATCTGTTGTTTTCTAACTTTGTAGTGATCACCATTCTAACTGGTGTGAGATGGTATCTCACCGTGGTTTTGATTTGCATTTCTCTGATGACCAGTGATGATGAGCATTTTTTCATGTGTCTGTTGGCTGCATAAATGTCTTCTTTTGAGAAATGTCTGTTCATATCCTTTGCCTAGTTTTTGATGGGGTTGTTTGATTTTTTCTTGTATGTTTGTTTAAGTTCTTTGTAGATTATGGATATTAGCTATTTGTCAAATGGGTAGATTGCAAAAATTTTCTCCCATTCTGTAGGTTGCCCATTCACTCTGATGATGGTTTCTTTTGCTGTACAGAAGCTCTTTAGTTTAATTAGATCCCATTTGTCTATTTTGGCTTTTGTTGCTATTGCTTTTGGTGTTTTAGTCATGAAGTCCTTGCCCATGCCTATGTCCTGAATAGTATTGCCTATGTTTTCTTCTAGGGTTTTTATGGTTTTAGGTCTTACATTTAAGTCTTTAATCAATCTTGAGTTAATTTTTGTGTAAGGTATAAGGAAGGGATCTAGTTTTAGCTTTCTACATATGGCTAGCCAGTTTTCCCAGCACCATTTATTAAATAGGGAATCCTTTTCCCATTTTTTGTTTTTGTCAGGTTTGTCAAAGATCAGATGGATGTATATGTGTGGTGTTATTTCTGAGGCCTCTGTTCTGTTTCATTTGTCTATATATCTGCTTAGATAACAATACCATGCTGTTTTGGTTACTGTAGGTTTTTAGCATAGTTTGAGGTCAGGTAGCATAATACCTCCAGGTTTGTTCTTTTAGCTTATGATTGTCCTTGCTATGCAGGCTCTTTTTTGGTTCCATATGAAGTTTAGAGTAGTTTTTTTCAAATTCTGGGAAAAAAGTCGTTGGTAGCTTGATGGGGATGGCATTGAATCTATAAGTTACCTTGGGCAGTATGGCCATTTTCATGATATTGATTCTTCCTATATATGAGCATGAAATGTTCTTCCATTTGTTTGTGTCTTCCTTTATTTCATTGAGCAGTGGTTTGTAGTCCCCCTGAAGATGTCCTTCACAACTCTTGTAAGTTAGATTCCTGGGTATTTTATTCCCTTTGTAGCAATTGTGAATGGGAGCTCACTCATGCTTTGGCTCTCTGTTTGTCTGTTATTGGTGTATAGGAATGCTTGTGATTTTTGCACATTGATTTTGTATCCTGAGACTTTGCTGAAGTTGCTTATCAGCTTAAGGAGATTTTGGGCTGAGATGATGGGGTTTTCTAAATATACAGTCATGTCATCTGCAAACAGGGACAGTTTGACTTCCTCTTTTCCTAATTGAATACCTTTATTTCTTTCTTTGGCCTGATTGCCCTGGCTGGAACTTCCAACACTATGTTGAATAGGAGTGTTGAGAGAGGGCATCCTTGTCTCGTGCCAGTTTTCAAAGGGAATGCTTCCAGTTTTTCCCATTCCGTATGATATTGGCTATGGGTTTCTCATAAATAGCACTTATTATTTTGAGCTACATTCCATCGATACCTAGTTTATTGAGAGTTTTTACCATGAAGGGGTGTTGAATTTTGTTGAAGGCCTTTTCTGCATCTATTGAGATAGTCATGTGGTTTTTGTGGTTTGTTCTGTATGTGTGATGGATTACTTTTATTGATTTGCATATATTGAACCAGCCTTGCATCCCAGGTATGAAGCTGAGTTGATTGTGGTGGATAAACTTTTTGATCTGTTGCTGGATTTGGTTTGCCAGTATTTTATTGAGGATTTTTGCATCAATGTTCATTAGGGATATTGGTCTAAAATTCTCTTTTTTTGTTGTGTGTCTGCCAGGCTTTGGTAGAAGGATGATGCTGGCCTCATAAAATGAGTAAGGAAGGAGTCCTTGTTTTTCTTTTGATTGGAATAGCTTCAGAAGAAATGGTTATTTCTTTTTTTTTTTTTTTTTTTTTTTACCATCTCCTCTTTTTACTTCTGGTAGAATTTGGCTGTGAATCTGTCTGGTCCTGGACTTTTTTTTTATTGTTAGGCTATTAATTATTGCCTCAATTTCAGAAACTGTTATTGGTCTATACAGAGATTCAACTCCTTCCTGGTTTAGTCTTGGGAGGTTGCACGTGTCCCAGAATTTATTCATTTCTTCTAGATTTTCTAGGTTATTTGTGTAGAGGTGTTTATAGTATTCTCTGATGGTAGTTTGTATTTCTGTGGGATTGATGGTGATATTCCCCTTATCATTTTTTATTGCATCTATTTGAGTCTTCTCTCTTTTCTTCTTTATTAGTGTTGCTAGTGGTCTATTTTGTTGATCTTTTTAAAAAAAAAAAACAGCTCCTGGATTCACTGATTTTTTTGAATGGTTTTTTGTGTAACTATCTCCTTCAGTGCTGCTCTGATCTTAGTTGTTTCTTGCCTCCTGCTAATGTTTGAATTTGTTTGCTCTTGCTTCTCCAGTTCTTTTAATTGTGATATTAGGGTGTCAATTTTAGATCTTTCTTGCTATCTTTTGCGGGCATTTAGTGTTATAAATTTCCCTCTACACACTGCTTTAAATGTGTCCCAGAGATTCTGCTATGTTGTGTCTTCCTTCTGATTGATTTCAAAGAACATCTTTATTTCTGCTTTCAGTTCATTATTTACCCAGTAGTCATTCAGGAGCAGGTAGTTCAGTTTCCATGTAGTTGTAGTTGTGTGGTTTTGAGTGTGATTCTTAATCCTGAGTTCTAGTTTGATTGCACTGTGGTCTGAGAGACAGTTTGTCGTGATTTCTATTCTGTTACATTTGCTGAGGAGTGTTTTACTTCCAATTATGTGGTCAATTTTGGAATAAGTTCGATGACATGCTGAGAAGAATGTATATTCTGTTGATTTGGGCTGGAGAGTTCTGTAGATGTCTATTAGGTCCGCTTGGTGCATAGCTGAGTTCAAATCTTGGATATCTTTGTTAACCTTCTGTCTCATTGAACTGTCTAATATTGACAGTGGGGTGTTGAAGTCTCCCATCATTATTTTGTGGGAGTCTAAATCTCTTTGTAGGTCTCTAAGTACTTGCTTTATAAATCTGGGTTCTCCTGTATTGGGTGCATATATATATAGGATAGTTAGCTCTTCTTGTTGAATTGCTTCCTTTACCATTATGTAATGGCCTTCTTTGTCTCTTTTGACCTTTGTTGGTTTAAAGTCTGTTTTATCAGAGACTAGGATTGCAACCCCTGCTGCTTTTTGCTTTCCATTTACTTGATAGATTTTCCTCCATCCCTTTATTTTGAGCCTATGTGTGTCTCTGCACATGAAATGGGTCTCCTGAATACAGCACACTGATGGTTCTTGGTTCTTTATCCAATTTGCCAGTCTGTGTCTTTTAATTGGGGCATTTAGCCCATTTACATTTAATCCTATGTGTGAATTTGATCCTCTCATTATGATGTTATGGGTGAATTTGATCCTCTCATTATGATGTTAGCTGGTTATTTTGCCCATTAATTGATGCAGTTTCTTCCTAGCATCAATGGTCTTTACAATTTGGCATGTTTTTGCAGTTGCTGGTACTGGTTGTTCTTTTCCATGTTTAGTGCTTCCTTTAGGAGCTCTTGTAAGGCAGGCCTGGTGGTGACAAAATCTCTCAGCAATTGCTTGTCTCTAAAGGATTTTATTTCTCCTTCACTTATGAAGCTTTGTTTGGCTGGATATGAGATTCTGGTTTGAAAATTCTTTTCTTTAAGAATGTTGAATATTGGCCCCCACATTCTTCTTCCTTATAGGGTTTCTGTTGAGAGATCCACTGTTAGTCTGATGGGCTTTCCTTTGTGGGTAACCCGACCTTTCTCTCTGGCTTCCCTTAACATTGTTTCCTTCATTTCAACCTTGGTGAATTTGATGATTATGTGTGTTGGAGTTGCTGTTCTCGAGGAGTATCTTTGTGGTGTTCTCTATATTTCCTGAATTTAAATGTTGGCCTGCCCTGCAGTTTGGAGAAGTTCTCCTGGATAATATCCTGAAAAATGTTTTCTAACTTGGTTCCATTCTCCCTGTCACTTTCAGGTACACCAATCAAATGTAGATTTGGTCTTTTCACATAGTCCCATATTTCTTGGAGGCTTTGTTCATTTCTTTTTACTCTTTTTTCTCGAATCTTGTCTTCTCATTTTATTTCGTTAATTTGATCTTCAATCACTGATATTCTTTCTTCCACTTGATCGAATCAGCTATTGAAGCTTGTGCATGCATCATGCAGTTCTCTTGCTGTGATTTTCAGCTCCATCAGGTCATTTAAGTTCTCCTCTATGCTGTTTATTCTAGTTAGCCATTCATCTAACCTTTTTTCAAGGTTTTTACCTTCCTTGCAAGGGGTTTAGAACATGCTCCTTTAGCTCGGAGAAGTTTATTATTACTGACCTCCTGAAGCCTACTTCTGTCAACTTGTCACAGTCATTCTCCATCCAGTTTTGTTCCATTGCTGGTAAGGAGTTGTGATCCTTTGCAGGAGAAGAGATGCTCTGGTTTTTGGAATTTTCTGCTTTTCTGCTATGGTTTCTTCCCATCCTTGTGGTTTTATCTACCTTTGGTCTTTGATGTTGGTGACCTACAGATGGGGTTTTTGTGTGGATGTCCCTTTTGTTGATGTTGATGCTAGTCCTTTCTGTTTGTTAGTTTTCCTTCTAACAGGCCCCTCAGCTGCAGGTCTGTTGGAGTTTGCTGGAGGTCCACTCCAGACCCTGTTTGCCTAGGTATCACCAGCAGAGGCTGCAGAACAGCAAATATTGCAGAACAGAAAATATTGCAGCACAGAAAATATTGCTGCCTGATCCTTCCTCTGGAAGCTTCATCCCAGAGGGGCACCCACCTGTATGAGGTGTCTATTGGCCCCTACTGGGAGGTGTCTCCCAGTCAGACTACATGGGGGTCAGGGACCCACTTGAGGAGGCATTCTGTCTGTTCTCAGAGCTCAAATGCTGTGCTGGGAGAACCACTACTCTCTTCAGAGCTGTCAGACAGGGACGTTTAAGTCTGCAGAAGTTTTCTGCTGGCTTTTGCTCAGCTATACCCTGCCCACAGAGGTGGAGTCTATAGAGGCAGTAGGCCTTGCTGAGATGTGGTGGGCTCTGCCCAGTTCGAGCTTCCTGGCCACCTTGTTTACCTACTCAAGTCTCAGAAATGGTGGCCGCCCCTTCCCCCATCAGGCTGCAGCCTCACAGGTTGATCTCAGACTGCTGCACTAGCAGTGAGCAAGGCTCTGTGGGCATGTGACCCACTGAGCCAGGCACGGGAGGGAATTTCCTGGTTTGCCAGTTGCTAAGACCATTGAAAAGTGCAGTGTTTAGGCAGAAGCGTACCAGTTTTCCAGGTGCAGTCTGTCACAGCTTCCTTGGTTAGGAAAGGGAAATCCCCCGACCCCTTGCGCTTCCTGGGTGAGGTGAGGCCCTGCCCTGCTTCGGCTCAGCCTTTGTGGGCTGCACCCACTGTCCAACCAGTCCCAATGAGATGAACCAGGTACCTCAGTTGGAAGTGCAGAAATCGCCCATCTTCTGCATCAGTCTCACTGGGAGCTGCAGACCGGAGCTCTTCCTATTTAGCCATCTTGGAAGCAACAACCAAGAATCCATGTCCAACACATTTTATGCTATTGGTCACAGTTTACCTTTTTTTTTTTTTTTTTTAGACAGAATCTCACTGTGTCACCCAGGCTGGAGTGCAATGGCACAATCTCAGCTCACTGCAACCTCTGCCTCCTGGGTTCAAGTGATTCTACTGCCTCAGCCTCTTGAGTAGCTGGGACTACAGGCACATGCCACCACACCTGGCTAATTTTTGTAATTTTTTAGTAGAGATGGGGTTTCACCATGTTGGCCAGGCTGGTCTTGAACTCCTGACCTCAAATGATCCACCTGTCTCAGCCTCCCAAAGTGCTAGGATTACAGATGTGAGCCATCACACCCAGGCTACAGTTTATATTTTTTACACTATTTATCTATTAACAAATTATTATAGTTATAATTAGTTTCAACACTTTTGTCTTAACTTTTATTCTAGAGTTAAAAGTGATTTATATACTATCATTACAGTATTAGAGTTTTTTGAATTTGACTATATACTTACCTTCATCTGTGAGTTGTATACCTTCAAATATTCTTATGTTGCTAATTAATGTTCTTTAGCTTTAACTTGAAGAATTCCCTTTAATATTGTTTTGTATGGCAGGCCTGGTGTGACCAACTCCTTCAGCTTTTGTCTGGCAAAGTCTTTATTTCTTCTTAATTTCTGATCAACAGGTTTGCTAGGTATAGTTATTTTGGTTGGCAAGTTTTTTCTTTCAATTTTTTGAGTATATAATCTAACTTTCTCCTGACCTGCAGGGTAATCTGCTGACAGTGTTATGAAGGTTCCCTTGTATGTGGCAAATAGCTTTTTACTTGCTGCTTTCAAAATTTTCTGTTTTTGATTTTTGACAGTTTAATTATAATGTGACTCAGTGAGGACCTCTTTATTCTCAACCTATTTGGAGTTCTTTGGACTTCATGCATCTGGATGTTCATTTCCCTACCCAGATTTTGGATATTTTCTGTCATTATTTGTTTAAATTAATTTTCTACCCCATCTTCCTTCTCTGCTCCTCTGCAACTCTTATAATGATATATATTTACTTGATGGTTCCCTATAAATCCTGAGGGCTTTCTTTACTCCTTTTTAAAAAAATAGTATATCAAAGACTTATCAATCTCTCACAAACATTTAGCAAATAAAAGTTAATAAATTTAAGCTCACTGTAAGTATGTATTCCACTCTCACCATCTTTTTTAAACTATTAAGTTCAGGCATACATGTGCAGGTTTGTTACATAGGTAAACAAGTCATGGAGGTTTGTTTTACATATTATTTCATCATTCACATATTAAGTCCAGTACCCATTAGTTATTTTTCTTAATCCTCTCCCTCTTCCCACCCTCCACTCTTTGATGGGCTCCAATGTGTGTTGTTCTCCTCTATGTGTCCATATGTTTTTATCATTGTAAGTGAGAATATATGGTATTTGGATTTGTGTACCTGCATTAGTTTGCTAAGGATAATGGCATCCAACTACATTCATGTTTCTGCAAAGGCCATGATATCATTCTTTTTATGCCTGCATAGTATTCCATGATGCATATATACCACAGTTTCTTTATCCAGTCTACCATTGATTGGCACTTAGATTGATTCCATATCTTTCCTATTGTGAATGGTGCTGCAATAAACATATTCATGCATGTTTCTCTATGGTAGAACAGTTTATATTCCTTGAGGGTATATACCCAGTAATGGGGTTGCTGGGTCATATAGAATTTCTGTTTTTATGTCTTTGAGAAATTGCAACACTGTCTTCCACAATGGTTGAACTAATTTACATTCCCAAGAATGGTGCATAGGCATTCATTTTTTTCCACAACCTTGTCAGCATCTGTTACTTTTTGACTTTTTAATAACAGCCATTCTGACTGATGTGAGATGGTATCTCATTGTAGTTTGATTTGCATTTCTCTAATAATCAGTGATGTTGAGTTTTTCTTCATATGATCATTGGCCACATGTATGTCTTTTTTAAAAAAAGTATCTGTTTATAATATTTGCCCACTTTTTAATGGGGTTATTTGTTTCTTCTCATAAATTTGTTTAAGTTTCTCATTAATGTTAGTTATTAGCTGATTGTCAGATGCTTTGAAAATGTTTTCTCCCATTCTGTAGGTTGTCTGTTCACTCTATTGATAGTTTCCTTTGCTGTGCAGAAGCTCTTTAGTTTAATTAGATCCCATTTGTCAATTTTGGCTTTTGTTGCCATTGCTTTGATATCTTCAGGAAATACTTGTCAGTTCCTATTTCCAGAATGGTATTTCCTAGGTTGCCTTCCAAGGTTTTCATAGTGTTCAGTTTTACATTGAAGTCTTTAATCTATCTTAATTTTTGTATATGGTATAAGGAAGAGGTCCAGTTTTAATCTTCTGCATATGGTTAGGCTGTTGTCCCAGAATCTTTTGCCTATTGCTTGTATTTGTCAAAGATCAGATAGTTGTAAGGGTGCAGCCATATTTCTGGGTTCTCTATTCTGTTCTACTGGTCTACATGACTGCTTTTATACTAGCACCATGTTGTTTTATTTACTGTAGCCTTGTTGTACAATTTTAAGTCAGGTAACTTGATTTCCAGCTGTGTTCTTTTTGATTAGGATTGACTTGGCTATTGGGGCTCTTTTTGGTTCCATATGAATTTTAAAATCGTTTTTTTCCTTGTTCTGTAAAAAATGCTAATGGTAGTTTAATAGGAGTAGCATTGAACCTTTAAATTGCTTTGGGCTGTATGGCCATTACAACAATATTGAATTTTCCTATTCAGGAGCGTGGAATGTTTTTTCATTGGTTTGTGTCATTCCTGATTTCTTTGAACAGTGTTTTGTAGTTCTCCTTGTGGATATCTTTCACCACCATCAGTAGTTGTGTTCTTAGGTATTTGTGTGTGTGTGTGTGCGGCAATTGTGAATAGAATTGCGTTTCTCATTTGGCTCTCAGCTTGACTCTTGTGTTTGTTTAGAAATGTTGGTGACTTTTGCACATTGCTTTTTTATCCTGAAACTTCAGCAAAGTTTATCAGCTGAAGGCGCTTTTGGGCCAAGACTATGGGGTTTTCTAGATATCGGATCATGTTGTTTGTAAACAGGGATGGTTTGACTTCCTCTTTTACTATTTGGATGACCTTCATTTCTTCCTCTTGCCTGATTGTCCTAGCCAGAACTTCCAATACTATGTTGAATAGGAGTAGTGAGAGAGGGCATCCTTATCTTACCTTGAATGTACTCCCAGTTTTCAAGGGAAATGCTTCCAGATTTTGCCCATTGAGTATGATGTTGGCTGTGGTTTTGTCATAGATGGCCCTTATTATTTTGAGATGTTTGTTGAATACCTAGTATATTGAGAGCTTTCAACATGAAGGGGTGTTGAATTTTATCAAAAGCTTTTTCTGAATCTATTGAAATAGTCATGTGGTTTTTGTTTCTAGTTCTATTCATGTGATGAATCACATTTATCAATTTGAGTATGTTGAACCAACCTTGCATCCCAGGGATAAAGCCTACTTGATAAGGCCCGATAAGCTTTTTGGTGTGTTTCTGGATTCTCCATGCCAGTATTTGGTTGAGGATTTTTGCGTCAATGTTCACTAAAGGTATTGGCCTGAATGTTTCTTTTTTGTTGTGTCTCTGCCAGGTTTTGATATCCAGATAATTCTGACCTCATAGAATGAGTTGGGTAGGAGTCCTTCTTTCTCAATTTTTTGGTCTAGTTTCCATAGGAATGATACCAGCTCTTCTCTGTAAATGTTTTAGAATTCACCTGTGAATCTATGTGGTCCTGGGCTTTTCTTGGTGGGTAGTGTAATTGTTCTTGACTCAATTTCAGAGCTTGTTATTGATCTATTCAGAGATTCAGTTTCTTCCTGGTTCTGTTTTGGGAGGGTGTATTTCTTCAGGAATTTTTTTATTTCTTCTAGATTTTACAGTTTATCTGCATAGAGGTGTTCATGATATTCTCTGAGATGATTTGTATTTCTGTGGGGTCAGTGGGAATATCCCCTTTGTCATTTCTGATTGTGTGTATTTGTCTTCTCTCTTTTCTTCTTAGTCTAGCTAGGGGTCTACCTATTTTATTAGTTCTTCCAGAAAACCAGTCCCTGGATTTATTGATATTTTGAATAGGTTTTTTTTTTTTTTTTTTGGTATGTCAACCTTCTTCAGTTCAGCTCTGATTTTGGTTATTTCTTGTCTCCTGCTAGCTTTGGGACTTATTTGCTCTTGGTTTTTTAGTTATTTTTACTGTGATGTTAGGTTGATAACTTGAGATCCTTCTAACATTTTGGTGTGGTCATTTAGTATTATAAATTCCTCTCTCAACACTGCTTTAGCTGCATCCCAGAGATTCTGGTACTTTGTAACTTTGTTCTCATTAGCTTCAAAGAGCTTCTTGTTTCTGCTTTAATTTCATTATTTATCCAAAAGTCATTCCAGAGCAGGTTATTCAACTTCCATGTCATTGTATGGTTTTGAGTAAATTTCTTAGTCTTGATTTCTAATTTGATTGTGCTATTGTCCTAGAAATTGTTTGTTATGATTTCAGTTCTTTTCATTTGCTGAGGAGTATTTTACTTCTGATTATGTGATCAATTTACAGTTGTCCCATGTGGTGGTGAGAATAATGTATATTCTGGGTTTTTTTATTTTTATTTTTATTTTTTTAAATTTTATTATTATTATACTTTAAGTTTTAGGTATTCTGGGTTTTTTAATTTTAATTTTTATTTTTTGTTTGGTGGAGAGTTCTGTAAATGCCTATCAGGTCTATTTGATGCTGTACTATGTTCCAGCCCTAAATATTCTGTCTCAATTATCTGTCCAGTATTGTGAATGGGGTGTTAAAATCTCCCGCTGTTATTGTGTAGGAGTCTAAGTCTCTTTGAAGGTCTCTAAGAACTTGCTTTATGAATCTGGGTGCTCCTGTGTTGGGTGCATATATATTTAAGATACTTAGATGGTTTTGTTGAATTGAATTCTTGACCATTATGTAATGCTGTTTTTTGTCTTTTTTGATTGTTGTTGGTGTAAAGACTGTTTTGTCTGAAATTAGGATAGCAACTCCTTTTTTTCTGTTTTCCATTTGCTGGGTAGATTTTTCTCTATCTGTTTATTTTGAGCCTATGTGTGTCACTGCATATGAGATGGGTCTTTCAGAGACATTATATCAATGGGTCTTGGTTCTTTATCTAGCTTGCTACTCTGTGTCTTTTAATTGGGAAATTTAGTCCATTTACCTCAAGATTAGTATGATATGTGTGGATTTGATTCTGTCATCATGATGTTAGCTGGTTATTTTGCACACTTGTTTATGTGGTTGTTTTATAGTGTTAGTGTGTACCTCAATGTTTTTGTAGTGGCTGGTAATGGTCTTTCCTTTCTATATTTATTGTTTCCTTCAGGACTTCTTGTAAAGCAAGTCTGGGGGTAACAAATTTCCTCAGCATTTGCTTGTCTGAAAAAGATCTTATTTCTCCTTCACTTTTGATGTTTAGTTTGGCCAGATATAAAATTCTGGGTTGGAGTTTCTTTAAGAATGTTGAATATTGGCTCCCAACCTCTTCTGGTTTGTAGGGTTTCTGCTGAGAGGTATGCTGTTAGTCTGATGATCTTCCTTTTGTAGGTGGCCTGACATTTCTCTCTAGTTGTCTTTAACATTTTTTCTTTCATTTCAACCATGGGGAATCTGAAAATTATGTCTTCAGGATAATCTTCTGGAGTATCTTACTGAGCTTCCCTGTATTTTCTGAATTTGAATGTTGGCCTCTCTAGCTAGGTTGGGAAAGTTCTCCTTGATAATATTCTGAAGTATGTTTTCCATGTTGGTTCCATTCTCCCCATCTCTTTCAGGGACACCAATGAGTCTTACATTCCATCTCTTTACATAAGCCCATATATCTTGGAGGTTTTTTTTTTTTTCTTTTCATTCATTTTTCTCTGTTTTGTCTCACTGTCTTGTTTCAGACAGCTCATCTTCAAGCTCTTAGATTCTTTTCTCCACTTGATGTATTCTGCTATTAATATTTGTGATTGCATTATGAAATTCTTGTATTGTGTTTTTCACCTCTATCTGTTGTTTGTTTTAGCTTCCTTGGATCTGGTTTCAACATACTTCGGTAGCTCAATGATCTTTGTTCCTAACTATATTCTAAATTCTATTTCTGTCATTTCAGCTATCTCTGCCTGGTTCAGAACTCCTGCTAGAGAGGTGATACAGTTTTTTGGAGGTAAGAAGGCACTCTGGCTTTTTGAGTTGTCAGAGTTCTTGTGCTGATTCTTTCTCACCTTTGGGGGTTTATCTACCTTCAATCTTTTATGTTGCTTACCTTAGGATGGACTTTTTTTCTTTTATCCTATTTTTGACCTTGAGGGTTTGATTATGGTAAAAGGTGGATTCGGCCAACTGGCTTTGTTTTTGGAAGAATTTAGGGAGCCAACACTCAGCTTCCAACTCCTGAACTGTGTGCTCTAACTTGGTGTTCTTGTATTGGGCCCCGCCTTTCTTTTCTGGCTCCTTGAGGTTAGGAATCCACTATGCTGGGGAAAGGCCCAAAGTGCTTCTGGATCACTGATCACTACACTGTGATAGGTGGTGTTAACCAAAGTGCTTCATAGTGTGGTGACAGTGGAATCCATCCTTGTTTGCATGGGTCAGCAGCAGTGGTAGGGCAACTGCAGCAGAGTGATAATGGGTGCTGGGGTTCCTGCCTCTCTGTGGGTGTTCGTCATGGTAGCAGAGGCAATGCAGCTTGGGGTCCTCTTCTGGTGATTGTGTACGCAGTTTTGCTGGAGGCTATGTTGGCTCCAGTTGGGTGTGGCACTGGCAGGTGCAGGTTCGAGTGCCTTCTCTGTGCCTCACAAGCAAGAGTGGTCACTCAGGTCAGGGCAGAATCTGCTGTTCTCTGTGCAGAATTAGTATCAGAGCAGGTGCTCATGGCAGCAGGGCTGGCTGGCTCTGTGCCTGCCAAGACTCCATCTGCAATGGAGATCATTTGGAGGAGGTGGGACAGGCTGCACTCTCATGTGCTGACAGGACAAGGAAAGCAAAACCCACAGGTGCAGATACACACCAGCAAAGTGATGTGGGGAGTTGCCATGGGTCTGGGGGAAGCTGCAATATGAAGAAGGAATGTGTGGGCTGTTGCATGGCTGTAGGGGCCACTATGCTGTAGCTCTCTGCTGGTCAAGCATAATTCACCAGCACAGAAGCTATGGTGTGGGATCCCAGAGCACCTGAGACTGATCTGCAAGCAGGGATGGCCAGGCTGTGGCCCCAGGAGAGACCGTCAGACCAAGAGCTGCTTGGGTCAGACTGACCCTCTCTCATGGGCAAGGCCACCCTACAGAGTTCAGGTCTGGAAGTTTTCCTGTGGCTAAAGTCTTCTATGGGAGCAAGTTGAGCTTAGGGGGATGGTTTTCTCTGGCCATGCTTTATTACAGGCACTCCTATACCAAACCCTCTGGGCTCCATATCAATTGGCTTGCTACCCCTGCCATTTGTTTAAGCAGCCTCAACCACCCCATCAACTGAAGTGTCTGTGGTGGTTGAGGGGTCTCTTCCTGCTGATTCCAGAGGTCCATGGTGAGATAGGATTGCTCCTTACCAGTTCAACTCACCTCTTCCCCCAGAACCACTGATGGCCAGGAATGAGCTCTGGTGCACTGTAGTCCCATGAACGGTTCCCAGCTTTCCTTTTTTACTCTTTTAATTATTTTTTTCTTTTTGTTCCTTTGAAAGGATAATTTCAAATGATCTATCTTTGAATATGCTAATTCTTTCCTCTACTTGATTAAGTCTTCTATCAAAGCTCTCTAATACAATTTTTATTTCAGACATTGTATTCTTCTGCTCCAGTATTTCTATTTGGTTCTTTTTTATAGCTTCTATAAGCTTGTTGAATTTCTCATTTTATTCATGTATTATTTTCCTGATGTTGTTTAATAGTCTATTTGTGTTCTCTTGTAGCTCACTGAGCTTCTTTAAGGTGACTACTTTGTATTCTTTGGCAGACAATTTTTGATCTCCAATTTTTTAAGGTCAGCCACTACCCACTGGAACTTTATTTTGTTCCGTTGGTCCTGTCATATTTCCCTGATTCTTCTTGTTCCTTGAAGCTCTGCATTGCTGTATTTGCATTTGAAAAAGTATTCACCTCTTCCAGTCTTTATTGACTGGCTTTGGGAGAAAAAGTCCTTCTACATACTCTGGTAGACACACAGACTTTTTCTATGGATTTTCCTGCTTCACTCCTTTTGTTCTTTCTCAGAAGGAAAATTTTAGGATTGTGTGCCTTCTTCCAGTCTTATAAAGCCAGGCCTGGTGCTAAGAGCATCCTGTTTAGCTTCCCTAGAGCAGTGCCCTGAAATGTTAAAGTTTGTACCTTCTTTCAAACCAGCAGAATCATGCCAGCTACTAAGATCTGTACCTGCTGTTGAGATCCAAGTGCTGTTTGCTGGAACTCATGTGTGTTGTGTGTGGAAACACATGAGGTGCTGTCTACAGAGGAATGCCACATGGTGAAGTCTGTGAGCTGCTTAGCAAGATTCATGGCCAGCTGTTGAGCATTGTGCAGGTTGCTATGTACTCTTGTCCCTTCTCCTTGCTTTCAGTGGTCGCAGACTATTCAGCTGTGCTGCCGATGCCCTCAGTGTTCTGGGTGGGATGAGGCCTAAGTGGGCCTTTGGGGCAGTGTCCCATAAGGTTAAGGAGCCAAGTGCTCAGTTAATTTTCATTTTCCCCTGTGGAAGCAATTATGAACCAAAGTGATCTCTCTTAGAATAAAGCTAGGCTTCCTTGGGGGATGAGTGGCATGGGTAGAGTGAAACTGTTCTTCTCACCTCTTTCAACATGTCTGCTCTCATATTTTTTGTTTTACTGGGATACTGGAATCTCTCAGCTAAACTCTGGGGCTCTGATATGGTTTGGCTCTGTGTCTCCACCCAAATTTCATCTTGAATTGTAATCCCCACAAGTTGAGGGAGGGACCTGGTGGGAGGTGATTGAATCATGGGGTTGGTTTCCCCCATTCTGTTCTCATGATAGAGAGTTCTCATGAGATCTGATGGTTTAAAGGTGGCAGTTTCCCTTGTGTTCTCTCTCTCTCCCCTTCTGCCTTTTGAAAAAGGGGCCTACTTCCCCTTTGCCTTCCACTATGATTGTATGTTTCCTGAGGCCACCCCAGCCATGCAGAACTGTGAGTTAATTAAATCTCTTCTGTTTATAAATTACCCAGTCTCTGGTAGTATTTTTATAGGATTGTGGAAACAGACTAATACAGAGAATTAGCACTGGGAGTGGGGCACTGCTATAAAGATAACCCGAAAAGGTGGAAGCAACTTTGAAACTGGGTAATAGGCAGAGGTTGGAACAATCTTGATGGCTCAGAAAAAGACAGAAAGATGAGGGAAAGATTGGAACTTCCTAAAGACTTGTTGAATGGTTTTGATCAAAACCCTGATAATGACATGGATGGACAATGAAGTCAAGGTTGAGGTGGTCTCAGATGGAACTTATTGGGAAATGGAGCAAATGTTACTCTTACTATGCTTTAACAAAGAGACTGGTGGCATTTTGCTCCTGCCTTAGAGATCTGGGGAAATTTGAACTTGAAAGAGATGATTTAGGGTATCTGGTGGAAGAAATTTCTAAAAAGCAAAGCGTTCAAGAAGTGACCTGGCTGATTCTGAAAGTGTTTGGTCATATGCATTCACAAAGAGAATACCTGAAACTGGAACTTTTATTTTAAAGGAAAGCAGAACATAAATGTTTAGAAAATCTGCAGCATGACCATGAGGTAGAAAAGAAAAACCTATTTTCTTGGGACAAATTGAAGCCTGCTGCAGAAATTTGCCTAAGTAACAAGGAGCAATATGTTAGTAGCCAAGATCATGAGAAAAATGTCTCCAGAGCATGCCAGAGATCTTTGTGGCAGCCCCTCCCATCACAGGTCTAGAAGTCTAGGAGGAAAAAATGGTTTTGGGGCTGGGCCTATGATCCCACTGCTCTGTTCAGCCTGTGGACCTGGTACCCTGCATCCCAGCTGCTCCATCTCCAGTCCTGGCAAAAAGGGACCAAGGTACCACTGGAGCCATGGCTTCAGGGGGTACAAACCCAAAGCCTTGTTGGCTTCTATGTGGTGTTGGGTCTGCAGTGTGCAAAAGACAAGAGTTGAGCTTTGGGAATCTCTGCCTAGATTTTAGAGGATGTATGGAAACACTTAGATGTCCAGGCAGAAGTCTGTTGCAGGAGTGGTGCCCTCATGGAGAACCTCAACTAGGGCAATGCAGAGGGGAAAGGTGGGGTTGGTGCACCCACACAGAGTCCCCAATGGGGCACTGCCTAGTTGAGCTGTGAGAAGGCCACCATCCTCCAGACCCCAAAAAGGTAGATACACTGAAAGCTTGCACTGTACATCTGGAAAAAACACAGACACTCAATGTCAGCCTGTGAAAGCATCTGTGGGGGCTGCAGAGACACAGTATTGGAGCTGCCCAAGGCCTTAGGAGTACACTTCTTGCATCAGTGTGCCATGGATGTGAGACATGGAGTCAAGGGAGGTTATTTTAAAACTTTAAGATTTAATGAGTGCCCTGCCAGGTTTTGAACTTGCATAGGGATGGTGGCCTCTTTGTTTTGGCCAATTTCTCCAATTTAGAATGGGAACATTTACTCAATGCCTCTACCCCCATTGTATCTGGGAAGTAAAAAACTTGTCTTTGATTTTACAGGCTCGTAGGTGGAAGGGACTTGGCTTGTCTCAGATGAGACTTTGGACTTCAACATTTGAGTTACTGCTGAAATGAGTTAAGACTTTGGGGGACTGTTGGAAAGGCATGATTGACTTTGAAATGTGAAAGGGACATGAAATGTTTGAGGGGTTGGGGTGGAATAATATGGTTTGGCTCTGCATCCCCACCCAAAATTATAATCCAATTGTAATCCCCACATGTTGAGGGAGAGACCTGGTGGGTGATGATTGTATCATGGGGGTGGTTTCCGCCATGCTATCATCTTTTCTCATGATAGAAAGGAGTTCTCACAAGATCTACTGGTTTAAAAGTGGTAGTGTTTCCTATGCTCTCTCTCTCTATCCTGCCACCTTGAGAAGAAAGTGCCTCACTTTCCCTTTACCTTCCACCATGATTGTAAGTTTCCTGAGGCCTCCTCAGCCATGTGAAACTGTGAGTCAATTAAACCTGTTTTGTTTATAAATTTTTATTTATAAATTACCCAGTCTCAGGTAGTATTTTTATAGCAGTGTGAAAACAGACTAATACAGGCTCTAACGAAGATATTCTAGTCTGTGACTGGTTGAGAAATTTGGTGTTTCTCTTGAAGGCAATATGGGTTGGAACCTCTTATTCCACCATCTTGCTAACATCCTATGTTGCTTTCTTCTTAGTCTTCCCCCTTCCCCACCCATTGTGTAACTTGGTGGAACCATTTGGGTTACATAGTTATCCCACTGTATTCTCACCACTGTTCAAATCTATAGCTTTAAGCCATATTTAATCTCCACATCTCTTGAATTAGTCACCAATTACTATATAGGTTGATTTTGTGGAATATGTATCTGCTCTATTCTTGCTGAGTCTTTTTCTTTATCCTTTCACCTACTAATTAGTTTCTTGTTCATCTGAACTTATAACAGTGTCTGACAAATTATATTATAGTGATCCATTGCACCTCCATTCTTTTTTACCCAAGTTCTTTATGTATGGGTACAGCTTGCCTCAGAAGATGTGCTGTATTCAGAAATTTTCTTTGGTTTCATGCCTGATTGTTTTCCAGGAGTTTTCAGTATCTGGAGTTGGGCAAAGTATACTCTGGTTTAGAAAGCATCTTTAAATGGTAGGGAGAGATACTTGCAGTGTCCCAGTTGCTATCAGTTCTGGAATGCTGAGATGTGAATGTATGGTGATAGAGGCATGAAGCATCTATTAATTTTTAGAAATTTTGTTGCATAAAGTGAGAGTGTGTCAGAAACTACAGTTCTACCAACTGTCTTTTAGCTAATACTAAATCCTCCCAGATTCTGACTGTCTTTCAGCCTTTGTTTTCAGTGTTATTGAGAATTTTTATTTATTTTTGTTTTCAGAAGCTATTTAGTGAGAAGTTGAGAGGATGATTTTGGAGTTACTACCCAGAGTCCTCTTGAGCCAGAATTCTTATTGCATTTGAAACTGTTCTTGTGATGCCTTTAAACTTTAAAGCATGCTTTTAAGTTAAAGATCTCTAAAGTTCTTTCTGATGTCAAGACTGAAAGGAGTGTTTTAAAGAATACTGCATATTTTTATTCTTTCCCTAACCCAATTCTCATTCTTATAATTGCTTCCTAGTTTTTGGTAATATAACCCAGATTAATGCAACTACATCATTTGATATTATATAATTTCATTTAATAATTAATTTGGCTGTTTGCCTCCAATTTTATAAACATTCAAAATTTTAAAAATCTAAGCTTATGTTTCATGTGTTAGTGTTTATTTTTAATACTATTTTTAACCATAAGACCCCCATTCTTAAAATATTTAATTTGATTTATTCTCATTAGTGATACATTGACACCTCATATAGAATTCTTTCATTGAGTTTCCTTCTTTCAGCTTCAAAAGATATTGCAACATGGTTTCCTGGCATGTCAAATTGTGTATTGGACTACAGAAAGCAATTAGAATTTTTTAGCAAAGGGTATTTTTGGGGGGATTTCTCAGGTTGACAGGAGGACTTTTCCTCTCAGGAGTTAATGGTGCCATTGCTAGGTTCCTAGCATGGAAAGCCACGGGATCTGGAATAGAGAGTGGAAAAGAGTTCAAGGAAAGCTTGTCATAGTCTTTCTGGCTTTGAAGCAGCTTAGTGTGGATGTACCCCTCTGTGGTGTTTCATGACTAATTAAATTGTACTAATGCAAAGAAGAGGAATGGCCAAAATTATAGATGACTGTCTGAAAAAGACTTTTCCCAGACTGAAGAAGTGGAACAGCTCACTGATAGAGAATTTAATGAATTACAGCTTGGAAGAAACCAAACAAAGATGACTTTACACTAATTTGCCACACACAAAACATTCTCCAAATATACAGGGGATAATGACTAAGCCCTGTGTAAGGGACTTAACTAGGTTGTATGTATACCACAGTTTTGGAAAAAAAGACAACTAGCATTCCTTAGGCCACACTGGAATTCAAGACTAAAATACTTAACTTATCCAATGGTTAAGTATGAATTGTGCAACCACTGAGCTGCCAAATTTTCCTTTGGTTATGAACTGTTACAGATGCAACCACCACACATCACTGAGAAATTGTAACAGCTTTGTTTTGTCAACTGAAGAAATATAGATTCAATGAATTTGCTCTTTACAGCATTTTTCTGAGTAAACTATGTGTGGTCAGGAAAGGAATTACATCTGGAGTATCTGATAATAAGTCATTTCACAAGCAGTATTTAATGGAAAGATCTAAAATAGCATGTGTGAAAAAAGGTTATTTTGTTCTAGAGGAGGACCAACAGTTTTGAACACTTAGTCACCACAGCAGCTGATGACAATGAAACCTAAGACATCTGATCACTTTAGCATGATCGTCTGCAAGGTTCTTACAACTACAACATCAGTTGTTCTCATGATAGTATACTTTTCTTAATGTTTATCATGCTGTGTTTTGTATTTGGAAAGGGGGATAATGTTGTGAAATGAAAACTTTCTCTCAGTTTTAAAAAATAAATGAGACAAATGTAACATCTATCTAAGCTGTTTTCAAAGCAAGAAGCTTTCTTTGCACAGAGGCTGAGGGTAATTTTTTTTTCAATTTTGTGTCTAAGATAAAAAACCAAAACTGACTTTTCTGTTTCATTTCAAATTTTACTGGCAAAGACTTATTGCTGACATGGGTCTGGTGCAGACTGAGCTTTTCCTCTCAACTCATACTTAGCAGAGTAGTGTTCTACATACAGCTTCATTTGCCTAACCACCACACTTTGCTGTCAGGCTAGGTAGAGAGAGTCTTCTTATATCTGCTAGGTTTTCTGTAAACAGGAAGAAAAATGCTTTCTAGTAAGAATGTTTTCTCCCTATGACTGAGGATGTTTTTGTAATTAATAATAATGCTCGTATGAAGATGATTTGATACTGCACTCTACAGGATGTTGAATTCATTTGGCTATCTTGGGCTGGGAATAGTTGTTTCTAAAAACTGGGACTTAGCTTCATTTATTTTATTGTTTTTCTGTTTTCCTTTGCTCTTACCTTTATTATTGTCTTCTTCTCTTTTATTTGGGTTTAACTTGCTATTCTCCTTCTAGCATATTAAGGTGGAAGCTTAGATCATTGATTCAGAACTTCTTTTCTAATATAATCATACAATGCTATAAATTTTCCTGTAAGCATTGCTTTAGCTGCCTCCCATAAATGTTAATATTTTGTATTTTCATTTCCATTAAGTTAAAAATGCTTGTAAATTTTCCATGTGATGTCTTCTTTGACCCATGGGTTATTTGGAAGCAGCTTTTTAAATTTCTAAAGATTTGGGGATTAAAAAATATCTTTCTGTTATTAATTTCCAGTTTAATTATCTTGTGGTCAGAGAACACACTTTATATAAATTTAATCTTTAAAAAATGTACTGAGACATGTTTATGGTCCAGAATATAGTTTATTTTGTAAATGCTAAGTGTGTACCTGAAAAATTATGTATTCTACTGTTGTGTGGGAGAGTATACTATAAATATCAGTTAGATTAAGTTGGTTGATAGTGTTGTCCACATCTTGTACAACCTATTGATTTTCTGTATGATTGTTCTACCATCAGTTGCTGAGAGAAAACTTCTAAAATGCTTAAACTATGATGTTGGATTTTTGTATTTCTTTTCTCAGTTCCATTAGTATTTGCTTCATATACTTTAGAATTCTAATGTATTTGTATATTTATTAGATACGCAAACATTTAGGATTACATTCTCTTGACGAATAAATACCTTTATGATTATAAAATGTCCATCTTTATTCCCGATAACATTTTTCATTCATTCTAAAAATCACCTTCATCTGAAATTAATATAGCTATTTTGGCTTTCTTCTGCTTAGGCCTAAATGGTATATTTTACTTTGTTCTTTCACTTTTAAGGTTTATTAGTGCTAATTCTTGGATTTGTTTTTTGTTTTTTAATGGCTGTTTAAAGGTTTGGAGTACCCATATTCAACTTACTATAGTCTATCTTCCAACAATAATGCTGTAACACTTCATATACAGTGTAAGAATATTATAGTAGTATATTTTCATTTTCCCCATTGCAACCTTTTTGCTGTTATAGTCATACATTTTACTTGTACGTGTTATAAACCCCAAGATACATTGCTATTATTTTTGCTTGAACAATTATATTTTAAAGAAATTGGCCAATGAGAAAAATAATTTTAAAAGACTTTACATTTATCCACATGTTTACTATTTGCAGCATTTTTCATTCTTTCCTATAGATTTTAGTTTCTAATTTTCATTCTGCCTGAGTATTTCCTTTAATATTTCTTTTTTGTGCCTGACTGATGACAATAAATTCCTTTCAGCTTTTAATTTTTGTTCTTTTGGTCTGAAAATATCTTTATTAGATCTTCATTTGCTAAGATAATTTTACATACTATAGAATTCTAGGCTTACAATTTTCTTCAAATCTTTGAAGATGTTATACCACTGTGTTCTGTTTGCCTACTTCTTGACAAAAAGTCTGCAGTTGTTCATATTGTTTTCCCTTTGTACATAATGTGTTTTCCCCTTCCTCTGGCTGATTTATTTTTATTTTTTATTATACTTTAAGTTCTGGGATACCCGTGCAGAATGTGCAGTTTTGTTACATAGGTATACATGTGCCATGGTGGTTTGCTGCACCATCACCTACATTAGATATTTCTTCTAACGCTATCCCTCCCCTAACCCCCCACCCCCTCACAGGCCTCGGTGTGTGACGTTCCCCTCTCTGTGTCCATGTGTTCTCATTTTTCAACTCCCACTTATGAGTGAGAACATGCGGCGTTTGGTTTTCTGTTCTTGTGTTAGTTTGCTGAAAATGATGGTTACCAGCTTTAACCATGTCCCTGCAAAGGACATGAATTCATCCTTTTCTATGGCTGCATAGTATTCCGTGGTGTATATGTACCACATTTTCTTAATCCAGTCTATCATTGATGGACATTTGGGTTGGTTCCAAGTCTTGCTATTCTGAATAGTGTTGCAATAAACATACGTGTGCATGTGTCCTTATAGTAGCATGATTTATAATCCTTGGGGTATATACCTAGTAATGGGATCACTGGGTCAAATGATATTTCTAGTTCTTGATCCTTGAGGAGTTGCCACACTGTCTTCCACAATGGCTGAACTAATCTACACTCCCACCAACAGTGTAAAAGTGTTCCTATTTCTCCACATCCTCTCCAGCATTTGTTGTTTCCTGACTTTTTAATGAACACCATTCTAAGTGGCGTGAAATGGTATCTCACTGTGGTTTTAATTTGCATTTCTCTAATGACCAGTGATGATGAGCATTTTTTCACATGTTTGTTGGCTGCATAAATGTCTTCTTTTGAGAAGTGTCTATTCATATCTTCTGCCCACTTTTTGATGGGGTTGTTTGTTTTTTTTCTTGTAAATTTGTTTAAGTTCTTTGTAGATTCTGGATATTAGCCCTTTGTCAGATGGATAGATTGCACAAATTTTCTCCCATGCTGTAGGTTGCCTGTTTACTCTGATGATAGTTTGTTTTGCTGTGCAGAAGCTCATTAGTTCAATTAGATCCCATTTGTCAATTTTGGCTTTTGTTGCCATTGGTTTTGGTGTTTTAGACATGAAGTCTTTGCCCATGCCTATGTCCTGAATGGTATTGCCTAGGTTTTCTGCTAGGATTTTTATGGTTTTACATCTTACATTTAAGTAGTTAACCCATCTTGAGATAATTTTTGTATAAGGTGTAAGGGAGGGGTCGAGTTTCGGTTTTCTGAATATGGCTAGCCAGTTTTCCCAACACCACTTATTAAATAGGGAATCCTTTCCCCGTTGCTTGTTTGTGTCAGGTTTGTCAAAGATCAGATGGTTGTAGATGTGTGTTGTTATTTCTGAGGCCTCTGTTCAGTTCCGTTGGTCTATATATCTGTTTTGGTACCAATACCATGCTGTTTTTGTTACTGTAGACTTGTAGTATAGTTTGAATTCAGGTAGCATGATGACTCCAGCTTTGTTCTTTTTGCTTAAGATTGTCTTGGCTATGTGAGCTGCTTTTTGGTTCCATGTGAAATTTAGAATAGTTTTTTCCAATTCTGTGAAGAAAGTCAATGGTAGCTTGATTGGAATAGCATTGAATCTATACACTACTTTGGGCAGTATGGCCATTTTCACAATATTGATTCTTCCTATCCATGAGCATGGAATGGTTTTCCATTTGTTTGTGTCCTCTCTTATTTCCTTAAGCAGTGGCTTGTAGTTCTCCTTGAAGAGGTCCTTCACATCCCTTGTAAGTTGGATTCCTAGGTATTTTATTCTCTTAGCAGCAATTGTGAATGGGAGCTCACTCATGATTTGGCTCTCTGTCTGTTATTGGTGTATAGGAATGCTTGTGATTTTTGCACATTGATTTTGTATCCTGAAACTTTGCTGAAGTTGCTTATCAGCTTAAGGAGATTTTGGGCTGAGTGGTGGGGAAATATATGATCATGTCGTCTACAAACAGAGACAATTTGACTTCCTCTTTTCCTATTTGAATACCCTTTATTTCCTTCTCTTACCTGATTGCCCTGGCCAGAACTTCCAGTACTATGTTGAATAGGAGTGTTGAGAGAGGGCATCCTTGTCTCTTGCCAGTTTTCAAAGGGAATGCTTCCAGTTTTTACCCATTCAGTATGATATTGGCTGTGGGTTTGTCATAAATAGCTCTTATTATTTTGAGATACGTTCTATCGATACCTAGTTTATTGAGAGTTTTTAGCATGAAGGGCTGTTGAATTTTGTCGAAGGCCTTTTCTGCATCTGTTGAGATAATCAATAATTACGGTTATTGATTTGCATATGTTGAACCAGCCTTGCATCCCAGGGATGAAGCTGACTTGATCATGGTGGATAAGCTTTTTGATCTGCTGCTGGATTCAGTTTGCCAGTATTTTATAGAGGATTTCTGCATCGATGTTCATTAGGGATATTGGACTAAAATTTTCTTTTTTGTTGTGTGTCTGCCAGGCTTTGGTATCAGGATGATGCTGGCTTCATAAAATGAGTTATGGAGGATTTCCTTTTTTCTGTTTGGAATAGTTTCAGAAGGAATGGTACCAACTCCTCTTTGTACCTCTGGTAGAATTCAGCTGTGAATCCTTCTGGTCCTGGACTTTTTTTGGTTGGTGGGCTATTAATTGCTGCCTCAATTGCAGGACTTGTTATTGGTCTATTCAGGGATTCAACTTCTTCTTGGTTTAGACTTGGGAGGGTGTATGTGTCGAGGAATTTATCCATTTCTTCTAGATTTTCTAGTTTATTTGTGTAGAGGTGTTTATTGTATTCTGTGATGGTAGTTTGTATTGCTGTGGGATCAGCAGTAATATCCACTTTATCATTTTTTATTGCATCTATTTGATTCTTCTCTCTTTTCTTCTTTATTAGTCTGGCTAGCAGTCTATCTATTTTGTTGATCTTTTCCAAAAACCATCTCCTAGATTCATTTATTATTTGAAGGGTTTTTCGTGTCTCTATCTCCTTAAATTTGGCTCTGATCTTAGTTATTGCTTGTCTTCTGCTAGCTTTTGAATTTGTTTGCTCTTGCTCTGCTAGTTCTTTTAATTTTGGTGTTAGGGTGTAGATTTTATATCTTTCCTGTTTTCTCTTGTGGGCTTCTAGTGCTATAAATTTCCCTCTACACTCTGCTTTAAATGAGGCCCAGAGATTCTGGTCCGTTGTGTCTTTGTTCTCATTAGTTTCAAAGAACATCTTTATTTCTGCCTTCATTTCATTATTTACCCAGTAGTCATTCAGGAGCAGGTTGTTCAGTTTCCATATAGTTGTGTGGTTTTGAGGGAGTTTCTTAATCCTGAGTTCTAATTTGATTGCACTGTGGACTGAGAGACTGTTTATTATTATTTCAGTTCTTTTGCATTTGCTGAGGAGTGTTTTACTTCCAATTATGTGGTAAATTTTAGAATAAGTGTGATGAGTTGCTGAGAAGAATGTATATTCTGTTGATTTGGAGTGGAGAGTTCTGTAGATGTCTATTAGGCCTGCTTGGTCCAGAGCTGAGTCAAAATCCTGAATATCCTTGTTAATTTTCTGTCTCATTGATCTGTCTAATATTGCCAGAGGGGTGTTAAAGTCTCCAACTATTATTGTGTGGGAGTCTAAGTCTCTTTGTAGGTCTCTAAGAACTTGCTTTATGAATCTGGGTGCTCCTGTATTGGATATTTCCTCATATATGTATTTCCTCATATATTTAGGAAAGTTACTTCTTCTTGTTGAATTGCTCCTTTTACCATTATGTAATGCTCTTCTTTGTCTCTTTTGATATTTGTTGGTTTAAAGTCTGTTTCATCACAGATTAGGATTGCAATTCCTGCTTTTTTTCTGCTTTCCATTTGCTTGGTAAATATTACTCCATCCCTTTATTTTGAGCCTATGTGCATCTTTGCAGGTGAGATGTGTCTCTTGAATACAGCACACTGATGGGTCTTGACTCTTTATCCAATCTGCCAGTGTGTGTCTTTTAATTGGGACATTTTGTCCATTTACATTTAAGGTTAATATTGTTATGAGTGAATTTGATCCTGTCATTATGATGCTAGCTGGTTATTTTGCCCATTAGTTGATGCAGTTTCTTCATAGTGTCAATGCTTTTTACAATTTTGTATGTTTTTGTGGTCACTGGTACCAGTTGTTCCTATCCATGGTTAGTGCTTCCTTCAGGAGCTCTTGTAAGGCAGGACTGATGGTGATAAAATCTCTCAGCATTTGCTTGTCTGTAAAGGATTTTATTTCTCCTTCTCTTATGAAGCTTAGTTTGGCTTGATATGAAATTCTGGGTTGAAAATTCTATTCTTTAAGAATGTTGAATGTTGGCCCCCATGCTCTTCTGGCTTGTAGGGTTTCTGCAGAGACATCCACTGTTAGTCTGATGGGCTTCCCTTTGTGGGTAACCTGACCTTTCTCTCTGGCTGCCCTTAACATTTTTTCCTTCATTTCAATCTTGGTGAATCTGATGATTATGTGTCTTGGGGTTGCTCTTCTTTAGGAGTATCTTTGTGGTGTTCTCTGTATTTCCTGAATTTGAATGTTGGCCTGCCTTGCTAGGTTGGGGAAGTTCTCCTGGATAATATCCTGAAGAATGGTTTCCAACTTGGTTACATTCTCCTTGTCAATTTCAGGTACACTAATCAAACATAGATTTGGGCTTTTCACATAGTCCCGTATTTCTTGGAGGCTTTGCTCATTCCTTTTCATTCTTTTTTCTCGAATCTTGTCTTCTTGCTTTATTTCATTAAGTTGGTCTTCAATCACTGATATCCTTTCTTCCACTTGTTCGATTTGGCTATTGATACTTGGGTATGCTTCACGAAGTTCTCGTGCTGTGTTTTTCAGCTCCATCAGGTCATTTATGTTCTTCTCTAAACTGGTTATTCTAGTTAACAATTGGTCTAACCTTTTTTCAAGTTTCTTCGTTTCTTTGCATTGGGTTAGAACATGCTCCTTTAGCTTGGAGGAGTTTGTTATTACCCACCTTCTGAAGCCTACTTCTGTCAATTCGTCAAACTCATTCTCCGTCCAGTTTTGTTTCCTTGCTGGTGAGGAGTTGTGATCCTTTGGAAGAGAAGAGGTGTTCTGGTTTTTGGAATTTTTAGCCATTTTGCTCTGGTTTCTTCCCATCTTTGTGGATTTATCAATTTTCATCTTTGATGTTAGTGACCTTTGGATGAGCTCTCTGAGTGGATGTGCTCTTCCTTTCTGCTTGTTAGTTTTCCTTCTAACAGTTAGCCCCTCTGCTGTAGGTCTGCTGGAGTTTGCTGGAGGTCCACTCCAGACCCTGTTTGCCTGGGTATCACCAGTGGATGCTGCAGAACAGCAAAGATTGCTTCCTGTTCTTTCCTCTGGAAGCTTCGTCCCAGAGGGGCACCTGCCAGATGCCAGCCAGAGCTCTCCTGTATGAGGTGTCTGTTGGCCCCTACTGGGAGATGCCTCCCAGTCAGGATACAAGGGGGTCAGGGACCTACTTGAGGAGGCAGTCTGACCCTTAGCAGAGCTTGAACACTGTGCTAGGAGGTCTTCTGTTCTTTTCAGAGCTGTCAGGCAGGGATGTATAAGTCTGCTGAATCTGTGTCCACAGCCACCCCTTCCCCCAGGTGCTCTGTCCCAGGGAGATGGGGGTTTTATCTTTAAGTCCCCAACTGGGGCTGCTGCCTTTTTTTCAGATATGCCCTGCCCAGAGAGGAGAAATCTGGCAGTCTGGCCTCAGAGGCCTTGCTGAGCTGCTGTTGGCTCCACCCAGTTCAAACTTCCCAAGGGGCTTTGTTTATACTGTAACGGGAAAACCGCCTACTCAAGCCTCAGCAATGGCAGACGCCCCTCCCCGCCCCAAGCTCAAGTGTCCCAGGTCGATCTCAGACTGCTGCTGTGCTGGCAGCGAGAATTTCAAGCCAATGGATCTTAGTTTGCTGTGCTCCGTGGAGGTGGGACCCATTGAATCAGACTGCTTGGCTCCCTGGCTTCAGCCCCCTTTCCAGGGGAGTGAAAGATTCTGTCTCATTGGCATTCCAGGAGTCACTGGTGTATGGAAAAAAAAAGAAATCCTGAAGCTAGTTCGATGTCTGTCCTCTGGCTGATTTTAAGATTTTTTAAAAACCACTGATTTTCAGTACTTTGTGCGTGATGCACAGTTGTGCAATTTTCTTTCTCTTTGTTTTGATTTGGAATCATTATGTTTTTTGAATCTTTGGGTTTGTAGGCTTTATCATATTTGGAAATTTTTTGGCCATTCTTTCTTTAAATATTTTGTCTCTTTCTCTTAACTTTTCACTTCTGCGACTCCAGTTGGACAAATGCTTGACCACTTGATATTGTTCTACAGGTCACTGATACTCTGCTCTTTATTTGGGAGGCATCTTTTTAGTTAGTTAATTGTTTTACTTTTTTGAGCTCACTTTGGATAGTTTATATATGTATATATGTCAACTGTTTTGGGTTAACAATTTTTTTTTCTGCCATTATATTCTGCCATTATATTCATACATAATCACACTTGATATATTTTATTAAATTTCAAATATTGCTTTTCTTCATCTCATTTGAGCCATTTTGATTTTTTATATCTTCCATTTCTCTCTATATCATTTAATATTTTTCTGCTTCTTAAAAACATACAACAGATTATGAGCATTATTTTAATAATAGTTTTCAGTCTACAAAGTAGACTAAAATAATACTCTACTTTGTAGAGTATTAATGCTCATAATACTGTTTTAATGTATCTGTCTGCTAATTTTATCACCTCTGTCCTATGTAGATCTATTTCTTTTTATTGATTTTTCTCTTGCTTATTAATTAAATATTTTCCTGGGTTTTGCATGATGGCAATTTTTCATAGGATGTTAGATATTGTGAATTTTTAAATTAAATACTGTTTTTTATTTCATTAAAGATTGTTAAATTGTGTTTTGATGTCTAATTAATTTACTTGAAACCAGTTTAATCCCTTTGTAGAATTCTTTTTCAGCTTTCTTAGGGCTTTGTTTTCAACAGAAGCCGCTTGTTGAGCTAATTTCATTCTGCTATTAAGGCAGTACCTTCGGGAACTCTACCCAATTTCCTATATATTATGAAATCTCTCTACTCTGGCTGGTGGAAATATGTTCATGCCCAGCTCTATTTGAGCTCCACGACTTGTTCAGCCTACTGCTTTTCAGGGATTATTTCCCTGGCTTTGGGCAGTTTCCTTTTATGCAGTCATAGATCTGTGATCAGCCAGAAACTCAATGGTATTTTTCTATAGCTCTTTGGAGTTTTTTTCTTTGTGCAGCTTCTCTTCTTCGGCACTCTTTTCTGCAAATTCTTGCTATCTTGGCTTTCTTTAATTCTAATCTCGAACTTAGGAAGACTGCCAGGCTCTGTTTGGATTTCCCCAATTAGCTTTGTAGACTGAAAACTATTTCTAGGCAGCAAACTGGAGCAATTGTAGAGTTTATCTCATTTATTTATCTGTCGCTATCCTAGGGATCATGGTCCTGTGCTGTCTGTTAGCCAATGTCTTAAAACAATTGTGTCACATGAACCTCTATCATGGCCAGCAACAGGAGTCCACAGCTGGGCACAATTTGATTTTACTGAAATTTGTCATGTTATTTTTTAACTCTTATTTGTTGTTTAAATTTATATTTAGGAGCCAATGTAAAGTAACGGGAAAGAATCAGGACACGGAGACAGACAATCCAGGACCGAATCATAGCTCTATCTATATATGTATTAATTAAATCATTCAATTAATTCATAACTTTATTATTTTATTTTATAATGTTTATTGAATGTCTACTTTGTTCTAGTCACCGTGCAACATTCCAGTCTTAGTTTGTCACGTATAAAATAGGGAGAAATAACACTACTTCATTGTGGTAGATTGTGAAAATTACCACAAATTATTCTACTTTTTTTCATGATCTTGCAATGCAAGCTTGCAGCCTCTTCCATTAAGACATAAAGTTCATTTCTTCACTCATTAAATCTAGGCTGACCCTGTGACTCATTTTGGTATACATACTGTAGCTGAAGTGAAACGTGTGTGAGTTCTGAACCTGGGTCTTAAGAGACTTTTCAGCCAGGCACAGTGGCTCATGCCTGTAATCCCAGCACTTTGGAAGGCCGAGGTGGGCGGATCACGAGGTCCAGAGTTCGAGACCAGCCTGACCAACGTGGTAAAAACCCGTCTCTACTAAAAATACAAAAGATTAGCTGGGTGTAGTGGCGCATGCCTATAATCCCAGCTGCTCAGGAGGCTGAGGCGGGAGAATCACTTGAACCCAGGAGGTGGAAGTTGACAATGTGAAAAAAAACTACAACATCTGTCAGGCCCAGCGCTTGATGTTAAATGAAAATTAAAAGAAGTTATAGTCTTTATTCTTTCAAATCTATTGTCTGTTGGCAAGATCCTATTTTATATGCCCAAAACCTAATATTAACTTTGTTTGTATTCTTTCTGAAAAATTCTTCTTTTTTTTTTTTTTTTTTTTTTTTGGCGGAGTCTCGCTCAGTCGCCCAGGTTGGAGTGGAGTGCAGTAGTGCGATCTTGGCTCACTGCAAGCTCCGCCCCCCAGGTTCACGCCATTCTCCCATCTCAGCCTCACGCCATTCTCCCATCTCAGCCTCCGGAGTAGCTGGGACTACAGGCGCCCGCCACCACACCTGGCTAATTTTGCTTTTGTATTTTTAGTAGAGACGGGTTTTCACCGTGTTGGCCAGGACAGTCTCCATTTCCTGACCTCGTGATCCACCCGCCTTGGCCTCCCACTAGGCCCGGTCAAAATTCTTATTTTCAAAATATTATCCTGTTATAATCTCATGTTTTTACCCTATGGCATTTACCCATGTATTTAAGCATGCTAGATGCATGTACTGTTGTTTTTACTTCACCTGTCCCTTTCCATGTTTAGAAATCATCCTAGACATTCCTAAAAACTCTGTTTAAGTGTCACCTCCTCTATGAAACCACTGCAAATTTAGAGGAATTTTTAAGCCGTTTCTTTGTGATTCCAAGGCATTTTGACAGTATTACTTATAGTGCTTTTCATATTATAAATATTTGATTAATACTCTTTCCCTTTTGAAGAAGATCTACAGTTTTTTTCACTTCTTTCCGTAAATCCATGTAGAGATCCATGATTATATTTTGAATATATGCCTGACAGCATGATTGCTTTTTCTAAGAATATGTTTTCCTTTTAAGTACTGGTACATTCCAAACTACAGGTTGATTGTCACTACTCAACTGAATGCTTTGGGAGAACAGAATCATTCATGCCAAGCACTGATATTTTCCAAATTAGTCTGTGGAATAACCACTAGGTAAAAGCTTTATTTTAGTTTTTTAGAATTGTTTTAATATACTCACCCATAATATTATTAGATGAGAAAAAGAAGATTTAGGCATTATTTTAATTAACTCAGTGTTTAAGACTATTTAAAATAGTATATAATTTAATATAACTGATTATGAATTTCTAAACTTTTGAATTCTGCTGTCTCAGAAGTGTTCATCTTATAGACTTCCCAGAATAAAATCTTCAAAACCACCACAAAGTTCAGTAAAGAAAAAAAAATTCTTACATGGTTAAAACAATAGTTTAAGATATAATTACACTTTAACTTTTATTTCTGGAAAACAATCTTCAGAGCATTATCATTCATCCTAAAGATTACTCATGTATCCATTCTTTGAAAATCTAACATCTTAACATGTATCCGCTGCCTTTTTTTTGCAAAGATCCTCATTTTTCAAAAGTCACAATTAGAGGGCTTGCCAGCTTTTTAACCTTGTGTTGGCTTCAATTCTCTTTGGAACAATAATCTCCCAGCCATAGTTACTGCTTTCATCCTAGAAGCTCTCACTCATCCCATGAGGCTTTCTTCATTATTCCCAAGTTTACCAACAGGGAAGCTGCAGTGTTCTCACAAAAAAAGTCCAAAAGTTGCTTAAAGAGTGTAAGTAATATTTTCCATTTTTATTTAAATTTCTTTCTGATCCAGAGCCTTCCTTTTAGATTAAGACTAATTTCTTTGATGCTCATGGTTTTCAGATGATAAATCCCACAGCAACATTAGCATCTGACTCTCTTAAAAAGCTCCTATGGTGCATAAACTTTCATCAAACACTCTAAATATTTTGTGGTTCTTAATGTTATGCTATATTTGAGTCAAGGAGTCATGGGATATGTTTAAAAATCCAAATGACAGAGAAGTATATTGAATTGAAAAGTGATAGTTCTCCTGCATGTTCCAATCTATGCCGCAAATCCCCTTTTCCTTGCCAGAAATAACCTTGGTGCACTGTCTTCCTATGCCTGTCCTTTGTATCTCGCAGATGTATTTATTCATGTGGATGTCGCTTATTACACACGGGATAATAGAAAGGATGAAACTCTTTATATCTGGGTCAACATCTGGCTTCCATTATTTGTTGGATACTGAAGAAAATGAAGGAATACAAAGGCAAATTGCACTATTATCTCAGCCTCGGTTTCTTCCTCAGATCACATACACACTAGGAAACACAATGCATACACACAGGCAGTTGTACTTAAATGATGTCATAATTTGCACACTGTTCTGCAACGTATTTTTGTTCTTACTACATCCTAGTTATCTTCTCATATCAGAACATTTCTCATCTTTCTTAACAAGGATCTCATAGCATAGATTTTTCATAATTTATGTAGCCATCACTGTATTGGTAGGTGTTTACATTGTTTCTATTTTTTCTATTACAAAAATGTATTTGAAATTCATGTCTTTTTACATGCATGTTTTCACATGTGTACAAATATTTCTGTAAGACAGATTTCACTAAGTAGAACCAAAAAGTGATACAATTTTTTGTTTTCAATAGATACCACTAAATAACTCCAAAAAGACCATAACAATTACATTTCACACTATGAAATTCCAAGATTCCTCATACCCTCATCAGCACTTGATAGTAAATGAGAAATATTTATATTACATATAAATAAAAAAATTAAAATATACACTCATGTTTCTAGCTCCAGTTGGAGAAGTAACATTTTCAAAGCCTATTTGCTACTGAAAATTTAAAAGCACACATGAACTTTAACATAACAAACACATATCATTTTCTGATTAAATGGGATTACAACTATGTTTGTTATATTTGAGGATGAGCTCCTGTAACAAAAAGGATCCAAAATACAGTGGCTTAACAAATACAGAAATGAGTGTCTTTCTTGTGTAACAGAGAGGAAGTAAATAGCTCAGATGGGTGGGACAGGTCAGCTATATGCAGTCATTCAGAGACAGATTCTATCTGAATAACTCACACAGGTGGGACAGATCAGCTATATGCAGTCATTCAGAGATAGATTCCTGCAACCTAATTGCTCCCTCATCCTCTGGGATACAAATGAAGCTGGACCCCTGCCACATACAGAAAACATCTTAATGAGTTTTGCTTAATGTTTTAATTTCCAGACCCAGACACATCACTTCTGCTCACATTCTATTAACCAGAACTTGTCCATCTAACTGCTAGAGAGGCTGAGAAATACAACCTAGTTCAGAGGTTTCGACTCAATCACAACTTTATTTTCATGGCAAAAGGGAAGAACAGATTTTGGTGGAACTCAGTCTCATTTACTACTGCCCCCAATGTCATAGTAATATTCAAATAACTGAACTAAATAAAAAAGATGGCATTTCATAAAGGCAAATCCAGGAGAAGATAGAAATTGACATATTCAAAAGGCAATGTTTATATATATGAGCTTTAAATTACATAGAAATTTTCTTCCAATAATATTTTTTAAAGTGTTTACAACTATTTGGTCCATCCTAAGTCATCTGAAGTAACTAAGCATTTCTCCTTATCTGTGGAACTATTCTATAAATATTGCAATGACTTAAAACGAAGTTCCCAAGATACCTCAAATTGTCATATCTCCTTCTTCAGTTTGTATTAGTTTCATCTCATTACTTTAATCCTGGGCCACTTTTTAAAGGGCTGAACAAAAACAAATTTGTAACTACTTAACATTTTGAAAGTATACACAAGTAAGCCTAAGAAGAATTTAATGTCTAGAAATAAAATTCACCAAATGTATGCTCTACAGCAGGGGAAATCAATTCTAAAGCTGGGCCTAGGATAGAGAAAAGAGGAGGCCACAACCCTCTCTAGTTAGACTTAAGTCTGTACTAGAAGACATGCCTAACTCCTGTCTTGCTGGCACAATGAACACATTTAACTAAAGGCATACAACAAAGCCATTATTGTTTTCTGGAAGATGATAAGACCAACAGAATAGTATACTGCCTTTTTTGGCACTGAGAGTTGAAGTCAGAGAACTTTGGCAACTCAAAAGGAGCAATAAAATGGCCATGTGAAAAAGACACTTTGGAAATACAGTAATGACAGAAATATAAGATACATAAATGTGATCAAGATTTACTGGTAGAGATGTGCTTCTGAGGTGCTGTCACTCTCTACCACACCTGGCAGCAGGATGTTAGACAAGATGGGAGCCCACAATTAAATACCAATAAAGGTAACTTCAGGACTTCAGCCTGTGGCCTACTTCATTCTGACCTCATAAAGAAGGTAGTCTGTGGAATGTGTGCATGAGCCAAGGACTGTGTAAAAGGTAATACAATGACTAAGTACTCAACAAAAAAACAGAAAGGAGCAGGTAGTTTATAACTAACTTTACCAGATGGTTTCCTTAAGCACAGTCATAAATAATAAGTGAATGTCACATAAAAAGAATCACAGAAAGAAAATGGGTGGACAGCTTCTTTACCATATGCCTTTTGCAAGATCCCTGATAGATTTAAATTCAGTTGGTTTTTTGGAGAAGTTGTTCATACCTCAATCCTGTGCCCTTCTTAGATTACGCTGATCAGTCTCTTCTCTGCTCATAAACACCTGACATGCCCATGTTTGTTAAAGATGTAATTTACAAACATGCCCATGTTTGTAAAGATGTAATTTACAAACATGCCCATGTTTGTAAAGATGTAATTTACTTCTGTTTTTAGCTTGGTACATTTTTTTTTTTTTTTTTCTGAATGTGTGTCTCTACAACTCCCTTTCACTTATCATTGTTCTGCTTTCAGTTGAGTCACTCAGTCATCGCTAAGGACTCATTAGCTGGTTAATGAGAAGCACTGTATAGAGAGAAAACTGTGCTCCTGCCAACTGCCTGCCAAAGGACATGGGCTTTGATTTTCTTGCCATTTCAATCCCAATCTTTCTTTAGGAGACTGATGATAAGGTTCAGAGTGGACTGTTTGTTTGATGGCTTTCTAATATGGAGACAGTTCCAAGAGAGCCAGGATTAAATTGGCCAACTTCATGCACATGTGTGACCCAACCCAAATTACAGTCCAGGTGGCTGGTGGTGAAAGCCAGCTCATTAACCTACAGTGACACCTGTTCATCTGACACACCTTTCCTGAACTCAAAAGGTCTATTTCTTTTGAAATATTTATGGCTCTGAAACTAAAGGTCATTTCATTCTTGTCTTTAACTTCACATGATGGTTAAAACAGACACTTAAAATAATAAAATCACCTTTAAAGGCAGAGAAGAAACATACAAAGAAGTGTCCTTTCTGTCAGGACAGAAAGAAAATAAAATGTGCATATAGGATCCTGAAAGAAAAATCTTCGCCCAATTTTAAATGAGAGTTTTATTCAAATATCCAAATGACTGTTTCTATGGCACATCTTCAATTTGTTCATAGTAACCAAACTGAACATATTGCCTTATTCTATTATGTGTATGTCCTCTTGGCTGTGAAACTCTGGAGAGCTCAAAACAAGTGTGCAAGCAAAACTGAAAGAGGTTAATATCACAAGAGAACCTGCCACTTATAAAGGTCTTCTGTGTGTTGATTCTCAGAGATATGTTAATGGTCAATTTAATAAAAATAATTTAGTAATTTTTTGCCTGACACTTTAGATTTAAGTTTTTAATTAAAATAACATATAATAAACCGACAAATATTTTGTCATTTTAGATAAAGTTAGTAACTTTGGCTTTGGTTTTCCTTCTGGTTCCTCAGTGCTTTTTTGCAGTGTTTACCTACCTGTGGTCTCATGTCTTTCCCATCAATTCATTGAACTTGCTGTCATCATGTTTGTTATTAAATTCAAGTGACATTTCTCAGTTCTTAACCTATTTGACCTCTTATTTATCCAGCCAAAGAATATATACCAAATAGCTACTAAGTGCCAGGCACTGCATTTAGATGACAGGAATAAATGCTGAAGTAGACACATAAAGTCCCTACAGTTGTGGCATTTTCAGTGGACTAGGAGAGCTTAATATTAAAGAGTTACATAAATAATTATTCAAATACAATATGATTAATGATACAAAGAACAAATATAGCATGCAATAAGAGCATATAAATGAAAAATGTAATTTAGTTGGCTATGTCAGGGAAATGTCCCTGAGAAAAAGACAGCTAACCTTAATATTAAAACTTATTTACTCAAAAATAAGTGTGCAAAACTGTATAGTTAACTTATCTTCAATTCAGTCAATCTAAAACATCAACTAAACAATGTAGTCACAGATATACCACACAATGACAGTTAGTATTCGTAATGATAATCTTGGATGAGAAAAGAGCCTACAGGGTCTTTTATATCATCACAGTTAAATTATACTTGGCTAATATAGTTTGAATATTTAGTACAATTTCATGTTCAAAACTTCTGAAACACTTTTATTCACATGTAGATCATATGATATTATAGTAGACCATCCTATTTCACAATCAAATTATACAACAGTATACTAAATTATCATATCGGTTTTTTGTTTAATAGTTGCTAAAATATGTGTATAGTTGTGAACATACCTGTATATGTGTATGTGTTATGTATATATAGCAACTGTATAGTTAAAACACCACATGTATAGAAGAGACCATCTGACCAGTACTTAAGCTTAGCCATGAGAATGGAATTTGGAAGATGAAGAATGTGACCTGGAGGAAAGAAGAAAATGGTTACAGAGGGGCATTTGAGAGTGAGAGGATAGAGAAGAGAGAAAGAGGTTGAGGAAAGAAGATATCAGAGTCCCCTCACTGCCCTCCCCATTAACACAATCAAGGCTAAGCTAGTGAGGGGAGAGTATCTTTGGGATACTGGACAAAATATGGAATTCCAAGAACTAGGAAGCCTTTGTCCTATTCTAAAAGGACATAACTTGCAGGCTGTCTCCAGATCAACTGAGTGGTAGATCCATATTACAAATAAACATGATAGCAGAGTGTGATTAGGCAGAAGGTGTATCTCAGCACCTCCTTCTGTGTAATGTGGAAATGAGCAGCTATTGTAGTGGGAATGAGCAACTCCACAGTAAAGACATTAGGCTGTGCCATCTGGGCAGTGGATGACACAGATATCAGTGTGCGGTTGGGGTCTGAAGCCTGTTCAGGGTCACGATGAGCCTAAGTCATCCAGAAAGGCTGATGAAGTCAGCAAAAGTCAGCCAGACAAAGGGCACTGTCAAGGCCATCATGTGGATCTAAGCATCCCTTTTCCCATCTCCTCAAGAGCACCAAGAAAGACACCAACATCCACTGCCAATTTCCTTCTCTTTGCCAGTAGGGAGGCTGAAAAAAAACAGATACTCTCTTTCTATTAATATATCTTCCTTATAGAGTGGGATGGATATTTGGCTAAGTATTGATCAATAAGATAAAGTGGAATTTGCTGGGTGGCAGGTGGGGGTCCTTTGTGTAATAATTTTGTGTCTTGATAAGGTAGGAATATGGCTGGGACCATCCCTGACTCTCTTTTTTCCTTGAATGTGAACACATGAGTGAAGCATACATCCATTGTCCATGGAGCAAGAAACATGAGGATGAAAAGCCAATATGTTAAGGATGTGAAGTGAAAAGCGGGAAGAGCTTCTTATTCATGTTATCACTGAGCAGGTAAGTTAACAGTAACAGCTGCTTATCTTTGGATTTTTTTGGTAGTGCAAAACAAACTCTTATTTGTTTAGGTCACTAAGCAAGTTTTCTATACTTTAGCCTTTTACTTTTTCACCACAAATTTATTTCATTTATTTATTTATATATTATTCAATTGTAGGGATGGGGTCTCATCATGTTGCCCAGGCTAGTTTCAAACTCCCGGCTTAAGGAATCCTCCTGCCGCATCCTCCCAAAATGCTGGGATTACAGGCTATTCACCACAAATTGCATTGAGTGTCCATGTGATAGTTAATGTGAGTTTATTGAGGGTCCATGTAACAGATAGTTGTATAAGATCCCATATGTCCAGATATCTGAAAGATGAACGTGCCTACTGGAGTCATCTAAGCCAAGACTTAGTTAATAAGACTGATTGAACCAAGTTTAAAATTTAAAACTTATTTTTCCCCTCTATCTAGTATTAGAAGTCAAAGTAAAGAAATTATGTATTTCACTACTCTCTAGATTATGATATGGATAAATTGGTGACCTAATTACAAAATCTTTAAAAGCTACAATTTTTAGTTAGCTAGAAAATAGTGTTTCTGTAGGGAGAGGAGTTGAAATGGAGGAAAATGATTTCAGGAAGTTTAAGTGGCAGCCAGATTGTGAAGAAACTTGTATGCCAGGATTTAAAAACCGACTTTGACTTGTAGATGTTTGGAAGTCACAGAAGAGTTTAAAATAGGAGATTAATATAAAATTAATATTTAAGAAAATTGCTTTGGAATCTATGGGGAAGGAAGAACGGAAGAGAAATAGAAAGATAAAAATGAAAACTTTTAAGAGGCTAATGTAAACATGTTACGCCATGCCAGGAATATAATTCTTGATACTTATTAAAAGAATTTAACCTGTAGTTCTGGTTTGTCTAACATTATCAACATAATAATAGCAGACACAGATGACAAAAAGTAAAGATTAAAGTCTATTTAAAATGATTTTAATATAGTCAAAGTATTTTCTAATAACTCGTCTCTTATATTAGTCAAAACCACACAACTGTTAAATTCGTGTGAAATTGCATACAGTGTCTTCATCCCAGCAGGTGCATAATAACTGCTTACTGACTGATGAGCTGAATTGAATTCAACAACTTATTACTAAATGCCTACTGCATATGTGCATTTACAAACAATTTTTAAAATGTCTTGCATATAGATATGGCCACTATAACACCTAGTTTTTCTGAGAGTAAATAATATCTTCAAATTTTGTGTTTATTATTTACATAAACATAGTTATACTTGTCAAATCACGTCTCAATTTTTGTTTCAGAAATGTTAGTGCATATTCTTATGTTGCAATGTAACCTAACAAATATGAACAATTATTAACACTACCTACATTTTTCTTTCCTTCCTGATACAGAATTTTTTAAGAGAATGAGATGGCCTCAAATTCTCAAAGTTGTGGCTGTCTATAGAAATGAATTGCCTAAAACAATTTTTGAGTCTTCTAAACTGTAAGGTACATTTGAAAGTATTATCCACCCTTAGTATGAGGCAAACACTTCCTTGCCTCTTGTTTATATCTACCTTGGCACTAAAAATGATTCTTACCCTGTTTGGCTCTATCTTTCTGACTGGGCTACAGTGTTCATCCCTTTGCCTGGCACAGCCCATTGACTTTGCAGTTAGTAGGACAAGGAACTCTTGTGCTTTCAATATACAGGACTGAAGAAATTTTGTACTCTTTTTTTATCCTTTATGTGGCAAAGTTAAATATTTAACTACCTGTACGTCATCAAAAAATGTATCAAACCATTGCTTCAAATAGATCTGGGTTTGTTTTTGCTATCAGTTTTCTTTTCTAAAGGAAAAGACCCACAAGGATTCACTTACAAGCCAGGGTAAGACTGTTGGTGAGTGCTGATTCCCACAGTTGAGTGAGACTCAATTGAAAGAAGCCAGGAAAAATAACTTACAAGGCAGAGGTCAGGAGGACTAATCACAACTGTAAATATATCTGTATATATAATTATTTTAAAGATATTTCAACACTCCATAGAATGCATAACCTGGTGTGGCTGATTTTAAGGAGAATATACCTAAAGTATCATAAGATGCAGAGACTTGTAGCAGACACATCTTAATAGCAGAGACTATAGAATCAGCCTTGAACCTACCCCTACCTGCTCCTGGCAACATTTAGAGATGTTGAGAGGAGGTCCACAAAATGAAACATATTAATATTTCATTTTCCTTTGACAAAATATACTCTTTAAAATTTTATACACATTCATTTTATTATTCCCCCAGCAAACCTGCCATGTTAAACTGTTAGGTTTAACTGTTAGGACCTAGTAGGTGCACATAAGTGAATAAATAAATACCATAGGCCATCTCTGTGCTGGATTATTCAAGGGAGCAAAGGTCTGGAAAATCAAATGCTCAGGAGGATGTTCAGGAAACAGGGAGCAGTACAACACAGCTGATGTGTAAGGTATACAGAGAGCCAAGGGATGAGATTTGTTTGGAAAAATGGATTATGTAAAATTTCATTGGCTACAGGCCTTATTGGCTGTAATTACAACAAAAAGCTGAGGTGCTCTAGTAGTGAAAATAATTTCCGGAATTAGTGGCATGATAAGTGATTGTCAAATCCAGTGTAAGTTAAAGGATCACTATCCATAGAGATTAAAGCAGTTTAGATGGATCATTACTTATACAATTGCCAGAGAAGTTGACTTAACTGCTCAGCTTTGAAACTGTGTATGCATGAGAGTGGTTAGTTCTACAGCCGGGCACGTGGGCATTGTCTGATGTAGTGGAATAATTGGACTGCTCCAGCACATCCCTTCTTGAGAAGGTACAGAACACATTTTACATGGTTTCACGTGTTTATAAAGCTGCATGTTGGCAGAAAGACAACAGACCTGCTCCACTTAGGAGACTTGCTCAGTCCAATAGTCAGGACTCAGCTGGGCCCTTGGAGCATGGAGCACGAACTCGGTAATGAGGGGCAGCCTGCCCAGTCTCAGAAGGCCCATCACCTCCTACTCCAGGAATAAGCAGGTACAGAGTGGGAGGAAGGGGCAGGTGTAAGAGTTAAAGAAAGAGGAAAGAAACACGAAAAGTGGTTCAACAGTCAAAGACAGGTTTATTTTGGAGAATAAACCTGAGAGGGGCTTCTGGATGATTTATTTTTTTGGTCAGGAGCATTCTCTCTTACAGACTAAGAGTATTTAGGGGATCTGGGTGGGATAATTTATCACAGGCTTGGAATGTTTCTGTGTGGAAGTGAAGTTTATTGCATGGTTGGAATGTCTCTGGTCGAGGAGGGGTTTATCTTATGGTTGGAATGTTTCTGGTTGGAGATGTCATTTGTGCTTCACGGGCAAGCTGACCTTAGACATTAGGCTTATGCCCTTTGGATTTAGGCAGTTTTTAGGTAGTTTTTAATCAAGGTGAAGTTTAAAATGGCAGTGCTTTTCCAAGATGGCAATGCTCCTGCTCTGTCAGCAAGAGTGATGAAGCTTGGGACCTTGGGTGAGGATAATTTTAAGTGCTAAATAATAAAAACTAGTTTTTTTTCTGGGTATGATCAACTGTGTAGTACAGTTGAAAGTCCAATCCAGAATCATCTTCCTGACCTTTTTGTGCCACCATTTTCTTATCTGCCAAACGAGGGCAATAATTCCTGCCCTATTATATACTGTTACTGTGAGGATCAGATGCATGATGTATGCGAAAGAAGTGGATACCATTTATTTTATTTTATTTTTTGCTACCTTTTTTTATATTTTGCCTTTTTAAAAACAGCTTTGAGTATATAAGCATGCAGTAAATGCAATAATGCATGATAAGCATGCAATAAACTGCACGTTAGAGGTGTACAATTTGAAATTCTTGACAAATATATACAGTTATATATATATACATATATACAGTTTATATATACCATTTATATATATAACCACAATGTAGATATATACACATTATAGTTAACAAAGCATCACCACAATTAAGATAATGAGCATATTCATCATGTCCCTAAATTTCTTATGCCTAGCTCTCCTACCTAACCCTTTCGTCCCAAGGAATCCATGGATTACTTTCTGTCACATTGGATTATCTTACATTTTCTAGAAGTTGTGCAAATAGAATTATACACTATGTATTCTTTTTTGGGAGTGGGGGAAGTCTGACTTCTTTTGCTCAGCCATA
The DNA here is from genome assembly GCF_028885625.2 of Pongo pygmaeus. Lineage (NCBI taxonomy): Eukaryota > Metazoa > Chordata > Mammalia > Primates > Hominidae > Pongo > Pongo pygmaeus. The sequence continues at coordinate 79,980,410 of NC_072378.2, forward strand.
AATAGATGCCATTTATTAAACATCTTCAGTGCAACAAGAACTGGACTAGCCACTCTCTGTTCAATACCTCATTTAACCCTTATAACCCTCTCAGGCAAGTATTGTCATGCCATTTTACAGACATGGAAACAAGTTTGGTGAGTCAAAATAACTTGTTCATTTATTTATTCATTTAACACATTTGTTTTGAACCCTTACTATGTGCCAAACATGGTAATAGATGGATAGTAAAAATAAATATAGAAGTAAAATTAATAAAAATAAGACAAAAATGGATCATATTATGGTAGGTACAATGCAGAGAGTTAAACGGAGGTGCTGGGATTATGTGACTGGGTGGTATATCTGAAGAGATACCTTTAAGTAGATGACTGAGTGGTACAGACACGCCAGCATCAAGCCAGGAAGGAAGGATGATAGCAACGTCCCTGAGACTGGAAGACTTTGGTATGTTGGAGGAATGCAATTTAGGGTAGTGTAGCTGGAATGATGTGGACACAGGAAAAGTGGTGGAAGATGAAGTAAGGCAGGGACCAGATCTTATAAACCAGAGATAGGTTTTAGGTTTCTTATACTGAGTGAAGCCTTTGAAAGATTTTTAAGAAGGAAGTGACATTGTCTGATTAAGTTTCTGGTTGCTATGTGAAGAATATATTTTAGGGAAGAGGAGAGAAAGCAAGGGGACCAATCAGGAGGTTGCTCAGTACATCAGGAGAGAGCTAACGGTGGTTGGGGCCAGGATGGCAACGACAGACATAGAGCAAATTGGAAGGATCCAGGAATCATGTAGGAGGTGAGGGTCAACAGAATCACATGTGGGACAAGGGGGATAAAAGGATAATTCACAGATAATTTTTTATTGTATTAATAAATTTATATCCTATAAAAATTTCAACACACCCAAAAGTGGAAGAAATAAAATGAATCCCAAATATCTTTCATCATATTGAATAATTATCAACATGTTTCTGTATTTGCTTCACCTATCACATCTGTCTGTGCTGAAGTATTTTAAAGAGATATCCTTGATGACATGAAATTTCACACCTCACTACACAGGGCTGAAAAACTACCTATTGGGTACTATGCTCATTACCTGCATGATGGGATCATTTGTACCCCAAACTTCAATGTCATGCAAAATACCCATGTAACAAACCTGCACATGTACCCCCTGAATTTAAAATAAAAGTGGAAACTAGGAAACAAAATATGAGAACATTTTCTTTCATACTTGCAACCTGATTATTATTCCTAACAAAATCAGTAGTAATTTCTTGTATCAATTAGTACCTAATCCTCAGATTTCCCCAGTTATCACAGAAAAATGCCTTTCTAATGTTTGCTTGAATCAGGATCCCATAATCAATACTTTGCATTTGACTGTTAAGTTGCTTCAGATTCTTATAATATAGAACAGATTCCTCCTTTCTTTCTTTTTCCCATGCTGTGTGCTGGTTGAAGAAACGAAATTGATTTTGCTGTAGAATGCCCTAAATTTTGAAGACAGATGATTACTTCCTAACTTGTAAACCAGTTTGGTGAGGTTAAAATAACTTGTTCATTCATTTGTTCATTTAATACATTTGTGTTGAAAACCTAGTATGTTCCAAATGTGATAATAGACTGTAAGAAAGGAGTGTTGGCTCATCAGTACAAGGCCTTGTGCTGTTGGAGCTTATATTCCACAGAGAACATGGATAATAAAAATAAATTCTAAAGTAAGTAAAAATAAATAAGAATATTAATTAACACATAAAAATGAGGCAAGGTTATGTCGAGGAGACATTAACTTGTTCTCCATTCTCCGTATTTCCTATAAATTTAAAGTTAGATCTAAAGACTTGATTAGACTCAAGTTAATCTTTTCTGACAAAAATCCTTTATAGATGTTGTGTGAACTTCATATTACATCATATCGAGGGTCATCATGTCTGGTTGTCCCACTTTTAGAGATGGTGATGTGGACAGCCTGATCTTCCAGTGTCAAGATGTATTTCTCCTTTTATAACTAGCCATTAATCCATATGATCATATGATAGTAATGTTCCGTCATCAATGAGTTCTATTTGTTTTTTTACTAAAAAACAGTTCATAGAGTTCATATTGAAATATTTAAGCATTTAGCTTTTTTTCTTCTTCTTTTTTTTTTACCATTAGTTTCCAATAGGAAGTTGCTGCCAGAGCAATCTCAATGGTGACTAATGAGTTTATTTTTGGATTTCCTTTTTGTGGAATATTATAATGAACTCATGGACTTTCATATGATATTATATTCAGACAATTGCAGTCAATAGTCTTCTTGATCTCAAGCTGGTTAACAGGATTCTGAGTGGAGTATGAAGAAAAAATGGCCTCTGATAGAGCTGCAGAGGAAAAAGTGCTATTGGGAGGGTGTTTTATGTTTGTCAAGATGAAGCAGCTCATAAAGAGACAGGTCTACTTGATGCCAAAGCTCATGCTTCCATTACTCCCAGCCCTTCCTAAAATGAGGTGTAAAAGTAAAAGTACTTTCAAAAATAAGAATATTGCTTTTTAGTGATATCCTGCTTTGAATGTGTATTAATCAGCTTTTCTTTTCTTTACTTTTCTTCTTAGAAAGAAACATTTAATGGGGGTTTATGAACAGAAGCTTTGTCTGTGTCTTGGCCAGTAGTGACACAAGATCGTGGATCCTAGCACCATTACCCACCAGACCCCAGATTATATACTTTAGGGGAGGGGCACTTGTGCTTCAGAGGAAGGGGATAGGAATTTGCCTTTAAGGGCAGGAATTTTGGTATACAGGTGCTCTTACACAAAGGACAATAGATTAACTAGAAATTTCAGAGGCACTCCCGTAATTTGGGTTAATCGGAAGCCAATATGGCGGATTAGCGCCCAAGATGAAATTTTCTGGCCTTCACACTTCACCCTTCTAATCCAGCTGTTACAATCTCATATACCCTCCTCTTCCATGATGGTCCCTGAGCTTTTAGGAATGGTGTTTCATATGTTGTAGCTTTAGCAGTAACACACTGGCAATGAAAAACAACAGGCCCAGTGGGATTCCAAATGGGGTGGATTCACAGGCTTTTGAGTCATCTCTAGTCTTCAGAATACCATGACTTCCGTTTTCTCAGAAAAAGTAAAACAATGAGATACATAACATTAATAATTTAAATAGTAGAAATATAATGCACACAAATATTACAGTCAAAAGAGAATTTGTATGCCAGAACAGTAATAAAAATAATCTATTCCATAAGAAGTCAACTAAAAGCGTCATGAGGAAAAATCAAACCTGGTTATTTTTTAGAGACTTCTTGTACCCAGGAAATAATTCAGGATTAGCCCAGAATGTAGGCAAATAACAAAAATTCAAAACAATGCTCAGGGCTAGAATCTAAAGTTTTCTTTCCCCAGTTTCCTCATTTCTACCAAGAATAAATAAATCATAGTAGGACCAATTTATTTGCAAAATAAATTTTGGTCTCATTATATTTGGCCTGGTTATTTGCATAAAGCATATAAAAAGTGGTGATCAGCTATATAGGCTCTTTTTAAATTGGTTTTACCAGAACTTTTATAAGGAATTTCTAATTCAGCTTTTTAAAAGCCTTGAGGCCAGAAGCTAAGCCAAGCATTCGCCATTAGACTGTGCTTGTAATATCTATACAAATTTTGCTCTTTTTGAGGTCCCAAAATATCTTGAGGTTTCTGGGCCCACTAGAAAGTGACATTCTTGGCTGGGCACAGAGGCTGTAACCCCAGCACTTTGGGAGGCCTAGGCGGGTGGACCACTTGAGGCCAAGAATTCAAAACCAGCCTGGCCAACATGGCAAAACCCATTTCTACTAAAAAATACAAAAAATTGGTTGGGCATGGTGGCAGGTGCCTGTAATCCCAGCTACTGAGGCATGAGAATCGCTTCAACCTGGGAAGCGGAGGTTGCAATGAGCGGAGATCACACCACTATACTCCAGCCTGGGTGACAGAGTGAGACTCTGTCTCAAAAAAAAAAAAAAAAAAAAAAAGAAAGTGACATTATTTATCACAGTATCACAGGTCAGAAACCTTGTAAGGAAACCATTTAGATAAGGTCCTGGGCCAGTCTTTTCAAGGGGCTTTTCATTGGCTCTACACAGTCAATCTCAATCCCTCAATCTGGTCATATCTGAAAATATGACATTCCAGTCAAAGCCTTGGTAAAATAACCAATATCTGTGATGTCAAATAATCCCCAAATCTCAGTGAATCGAAACAAACATCTATTCCTTTCTTATGTTACAGTCTTTAGCTATGAATTGGCTATGACTGCTGGCTCCTTTTCAGTTCTGCTCCATGTGTCTTCTTCTGAACCCCAGGTTGCTGGAGTAGTCACAATATGGTACAGTCTGGTGGCAGAGGGGAGAGAGCAAGAGAGAGGTGGAATATGATGATGTCACTTAGATCTTGTATACATGGTTTACATCACATCTGTCCATGTTCCATTGGCTATAGTGTGTCATAGGACCAAGCCCGATTTCAGTGGGGTAGAGATGTATATTCCGATAGGAGGCCCTGCAAATCACATGGCAAAGGCAGGGAATCAATGTTTTCTTACAGGGAAGGGAAGAACAAATACTTGAGAAAAATTATGCAAGCTATCACTGATTGCTATTATCTGGTAACCTTCATAATAGAAATGGAGACATGAGTATAGCATTATGCAGACATAATATCTAAACAGTCAACGTAGATGCAGGGGATATAAGAATAAAAAATAATCACTATCAAGTCCCACAGAGCTTAAAGGAGAAAAAAATCACTAATGTAAAAATGCATAATAAACCAGAAAGGATTATGAAATGTTTATTTTATTATTATTTTAAAGAGTCTGTGTGTGTGACATTTTAACTTTTGTACTCACAGAGGCATTCTTTAGTTCTTCATTCAAAATTTAATTGCTCTTAATTTACTCACAATTCTAAGAGGCAGATTAGAAGCAGAATGTTGTAGGTTGTGGTGGGCATGGAGCACACTGGAGGCAAGCAGTAACAAAATGAAGGAGGCAGAGTCAACAGCAAAAGAAGTCTTAAGAATAACTAAATCAAGGATAAATAAAATCTCAGGAACCAGAGCTATTTGCGAGGATTTAGGAACAAATGACTTTGTACAACCTAATACTTCTTAGCATGCAACGAACTATCTTTTCTTCCACAGTTAGTGCCCTGTCTTCTTGTCTGCCACAAATTACATTCCTTTCCACAAGAGAAACATGCATAGATAAAAATCACGTGCATTTAGTTGCTGTTTTCAGAAAATCACTATTATAATGCATATGAATATATATCAGTATGGACAGGCCAAGTTATCCTGTAGGAACAAATAACTCCCACAATTTTGGTGGATGAAAATAATAAAGGTTTATTTCTTTTTCATGCTTCATTTCCAACGTGGTTAAGCAGGAACTGGGGGCTCTGCTCATTATAGTTGCCTACGGCCTCCAGCCATTGAAATCTCTGGCCAATGAAATGCTCTACTGTGACTGAAGCAGCAAAGGGAAGATGGTGAGTTATCCACAGGCACTTAAAGCCCCTGCCTGGAAGTGCTACATGTCACTTCTCACATTTCATAGTCAAAGCAAATCACAAAGCCACTTCAAGGGGCAGGGAAAAACACAGGACCTTTCAAGGACAGGGAAATGCAATTTCCCTTATGCCCAAGGGGAAAAATTAGAGATATTTAGGGAATGGCATTAATGACCAGACATATAGGACCACAATGTGAAAAACAGTTCATACACATACCACGGTGTGGTCCTATGTGTCTGGGCCTCCTGAAAATATAGAACAATTTTGTTGGATAGCCTGCCTAGCTCTGAGCAAGGAGATATTCTTATGTCTCCTGTATCTATTTTGACTGTTTATGATATTATATTTGCATAAAGCCCTGAGGAAATGAGACACTGTGTTGGTGAGGTTTGATGGGGCATGACAGATAAAAAGGAGTAGTGTGGGGTGTGCGATGGGGAAATCCTGTGAACATCCTCAGCTCTGGGGAGGTTGCAAGTTCCCAAAGTGTTGAGGATTGTAGTGCATTATTTTCCTGATCTCTTCCTGTTCTTCCTGCTTTATTTAGAGAGTTAGGTATTCGGCAAGTTTCTTGTATTTCCTTCTCCCCTCCATTTTCATTCTCTTCTTCTAATATTGCCTAGAATAAGTGGTTCTTCACTCTGCTTCACACTGCTGCCTTGTTTTTCCACAAGCAGAACCCTGAGAAAGGCTCTGCTTATATTTCTTCTTCTTTTAATGTTGAGCCCTGTGACATGAGAATTTGGGCTCACAGGCTATAGCATGGATTCTTAAAGGAATAAGCTCATACACTCTACCTGACCCAATTTCACTTTAACTTTTTGAAGGGTGGCTTTGAAATCAGAATTGGATGCAGAGGGAGTCCCAGAGGCCAACACTGTCAACATAAGAAGGGAAAGACCAGTTCTGCAGGCACAGATGAAATTTTGAGAAGCAGAGCTACAGGTAATTAGCACATGGTCCCTAGAAAAATAGGCACAATGAGTCGACTAGAAATACACACTGTCTCTTGAGAGCAAAACTTCACAATCAGCACTGGTTCTTCCACAAAGGGTGTTTCTGGGTCATTGTTCTTTCCAACCACAATTAGTCACACTTGTTTTTCACTTGGTGGCTTGACAGAAGATTGGCCACACACTACTGAGGTATGTGAACTTGCTGAGCTGGAAAGTGCTGCTGCTTGTATGCATGACCCACTCCACTCTTGAGGATCTACACTTTCTGAGTAATGAAGCTGTGGGATTCTCAGGATGAAATATTGTGGAGGTAATGAGCTGAGTCTTGATACATCTCTTAAATAGTCAGAGCTGCAGACCTCATGGCCTCTGATCTTCCATAGAGACCTGGATAGAGCTGAGTATTGTTTGCAAGGCATTGGATGCTATAACTATTTTTCCAGATGGGTCCCAAGGAGATGAAGGCCCAGAAGATCTGAAAAATATGTGTATGAATTTGTAGGCAGACCACACAGAATCAGGAGCCCCTCCCTACACTGTCAGACCAGGTCCTCCAAAGTTGACTTTTACGTTCTGCAGTCTAGCCCTGGCTTGTCCTTTCTTGTTTATGCCCAACTTGTCCTTCTTAATGACTCTCCATTGTGGTTTGAACTTTCCTGCCCATACATTTGCCTATCAATTTCAACACACTATTCTGATTCTAATTATTCTTTAGAATTGAGCTTTGACCTCACGTTGTCTATGAATCCTGTCTAATCACTTCTGCTGGAAAATGTCTTGCCTCATATTTCCTATTTTACACAGAGACCATTCCGGCCTCCCCTCCCATTTATTTCCTGCATATAGAAGCATCCTGCATTTAACATTGTGAATGTATCTCATGCTCCCATGAGTAATATCCTGAAAGACCAAGACATATGTGTGGGAAGTGAGAGAGGAAGTGTAGAGATGTAAAGATATTTTACATTCTTTTGTGTATTTAAGTTGTCAGCCTAGGTTACCACACCTACTGAAACATTAATAAAATCTCACATCTTCTGGGAAATTCAGGGCCTCCCTCCAAGATTTCTACAAATTCTGGAAGGTTTACAGCCTCCTTTTCATAGTTACTCTCATTACTATTTCCTGTTGGTCCTGAATCTCACACATGTCTCATCTCCTCAAGACTTTACCTTATCTCAGCTTTGAACCTACCTGACTTGGAAACTACTACTGTTTTTGGATTTTCCTGATAATATGGCTTATGTAAGGCATTCATAGTAGCAGACTATGCTGAAGTGTTGTAGGGCTTAGACTCCTTTATACCATGCAGTAAAAATAGCATACTAGATATTTCTTTTTTTCACTGTTATTTCAGTACCCGTCAACGGAGAAATTTCTCACTAGCTAACTCCACAAGACATGCACCTATGCAATGGGATATGCCCTACAGGACTGGATCCCTTGCCTCTCTGCATGTCTTCAATCCCACATAAATCTCCCCTTCTGCAATTCTTAAAATCCTTAATTTTTTAACAAACATTTAGCTGTCTCTTATCACATTTCCAGCCACATTTTAGGTGTTTTGTCTTTCACACCCCAAACAAAGTAGCAGGTCAAGAAGGCAAGCTAAAAAGAAGACCATTGACATTGGAGAGCAGGCATGCTGAGTACTACCTCAGGGGCAGGTGGGAATCAGTAACTGCTCTTTTAAATAACAAACCTTTGCTGGGCGCGGTGGCTCACGCCTGTAATCCCAGCACTTTGGGAGGCTGAGGTGGGTGGATCAGGAGTTTGAGACCAGCCTAGCCAATATGGTGAAACCCCGTCTCTACTAAAAATACAAAAATTAGTCTGGGGTGGTGGCGGCGGGTGCCTGTAGTCCCAGCTACTCGGGAGGCTGAGGTGGAAGAATCTCTTGAACCCTGGAGGCGGAGGTTGCCGTGAGCCGAGATTGCACCACTGCACTCCAGCCTGGGCAACAAGAGTGAAACTCCGTCTCAAAAAAAGAAAAAAAAAAAAAAACCCACCACCAACAAAAACCCTAAAACAACAACACATAGTGCTTTTCACAAAGTAGATATTGGTTGTCTATATGTTGAATGAAAGAACAATTGCAACAACAAAATCCAAGGTACTTCCCTGCTCAGGTAAGAGGCTGTGTCTCTGACAAAGCTTTGGGGATGTCTCTCACCTGTCCCATCATTCCCACTTCCTTTCCTAGCTCCCAGATTTTTGTCTATTGTTGTTAGCTGGTTGCCACTTAATCCCCAGTAAAAGTTTATCTTACAAAGGTGTAAAGCATGTGTAGCACTCCTTTCCGCTTCTCCATCACCTACCAGAAAACAAAAAAGCCTTCAAGATTCAAAGTAAAGCAGCTAAGTATTTAAGTTTGAAGATAATATTTAGCCTGAAGGTCCTGCCAGTTGTACCTTAAATGCCACTTGCTAAGTGGCTTAATGTACTGTAAGACAGCATCACTTTGGGTACTTGTTAAAAATGCAGAATCTTACTGGATCACAATCTATGAGGATTCTTACTGTGTTCTTAATAAGCTCCTTGAGGGATTCTTATGCTTAAAAGCATGAAAGCTATAGTGTAAATGCATTCTCATACATGTGTTTCAGAGAAAAAAAGGATTCTTCCCTTCTTAGGACTAGTACATCTTCTGTCTTGATCCTTCTGCCTTCTCATGAAGGAAAATGAGTTCATTATGCTGTATTGACAGCCAAACACATTTCTGTTTTGTTTTCTTGTTGGCCACAATAAGCTGTTTTTTTAAAAGAATAAATCAATTAGACTTATTCATCATAAACAGATTTCTGAACACAACCACTTATATTGTAAACTTATGTGACACACCCCTTTTTCCGATAAGTAGCTAGAAAGTAAACAAGAAGCATACAGATAAATTTGGTGGCATTTTAAATTACATAAGAAAATGAAATAGGAAGTAACCTCAGCTGGAATGTGACTTGCAACTAGAACTACTGAACATGGCATACCTGGTGTGAGCTTGGGACACATAAGTAGAACTTTCAATGGTCAGCCACCTCTGCTGCCTTTCAGACTTATGCTTTCTTTAGAGGCAAGTCCCTGGACCCTTGAAGTATGGGAATTTAATGCTGACACCAGCAGAAAAATGCCACTCTTCTAATCCCCTGCAGCTACTGCCTGACTATCTTGGATTGCAGCAGAACTCACCTCCTCTGCAAATCCTGACCCTGCTGAGTGTGTGAGCTCTGGCAGCATGTCCAGGCTAAATTGGCACACACTCCCTCCTGTCTGTTTGGGTGAGTCACTGAGTGTTCAGAGCACATTTTCCCTTCATTGGCTGCCAGCTATAGCTATTGGCTCACTCATTCTCTTTGGAACAGCTCAGCACTCCTGTGCTAATGCAATTGCTTGAACTGATGTACAATTGTGTAGAGTCCTGCAGGAAAGCATAAAACTGCTGAAGGCTGAGACCTGTCTCATCTACCGGGAAGTCAGACAAAGATGCTTACCTTGGTTTACTTGTTGCTAACATACTCATCCTATTTGTGGCCCTCTTATGGCTTCCCAGTGTATAGAAACCTCACAAATTGCAAAGACTCAAAAGTGCCAGTGGCCAGGAAATCAAAGACAAATGTTTCCCCTTTCATCTGTGTCTTAAGACGAGAAACAAAGGGTTTGTATATCTGGAAATATGGGCAATTTTTCTCCTTTTTCTGCTATTCTCAGCACTTGTGTATTTTGGAGTGCATTAGCTGAAGCTTATATATAGACATAGATTTCAAGTAAGTTAATTATCTTCCTATATAAGCTACTACCTTCATTAAAAGCAGGGAACTATTCTCTTTTGTGTCTATCACAGAACCCAGTTATAGGTTGAGTTCAGTGCAGCCTTAGAAAGGCTTGTTGAAAAACTGAATGGGGCAAACTCTCGTAGAAAAGCCAGGAGTGTTGAAGGAAGGACTATTTTGCCAGTCATCTTTAATTTTTTCCACACAATTTCTGCACATCAAAGGAAGGCTTCACTTATTCTTGGAGAGAAGAAATGCATAATAAATCAGTCTGCAGTAACCTAATTTCACCTCATGGGTCAAACAAATAGCCAGAATCAAGTTTTAAAGAAAAAGTGTTTGTGGGAATCTGGGCACATGACAGAGGCTGGGTATTTTATGTGAATTTGTCCATGTGTATGAATGTCTTAATTTTTCCAGTTATTGTTTAGTGGATGGAAGAAGTAGCAAGAGCTCTGTGAAGGCAGGCAGTGTGTATGGTGGTTAAGATCTTGGACTCTGAAGTCAGAGATTCGAAATGGATTCCTGTCTAGGCCACATACAAACTGAGTGAATACATGTGACACCACTTAACCTCTTTAAGCCTCAGGTGCTTCATGTATCAAGCGCGTGTAATAGAAATCCCTCATGGAGTTGTGGTTAGAGTTAAATGAGATAATTAATGTCAAGTGCTTAGCCAGGTAACTATAGTAATCAATAAATGATAGTTATTATTACTAATAGTGTTTGATTACGTGTGGACATTGAGGGATGGGGCGACTGAGACTTATATTCATGTATTAATTTGTTTCTAATGTTGACCTGAATTTCTATGTATTTCACTGTGAGAAAAAAAGAAAAAAATCACCTATCATGAACAAAACTAAGCTAAATATCAATGTCACTAATCATCAGGAAAATGCAAATTATAATTATAATGAGATATTAGTCACACTTGTCAGGATGACTATTATTTTAAAAAACCCACAAAATATAGTAAGTGTTGTGGAGGATGTGGAGAAATTGGAACCCTTGTGCAATGTTGATGGGAATGCAAAGTGGTGCAGCCACTATAGAAAACAGTATGGAGGATTCTCAAAAAATAAAAAATAGAACTACCATAGGATCCAGTGATCTCACTTCTGGGTATTTATCCAAAAGAATTGAAATTAGGATTTCAAAGAGATATTAGCACTCCTGTGTTCACTGCAGCACCGTTCACAGTAGCCAAGATGCGGAAACTATCCAAAAGTCTACTGACAAATGAATAGATAAAGAAAATGTGGTATATACACATAATGTAATACCATTCAGCCTTTAACAAGAAGGAAATTCTTTAATATGCAATAATATGCATGAACCTTTAGAACATTTAGCAAAATAAATAAACCAGCCGCCGAAATACAAAGACTGCATGATTCCACTCATATGAAGTATCTAAAATAGTCAAATCCATAGAATCAAAGAAAGCAATGGTGGTTACCAAGGACCTGTGGTGGAGGTAAATAGGGAATTACTAATTATCAGGCATAAAGCTTCAGGCAAGCAAGATGAATCTAGAGATCTGCTGTACAATGTTGTACCTATCATCAACAATGTACTGTATGCTTAAAAATGTGTTGAGGGTAGATATTATATTAAATGTTCTTACCACATTAATAATTTTTTAAAACCTTAAATTAAAATTAAATAGAAGTATTTGGTACACTCTCATTGGCCTATAGTTAATGCTTCACCTTGTGGAAAGTTGGCAACCTGAGAATTTTATGGAAATAGAATTGTTCCATCACTTTTATTTCCAAATATGTAACTGAGGTTCTTACTGACTCTTCCAAAGGTTGAATGTCAAGCTTATGTAACTGCATGGAATTACTCGATGATTTGAGTAATTCCAATTCATTATGACATCTTGGATCCATAAGCCATTTCCAAAGCCATCCCAAATAGATAAAGATCATCTACTGTCAATAGAACTGGAATTTCCGTAAAAAAGGTTGGCAGAAGATACGTTTTTCATGTACTTCCATAGTTTTTGAGGATTGTTCCATATTGAGCTATGAGAGTATTGATTTTACCCCAATGGCTTCCATATTAGAAAAGATGTAAGAAATATACTTACTAAATATACATTTTTAAGTCTTCAAGATATATCTAAATGATGAAGCAATATTTAACAGCAAGAACCTTTGAACTTTCTGGAAAAAACAAATTTTATTTTTCCAATTGAGATATCACAAGTAATACTGAGCATGTCTTGAACAACTCCAAATCAAAGATAATGTATTTAAGACAATAATAAAATTGTCCATGATATCCTTTAGGAGTAAACGTGGAGAAAACTTTTCTTAATTATAAATGGATATTGCTGAACAAAACAAATACTAATGCAGAGGCACTTGCTTTACATTTCTCAGTGAACTCTATTTGACCTTCACTTTAAGGACGCACAGCAGGAAAGCTGTCTGGAATACCCCACCCTAAACAGTGAATAAATTTATTACATCTCTGAGTAAAGAATGCCCAAGCATTGGCTCACAACTTGATAGAGGAAGCAAAACAAAAATAGCCGAAGCCCTTTTTGTTCAGGAAAAGTTCAGTTTTTAGGTTTATCCTCAAAACATTGAAGTTGAAGAGACTTGGAGCTCGCTGACTTAGTGGTATATTTCAGTTATGAATAATAAGAGATATGAAGCATTTGTTACTATTGTAAAAACCTGATGAGCTGTATCCCACAGTGACTTAAAACTCTGCTGAGTTAATACTTTTGGAACAAGACTGATCTTGGCTTGAAATTACACTGAGTTAAGTGGACACTTTTTAGACCTTATCTTACTTGACTGCTCTGCAAACTTTGACACTGCTGACTGAACTCTTCTCTGTGAAAGTCTTCCTTCTCTGTGAAACTCTTCAGCAGAGCTGAACTCTTCCTTGGCATCTGAGATTCCTCACTCTCAAAGATTCCTCCACTCTACCTTATGATGGCTCTTGACCAATCTCTTAATAGTTGGTCTTGCTGAGATTTTGTCGTGATCTTGTTAGAATTAAACAATAAACACATAGTCCCTTGGTAACGTAATCTATTTATGAGATCAACTACTACATACGGGATAAAGAATTTAAAAATCAATTATATTCTGAGATCAAAATCTCTATTTCCAACACCTCACGAGATTTTTTTACTTGGATGTTCTTCTGGTATCCCACATTTAACGTGTCCAAACTGAACTCATTATGTTCTGCCTTGCTTCTCCTATTCTTCCTGTTTCCATAAATGCTACCACCTGGTTGCCTCATTCAAAAACCATTCTTGAGTCCACCTTCATTTTTTCCCACAAATAATCAATATCCAAGACTGTGTCTATATTCTAATCCTCTCTCATCTTATCCATCTCTGGTCATATTCATTGTCAGTGTCTCAGTTCAGGCTCCCATTGTCTGTTTCTTGATCACTGCCTTAGACTCCTAACTGGTTTTCCCTGACTCTTTTCTCTATGCTTCAGAGTTTTACAAAGTGTTACAAAATAGACATCTGATCATTTCTTTCACCTGATGAAAACTCTCCCCAAATTTGCTATCATCCTAATCATAAAGTCAAACTTGTAAGCAAGTAAAGAAGTCCTGGATGCTCTGATTTCTTTTTATTTTTTAATCTCTCTAGCTTTAGCGTTTTCCATCTTTCCTCTTGTACTCTACCCTATGGCCATATTAAAATACTTGAAGTTGTTCAATGAGCCATTTTCTGTCTTTCCTCTGGGTCTTTGCCTATGCCCTTCCCTCTTCCTGGAATAATCTCTTTGTTGGTCTCATTGTTTGTCTGGCTTCTTATACACAAACAGTTGTCCTTATGATGTAAATGTGGAGAAAACCAACAGATGACAGCAAAATTTACCTGAAAATGAAGCAAAGAAATGAGAAGTTTAAAAGACAGAGAAGAACTGCCTTTAATCAAATGCTTGGAGATTTTGAACTTCTTATATTTTGATTACCAATGTACTTTTTTTTTTCAAATTTATAAAGGTGCTGGATTTTCCTAGCCCTTTCTGTTTATTTCATGTTCCTATCCATAAAAAATAGAAAGTGGTTTGACTATTTTCAAGGCATAAAAGAAAAACAACTATTATCTTTAAGCATATACAATAGCATTAAACACATATTGTTTCTTTTCAATTCTAGGCCTAAGTTAGGAGTTCTTTCTTGTTACTTCTATGAGATCTGATGCATTTATATTTCATGACACTTATGAACAAATATTTTCAATGCCTATTTACTTATCTTTCTCCTTCAAGAGTTATTTGAGGGCATGAGCTATATCTTTTCAACATCATATCCCTAATGTCTTTCTCAGTAATCGGTACATGGTAGGCACTCAACAGATATGTTTTAGAATTAACTAATTAATTGTGGAATTATAACCCAAGAAGAAGAAGATGCTTCAAATATCGTGCATTATTTCAGAGTCACTAAGCATCAGATGAGGATTTCTGGGCAACTTTTCTTAGCTGGTGTACCTTCAGCTCACATCCAGAGATGGGAATGATAGAGAGGTACTAGACAATTAATTTTAGGTTACAGTAGCCACGAACTGGGCCCTCAAAGCACATAGCCAGTGTTTCAGGAGTCTTCTCCGTGCCCTTCTAAGGGAGTATGAGAGAGACCTTTTATTGTTCTTGAAGGCATTATGGCCCCCATAATCTCTGAAGCCAGGGAAATACTTAACTCCACATTCATGGCTTTTGGGAATTCAAGTGGAATCCAGAATGTTGGACCTGATGCTCCATGAATTTGTGGGAATCAAATCAAGGTTGTCAGTGGTTATGGAGTGCCAAGAGGGCTTGATATTTCCATAGATTTTCTTCTTCCAAATGAACCTTGAAATTATTTGTCTATAGTTCTGCTGGAGGCCTCTCCAGATTGTGATGCACTGGGCGCAAGCGACCATGACCATGTTCTCAGGTCTCCAGTCTTCTGCCATTGCATGATAAATGGAGCTTGTCAAACACGGAGCAGAGCTGAAATTTCTGAATTCCACAGGACTGTTCAGAGTGCTTGAAATGACACCTACCCACAATTAAAACAAAAAAGAAGGATGAGTAAGTGAGGAACTAAAAATTGCATATTTCCCTAAATTAGATTTATCTGTAAGCTTTAATTAAGTGCAAACATATTTCAAATTATCTGTTATGAATTGTGGTTTTGTTATTAAACAGCCATTCTGTTTAATTCTTATGTGCAAAGTGAAAAGAGACTTGCTTTGCTGGATTTTTCTTTTTGGTAAGTATTGCATTTTGAAAGGGTACTAGTTTTTCTAGCCAAATTGAAAAATTTCTCAGAATTTAAAGGATACTCCATGTGAGTTCAAGCTGTGTTAGGGTTTGGCTACTTATTTTTCTTTGGCAATGAAAAGTATGTTTGATTCTTATGACTTGGTAGACTTCAAACAGGCTCACACACAAACTGTTGTCCTTATAAGGTAGTTGTGGAGGAAACCAACAGATGAGAGTGAAATTTATCTCAAAGCAAAGAAGTGAGGAGTTTGAAAGATAGAGAAATGCCTTTGATTAGATGCTCTGAGGTTTTGAGCTTCTAATATTTTGATTTTCAATATACTTTTTTTCCCCCAAAATTTGAAAGATTCTGGGATTTCTTAGCCCTTGTTGTTTGTTTAAAGTTCCTATCCATAACTAATAGAAAGAAAGTGGTTTGGCTATGTTCGAGGCTTAAAAGAAAAACAGCTACCACCCATAAGCATCTATTATATGCCATAACATTGAACACATATTGTCTCATTTAATTTTCACAGCCTCGTCACACTACAGTATTATCTTCCTCACTTTACAGATGGGAATAATGAAACTCAGACAGGTAAAGTGATGTGCACAAAGGCATGCAGTTAGTAAGTTTTGGGACTTGTCCATCTGCTATTCCCTATGTCTGAAATTTTGTGCCCAGCATTCCGTTAGGCTCATTCCTCCTACCTTCCCTACTTTCTCTGAATAACTCCTATATCCTTCAAAGCACAGTCTCTAGTTTTCCATCACCACTCCAGTCTTAGTTAGGTGCCCTCCCACTTTCTACCAGACCGAATCTGCCTGTATCAAACACAGATTACAAGTACATTGAGTTTCTCTCATCTTTAAATCTTTATTATTATTATTATTATTTTGAAGTGGAGTCTCACTCTGTCACCCAGGCTGGAGTGCAGTGGCGCGATCTTGGCTCACTGCAACCTCTGCCTCCTGGGTTCAAGTGACTCTCCTGCCTCGGCCTCCCGAGTAGCTGGGACCACAGGCACGTGCCACCACGCCTGGCTGACTTTTTTGTATTTTTAGTAGAGATGGGGTTTAACCATATTGGTCAGGCTGGTGTTGAACTCCTTGGCTCGTGATCCACCCACCTCGGCCTCCCAAAGTGCTGGGATTGCAGGTGTGAGCCACCGTGCCCAGGCTCATCTTTAAATCTTTAGTGATTCACTTAGCTCTATTAATTAATATTTGTGAAATAAAATTTTAAATTAGTAACTTCCTTAGAATTTCTATGAATAATTCCTCCATTGCCTTATCTGAAAAGAAAACCTTAATATCCAATAAAAATTCCTCTCCTCAGTCTTGCCCAATGGAGGCCATTCACTGAACAGTTGAAAGGAGACTGCTTGCCCCTTATTCCCCACACTTCTTCCAACATAACCATTAAATTTCACCTCAGAAGAAAGGCCACAATATTCATTATACTACTCTTCCACATTTGCAGTACATCTTAGTTTCTGTATTCTAGGATAGTGAAGATAGAGCCTCAGGCAAGAATTAAGTGCTAGTGCCTTATTGGGAGTTAAATCCCAGGAGAGTGAGAACGAGAGAAAAGGTAAGTGGTGCAGCCAAGAAAGGTGAAACATTACCCTTCTGTTGGCTTCTTCACAAAGCAGGGCAAAGAGCACCTACTGTTATTTGGTAGGTGCCTACACTCAGTCATACAGGACTTCTTTATGCAGGCTGATTGGAGAAAGTAAGACAGAGGAAATTGAGCTGCCCAGGTTTTTTCCCTGCCTCTCTTTGGCCAAGATGGCACCAGAGAGTGTTAACTACCTTGCATTCCAGTTTGGGTCATTCAGCTCCTTTAGCAGCCTCCTGGGAAGCCAGATGCACTCCCTGTGGTGGCATTTCCCCAAATCTAGAAGAGATGAGAGGAGTCAGAGACTGTGGGCTTAAAGTGGTTGGTTTTAAAAGGCTGACTGCATAGCCCTGCATTGGTAGTGGAAGTGAAGTAAGCTGCTGAAAATTGAAACAGGTAAACCTGAGAAACTCAGAAGGGGCGTATGAATCCGTACAGACACACTTCCACCTTGTACATCTGATTTATTTCTCTTTTTACACCATTTTCTGTCACAAATCTCACAGCTTTCCAAACTATAGTACAACTGGTCAAAATGTCCGAATGTTGTATACCAGGAAAATATGCTGGCAACTCAACCACAGCACAAGTCTAAAATCAAATTTTCTAAATACTGTTCTGTCAAAACCTTTTCCTTCTCCGATTTTTGTCATTTCTCTTCATGGAGACATGAATGCTTGTATTAACTTAGGTTGCAACATCAGAACTTCAGAGTTATCTCTGATTCCATCCCTCCTTCCACCCATAGGCAAAGCCCATCATGTAAACATATTAGCAATCTCTCAGTAGTGATGAGGATGCTCTCTGGCACAAATTGCACATTTAGCAAGAGTTTGAATAAAATAAATAAATCTGTTTGCTTTTCAGTTTGCTGCTGCATTTGTGTGGAAAGTGCTGTTTGCCGATAGGGAAGTAGGAGAGGAAATAAGGAAAACAATAAACCAAGTACAGTTTTGCAAATACCCAGACACATTGGATGGACACAGAAGCTTTCACTGGGAGATTATGAAGGGTAGATGCTTTGTGTCTCCATTGCCTCCTGTGTCTCCATTGTGTCTCCATTGCCTCCTGTGATGTGACCTCACATTACAAGCCACTGTGGTTGGAACTGCTGGCAAAATGGAAAGAACCAGGAAGAACATCAAAGGAGAGTTTTAAAAGGATATGAAATGTATTAATTTGTCATAATTATCTATTTTTGATAGAAGAATCTCAGAGGTACTTAAGTTGATGTCTTGGACCTTGAGTCCAGTGCTAACATCTTGTAAAATGCCTTAAGTTCCTACCAGGTAATTTCTGCTTTCTGTCACAAAGCAGGAGAGAAGTTCCAGGAGGAAGTCATGTATTTTTCTCGTCTTTAGGTATATTATATGTATACCCCATATTTCCCTATATTATACTTACACATATATTTATGTTACACTTTCTATTTCTCTTATTTACATACATTATTAACAAAAATTTTTTGGAAGATTGTAGAAATAAGACATGTAGGCATTTGAAATTTTACGAGAAAGAGCATGTCAGATTTGGGAGTTAGGGATTTTTAGACATTTCCATAAGAGGTAAGTAAATGCTGACACCTTGCCTATAGTTAATAAAAATATATTATACATTTGAAGTTTTCTAAGAGACCAGATTTAAAATTTTCTCACTATACACACACACACAATATATATAACTATGTTAGGTGATTAAGGTTAATTAGCTTGATTATGGTAATCATTTCACAACATAGACATATATCAAAACATCACATTGTATGCTTTGAATACATACCATTTTTATTTGTCAACCATTCCCCAATAAAGCTGGAAAAAACAAGACTTCATTCCAACTGTCAAAATATACTTCTCACGGACCTACTCCAAAGGAGTCGCCATTCCTTCATTTTATTATTAAATTGCTTCTTCATAGAAAACTATCTTTGGTGAAAAAATCAGACTCCAGAAATGATATTTTGCCAGAAACATCTCTAAAAGCCTTTTTATCTCCCTGATGAACTCAGTGTAGCTATAGAAATTCGAATTCCCTATCTGGGGTCAGCTTCAGAAATGTGTTTATTTATGTGCTTCGAATTGACTTATCAACTAATGAACCAAGAAAAAATTTTTCTTTTGGCTGTGTTTTAAAAGGGTCTTGGTCAAATTTTAAAGGTTAGGGCATTTTAGAGTCAGATTTGTTTCATAATTTTTCTATGTAACATATTCACTTCCCATTAAAATGTAATTTTCTCTACCAATAAGTTGTTAGGCTTCTGATCCCTCAGGGAAACTGTAGTTGACATGAGCATTACCTCATCCAAATGTATGTTCCCAGTGAACCTGTCATCGAGTGGACTTGATGCCTTAATTTTTTCCTTTTGTAGCAAGATGCCTAACTGGTTACTTATGCAAGCATTGTTAGTGAAATTAGGGGGAGTAAGGGGAATAAAAAATGTATGGAAATTATGAGTGTTAGAACTGAGCACAATCATTGCAGCATCTGATGCAGACATTTCAGGGTAAGCCAAGTAGTCTCTTCAGAATAAAAATGAGGGTAATTAGACTCAATTCGTTTATTCAACACTTAGGTCAAGTCCATGAACTCTACAAAGACAACTGTGCCATGGATTTTGCTCTCTAGAGTGGTAAGACATGTATATGGTTTGTCTACTCATTCAACAAACACTTTCTGAGCATGTTTTGTCTCCTGAGGTCAGCTCTGGAGATACAATGGTACATGGCACAAATCTTTGCAAGTGCTAAATATAATACCTGATATTAATAGGCTGTGAGTGAAGAGCACAAAATGTGTAGTGGGTGTTCCTGGGATACAGTAGCTCTGTGCATGTAGAAGGGATTAGTAAGGGCCTCGTGAAGGAGACAGCATTTGCTCTGGGACTTGAAGGAAAGACAGGATTGGAAATGTAGAGATGCTAAGGAAGGTTGTCCTCAATAGAGAAAATGCCATAGCTGAAGGGCCCTCATATGCTATTCTTATCTAACTATGTGATTCTAAGCTCAGGTGATCCAAAGAGGCTCCTCAGAGTTGTGGCAAACTGAAGCCAGTGGTGTAGGTTGAAAGGAATCTGAGAGAAGATCAACACCCAGGAGAATCTAAGGTGCCATTATGGGTGAATCATTTTAGGCCATGTTTCAGAACAAAATTTCCACAGACTCACTACCAAATACTCAGACTTATATTTTTGGTTCAGAGGTTTGACGAAAAACTCTGGAAGCCTATTGCAGAGAACTGAATAAGGTAAAAATCTACCTTTTACTGGACACATCGTTTAGGAAGCAAATTAGTCTCCGTTATCAAAGTTCCAAGGGGGAATCTAAAATGTGATACTTTGCTCAGCAGCTGACAATATTTTTGCTACATTTTCAACTTGCCTTCAATTCTGTTTATTTCACTTGTCTAATTTACTATCTAGATAATTTAAACAATGAGAATACAGTGACCTGCAATTTTCCTAATTTAAAGGTATGTCTTGTGCAATATTAAATTTGCATCTACATTGCCTGCCTAACAAGACTGTCACCTCCTTCAGGTCAATGTGATGTTATCTGTTTTTTTAGATAACATCTATGTCTCTAATAGATCTATTTGTGCCATAGAACCATACAGTCCTTCTTAGATAGGGGAAGCACAAATGTTGGTTGATATTTAACAGAGTATCAGACCTACAGCTTTCTCTCTAAGAGCTCAAACTTCAGAGAGTAGATTCAGAGAGTAAATATTTTCCCAGGGTCAGGCAAGAGGGGTGGTTTGTATAATATTTCTTTCTTATTTTCCAGTTAGACTTTTGGAAATCTGCCAGATGCAATTGAAAAACCCTGCTCAGCTTTGTCCAATGTCTCATTTGAGGATCAGCATGAGTTTGTTTACTTGAGATTAATAGGAGTCAAGGATATACAAATTCAGCAATGTATGGATAACTTTCCCCTTTTTAACGCTGGCCTCACACAAAACTACCACCATATTGTTGAATTTTGGAAGTTTATTATGCTTTATTTTTTCCTATTAAAAAAATAAATGTCATCACATTGTAATAGTTTTATAGCCTGTTTTATCATATTTTAAAATACATCTTGAATATTCTTCCATATAATTAATCTTCTACAGCATAATTTTAATATCTATGAAGATTCCATTATGTGCTTATATTATACATTTTTACTCTGAATACATTATTGTTGTAAAGAATGCTTACAATTATGAAAATAAATGTGTATGGCTCATTTACACATTATTCTAAATCTCATTGTACTCTCCAGTTAGTCATCATTAGTGTCTTGAAGTTCACTGGTTTGGCATTTTATGTATATTTATATCTGTATGCATTAACAAAGTTTATTTATTATTATTACCATTATTATTATTATTATTATTATTATTTTGGAGACAGAGTCTTGCTCTGTCACCCAGACTGGAGTGCAGTGGCATGATCTTGGCTCAGTGCAATCTCCACCTCCTGGGTTCAAGTGATACTCCTGCCTCAGCCTCCTGAGTAGCTGAGATTACAGGCATGCGCCACCACACCTGACTAATTTTTTTTATCTTTAGTAGAGACGGGATTTCACCATGTTGGTCAAGTTGGTCTTCAACTCCTGACCTCATGATCCACCTGCCTCAGACTCCCAAAGTGCTGGGATTACAGGCGTGAGCCACCGCGCCCAGCCAACAAAGTTTATTTTTTAAAAAATTATTTTTTTAAAAATAAAAAACAATTAATATTTGTTGGAGATAATTAGATAGGCACATTTCTAAATATATATGTATATAGTATAAAACAATAATCTCATTAAATCCTATACAAATAATAATCCTGCTTATGAAACTTATAGACCCAACCAGCTAGCTTCAGAAATAGAACATTGCTGGTAACTTAAAAACCAGTTTCTAGTCGTTCCCCAGTGCCTTCTCCTCTCTAGGCCCCAATGATTACCACTATCTGAAATTTTCTGTATGTTATCTTTAAGCTTTACTTTATAATTTTAAAACATACACTTACAGCCCTGAAAAAGTATTTTTAAATTGTATATGGTTTCATTACTATAGAGGCGGAAACATGTTTTCTAAATGTTGTCGATTAGAATATTGCCTTTCACACGTAAATCTTTAATCCGCCTGGAATTTATTTTTGTGTATGGTATGAAGCAGAGATTAAATTTTATTTCCCCTAACTGCATATCAAATTAGCATCATTGATTGAAAAGTTATCTCATTAACCAGAAGACGTATCTCCAGGAAAGCTGCCTGGATCTGATTGGTGAAGGTTCCAGAAGTGAAGCATCCAGCAATTGGAGTGGCTCCAGTGGCAGCAGCCCACTTCAGCACAGCTGCTGGCTGATATTCTTGGAAGATTTGACACTGACATCAGCTGGGTTTTCAATGGCATGAGCCACCAGCAGAACTCTTCCCAGGTCCTCTTCAGAGTTATAATTTAAATGCCATCACTTTTCCTCTTGCAGAGGTACTGTTCCATTTGCAAGTCAAGGCTGATACCACCTAAGTAAGTTCCTGATGTAAGAAATTTGAGAACATTCTCCTCCTTCATCTACAGAACATCAAGCGCTTCACACATTGTGAAAGTTTCCCTTTGTGTTATGACAGGAACCCAAGATAAGTTGGTATGAGTTGCTCTCTGGTTAGCACAGGCAGGCTATATCTTTTTTGTGTCTTTCCTTTCTTCATCAGTCATGTTAGAAACTTACTGGTCTTATTAGTCTTTTTGAAGTGCCAACTTTTGGCTTTGTTAAATCTTTACATGGTACATATATTTGTTAATGTATTAATTTCTATACTTTATGCTTTCCTTCACTTTTTGGAAATTTCTGTCCTTTTTCTAATATATAATGCTTAATGCTTCACTGGTTCATTTTCAAATTATTTTTTTTTTACTATAAGTATTTAAGGCTACAAATTTATTTCTAGAAACATTATTGTGTGTATTGTACTAATATTTGGTTGCTGTTTCATTCTAAATATTTTTGTTTCCATTAGAGTTATTTTAACTTATAGGTTATTTACATTTCTTAGTTTCAAAAGCTTGGAGTGTTTTAGTTGTGTTTTTGTTATTAATTCTAATTTATTTAAATTGAAGTTTTAATGTATAATCTATATGATACTGTGTTTTGGAATTTTTTGACTTACTTTATGGTCAAGTATGAGATCAAATCTCCTAAATGCTTTATGTGTCCTTGAAAGAATGCGTGTTCTCTACCTCGATGAAATGTTCTGTGTTTTTCCATTACATCAAACTTATCAATTGTGTTTGTAGCAAAGACTGGTTAAATGTTCAACAATCCTATCTCTTTTTCTTGGATACAAAGGAAGACTGAAGTTCTAAGTCTTCCTTCAATTAAGTTAGGATTCTGTGACAGCATTCTGTCCATGAGAATAATGGGCAGAAGTAACATAAGGCACTTTTGTGTTTGTCTTTACAATGTCATGAAAGTTCTTCCTTCTTTCTCATGTCTTTTTGGCCAGTTTAATGCAGAGGACCTAGTAGGCTCAATAGAATTCCAATGGGGCCTAGAAGATGACAGTGCCATAAAATGAATGAAATCACAATTTCTTAATTCTTGATGACTAATATGAGGAGAAACAAACTTCTATTGTAAGTCACTGAGGCTTCAAGATTTACCTGTTTCTGCACTGTTTCTACACTGTAACCTACCATAGCCTGATTAATACAGTGTTCAAGTGTTTTATGTCCTCAGTGACATTTTATCTGTTAAATCTAGACATTACTAAAAAAATGCTAAAATATTCCACTCTGTTAGTAAATTTTGCAGATTTCTTCTTATATTTCTGGTGCTTACAAATATTTTCAATTTCTATTTTTTATATTTTTAGGTGCATATAAGTTTAGAATGATTTTATTTCCCTGGTAAATCTAGTCTCCTCTCATTGTATAGTGACTTTATATTTCCAATAATGTCTTTGCCTTATAGTTTATTTTGTTTGATTGAAATATAATTATTCCCACTTTATTTTGGCTAGTATTGAAATATATCTTTTTTCTGTGCTTTAACTTTCATCCACTCTGTATCTTTTAGGTGTGTATCTTCAGCATATAGATATATTTTAAAAATCTGTCAACTATTTGTGTCTAAATGGTGTTAAATTTATTTATATTTACTGTGGTTTAGTTAAATTTGAATTTATTTATGTCATCTTAGTTTTTCTTTTCATGTATTTATCTTTTTCTTAGTTTCTAAAATCCTTTACTACCCTTAAAAATAGATAAATCAAAGTTTTGTTTTATTTATATTCTTTTACTTTCTATGAGTTTGGAAGAAATAGCACCTTTCTTCTGCCTATAACACATTCTTTAGAATTTTCTTTAATGAAGTTCTCTTAGATTAAATGCTCTCAGGCTTTGCTTGTTTATAACTTTCTTAATCTTATTATTGTTTTAAAAGTATATTCTTGTTAGGTATCAAATTCTATATTGAAGTCTCTATTTCTAGGAATTATGGATTGGGTTGTATAAACCCAATCTTCCCTCTGAGAGCAACTAAAAAAGCTGGGTAAAATATAAAACATGTGTTTGAAGGCATTAAAGAGGTACTGAAGCAGCCAAAATGTGAGTGGTCAAGATCCAGAAGAGAAGGGAATTGAATTGAGGTGAGCCAAACGTTACTCACTACTATTCTTCTCAAAGCATTTGATGAAACAAAGCTGAGAAGTTGAGCAAAGCTTTTGTTAGTCTCACAGTTTGGGGCTGTGAAAATCATATACTTTACAGTATTCATTAAAAGAATAGTAAATAAATGTGCCACAAAAAACAATAGAGGAAAGAAAGTGGAAAATTTTTTTTAACTCAAAGAAGGCAAGAAAGAAGTAAAAGAGGAAGACAAAACAAGAAGAATAAATAAAAATAAATAGTAATATGATAGATTTAAAATAAAATATGTCAGTGTTTACATAAATGTTAAGTGGACTAAATATTCTAATAAATGAGTAATATCATGCTGTAGAGAAAAACAGAATTCAATTATTGGCTGTTTTTAAAAAGATATGCCTTAAATATGAATACACAAAAAGGTTGAAGATGAAAGAATTTAAAACAGATGTAACACATAAACACTAATGATTCTAGTTTGACATTAATTTTTTATTAACAGTGGTTATTTTCTTTTCTTTTTTTTTTTTTTTTTTTTTTACAAAGACAAAATTTACTCTCTTTTATTCAACTCCTAGAAAACTAGGCAAAATATATGAAACAATTGTCTTCAGCTATTGAACAACAGAAGGCACAGGACTATGATACTCAAGAAAAGGGAAACAAAGTGATTCCTACAATTGAACCAGCTTATTCTTTTGTAGCAGTAATGGATAATTTGTTTCCATATTTGCTGAAACTATAATTCTGTAGATCCAGGAAGCTACACAAATAAGCATAGAGCTGAAAAACTATTTTGCACACTTGTAATAAAATATACTTAGCAAGTTAAATGAAACTGGTTATTTGAAAAGATCAGTATAACTGACAAACTTCAAACTGATCAAAAATATAGGAAAGACAAAAATAATATAAAGCAAGAGAACCTCAATACAGATCTATAGATATTAGACAAATAAGGGAAAATTATGCAACGTTAATACATTTGACAATGTATAAAAGATAGACAAATTCCATGAAAGATGCAAACCACCAATGTTCACTATTTTATTTTCTTCTAACTTCCACTGCTGCTATTGAGGAATCAGTTGTCATAATTGTAGTTCATTTGAAGATGATCTGTATTTCTTCTCTGGCTGGTCATAAGATTTTTTTATGGCATGCCTAGATGTGCTTTTCATTTCATTTATCTTGCTTGATATCCATTACCCTTTCTGTAACTATTAACCAGTTTTTAGTTTTGTATTTTCCCCATGATCCCTTCAAATGTTTCTTCCATTTAATTTTCTGTCTCTTTTTTCTACAAATATTTAAGTGGATATTGAACTTTCCTACTTTATTTTCCATGTCTATTAGCTCTTTATCATATTTTCTATTTATATATAGATGTGCTACATTATGGAAAATTTAAGATAATTATTTGGTTAATTTTATTTTTAGCTATAGCAACTGTGTTGTTCATTGAGTATTTTACATGTTGTTATAGTTGTTGTTTTTAAAGTTTTATGTTTTTCATTGTATGTTCTCACTTACAAGTCGGAGCTAACCTATGAGGACTGAAAGGCATAATAATTATACAATGGACTTTGGGAACTTCAGGTAAAGGATAGGATGAGGATGAGGGATAAAAGACAACACACTGGGTATGGTGTACACTGTTCAGGTGACGGGTGCACCGAAGTGTTAGAAATCACCACTAAAGAACTTATTTGTGTAACCAAACACCACCTGTTCTCTAAAAACCTATTGAAATAAAAAATATAAGGCTGGGTGCGGTGGCTCATGGCTGTAATCCTAGCACTTTGGGAGTCTGAGGTGGGTGGATCATGAGGTCAGGAGTTCGAGACCAGTCTGGCCAAAATGGTGAAACCCATCTCTACTAAAAATACAAAAATTAGCTGGGCATGGTGGTGCACACCTGTAGTCCCAGCTGCTCAGGAGGCTGACGCAAGAGAATCGCTTTAACCTGGGAGGTGAAGGTTTCAGTGAGCTGAGATCGTGCCACTGCACTCACTCCAGCCAGGGCAACAGAGTGAGACTTTGTCTCAAAAAAAAAAAAATTAAAAATTACAAAGTTTTATGTTTTTATTTTTCAAGACTTGTTTTTAATAATCTCTTTTTCTCTAGTCCATATATTAAATCTCAGATTTTGTTTCTTTAAACATATAAAACGTGTTTAGGTGATTCTGTTACCTGAGTACTAAGGTAGCAGAATTATCAAATTCTGAGTCTCAGTAACCTTGTATTGAAATGACAAATTTCCACCATTCCCACAACATTCATGTGCTTCCTGGAACCTCAGAATATAATCTTTTTTGGCAATAAGGTGTTTGCAGATGTAATTAATTAACGCAAAATGAGGTCCTACTGAAGTAGAGTGGGCCATAAATACAAAGTGATTGTTATCTTTCTAAGAAGACAAGAGAAACACACACAGAGAAGAAGCTGTGAAGACAAACACGTGAGGAGAATGCTGAGTAAAAATGGAGGCAGAGATTGTATTCTTCTACAAACCAAGGAATGCCAAACCTTGCTGGCAACTACCAGAAGCTAGGAGAGATCCTCCCCAATAATCTTCAGAGAGACATGACTCTGCTGATACTTTGATTTCAGACTTGTAGCCTCCAGAACCACAAAAACAAATTTCTGTTATTTTAAGGCAAGTTTGTGGTACTTCATTATAGCAGCCCATGGAAACTAATGCAAACCTCATTTGTAAAATGATTAATACCAATTCATTCAAAAGAGCTAATATGAGGATTAGATGAAATAATATATTACATATAAAGTACTTTGTTTTGTCTGTCCAGAAAAAGTGCTCACTATATGTTATTTTTAAAAAAATTTGATTTTCAAACACCTCATCCCTGTGACGGTCTTGGATCTTTTTCGTTTCTTTTCTTTTCCTTGTCTTTCCTTTTTGTTTTTGTTTTTGTTTTTTGTTTTTTGTTTTGAGACGGCGTCTCGCTCTGTTGCCCAGGCTGGAGTGCAGTGGCATAATCTTGGCTCACTGCAACCTCCGCCTCCCAAGTTCAAGCAATTCTTCTCCTGCCTCAGCCTCCTGAGTAGCTGGGATTACAGGTGTGCGCCACCACATCTGGGAAATTTTTGTATTTTTAGTACAGATGGAGTTTCACCATGTTGGTCAGGCTGGTTGGGAACTCCTGACCTCAGGTGATCCACCTGCCTCGGCCTCCCAAAGTACTGCGATTACAGGCATGAGCCACTGCACCCAGCCAGATCATTTTCTTTATAGTGCAAAAACATACACAAATGCACAACACACACACATCCAAATATCTGCATATATACATCATACATATTCACATGCAACTTACTCTAATTGCCCTTCATTCATACCTTGCTCGATCCTCTCCACATGATCTCAGCATCTCAGCTATGCACCCATTGAAGCTTTCCATATTTTTTGAAACTGTATATCTGAGAGCTTCTCAATTTCAAATCAGATTTCATGAAATGGAATATTGATATTTTTCCTTCAAATAAAAGAAAAAACACTTTTTTATAATAAAGCTACAGAAATAATAAGTTCTGGTGGAGGAAAAAGATTTCATCTATAGTTAGTGCCCTCTTGGCTATTTTTATTACTCAGAGAAATCTTGTCACAAACATTTTTTTTTTCAGAATTAAAAAAAAAAAACCTTGAAGCGAGGAGCGGAGTATTATGAGAAAAGTTAATTTTAATTTTCTAAGTCCCAACATATTGAAGTTCCTGTGAATCTAAAATAAAAGTGTGCTTTGAAATAAATTGTAACATGAATAAAGAAAATGAATGGACATTTGGATTGAATTATGTTATTTTTAGAAAGTGGCTTTTTTCTTCCTGTTATTTCACTGTGGATTTTAGTGGGCAAACATGAAGAAAACCCTGTGTGCTGTCATGGAGCATAAGTGCTTCTTCACATCCCATCTCTTCAAAGATATTTTGATACTTTGAAGATAATTCTAGGTTTAGTATATAAATGAAGAGTAAAATCCTAAGCTGGGCAATAGCATCTTAGT
This sequence comes from Pongo pygmaeus, assembly GCF_028885625.2. Classification (NCBI taxonomy): domain Eukaryota; kingdom Metazoa; phylum Chordata; class Mammalia; order Primates; family Hominidae; genus Pongo; species Pongo pygmaeus. The sequence goes on from NC_072378.2 coordinate 80,009,190, forward strand.
TTGAAGACAGATTAACTCTAGACTGAAATCAAATAAGAAAAGGACTAGAAAAATTGTCATTTTAGTTATGTATTTTCTATCAAGAGCATAATTTTTTTCTTTTCTTTAAGGGCTCAATATCATCATGTAATTACATAGTATAGTCATGTACTATAGCTCAATCTACAGAGTAATATTGCTTTAATGACATCAATCTAGAAAAAATGACTCCGTTTAAATAATCAGATCAACTAATATTCACAAAGAATCTTTAGAAGAACGGTAGAATCAAATACTCTTTACTTGTAGACATATGACTCTTGGAAATTAATTAATTAATTTACTCATGTATTTATCAAAAACATATTTATTGCATGCTCACAAAGAACCTGTACTAGGTGCAGGAATATAGGTGGGGAGAAAGGCAATATATAAAAGAAGTAAGTAAAATATAAAATGTGTTAGATGGTGATCAGTGATTTGGAGGAAAATAAATTTGAGAAGGCGGGTGGGGATTCTAGGAGTATGTTGCAATTTTTGAAAGGAGGGTCAGAGAAGGTTTTACTGAGAGATGTCCATTGAGTTACCATCTGAAAGAGGGGAGGACGTTTTCACATGAAGTTGTTGATGAGGAATTTGAATTTCTAAATATGAGTTACAGAAGAGAAGCCTGAATTGGAGATAATGCACATAAATATATTTAGACAAACTTATTAGAGTGCCCTCTGTTGTTAAGCATTTGGTATTTATTTGCAGAAGATACTGAAACTCTAACCAGCAATATAATTCCAGTTTATTCTGAAGGTTTTTCTTTACCAACCTATAGTTGTTCAAGAACTGGTTATAATAATTTAGCCAAAGGCTTCAATCACAAGCCATTTAGATATATTAGGGTAAGTATGCCCTCAGATAGCAAGTATATAATTGTGTTGTGGCTTCAGGTGAGGTCTACACTTCATAGTCCTGGAAACTTTGTGACGTGTCCTGGTTCCCTCAAAATGAGAGGAACCTTAAGCAAGGCACTGTATTACAATTGCTACTTAGGGACTCCACCTGCAAAATAAAAGGATTAGACTAAATGTTTTTTACAAAGTCACTTTTGGTTCTAATATCCCATGAATATATGATATTTGCTTTGATTCCTTTGTGAAGTGTTTTAAATTGTTAGCACATTGCCTAATTCAGCAGATTTCTCATGAAGAATTTTCTTTGCTCTTGTTAGTAATGGATCTTCTTTATATACTTTGGTTACAGGGCTTCTCTCATTGAGAGAACAGTTACAAATTTAAGTCTGGACTCAGCAAAAAATGATGCTATATTGGACAACCTCAGAATATTTTATACAGTGCTTATGAGATTTTCTGTCTTGTTCCCCATGATGTTTAAACCAGAATTAATGCAGACCTAACCTATTTTTAGATCGTAGACATTCATTAAATTTAGAAAGATTTGAGGCTTTTAGGGCCTTGAAGATAAGTATTATCTTCTGGTTCATTCCAGTTGTTATCATTGTTAAAGTAGTCTCCACTTTGTCAACTTCTTAAATTCCATAAGGCAGACTATATCTTTCTGCTTTGTCTGTTTCTACTTCTCATCACCACTTTGCAAGTGTATTTCTGTCATTTGAAAGTAAAGACATGTACACTTGCTGAGCTTTAGAAGTACAGGATTTTTTTTTTTAGTTGTCTCTGGTTATTGCTTTTCTTCGATGTGCTATCAATAAATCAACTGAATGGTGATATTCTTCTCTCCCTAACAAGTAGTGCATATCACTGATTGGATCAGGAGAAGATACATTTAGGAAAACATGTGTCCCAAGTAGTATTGTGGTGGTCAGTCACATGCTTTAAATCCTCCCAGGAAGTTTACATTCCAGGAATTATTGAGAACAAGAAAACCATGTCTCTTAAAACATTAATGAAGTCAGGAAGCTCCTTTAACAGGTTGGCAAATGATAAGTGCTTAATAAATACTAGCTGAATTTATTATTGAATTAAATAAATAGCATACTTTGTATACTTTTATCCACTCTTAATAAACGTGTCAGGGCAAACTCTTTTTTACATTAGATGTATTCCTTGTCACTCTATTGAATACATTTTGGTAGAATGGGTGATTTTAATTTGCTTGAAACTTTGTATTCACATAGCAATTGTGGTGGTGGCCACAGACTATTTTTCATCCAGAATGAATTCCTGAGATGTCGAATAAATCAAGTGACCTTCCATTTTACTCAAAGTCTGGCAAACTGAGATGGAGAGGTGTAGACACTTCAGGCTTAAAGGCTACAAACCTATCTTCTTGGACTTTGCAACCAAAATAGACTTGAAACAGAATAAAAATTGAAACAGGATAGAATCACTGGGTTGTATTATTTAAACTCAAGCAGAAATGGGAGGAGAAAACCTTACAGAGAGAATACACTGACATGTGAAGATACGATGACATAACAATAATGATGATTACAATAATCAGAAGTAGTATTTGCTGTTTATTAACTGCCTGGCACTATATTAAGCGTTTTCAGAGATTATTTCACGTAATCCTCACAACAAAGTTTTTAGGGAGGGACTATTGTTATTCTCTTCAAAGAAGGTTTAGAGAAAACTTATATTATCTCTAAAAACTTTTCCTATGTTTACATAGCTAGGAAGTAGTAAAGCTGGATTCAGGAACCTATGCAGTTATCCACTATAGATTTGTGACTTAAGGAAGAGTTCTAAAAAACTAAAAATCAAGAATACAATTAATTATATGAATGAACCCATTTATTGGAAGAAACAACAGAATCGATAGTGTTAAAAAATTTGAATCACTGATGTGGAGGACCCCTTGAAACTACTACTATAAAACGAAAAGGTAAAATATGAAAGGACCTGCTGATGCAGAGGTCAGATAATGGAGATCCAGCCAAAGAATCACATATACTTCTGAAGAACTCACAATTGAGACAGAGGATAAAGAAAGATATTTGAGGTGGAATTTTTTAAGGGTAAAAAGACCTAGAAATACAAATCAAAAGGACCAGTTAAATTCAAAAAAAAAAATCAATGAAAATAGACCTTATCTCATCCTGTAACATTTTGGATTTACAGAGTTTATTTTATTTTATATTTCACAAAAGGCTTTTACAAGCATCTTGGTATAAAACTCAGGCTGACATCAAACTTCACCACCCTGACACTAAATATCAGAAAACTATGAAGTAATCTCTATAGTCATCTATGAATGAAGACAAGAGAGAAACATCATTTTCCCATAGGTTCAAAAAAATGTATAAACTATATACCCTCTTTAAAAATTACTTGAAGCTGTACACTAACTCATCAATACAGGATTTTAAGATGAATGAACTCAATGAGCATTTTCTCCCCTTTATACATCTATTTGAATAAAACAAATCACAATGCTGGAAATAATATATGTGAAAATATGTTCACCATCGTATTATATGTTACAGTCAAAAATTGAAAATAACCAAATATTTCCTATTAAAATAACATGAGATATCATTCAGTCATTAGATGATGTCAGAAAATACTTTTTCAGTTTTCATGGTGTGTGATCTCAATTATGCATGGACAAATGCATTGAGCAATAATTGAAATAGTTAATATTAATTATATCTGGGGTGTAGAATATTCGTCTGGTTTTTAACATTTTTTTATTTTTCACATATAAGACAACATATAACAATGAAAAAATAGAAGAAAGGAGTAGGGATTGGTACTCTCAAAATTAGTTTGGGATTTATTTAATAAAAAGAAAACCCAGACATCTATATACTGACCAGGATTGACATTGCACTGAAACTTTTTCAAACAACCTGCAAAAGTGTAAGTAATATAATTCTTTCACAGGCCACAGGTCACATGTCTCAGAGATCTTTGGAGCAAAGTTAGCTTTGGCTACCAAGCTTGGAAGAAAATGTTCTTCTTTTGAAATATTTGCTATATTCTTCCCTCTATGCTTCATTGTTTTTCCTTCTAACTGAATTGGAACTTTCACTGTAGTTTCCTTCAACCTTGCAATTTCTTCAAACCGTTTGGAGGCTAACATCTCAAATAACAGTGAGATTCCCAACAGTTAACTTCATAGTAACTTTCTCAAAGGTAAAATGTGCTTTCATCCAAAGTCCTCGGGATTGCTCCACTTTCAGCAGAAATCTTTCCTTTTCAATGATATTTATATAACATAAAAATGTGCTGTTTTATGCAGAAATATTTTTCAAATGGACTAGTTTATATTCCTTTTTCTAAACTACTTATGCAAAAAATATATCATTTGAATGAAGTATGCCAATGTATCTGCTCTTCCCAGAAATACTGCAAAGGATTTGTTGAAATGATGCAGTCATTCCAATCCGACTTCACATCCCAAAGGTTCATAAAAGGTAACGATTGGGTGGAGGTCAGCGGCAGAGGAAACCAGACACTGCTTAGCCTTTATGTTGATCTATAGGGCCTTAAAGACATATGTGACTAAACAGAACAAATTCTGCAGCAACAACAACAAAAAAAAACCTCAATATTTTCTGAGTATCTTTAAAAAATTTCTCAGTTTCTGTTATTTCAGTGAACTGTTTATATTTCTTCCCTAATAATATTTTTTGCCAAGAATAGGTTTTTCTCCTTTTTATGCCTTAAGTGTCTGGTTTTGTACTTTGCTGGTAAATGTCACATTTCACTTCTGTTGTATTCCTCTCAATTTCACATCTTCTTTCTTTTCCTCTCTAACCTAATTATCCTATATACTAGCAGCTAACAAAAACACTGAAATAGTGACTTGATGCTCTTAATAAACTCTGCCAAACTATCCCAAGGCAATGAATTTATGGTACTATGTAATTTCTTTACACTTATGCCACGTTAAAACGAAAACAAAAAGCAAAACTGAAGCCACATGTGAAGGTCTTTTTGAAGGACTAGAGGCATTTATTTTTAAATACTTGCTTTATTGTCCATGAAAGTAATAAATTGATATCTGTTTTCTTTGGAGTTTTTTCGGACCAAAATATCAATATTGCTACCAGTTGTAAAAGTCCTATGATTTGTATAACACTAAGACTTGAAGTTGATATTGAAGTAATTTGCTTTTTTAAGGCAGAATAGTATAGGGGCTAGATTCATCGACTCAGGACCCAAATTACTTAGATTTCAATCTATCTCCCTTTCACTGCTTTCTAGGCATGTGAACTTGATCCAGTTATTTACCATTCTGTGCCTGTTTGCTTGGTTATACAATGAAGATAACAATAGTTTCCACATGATGGTTAATTAATATAAGGCACTTAGAAAGTTGCCTGGTACATGGTAAGTTACATGTGTCCAATACAAAATTATTATTAAAATTAGGATTTTCTTAGAATGCTCTAGGAATTAAAAGTGAATTAATTAATTAAATGAAATTAATAAAATCTATAGAAGAGTTGTTGCTATTTTCTTTCTTTTTTGAGACAGAATCTCGCTCTGTGGCCCAGGCTGGAGCACAGTGGTGTGATCTCAGCTCGGTGTAACCTCTGCCTCCTGGTTTCAAGCGATTCTTGTGCCTCAGCCTCCTAAGTAGCTGGAATTACAGGTGCGTGTCACTATACCCAGCTAATTTTTGTATTTTTAGTAAAGATGGGGTTTCGCCATATTGACCAGGCTGGTCTTGAACTCTTGACCTCAAGTGATCCACCTGCCTTGGCCTGCCAAAGTGCTGGGATTACACGCGTGAGCCCCCTACAGAAGAGTTGTTGAGAGTAATACTACTCAAACTTTACGTTGAGAATTATGTAAAATGTAATACTACAATCATAACACCTTATACTTTATTGTGTACTACTTACGACTTTAAAAAAATTTTCTTCTTACAAAAGCGTTTTGATTTTTTTACATTGCACTGATTGATGCACCCCCTTCAAATACACAACTTCTAACAGTCAGAATTAGAGGAGGCGGTGTCATGAACAATGGTTTAATAATATGCAGGCACTGTACTTGTGTATCTAACTATACTGAAATTTGCTGACACTGCAAGTCAGCTATACTTAGGGCAATTCTGGGGGCATCTAGATAGTCTTTATCCTGATGAGAACAACTGGTTGTTCTAGAGCAAGTTTGTCCAACTCATGGCCTACAGGCCACATGCGGCCCAGGACTGCTTTGAATGCAGCCCAATGCAAATTCCTAAACTTCCTTAAAACGTTATGAGATTTTGTTGAATTTTTTTTTTTTTTTTAGCTCATCAGCTATTGTTAGTGTTTAGTGTATTCTATGTGAGCCCAAGACAATTCATCTTCCAATGTGGCCGAGGGAAGCCATAAGATTGGACATCCCTCTTCTAGAGTATAGATAGGATGTTTAGGTTATCCCTTTGGTCAGCTGACTGGTGCAAGAAAAGAATATATATAGCCTGTATCTAACTACAGTAGGTATTCAAGCTTATTATCCTGTCACAAGTCCATAAAGATGAAGAATGCATCATTTGAGAGTCATAGGGTCAAAATGGCCAGAATGCAACTGTGCTGTTGCACTGTGTAAAATCAGGCCAACTGTCCTGCAGGTCCTTGGGTGTCTATAATATGAGACAATTCTAATAACAATTCTATAGATTTAGTTCATCTTACAATTATTTATCCTCATCTTATATACAGATATATAGAATGCCTTACCTAGTGGATTACTCTTGATAAAAATGGGATTAAAATTTTAAGTCTTCTACTCCTGATTTGTATTTATCTAATATTTTTTACACTTTTTGATGTCTTTCCTTTAATGATCACACTGCACCTTAGTTGGAAGTACCTGGAAACTCTTAGTAAATATGTGTTTTGTTACTGAAGGCTTTTTTGGAAAGATTAGATATTACAATTATTTTGTCTCCTTTGGAATAGAGTCTATTTCACCTGCAAGATCTAGCAAAGGAGGAAGAGAATAGAGACAAAAAGAGAAAATTAGAGGGGAATGGAGGTGGATCTTAAAGAAAATATGGCAGGAAATTTCTCTTGTCAGTGATTCCTTCTTTGTTCATTCAACCAACATTAAAAAAAAAAAACAACCTGTTCAAGAAATGAGTTGTAAACCCTATGGACTGTCCCCAAGGGGGCTGTCACACATTGAATAACTTGTGATAAATGTTACCGTGGCATCTAACACATTGTCAGAAATCAGTCTTGTTGGCTGGGTATGGTGGCTCATGCCTGTAATCCCAGCACTTTAGGAGGCTAAGGTGGGTGGATCACCTGAGGTCAAGAGTTCCAGACCAACCTGACTAACATGGTGAAACCCCTGTCTCTACTAAAAATATGAAACATTAGCTGGGCATGGTGGTGGATGCTTGTAATCCTAGCTACTCAGGAGGCTGAGGCAGGAGAATTACTTGAACCCAGGAGGCAGAGGCTGCAGTGAGTGGAGATCACGCCACTGCACTCCAGCCTGGGTGACAGAGCAAGACTCTGTCTCAAAAAAAAAAAAAAAAAAAAAAAAGAGAAAGAAAAAGAAATCAGTCTTGTTAAATATAAAGATAGAATTATTATTATTGATTTAGTCCAGAGAGGAATTTTTCAGACTTGAACTTTGTGAAACCCACAGAAGAGGTTGTTGGGAGTGATGATATCCAAACTTTACATTGAGAATTATATAAAATTTAATACTGTAATCATAATAGACAATACTTTATTGTGGGCTACTTGCCCCTTATTGTGTGCTAACAACAATTCTATAAGTTTATTTCATCTTACAGTTACTTAAATAGAAACACAAGAAAGAGAGGAGCTTACCTGGTGTCAGGTAGCCAGTCAGTGGCATCAGGGAGGTAGGTCTTCCTAACCATGATATCTAAAGCATGTCTCAACTGGAACACTCCCTTTCTGGAACTTGACCTTGTTCTATATCCTTAATTTAAAACTCATTTATTGATTTATTTACTTATTTACTTTTGTCTCCATGATACTATTTTGTAAGTCACACAAGAGCAGAACGGTGCTTAGTACCTAATAGGTTCTCAGTAAAATTTTATTAAGTGAAAGAGGATTTAATAGTTCTTTATATAATCCTTAAAGTAATCCTGGGTTATGTCCATTGTGATCGTCAATTAATGTGTCAACTTGACTGGACTAAGAGATGCCCAGATAGCCAGTTAAACATTATTTCTGGTGTGTCTGTGAGGGTATATCTGGAAGAAATTAGCATTTGAATTAGTAGACTGGGTAAAGAAGATGCCCTCACCTAAACAGCTGGACATCATCCAATCCATTGAAGGCCTGAAAGGAACAAAAAGCAGAGGGAGGGCAAATTGTCCCTTTTTTCAAGCTAGGATATTCATCTTCTCCTGTCTTTGGACATTGGACCTCTTGGTTCTTGGGCCATCTGACTTCAGAACTTACACCAGTGTTGCTGTCTCTCCCTTTCTGGCTTAACTGATCGGAGAATTTCTTGGCTTCCATAATCCATAAGCCAATTCTCATGTTGTTTCTGTTTCTCAAGAACCCTGACTAATACACTCATGATTTTAGTATTATTTTCTTTCAAACAGGGAAAAAGAAACCGATGAGAGAAAAGAAGAGACCCAAGGACCTAGTATAAACTTTGAATTCAAAGCTAGATTTATTTTTCCTGAAAGCCCATTCACTTTCCTCCATTTATGCCAATAATCTCTCCCAGGAAACATCCTTGGAGCTATGCTAGTAAAATATAGTAATAACAATTGAGGAGGATGAAACCAAAAGTTTAATCACAATTAAAACATGTAAAGAACTGGAAGGAACTGATATATTTTTGAAAATTGTCATGTTTGTCTGGGTATTAGATCAGTCTTGTTCCTTTGGACTGCCAAACCAGTGATTGACACCATCCTGTGATTTATGCCTCTCAGCTGTGCTTCTGAGACACCAATCATAGAAAACCCACAAAACCCACATTTCTCATGCACACATGTTGTGACCAGTTATTTGAATCAAATGACAGATTTATATTTAATGGATTGCTCCTTATGCATTTCATACAGTTTGCCTGATATAGAATAAAAGGTGAAAAGTGTTGTATATATTTTTTATTACCTTTCTTTAAACTTTAACTTCTTGACCTTTATTTTCTAGGAGAAGAAATAATTATTTAATATAATAAAGTGGCAATTTTCTCCCAGCCCCACCACAAAAATAGGACATCTGGCAGTGTCTGAAGACATTTTTGGTTGTCAGAACTAAAGGAAATGCTACTGGCATCTAGTGGGTAGAGGATAGGGATGCTGCTAAGCATTCTACAATGCACAGGACAGACCATCTAACAAAGAATTATCTGTCTCAAATGTCAATAGTGCCGAGATTGAGAAATCTTGATATATTACAGTGATTCTGAATCCATCTTCTATTTTGTCACCTTCTCAACTTTCATATATAGAAATTTGGAAGTTCTTTTTATTAGTACATTAGAAAATAAAGCATAAAATGAGTCTGGATTCTGATTTTTCTCTTGCTGTATACTTTCTTCCTGTTTCTTGCCTGATTTTGGAGATAGAATTCAATTCTATGTAACTTCAATTTCTGTATTTAGAACCCAGATTATTATTTTTCAAGTTTGTGCTATGATTGCTGAATTATATTTTAAAAAGCCCTTACAATCATTTATATCTCGTTGAGAAAGAATGATACAAAGTGGATGGAAACGGTTATTATATGGTAATACCTATTTAGCATTCAATGAATAACTCTTTGCTTAGTGAAAACTTAGTTTGATAAATTTATAGCATTGAGGAAGTATGGATGTTATTTATTTTACCTGAAGCTTTTTTGAAGTAATATTCAAGCTGTATTAAAATATGGAACATTTAGTGTGATTCTATAGTCTCGTTTAAATGGCATTCAAACAGAGATTAAAAATAAAACACATGAGTAAACAACCTAATTAAAAAATGGGCAAAAGATTGGAATAAACACCTCACCAAAGAATATATAGGGATGTCAAACAATCATTTGCAAAGATACTCAATATCATATGCCTAAAGGCATTGCAAGTGAAAACAATAAGATACAACTACACACTTATTAGAATGGCCGAAATTCAAAACACCAACAGCATCAAATGCTGGTGAGGATGTAGAACAGGAACACTCATTCATTACTGGTAGATACCAGTGTATTTTATCATTTACAATCATTAAATATACACAAATATATTATAAAAAGTTAAAATTTATCAAAACGTATGCATACAAACACTTATAGACCATACATGGTGCCATTCTAAGTTGAGATAACAGAAGTAAAGATGCAGTATTAAATTATAACTGCATAAAATTAACTGTAATAATTTTGTACTTGCTACATTTGTCTTGCATGGCTTCCACGATCTCCTCATTCTCCTTAGTGTTCAGCAGCTCCTCAGGCAGCACCATATTAATGAGGCACAGGACATTTGTTGGGTGGCCGCCTATCTGTATCTGGGAGCATATCATGCATGACACTTAAAAAAAATGTTTAATGAGCAAATTCATCTAAAAAAATATGAAACTGCCACAGACAGTAAGAGAGGGATGGGGCCATGAGGCTGGAAATGGGTCAGGGGAAGACTACAGAGGAAAGAATCAACTACATTAAGTAAACATGGAGAAGATCAGAGAGGTCCAGGGGCAAGAGAAATGGAACCATGATCCTGGTAAGGATAAGGATAAGGCACTGAGGGCTGGACAACAAAATTCAAAATAGTTTGGCCATAAAATATAAACATACTATGTTTCTAGTGTGCAGAAGGAGAGGAGAAAGGGGATATAAGGGAGAAGGAGAGGCTGTTTTAGAAGATATGGGGGTCCTATTCTGTCCTGCTGTGCACCCTATCCCTATGCCAACCCTTTCCTTCTGTGCCTGTGTGGGTTCATGTGTCTGTGTGGGCCTGTTGTGTACACTTCCCCAGTTCCCTCCCTTCCCTGACCCTCCCCAAATCCTTTCCTTTCACTTTTTTTTTTTTTTTTTTTTGAGACAGACTTGCTCTGTCACCCAGGCTGGAGTGCAGTGGCACAATCTCCACTCACTGAAACCTCCGCCTCCCGGGTTCAAGCGATTCTCCTGCTTCAGCCTCCTGAGTAGTTGGGACTACAGGTGCACACCACCACATCCCCACCAACTTTTAATTGTTTTTATTTTTGTCTGTTAAAGAAATGCTTTATTAACACAAACACACACACCACAAACTACAAAGAACTAAAATATTTAAATATCTGTGTCATAGTAAACAGGTGCTAATTCAACATCCAGGGTTGGTGAAATGCTTGAAAGAGACTACAGTGGATTGGACTCTCATGGTGGAGACAGAATCTTCACAGGTGAAGGGGAACCCAGCTACAACAGCTTTTTAAATTCCCTCTCCTCTTCAAGGATCATAAGAGGCACTCCATTCAAAGGAATGTGCAATCTGGTGCTCTTCAAGCAGGTGAAAACTCTCAAAATCCAATTATTCCTGTTCTCTGATGATATGATCTTATAACTAGAAAAATCTAAAGACTCCACCACAAAACTCTTAGATTTGGTAAATGAATTCAGTCAATACCAGAATATAAAATCAATGTACAAAAATCATTAGCATTTCTATACACTAATAATGATCTAGCTGACAACCAAATCAAGAAACCAATCCCATTTAGAATAGCTACAAAAAATTAAAATACCTAGAAATATGTTTAACCAAGGAGGTGAATCTGTACGAGGAAAACTGCAAAACACTGATGAGAGAAATTGTAGTTGATAGAGAAAAATGAAAAAACATTCCATGCTCATGGATTAGAAGAATAAAAATAATAAAAATGACCATGCTTCCCAAAGTAATCTATGGATTCAATGCAATTCCTAGCAAAATATCAATGTCATTTTTCACAGAATTAGAAAAAACTATTCTAAAATTCATATGGAAGCTAAAAAAAAAAAGCTGGAGAACTCACACTGTCTGAGTTCAAATTATACTATAAGGCTATAGTAATCAAAACAACATGATACTATAACAACAGACTCATAGATCAATGGAATAGAATAGAGAATCCAGAAATAAAACCACACATTTACAGCCAACTAATCTTTGACAAAGCCAACAAAAACATACACTGGAGAAAGGACACCTTTTTCAATAAAGTGCGGGGAAAGAAAAATTGAATCACCATATGCAAAAGAATGAAACTAGAACCACATTTCTCCCCATATATACAAGAATCAACTCAAGGTGGATTACATATTTAATTGTAAGACATGGAACTATGAAAATACTAGAAGGACACTAAGAATAAACTCTTGTAAACATTGGTCTAAGCAAATAATTTATTACTAAGACCTCAAAAGCACAGGCAACAAGAACAAAAATAGACAAATAGGAGTTAATTAAATGAAAAAGCATCTGCACAACAAAAGAAATGATCAACAGAGTAAACAGAGAACCTGCAGAATAAAATAAAATATTTGCAAACTATGCATCTGACAAGGGACTAATATCCAGAATTTAAAAGGAACTCAAGAACAGCAACAAAAACCAAATAATCCCATTAAAAATGGAGACATGACATGAATAGACATTTTTAAAAAGAAGACAAACAAATAGCCAACAGGCATACTCAGAAAACTAATCATCAGAGAAATGCAAATTGAAACCACAATGAGGCCTCAACTTGTATCAGTGAGAATGGCTATCAATAAAAAGACAAAAAGTAAAAGACGTTGGCAAGGATGTGGAGAATAGGAAACTCATGTCATTGTTGGGAATGTAAACTGGTACAACCTCTATGGAAAAATCTATAAAGATTTCTCAAAGCACTAAAAATAGAACTACCATAGCCAGCATAGATAGCCAGCAATCTTACTACTGGCTATATCCCCGAAGGAAAATAAATCCTTATATCAAAAAGACATCTTAACCTGTATGTTTATTATAGTGCTATTCACAATTGCAAAGATATGGATTCAACCTAAGTGTCTATCAACATATGATTAGATAAAGAAAATGTTATATATATACATATATACATATATATGTATGTATATGTATACATGTATAGATCACGAAAATGCATGATTTATATGCATATGTATATATACGTATAGATACACACCTATATACATATATACACAGATATATGTATATCATATATTCTCACTCATAAGTGAGATTAAATAATGTGTACACATGGATGTAGAGTGTGGAGTGACAGATAATAGAGACTCTGAAGGATGAGGGAGAGGAGGGAGAGTGGATGATGAGTAATTACAAAATGGGCATAATGTACATTAATCAAGTGATGGAGATACTAAAAACGCTGACTTCCCCACAACACAATGTATGCATGTAACAAAATTACACTTGTATCCCCAAGTTTATACTAAATAAATAAATAAAAATTTGGGGCCAGTCAGAATGACTTACACTTGTAATCCCAGCACTTTAGGAGGCTGAGGCAGGTGGATCGCTGGAGCACAGGAGTTTGAGACCAGCTTGGGCAACATAGTGAAATCCTGTCTCTACTAAAAATACAAAAAATTAGCTGGGCATGATGGTATGCATGCAGTCCTAGCTATTCGAGAGGCTGAAGTGGGAAAATCACCTGAGCCTAGGAAGTTAAGGCTGCAGTGAACTGTGATCACTCCACTAAACTCCAGCCTGGTCAATGGGAGTGAGACCCATTGTAAAAAAAAAAAAAAAAAAAAAAAAAAAAATTACCTACCGACTATTGCTATTTTGGTGAGCTCAAGTGTTCACAGAATCCACTTAAAAATGCAGTTTGTCACTAATCATCTTTACTTGGGCAGTTTGTGTCTCCAGTAAATTGTGTATTGTAGTAAAAAGTACCTTCTAGTCATTCTCATGTATTTTTCATCATGTTTAGTGCAATACTGTAAACCTTGAGTAGCACCATGGGACCCATAGAAAGGGCCAGTAGTAATGCTGGAAGTGCTCTCAAGAAGCAAAGCCGTGACATTACAATAAACAGTTGAATTGCTTGATACATACTGTAGATTGAGGTCTGTGACTGTGTTTACCCACCGTTTCAAGATAAATGAGTCCAGCTTAAGGGCCATTGTAAAAAAAGAAAAGAAAATTTGTGAAGCCCTTGCTGCACTGTGCCATCGGGCATAAAAACCTTGCACTTTTTGCAAAATACCTTTTTATCTCATATTCAAAATGCAGCTATTATGTGGGTGCAGGAAAGAAAGGCATACCTAGAGACCCTAATATGATATGAAAAATGAAGTCATTGTATGGCAACTTAAAGCAAAAGAAAGGTGAAGGATCTAAAGCTGGAGAATTTAATGCCAGTGAAGGATGGTTTGATAATTTTAGAAAAAGGCAGCTTTAAAAATGTTAAGACAACAGAAGCAGCAGCTTCTTCTGACTAAGAGGCAGCAGAGTTTTCACACACCATTAAGAAAATCATGGAGGAGAAAGGATATCTGCCTGAACAGGTTTTTAATAAAAACAACATTGCACTATTCTGGAAAAATAAATGCCAAGAAGGACATTTATTACTAAGGAAGGGAAGCGAACACCAGAATTTAAGACAGTCTGGGATAGGCTAACTCTACTCTTTTAAGCAAATGCAGTTGTGTTTAGAATCAGGGCTACTCTTATCTATAAAGCTACTAAATCATGAGCCTCAGAGGGAAAAGATAAACACCATCCTCCAGTCTTTTGGTTGTACCTTGAAAAGGCCTGGACAGTGAGAACCCTTTTTATGAATTGATTCTGTCCCTGAAGTCAGAAAGTACCTTGCCAGTAAGAGGCTGCTTGTTAAAGTTCTTTTGATATTGGACAATGTCCCTGAACATTAAGAACCACATGAGCTTAATACTGAAGTCATCGAAGTGGTCTACTTGCTCCCAAATGTGTCTAATTTAGCCTCTAAATCAGGGGGTCATAAGGATCTCTGAAGCTCATTACACATGGTCCTCTGTGGAAAGGATTGCCAACACTATAGAGGAGAACCCTGAGAGAGAGAATATAATGAAAGTTTGAAAGGATACACCACTGAAGTTGCCATTGCTGTTGTTGTAGAAAAATCCATAAAAGCCGTCAAGCCCCAAACAATAAACTCCTGCTGGGAAAAACTGTGTCCAGATGTTGTGCATGACTTAACAGGATTTATAACAGAGCCAATAAAGGAAATCGTGAAAGAGATTGTGGAGACAGCAAAAGAGGTTGGGGGATGGGGTGAAGAGTTTCAAGATATGAATCTTGGAGAAAATCAAGAGTGAATAGACACCACACCAGAAAAATAAACAGATGATGCCCTGATAGAGATGAGTACTTCCAAACCAGTGCAAATGATGAGGAAGAAGATGTAAAAAAAGAAGCAGCATTATAAAACAAATTGACATTAGACAATCTAGCAGAAGGGTTCTGATTATTCAAAACTGCCTTTGACATCTTTTACAGCACAGACCCTTCTATGACACTGGAACTAAATCTAAAGCAAATGGTAAGAGGATTGGTGCCATACTGAAACATTTTTAGAAAAATGTCAGAGAGAAATTGTATGTTTTCATAAAGTGACACGATGTACCTGCCTCTACTGCCTCCCCTTTTACCTCCTCCACATCTTCTACCCCTGCACTTCCTTTGTCCTCCACCTCCTCCTCAGCCTACTCAATGCAGAGGTAATGAGGATGAAGACCTTTATGATTATCCACTTTCACTAAATGAATAGTAACTGTATTTTCTCTTTCTCATAACTTTCCTCAATATTTTATTTTCCCTAGCTTACTTTATTGTAAGAATACATCATATAATACATATAGTATTCAAAATATGGGTTGACTGTTCATGTTATTGGTAAGGTTTTGGGTCAACAGTAGACTATTAGTAGTTAGGTTTTTGAGGAGTCAAAAGTTACACGTAGATTCTTCACTGTGCAGGGGCCCCGTGCCCACAACACATTGATGTTCAAGGGTCAACTGTATATTTGGCAAACTCATGGAATGTACAGCACTATGGACTTTGGGTGCTGATGGGCTAATGTAGGGTTATTGGTGATAACAAATATACCACTCTGGTGCAGGATGTTGATAGCAGGGGAGGCTGTGCATGTGTGGGAGTATAGGGTATGAGGGAACTCTGTACTTTCTACTTGATTTTTCTGTAAACCTAAAGCTGCTCTAAAAAATAAAATCTATTTTATTAAAAAAGAGTAAAACATAGAGATCATTAAGGACAAGAGAAAATCATATTAGTTGAAAGAAATTGAGACTGTTGAAAGAGGAAGGAATCTAGAATTTGGAAACTCTAGCACAACAAAATGCCAGCTAGACAGGTCTTCGTCTTCCAGGTGATATATAGGCACTAAGTGACCATAGCGCCCAGCAGGCTCTGACACTGGCTAAAGGGTTTTCAACCTGATCCTTTGAAGAATTTTCTACTGTTTAATAGGTCTGTATCTCCAAATGTATAAGTGAAATCAATGAGTAAATTCTACGTGTGTGTGTATATAATTTTAAAATTGATTTTAAAAAATTGTATAAAATCAGGTAAATTCAATGTATTAGTTGTTACATTTATTAAATGATAAAAATCCACACATATTTTATGTTTTTATAATTGAACTATTATTGTTTCCTCACATATGGATTCACTATAATAAAAATGACAAGATATATATTTTTGGAAAAGCAATGGTTCTTACACATGGAGGGCTTTTTCAAACAGATTGCTGGGCCCCATCCTCAGAGTTTCTGATTCAGTAGGTCTAGGGGTGGGACCTAAGAAGTTGCATTTCTAATAACATGTTGCTGAAACTGCTGGTGCAAGATCTCACTTCAAACACTACTGACATGTAATTTTAGTGTTGAATAAAGTGATTTCTCATTCATGAGTTATTTAGTCTTTATCACAACCGTGATCAATGCACATTATTATTCCCATTTTATACAAGTAGACTCTGAGCCTCAGAGGGTTAAATAGATTTCCCAAGATCACTCAAATGATGTGTCAAAAAGAACAAGAGGGAGGTCTTTTTTGTACCTACAGTTTTCTGGTATCCTTCCTTTGATATCTAGGATTATCTCTAATATTGCATTTGATCGTGCTTTATTTCAGAAGGCGGAGTTTTGGTCTACATATTATTTCCTCCATTATTTACAGCAAGTGCTATATTTATGCCTGAGTTGGCATTTTTATTACTTTTTCATTCATGTGTGAAACACTGTGAATGGAATAAAAGCCTTTATAATAATAGGATATAAATTTCAGAGACAGTGTGGGTAAAATTTTTATTACTTGTTTTAGACACAGCGGCACTTGGCCCTGTGTCATATGTTCAATTATTACCACACTCTCTTTATAACTATGAACTTAAATGTCAGAGGTTGAAGCAAAAGAAATTTGGAGAATGAAAGTGAATTAACATTTATTCAGGACCTACCTGAGCTAGACACTTTATTAAGCCTATTATCTCACTTTTAATAAGGACAGAGGGAAATTAGAATAGAGGAAGATATGAATATGCAGGCAAAATTAAAATATTGTTTGTAACAAACAAACTAAAACAAATTTTAAGTTTCAATAGATAAAATATTGTCTATGAATGAAATAAAAGCCTTTATAAAAATAGACAGATCCAAATTTCTAATATACTATAATTCTGATTCAAATTAAATACTGATGGATCCACACTTTCTGCAATATCACTTTGCAAAGCAAAATTACGCCAGTTGACTCCTGTCTTCAGAGTTTGAGAGTTCTATTTCTTCAAGTCTATAGTTTTAAGATTTTAAAATTATATGTATATTCATATTTATTTCCAGGCACTCTGCCTACTTTTGTTCTGGTCTTTCCATGTTTTCTTCTTTTTCTTTTTCCCTCCTTCACTGCTTGAGTCCAATACAAACTCTTCCCTTTCAACGCATGATTCTGCTCATTATTTAAGATGGAAATATTGCTAAAAAGGCATTTTTCTCATGCTATTTCTAGGATACCTCAAATTCAGCCTTGCTTCTAGTCCAATTCTTATGGAAAACCCAACCAACAGCTTCTGGAAAACCTAACCAGCATCTCCAGCAAAACAAGTTTATATTCCGTGGCCCATTTACCATCTACTCCAGTGAAAAACAAATTGGTTGGACTGTATTGCCATTATAAGACTATTGTAGCAGCAAATTTTTGGAATAACTCAACCATAATTACAAAGAAAAACCAACATAGCAATAAAGCAATTTCAAAGAGTATTTCTTATTTAGCCCAAATTTTCTATTCTCGGAAAATGGTCATCCTAAACCCAAGAAGGGTCAGCACTGGCAGGAGACAAACAACAGACTGCTGATGTGTTTCTTAAAAAGTCGCCATCTTCACAGGAAGACTTGACTCTAGGCTGTAAAAATGTATTCTCAAATTTTACAGGAACAAAAGTCTCTCCAGAGTGGCGAGAATGTAGAATATGTTCTCACAAGATGGATCTTCCAGGAGTATAAATGGGTGATTGCCTTTTATATGCAAGGTTTCCACTTGCCTTAGGCAGGCTTGTAGTTTACATATAGACACTGGAAGCACAGAGCTCACTATTAAAACAAGAACTTTAGTCTACAAATAGCATAACTTAACCCCCATTTGGTCTGGTGGGGCAGTGAGTGTGTTGGCACCTTTTTCTTTCATCATTGGCTCATCCAAAGTTCATGACTAATTGCTTAAAAAAATATGCAATCACCTTTTTATGTATTTAACTAATTTTCTTCTTTATTATTCTGATAACCTTTTATTAAATGCCTTTTTTGTGTACAGTTGACATTATAAAAAAATTTTTCGTCATGATACCATTGAAGCTTATGGTTGAAATTTCCTGGTCTATATTAACTTTAAAATAAACTCACACTGCCTTCTCAATGAAATAGCCATTTTTTTTGTTTTGACTTGGTATTCATCATATAGTCACAGTTTTCATATCCATTTTTTTAAAATTTTTGCCTTTTAAAAAGTTCTAGCACAGAATTAACTACGCTGAGATGTAAGGATATGTTTGTTCTAGCAATATGAAAAATACAACTAGACCTGTGTTTTAAAAGGAATACCAGTCTCAGATATTTCTTTATAGCAATGCAAAAACAAACTATTATGAATCAGTCGTGGAATTGCTGGATTGTCTGGCTTTGAATTCCTAGTTAGCCTCAGTTGCTTATTTTTTTAAAAATGGGATTATATAAATTGCTATTCAAAGCATCATTTTGAATATTAAATGTGAAAATATTTGTTTTGAGCAAGCCCTCAATAAAGAATAACTCTGTCATATACAAGTTTCTTGGTTCAGTGGCGATATTGTTCTAATTTATATTTTAAAATTCTATGGCAATCAGAACCACTCTAGTATTGCCCTACTTTTCTCTTTATTTCTCTATTTCTCCAGACTTCTGATGTATTTCTGTCATGATGCAATTTGACAAGTAATTAATTTGTTGATGACTAGGGAGGAAGGCAGTTTATGAGCCCTCCCAGGACACATGGGTCTTTGGCAGAATTGGTCCCCACTTTGCTTTAAAGGGACAATAAAGGGAAAGCTGGGTCTTCACAATCAGGTATGAAAATGTTAGGAGATGGATAAGTTTTGGTTCATGCATGTTAGTATGTAAGTGACACTGCCTATCCTCTCAGGGCATAGGATCCACCTATATAGAAATAATTGAGCAGTCCACTCAGTTTGTTGACCTAGGTAGACTTTGAGAACAGGACTGAATTTTGTCCAATTTAGGGGACAATGAGTTTGCAGGCCATGAGAAAATATCAGGGTACAAAAATGTTAAGGGAACTTTGCCATTATTCTGAGCCAATGTCCCATAAATGTATGGGCAATGTATCAGGAGGACAAAAGGGCAGTGTGGTGATTGGAAAAGTGGAAAGAAGGTGTGTCCCTGTTTTTTTCCTCAGACCTCTTTGACTCTGCTGGCCCATCTCCTGTAGAGTCCTGTTCCTCTCCCAGAACATTAAACATGGGGATTTCCAGGGTTCCTTCCTTACACCACTGCTCTTCTCACTAAACACAATCTGGAATGATCTCATTTACTCTCAGAATCTTCATTACCACCTATATCTCCCTTTCAGATATTTCCCCTGACACACACATTCTTCATTCCAACTGCTGGTTGTATTATTTCTGTCAATGAGTTTCATGGGCTGTTCAGTCTCAGTGCATGTCACATTAAAATCTTCATGGTACCAACTCAGCAAACTCCCATCTCTGTAGATTCTGTGTTATCACTGTGCATCTATTCCTCAACTTAGAATTATCTGTGGCTCCCTCCTCCCCTTCAGCTTCCACATCCATTAGGACCTGACAATTTTACTTTTTATTTCTTGAATCTGTGCCTTCTAGTATATGTCCAACTTCCACGCATTATCCTTTTTTTTTTTTTCAGTAGCCTTCTAACTAGATCCATTTTCCACACAGCCACCAGAATGGTGGATCTGAAATGTAAATCTTACTATGTTTCTCTCAGCCATAAGGTAAAGTTCAAATCCTTAGGGTGACACAAAAAGCCTTCCATGATCTGCTACTGACTGAACACTCATGGTTCCTCCTGGGTGTTCCAGTTTTGTGCAGCAGCTTCTGGGCCTCTGCACACAGCAAACTACTTTTCTGTATTGTTTTTTGTTGTTGTTATCTCCTTGGACTTTTGTGCCATTTATTACCTCTCCACCTACCTAAATCCTACAGCTTTTTAAAATCTTAGTTGAGATGATCACTTTCCCAGGAGCCTTCATTGTATTGATTCGCCATTTAAGTTCTGTTATCATTTGTCATAATTTGGGTTCTTCAGAAGCAATCTATCAGAGGAGAATTCATGGAAAAGTGTTAAGAAGCATTCCCTGCAAAAACCAACTGAGAACTGAGGAAGCTGGACTAATAGGGAAAAGGAAGCAGACAGATAAAAGTGTGTTATCAAGCAAAATTCTACAGAGGGTAACTTTGGCTCGGTCTCACAGGGAAGCTCTGAAAAGAAAAAAGTGTAGGTCACACCTCAGAGTTGTCTTGATTGGCATGAAGGAGATGAAGTAGTTATAGTTCTGCTTTCTGCAGTTATTGTTAAGGGCTACCCTCCAGTACAATGTAAATTCTCAGCCATTTGTGTAAACATACAAATGTGTACTGGCTTGTGTGAGTGAAAGCACATTTCACAAGAGTTGCACAATAATGGTAAAGAGGTCGAGGGAGTAAGACTGGAGCATCTGTTCCTGGATTCAATTCTTGATGGTTCCATAATATTGCCATATCAAAAAAGTGAGGCTTATTTGGCTTATCACAGCCTGGGAACACATACTGCAAAAGGGACTGTGGGATATTTCAATAAGAGAGGATGGGAAGGGGCTTTTTATAGGGTTCAGGCTTGTGCTGAATGATTCTCAGGAGCGCTTAGGGAAGTGGCCATCAGGTTTCGATTGATGCTGTTGAGGAGCAACAGCAGTTCAGCAATTGGATACCTCAATGAGCTTTGTTTGAGAGTCAAAAGAATGCAGTAGGGCTGAGATGTCATTGGTGAGAAAGCAACAGTTGACTCAGAAGATGTAGCTATAAAATGACTAACATTTGTGGACTTGGAGCTAAAATGAAAACATTGTTTTCTATTGACCTTGCTCAGGTATAATTAAAATGACTAACATTTGTGGACTTGGAGCTATAATGAAAACATTGTTTTCTATTGACCTTGCTCAGGTATAATTGAAAATATTCTATTAGGAGAAGCACAGTTTAATTATCAGCAAGGTTTATTTTCACTTTCTCATCAATCATCACCATCATGAGTTAGTCCATAAATCCTACTATATAGGGAAGATTAAACAACTAACATATTACTTAACTTTGGGGGTTTATGGTTTAAAGCAATTTCCTCTCAAACAGAAATTCAGACAAGCTTGTAATATGTCACAATTGCTTTATCGGGTACTAAAACACTCCAGTTTATATTAGGTGGTTACTTTCATGCACATCCGTGTGAAGAGACCACCAAACAGGCTTTGTGTGAGCAACGAGGCTGTTTATTTCACCTGGGTGCAGGCAGGCTGAGTCTGAAAAGAGAGTCAGTGAAGGGAGACAGGGGTGGGGCCATTTTATAGGATTTGGGTAGGTAAAGGAAAATTACAGTCAAAGGGGTTGTTCTCTGATGGGCAGGTGTGGGGGTCACAAGGTGCTCAGTAGGGGAGCTTTTGAGCCAGGATTAGCCAGGAGAAGGAATTTCACAAGATAATGTCATCAGTTAAGGCAGGAACAGGCCATTTTCACTTCTTTTGTGGTGGAATGTCATCAGTTAAGGCAGGAACTGGCCATCTGGATGTGTACGTGCAGGTCACAGGGGATATGATGGCTTAGCTTGGGCTCAGAGGCCTCACATTCCTGTCTTCTTATATTAATAAGAAAAATAAAATGAAATAGTGGTAAAGTGTTGGAGCGGCAAAAATTTTGGGGGGTGGTATGGAGAGATAATGGGCGATGTTTCTCAGGGCTGCCTTGAGTGGGATTAGGGGTGGCGTGGGAACCTAGAGTGGGATAGATTAAGCTGAAGGAAGATTTTGTGGTAAGGGGTGATATTGTGGGGTTGTTAGAAGAAACATTTGTCATTTAGAATTATTGGTGAGGGCCTGGATATGGTTTTGTATGAATTGAAAAACTAAACAGAATAAGAGAAGGAGAAAAACAAGTATTAAAGGTCTAAGAACTGGGAGGACCTAGGACATCTAATTAGAGAGTGCCTAAGGAGATTCAGCATAGTTCTGCCAGCAAAGATTATTTATTTACTTTAAGAGTTAAGAGTGGCAGTTTGGGGATAGCACCAGGAGATATCAGCTGTGATGGCTTGGAGAAACAGTGTAAACAGGCAGTGTAAACAAAAGCAGGGCATGTATGAGTAGTTGAGAATGGTGAATAGGAGTATGACTAGACAGAAGACAGTAGGGATGATAAGTTTTTTGTGGCACAGTCCAAGTTGGTCTGGTGTCTGGAATGAGACTGGGGCCTAATAAAAAGGAGCGTCTATACAGGAGCTCAAATGGGCTGTACCTTGTAGCATTCTGAGGACAGGCCTGAATTCTATGAAGGGAAAGTGGTAAAAGTATTGTCTAGTCCTTTTTAAGTTGGTGGCTGAGCTTGGTAAGGTGTGTTTTTAAAAGACCATTAGTCCATTCTACCTTTCCTGAACACTGAGGACGGGATATAAAGGTTTCACTGAATACCAAGAGCCTGAAAAACTGCTTGGGTGATTTGACTAATAAAGGCCTGTCTGCCATCAGACTGTATAGAGGTGGGAAGGCCAGACTGAGGAATTATGTCTGACAGAAGGGAAGAAATGACCACGGTGGCCTTCTTAGACCTTGTAGGAAAGGCCTGTACTTATCCAGTGAAAATGTCTACCTAGACTAAGAGGTATTTTAGTTTTCTGACTCGGGTCATGTGAGTAAAGTCAATTTGCCAGTCCTGGGCAGGGGCAAATCTCCAAGCTTGATGTGTAGGGAAGGGAGGAGGCCTGAACAATCCTTGAGGGGTAGTATAATAGCAGATGGAGCACTGAAAAGTGATTTCCTTGAGGATAGATTTCTAGGATGGAAAGGAAATGAGAGGTTCTAAGAAATGGGCTAGCAGCTTGTAACCTACATGGAAGAAGTTAAGAAATGATGACAGAATAGAATGGGCATGCGAGGCTAGAAGATTTTTTCCTTGGTCTAAGAACCATTTGCCTTGTGTGGGAAGAGATTGATAGGTGGAAGTTTCAGCGGGGGTGTAGGTGGGAGTGACCGATGTAAAGGAGAAAAACTGGCTGTGATGGACAGAAGTTAGAAAGTAGATTCCTCAGGGATCTAGAACTAGAAATTCCATTTGACCCAGCCATCCCATTACTGGGTATATACCCAAAGGACTATAAATCATGCTGCTATAAAGACACATGCACACGTATGTTTATTGCAGCATTATTCACAATAGCAAAGACTTGGAACCAACCCAAATGTCCAACAATGATAGACTGGATTAAGAAAATGTGGCACATATACACCATGGAATACTATGCAGCCATAAAAAATGATGAGTTCATGTCCTTTGTAGGGACATGGATGAAATTGGAAATCATCATTCTCAGTAAACTATCACAAGAACAAAAAACCAAACACCGCATATTCTCACTCATAGGTGGGAATTGAACAATGAGAACACATGGACACAGGAAGGGGAACATCACACTTTGGGGACTGTTGTGGGGTGGGGGTAGTGGGGAGGGATAGCACTGGGAGATATACCTAATGCTAGATGACGAGTTGGTGGGTGCAGCGCACCAACATGGCACATGTATACATATGTAACTTACCTGCACATTGCGCACATGTACCATAGAGTCTAAAGTATAATAATAATAATAATAAAGAAAAAAAATCGTTAAGATGGTTAAAAAAAAAAAAAAAAGAAAGTTAGCTGCTTGTCTGGCCACCTTATCAGCATAAGCGTTGCCTAGAGCAATGGGATCTGATGCCTTTTGACGGCCTTTGCAGTAAATGATTCCAGCTTCCTTTGGAAGTAAAGTGGCCTTAAGCAGAGTTTTTAATTAAAGAGGCATTAATGATGGAGGACCTTTGCGTAGTGAGGAAACCTCTTTCAGCCTATATAACAGCATGTGGTCCAGAATATGAAAGGCATACTTAGAGTCAGTATAAATATTGACACGTAGTCCTTTTGCAAGAGTGAGGGCTTGAGTTAAGGCAACTGGTTCAGCTTGATGAGAAGTAGTGGAGAGGGGCAGAGAGGTAGCCTCAATGATAGATGTGGAAGATACTATAGCATAGCCTGCCTTTGCTGGTGAGTGGCGATTAGGCCTGGTGGAACTGCCATCGATAAACTAAATGTGATCAGGCTGAGGAACAGGAAATAAGGAAGTATGGGGAAATCGGGTGAATCTCAGGTGGATCAGAGAGATACAGTCATGAGGGTCAGGTGTGGTATCTAGAATAATGTGGGAGGCTGGATTGAAGTCCATGGCAGGAACAATGGTAATTGTGGGAGACTCAACAAAGAGTGAGTACAGCTGAAGGAGCCAGGAAGCAGAAAGTATATGCATCAGGTATGAGGAAGAAAATAGATTTTGGAAGTTACGAGAACTATAGAGAGTGAGTTGAGCATAGTTTGTGATTTTGAGGGCCTCTAAAAGTATTAAGGCAGTGGCAGCTGCTGCACACAGACATGAGGGCTAGGCTAAAACAGTAAGGTCAAATTGTTTGGACAGAAAGGCTACAGGGTGGGGTCTAGGCTCTTGTGTAAGAACTCTGACTGCACTAACCATGCCTAGGAAGGAAAGGAGTTGTTGTTTTGTAGAAGGGATTGAGGTTTGGGAGATTAGTCGGACACGATCAGCAGGGAGAGCATGTGTGTTTTTATGAGAATTATGCCGAGATAGGTAACAGATGAGGATGAAATTTGGGCCTGACTGAAGTAATGGGGGCTATCTGTGAAGCCTTGTGGCAGTACAGCCTACGTAATTTGCTGAGCCTGATGGGTGTCAGGGTCAGTCCAAGTGAAAGCGTAGAGTGGCTGGGATGAAGGGTGCAAAGGAATAGTAAAGAAAGCATGTTTGAGATCCAGAACAGAATAATGGATTGTGGAGGGAGGTATTGAGGATAGCAGAGTATAGGGGTTTGGCACCATGGGGTGGATAGGCAAAACAATTTGGTTGATAAGGCACAGATCCTGAACTAATTTGTAAGGCTTGTCTGGTTTTAGGACAAGTAAAATGGGGGAATTGTAAGGAGAGTTTATAGGCTTTAAAAGGCCATGCTGTAGCAGGCGAGTGACAACAGGCTTTAATCTTTTTAAAGCATGCTGCAGGATGGGATATTGGCATTGAGTGGGGGAAGGGTGATTAGGTTTTAATGAGATGGTAAGGGGTGCATGATCGGTCACCAAGGAGGGAGTAGAGGTGTCCTATATTTGTGGGTTAAGGTGGGGGAATACAAGAGAAGGATGCAAAGAAGGCTTTGGATTGGGAAGAAGGGTGGCAATGAGATGTGGCTGTAGCCCAGGAATAGTCAGGGAAGCAGATAATTTAGTTAAAGTGTCTTGGCCTAATAAGGGAACTGGGCAGGTGGGGATAACTAAAAAGGAGTGCTTAAAAAAGTATTGTCTAAGTTGGCACCAGAGTTGGGGATTTTTAAGAGGTTTAGAAGCCTGGCCGTCAATACCTACAACAGTTATGGAGGCAAGGGAAACAGGCCCTTGAAAAGAAGGTAATGTGGAGTGGGTACCCTCCATATTGATTAAGAAGGGGATGGACTTACTTTCCACTGTGAGAGTTACCTGAAGCTCGGCATCCGTGATGGTCTAGGGGGCTTCTGAGACAATCAGGCAGTGCCAGTCTTCAGCTGCTAAACCAAGAAGATCTGGGAAGGAGTCAGTCAGAGAGCCTTGGGCCAGAGTTCCAGGGGCTCTGAGAGTGGCTGCCAGGTGAGTTGAACAGTCCGATTTTCAGTGGGGGGTCCGCACAGATGGGATGTGGCTTAGGAGGAATCCTGGGCTGCGGGCATTCCTTGGCCCAGTGGCCAGATTTCTGGCACTTGTAGCAAGCTCCTGGGGGAGGCAGGCCTGGAGGAATGCCTGGCCACTGTGGTTTAGGTGTTTGGAAGTTCTTGTGTGCTGGAGATGTGGCTGGGGTTTGTCTCACAGTGGAGGAAAGGAATTGTAACTTAGAAATATGTTGCTACTTGGCTGCCTCTAATCTATTATTGTACACTTTGAAGGAGAGGTTAATTAAGTCCTGTTGTGGGGTTTGAGAGCCGGAATTTAATTTTTGGAGTTTTATTTAATGTTGGGAGCAGATTGGGTAATAAAATGTATATTGAGAATAAGATGGCCTTTTGACCTTTTAGGGTCTAGGGCTGTAAAGCATCTCAGGGTTGCTGCTAAATGAGCCATGAACCGGGCTTGGTTTTTATATTTCATGAAAAAGAGCCTACACACTGTCTGATTTGGGATAAAGAAAAAGGAGCATTAACCTTGACTATGCCTTTAGCTCCAGCCATCTTTTAAAGAGGAAATTGCTGGGCAGGTGGGGTAGGGCTAGTTGAGGAATGAAACTGTAAGCCAGACTGGGTGTGAGGAGGGGAGGTGATTAAAGGATTATAGGATAGAGGAGTGGAGGCTGAGGATGAATTGGGACCTAGCTTGCCCTGGCGAGGAGCAGCCTTGGGAGGAGGGGAGAAGTCAGATGGGTCTGTAGAAAAGGAAGATTAGAAAGACTCAGCGACTCTTGGGGTTGGGACTGAGGGGACAGGTGGACAGGAAAGAAGGAAGATTTGGGATGAGTTCCATTGGGAACAGAGACTAGGGAGGGACCGATGTGTAAAAGAATGCCTGGACATCAGGCACCTCAGACCGTTTGCCTATTTTACGACAAGAATTATTTAGATCTTGCAGGATGGAAAATTTGAAAGTGCCATTTTCTGGCTATTTGGAACCACTGTCAAGTTTGTATTGGGGTCGAGCGGTGTTGCAGAAGAAAATAAGACACTTAGATTTTAGGTCAGGCAAGAGTTGAAGAGGTTTTAAGTTCTTAAGAACACAGGCTAAGGGAGAAGAAGGAGGAATGGAGGGTGGAAGTTTGCCCATAGTGAAGGAGGCAAGTTTAAAGAGAAGGGTAGACACACGGAGAAGGGGATGGGGAGCAGCCCTGGGCTGCAACATGGGTGAGCAGCCAAAGCTGGTGTCCCTGCAATTGACTTGCCACCAAGGGAACATGGATGAATGATAAAGGCAGGTGTCCTCGCAGAGATCAGACACCAATGGAACATGGGTGAATAATCAGAGAGGTGTCCCCACAATGATTAAACACCAAGGGAAGGCTGCCTTCCTGAGTCTGTGACCGGCGCCTGAGTTTTGGGTCCATGGATAAAATGTGTCTCCTTTGTCTCTAACAGAAAATGAAAGGAATTGAAATTAAGAGAAGGGAGAGATTGAAGTGTGGCACCAAGATTGAAAGGAGAAAGAGGTTGAGGGATACTGAGGGAGGTTGGAGAAGAGAGTAAATAGAGGCTGCTTACCGAATTGAAATTGGTGAGATGTTCCCTGGGCTGGTTGGTCTGAGGACCCGAGGTTGTAGGTGGGTCTTTCTCATGGAGCAAAGAGCAGGGGAACAGGGGATTGATCTCCCAAGGGAGGTCCCCCTATCTGAGTCATGGCACCAAATTTCATGCATGTCCATGTGAAGAGACCACCAAACAGGCTTTGTGTGAGCAAAAAGGCTGTTTATTTCACCTGGGTGCAGGTGGGCTGAGTCTGAAAAGAGAGTCAGGGAAGGGAGATAGGGGTGGGGCCATTTTATAGGATTTGGGTAGGTAAAGGAAAATTACAGTCAAAGGGGGTTGTTCTCTGGCGGGCAGGTGTGGGGGGTCACAAGGTGCTCGCTCAGTAGGGGAGCTTTTGAGCCAGGGTGAGCCAGGAGAAGGAATTTCACAAGATAATGTCATCAGTTAAGGCAGGAACAGGCCATTTTCACTTCTTTTGTGGTGGAATGTCATCAGTTAAGGCAAGAACTGGCCATCTGGATATGTACGTGCAGGTCACAGGGGATATGATGGCTTAGCTTGGGCTCAGAGACCTGACAGTTACTATCAGGAGACTTTGGGCAGAAAGTTGGGACTGACAATCAGGTTGATGTGGTAGTCTAGTGCTCACTTAATACTCCACTACTCTGCGTGCTTGGAGGTGGAAAGAAAGCAAACAAAACATTTCTTTTTTCCAGATGGGCCACATTTCCAAAGTTATTTTCACTGGCTTATTGGAGCTAAATTATCATTAAGGTCCCTGCACAAAACAGATACACTCAAATTGAGTAATTGGAAGAAAGTATAATAAAGGGGTCAGTTGAAAAGATGTGGGCAAGGAAAACCATATGGGAAGTCAAGAACCCAGAACTAGTGGAGACTGTTATTCCTAGGCCCAAAGGAGTAAGGGAAGGAAGTGGTGATAGAATCTAGAGACAGAGCAGAATGTCTGGAAAAGGCAGCCTAATAGAAAAATGATCTTCATTCATGGGATAGAGCAAGCTGAGGTGATCCTCCCTCCAAGAAGCCAGGGGAAAAAATGCTCAGCTTGCTGTATCCCATGAATGAAGACCATTTTTCTGTTAGGCTGCCTTCTATGAAGAGCTGCCTCCTATGTCTTACTGGTGCTCTCCACTGGCCAATACAACAGGAAGCCAGAGGCAAGGGGACTCTTTGAAAAGGTCGATTCAAATCAGCCTCCTGGAACACAGAGCAGGATGGATCAGGGTGGAAGTGGATCTGAAATGGTAGATGGAAGAAATCTGGCACAGCCCATCTAGAGTGATGATAGAATTTTCTCGGCTGTTATGGATCAGAGGTCTCTGAATCTGCCTTCATCTGAATTGTCATATTTATGTCAACAAAGAAGAATATGAACCAAGTTGGCCCATGGAAAGGTTGGCAGTGAATAACAAAGTTCTGGGATCTGTTGCCTTTGACTATAAACTGTTCTGAAGATTGTTGGAATAGCTTAAAGCTCACCAGATTGCTATGTCTCTAATTATAGGTAAAATAGTAGACTTGCAAAAAAAAAAAAAAAAAAAAGAAACTTAGATTGTACTCATCTGGGAATATGATGACAACAAATATACCCATGCATTGCATCTAGTTATTTCAGGAATATTTGTATTTGGGCCATTTACAGTTGTTTGTTAATATGCCAAGGGATTGCTCTGCAGGTAATTCAATTATGTCATGGCATATGAATTTGCCTAAAGTTTTTCAACAAACCTTGACATATATAAGTAGTGTCAAGATCTCTACAAAAAAGACACTTGTGCCCCACATATAAAATTTAGAGAATGCTGTTTTGAGTTGAGAGCTACATGAATGAAAAACACACAAAGAAAAAGCACTTAGCAGTTTTCTCATAGGCAAATTTCATTGTTGAAGTCTCAGAAGCAGTTGAGAATAGCAGGAGGATGGTTGTCGGGGGGGAGGGTAGGGAATGCCATTGTGAAAAGCTATTCTGGAGATCAGCGGTAGGTAAATTAGGCAAAAGGATCTGGGAGAACACATCTACCTGGAGCAATGTTGTCTGCATCAATATCGACATCACCTTTTTCTCTACCTATAGAGCAAAGGAGCAAAGATTATGCACATGAAAGAATGTTGATAAGCACAAAATGACTCAGGTGAAAGTCTCCTCAGTAACGGAGGGAATTTTTTTGAAGTCTCAGAACAAATACAGTTGCCAAATTTCTATAAAATGAATAAAATTCAATTTCAAGGAAAGATTGAAATAATTCAGTTTAGACAGGTCAAGAATAAGGAGGAAAAATAAGTGTGACCAAAGCAAGTGATAATATGGAAACTGGAAAATAAATATTACTAAGAATTCAACAATGTATCAGGCTTCTTTTTAGAAATACGTGGTGCATGAAATATATTATGGAGGCATGACCAAAGGATAGAAAAGCTTTCAACAATGTTAATCCATGTTAGCCTTTGAATGTCATGTGACCCAGGGCAACTCTTTGCATCTATTTGGTGCCAGTTTTCTTATCTGTGAAGGCCAGAGTTGGAATTGGTAACCTTGAGAGATTTTTTTTAATTCTTATTTTCATTTTTTACCCTGTAGTCCATATGGTCAGTAAAGATTTTTCCAATGTTAAATGTATATTACACTAAATAACCCTGTTTCCTGCTGAAGACGCTAATCTTTATTGATTTATTTAATTAGGTATAACTCAGAAAGAGGAAGTCATTGTAAGTGCACAAATCTCAAATGGAGAGCTCAGTGAATTTTTACGTGCATCTCTCTAATCACCACCCGAATCAAGGCAGAATATTTCTAGCACCTCAGAAGGTTTTCCTGTACCCCTTCCCAGTCAATACCCTCTTGTCTAGTAGTCACCTAGTCTGACTTCTATTTTATTTAATTAATTAATTTATTTTTGAGACAGAGTTTCGCTTTGTTGCCCAGGCTGGCGTGCAGTGTTGATCTCGACTCACTGCAACATTTGCTTCCCAGATTCGAGCGATTCTCCTGCCTCAGCCTCCTGAGTAGCTGGGACTACAGGCATGTACCACCACGCTTGGCTAATTTTTGTATTTTTAGTAGAGACAGGGTTTCACCATATTGGCCAGGCTGGTCTCAAACTCCAGACCTCAAGTGATATGCCAGCCTGGGCCTCTCAAAGTGCTGGGCTTACAGGTGTGAGCCACCCTGCCTGGCCTGACTTCTATTTTAGTAGTTGATTATTTGCCTATTCTTGAATTTTATATTCATAAGTCACAAAGTATTCAAACACACTATTCTTTAACTTAGTTGTTAGTGTTATTCAAAGTAGATAACCTTTAGGTGTAATGGGTATTAATAATCTTATTATGATGCTGTATAACTTTATGTGCTCTTTACATTTTATACAACTTAGGTGATCCACTCTAACTTTTATTTATTGTACAGCTAATTGTGTGGTTTTCTTTCAGATGGGAATAGTCTCCATTCTCAAATACCACTGTCCAATTATCACTCAAATGTCAAAATCCATTTCAAGTCTACTGCCTCTGGAAAATCTTTTTCTAACTATTTCAGTCCACATCACTGCCCCATTTTCTTATCTCTATGTTGTTCTTAGTCTATACTATTTACCATGGATATTAATTATATAGTACTTTATATTTTATTTAACTGTTCCACATATTTGTGGTATCTTCTGTCTAAAAAATTGCATGTGCCAATGAAAAGGCAGTTTCATCTGTTATTTTTTAAAATCCTAGAATAATAAAAATACCACAGAATAGAAATGGTTGACAATGTGTGTGTGTGTGTGTGTGTGTGTGTGTGTCTTTCTCTCCATTGTATAGCCACAGTATGAAAATGTGAGCACTGGAGTCAAACGGCCTGAGCTTTGATTGAAGCCACCATTTATAAGCAGTGGATTTATGGGTAAGTTACCTAACTCTTCTAAGCTTTGATTTACCATCTGTAAAGTGGAGGTCATGGCAAAATTTAAAAAACATGTAAAGTGCTCAGGACTTTTTGTCTTAATGAGGCATTTAGTCTTATCATACTCTATTCCAAAATCACCCTTTATATGTGGTTCTGTCACATTTTCATGAACATCGCTCTGGTCTTAGAACTGAGCTAGCGAACTGTGTTTAAGTGCTTGTCTCTCAAAAAATTGTTTTAGAGTGATACATTTCAGATGGTCAGTTAAAGAAATAACTCTTTTTCCTACTTTTAGGCCTGTATCAATTGGTTTTAATACAAGCTACTAGCAGGAATTGCCACTACCTTCTGATGTAACATTTACTAACCTCCTGTTAGGTTCCAGATTGGCGTGTGTGCATATGTGTGTGTTTTGGGGGAATGGCATTAGGTTCTTAGTAGATGAAATATGTAATGTGTAACTAGTTAATGGAAATGACATGAAATATCATTACTTGAATTTCTAGAATAGCTTTTTCTAAAAGGATTCTTCAGTGAAATCTTTGAAACAAAATTAGAAGTAAAATATTATTAAAATAGTGTAAAATATGTCTTTTTTTAAGTGACTTTTAGGCATAGGCTCAAGGAAATGAGATATTTATTTGTATTCAAAACTGTAGTGCGACTATAATTTGGTTAAAGAACTCCTAGAGGAATATTAGTCCAACATATGTTAGAAAATAATGGAAAGCCATTCTTTTGAGGACTGTGATCCAAATGATTTACAGTCTTGTCTTCATGTATTCTATGTAAGTATCGACCATTTAAAGTTGAGCCTTGAAATGCAGGGAGGATGGAGCACGCCATCACATGCTGCTGTGGTTACAGTAGTGGGTAACAAGCCTGTGCCACAGATCTTCTCCTGCATCAGCCTTCTGTTCAAGTCAACATATCATTAAAAAGAAGATCCCCCAAAACAGCAAAAAATTTTTCATGGACTCTAAGATGAATGTAGCTTTCTTACCATATTAGAACTAATTGAATTCTAACATAATACCCTGTTTCTCTCATCTGTTCCAATTCTTGGGTATTTACATAGCAATTTGGTCATATTTTGGTAATGATGTAGATTTATGGAGGCTCATAATAGATGACTCATACGAAATCTTTTTTTTTTTTCATTTCTGGAATCCTCTTGGCATGACTGCCAAAACTCAGCCACTAATAGAACATAAATATAGAGTGGCTATGTTTCTATTTCTAGAAAAAAGTGTAGTAAACTATAGTACTTAAGACATGGGGGTGGTTGGATTTGGGTATTTCCAAATCAGCAAAACATACTCATTTGCAACTTTTTAGGGTCATTTTCATTCTGAGTTTATCTTGGTGTTTTGTAATAACATGGCTGGCTTTGGCAATTCCATTTATATACACATTCTATATTTTTTCTTTAATTTTTTTCCTACTTATTCTTGGAGAAACTCAATTGGGTTCTAAGAACATTTTGAGAAATTTGGAAGTGTAGAGCAAATATATAAAACTTTAAAATATCCTTTCTGTTAAAAGGATTTATTTATTTATCCTGCTGACAAAATTTTAATAGCTCTTTCTCCAAAACATTTAGCACTTGCTGTTTAGTATGTTTGCTAGGCAATATGACATTAAAATTGGAATTGGGTCTCATTTTGATACCTTGCAATGAAAATAAATCTTTTGTTTTAAGTAAAAGGAGGATCTGTTTCAATCTGTGAAATAATACAGAAAGAAAGGAATGTATTAACTTAAATATGTAAGTTCAAATTTGCCATTAAAATGTTTATTCTTAACTTTTTATCTAAACTTGAAAACAACCATGAACCAGATTCCTTCATTTTTGGAAATGGAAGAAAACTTGCTTTTTTAAAAACTGAAATTTATAATCCCTCCAATATTCACCAAATGCTTAAAACTGAGAGCCCGCTATATGCCATATGCTTTAAGACCCAACGATTCAGTGGTAAGCAAAACAGATGCAGATGCTTCCCTGGCCTCCTGGAGCTTACAAAAGAGTCACACATTTTCTTCATGTCTTTTTTTATCTTGCAATGCAATTTATACATTAATTACATGTAATTGACTGTTTGATACAATACTATGTAATGCATTCTTAATCATATCACGTACATGATGATGATTCAAGTATACAGTTAATGAAAATATTATGCTTAGTCCTTATCAAATGCTATTTACAGAAAAAATCTGTATAGAAACTCCTAGTGTTCTTGAATGCTTACATTTTATTGCTATCAAATAAAGATACAAATAATTGCTAAAAATGACATCTATAAATATTTATAAGTGAGACATTATGTTTGTGTATCCTAATTGTATTTTAAGCATACACAGTTTAATCAAAAGCAGACTCTAAAATGATAATTAATATAACTGACATTGCACTAATGCAAGACATTTATAGAAGGTACATTTATCAAGTTAAGCACATTTATAGCACATGTAGATGCTGGATAATTATAATAACCTCTGCATGGAAATTTACTTTAGAAACTAACACAGGAAATCTTTTAATTTTCATGTTTTGAGTAATTGTATTGGAATATTCTTTTCTTCCCAGAAGTGGTTATTTCATTTATTTTTCATGAGAATTTAATGGGTTGAAATTTCTTCTTTTTCCAGATATGTTAAGGAACTAATAGGTACTGTAACTCTGATCAAGTGCTTTATTCCCAGCTCCAAAATGTTTAATAATTTTTGAATAATATTGATTGTGTTTAGTTTTTGTGTTATATTCCCTAATTTCTATGACTTTTATTAAAAAGATGAGTGTTAGATTTTATACATATATACTATGGTGGACTAGTGACATACCACCCCCATCCGTCTTCTGGATTACAAGAATTAGTCTTTTAGCTGCTGATAGTGCTGCTGGAAGAAAGTCATCAGCTATCAATCCTCTTTGGGGATGGTATCACATCCCCCATCTGAAGCAGCCCACATTCAAACATTGATCACTGTAGAGTAGGAAGACCTAGCCAGTCTCTGAAGGGCTTTTTAGCTTCAGAGCAACCTGTGGGGTCTGCTGAGGCTGTTGCTGTTGTTAGTATTTCAGGGCCACTGTTAAACTCTGCTCCTTACCTCTGCTTTCCACAGGTATTGATACTAAGAGCTCTCTCAAATAAACACTCCATTTCAGAGTGAGCTGTCTGAAGAACTCAAGCTTAGAATGTGCCCACTAACTCAGAAGTCAAATGTCATCGTGTATTGACAGTAAATTCAAGCAGCTATTATTGCATTGAAATGTATTCTGGTCAGTTAATCGACGTAAATATTAATGAAGATATAGAATTTGTATTTTACTAATATTTTTTGATTTTTTAAAACAATCAGCTTGTTCACTTAATCATGGTTAGCTAATGGTTAATTAAAAGCAGATGAACAATATGGCAAATAATTGATCTCAACAGAAAAATAAAACAAATCCATAGAAGTCACATTTTTCTTTTGTGAAAGCCTTTGTACTATTTTGACCTGCTGATTTAGCAGGCTGCGGTCTGATTTTAAACAAAGGAAAAAAAGATGTAACAGACGCTTGTTAATCATGCCGGAACTTCTAAAGCAGCTGTTGCTATGGGAGATATTGTCCCAGTATTTCTTTTGAATTTTACATGAGGACATTTACTCCTTTTTCCTCATTGCAAATTACGGGAGTGATTTAGGTAGTTCTAAGACACATAACCCCCTTATCCTCTTTGAATGTACAACATTGCTATTTGGCATCCATTTGAAGGTAATGCCTTTTCAGCAAAGCAAGGAAAAGTCTATGAACTACAATTGCTCACTGCAAACGTGCTTTATTATTAACACAATTTCTCAAGAAAGCTGTAAAGAACAGAGACTGTGCTAAGGGAGTTAATAAAACAATACCACTATTTCCCTAGCCAGTTTTTCCAGGTGCTGCCCCTCTCAAACAAAATCTATAGTTTCAGAATAGCATAACCCCTACACATGTATCAGTGGTCAAAACCAGAGCGGTGAGGCTCATCCAAGAGAAACAAGATTAAAAATTCAGCAAGAGACAGAAATCTGGACGTATACCAAGCAACTTTTCATCAGCATGTCTGCCCGAGAGGAAACATTTTCCAGTGTCCTCCTTCCTTTTTCTTTGAAAATGAGCTCAACGGCCGTGTTCCCAGGCACTGTAACAAATGAGCTGCTTCAGGCACAGAGAGGCATTAATAAATGATGTTATTTGTTAAAGGCAGCTTAGATGTCCCGCTCCCTCAAGTCGATGTCAAACCCAATGAAACAACAGATCTAACAAATTTCTCTGAGGTCCACATTGGGTCTTGGGTGTGTTTTCTTTTATGGCGCAGGAGGGTCAGGTGGACAGGGCAGATGTGGTGGGGTGTAGGAGCTCTATTATTTATGCGGACCTCTGTTAAGGAAATGGCAGAATTTCCGGAACTCTTTAGCTACTTCCTCTTAGTATTTGCCACTTTCTCTCCAGCTGTGGATGCCAAAGCCCTTGAACAAAGGCGCAGAAGGCCCAGAGCCAGCAGAGGGCGCATCCCTGAGCCCGAAACCGAGGAGGCTTCCACCTGTCTACAGGAAACACAACACCGCTTGCAGTTGGAAGGCTTGTTCTCAACCTATTGTTATATGGCTTGAGCCGTTAATCCGCCCCTATCACGCAGGAACATTTAGAAGTTAGGGACATTAAAAACACACAGGGCTCAAGTGTTTTGCACTAAGCTTGTTTACAAGAAAAGGAGAGCCTGGTGAGTCATCCTTCTATTTTCAAATGGAAACTACCAAGAATTTGTGAGTACACTTTGCAACTCTATGCATTTAAATCGATCAAACATTAAATATTAATGTGAATGACGTGGGAGCAGAACACCGTTTACCAAGTAACTATGATAGAATGATTCTAAAGGTATTATGAGAAGGTGGGGGAATTAGAAAGATACTTTGCCTTAGCTGTTTTTATTTTTATCCACCTGGGTATAGGAGGACTATTCAGTATTTGGTAGGGAGCAGGGTAACAGAAAGGTTACCGTCATCAGTGATTCTAAATTACAGCAAACCCATTGCAAGTGGCAATTCGCCAACAGACCGTGATACAGGCTGTAGCTTAAAACAGGAAAAGGAAGTGGGGCTGAAGGAGGAGAGAGGAAAAGAAGAGCATTAACACTGGTGGAGGATTCAAGAGAAGCCTTGCTGCCCTTCTCTGAACACTCTGTCACTCTCCTTCCAGTGAGTTTTCTTATCGGTAAAGTGGGGATAATAATAGTTTACACTTCGGAGGGTTTCTGTGTGGATGAGATGAGTTAGTGACAACTGTATATGCTTAGAAAGCACTGAGTCCATAGTCGGTACTGCCCAAGTGTTTGTTCTTGTTGTCATTATCATAATCATCATTGAGTGATCCTCCCCAAACAGTGATCACATCATGGTCTGTTGGTATTTAACCTATGTTGACACCCAGTGATTACTATTCTACATCTATATGTCCTTGGGTAGATTACCTAATCTCTCTGAGCCTCAGGGTTTTTTTTTCTGTATAAAATATAAATGAGAATATGTGCACACAAAATGATGTGCACACAAAATGAAGGTCTAAAAATCATTGTAGAGTTTTCCTGCAAATCTTCCCTTTTGAGGCATCTCTCTTTTAAAAGCATAGAATATATATATATGCATAGAATATATATATGCATAGAATATATATATAAAAGCATAGTGTATATATATATACATATATATCTATGGGCTAGGAAATGCTCAGCAAATGTAATACATGCAGTGAATATGAGATATCCAAACTATGTGTTCTTCCAAATAAAGCATTAATTTGCTGAAAGCTTTTTTCTCCAAGTAGCTGAAGTTGTCAACACTTTGGAAAAAGCGAGTGAATCTGCCACATCATTGTCTACATCTATATGTCCTTGGGTAGATTACTTAATCTCTCTGAGCCTCAGGGTTTTTTTTTTTTCTTATAAAATAGGAATGAGAATATGAATTTGATATGCACGGCATATCGAGCAATTATGTTTCTTCCATAATCTAAGCACTAGAGATGTTTTATTCAACATGAATAAAACAGTCTTTGCTGTGATGATAAACATATGTAAAAAGTACATAGTATGTTAAGTGATTTAAAAATGTGCCATACGAATGTAAAGCAGAAAAGATGCCAAAGAGTGATATGGAGCAGAAGCAGCAGATATGATAGCTTTTCTAATAGTGGATGTTGGCATGTTTGAAAATTCTTGGTGTCACAGCTATAACACTATGAATTTTTTCATCAAAACTGAAAGGTGAAGAAATCTCTTTAAAAACTGTTCACTGGCACATGAGGCTTTTCTCCAAGAAAAAAAGCTTCTTTTTGAAGCTACCACAGAATGGCTTCTGACATTCTGGAAACCAGAGCACGGGCTTTTGCAGGACAATTGTTCCAATATGCCCCCATGTAAGGAGCATGGCTGGCCATATCCTCAGGAAAAAGATTTTTTCCCATGTGTTCATGACTTCAGTATCTCTTCATGACAAAAGAAGATAATTACATTTGTATTTATTCAGTAATTAATTGTTTGCTCTGAAATCACTCAAACTTGTTTTGTTTTTTCTTTTTGAGATGGAGTCTCACTCTGTTGTCCAGGCTGGAGTGCAGTGGCACCACCTTGGCTCACTGCAACCTCTGTCTCCTGGGTTCAAGCGATTCTCCTGCCTCAGCCTCCCAAGTAGCTGGGACTACAGGCGTGTGCCACCATGCCTGGCTAATTTTGTTGTTTTTAGTAGAGAGGGGATTTTGCCATATTGGCTAGGCTGGTCTCGAACTCCTGACCTCAAGTGATCTGCCCTCCTTTGCCTCCCAAAGTGCTGGGATTATAGGGATAAGACACTGAGCCTGGAAAAATCACTCAAATTGAACACTAGAATTAGAATTACCAGTATTTTCTATGTAGATACCTTCATTCTCATCTGGAAACTCTTGTAGCTAGAACATCAACAATGCACTGAATTACCTGTATTTCTCCCCTTTAGAACTTTTCCCAGAGAAGTCTAAATGTCCTTGGACCTTTTCAGTTATCATAGCTTAGAAAAAACCACAGTCCTTAAGACACTGGTAACTGAAAATTATTTCTGGGCTATCAGATATGCTTAATAAAAGCTTCAGTAAACTCAACGACTTCTGTACAGCACATGTGATCTTAATGTGGAAGACATTTTACATTTTTCATCTGGCAAACCCTATGCAACACAGTTGGAATTATTCTTCAAGAAGTGTCAGCAAGGTGCTGAAACGAATCAGGGCTAAGCTTTGGTCACAACTTGTCCATTTTTAGGTTCTCTGGGACCCAAATTATATATGACTGTATAGAAGACCCATAAATGACTCTTCCCTCAGTACTCTTCTTGCTGTTTCACCTTTTGCTTCGTCCTTACTTTTTTCCAGTTGAAGAGCTTTCTATGTATAAATCAAAAGTGGAGGTTAGTCCCAGAGATTGGACCTGAATTAAAATCTGTTTTCTATATTTTCCTTGTCAAATGGGATTGTCTGAATTTCAAATCATGTTAGTTCACTTACTCTGGCTAAATTTCTTATTTCTTTTGTTGATTAATTTTTGATATTCGATCATAGTTGTACAAATTTTCAATTATTTCCCAATATTTGATTTAGTTTTTAGGCAATACACTGGGTTTCCCCTCCAAATTTATGAGCCTTGTCAATATTATCCAGAACTTTGATGTCTGAACAGGCCTCCCATGAAGAATGTTCTCCTTGGCTTTACTTTTGAATGCACTCTATGAAATAGCATGCTGCGTTTTTAGATTTGTCACTCATACTAAACTCCACATCCACATACTAGTTATGCATATATTTGGACAGTTGAATTATATAAAATAATTGTTGTGAGCTTTATCAAGGTTAAAGTTCACTTGTGTAGAGGAAACATTTTAAAACACTCTAAGGTCTTCTTAAGTTTGAGCAACACGTGAATAAGTCATTACCACCAATAGCCTATCTATTCAGGTTCAATGCTGTTTTTATAAGTACTTTCTATTTGGGCTTTCAAAAATGTAAGTGGGATGAGAGAGAGTAAACAGTCATCATTTGTTCTCTTCCAGGATCAGATTACATGATAGTTGCTTAGTTACTGCTCTACACAGTGTACGTACCTTTATGTGTAAATACAGATTTCAAAATCTCTGCAGATGTACCCTAGGTCAGAGAGGTTTTTAGCAGCTGCAGAAAATGCGTGGTCTTGGTTTCTCACAAAAAGTCACCACCAAACATGTTTGGTGATAGGAATGTAAATAGTGAAACAAATCTACCGACAGTAATCAGAAAAGAACTTACTTGATTCCTAGAACCCAATGTACAAAAAGGCAAAGCTAACTGGAAAATGCCTCAGGTGGTGCATCATGTCTACCAGGTGCATTGTGTGACACTGTTTGCTTCTCTTTAGTACTTTTTCCATTAACTCCATCAAATATTTATAAACAACCATCTCCCTTTTCAGTACTGCCAGTTCATTCCATTCAAAACTAAGTCATTTGGTGCTAAGTAGCCAGTTCTTGCCATGGTGCTCCAGGGGCCAAGAACGACTGAGTTTGGTTTCAGTAATGCCTCTCTTAGTATTCCATTCCTACCAGTGATGTTGAGAGCTAGAGAATTGGGAGACAGAGCTTGCAGGGGATTTCCTTTCCGTTCTTGTTCCAGAGTGGCTACAATGAAGGTAAGATAAACAAGCAACTTCTGTGCAAGGCACTGCCCACTAGTGTCTTGGTGGAAAAGTGCTTCTGAAAGTCAGGGACAAGGGGGAGAACTGATGACTACATCTTTTCCTGGTTAATTTCCCTTAATTACCACCAGATCAGCCTTGTACCCTGTCCCTTGTTTGCATTCAGAAAAAAGTTTCTTTTACAAACGTTTAACCTGAAAACTTTGCAGGTATAAAAAATACCTACGGCACACCACAAAGGCTCAACTCTGCCAGCACCCACCGCCCAAGGGCTTTAGGGACTGCTTATAGATGTTTATTTTAAAAGTTTAACCAAATGGCTGAGAAACAACTATTTTGAACCTCACCTATTCTTAAACAGATTGTAACTAGATTACAAGTGAAAACCCCAAGAAGCTGTCTTTAAATTAGTTAAAACTTGTATAATATCCAAGAAATTTATATAAGTTAATTCTCCATTTCTCTCTCAAATTCATTCATTTAATTTATTTTCATAATTGGAGAAAGCCATTTTCCTATTCTGTTAGAATGTCTACGAGATAATGATAAAGAGAAAAAAGTTAATCAAATGGAAGAATTTGCAGAGGGATATTAGGTTCAGAAATAAATTATTTCAACATGTGAGGTTTTTACTGGGCTGCCAAAGAAAATCTATGGAGTAGGTCACAAGAACAGAATCAGTAGCTAGTAGGCTTAAGTTTCTTGGTTTAGAAAAAGTTAAGATGGGTGTTCAGATATTACATTTTCTAAGAAGTTGGGTGGTTTGGAAAAGAATATGTACTTACAAGTTTAATTTCAAAAAAAAGATTTTGGAAAACTTGATTAGAAGTGAATTTAACAATTACTAATCTTTGTCATTAATAATGGCTCACATTATCTTTGACTATGTTTTATTCCAATATTTTAAATTATAAGTACTGGGCTAGAAGGAAGAAAATTGGGTTATAGTTCTGATTTTTTGACACTAACAAACAGTGCAACTTTGGGAAAATTCATTTAACTTTTAGAGGCCTCAGTTTTCACTAAATGTGAACATTGCAATGTCTAATTTATGCGCTTTCTAGCCTTCCAGCTCTAAAATTTACTCTGAGAAAAGTGAAGATATTTTCACCATCACTTCAGGTGTGTCCTCTAATTATATTTGGTTAGAAATGGTACCAACTTCTCTGAATGCTCCGTAGCTATTGCAAATTTGTGCTATTCAGATAGTAAACTTTCACTCCTTAAACAAAAGTTTGAGGGCCACTGGTTCTATGAACAAGATGCATGAATTTGTATGCTTCAAACTCAAGTGATTTCTCAAGGATAGCAAGGTTTTACAGCAAAATTTACATTTATTTCTTCTGTAGCCAGGAAATCCTTTCTGCAAGAGTCTGATTTAAGTGATATTTTTGTTGTTGTATATTTTCTAAAATGAAGTTTTGAAAATACAATAGGCTTAGAGGACAACTAGTAAAACAAAATGAAAAAGCTTCATTACATTCGTCCTGGAAATCAAGTACCAAAAAAGAAGGCACTAAAACCTTGGGATAAATAAGAAGTAGTAGTTTTTAATTATTTTTAAAATAATGAACTTAGAGACTAAGAAAAGCTTTTGAAATGTTGTATAGGCTCACCCACCGACAGGCATTTGCACACACATATTTACATACAATCTGAAGAGGTCCAAAAGGGAAAAGAACTCTATTAGGGTATCAGAAAACCAAATAGGCCATCTCTAAATTTCCGTTTTTGAAGTAATTTTTGTTATCTGCATTCGACGTTAGAGAGAAAAAACAAAGCAAAACAATGACAACTCTTAATTGTCGAAATAAGGGAAGAGTTTACTGGCATAGATAAATACAATCAATGGATAATTCTCAAATCATTTTTCTTTGATTTTGTAAAACTCATTTTAGCTTCTTTTGCCTTATGCTGATATTGAAATCTGGGCTTCTTGAGAACACACCAGTTGTTGGTTAGCCATATTTGTGGTAAGTTGCTGGAGCAAAGCCAGCCTGAATATTCTGTGAATGGTCTAGAAAGTGTGTGCAATATATGTGGATAATTATGAGCTTTCAACAGGTTTTTAATGTATTAATAAACATTTACTCCAAGGAGAAATCTGAGCACATTAATAAAGGCTGCAGTCAGTCCCACAGAGATACATATATCTTACCACAGCACGTGAATAGACTTTGAAAGGTGGCTGCCATTTCTCCTTCCAGATTTTACAGATGAGAATAATCTACAGTTAGAGGCATAGTATTCTGCTCTGAAATGGCACAGGATAGAACACAAGAAAATGTCTGGCCTTTCTCTCTCTCACCCACCTTTTACTTTTCTCTCTATTTTGATGTGGTCACTTTCTCATCTCCAATTCTGAAAACAATTTTAGTGTGGGTCTTACTCAGTGTGTTGTTCTGGAGAAATCATGGGGGCACTCAAATGTAATGCTGAGTCTGATTCTTGTTAGGCTCCTAGTCAAGCACAGTTTTTAAATAGATGAAACCATTTTTGAGGGTTTGTTTTGATAATACTTATATCAATAATTTCACCCTTAAAACAACACTCCTTAGTAGGTATTATTAACAGTGTTTATGAAGTGCAAATCAGGTCCCCAAGAAGCTAAGTTATCTGAGGTCACTAGGGTTGTAAGTGACAGAGCCAGTCCCAACTAACTGAAAATTCACATTCCCCATATACATATTTAGTTTCAGCTTCTTTCAGTCTTTGGGATATAGTAGATGCTCAGTTACTATTTAGTGAAAGGTGTTTGAAGGATATAGGTAACTTCAAAACTGCCCTAGCTTCCTGATGTGGCATCTAGCCAAACACATTGCTGTTCATCCTCCTCTATTCCCGACTAGATATTGAGCTTCCGTGCTCTTTGAAGCAGAGTGATGGACTAGACAACTCCAGCTGGAAACTTCATGTCTTGGGATGTATACAATTAAATGACTTCTTCACTTATAAACATCTTATTCTTTGAAGTTGTAGATACAATGATTTAAGACCTCCACATGTGACTTTTAGATAATAACATGTCTTTTAATCAAACAATAGGAGATAGGTTTAAAATACACCAAAGAGTAGCTGAGCCATTTATATCCTGGCATTGCATAATCCTACATGCTACTGATGTCTTAAATAATTAAGAAATATTAAATGTTGACATTTTATAAGCACATGTAGTCTTTTTGTACTAATAATTAGTTTTTAATCCTGGAAAACATTAAAGTAATTGCAACCTGCTTTCACGTATTGAGTTTTCAGTGAAAATTTAAAGCAGCGATCTTATGTCTGAGCTTTACAATGGTATCTATATTAGAAAGTTCTAGAATGACTTCCTGTTATGTTTTTAGGTAAAAACTTCAATAATGCTATAACTATTTTTAATTTAATAGGCATATTTAACAATGGTCATTTTTACTATTGCTTCAAATCTTTAATCTTCTGAATTTATTGATGTTTATGTAAATAATGGTGTACATTAAGGAAGTTACCAGGCTTGGGGTTCTTGAACATACTGAATCCTTTTTCACATTCTTCTTGCCTTGGTTGTTGGTGTTCTGCCTGGATTAAAAAGAAAAAGCAAAACCAGAAACCATAAGTGAGAGACTCTTCATAATTCTATAACTAGTTAAATGTGTGTGTGTGTGTGTGTGTGTGTGTGTGTGTGTTTGGTTTGAATTCCTGCTCCTTAGTGAACTGGGTATAATCTTTGACTGCAGACTGAGTCTATACATTTCAAGCCTTTCTTCTCCCTATATGACTCACATAATTCCTGTGTTGTGTGACATGGGAATGCTTATATTCTATAAGCCTGCATGTTTGTGTCAGAATAATA
Organism: Pongo pygmaeus; assembly: GCF_028885625.2. Taxonomy (NCBI): domain Eukaryota; kingdom Metazoa; phylum Chordata; class Mammalia; order Primates; family Hominidae; genus Pongo; species Pongo pygmaeus. The sequence continues at coordinate 80,053,611 of NC_072378.2, forward strand.
ATTAAGTTGGTACAATGGATGAGAGGAGTATTTGGGGGAGCCATTTCTATGCTATAAAGGAGACCAGTATTCTTAACAATATGTAGAAGTGACTGTGAATCACATAAATATAGCCTAGTAAACCCAATAAATGCACCCCCAAATTCTTAACTGAACTGAACCACAAATACTCATGGCCACTACCATGAGGAGGGGAAGTTAGCCAGCGGGGAAAGTAAGCAGAAAGAGGTAGAAGGCCTACTAATTGAGGTTAAAATATGCCATGTTTGCAAATTTTATTAAAAAATATGACTATGTGAACACACTGTTAATCCCCCCTGCCAGGGCCTTGGAGGGATCCTCTGTGTGTGTGAGGAACCCTGAGGTTTTGGTTTCATTAGCTTCACAGTAAATCCACTTCTCTACTCCCAGACCCACCCTTTTCTATAATGATGTGGTCTTTTTTCTCCATAAAGACCTTCGTAGTATGTTGTTTGCACCTGTCTTACAGAGGAAATTAACTTACACTGCTTTCTTTATAATACTTAAGTGTGTGACTATACATACACACATACATATATACATCAATTAACTATGCATATACCTCCTTTTCTAGTATTGATCTGAGATTTTTGAGCATAGCTACTGTGAAATGCTTATTTTTGCATTCTATGCAACAGTAGGCTTTTTGAATAAATCTTTCTTCATACATATAAATTTATCCATCATTGATGGGCAAAGACATGGACATTTAAAAAGGCCTTTTGATATAAATTTCACTATCATCTTCCAAAAAGATTATTTCTATGTACACTTTTACCAGTGGTGTATAAGAATTATTGTTTAACCACATTCTACAAAATGATTGATATTACTTAGGTTCCGAAATAACCCCATTGTATACATTTATTTGGGATAATTTTTATTTTTGCTACACTGAATTTTGCTATTTGGCATCATGCTACATTTTTTATGACTTAAGTAATCTTTACATCTCTCAGGGAAGTTTAATAGTTTTATTTATTTATGTTTTCCACATTCTTATTAAAATTTTCTGGCTATTTTATATTTTGCTGCTATTGTGAAAAACATCTTTTTTCTCTTGAATTTTTTATATCAACATTGAGGACATATAAAAAACTATTAATTTTGTGTATTTACTTAGTAGTTACCTATTAGTTATTTTCACTTGTTAACTGTAATAGTTACTCAGTTAAGAGATATTATTCCGGAGGGAAGAGCCAAGATGGCCGAATAGGAACAGCTCCGGTCTACAGCTCCCGGCGCGAGCGATGCAGAAGACGGGTGATTTCTGCATTTCCATCTGAGGTACCGTGTTCATCTCACTAGGGAGTGCCAGACAGTGGGTGCAGGTCAGTGGGTGAGTGCGCCGCGTGCCAGCCAAAGCAGGGGCGAGGCATTGCCTCACTCGGGAAGCACAAGGGGTCAGGGAGTTCCCTTTCCAGGGGTGACAGACGGCACCTGGAAAATCGGGCCACTCCCACCCGAATACTGTGCTTTTCCGACGGGCTTAGGAAACGGTGCCCCAGGAGAGTATAGCCTGCACCTGGCTCAGAGGGTCCTACGCCCACGGAGTCTTGCTGATTGCTAGCACAGCAGTCTGAGATCAAACAGCAAGTCGGCAGCGAGGCTGGGGGAGGGGCGCCCGCCATTGCCCAGGCTCGCTTAGGTAAACAAAGCAGCCGGGAAGCTTGAACTGGGTGGAGCCCACCACAGCTCAAGGAGGCCTGCCTGCCTCTGTAGGCTCCACCTCTGGGGTCAGGGCACAGACAAACAAAAAGACAGCAGTAACCTCTGCAGACTTAAATGTCCCTGTCTGACAGCTTTGAGGAGAGCAGTGGTTCTCCCAGCACGCAACTGGAGATCTGAGAACTGGCTGACTGCCTCCTCAAGTGGGTCCCTGACCCCTGACCCCCGAGCAGCCTAACTGGGAGGCACCCCCCAGCAGGGGCAGACTGACACCTCACAAGGCCGGCCAGGTACTCCAACAGACCTGCAGCTGAGGGTCCTGTCTGTTAGAAGGAAAACTAACAGAAAGGACATCCACACCAAAAACCCATCTGTACATCACCATCATCAAAGACCAAAAGTAGATAAAACCACAAAGATGGGGAAAAAACAGAGCAGAAAAACTGGAAACTCTAAAAAGCAGAGTACCTCTCCTCCTCCAAAGGAATGCAGTTCCTCACCAGCAACAGAACAAAGCTGGACGGAGGATGACTTTGACGAGCTGAGAGAAGAAGGCTTCAGACGATCAAATTACTCCGAGCTACAGGAGGATATTCAAACCAAAGGCAAAGAAGTTGAAAACTTTGAAAAAAATTTAGAAGAATGTATAATTAGAATAACCAATACAGAGAAGTGCTAAAGGAGCTGATGGAGCTGAAAACCAAGGCTCGAGAACTACGTGAAGAATGCAGAAGCCTCAGGAGCCGATGTGATCAAATGGAAGAAAGGGTATCAGCCCTGGAAGATGAAATGAATGAAATGAAGCGAGAAGGGAAGTTTAGAGAAAAAAGAATAAAAAGAAACGAGCAAAGCCTCCAAGAAATGTGGGACTATGTGAAAAGACCAAATCTACGTCTGATTGGAGTAGCTGAAAGTGACGGGGAGAATGGAACCAAGTTGGAAAACACTCTGCAGGATATTATCCAGGAGAACTTCCCCAATCTAGCAAGGCAGGCCAACATTCAGATTCAGGAAATACAGAGAACGCCACAAAGATACTCCTCGAGAAGAGCAACTCCAAGACACCTAATTGTCAGATTCACCAAAGTTGAAATGAAGGAAAAAATGTTAAGGGCAGCCAGAGAGAAAGGTCGGGTTACCCTCAAAGGGAAGCCCATCAGACTAACAGCGGATCTCTTGGCAGAAACCCTACAAGCCAGAAGAGAGTGCCAATATTCAACATTCTTAAAGAAAAGAATTTTCAACCCAGAATTTCATATCCTGCCAAACTAAGCTTCATAAGTGAAGGAGAAATAAAATACTTTACAGACAAGCAAATGCTGAGAGATTTTGTCACCACCAGGCCTGCCCTAAAAGATCTCCTGAAGGAAGTGCTAAACATGGAAAGGCACAACCGGTACCAGCCACTGCAAAATCATACCAAAATGTAAAGACCATCGAGACTAGGAAGAGACTGCATCAACTAACGAGCAAAATAACCAGCTAACATCATAATGACAGGATCAGATTCACACATAACAATATTAACTTTAAATGTAAATGGACTAAATGCTCCAATTAAAAGACACAGACTGGCAAATTGGATAAAGACTCAAGACCCATCAGTGTGCTGTATTCAGGAAACCCATCTCACGTGCAGAGACACACATAGGCTCAAAATAAAAGGATGGAGGAAGATCTACCAAGCAAATGGAAAACAAAAAAAGGCAGGGGTTGCAATCCTAGTCTCTGATAAAACAGACTTTAAACCAACAAAGATCAAAAGAGACAAAGAAGGCCATTACATAATGGTAAAGGGATTAATTCAACAAGAAGAGCTAACTATCCTAAATATATATGCACCCAATACAGGAGCACCCAGATTCATAAAGCAAGTCCTGAGTGACCTACAAAGAGACTTAGACTCCCACACATTAATAATGGGAGACTTTAACACCCCACTGTCAACATTAGACAGATCAACGAAACAGAAAATCAACAAGGATACCCAGGAATTGAACTCAGCTCTGCACCAAGCAGACCTAATAGACATCTACAGAACTCTCCACCCCAAATCAACAGAATATACATTTTTTTCAGCACCACACCACACCTATTCCAAAATTGACCATATACTTGGAAGTAAAGCTCTCCTCAATAAATGTAAAAGAACAGAAATTATAACAAACTATCTCTCAGATCACAGTGCAATCAAGCTAGAACTCAGGATTAAGAACCTCACTCAAAACCGCTCAACTACGTGGAAACTGAACAACCTGCTCCTGAATGACTACTGGGTACATAACGAAATGAAGGCAGAAATAAAGATGTTCTTTGAAACCAACGAGAACCAAGACACAACATACCAGAATCTCTGGGATGCATTCAAAGCAGTGTGTAGAGGGAAATTTATAGCACTAAATGCCCACAAGAGAAAGCAGGAAAGATCCAAAATTGACACCCTAACATCACAATTAAAAGAACTAGAAAAGCAAGAGCAAACACATTCAAAAGCTAGCAGAAGGCAAGAAATAACTAAAATCAGAGCAGAACTGAAGGAAATAGAGACACAAAAAACCCTTCAAAAAATAAATGAATCCAGGAGCTGGTTTTTTGAAAGGATCAACAAAATTGATAGACCGCTAGCAAGATTAATAAAGAAAAAAAGAGAGAAGAATCAAATAGATGCAATAAAAAATGATAAAGGGGATATCACCACCGATCCCACAGAAATACAAACTACCATCAGAGAATATTACAAACACCTCTACGCAAATAAACTAGAAAATCTAGAAGAAATGGATAAATTCCTCAACACATACACCCTCCCAAGACTAAACCAGGAAGAAGTTGAATCTCTGAATAGACCAATAACAGGAGCTGAAATTGTGGCAATAATTAATAGCTTACCAACCAAAAAAAGTCCAGGACCAGATGGGTTCACAGCCGAATTCTACCAGAGGTACAAGGAGGAGCTGGTACCATTCCTTCTGAAACTATTCCAATCAATAGAAAAAGAGGGAATCCTCCCTAACTCATTTTATGAGGCCAGCATCATCCTGATACCAAAGCCGGGCAGAGACACAACCAAAAAAGAGAATTTTAGACCAATATCCTTGATGAACATTGATGCAAAAATCCTCAATAAAATACTGGCAAACAGAATCCAGCAGCACATCAAAAAGCTTATCCACCATGATCAAGTAGGCTTCATCCCTGGGATGCAAGGCTGGTTCAATGTATGCAAATCAATAAATGTAATCCAGCATATAAACAGAACCAAAGTCAAAAACCACATGATTATCTCAATAGATGCAGAAAAGGCCTTTGACAAAATTCAACAACCCTTCATGCTAAAAACTCTCAATAAATTAGGTATTGATGGGACGTATCTCAAAATAATAAGAGCTATTTATGACAAACCCACAGCCAATATCATACTGAATGGGCAAAAACTGGAAGCATTCCCTTTGAAAACTGGCACAAGACAGGGATGCCCTCTCTCACCACTTCTATTCAACATAGTGTTGGAAGTTCTGGCCAGGGCAATTAGGCAAGAGAAGGAAATCAAGGGTATTCAATTAGGAAAAGAGGAAGTCAAATTGTCCCTGTTTGCAGACGACATGATAGTATATCTAGAAAACCCCATTGTCTCAGCCCAAAATCTCCTTAAGCTGATAAGCAACTTCAGCAAAGTCTCAGGATACAAAATCAATGTACAAAAATCACAAGCATTCTTATACATCAATAACAGACAAACAGAGAGCCAAATCATGAGTGAACTCCCATTCACAATTGCTTCAAAGAGAATAAAATACCTAGGAATCCAACTTACAAGGGATGTGAAGGACCTCTTTAAGGAGAACTACAAACCACTGCTCAAGGAAATAAAAGAGGATACAAACAAATGGAAGAACATTCCATGCTCATGGGTAGGAAGAATCAATATCATGAAAATGGCCATCCTTCCCAAGGTAATTTACAGATTCAATGCCATCCCCATCAAGTTACCACTGACTTTCTTCACAGAATTGGAAAAAACTACTTTAAAGTTCATATGGAACCAAAACAGAGCCCGCATTGCCAAGTCAATCCTAAGCCGAAAGAACAAAGCTGGAGGCATCACGCTACCTGACTTCAAACTATACTACAAGGCTACAGTAACCAAAACAGCATGGTACTGGTACCAAAACAGAGATATAGATCAATGGAACAGAACAGAGCCATCAGAAATAATGCCACATATGTACAACTATCTGATCTTTGACAAACCTGACAAAAACAAGAAATGGGGAAAGGATTCCCTATTTAATAAATGGTGCTGGGAAAACTGGCTAGCCATATGTAGAAAGCTGAAACTGGATCCCTTCCTTACACCTTATACAAAAATCAATTCAAGATGGATTAAAGACTTAAATGTTAGACCTAAAACCATAAAAACCCTAGAAGAAAACCTAGGCAATACCATTCAGGACATAGGCATGGGCAAGGACTTCATGTCTAAAACACCAAAAGCAATGGCAACAAAAGCCAAAATTGACAAATGGGATCTAATTAAACTAAAGAGCTTCTGCACAGCAAAGGAAACTACCATCAGAGTGAACAGGCCACCTACAAAATGGGAGAAAATTTTTGCAACCTACTCATCTGACAAAGGGCTAATATCCAGAATCTACAATGAACTCCAACAAATTTACAAGAAAAAAACAAACAACCCCATCAAAAAGTGGGTGAAGGACATGAACAGACACTTCTCAAAAGAAGACATTTATGCAGCCAAAAAACACATGAAAAAATGCTCACCATCACTGGCCATCAGAGAAATGCAAATCAAAACCACAAGGAGATACCATCTCACACCAGTTAGAATGGCAATCATTAAAAAGTCAGGAAACAACAGGTGCTGGAGAGGATGTGGAGAAATAGGAACACTTTTACACTGTTGGTGGGACTGTAAACTAGTTCAACCCTTGTGGAAGTCAGTGTGGCGATTCCTCAGGGATCTAGAACTAGAAATACCATTTGACCCAGCCATCCCATTACTGGGTATATACCCAAAGGACTATAAATCATGCTGCTATAAAGACACATGCACATGTATGCTTATTGCGGCATTATTCACAATAGCAAGGACTTGGAACCAACCCAAATGTCCAACAATGATAGACTGGATTAAGAAAATGTGGCACATATACACCATGGAATACTATGCAGCCATAAAAAATGATGAGTTCACGTCCTTTGTAGGGACATGGATGAAACTGGAAATCATCATTCTCAGTAAACTATCGCAAGAACAAAAAACCAAACACCGCATATTCTCACTGATAGGTGGGAATTGAACAATGAGAACACATGGACACAGGAAGGGGAACATCACACTTCGGGGACTGTTGTGGGGTGGGGGGAGGGGGGAGGGATAGCATTGGGAGATATACCTAATGCTAGATGACGAGTTGGTGGGTGCAGCACACCAGCATGGCACATGTATACATATGTAACTTACCTGCACGTTGCACACATGTACCATAGAGCCTAAAGTATAATAATAATAATAATAATAATAATAATAATAAAAAGAAAAAAAAAAAAGAGATATTATTCCAGGAAAAGATTATTCTTTTGGTTAAGGGCTTTTGGATATTAAGCTTAACCAAAGCTTTTTTAGCTTATAGAATTGTAATATGATTATTCTTTAAATCTCTTATATGATAAATTATATAAGATAAATTATATAAGATAAATTATATGATAAATTATATTCATATTAAGTCATTATTACATTTCTTAATAAATCTTTTTTGGCCCTAGTTTTTTATTTGTTTAATATTCTGCTGAACTAGCTCCTAAATATAATGTAGGCAGGATGTAGCTACAAAAATGTTTGTTTATTGCAGAAGTGTTTATGAAAGCAAAGATTTATGAACAATTTGAATGTCCCAAACTAGATATTACTTAAATAAATTAAGGCACATATCCCCAATGGAGAATAAGCAGACAAAATGATGTTATAAAGCTGTATTTCCTAATATGTTTATATTATTTGGTAAAAGAGTGGTAAATATTGAATGAACTCATTAAAAGCACATTTGTATGTGTGTATGTAAGTGTTCGAGGTCTGTGAACACATTTGTGTGTGAATAAGTGGGTCTGTGTGTGTGTGTATGCATGTGTATACATACATTTGGAAAGATCTATGCTATAACTACAGCATGAGGTTTCTCCAGATAAATAAAGATCATATTATGTTTTCATATTATTTTTTAGAAAAATGATGTTATAGATTTTTTGCTAAAAATTCCATATACTCAATATGAGAAGTTCTTCTAATATCTCAACCTAGAAGTGAATGTTGCTAACAATAAGTTAACATCATTCCATATATCTCTTCTGTATAATAAACATATAATTAGAAAGATATATTAGCAGATACTACGGTTATATTTTATATGTCCCTCCAAAATTCATACATTGGAACTTAATCTCCAAAGCTGTATTATTAAGAGGTGAGGCCCTGGGAGGTGATTATGTGGAGCCTCATGGATGGAATTAATGCCCTTATAAAAGAGGCTTGAGGGAGCCACCTATCACCTTCCATCCCTTCTACCATGTGAAGACAAAGCTTTTGGCCCCTTGCTCAAGGTGCTGCCTTGGAAGCAGAGACTGTTCCTTCACCAGATACTGAATTTGCTGGTGGCTTGATCTTGGACTTCCCAGCCTCCACAACTGTGGAGCAATAAATTTGTTTATAAATCACTCAGTCTGAAGTGTTCTGTAATAGTATCAGGAATAGAGTAAGAGAGTAGAAATACCTTTAAAATTTTAATCATATTCTATATGCTATTTAATTTTCTTTGTTCTTTGCATTTAAGAAATGATGATAAATTAAGTAAAATTGAATGGATTGCTCAATATCAGACTGTGGTTCTGCATTAGGACTTCCAGGAAAAAATCCATGGACTGGGTGGCTTAAACAACAGAAATTTAATTTACTTTCCCACAGTTCTGGAGGCTGGAAGTCTAAGCTCAAAATGTTGGCAGCTTTAGTTTCTCCTGAGGCCTCTGTCCTTGGTTTGCAGATGGCTGCCTTCTTATTGTGTTCTCACGTGGTCATCTCTCTGTGTTCTATGTGCCCTAATCTTCTCTTCTTATAAGGACACCAGTCATACTGTACTGGGGCCTACCCTAATGACTCCATTGTAACTTAATTACTTATCTAAAGACCCTACCATCAAAACAGTCACATCCTGAGATTAGGTGGAGGGGAAGGATACACAATTCAGCCCATAACAGGTTCTTTACCAAAATATATTATAATTCCTTAACCTTTGAGTTTCTTTCAAGGGTTAAGGAAAAGTGATTGTGTAAACATTAGGATGTTGGAATATCTTTCTAAAAATTATAGATTAGTCTTGTATGCTTACACTTCTTCCTACCACCTGTTAGTCATATATATGTGTGTGTATATATATATATATATATATATATATATATATATATATTGCTTTTACACTGTCAATATTTATGTTGTTTTGCAGTAAGTATAATTCCTATAGTCATTTAAGTTTAGTTCTATATTTGGATTGATTTAGTGCTCACCAACAGTCTTATCATAGTTTCTCCATTTCATTTATTGCCCACTTTCTATCATCAAGTAGAATTTTCAAGGCAGGTCCATAAGTACTGCTATCTTTTGAATTATTTCACATTGGTGGCTATGGGTCTACTGTCTCTCTCCAAAGTTAGACTGACTGGGAGTACCATTTTGGGATCTTATTTTATTTTCCACAGGTGACAAACTGGTTACTTACCAGTTTGTCCAGCCAACAGAGAAATTTTTTCCTCAATAAAATTGAATAAAGTTAATTTTGTTGCTGGAATTCAAAAGTTGGGAGAATTAATACAAAAGTTTGGATTTCTGAATTTTCTTGAAAAAATCAATGATGTAGTAATATGACATCCTGTTAACTACATTTTTCATTTTCTTAACAGAAAATTGGCTGTGGCTACCTTGTTTTGATAGCACATGTATGCTCTCCACTTCACTGAATCCAACCTGTTTCAATTACTTTTATATCTTGTCTCATCCTTATAGGCATTAGAGTTGGCAACTCCAGCCTTAGAATTTTTTTTACATTGCACTATCATTTCATGGCACTGAGTACTGAACTAGTCATTTTACTGTGGCTTTTCCAGTCATTTCTTGGTGGGCTTTATTTGTTTGCATTTTTTTTTCTCTCAGGAAGTTCTCATGCATAATGTTTCCTAAGTTCTCTTATATTTCAGAATGTCTGAGTGTTGCCCTTATTCCTAAACTAATATGTCTGGCTACAATATGTCTTGAAAAATTTTTTTTTCCTTCAGTATATTCTGTTAGAAATAGATAATTGGTGCTGTTAAGAAAAGTCAGCATGGAGACAAAGGATCTCTCAGCAAGGCCATTTTTACTTTCTGCAGAAAGTGTGCTCCTCGCAGATTGAACAATGGCAAGAGCACACTTCAACAAAGGGACACAAATGTGTATCCCTTACACATTTGGGTCATCCTTACTGCTGTGTCCTGCATCCATTGGCTGGAGCTGGACCTCACAGTCTTAAGCTGATACCCAATTTTCTAATAACCTAAAACTTTCCTAAATAGGTAAGTGCAAGGGAGAACAAGGAAGGAGAAGAAGTTGCTTATGAAAGGTTTAAGGAAGCAATAACATTTCCAAAAAAGGAAGGGACATAAGCTATGAGCTAGGACTTGCCTGGGCCTGTCCAGACATTCCTGAGTGAGGCAAAGCAACTAACTGGGCTAAAGTGTAAGAACTAATAGTTGATAGGAGGCTTTAGAGTAAGAAGCTATTTTTTCTAGTGTCTATTATTTTATTTTTAAACCAAGATGAGCTTTGAAGAGGAACTTTTCTACTTTCTACATATTCTATATATTTGTTCTACTATTTTCTGGGTTAATTTCTTGCTGTGGGGAGGTCAGCAACCAACCTGGTTTCCTCCCTTTTATTTGACTTGTTCTTTCTGTCTGGATGGCTGAAAAAAATATTTCCTTGTCCTTGAATCTTAATAACTTAATCAGGATAGTCTGCAGTGTTGATGCTTCCTTCTGTATATATTTTTTTCCTAGGTGACAAGGTCCGTCCTCTACTGTGCTTCTCTTTAATTTCAGAGACTTTTCTTTTTAATATTTTTATTTCTTGTTTCATTTTCTTGGGTTACAATGATAAGGACATAAAATATCCTGTTACTTTGCCCTCTATAAGCTTAGTTCTAATTTGTTAATATTATCTCAGGCCTTTCCTCAATCCCATTAATATGACATTCAGCTTGTCTTTTTTTGAGCTATTTCTAATTTATCAAATAGACATGTAATGGGTCTAATGATGTTGTTGGACTCTCAATTTATCTCTGTCATCTTCCTTTGTATCTACTCCTGTTGTTTTATGAGCTTTCATATTTTTGGCTTCCTATTCTAAGTTCTTGCACACTGTGAAGCAAGTTCGAGGAGTTTATTCTGCTCTTAAATACGGTTTCTTTCCATCTAGAATTTTGCTGTCTCTTTTGTATGCCATGTCACTTTTCCTCTCTGCATTTTTGTTGTAGTTATGCATAACTGCAATGCCATTTCTTTTAGTCTTGCTCATGCTTACCGTGGGCAGCTCCCAAACCCTCTCTTTGCTCTGAATGTGTGTCTGAGTGAATTCTCTAGGATACTTTTGCCACTAGGTCTCTCCAGTTTGGCCTGTCTCAGAGCTGTATTCTGATGCCTGAGTGTTGCTGTTACTCAATTTTTCTCTAGCCTCAAGTCATGAGAGTGAAGAAGGCAGAAAGCTTAAGCTCCAGTTTTTCTTCTTTGAGTTGAGTAAATTTTCTGTATTACAATCAACTCCACCAAACTAGGAATGTGTTCTCTTCCTACTCACTTCAGTTCAATCTTCTGATTTGTGTGTGATGCCCTGAAGCGTATGCTTCCAGCAAGGAGAGTTTGTTTAGGTTATTCATTTTCCTTGTTTTACTTACACATTCTTCCAGCAGCCTTTTGTGTATGCTCCTTACTCCCCAGTCAGAACAGGAAAAGATAATGATTCCTATGGGGTTTACCCCCATTACAGTTAATTGGGGTAGAGGTGACATCACTTTCTGTTTAATTTGTCAGCTTTTGGTGCTCACAGGTTTTTTGTTTGTTTGTTCTTATTTATCTACTCTTTTGTACTGCTGGTGTTTTTTAGAACCCTTTCTTTTCCTCTCCCTTGCTAGTAGAGTGTAGAATGACACTCACTGAAATTTTTCTCTTCCTCTATTGAGTACCTTTGGTAGAGGTGCTTGCATAGCTGTTTTCCTGACTCTTTCTCCAACAACCTACTTCTTCAGCTTCTCCTCATTTTTAGGAATACCATTAAGACTTTTGAGGTGTTAATTAATCATCTGCTTTTCCTATCATGTCTTCTGAAAGATGCAGATAAGTTTAAAAACTTCCTGAACCAAAAAAGCAATTTTTATTCATTTGTTTGGCACTTCTTTTCAAAATTTGTGTTTTGTGTTTCTTGTTCCTTTCATCAAGTGTTGGGGTAGGAACATTCTCTTATCGGGCTTATCTCTACTGTCTCACCTTGGAAGTCTAAACTATCTTTCTGTTTGTTTTTCTTTTTATCTTTTTTTATGAGACAGGCAGATACGTGTTTATTTGTTTAAAACTTTTTTCTACTGTGGATATATACTGCTTTGGTTAAATTGTTTAAAAATTTAAAACATTAATCTATCTTGAAATAGTTTTTATATCATTTATTTAGACTTGTGTAACTCCTTTAAAATTTTATATCATTTAGGTTTATATAAGTATGTTTATAACACATTATATTATAATTTCTATTTGAACTACTTATAACAATTTTGCCACCAGAGTTATGCTAGTTTTATATAAAGATGTGGGAAGTTGAAATAACTTTATGTATTCTGAAAATATTTAAACAGCATGATATTTATTTATTAAATTTTATATTGAATTTACTGGTCTCAGTGGTTATTTCAGAGGTATATTTTGATAACTGTTTCATTATTTTTCATGGTTATTAGCATATTTTTGCTCCTTGAAATAATTTTGATAATGTCTTAGATAATCTTATATTTAACCTAGATTTTTCCGTTTTTCCACTGTAGTAATCTTATTTCCATCACAGTAATTACCTATTTCCTTTATAGTAATTTTCTTTTTTATTATTTGATTTCCATGAGTGCATATCAGAATACTTTTCCCCATATTTTTAGCTGGGTAAATGTTGTATTTGATTATATCTTTATAGCCTTTAGAAAACTACATTTTCACCATAGTTTTTTAGCTTTTTGTATTTTAGAGGGGAAATTTGAGGCAAGTATCATTTTTGTGCTTGTGTGTATTATGTATATATATTTTGTACCTAGACTTTTATACATTGCTTTTTTTAAAAATAAAAATAGGTATGATATATCATTAATTCTCTCTTTTTGATGGCCCATTTTTTAAATTCAGGAAACTTTTCTTTTATAATATCTTTGATTATTGTTTTTGTCCAATTTATTTTTCTCTGAGTAACAATTATTTGAATGTTGGTTCCATAGTCTCTGTCTGCCATATCAATTCTTTTTCCTCCATCATTTTCCTCTTTTTTCCTCATATTCTACATATTAAGAGTGCTTCTTAAATGTGTTATTATTACATTATTATTATATCATTATTTTCAATTTCCAACATATATTTTACTATTTGCCACTATCAATGTGGCTGACAGTTTTCTACTATTTTTAAAGTTTTGTGAACCCTACTGTTTTAAAGTTTTTTGAAACTCTCATATTGTATTTATTTTAAATCTCATTCTAAAGTTTTTACAGCTTAACTTTTGCACTTTTTATAGCTTTCTGCTCCTGTGTCAGAGACTACCTTCTTTGTATCTTTTGGGGGATGACAGTCAGAAAAACAATAGTATCACAACAAGAACAAAAACAACAACAGTAGCAACAACAATAAAACTAACACAAAAAACCCCCACAACAACAAAAAACCCAGCAAAGAAAGAAAAAAATTTGGTTAATTTTTCAGATATTTTTCTGTGCATTATAGTAAGTAGTTGTCAGAGGTGAACTTTTCTTTCCTGTCTTCAGACTCTGTATTAATAAGGGTTCTCTAGAGTGTTGGAACTAATAGGATAGATGTATATATGAATGGGACTTTATTAAGGAGAATTGACCTACACAGTCACGAAGTGAAGTCCCATAATAGGCTGTCTGCAAGTTGAGGAGCAAGGAAGCCAGTCCAAATCCTTAAAACCTCAAAAACAGGGAAGCCAAAGGTGCAGCCTTCAGTATATGGCCAAAGGCCCGAGAGCCCCAGAAAACCACTAGTGTAAGTTCAAGAGTCCAAAAGCTGAAGAATTTGGAGGCTGATGTTCAAGGGCAGGAAGCATCCTGCATGGGAGAAAGTCTGGAAGACTTAGCAAGTCAGCTCCTACCACCTTCCTCTGCCTGCTTTATTCTAGCTGCTCTGGCAGCTGATTAGATGGTGCCCACCCAGATTGAGGGTGGGCGTGCCTCTCCCAGTCCACTGACACAAATGTTAATCTCCTTTGGAAATACCCTCACTGACATACCCAGGAACAATACTTTGCATCCTTCAATCCAATCAAGTTGACACTCAATATTAACCATCACAGACTCAAAGTTCTATTTCTTTCTTATCTCATGCATTGCTTTATAAGACTATAAGGTTGTTTGCTGGACCTGGTACACATCTTAATCTCTAGACTGTAGAAAGCCTTCACCTAACTAGGGTAATTATCTTCTGTAGATTCCATCTTCTCTTATCCTCACAACCTGAATCTTTTTGGAAAGAACCTACAATTGTAAGACACATACTTTGGAAAAGTATGTAAGATACATACATACTTACAAAGTATGTAAGATACATACATACTTACAAAGTATGTGAGATACATACATACTTTGGAAAGAACCTACAATTGTAAGATACATACTGCCATCAAGGATCTTTTTCCCTTTGCCTTGGTTTTGCTTGGAGTGGTGTGATGGTCATTACGCTCACACATAGTTGAGCTCCCATCAATCAGTCTACATTTGCTCAAACACCATCCCCAGAAAAGAAGAGCGTAATAACACATCATTGTTTTCTGGGGATGGTGTCTGAGCAAATGTAGATTGATTGATGGGAGCTCAACTATGTCTGATATAAGAAACAGCACAGTGGTGGTAGAGGATTGGATGCCCTGATATCATGTCCATGTAGCTGGCCAGAGAAAGGAAGAATGGCAGAAGGCCATGAAAGAAACACTCCCAGCTGAGTCCATTCCAAGGGACCTACTTAAAGTCTGACAAACATTTTCACCATATGTCATGAAAAGAAATTAGCCCTGTCCCCACTCCCAAGTGTAAGAGTGTCTGGGTATGTAGCCTTTTGTTCTGGGTGGCAATATACCCAGGGAAAAATAAGGGTACTGAGAAGGATGAGAGAGAACAGGTCTTTCTGTAGGCAACTGTCTATCTTTGTCATAACCTAGGTCTCAGTGAGTCGGGGCTGACAGCAGAAGGGATTAAAAAGTATTTTCTGTTATTAACCATAAACTACAGGAAGGACCAGCATGATCTCAGTCATCATTTTATCTCAGGCTTTCTTATTATATTCCTTATATTATGTTCAAATTTCTTCCTCCTCCTCCAGCAATGTTAGGGTGGCTGCTATGTTGAAAAGAGACCACATATTGTTAAAGTCTGAAATTGCATGCCTCACCTTTCCACACCCTCCCTTTTGCAGGCCAAGTTGTTTGTTCTCTTCTTTTGGGGCAATACCTAGCAGATTACTCATATGACAATTAGTCAGCCCTTGTTCCCTGATGCCACATCCTCCCCAACCAACTACCATGTATCAAAGAGTCCTGGGACTCCCACTTTTGTCTTTTCTGTTACCAGCACACTTAATTTCCCACTCACCATCTTGCTTCTTGCCTCCCATTCTGTTCCTACTTATAGTGTTAATACTATCAACAGCAATGACTAGCATTTTTATTGTTCTTTACTTCTTACAAAGTTCCTTCTCATATTTTAATTTTTATCTCATGTGCACCTCACAGCCATCCTGCTGTTTTCAGAAGGCATGTATTTCAGAAGGTTGGCAACTAAACAAATTCATGTGAGTAACGGGTAGAGATGTAAGTCCAACCCAGATCTCCTAACCTCACATCTCATGCTATTTCTATCACACTATGCTGCAAGCCACACCTCTTGTATATTGTCTCCCAACAGCAGCAGTACAAATGATAAAAAGTCCTGGATTAGTGGGTACATGAGAAGGAAGGTTACAAAGTGCACTAAATTGAAATGGAGGCCATGAGGCCCAAATAGTTGGAGATGGTCCTTGCTACAAAGTAGGAATGAGCAGTGACTATTCGTGCTTAAGGACACATGGACTTCAAAATATTCTTTTCTCTTACCAAAATGTTCCTGGAACTGGACAATATTAATAGGACAAACACTGGAGAAGTTCACAAATAATGAACAGCTGCAATAGCAAATCTCTCTTCCTCCAGAGTGTTTTATCAGAGCTCGTGTGCTCCTGGCTTAATGCTTAATGCTTCACCAAGGGAAGCGATTCATGGGTGGAAGCAACCGTGCAGATCAGAGATTAGTTTTCTTTCTTTCCAGTGGTTTGGGACCTCATAGAATAGCCTCAGATAAAAGACGAAGCTGCAGGCAGAAAGCCATGAACTCCTGAGCCTGACTGTAGAAGACAGGCGAATAGGTGGTAGAAATACAGTGATAATTTTTCCCAAGGGAGTTAGACAGCTTTTTAGTGAATGAGAGAAGCACAGCACAAATTAGTTCAGATCAAGTTCTCAGCTTCTAAGCTTGGGTTCCTCAGGCTATTTCTTGACTTTCTTTGAAACCACTGAAATCTGTAATAATACCCTAAGCTTCTGTTTTATTTTAGCCACCACATAGGCTATACTCAGATGTAAACATATTTGTCTAATTTAGCCTCAGCCCAGTACATTCAACATTTTATGAGGAAGTTACAATTTTACTGCTGTGTCCAGGGAGTGGTATGGAGGGTAGTGCAAGTGTATTAGTCAATTCACACACTGCTATAAAGAACTACCTGAGGCTGAGTAATTTATAAAGAAAAGAGGTTTAATTGGCTCATGTTTCCACAGGCTATACAGGAAGCATGGCTGGGAGGCCTCAGGAAACTTACAATCATGGTGGAAGGCAAAGGAGAAGCTGGCATGTTCTACATGGCTGAAACAGGTGGAAGAGAGAGAATAAAGGGGAAGGTGCCACACACTTTTAAACAACCAGATCTCTTGAGAACTCTATTATGGGAACAGCAAGGGGCAAGTCCTCCCCCATGATTCAATCACCTCCCACTAGATCCCTGCCCCAATACTAGGGATTACAATTCGACATGAGATTTGGGTGGGGACATAGAGTCAAACCATATCAGCAAGGAAGAGGGCTGGGCCTTTATGGATATATATATAGACTTGTGAGAGCTTTATATTTGGTCACTGTGCCATTTACTCTTCTATGCAATGTGGCATTTAATCATCAGTGTGATTTGCACAGACTAAAGATAGTAGGGCTGGATAATATTTTAAGATAATAATGTACTTGTTTCTGTTATGTATTCAGTTATTTATTCATTCAGCCATTCAGCAGATACTTACTGAGTGCATCTATAGTGTGCCAAGCACTGTTTTACCTGCTAAGGATACCACAGTGAACAAGACTAGCAAAACAATTCTTGTCTTCATGAAAATAGAGCATGCACTCTACTCAATTCCTCATGAATAGCCAAGAGGAAAGCAGAAAACATCTTTGTTTTCCATTAACCTCAACTATGCTCACAAATGCGAAGCCTGCTGTACCATTGACCCAAATAAGTGTGTTGTTTGGCTGCCACAGTTAAAAAATGTTTAATATTAATGCTTTTTGAGGTTCTTTCCCTTCCCAGTGTACAGCACTCTCTATCAGTCTTTATTCTATTACAACTGTCTTGCTTCTCCTATTTATTCTGTTCCTATGGCTCCTGTAAGTGTCAGACTCTTAGGATTTGGGCCTAAATCCTAAAAATTGGGGAACTGTGAAATAGGTAAAAGTGAGACAAACATTTTTAAGTCCCAGAGAATTATGTGTAGAAGCCGGGGAGTTTGGGGAACCCCAGTCACAAACTGAAATGAGATTCCCCTCCAGCCTATAGGGGGAGAGGAGCAAATAGTCGGTGAGCGCTGGAGCAGTGGCAACTCTGCTTCCTGGGATGGAGAACCCAGAAGAATCTAGCAGGGAGTTGCTCTGCAGTGCGTTTAGTCAGACTGAGCCATAGATGCTTCATAAGAAAGTCTCATAGTAACAGTGTGAGGAAGCAGCTGATAGGGACAGAGCCCAAAGTCATACTGAGGATGACCCATTGGGTTGAGGATTGACACTTGATGAACACAGAACATTGAACTCCACACTGTGCCTGGGACTAGTCTAAGATTTCTGAGCCATATCCCAACCCTGGGGGAGGGCGGACACTTCTCAAATAACTGAGGTTGCACTTTCCCAGCTGGGATAACGCTTGGATTCAGCAATAAAGTTAAGTACTGAATAATCAGGAGAATGGTGCTTCCTGTACGCTACAGTCAGTGGAATGAAATTTACGCCTGTTTTGCTAGCTTGTAGGGGAAGCTTCTACCACTTTCCATTAGGGTAGAGGGAAATGATCATATTTTGAGATGCAGGATGATTTTTCCTTGTAATCTATCTGTCTTAGTTGTTGTCATTTTTTAAAGGGCTTGGTCTGTGATCTATCTTTCCCTTTTAAATTTTTCTGGCACTTTTTTCTTATTCTGTAGGCTCCTTCATTCTCATATCTCTTGGTTCAATCTGAACGCATGGAGTATTTTCAAGACCATACTCTCCATAGATTAGCTACGGAGGCAGCCCTTTGTTTCTACAGCCTCACAGGCTCAGCACCTTTCCACAGATCTCTCTCCTGGCTCCTGTACTCCTTCTCCCTCATGCTTCCAAGCTTCTCCACGCTGCTCCCTCTTAAACCAGAGAAGTCCAAAGTGCAGTCCCCAGGCCAGCAGCTCAGTAATCCTGGAGTCTTGTTAGACATGCAATTTCCAGACCCAGCTCCAGACCTACTGAATCAGAAATCTGCAGCTGGAACCCAGCCCGCCAGGGGACTTGGAGGCTTGCTTATGTTTGAGAATTCCTGTTCTGAAAGGAAACATTAAGAATGTAGCATCCTGTGACAGGCAGCAAGAAAGGCTCCCGCAGAAGTAAACAAAAGTGTCTTGTGAGGAGTGCTGCTGTCCTTTATAAAAAACAAATACACTGATGTCCATTATTAAATTTTCAAGCTCTCTTTTATAAATTCCAACCAATTCTCTCCACATCTAAATCAAATTTAAATGTTTTGACATTGTGGGTAACTTTTCAAGAAAATCCTAAAATCTAGAGATTTCATTTTACTTTTAGTCCTCTTTGCAGTGTTGTTTCAATTGATTTTCCATTATGTCATGTGTATTTTCATGGCTATATATGGTGGATATTATTTGATTGTCTTATTGGCCTCAAAAAAAAAAAAGAAGAAGAAGAAGAAGAAAAGAAAGACTTGGCTTTGTAGAAAGCATGTGGAAAGTTAGATGGAAATTCTTAAATGAAGTGTTGCATGATTACTACAGGTTTTCTTCTGGTAATTATGCATGCTCTTTATGAAACTCTTCTTTTAAAAAGTGCAGAAAGTTGAGACTTAAAAAATCTGAAACCTGGACAAATTTAATATTTCCAACAAGAGAGTCAGTGATCAGCAATACTTTTTTTAGCTTCTGTGTTTGCATAACATGCAAGATTTGCTGCCTGCTCATTTACATTTTCACTCAACAGTCTAACATGAATGGAGTGTTTCACTTTTTCTCAGCCAGTAAAGTATTGATTCTGCACCACAAGGGGAAAATATAAATGTAGGTCTTTCAAAGATGATCTCAACCATAATGTTAGAAAATTGCGAAGTGTTAGAAATCTTAAGTATAGTATTGGCGGAGAACAAAGTTTCACAATTTGGGATGCATAGTGTAAAATCTTTAGATTCTATTTTTAATAGTCAAACCAAATCAAAATGATGAGGCCAGTTAAATCTCTGTTAAAAAGCCAAGACCTTTAAACCTCCAGTGTCATACATTTGAAAAAAAAAAAGCAGGGTCAACTATCTATATAGATAGTAAAACACAAATCCTGAACATTCCCAAAATTGAAAATAAAATTCCCAGTGGATCAGTTATGGCCTCCGAAACAAATCTGCTCCTCAATTCCCCAAGAATACTGAATCTTATTGGAAAAAAAATGCATTTAGTAGAATACTACCTCTGTAAATGTATTAGGCAAAAATCTCACTCCTTTTTTATAGGTTCATTATGAAAAAGTTTCACTCCTATGGTATAGGTAGTTCATTTCTGATTACTATGTCCTTTTATTTTGTAGCAGTAACCACCCACTCAGTAATTTCCATGCTGATGTGAATTGTATTTTAACTTGTGGTGCTGTTTTATATTAGTGTGCACTGGCTCTGTCTTCTCCTTTCATTTCCTTGAGGGAAGTATAGTATTTAGACAGCAAATTATTGTTTTAAAACAAGGGATGGGGGTTATTGTTAAGGCATAGTGAGAAGATTTACTTTATTAATCAGAATTGGTTTGTTCTGAAGCAGTGTGTCCAAAAAGAAGCCAAGTAGAAACATCCATGTTTTAATCATGGGAAACCTTGATATTGTTTGTGCATGAATAAATACATTAAAGGAAAACATGTGGAGTGATCATGTTTGAGTTTTTCCTTGTGGTGTTTGCCAACATGAGTAATTATGTATTAGATGTTAAATCAGGTTGAATTTCCAATTTGACATTGTCTCTTTCTTTGTTTTCCCTTATTTCCTTCTTTCTTTCCCACTACCCCCACACCATTTTGTCATTTGATACATTTATTTGAAGGATGTGGGCATCATCAAATTAAAAAATGTGTTACTCACCTACTAGCTGAATAACTGAGCTTGGTATAGAAATATGCAATTGAAGAGGAATGGGTCCCTATGAGTAAACAGAAGTGCAGTGCTCAAGGAGCCAACAATTTAGTGGTGGCACAGACATGGACACAAAGAATCATAACACAGTCAGAATGTGCTATAATAAAACTATAAATATAGTTTTAATGGAGCCATTGTATGAAACAAGAGGGAATGCATTCATTTCTTTATAGAAGAAATAGCTTTCAGCTTGACCTTAAAATCTGAATAATGTTTGAAAGATGAAGATAGAATAAAATGCTCTATCAGATGAAGGTAACAGAGGTGGGTAAGTGTGCAGATAGAAATGCAGATGTCATGAATTGCGTCTGTGGAAGATGCATTAATATAAAGAAAAAAGTCAGACCATAATGAAGACTCTAATAAAGGGATTTTAACAAAACCAAAAACAAACTAAGTGAGTGACAGAATGCCTCAATGAGGGAGGACATGGCTCTGAGATGGTCACTTATACCCTCCTACCCAGCTCCTCCTCCATTCCAGTGACAATGGGGCTATTCTGGTTGAGAAATATATTGTCTAACCTAGAGGCCAAGAAGCAGAGATGATAATAAGATGGTGGGTTCCAGGAACGTGAGCTGTATAAATCTGTTTATAAAAAACCTGACATGGTTTGGCTGTGTCCTCACCCAAAATCTCATCTTGAATTGTAATCCTTATACTCCCCATAATCTTCGTGTGTCAAGGGCAGGATGAGGCATAGGTAATTAGATAATAGGGGTAGTTTCCCCCATGCTGTTCTCGTGATAGTGAGTGAGTCTCATAAGATCTGATGGTTTTATAAGCGTCTGGCATTTCTCTTGCTTGCACTCACTCTGCCCTGCTTCCCTGTGAAGAAGGTGCTTTCTCTTTGCCTTCCGCCATGGTTATAAGTTTTCTGAGGCCTCCCCAGCAATGCAGAACTGTGAGTCAATTAAACTTCTTTCCTTTATAAATTACCCAGTTTTGAGTATTTTTTCACAGCAATGTGAGAACAGACTAATACAACACCAAAGCATCCCAAAATTTCAGGCCACTATTCATTAATCAATTAGTCTGTTACTCAGAATGTTTGTTTTATATATTATTTGTCCAAAGCAGTTTACTTCAGGTGTAACATTTCTCAAGCAAAATAGCCAGATTATTGAACTAAATTTTAGAATTAAATTTACTAGATATTTTGGAATCATGTAAAACCAGCCTATATAAAAAGCATCTTCATCAGTGAGTTGGCTGGAGTTATTGTTAAACAAAAGCCATAGCACTCTGTCATGGGATTGAATTTAGTTTCCTACCACATTTTTTTTCAAGTGAGTCACTAAAACAACATTCTGACCCCACAATATGTTACCAACAAAAGCACTTCTTTATTTTTCTCTGGTTTCTCTTTGCAGCCAAGCAAATATCATATTCATCAGCAAGAAATCCCCAAATACCAAGCAGCATACCAGCATCTGCATGGGCCACGGATTCAGGACAGATTTCAAATCCTGGAAGAGAGACTTAATATCCTCTTCTTCTTGGGCATGATCTAGAGCAAAAAATGATTTCACTGACCCATGTCAGCCTTAACACGTTGTTTCTCAGAAACAGACAGGGATCTCCATCAGGTATTATTTGTTGAGGATGTCTGTATATAGAGCACGAAACAGGAAATTGGCCTTTGCAGTATGAAGAAATAAATCTTTGGCCTTGGAATAGCCTTGTCTAAAACTCTGAAAGTGAGAATTTCTACTGAGGTTTATTCTGAGTGTTTACATGTTAAGATCAGATGCAACCATTTTCCTTTTCCAAGTCAAGACTACTCTTTTAGGGGGCCAGTAAACACTATTATCTTTAGCAGTGCACATTGCTATGATAAAAAATTTAGCCACTTACCCTTATCTGACAGTCCAAGTCTCCATGTGCATACACATTGATAGAGGAGTAGTTGCCAATTACTGAGTCAGTTATCAATTCGCTTTGATGTCAAATGGCAGCAACATAGTTTCCTTTATGGTGAGCTTCTGAGCAGCAGCTTAGGACAAGGAGGAGACCAATAGGAATTCCAGGAGAGGGTGGGGCTGCACGCACATCCACAGTCAATGCTTAGAAAGCCTGATGCAGCCAGGAGTAACTTGCACAAGAGCAGATGTAGGCTTTTGTCATACTTAAAACAATAGCTTTGCTCCCCTCTAATAACAAAATAAGAAATCCCCTGAGTCGTTAGATGGAAGAACATAAATTATAATCATATTTTCCGTATTTTAATAGTTCACTGTTTAAATCAGGGTAGAATTAAAACTCAACATCTGGAGACAACATCCAAGAATATCCTAGATTATTTTTTTCCTGGCAATATTATGCTTGCTATGTCTTTAAAACTTTCCTCACAGCATAAAGAGATCTATGATTTTCTGGAGAATACAGTTTTCATTATTTTCCCTTTAGAAAGGAGAAATTTTTAGCCAATGTTGACAGTTAAGGGTCCTTGGAAGGCTTTTTGGTTCATCCTCTTCTTAAATGACTGGAAGATCTAGATTTTCAAGTTCCACAAAACTAAGAACATCCGACTTGCTTTGCTTTCTTATATTTTAGGCTAGAGCTCTGTCATGTAAATGAGATGGGCTGAGGTTCAAACCCAGGTTCTGTCTATCTAGCACAATAGTATGAGGGCCTAAGTCTGTATGGGTGTGTTTATTGCTGCTCTTGATACATGAAGACAGAGAGATATAAGTTGCAGATATGATCATATTACTACTCTTCTTAAAATGTGTCTTTGGTTCCCCTTTGCCTACAGAAAAACGTCACAATTTCTTGGCCCGGTTTTCAAGCCCTTCTAATCTATGCAGCTTCACCCTCATCACATCTTCTGCTTAAACTTTTACTTAATAACTCTTAAACACTATGTGATTTCCCTTTCTTTCTGTGTCTTTCCCTTCATTTTCCACCCAACACAACTTCATTAATCCTTTAAGGGTCACTTAAAATTTCTCTCTCCCTGGGAGCGTTCCTTACTTTATCAAGTAGAATTGACTGATGCTTTCTTTGGCCCACACCCTTAGTTAATATCACTATTCTTACCCTTAAAGAATTACTCTGTATTTATTGGGCCATGGTCTATTTAATCTAACTGATTGCTACTTGCTTGAGGGTAAAGATTGTCTTACTCATTTTCAATGTCTTTGACATGCACAGTGCCTAGAAAATGGTAGTTTTTTTTTTTTTTTAAAATCAGTGGTACATAGATTGATGCTGGTCAGGTTTTCTGACATTTAAGCTATTAAATTTGCTTCATTGGCACATGGTATGATCAATGTTTCTCAATGCTGATTGCTCACTGCAATCACATAGATTTGGATTTAGTTAGTCTTCAGTGGAGCCCAGGGGGTCTGCAGTAATAATAGTAAGTACTTATATAGCTCTTACTATATAAGGCATTATTTCTGACACTATTTTAAGCACTTTATTTACATTAATTTATAAGCATTTTTTTGAAATCTATGGTTGAGAATCACTACAGTCTGATTAAATGACAAGAAACTATAATCACTGAGATTGAAGTAGAATTCTGATACACAGTGATGGAACTAAACCAGTTTCTTTTAGCAAAGCCAAATACAAATATATTTACTTGTTTTTGCTTTTAATTAAAGGAGTAAAGTAGCAGTCTCAATGTGTACAGTGCGATGAGTTGTGATTAAACTAAAAATAATTTTCAGTGACTGAAGGAAGAATTGAGATTGACCAAGGAGATGTTAAACATTTCCAGCTTAATGTCCAGTTCTCATGAGACAGCATTTTACTAACCAATTTGCCATAAACATTTGTCTTTGCTCACTGGAGCTTTTCACGTTTGAAACAGGGAGCTAATTTAATATGACATCTTTGCAATTACTTAAAGGAAGCATAACATCTGGAGAAAAAGAAACAAATGATTTAAGTGAAGCAACATTAAAAGAGGTTTACTAAAAAATGGTCCTAAGTTAAAATAGTAAGTTTAGAACATTTAAATGGGGATTTTATGTATTATATTTAATTATGAAAAGAGTATTTTCAAACTAAGTACATTAATAAAATAGTTTGCATTTGCATGAAAACGTATTTTTCTAGTTTTCTTAAGGAACGTCACTCATATGATTTAAGCCACCTTCAGTACTGTTCATAAACTGCTCTCTAGTCTTTTTTGTCATGGGTAGTAACTATCTGGGGCAAGTGGTGCAGACAGTAAAGGAATTTACCAAGACCGTTGTAGGTAAAGAAGAGCAGATTTATTAGAGAAAGTATGAAAATATGTGGCAAGATTGCAACAGGTGGGACAGCAGAGAAGAGGCTGCCTGCAAAGAGGCAAGGGCTGGAGGGAAGTTTAATAAGGTCCTGCTGGAGGAGGGCTACATGCAAGGTTGTTGTGCCCTCAGAATGAGGTCCTTGTGCCCTCAGGTTATTTGTGATTAGCCATCTCTCAAAACAATTGTTCATTGTTCTTCCCCACTTGGGGACCTCCGCCACCTGGGTCCCCTTCCTTGTTATTGCTTATTTATCAGGACTCCACATTCTTGCTGCTTTTTCTTTCTTCCCATCCATCTTTCCCACCTGCCCAGTCATCTGTCATATCTGTGTATGGAGGGTTAACTTCAGTGAAGTAAGACAGACTTGTCAGTGGGCCTGGAATAAACCCCACCATTATATAATACATAGACTTTTGTGTATGATTGAATTTTCATGATATTCAGAAACTATTATAACATTATTTTTATGAGTTCAGAAGATAAGTTTATAACTTAGATTAAAAAATCCAATGGGTCTAGTCATTGTCTTGTACTTTTAATATTGAGTATTAGCTGTTACTGAATGATTATGTATAAATGAGAAGGAGTAGATCAGCATTCAAAAGTTATTCTCTATAATCCAGTGATTATAATCCTCACAACTCACTACTCACTCCTCAGGGACATGTGACAATATATAGAGACCTTTGGTGTTTTCACAAATGAGGGGCAGTGCTAGTGGCATTTAAGTGAGAGACTGAGTGTGGTGATAAAAGTCCTGCAATGCACAGGATAATCCCCCACAACAGACTTATCTGGTCTAAAATGTCAATAGTGCTGAGACTGAGAAACTGGGTATAGTACAAGGCTAATGTTTGGTCTATTGAAAGTAACTGAAATACAGCCGTGTACCACATAATGACGTTTTGGTAAACAATAGACCACATAAATAACAGTGGTCCCATAAGATTATAATGGAGCTGAAAAAATTCCTCTCCCCTAGTGATGAAGCCATCATGAAGTCATAACACAATGCATTGCTTTTTCTATGTTTAGATACACAAATACTTACCATTGTTACAGTTGCCTGCAGTATTCACTACAGTAACATGCTGTACAGGTGTGTAGCCCAGAAACAATAGGCTCTATCATGTAGCCTAGGTGTGTAGTAGGGTAGGGGTCCCCGACCTCCATGCCCCCATTCTGTCAAGACCAGTAGTGGTCTGTGGCCTGTTAGGAACCAGGCCACAAAGCAGGAAACAGGAGGTCAGTGGGCCAGCGAGCAAGCATTACTGCCTGAGCTCTGCCTCCTGTCAGATCAGCAGAAGCATTAGATTCTCATAGGAGCGCAAACCCTATTGTGAACAGAGCATGCAAGGGATCTAGGTTGCTGCTCCTTATGAGAATCAGGCAGGTGGAACAGTTTCATCCCCAAACTATCCCTGTTCCTCCCCTTCCAGGTTTGTGGAAAAATTATCTTCCACGAAACCAGTCCCTGGTGCCCAAAATTTTGGGGACCACAGACAGGTTTGTGTAAGTATACCCCATGATCCCACAACAAAGAATTATCCTAAAGATAAATTTCTCAGAATGTATCCTTGTGATTAAGCAACTCATAACTATATATACAAGCTAAGTTCATTGAAAGTATTAGCCACAGAGATATGTTAGCTTCCATGAATAGTCTAAAGTTAATCAAAGTTGAAATTACGTAGACAATTAAGACGTAGAATAATCTTTCAGAGATTACAGAGTCTTCTTATTACATAAAAATTTACTGTGTTGACTTTTGCTTAAATAAGTGAGTCCAATTCTCCATAAAATATAGTTTAATAATGCAGAAGCTTTTGTAGTGGTTGTATAAACTGTGGTTGTTTTGGTTTGGATACACATGTGGTTAAGCTACATGTTTGTATGGTTTCGCTGGATTTCAGGTTTTACTTTACAAAGAAATATTGGTAAATGGAGGGATAGGTATAAGGTGATTAGCCTGCTAATCAGATGTAATGTTGGAACTTTTTTCTCCCCTTTTAAAGTTTTGTATAGATTGGACTCTTATACTTTAAATCAAACTACTTATAATCCAAATGATTTACAGAAAAACTCTGCAAGGTGAGGTCAGTATATGCTTCAGGGCCAGGGCAAAAGACTTTACTCTGCCATTTATTTCCACTGTTTTGTTTGGCCTTGTCCAAAGAACCAGATGGATAAGCAAGACACATATGGTGTCTGAACTGGCTGGAGCTCCCAGCAGGACTGAGCTGTAGACGCTGTGGCCTGCTGCTCTGCTTTTATGTTTGAGTTCAAAATTCTCCTACTCTTTTGTGCAGGGGCAGAGGCCTGGCCCATTGAAGCTCAGCAGGAAACAACCACTCTGAAATCCAGAATGCTCATCTAGAAGGAAAAGACCTTCAGCAACAAAAGCCCTCTCATCTATAATCTGCTTCTCTTTTCCTTTGTGCCAATGATTTCCTCTGTCAGGATCAAAGAGCTCTGTAGGGACACAACTCCTGACTCAACCCTTCGAGCAGTTTCTGTTTTGAATCCAGGTTTGGGTGTCTGGGTTGAATTTCCTTCTGGCTAGCCTTGTGACCACTCCTGGAGACAGATAGAGAAACTGCTACAAGGATTTGTAAAGACCAGAAAACAAAGGCCATCTTTCATGTTGACAATAGTAGCTCTGAGCCAGATGGGAGGTTGGGCCTAGGACCATTGCCTTGTGATTAGTGTTGAAAAAAATCCTGGTCCTATCTAGGGCTGAGCCACCTCAGTGAGATGGTGTGGGTCAGGTCACTAATATAATTTGTTCCCTTTTGCTTGTATTGTTTTTAAGGGTCATGATAACTTTCACATCTTACACAGTGGTCCTGCATTTAGGAGGCTGTAGTGGTTTTATAAGCTTATAATTGGCTGTAAGCCAGACTTCGGAATCAGAAAGATTAGTGTTGATTCATGGTATCTACCATATGTTAGCAGAGGAAGCTTGAAAGTTATATAATCCCACTGAGCCTCAATTTTCTCATCTGACAAATGGATATAATAGTACCTATATAACTAGGTCAAATGAGATGTTATATTTTGTTGTGGTAAGACTATACACTACAGAGTCAGACTGCTTGGGATTGAATGCTGGCTGACCTTGGACATATGCTTCAGTCTTCTGTGCTCTGTGGACATAATAATAGGATAAAGTAAGATGGCTCCTATTAGGATTAAGAGACTACATATGTAGAACACTTAGAACAATGTCAGGCGTCTTGTAGTGCTTAAGAAACGCTAGCTAATTATTATTGTGTAGGTGAAAATACTTTTCTCAGTAGCAGAGAAACCCTTTTGTGAGTATGTATTTATTACATACATGCATAACATTTATAGGTGTATTACATAGAAACTCTTTTTAATGCCCTAAACAATTGCATTATCTGGATAATTTCTCAGTCTTCTACTATAACGGAAAGTTATTTCAGATATATATGGCCACTTGGAAAGCCAGATCAGAGTGTCTGGTATTGTTCTTTTTTTCACTGTTATTAAAAACATTTACTTTGCATTTTACACAGAGCAACCTGAAGTCTGCATCATGACCTGACAGTTATCAGGGGCTTACACTGTGTTCATCACAACAGTGTAGTTCTGGAGATGGTAGATCCACAGAAACACAGGCAGGAATTTGGAGGGAAGAAAGGGGCACAAAAGGAATGTATCTTAATCCTTTCTTAAAGAAAAGGCAGTAGAGCATTCTGAGTTTCTGAAAACCTGTGCAAATGGGGCTTCTAAGACAAACACTGTACTGTGAGCACTTGAGGCAGGACAGGAAAACGATGTTGATAAATAAGGGAGCATTTTCTTGAGGCAGAGGATGAAGAGGAAGGCTTACTATTTTTAATCCTCTCAACTCCAGGAGCCAATAATCAGAGGAGACCATGTCCAATCTTGAATCATTTTCTTGTTCCAAAAGAGGTGCTAATACTCCTGGGACCAGACCCTGAAGCTATCATGCTATCGTTCCTGAGTCCCTGTTTATGCCCCACAGCACCTTAGAAGGGCAGGGGAAGGTCAGAGGGTAGTGGCTTGTGTTCTGTGGAAGTAAAATATTTAGTTCACATTAAGCACTGATAAAAACCTAATGACTGGGACCACAGATCAGACAGATCTGTTGAAAGAGATCTCTGGTGAGGACCAAGATGGGGAGGTCCCAAACATCCTCACCTTGAGGTGCAACAGGTGTAGAAATTCTGAATGGGGGTGAGTATTAAAGTAATGGGAAATAGAACACTCTGAGACCTTAATTTTAATGGGATGGTTTTGAAAAGAGAAATCAAATCAAACACTGGGTGCCAGTTACAACAAATGTCATTCCTTTATGCTCACCTGGTAGCATAAAAAATTGCCAAAGCATGTCCAGCTAACAAGTAGGTCTTGCTAGGAGGTGTTAGTGTGCAGAGGAGAGGGCTGAGGGACTTGGTACAGCTGATTATCCAACATCATTCCTATGGAAACAGAAAGGGACGAGTCCTGGCTTGCTGGCTTATTGTGCACTTGGCAGAGTAGAAGCAAAATCTCAGAAGTGACTGCACATTCTCTGCAACCAGCTTTGACCCAGGGGAAGAGGAGCCAGATTCTCACTCTGAGATGGTGCGGGGGCCAAACTTAACCCATTACACATGCATTAGTCATGGTCATTCTGCAGTTGATGGGCAACTCATATCAGGCAAGTGAAGGGAGTTGGTTAGGTTTTTCATCTTTTAAACTTTTAATTTACATTTTAACCTCAAATCTATTATCAGTGCCTCAGATACAATTTAATCTTAAGTCTTTAAAGACTCCTTAAAACCAAAGTAGACTTTTTTTTTTTTTAAGTGTCCTCACTTTCTGGTAGTCACTTTTCCCCCAGTCTCGTTTTATCCCAACTTAGAGTCCACAAACTTATCAGACCATCTATGTCTTGGACTTGGGCCTTTCTAGAGGGAATCCTGGTGCATGACTTCAGATGGGTTGTGCCAGTACACCCAGTGCCTGAGACACTCTGAACAGAACAGTGTAGTAATTCATTTCCATCATGCCATAGTACTGGAGCAGTACCCCAGGGTGTATCTACATTGGACCAAGGATTCTTGGCCTTGCCATTCTCTAAGAGGATATTGGGCACAATCTTGTGTAGTTGAGCAACCAAGTTAACATGCGGTCATTATGTGGTGTTTCAGAGCAAACTCTCACAGCAAGTACCTCGTGGATCAATCTTCTTTAGCACTACATGGCCATAGTCTGGAATAACTTCATCTTGGGTTGAGTGTGTTCCAGGTGTAGTCTCATAACTTCTCTTCTGCCACATCTTTGCCAACTTCCTTCTGTAGTTAAGTTAGCCAGACAAGCACCACCTGATTTGTTAGTACACATAGAGGGCCTGTCAATCCATTCATGGCTGTTGCAAAGGACAGATAAGGGCTCGAAGGGGCACTGCCCAACAAGTTGCTGATATAGGCACTTACATTGCTGCTCTTATGGTCACTGTGGATGGTGTGGTACAGATGCATGAGCTCAGTGAGCTGAGCATCAGTATAGCCTAACATGTTGGTGAAATTGTGGGGCCAGTGCAGCTTGGAGTCAATGCCCCCAACATTTTTGCCCTTTTAGTAGAGATATTGGTAGATCTTTGCTGCAACACAGGTAGCGTTGTGATCAGATCCACACAGTCTTCATAAATCAGCTCCCGGTACTTGATACCCTCTGCATATGCTCAGGCAGTATTACTTTCACTGTTGAGGGCTGTAAAAGCTGCACTGAGCTGAGACATGGGAAGTATATTGGTGGGAAAGTTGTCCAGCATGATGACCACAAGGGAGGGTAGAGCTGTCCTTTTTGCCCACTTTTTTGAAAGCCAAGATGCCTTTGTCCTCTGTTGGGATCTGTTCAGCCACCAGCAGCTGAAATAAACCCTCCAGCAGTGGTTCTTTCTTACCTTTAGCCTTAGGTGGCGGTTTTTGGCACCCAGGGACACTAAAGCCTCAGAAATGGATGCTTTCATTAGGATCAAGAACTGATGTTTCATATACCAGTCCCTTCTTGCCTCTCAGGTCACCACACATCATGCCCACAGTGTTTTGGCCCACTACCCTCTTGCCACGTTGCTGTCGGAAGATCTTAATTCTGGCCTGCTCCTTGGGAATGAGGTAAGCTGATATGTCTTCCAAATTCCTGGAAGAGGTACTGGCATGCCAGGCAGCAAGAACGAGACAAGATACGTCCTTCGTTCCCAAGAACTGGGTGACAGTAGTGAGTAAAGCCATGGTGGGCCAACTCTGGGTTCTGATGGGCAGAGAAGGAAGGAGAGAGCTGCGGCAGGAACAGGAGCCTATGTTGCTGCACCAGAGGCCATGCCAATGGGTAGAAAAGGTTCTTGTTCTTTAAAACGAGGCTCATGCCTGTAATCCCAGCACTTTGGGAGCCCAAGGGGGTTGGATCACCAGAGGTAAAGAGTTCGAGACCAGTCTGGCCAATACAGTGAAACCCTATCTCTACTAAACATACACAAAATTAGCTGGGCGTGGTGGCAGGCATCTGTAATCCCAGCTACTCAGGAGGCTGAGGCAGGAGAATCGCTTGAACCCAGGAGGCAGAGGTTGCAGTGAGCCTCTCGTGCCACTGTATTCCAGCCTAGGTGACAGAGTGAGACTCTGTCTCAAAAAATAAATAAATAAATAAATAAATAAATAAATAAATAAATAAATAAATGTGACTAAAGTTTGAGAAAAGCACAAATACACACAGGCACCTTATGATAGAAGTAGATGGAAATTAAGTTTGATGAATGCAGCAATTGAAGAAAGGCCATCACAACTCAGGACTATTAGAAACCCTTGGCTGTAGGTGTGCCTGGAAATTGAAGGTCTGTTTGCCACATGACTGCAAATCATCTGCTATACAATTGGCAACTTACACTGACATTTTTTTCTCTGTTGCCATTGTATTTGTCTATCCCAGGAGGAACCCCCATGTATCATCCCTCCCAACTCTTTTTCTCGCCTTGACCCAGCTGTTCATTTCTAATTCTTTTCTGGATTACTCTGGCAGAGACATTAAGCACATTTACATAATGCATATTTTAAAAAGCACCAAAAGGAAGATCTATTTACTCTTACAATAGACTCAATTCTACCATTTGGTTGTTCAGTCCACAGCAGGACATTTTCTGGTTCATATTCTGACAGATTAAACAAAAGGAACGGATTGCTGGCTTGTATTTTTACATGTATCTTACGAAATCTATTTGTTTGAAAAAATGAAAAAACAGAAATGCAAAAATGATTATGAAAACCAATACACTTCATATCTGTATGCTACCAAAGTTTCATTTCAGATAAAAAAGCTACATATTGTTGAATTGATTAAAAATGATTTACTGAGAAAATACACATATGATGGCTTAATATTCCTTCCTGAGTTTAATTGGGTTTAGGTTATAAACAAATGCTAAAATGAACTGCAAATATTTTAAAGATTATTTGTATAAAAATATATTTAAGGAGTGTAAAACTCAAAAAGATTTCATTTGAAGTTTAGCTGAAAGATGTTGCTTTTTGTTTCAGTAAGCTAAAGTAAAAAGTGGTTGATATCACCGATATTTTATAGTTCATTTATCAAAATAAATTCATAAAAAGTTTTACCTTGTTCTCATAGAACTGAAATGCTTTAGTTTTTTGTAGGAGTATGTAAATTCTTTCAAATCTAATTGTAGCATCAACGTAAAATTAAACTATGATGAAGATCTGCAGAACTTCAAGTCTTCTTTCAAAACAAAAATCATATTTAAGATTGTTCTGAGTTTTTCAGTTCGTTTGGCCTGGGCAGCTTCCTGCATGTCTTGTCATAACTCCCATGTTAAATTTAGTCATATATTCAGAAAATGGAGAAAAGTACTCACCACTGGCAGGTGAAAACAGGAAATAAAAATATTGACTTGGGATATTCCCAGGGCCATTAATGAAAGGATTGCAGTTCCTAAGGCCACCATGAATAGGAAAGTGGGCATAATTACCTCATTGGGCACCCACTTTATTCCAATTCATGGTGCCTATAATTTCTGGTTATGTGAGTAACATGGCAAAATAGATTGTATTGTAGTGAATTTTTTTAAGTGCCTCTTAAAGATCTTCTATTTTTAGAATCACAAAGAATCTTCACTCTTCCGTTTCCTCTCTTTTGGAAACACCTGGGATTTTTTGGAAATGCCTAGTCTTTCATTTTGATGCTTTAGTTCTAAACAAAATGAGCACACACCTAATCACCAATGGTACTGTTTATCTGGAAGACCAGGCTGTTTCGGATCTCATAGGACCCTGAACTAGAATTATAAAAATGGATATATATGTGTATATATATATATATATATATATATATATATATTTTGTTGTTGTTGTTGTTGTTGTTCAGGTTCTGATTAGAACACTAAGATAAATTATTTGGAAAAAATTTCTTCAAGAGAAAGGTATTCGTCTAGGAATCATCTATCAGAGAGTTACCATGTATGAAGCACTGTGTGCTAAAATAGAGAAAAATAGTGTTTACATGTTATCTTGGAAAGTTAAATTGATGGAATTTACTGAGAGGTGACAACTTTTGCTTTTAGAAAAATATAAAGGCAATTCGCCATTTACGTAGCAGTTTTCAAGGCTTATGGCAGTCTGCATCAGGCACTTACACTGAATGCACTTTGATTATGGTATAAATCATTCAAACTGTTTCCATTTTGTTTGAAAGTATTGTTTATTGAATACATTGCCTACAGATGATATCAGGGAAATAACTTTTGTTATAAACCATAGCTGATGGATTAGATGGTAAGGCTTAGTTCCAGAGGAGGGGGTTCCAAGATGGAGTTTCAATCAACGCAAGAGGGTAAGACTTGGAAGTTCTTGTGAGCGAGGCATCTTAGGGGAACAATAAAATCCACCCCTACTTTGGCTCCACTCCTACCAGATAAAGAGACGTTTGGAACATGAGATCCTGGAGGACTTGTCTCTTTCCTAGGGCCTGAAAAAATGAGTATGAATACTGCCTGACTACATTGTAAGGCACCACTGTGCCTGAGCACGTTGTAAGGCACCAATATATTTGGCTCTCAAAAGGGAGAATAGTTTATTTAGAAGCCAGTTGTCCCTGAAGTGTTCTCCCCATTGTGATAAGGGGATGCTAGAAAGTGGGTTGGGCTAGTGGCTGCAGAACAGGTGGACACAGTGTCTGCCTGTGTTACCCCTAGTGGAGGGATGGTCCTGCCGGAGGTCAACCACCAACTTAACACCAGTCACCTCCACCCACTTCTCATGACTAGACAACCTAGGGGAGGGAAAAGGCCAATTCAGAACTAACTGAGTTTATGCCTCACTTGACCGAAAAACTCTGAAGTGGCTGAGGAAGAAAAAAAAATATGTGGAATTGACTTAATTAAGTTTCTGCCATCCAGCAACTAAGCTTAATTATAAAGACAAATATTATTTTACACATCTGATTTTTCTCAGCTAAAAATATTGTGCTGACAAAGATTGCTGTAATTTCAGTAAATGTGCTCTATTTCCTATGCGGATGTATAAAATGATTTTGGAGCATTTATTTGATACTAGGATCAGCTTCATAGATAGGATTGTAAACTATTTTATAAAGTCCCTTTAATGGATTAATAAGGAAAAATTAATTACCATATGTTGATATGCTCAGAAATGTGTATGTAACCTATTAGTTGATTGGAAATTTTAAAATAATTATGTTTCAAGTAAGAAATCACCAATAGCAGAAGTTCAACATATCAATTACAAAAACCTTCAGGATTTTGCCTGTCAGTTTCTAGAAATGCTCACTTAAGGGAGCAAATTCTATTCTGTGAATGCATTGAGAGTGTTTGGAGCTGATTTTATGACATCCTAACTTTTTTCATAATTGTAAGACCATTGAGAGAACCATTGAATTACATTTTTGAATTAAATACTTTTTTTTTTTTTGCTTTTCTTTTTAAGGCAGTTGAACTTAATCTTTTATTTCTCTAAAAGTATGGCTCAAGTAATTTGTAAGGATTTCCCTTACAGATGTATTTTTTTACATACCTGGTAATCAACCATTTCTCCAAGGGTTTTGGAGACATCAACGTTCTGAGTATGGCTAAGATTTGGGTGGTTTTACCCAATCACAGAACTCCCTGTGTTCACTATAATGCATATCATAGATCTAGGTTTATGTCTAGACAAGTTCTTCACTCTGAGACCTCAGTGATTTAGAAGGTTGTTTTGGATTTATGTAGCCTAAAGTAACTAATGATTGTGCTGCATAATTTTTATTAGGAATTTGTTACATGTCCAGTCATTATCTTTCTTACGTTTATCTCCTTTTATCTGAGTTGATTTTCAGATACGTTCTTTCTTGGTAGGTATTATATTATGCTCATTGCTGAAATTCCTAAAGATTACTTCCTATTTCTTTTCAATTATTATTAATAAATTTGCATGCAATGTTATAGGAAACCTAGGATGGGTGGTGTTTCTAACAGGCTGTAACCTAAGCCTGAAAAGACTTGTTATGGAAAGTTTTAAGAAAAGGTTATGTATTTTTGACGTATAATAAACTGCAAACATTTAAAGTGTACAATCTGTACAATTTGATATGCTTTGCAATAGATACATACCTGTGAACCCATCACTATAATGAAGATAATGAACATATTCATTATGTCCCAAAGTTTCCTGTGCCATGGAATACCTCCTTCCTGCCTTTCCCTGTCCCTCTTTTCATCCCCACGCAACAACTGATCTGTTTTCTGTGACTATAGATTACATTTTCTAGGGTTTAATACAAATGGGATTGTACTGTATGTACTGAAGTTTTCATCTTAATTCTTTCATTGAGCATAAATATTTTGAGATTTGTTGCATGTATTGATAGTTCATTTCTTTTCATTGCTTTTTCCCCATTGTATGGCTATATGACAATGTGTTTATCCACTCATCTGTTGGTGGTTATTGGAATTATTTCCATTTTGTGGCTTTTACTAATAAAGCTGCTATTAAGTCATCATATGGACATATGCTTTTATTTTCCTTTGTAAATACCTTAAAGTGGAATGGCTGGATCTTACAGTAGGTGTAGGTTTCACTTCTTAAGAAATGGCCAAACTGTTTTCTAAAGTGGTTGTGGCATTTTACATTCTATAAGCAGTGCATGAGAGTTGTAATTACTCCATATTGTTGACAATCACTCACTTGGTATGGTAAGTCTTTTTAGTTTTAGCTATGTAGTGGTATCTCATTGTGATTTTAATTTATACTTCCTTAATGTTTAATGACATTGAAACACTTTTCCTGTGCTTCTTTGACATGCAGGTATCTTCTTTTATAAAGTATTTGTTGAACTATTTTGCCTATTTTTAAATTTTTATATATATAACTCAGAGATTCCAAGCCCATTCGTACATTTGGTTATTCATTAGAAATACTCACAGGACTCAGAAGCAGCAGTATTCCTGACTATATTTTTTTAGTGATCAGCAATGGGAAAAGATACATCAGGTAGTCTGGAGGAATCCCTGCACAGACTTCCAACATTTTCTCTCTCAAGAGGGATCACACAGAAATGCTCCTTCTCCACCAGTGAAATGCCCCAATATATGCGCAGTGTTTTGGCCCAGGAAAACTTGTTTGAGACTCAGAGTCCAGAGTTTTTATTTGGGGCTGGTTATATAACTACCCTTTGCTGGTATGGCCAGCCACACGTAGCAAATTTCCAGAAGGGAAGCAAGTATTCACCATCAACCACATTTTCTTATACAATCAGTGTAGGCAAGCTGGTACAACAACAGTACAGTAACTCATGTAGACAAAACAGGCTTATTAACATAGAGACTATTCTGTAAGCCAAGTCCTCAGATGCCAGCCAAAGGCCAATTCTGCAAGCAGACTCATCTAAAGATAGTAACCCCCAAAATGCTACGTTCTCTCTCTCTCTCTCTCTACACACACACACACACACACACACACACACAATTTTATTTTCACCAAAATAATCTTATTATTGTGGGATATCAAGAAGAAGTGAGAATATGGTAAACCAGAAAAAGTCATTATGTTGGAAAAAGTAAATAGCATAAGATACAGGGAAGCACA
Source organism: Pongo pygmaeus (assembly GCF_028885625.2). Classification (NCBI taxonomy): domain Eukaryota; kingdom Metazoa; phylum Chordata; class Mammalia; order Primates; family Hominidae; genus Pongo; species Pongo pygmaeus. The sequence goes on from NC_072378.2 coordinate 80,090,749, forward strand.
ACGTCTAGGAATGTGGTATTTGCCTTGGTGCCATAGCTGCTGGGATTTGAGTCAGATGTAATTTATAATAATATGGTAAGGAATCCAGTTTCACCCAAAGATAGAAATTGCTTGATCTGATTGGAAAGTGAGGCTGAGAATAGGATGAGATTTATAAAAACATAAAACTTTCTTCCAGATTGTTCTTCAGCATGACCTGAAGCCCAGGGGACATGTTGGAGGCGAGTTAAGGAATGAATTCAATGGAAGGGGGTTACCTCTCTGGTAGTACCTCAATCCCAGAAAAGAAATCTTTGGGATGAACATGCCATGCTCCCTCTGGGAGGCTAGATGGGTACCTTTGGGGACATGAATCTTTCTACATCAAGCAGTGTTGCCCTCTTGAGCTTATTTTGATTAGTTCTTATTAAACTGCTTGTCTTAAATTCTATGTCCCACCCTCTTTACCCATGAAAGCTTCTTGTCATATAATAAACAATGACCTCCCCAACAGTCTGGTGGTAAAAAGTACTTCCCATGAGGCTGTTTTTCTTTTTGCAGAATGTTCCTCAGTGCAAGCCAGGGTATGAAGGAGAATGAGGATGTGTGTAAATTAATAATTCAATCCAGGTGGGCAATTTTCTACTGGTCTATCTTAATCCAAGGACAGGTTTTAGAGTATGTGGTGGAACTGACTACTGGAATCCTTCAGGCAACATTGTATAACTGTTGCTTTTCTTAATTTGTTTTTTGATAGCCATGTAAAGCCTTTCCACTAGGTTCAAGATTAGGCTTCCTGAAAAGTACTTGAAGAATAGGTATCAGATATGTTCTTGTTAATAGGTGAGAGGCACTGGCTTTGAATTTATATTATTATGTGAAAATGAATGCAGTCGAGAAAGACAGTTGTCTAGTCACGGTCACCCCTCCGTAGTGAGAGGATGTGAATTTATATTAAAGGTAAAGTTACAGTAAAGGTAGTTAGTTAAAAATGGATAAAGGGACTAATTGAAATTTGTCTTTGATGAAAATAGTAGATATTTAGTTTATGGGCTGTCACCTGTAGTTTGATTATGCTGCTAAATTTTTTTAGGTCAAGTTATCAAACGTAAATTTGCTAATTTTACCTTCATGAGAGATATGGATTTTGTTATCTGTATCTTTTGGAATTGTGTTAAAAATCAAACAAACAATTCCTATAAAGCTTCTCACCCCTGATGCAAAACATTCGTTGAGGTAACCTTATTTATTGAATGCTAACTTTGTTAAATGAATATAATTTCTATCAGTGCCATAATTATTATTGTGCTAATTGTGAGTTATTGATATGCTTAGTGCCTAAGGAGCAGAAAGCCATGTAAAGATATTTAAAAACTTTCAGGTCTTCTACTAATACAACACTAATCAGAGCCCTGAAATATTTTGATATTACATTCCAGATATGGAGAGATTCTCCATACATCTATTTAGTATGTTGCCATTTCAAATATTACTTTCGTCTTTTTAATGGAGACAAAGATGACTCATCGAATTCATTTAGTTTCATTAAACTACTTCATGCTTCTTGAGATCAACTGTGGCAAAAGTAGAGGAAAACAATTTTCAAAGACAAAGAGTTGATGTTAGCAGTGAGCAGCAACATCAAGACCATGTCTATATTGGCACAAAGTGAAGTAAGGATCTGGTAATCAAAGGATTAATTTGTTCTGAGTAAATAGTCATTTCTGATGATAATGTTGATGATGATGGTAGTGGTGGTGGTTGTGGTGAAGATACTAACCCAAACTACCACTTTTTGAGTACTTATCAGGTGTCAGGCAATGTTCTCAGCACCATTCTTGCATTAATTCATTTAGTTATCAAATAACTCTAAGAAGGAAGTCTTATTCTTACCCTCATTTTTACAGACAAGTAGATTGAAGAACAGACAGGTTAAGTAAGTTGTTCAAAGTCACACACTAGTAGTGGTAGAGGCAGGATTCATCCCTAGGCAGTTTAGTCCTGATACTGTACTCTAAACCGCTATTTTTTAAATATGCAAAAGTGACAATGTTATGTAATCTAATGTTCTAAATGATAATCTAATATTATAAACTCTCTAACCACCTCACATGATTGTCTTCAGAGACAAAAAGGATTGGTGAATGGGAAGCACTTTTAAAACTCAGAATATAATAGATAACACAAGGATGAATTATTTAACCAAAACCTTTTATTGAAAAAGTTTTTAACATTTTTAAAACCATGGTGAGCTTGCTTGACTTTACACACAGGTGTTTAAATCCAGGGCTAAAGACATTACTGTTTACTTTCTCCAGGAAGTTTAATGCATGTGTCAAAAAGAGGAGTGCCTATAGGGAATGTTTAAGGGTGTTGGATAGGCTGTTTTGCTTCAAAAGCCTTCATAACACATCTCTTCTGGTTCTGGGAACTCCTCCATTTGAGGAAGAATGGTACAGAGAAGAACTAGTGCACACAACATCAGGGCTGGTGTGGCTGGTACAGCAGGCCAGTGAGGTTCAGAGGGCAGAGGACGGGCCTGGCTTTGGTTTCTGGTACTTTTAAGGCCCTTTCCACGTTTAACAATCCTTTGGGTGATGGTCATGCCTGTTAAACTGCACAGCCTCATAGGATCGACCTAATCAGTAATACCTAGTGAGAATTAATTAATTAGATTATTCTCAGGTAGATATACTAGGGAAGGGCTTGCATTAGGGTTAATGGTAGTTGGAGGTGGGTAGAGGGAAAAGCGAATGGCCACAGGAGGAAGTCCTGTGGAGCTGGCAGCATCAAGAGGGTGCTTTACATCCTTGAGAGGGTCCTACAGATTCTCAACAAGTGGCCCGTAGTGGAGAATAATGAGAACAGAGTGAGATGAGGAAGGCACGATTGGAGCTTTTCATTTCATGTCATTTCTTGTGTCTGTTTTTTATCATAGTTCCACTTCCCCTACTGCCCCTTTGTACCCTGCAGCCTTTCCTTTACCTCAGGAAAGATCTAAGGATTCCTTGACATGCCCACTCCCCACTCCCATTAATTAATTTCCTCATCCTCTGCACATACTAATGTTGAACTCTATTCCCTATCACCTGTTTTTTGATCTGACTTTCAAAATACACAAGCTATGGGAAGGAACTGAAAGGTGGAAAGAAAAGTAAATCTGAGATTACTGATTTTTTAAACCTAATTGTTTACTTCTTCCTGTAGTGTGGAAGACTGCCTTCTATGACTCTCTGCAGATAAAGTTCAGGAGTTGAAGCCTTATGTTTTGCATAGGAAATCATAGACTCACAGTTTTAGAGCTAAGTTTGACTGTATTTCAGATCTTTTTCTTAAAGGGACAATTTAATGCATCCCCAAATATTTGAGAATTTCACAAGATATGGCAGGTCTTCTGATTCCCAGTACCATGAAATTTCCATTCCACTACATCAAAATACTGAGTGCCCACCTGTGTGTGTACCAACCCCCCCAGTATATCCACACACACATGTACACTCTTATTGGTTCTAAGACCAGTTCCTACGCCTGAACGGTCAGTGATGGAAACAGCTTTGCTACTATTTTCCCTTACACTGTTATTAGGCCTATGATTTGCACTTGGTATAGAGAGGTGGTTACCGTGTTGAGTACATCTAGTTTGTCTACATATCTAAGTACTGGTCTAAAGTGATTTATTACTATTTTCATGCTGTCAAGATTCCTAAGTGGCACCCAATGAAATTTCAAACTGGGACATGGTTACCCTGGTTACATTCCATTTTATGTTTTCAGACTGCAAAGATAGATGGATTTGTGTTTGTGTTTTATAAACATTAGAATTAAAATCTCCTTAAGGACAGGGATTTTGTCGGTCTTGTTCACCAGTGTGTCAGCACCCAGAACACTGTTAATAACTGTTGACTGAAAAACATTAGCCTTATCATATGTACTGATCTTTGCAGTAGAATCAAGCCCTGGAAATATTGTGCCCTTTTTCTGGTCTTGTCAACTGATTTCCCTCACCCCAACCCCCAATTTATTTTCTACTATAACATTACCGAAATTGACCAGATATAATTCAGTGACTATTATTTCCATTGATTATTTAGCAAAATCTATATAAAGCTGTTTTTAAATACCCAGTAAGTTCTGGGTGGAAAACAAAATTAATATTGGCACTGAATGCTTTAAATAATATCTGGACTTAAGTGGAGAATGTATAGTGTACATTATCTCTGCTCAATGTCTCAGCATATGCCAATTTTGTGAATTTGCTTGGCAGATCAGTATATATTTTTACCCAGAAAGCTCTACTTCCATTTTATAGTTTGGCTAATCAAACAACAAAAAGATTTTTCTTTTACTTTTGACTTTTTAAGCTTTAAAAATGAAGGTGGACATAGGAAGTCAGACTTACCTATATCCCTTTATGAGGATAGTGAAAAAAGTTATCAATCAGCTAAACATGAGTTTAATAACAGAAATTATGGAAAATATTGCTGCCTGAACAGTGGAAACTGACAAAATAATTGTGTTTACTTGGAGATAAAAGGGAACCTACTTCCAGTTGTTCTTTTAGAAATAAAATAACCAGTGATTTTGTAATACTTTACCAGATTTGAGCAAATATTCCCTAATATATGTCCTCTTGTTTTGAACTAATTTAGACCTGAAGTGAGCATACTTCTGGTCTCAGTCTGATTTTATTTTAAAGGTTAGAAATATCCTGAAATTTTGAAGCAATGATTAATGTATATCTTGTCATACATTGGACATCCAATTATTCAATAAGATTTCAACATATTATAAGTCTGAATACAAATGTCATAATTTTAATTTTGGTTCATCAGTATTGTATATTTATTGAAGGAAAGGCAAATTGACTTTTTACTGTTGTCTTTTTTTCTTTTAAAAAATAGTTTCATGAGATTTAATTTATATGTCATATAATTCACCCTTTTAAAGTGTATAATTTAATGGCTTTTAGTATAGTCTCAGAGTTGCACATTCATCATCACAATTTTAGAAGATTTTCATTACTCCAAAAGGAACCTCATGCCCCCATACCTCTTAACTGTCATCTCCTTTAGGTCGAATCTCCCTGACCCTAGGCAACCGCTAATCTATTTTCTGTCTCTATAGACTTGCCTGTTCTGAACATTTCATATAAATGGGATCATACATTATGGTCATTTGTAACTGGCCACTTTCCTTTAGCATAATGTGTCCAAGGTTCATCCGTGTGATAGCATGTATCAGTACTTCATTTCATTTTATTGCCCAATAATATTCCATGGCATGAATATACCACATTTTATTTACCTATCCATCGGTTGATGGACATTTGAGTTTTTTACACTTTTTGGTTATTATAAATAATGCTGTTATGAATATTTATGCACAATTTTTTGGTGTATGCTTCCATTTCTCTTGGGTTTAAGTACCCAGGAATGGAATATACCTAGAAATGGAATGGCATGGTAACTGAATATTTAACCATTTAAGGAACTTACAGATTGTTTTCCAAAGTGGTTTTACCATTTTACATTCTCACCAGCAATCTATGAGGGTTTCAATTTCTCCATATTCTCATCAACACTTGTTAGTCTCTGTCTTTTTTTAATTATAGCCATTCTAATGGGGATAAAGTGGTATCTTGTCATGGTTTTTGTTTGCATCTCCCTGATGGCTAATGATGTTGAACAGTTTTCAAGTGCATATTGGCCATTTTAATATCTTATTTGGAGAAATGTCTAAAATGTTACAATTTTAACTCTAAATTCATGATGCATCCCCATCAACTTCCATTTTAGGAAATAAGTTTGAGCTAGTGACATGAGAATTAAGAAAAAATCCAGTTACAAAAAGCTACATGTTATGTAATTTCATTGATATAAAATGTTTGGAATAGCAAATCCATGGAGACAGAGATTATTGGTTACTTACGGCTTTGGAAGGGGAGGAATGGAGAATTACCACTAATGGTTGAAAGGTTTCCTTTTGGAGTGATGAAAATGTTCTAAAATTAAATTGTGGTAATGGTTATACAACTCTGTAGATATACTAAAAATGATTTATTTGCATACTTTAAATAGGTGAATTTTATTATATATACATTGTATCTCAACACAGCTGTTTCAAAAAGCCAGAGTAAAAAGAAACAAAAACAAAAACAAGAAGTAGCCAGCTAGTTCTTTTGGGTATCTATCTGTTGAACTCACAATATTATACTTTCCTTCTTGATAGTTTGCATAGCTCCTAAGTGATGCTTAGTTAGAATAGAGAACAAATAATATGACATGCACATTTGTTAACCTCTTTATTCCGAAACCAGGTGTCATTGAGTTCTATAACAGAGTATTTATCTTTTCTTTCTATTTCAGAGTAATAATTCAGATAAAGTTAACAGTTCCAATAAAAATTGGGGTTTTTCATTTTTGATGTATTCTATTTCAAGCTAATAATAATTAAAACTTCAAAGTATAGTAAATTAATGCCTTCCTCATTTGGCACTTTTTCAAATAACTTTTACTGAGAGGCTGCCATATGACAAACATTGTGCTAGACAATTTTACATGTTGTTTTATTAACTCCACTTTATAGTTGAAAATACTGGGGTTTCTGTGTTTATTTCATTTAATAGCATAATTAGCATAGCATACTTTTGACTGTGCTATGATAGGCAGAGCAATTCTGCATTAATATCATTTGCCTTGGAATATCTTCAGAATATAATAGTTATAGGCATTCTGGTTCAAAGGAGAGTAGAAGATAGGAACGGAAAAAAGTCACTGGTTCTAAGCAATTGTGAAATCCAGCCAAGCATGTTTCCATAAGTAATGCTTAGATTCCTTTATTAGAAAAAATAATCTGGGCCAGGCGCAGTGGTTCACGACCATAATCCCAGCACTTTCGGAGGCTGAGGTGGGTGGATTACCTGAGGTCAGGAGTTCAAGACTAGCCTGACCAACATGGTAAAACCCTGTCTGTACTAAAAATACAAAAAAATTTAACTGGGTATGGTGGCAGGTGCCTGTAATCCCAGCTACTTGGGAGCTACTTGGGAGGCTGAGGCAAGAGAATTGCTTGAACCTGTGAGGCGGAGGTCGCGGTGAGGTGAGCTGAGATTGTGCCACTGCACTCCAGCCTGGGTAACAGAGCAAGACTCTGTCTAAAAAAAGAAAAAGAAAAAAGAAAAATAATCTGCCTTCTTGTTAAAGTATTTGATAAAACAAAATCCACATGGATTCTGAAAGTGACTAAATAGCAAAAAAAAAAAAAAAAAAAATTTTTTTTTTTTTTTGAGAATGGGAAAAAAATCGAAAGTCAATTCTTAGTTTGAAAATTATCCAGAAAACTTGACTTGGAATTTTTTTGTTAGTTAAAAGGTTTTCTCATCAAGGTAGATTATTTTAATCCACATTTGAAATAACGAGAATTTTTAACTAGAGTCTAATTCTTTAGACTTGTCTATCCAATGAAATTATATTCCAAAAATTAAGAAAAATTTCTGCCAAAAGATGCCAAGAGAATTCATTGCTTTCAGAACTGCATTAAAAGAAGAGAGTTCTTCAGGCAGAAGGGAAGTGATACCAGGTAAAATTTAGACCCTTCTTACCTTTACCAATCTTTTATCATTTCTGGCACTCTTCATTCTTTTGACTAAAAGAATTAAAAAACTTCTTTAAAAGATACTTCATTGCTTAAGGCCAAAATAATTAGAATTGATTGTGGGGTTTATAACATGTGTAGAAGTAAAATGCATGACAATAAGTATAAAGGATAGGAGGGGGAAATGGAGGTGTGCTGTTGTAAATTTTTTTATAGCTTGTGTAATGATATATCACTTGAAGTTAGCATGAGATAGGTTAAAGACGTATGTTGTAAACCCTGAGCAATCACTAAAAAGGTAAAACAAAGAAGTATGGCAAATAAGACGATAGTGAAGATAAAATGGGATACAAAATTACTTAATCCAAAACTAGCCAGGAAAAGAGGAACAAGGTACAAAGAACAGATGGAGCATTGAGCACTATTAGAAAGATGACAGATTTTCAACCATACCATATTAATAATTATATGTTGATAAATACATAAATAGGCAATTATATTACACATAAAATGCAAATTGTTAGACTAAATGAAAAGTGAGACCCATCTTTGTCCTGTTTATAAGAGATCCACTTTGAATATAAAGTCACAGGTGAGTTAAAGTAAAAGAATGGAAAACACAATATTAAGCAAACACTAGTCAAAAGAAGCCAGAAGATGCTATATTAGTGTCAAACTGGACTTTAGAACAAAGAATATTACCAGGAATAAAGACATCACATATTAATAATAGGATCAATCTACTATGAGGATATAAACAGTTCTAAATGTTTATACAACTAACATCTCAGCTTCAAAATACTTGAGGAAAAACTGATACAACTGAATCCTTTTCTTTGTTAGAAACTTTTAGGCTCCTCAATAGCAATTCTATTAACTATTGGAATTTTTAAGAATCTAAATCCCATGGATGAGATTTTTAGATGTTTGATACAGCAGCATCCTACTACCAATTACCAAAATCTGTATTAGTTCTACAGGTCCTTCCTAGATAAACTAATCTCTATTTTTGCCTTCAGCTCAGATGGATAAGAAGGAATTAATGTATGACATCTAAACAATTAATATAAACACCGTTTTTGTGAAGAAAAAATTCTAACTCCAACATGGGCACCTTAAGCGTATTAATTAAAATGTTTATTCAAAAACCCACCAACTACATACCAAGTACTTTGTATATGTTATATAATTCACACAATAACCTATATTGCACATAAGGAAACTGGGCTGTAATGAGATTGTGTACTTGCTCAAGGTCACACAGGAAAGGGCAGAGCTGAGATTTGAACCCAGATCTGTTTGTTGTTGAGTCTGTGATCTTCCTACCATATCACATTCTTTCTCTCGAAAATACACAATGACTTGAAATAAAATAAAAAAAACTTGAACTGGAATTTGGGTGTGAACGTAAGTGACAGTCATTCCCTGAATCATCAAAGAGATTGGAAAAGAAGGGAATGCCGTTTGTTGGTTAACTGCTTTTGTTCTAGAGAACTACTAAACATAATTGCAGTTAGTTTAGGTAGAGACTCCCTTCTATCGGAGCCACACATACTAGTATAGTCTAAAGGCCGATAAGAAACCATGCAAAATTTGCAGTAATGTATACGCTGTAATTTCACAAATCTATATACAGCACTGCTACATTAATATTTGTCAAATGACTGAATGGATAGATATATTTCTGCAGTCAAATTATAATATCATGAGGTTTTAGTGTTGTTAATTCACCAGTTTAAAAAGCATGTGGACCAAAGTAGTGGGATTTATAGAAACTGTTATTTTTCTGAAATTGATAAAATCTTCCTATTGCAACATTTCCATGACCTTATTAATTAACCAAGTCTTGCAAACTTGTTTTAGCAAAGGAAGTAGAACTGAATCAAAGATACAGAGAAAGCAAACTGGTTGAAGAAATAAAAAGTTGAATTAAGAAATATCTTCTTCTGATTGCAACCACAATTTACAAACTATTTTGGAGATTCAAAACATCACAATCTATGACAATTATCTTCACAGCTTGGACATGTTTGCTACTTACATCTCGTGTAACAGACAGTCAGCAGAATCAATGTGTTGCTAAGGAAACACATCTAGCATAAACATAAAAGGCATAACAGGTTCAAAGGGCTCCAGGGAATTATTATAAAGCCATATAACCTGCCAAATAATTGGAACAATAAAAGTGGAAAATTAATTTCAAGCAAGACTAAACATTTCAACTGACTGCTGACAGGCTTTTAAAGAGTATATACATAGACAAGGAAAAAGAGGTGAGGACTTTTAAAGATCCAAGTGGCTAATTAATGGAGACTGAAGCCAAATGCAAGCATTGGGAGAACAGCAGAAAAATTTGGTTTCTGGTTTCACAAAAGAGGATTTACCTTAATCAAATTTATTAGTAAGAGGGATGAAGGTTCAGGGAACAGGCTCCTTGAAGCAGTTAAAAAATGGACCAATATTCTAAGCGTTGCAATTTGATGTGTTTCTTGGTCCAAGTAAAATATAACTAGGGTGTTAAAGGAAGTAGAGACAGAAATAGGAGACCTTTTTATGAATAGTTTTACAAGTGCACTTAGTTCTAGAGAGACCCCCTAGGATTAGCCAATGTGATGGAATTATTTTTAAAAGGTCTGGGAATGTACCAAGTGACTTGCATGCCAGTTGACATCACTCATAAGAAAAGTGCTAAAAGGTGTTTTGAGGGTCAAATGAAGAAACACTTGGAGCTTGATGAAGGAATGCCAACTGATTTTTTCAGATGAGAGAGAAATGCTTCATTAACTTGTCAAAATGTCAGAAAGGTATTATTTCTGCGGAAGAAAAGAGGTGTTGTAACATATCCTTAGCATTTCTATAGTGGGCAATTTACTGAAATGCTCCACTGGGGTTAAAACGATCTCCTCTCTTAAAAGTGGCATAATGGGAAAATTGGTAGATTGAATTGAAACTTGCTAAATTGTAAGAAACAGAAGTTATTTGGCAATTGAATCATTGCTAGTTCAGAAAATCACCCTCCAGAGGACTTAATTTTGGCAGCCATGCGGATAGCTTCCTCTTTTTAGACAAAATCTATGTGAAATCTCCCCTTAGGCACTGTGTGCATAAAAAGTCATATAGTACATGAGGTGTGACAAAATTATTTTTTAATAAAACTTATTTTGAAATAAAACTTAAAAACTTACACACTAAGGAAAAGTTAGTTCCATCAAAGTCATCAACTTGGCAGGCTTCATACTTATTTCGGGGATGCTGCCTTTGGACAACTCATTGTTGGAATTTCTCTTGTGGAATTGTCCCACAAGACCATGCAAACTTTGAAAATTGTATTTCACAGTAAAAATTTTTCATGCTTTGAGCAAAAATATTATATTTGGGAAAGGTCCAAAGAAATCAGAGGCTCATCTGGTAAAGAAAGTGAGTGATTAAACCGTTATTAATTTTTTTAAAAAATGAGGTGTAACTATTAAGTAAAGAAAGTGATATTCTTTTGTGGCTTGTAACCTGATTTTCAAAGTAACTCCTAAAACATTTTAAACATGTTTTGATCAGTCAGTTATACTTGTAATGGTACTAAAGATTTTCAAGGTGACTGCTTTGAAGGACAGTTTTAGAATTGGTAGCTGGTATGCTGATTAGAAAGCCAATCTCATGGTGTTTTAACTTATAAAGAGAGAGAAGTAGAAATATATTGATGTCTAGTAAAAATTCCTTGGTGATTTTAAGAAATGAAAGCAATATATTTTAACGTTTTTATAGAAAAGGGAAAAGCCAAATTTTTGTTGTGGTTTGCTGTGGTGAGAAGAGCATGGTACCTACCGGAAGTCCAGAAGTGAAGCTATGTGAACTTGGGTAAGTCACTTTGACATCTTTTAGTATCTGCTTTTGTCTTAAAAATTGGATTATTTTTACTTTTGGACAATGACCAAAATATTATTGTCCCATTTGAAAAACATATGCACACACATCCATTAAAGGGTGATTGTGAAGTTCAAATGTGATACTGTATGAAAATGCATTTTGAGAATGCTAATGCACAGTTATATATAATGTATTGTAATTTCAGAGAAAATATTTTATTAAGCAAAAATTAGAAGCATATAATGATATCAGACTTTGTTCTGCATCCTGACTTCCTTCCAACATTAAGCTGTTGCTTTCATTTTTGCATAAACAGAGGCATGGACTTTGTCACAGCTTTTTCATACATAAAAGAAAGAAAGATGATACTTGCCTTTGAGTTATCACATGAAAATACAATGGAGTATTAGTGGAAATACTTGGAAATAAAGGCCTTGTATAAGTGTTAATTTACATTGCTAAGTGAAATGGCTTGGCAAGTGCCTGGCACACAGTCAGTTTACAATACATTCTATTTATTATCGATATTCTTAGGCTTCATGGACAATGGTTTGTCATTGAATGTCATACTTTTGATTTTACATATCCAGAACTCAGATTTGAGCAGATTTTCTAGTAAAAGTACTGATATTTTATTTTTTTAATGCCTTAATTGTAGTCCAAGAGATCCTAGAGATAGGAAAAATAAAGTTCCCTTTAGCAGTAGAAAAATTTACCACGTTATGGAAAATTTGATGTGAATAACAAGAATTACTTTGGACACAAAAGATTGAGAACAAAAGACCTTAGCTTTAGCTTCAGATTTCTAAATTACATATTAAAATTGGGCATATAATAATAGAAACATCATGCAAAATGCTTGGAACTTGAGATATTTTGCATTTGGCATGAAAAAAATCATTGAGACCTCTGAAATAATGAAATTTTGTCATTACTCTCTCTTCTCTACTAGTGGTCCAGGCTGATATGTGTTGTAAATGATCCTTTTATGCCCAGGAAAAGATATTGAATAGTCTTGATGTAGTGAGGAAAACAGCAATAATACATCTTCTTAGACAAGAAGTCATCCCTTTCTCCAGTGTTCTCCACTGTGCATCCAATAATTCTCTGTGCTTGATTTTGCCATGTGAAAATTCAAGCTCTGAGATACAGTGAGAAAGAAAGTGAGAAAGAAAGTGAGAGAATGTTTGGGACACAGGATGATACCTCAGTACAGCTATTATACTTTTGTTTAACAAACTCTGAAATCTATCTTGGCTTCAGCACACCAAGGAGCTAGATATACTATATCACATGTTAGGAGTTCTTCCTCTACCTCATGAAATGTTTCAAAAATGAGTCCATGTTTTCTGAATCTAGTGGTAAAGAATTGGAATTATTGTTTTATGTGCTGAGAGCTCACACCTCATTTCACAGATGTTTCATGAAGTGCCTAACTAGTTATCATAAGACCCAAAATCTACTTCTTGGTCCAGGTAGAGATATGGTGAATGGACATGTATAAGAGAAATAGCTTTATCTAGATACAGAATTTGGGGAGGGAGGAGATATTTACTATATGCAACAAAATTAGGGAAATTTTTATTAGGTAGAATTCAATCCATCAAGATACACCAGTGTAAAACAATAAACAGCGGTCTTTGAATTTGGGATTAATGAAGTGATTTATTTAATATGCCTAAATCTTAAAACAGACTAATACCTATGTTAGTTTCATTATAAATTAATTTAAACACACATTTTTAAAAAAATAGATACTTCTTCATGGACTAATGATATTGCTAGGGACTGGAGATAAGACTAGAGGGGCCAAGAAGGAGGCTTTTCTGATCGGTTGGGACTCTCATTTTTTGTGTTATTACAGTTCTTCCTTTTTATTTTCCCTGGCAGTCCCATGGAAATCTTGGAATTGTCTCTTTTCAGTTTCAGGTCTTTATTCTAATTTTTTAATGCACTTGATCAAATTATAGTCTTTATCAATTAATTTATACAAACACTTTGCTTCACCCTTATATACTCTACAGAAATCCTGACTGCTCAACCTGATAAATCATTTTAGTGTGTTTACTTGACCTGGTAGCTCTCTGAACAATTTTTTATCTATGTATCTATGTCAACATATTTTCTGCTGTCTACTTTCTCTGGTTCACTATGTGAAGGTAGGGTTTATAATTCATTTTCTTTAGCGGGAAAGTGATTTGTGTTTGAGATCCATGCAGAAAATGGATGCTCAATAAATAAAAAAGACTGCTTTGACTACAGGTAACAGAAAACTAAGGATGTCTGAAACCATTAGGATGTTTAAGTTGATAAATAGGAAGCCCAGAAGTAGGCTGTATGGGAATAGTTAACTAGCTTGGTGATGCCAGCAAAGAATCCAGACATCTTCGGCCTCTGTCAGGATGCTGGCCTTGTCCTTTGGCTCAAGTGCAGTCATAGAGGACTGCTGCAGCTCCTGACACTAGTCCCAATGTGATGGCATCTAGAGAAAAAAGAAAGAGCAGGGGTTAAATGGGATCACTCAACATGTATATCTCTTTTTTTTAAGGCTGGAATATTTTCCAGAAGCAATCAGATATTTTCTACATAGTAATTTCCAGAATTATGTCTCATGGCCCCCTGAGCTACAAAAATGGCTGGAAAAAAAATTTCTATTATTTCTAGACTCCCTGAACTAAGAGCAGGTTTAGGCTATTGAATGGGTAACTAAGGATTCATATCAATTACAGGCCAGGCGCAGTGGCCAACGCCTGTAATCCTAGCAGTTTGTGAAGCCAAGGTGGGCGAATCACTTGAGGCCAGGATTTTGAGAGCAGCCTGGCCAACATGGCAAAAACTCATCTCTCAAAGAAATAAAAAAGCTAAAAAAAAAAAGATTTATGTCAATTACAATAATTGTGCTTTAATTTCCTGTTGTACATAAATGTCCCCCTTTCTGCCACAGCAGGACACTTCTAATATCTTTTAATATCACTAGAGCCACATATACCCATGCCTCTGTTCTCTATTCATTTCTAAACTGTCATAAAGAACAATAACAATTCTTAATTGCACAGTTATGTGGATAAACATAAATTTTCATGTACTAGAAATGGGTGTTTTGCTGTATCTCACATATACATAATGTGTGCTGGATAAATATTTTAAAAAATTAGATCCAACACTAGAATTTCTCTGAATATCACTGCATAAATGTTCATTGCTACAATTACAGCAAAAATTAAAGTCTACACTTGATTAATGTAGAAACAAAAATGTTCTATTAATAAAAATAGCTATTGCAGTAATATATGTAAAATATATAAAAATAATATTAATATATATAAAAATAATATTAATATATATAAAAATAATATAATAAATAATGAATTAATTAATTCAGGAACTGTTCAAGGAAATGAAGAAATTGGAATGAACAAAACAGGTAAGATTTCATAGACCTTGTATTCTGTAGGTGAAACAGACAATAAACAGACAAGTAAATACACAGTATGTCAGGTGATGTTAGGTGCTTGTGAAAAAAAATAGCAGAGAATGCTGTTTTGGGTGGGTGGGTGTGTGAGGACTGTTGCTATTTTATACAAGGTGATCATAAAAGGGCTCATAGGTGAGATTCCTCACAGATAAATATTCTGAAGGAAGTGAGGGAACACGGGAACAAAGAGAAGTGACAAAGACAGAAGTCAAGAGACAACTTGGCCTTTTTAACACACAGGAATACATAGTAACTTCAAAAACTTTGCTGAATGGAGTGTTATGTAAATGAGTGAGCATATATAAACAACACTTAGGTATGCTTGCCTGTTGGTCTGTTGTTAAACACCAGTTCTTCATTATAAGGGCACTGGTGAAATGAATTTTTTTTTAAAGTTTTTTTTTAGATTCAAGAGATTTTTGTGTAGGTTTATTACGTGGATAAATTGCATGATGCTGAGGTTTGGGCTTCTAAAAGATCCTGTTGCCTGAGTAATTAATATAGTACCTGATAGGTGGTTTTCCAACCCATTTCCCTGCTCCCTTTTCTCTCCTCTTTAGGAATCTTCAGTGTTTATTGTTCCTATCTTTTCATCCATGTGTACCCAGTGTTTAGCTCCCACTTACAAGTGAGAATATGTAATATTTGGTTTTCTGCTTTCAGTATGAATTCACTTAGGATAATGGTTTCCAGCTACATCCATGTTGCTGCAAAGAACATGGTTGTGTTTTTTTTATGGCTGCATAGTATTTCATGGCATATATGTACCACAGTTTGAAGTGGAATTTTTAAGGGAAAGTCTGTCCTTATTCAATCTAGGTCATTTTCTTTGTCTGTAGACCCAATTCTTTGTTACCTACTGGTTTTCTTATCATAACAGTTACTATTTTGAGTACTTACTGTGTGTTGGATAGAGTGTAAAATGGTTAAGACACAAATCTTAATAATTTTCTCAGTCTTACAGACTGAGATGCATCAAGATTAACTTTTCCAATTTCAAAGCCAATGAGTGGCTAAAACAGAATTAGAACTTTGTTCTTAAATGATACCACATTTCATTTCAAACTAATTCACTAAAGCTCAGAATGAACTTATAATTTTCTTGTACTTTGTATCACATGCAAATTGAAAAATGTCTGTAGCTGTTAAATATTTAGAATTTAGGTAAACATTAATTTCTCTAGGTATATGATTTTAAAATTATATTCCTTGGAGCACTATTGCAAAAGGTATTAATACTTTTTATATGAAAAAGTAGTTCCATGGTCAAATAATTTTTTAAGAACACCAGATTATAGAAAGGTAAACAGGCTACTTGAATATAGGGCTTCCCAAAGCCTTTGCAATGCTAGTGATATGAATGCTGCATGAAATGAACATCTTCAAATTATTTGATTATGGAAGGGCTGTTTATGAAAGACCTCTAAGTGTCTGAATGAACTAGTTGATGTGATACACAGTTCTTGAAATCATACTTTGGTTATGTCAGTTTCTATCAGATACTATTCAAGTCCATTCAATGCAGGAGGTTTACTATGTGATATGGTTTGGCTGGGTCCCCACCCAAATCTCATCTTGAATTGTAGCTCCCATAATTCTCATGTGTCCTGAGAGGGACTCACTGGGTGATAGTTGAATCATGGGGATGGGATTTTCCTGTGCTGTTCTTGTGATAGTGGTTGGTTTTATAAAGGGCAGTTCCCTGCACATGCTTTCTTGCCTGCTGCCATGTAAGACATGCCTTTCCTTCTCCTTTGCCTTCTGCCATGACTGTGAGGCCTCCCCAGCTAGGTGGAATGTGAGTCCTTTAAACCTCTTTTTCTCTATAAATTACCCAGTCTCAAGTATTTCTTCATAGCAGTATGAAAATGGACTAATAAAGTAAATTGGTACCAGAATAATGGGGTGCTGCTCTAAAAGATGCCCCAAAATATGGAAGCCACTTTGGAACTGGGTAACAGGCAGAGGTTGAAAGGGTTTAGAGGGCTCAGAAGAACATATAAAAATGTGGGAAAGTTTGGAACTTCCTAGAGACCTATTGATTTGCTTTGACCAAAATGCTGATGTGATATGGACAATAAAATCCAGGCTGAGGTGGTCTCAGATAGAGATGAGTAACTTGTTGGGAAATGGAGTAAAGGTCACTCTTGCTATGCAAAGAGACTGAAGGCATTTTGTCTCTTCCCTAGAGATCTGTGGAACTTTGAAATTGAGAGAGATTATTTAGGGTATCTGGCAGAAGAAATTTCTAAATAGCATAGTATTCAAGAGGAGGCAGAGCATAAAAGTTTGAATTTTTCTTTTTTTCTGTGAGACAGAGTTTTACTCTTGTTGCCCAGGCTGGAGTGCAATGGCACAATCTCAGCTCACCGCAAAACTCTGCAGCCTGATGATGCATTAAAACAGGAAAACCAATTTTCTGGAGAGAAATTCAAGCCAACTGCTGAAATTTGTATAAGTAACAAGGAGCCAAATGTTAATCACTAAAACAATGGGGAAAATGTCTCCAGAGCATGTCAGAGATCTTCACAGCAGCCATCACAGACCTGGAGGCCTAGGAGGAAAAAATGGTTATGTGGGCTGGGCTCAGGGCCCCCGTACTGTGTGCAGCTTAGGGACTTGGTGCCCTGCATCCCAGCTGCTTCAGCCATGGCTAAAAGGGGCTAAGGTACAGCTTGGGCTGTGGCCTCAGAGGGTGAAAGCCCCAAGTCTTGGCAGCTTTGTTGTGATGTTGAATCTGAGGATGCATAGAAGTTAAGAATTGAGGTTTGAGAACCTCCACCTAGATTTCAGAGGATGCAGGGAAATGCCTGATGTCCAGGCAGAAGTTTGTTGCAGGGGCAGGGCCCTCATAGAGAAACTCTGCTAGGGCAGTGTGGAAGGGAAATGTGGGGTTGAAACCTCCACACAGAGTCCTCACTTGGGCACTGCCTAGAGGAGCTGTGAGAAGAAGGCCACTGTCCTCCAGACCCCAGAATGGTAGATCCACTGACAATTTGCACTGTGGGCCAGGAAAAGCTCAGACACTCAACGCTAGGCTGTGAAAGCAGCTGGGAGGTGATCTGTACTCTGCAAAGCCATAGAGGTAGAGGTGCCCAAGGCCATTGGAGCCCACTTCTTGCATCAGTGTGACCTGGATGTGAGACATGGAGCCAAAGGAGATTATATTGGAGCTTTAAGTTTTGACTGCCTCACTGGATTTCAGACTTGCATGGGGCCTGCAGCTCCCTCGTTTTGGCTGATTTCTCCCATTTGGAACAGGTGTATTTTTCCAATGCCTGTAATCCCATTGTATGAAGGAAGTAACTAACTTGCTTTTGATTTTACAGGGTATTAGGTGGAAGGGACTTGCCTTGTCTCAGATGAGACTTTGAACTATGGACTTTTGAGTTAATGTTGGAATGAATTAAGACTTTGGGGGACTGTTGAGAAGCCATGCTTGGTTTTGAAATGTGAGGACATGAGATCTGGGAAGGGCCAGGGGCATAATGATATGGTTTGGCTGTGTCCCTACCCAAATCTCATCTTGAATTGTAGCTCCCATAATCCCCTTGTGTTGTAGGTGAGTTCTGGTGGAAGGTAATTGAATCACAGAGTGAGTTTTTGCCACGCTGTTCTTGTGATAGTGAATATGTCGCATGAGATCTGACAGTTTTATAAAGGGCAGTTCCCTTGCTCATGCTCTTTTGCCTGCCACCATGTAAAATGTGCCTTTGCTCCTCCTTCACCTTCTGCCATGATTGTGAGGGCTCCCCAGCCATGTGAAAGTGTGAGCCCATTAATCCTCTTTTTCTGTATAAATTACCCAGTCTCAGGTATTTCTTCCTAGTAGTATAAAAATGGAAGAACACACTATTCTTCAGTCAGAATGCATTCTAGCTATTGCTTATATAAAAAAAACTTTCTTGCCCTTCCTTAATTTGGAAGAGCTCCTATAACTTGAATTTAGATGGTAAAATAATTACATCAAAGATGAGTATCATCTAGAAGCTTTCCCCCCTTTAGCACTGATTTGTAGGTTACATTTAGAAATACCCATTTCTTTAATTCTTTCCTACCCATTTTCAGTTGTTTGGAATAAAGAGGAGATAAAGATCTGTCCACTTTATCCTTTTTTATAGGTTGCTGTTTAACTGTTTCTTGCCTATTTGTGTGCAGTTTAGGTCTTCTCCACCTGATCCAATAGTCTTTAGCCAGCTTCAAGTAGGGCTATTTTAATCCCACATGTAACATGTCACACTTTACTCTGAGAACAAATGCTGTCATTTTATATTTGGCTTGTAAATGAGACTTCTGTTCATTAGTGGCACCTAGTTGGGGCTTTGAGGAGTAGCTCATTTTGATGTAATTTATCAATGACAAAAAGGAACACACAGGTGAAATTTCCAAAATTCAGCTACATCCTGACCTTGGGCTTCTACTTTCTGGAGGTACCAATTATCTTGGGAAGTCTTAGTTTCAAGAACATCTTTTCATTCTGCAGAGTTTCTTCAACCACAAGGTCAGCAGCAGAACATAAGATGTTGCCTTGAATCATTTCTCCATTTATTTTCATTCTGTTACATATTGTCTAGAAGTTAAAAAGAGCTCCCGGAAATTAATACCATTTGTTGGAACAAGCAAGGGAAACTCCTACTTTTTTTCCCCAGGCCCTTCTTTAGGAAATATGACAGCTTCTACCACCCCTGATTTGTCTGGCAGTACTGTGCCATGGTTGTCCAGTGATCCCCCATTGTGAAGAGAGCTCAGTGACACCTGGGCACAGCATCCTGGGATCCCAGAGAGATTTTCACCAATTCATCTGTTTTCCCCTGCACATATCTCCTGGGAGTGAAACTCATGTTTACTCACAGGAAATTTCTGTTTATTTTCCTCAAAAAATATTTGCCAGAGCTGACAATGTGTTTTCTTCCACAGAGTTTAAGAGTAATTCACATTAAGGTGACAAAATCTGGATGCCACAGAGCCATAAGGTCACCATAGGCTAACACCTTTCTAGAAATAGCAGTTGTTAGCAGGATCCAGCACAGGTTCCAAGCAGGAGTCCCTCTGGGAAGCCACTTCAGCCAGCATAGATGTGGACTTGGACTGTGGCAGCTGGTCCTGGGGATAAAAGCCCTTTTGGGTAGCAGCTTTCAGCAGGTCAGCTAATAGCCAAGTCCTCTCAGTGGCCATAGATCAAAGTGCCTACCAATTCTTTCACAAAAGTTCCTTCAAGAGCTCTGATAATTATATTGGCAAAACAAGTCTTTACTAAACACTACACTCCTATTCTCCAACTCAATTCCTTTTCATTCATAAAACAGTAGAACTTTTGAGTTAGAAAAACCATCTCTGAGCTCAACCTCTTATTTTATACTTCTGAAATATTGGCCTCAGAGAGGTGCTCTGATTGTCTAATTCTGCGTAAAAAAATCAGGGTTACACCAAGATTGGAAGAAGTTTATACCATCCCCTGACCAAGTCCAAGGCTATTCTTACAAGTTATACTGGTCTCAAAATGTTCTGAATGTGAGCCCTGCCACATCAAGTGAGTTTCTTGGCTCAAAGCAAAGGAAGCTGACTCCAACTTAAGCTAATGGAAAAGGTATACACTAGAGATATAATGAGATGCCCAGAGAATTAAAGGAAGCTTGGAAAAATCAACCCTAGTAGAGATAAAACCTGGAAAGCTGCAAGCACTCCAACCCCAGAAAATTGGGATACAAATTTCTAGGTGCTGCTTCCTGCCCATGTAAGCATCCTCTCTGTTGGCTGTACAGGCATGACACCAACATCTACTTCTGGGGAGGCCTCAGGAAGCTTACAATCATGATAGAAGTTGAAGGGGGAGCAGGTGTGTCACATGGTGAGAACAGTAGCAAGAGAGGTACCAGGCTCTTGAAACAATCAGATCTCACAGGAACTGATAGAGTGAGAACTTGCTTATTATTATTGACAGCTCTACCAGAACCACATGAAATAAGGGAGAATCAGTTTGCCCAGAAAAGGGATGGGGTGGGGTTCTTTAGCCTGATGCCTGATGCTCAAAGGAGAGGAAAAAATGCTGTACTTAGCTCGATAATCCTGAAGAAACCAAAGAAATGCTACAGACATGTAAATAAAATTGTAACACTGGATTTCTATTCATTAGAAAAAAATGAATAATTCTATTAATCTATAACTATTAAAAGTAAACCAGAGGGATGTTTTGGCCTTTACTATTGAATTGTTGAGTAATCACTATTATTGTTTTACTAAAATACTATATACAGTGACCATAAGATAATGTCTTTTAATGTTGAATTCTTTATCTTAGTAAGATTAAGAAAAATTTAATAAAAGAGTCCTTTATAAAAATAAAATAAAGGAGGAAACTGGAGGGTCCTACTTAGAAAATACTCAACTATAGGGACAATAGTGACCAAATATATTAGATCGATATAAAATTAGGCTGTAACTTTTCACCTCTCTAATCTCTGTTTTCTGAGACAGTATGTAATATTAGAGGAAAAGTTTTCTCTCTGCTAAAAAGAATCTAAAAACCAATGGGGGAAGAATATTATCATGTAAGTAAAATGTTCAACTTAGTCTAAAATTCCTTTAAATACTTTATAAGGTTGTGTCAAATAAAATGTATTCATTTGGGAATTGAAGCATTTTCAAGTATTCAGAAGAAATCCTGTTGGTCAGATTGAACAGTTGAACATTTATTCACTTTTTGAATGCAATTAATTATCTGTGGGGGCATTCATTACACAGGAGACTTATAAAATAAAGCATGGCAACAAAATGCACATATACTGATTTCTTCTTTTTTATAAAGATAAAATTCACATGACATAAAAGTCACCATTTTAACCATTTTAAAGTGTACATTTCATGGCTTTCTTATGTTCACAATGTTATGCAATCATTACCACTAATTCCAGAACAGTTCTATCACCACCCCCGCCAAAGAAACTCTATACCCAATTCTCTCATCCTCTATTTCCTGGCAACCACAAATCAACTTTCTGTCTCTATACATGTGCCTACTCTGAAAATTTCATATAAATATGGTAATGGAATAATAAAAAATATAATAAGCAGCCCTTTGGTCTGGATTTTTTCAATTAGCAAAATATTTTTAAGGTTTATCCATGTTGTAGCATGTATCAATATTTCATTCTTTTTTATGGCTGAATAATATTTCATTTTATGTATCACATTTTGTTTTCTCATTCATCAGTTGATGGACATTTGGGTTATTGCCACTGTATTAGTCTGTTTTCACACTGCTATAAAGAACTACTTGAAAATGGATAATTTATAAAGAGAAGAGGTTTAATTGACTCACAGTTCCACATGGCTGGAGGCCTCAGGGAACTTATCATGGTGGAAGGCAAAGGGGAAACAAGGCACATCTTACATGGTGGCAGGAGAGAGCAAGAGCGAAGGAAGCCACAGACTTTTAAATCATCACATCTCATGAGAACTCACTCGTTACCACAAGATCAGCATGGGGGATCTGTCCCCATAATCCAATTACCTCCCACCATCCCTCTCCCTCGACACATGGGGATTACAATTTGAGATGAGATTTGGGTGGAGACACAGAGCCAAACTGTATCAGCCACGTTTTACTATTATGAGAAATGTTGCTACGAACATTAGTGCATGGGTTGTTGTGTAAACATATGTTTTCTGTTCTCTTGGGTATATACTTAGGAGTGGAATTGCTGGATCATATGGAAACCTTGTTTTTAACTTTTGGAGGAACTGCTAAATTCCACAGTGGCTGCACTATTTTAAATTCCCATTAGCAATGTATGAGGGTTCCAATTTCTTCATGATCTCACCAACATTTATTTTTTATTTTTAAATCTTGTAATCATTATAGTTATTCTGGAGGATATGAAGTAGTATGCTATTGTGGTTTCAATTTGTATTTCCCCTAATAACAATAATGTTGGATATACATTAATTTTCAACCTATATCATTCTATCAAAAGAAGAACAGCAACAAATAATTGCTCAAAAACTCAAGCAGTATATATAAATTAACCATCATGTCAATGTGTGGCAATTTCTAATCTGTCAAATTCATGTACATATTTTCTATAGACCTTCAATCACACAGATGTATAGGAACATGTGAAAATAGTCTAATAGGAAATTCAGTTGACCATGAGACAGAACCTTCTTGAGACTTTTTTGATGAGAAGAAATTGATCCTTCAAAGATTGTTATTATATCTGAATATTAAGGTGTCCTAGGTATAAAAAGTAAAATGGACAGTTGCCTTCAATAACTTCAACCTAAAAATCATGAACCATTTTTATCTTCTGTAGCATCCCATTTCTCCCTCTTTTCTTGAGATCCTCAAGCATAGTGTGTCCCTGGCTTTTCTGGCTTTTTCCTTTCTGAACTTACTCTCTTAAAAATATCCTATTGCTACTAGCTACACGTAAGTGTGAATGTAATTCAATGTGTTACAATTGCAACAAGAACAAGAAAGTCAAGGTTAATGAAATAGTTTAGTTTGCTGCTTGAACCGAGTGGACTCCATCTCTCATGCTTGTATTCTTTGTGTTATTTTTATGGCTTTTCTGTCATTCCTTTATTTCTGACTGGTCATCGTCTGCCACCTGACTTTTTTTTTTTTTCTGTTCTGAGTGTAACTCCAATTTCACATGTGGACTCTGAAGCTATATTCTACAAATCTGTTGAAAGGGTGTTTAAATAATAGTAAGCAGATGCTGAGTTGTTTCCTCTATAAGATAACTTCAGGGCGTTAGGAGATAGATTATGTGATGGCTGTTTTGTCTGTTTGGTTATTTTTCCCTTTCTGTTACTTGATTACTTTTGCATTATGTGATATCTGGTATTTGATGGCAAATATTCAATGACCTCAGTTTTTTGAAACATCCAAATTGTGTGAACTTTTGACGCTTAACACTTTTATGAAGCAGTCAATTTAGATTCTAAAACAGCAGAGTTTAACTATGCAAACTTTCAGACAAGCCTAAGTTGGTCTAATGTCCCAGCAAAGCATTTATTGTGCTGCAACATGGCTGATCTTAACATCTACTCTGTGTTTCATTGGCCTCGTGTGTTAACTGTTTCCTTCAGCAGATGTTTGTTGACAGTTAATGTACTATACTTTGTTGCTACCTGTTCTTTTCAGAAGCAATTATAGACCTTGGATTGCACTCTTAAATTAACAGCACGCTTGCCAGATCTAATAGAAGGGCTGTCCTCATCTTTTAACCACCTGCCCTGAAGAGATGCATCTGAGTTGTCAGAAATGCTACCTCTGGACTTTAGAGTAATGTGCTTCTTATCTCTGCACTTATAACTACCATATTGAAATAGAGTACAAACACCTTTTATCTTCTCCCACGCAGATGTAAACCATTAATTTATATAAGTACAACTGCTCATCTTGGTTATCTTTGCTATGGATAGTGTATGATATCTATAATGTCAGTTTTGAGGAAGTCCGTTTGTTTTGAAAGGAAAAAAAAAGGTGCTAATAATTGATTTAAAGAAAAATTTTAATTATCATTATTTGTAGTAAAGCTATCTTGTTTTATCCTACACTATTGTCAGGCTAATACTGGCTGGTACTTTGTTTCTATCTCTTATTCTCTTATCCAGGAAACTACTTTTACTTTGATAAAAAGAAATGATAATGACTGATTTGACTAATTCATTCTTTTTTTCTTGAATTCAGATAAAAATTATGATTACCCTAAATAAATCACATCTGAAAAATTTAGAAAGTGTTATCTCCAAGGAAAATAAGGTAAAATTATTTGACAATACTTTGCTGGTTTTGTTGAGACCTCACTATGAGTAACAGATTGACATGTAAAAATTTTATGTTCCCAAGGGTTGTGCCTCCTCCCAGATTTCTACACATCTGTTTCGTTCTCTCTCCAGTTTATTTGATCCCATGCACAGGTGTCAAAGGGTGTGTGGTTACTAAATCATGTTTGATCTTAAAGCATATTTCCAAACATGGTCAAGGATTGACGGACATTTCAAAGATGAAGGGTCTAAACAAGGAGTGAGGATGACTTCAGAAGGCCTGGGAAACAATAAAGTCATGCAAAAATAATGAACTTGAAATGAAGAATAGAAAGAAAGACAAAAGCATTAGATTGAAGAAATATTGTTACCAAGAAGAGAGAATGAAAAAACTAAGGGAATTGAGATGCAAGTGTATTATTATACATGTATGGATATAGGTGAAAGATGAGAGAAAAAGTGGTTTTTCTTACCTGAGCTGCCTGTCCTTGGCCTAAACTGGTCCTTGGTCTTATTTAATAGTGAAGGTTTACTTCCTAAGGGATTTTTTTTTTTTTTTTGGTGTGAGTGATGTTTAGACTCTACAATCTATTTTTTTCTGGTCTTTTTATTTATCTTCTATGTTCATGTAAAATTCATGACTAGGATGTGTTTTCTTCATAAAGGCTCTAAATCATTGGAAATAACATTTCCTTTCATAAGTTAGACATTAATACAAAAATAAGTAATGAGACAAACTGTTTTAAGTCTTAGGAGGATAGTTTTTATAAAATATGAAAGTGTAATATTATAGAGGTAATATAAATAGATGTTTAATATAACCCAGATATCATTTGTGATCTTTGATTTTACTGAAATGGTATCATTTGTAATATTGCCTTCTAAATTTACATCACAGATTATAAGTGCTAGAACTAAGAATATCTATAAGGGTTTATTAATATTTTGGTAATGAAATACAATATAGTGGTAAAAGCACATACTTTGGTATCAGACATGTTCAGTTCAAAATCTGACTCAGTGCAGTGGCATAACATCTACCAGGAATCAGAGACCTAGATTCAAGCCTTGATACTGCCAGTAACATCGGTCAAATCGTTTGAATCTTTCTGAGCCTCAGTTTTCTAACAGGGAAATGGGGATAAAAATACTTGCTCTACTTAATGTTTAGGCTGCTTAGGGAGCTTAACTGGGGTAACCTGTGCAGTGTGGATAGATGTGAGACATTGTTGTGAGCACAATTGTGAACTTGCTTTTTAACACCTGTGTAATCCTGGCTCATGTACACTTAGTGGCCCTCAGATACTTTTTACTTATTCATCAATCTGGTATTTTTTTATCCTGAATCTTTTACAGACAGGGCTCAAGGAGAAACTCCTATGAGGAAACTCAAAGAGCCATACCCTTAATTTTGGGCCTCTTATATCCTCCGTAGGATAATTTGAGGATTTCAAACATGATAATTGTATCAGGATGCAATTTCTACTCTGAGATATGCTTTAACATTTAATAAAGAAGAAATGGAAAATATTTAGTTTAAAAATTAAAATTCTTGACCAAATTGAATTTTTCAAAATGTAATATCTTTCACCTAAAAAGGGGTTTTCCATTTGATTTTGTTTTTGGAGAGAAACTGGTTTTCTTATACAAAGCTGATAGAACTCTCTTTGTGTGGTTTGTCTTTTTAAAAAGTTTATTGTTTAGTGAGGAAATTTCTCTGGAATGAGGCGATGTTACTAGAACAGGCATTTTTAACACGTGAGAAAATTATAGAACTATGTGAAATTACAGTTTTGAGATTTAGAGATGTCTGAAATTACATAATGTATTGGTATTATATGTTAAGGACTTGCTAATTAAGGTGGGCCTTTTAAAAATAATTAAGCACCATGAGTGTTATTTAGCAGTGATTTAGTCATCTAAAAACAACATAAGCAATATATCTAAGTTGTGTGTAAGTTTTATTAGGGAACTTCATAATTACAGTATTGGAGACCAAGGAATTGATATTCTTTTCAGGAATAGCACTAATTGCAATATAATTAATGATATGGTGGCATATAAGCACAAGAAAATTATATAGAATTTCTTATTTGTTGTGGCCAAGACATTAATATTTTGTTTATGAGACTTTGTATCTGAACATATATAGAGAAAAATTTTATTCAGTATTTGAAGCAAAATACTTCTTCCCATATTTCTCTATGAATCAGTGTATATTTCGTGTTCTATTAAAACCAAACACCACTGTGAAAAATGTTTCACTCTTTAAAAAAGTGTGGCTATTTTATTTGTTTGTTAACTTCCTTAATATACTATAGGCAAATTTGGTGCTTGAAACATGACAGATAAGTAAGTTTTCTGTTATGGATGTGATTTCCTAATCAATAGTAAACTGAAAAAAAATGTAGTAAATGTAGGCAGGTCATAAAGAAAGAAGGTATTACAATGGATTGTCCTAGTGCCAGGCTGGCAGAGAACCACGGGGCAGTGTAGAGTGTGGTAAAGTGGGATCAAAGGGTTTGAATTCTAGCTCTAGTTCTGCCACTTAATCACTTGTATATATGATCTCAGGGCGGTCCATCTACCTGGGAGCCGTAGTTTCCCCATCTTTAAAAGGGGTGTAATTATACCTGCTCAATAGGAATTCTGTGATGATGACATCAGATTATGTTTTAAAATAACACAATGTAAGGGACAGTTAGGTAGCAAACAAACACTAGTTTCAACCAATACATTGAAAATAAATTTTTCCACTGAAGTGGGCCATAAGAAGTTATATCATCTCCATCTTGATTTACTTAATCTTTATAGGTAAATAATTAGTCCTAGAAAAAGTCAATTGCCTTAGGAATAACTTTATTGAAACAATCATTTCTCTGTCATATCATTCATTAACATGAGGTTGTGGCTCTGGCAGTTGCAATAAGGATTTGCTATGTAAAAAGGGTTCATTGGAGTTGCTTATTATTAGTGTGCTTATTCTACATTACAACCTATTTATAGTTTCCATAAAATTACCTGTTTTGGTATTTGAGGTGATCCACAAAAATTTTAAACAAAAAAATGAGTTTCTATATTAAATTTCTTAAACTAACCATTCTCTAAGAATATAGCTTTAATTGAATTATTTGCTCAGAGGCAAATCAATAATTAATTCCCCCATTCAAAAGCTATGACTTGGATGTTTCCTTTAAAGTATGCCAGTTAAAATAGAAAAGCCAATACATTTATATTTTCTGACAAGTTGGAAGGTGTTGCTAGGCTGTTTCATGTGTTCTCTGAAGATTAATGCTTTATTTGAAAAGAAATCTCAACTATCCTTCATCAGGGTGCTAAAGTCTTAACATTATATTTCTATTTCATAATACACATCTAGCTCCCAGTGATAATTCTACCATAGTTTGTGGTGATTAGGAAGAATTTTGTCAGACAATGAATAAGCTTGTTATGAGTTGACTAAGATGGAAAGAACATGTTTGAATTTTTGTATTCCATGAACTTTAGAGGGCCAGTGAAAAACTGGTTGCTATGTAGTATTTGTTAATGTAAAATGTTGGTAAGTTTTAGCAAATTTTATTAACAAAGGATGTAAATGAGGAAAATGAGATATTTCTAAAGCTATGAGTTTTCTAAAGCACAGCACTAACAATTATTCTTTTATCTGCTTACTTAATGTCATTTTATTCAAAGTGCCTAATCTGATCTCCCCCCATGTAAAATTACACACCCCAATGCTTCTAACTTTCCTTGTCATGCTGTTTCCTTTTGGAGTGCTAATTACCTTCAAATGCACTACATATTTTAAAATTTATTTGTTTTATTTTCTTCACTCTTCTCCCATCAACTGTAAACTTCATAAAGTCAGAAGTTTTGTTTGCATTATTAATGCTTGCAATATTGTCTGATAGCCTGCAAATGCTGAATAAATCCTCATTGAATGAATGCATAAAAGCATCAATATCTGCAGAAATAGATAAATAGATTCAATGCACTGCATCAGCTTGTGCACCTGAAAGTGGTTCTAATTGATCATTTGGTTGTTTGTCTGAAGCCTGCACTCATCAGTGGAATGTATCAAATGAAGTTGAAATAACAGAAATAAATTTGTATCTTGTAGAAAGATAAATCTAAAGAATTTAGGGAGACTGGGTATCCTCTAAGTTTATTCCTCAAGAGGATACTGAAAACACTTCCTTCAGGTAGCGTGATGCCTCCAGTTTTGTTCTTTTTGCTTAGGATTGACTCGGCTATTTATTATTTTATTATTTTGCTTAGGATTGACGTGGCTATTGATTGGCTCTTTATGGTTCCATATGAATTTTAAAGTAGTTTTTTCTAATTCTGTGAATAATGTCAATGGTAGTTTGAATGGGAATAGCATTGAATCTATAAATTACTTTGGTTAGTATGGCCATTTTCACAATATTGATTCTTTCTATCCATGAGGATAGGATGTTTTTCCATTTGTTAGTGTCCTCTCTTATTTCCTTGAGCAGTGGTTTGCAGTTCTCCTTGAAGAGATCCTTCATGTACCTTTTTAGCTGTATTTCTAGTTATTTTACTGTAGGTATTTTATTCTGTTTGTAGCAATTGTGAATGAGAGTTCATTCATGGATTGGCTCTCTGCTTGTCTATTTCTGGTGTACAGGAATGCTTGTGATTTTTGCACATCGATTTTGTATCCTGAGACTTTGCCTAAGTTACTTATCAGCTTAAGGAACTTTTGGACTGAGATGTTGGGGTTTTCTAAATATAGGATCATGTCATCTGCAAACAGAGACAATTTGACTTCCTCTCTTCCTATTGGAATACCCTTGCTGTCTTTCTCTTGCCTGATTGCCCTGGGCAGAACTTCCAATACTATGTTGAATAGGAGTGGTGAGAGAGGGCATCCTTGTCTTTTGCTGGTTTTAAAAGGGAATGCTTCCAGCTTTTGCCCATTCAGTATGATATTGGCTGTGGGTTTGTCATAAATAGCTATTATTTTTGAGATATGTTCCATCAATACGTGGTTTATTGAGAGTTTTTAACATGAAGAGATGTTGAATTTTATTGAAGACTTTTTCTGCATCTACTGAGATAATCATGTGGTTTTTGTCATTGGCTCTGTTTATGTGACGGATTACATTTATAGATTTGTGTATGTTGAACCAGCCCTGCATCCCAGGGATGAAACAGATTTGATTGTGGTGGATAAGCTTTTTGATATGCTGCTGGATTCAGTTTGCCAGTATTTTAGTGAGGATTTTTGCATGGATGTTCATCAGGGTTATTGGCCTGAAGTTTTCTTCTTTTTTTTGTTTTGTCTGTGCCAGGTTTTGGTGTCAGGACGATGCTCACTTCATAAAGTGAGTTAGGGAGGAGTTCCTCCTTTTTAATTATTTGGAATAGTTTGAGAAGGAATGGTACCAGTTCCTCTTTGTACCTCTGGTAGAATTTGGCTGTGAATCTGTCTGGTCTTGGGCTTTTTTTTTTTTTTTTTTGGTTGGTAGGCTATTTATTCTGCCTCAGTTTCAGAACTTGTTATTGGTCTATTCAAGGATTTGACTTCTTCCTGGTTTAGTCTTGGGAGGGTGTATGTGTTCAGGAATTTATCAATTTCTTCTAGATTTTCTAGTTTATTTGTGTAGAGATGTTTATAGTATTGTCTAATGGTAGTTTCTATTCCTGTGGGGTCAGTGGTTATATTATACAAGGCTTACCATAAAACCTAAAGTATAATAATAATAATAATAAAAAAATAAATAAATAAATAAAAAATATTCTACAAGTCTACAGTAACCAAAACAGCATGGTACTGGTACCAAAATGGACATATAGAACAATGGAACAGAATAGAGACCTCAGAAATAAGACCACATATCTACAACCATGTGATCTTTGACAAACCTGACCAAAACAAGCAAGGGGGAAAGGATTCACTATTTAATAAATGGTGCTGAGAAAACTGGCTAACCATATGAAGAAAACTGAAACTGGACCCCTTCCTTACACTTTATACAAAAATTAACTCAAGATGGATTAAAGACTTAAACATAAAACCCAAAACCATAAAAACCTTGGAAGAAAATATAAGCAATATCATTCAGGACGTAGGCATGGACAAAGATTTTAGGTTGAAATTGCCAAAAGCAATTACAACAAAAGCTAAAATTGACAAATGAGATCTAATTAAACTAAAGAGCTTCTGCACAGCAAAAGAAACTGTCATCAGAGCAAACAGGCAACTTAAAGAATGAGAGAAAATTTTTGCAATCTACCCATCTGACAAAGGTCTAGTATCCAGAATTTACAGGGAACCTAAAAAAATTTAAGTTCTGTTTAAGAAAAAAGCAATCCCATCAAAAACTGTGCAAAGGATATGAACAGACTCTTCTCAAAAGAAGACATTTATGTG
The DNA here is from genome assembly GCF_028885625.2 of Pongo pygmaeus. NCBI lineage: Eukaryota > Metazoa > Chordata > Mammalia > Primates > Hominidae > Pongo > Pongo pygmaeus. The sequence continues at coordinate 80,121,831 of NC_072378.2, forward strand.
GCCAAAAAACATGAAGAAAAGCTCAATATCACTCATCATTAGAGAAATGCAAATGAAAACCACAACAAGATGCTATCTCGTGACAGTCAGAATAGATTATTAAAAAGTCAAGAACAACAAATTCTGGTGAGGCTGTGGAGAAATAGGAACACTTTTACACTGTTGGTGGGAATGTAAATTAGTTCAACTATTGTGGAAGACAGTGTGGCAATTACTCAAGGATCTAGAACTAGAAATACCTTTTACCCAGCAATCCCATTATTGGGTATTATAAGGAATATAAATCATTCTATTATAAAGATACATGTACACGTATGTTTATTGAAGTACTATTCACAATAGCAAAAACATGGAACCAACCCAAATGCCCATCAGTGATAGACTGAAGAAGGAAAATGTGGTGCATATACACCACGGAATACTATGCAGCCATAAAAAGGAATGAGATAATGTCCTTTGCAGGGACATGGTGAAGCTGGAAGCCATCATCCTCAGCAAACTAACACAGGAACAGAAAACCAAACACCACATGTTCTCACTCATGAGTGGGAGCTGAACAATGAGAATACATGGACACAGGGAGGGGAACAACACACACTGGGGCCTGTCGGTGGGTGGGGAGGGAGAGCATCAGGACAAATAGCTAATGCATGCAGGGCTTAATACTTAGGTGATGGGTTGATAGGAGCAGCAAACCACCATTGCACATATTTACCTATGTAACAAACTTGCATGTTGTGCATATATATCCTGGAACTTAGAGTAAAATTTAAAAAATAAAAATAAAAAGGAAACACTTTCTTCATTAGATATTAAGAAATTCATTGAGAAGGGGAGTGCAACATTCTTGAAAAAGACTGCAGTGTTTGTTATATCTTTGCTGGGATGATACCACCATATACAGTGGCATCCCATATTGACTGACGCCACACAGCAACACTTAATTTGTCAAGCTAGGTGATGTGGTTTTCATTATAATCAACTGGGTGAGAGTGATGATAATAAAATTTGACATTGAGAAAACTTTTGGAAATGACTAACTGATCATGAGGATCCTAGAACTGAAACTGATAATAGCCCATTAAGGTCCCACTTAAAAACTTTCTAGGTTTGGCAGTGACTTGGGTGATGCACCACATTGGAAATTCATGGTCCCTCCCAACTTGCCTGCCTGACCTAATCAAATAATAGACTCAGAGCTCCTTAAATAAAGGGAAAGATTTACATCACTGAGACGGGCCCCATAGTAATCTCTAGTATGTCTGTCTTCTAGTCTTCCTCTAGTGTTTTAGAGAGTGTGTATTACTGGTTATTAACTTTATGAAATCCATAAATAGCAGGATATCAAAACTAGCTTGTGATGGCACTAAATATAAAAGGACTGAATATCTCTCAGAGATAATTATGGTGACCGAATGTGGATATTCACTTTGAGGAAGAGGATGCATACATTTTCATTTGGAATATAGATAATTTCATTATGTCAAGTTTGAGTATGCTGTCATTGCTATTGCTTTGTTTTGAAGTTATATGTATGAGAAGAAGGTGGTGTTGTGGGGAGAAGTCAAAAGGCAGATTCTTTATTTTATTTTAAAATAGTTGGCTGACTTCTCTTTTATTTTTATTTATTTTTAATTTTTGTGAGTACATAGTAGGAGTATATATTAGGTACATGAGATATTTTGATACAGGCATACAGTGTGTAATAATCACATAAAAGTAAATGGGTATTAATCATCTCAAGCATTTATCCCTTATTTGTGTTAAGAACAATACAATTATACTCTTTTAGTATTTTACAATGTACAATAAATTATTGTTGACTGTAGTCACCCTGTTGTGCTATCAAATACCAGATTTTATTCATTCTAGCTAAATATATTCCGGTACCCATTAACCATCCTACCTTCCCCACTACCCTAGGACTCTTCCCAGCCTCTGGCAACAATCCTTCTACTCTCTGTCTCCATAAGTTCACTTGTTTTAATTTTCAGTTCCCACACATGAGTGAGAACATGCAAAGTTTGCCTTTCTGTGCCTTGCTTATTTTACTTAATTTAAAGACCTCCAGTTCCACCCGTGTTGTTGCAAATGACAGGATCTCATTCTTTTTATGTTTGAATAGTACTCCATTGTGTAAATGTGCCACATTTTATTTATCCATTCGCCTGTTCATGGACACTTAAGTTGCTTTTAAATCTTGGGAATTGTGAATAGTGCTGCAATTAACACAAGAGTGCAGGTATCATTTTGATATACTGTTTTCTCTTCTTTGGGTATATACCTAGCAGTGAGATTGCTGAATTATATAGTAGCTCTATTTTTAGTTTTTTGAAGAACCTTCAAACTGTTCTTCATGTGGTTGTACCAATTTATAGTCCCACAAACAGTGTAAGAGGGTTCTCTTTTCTCCACATCCTTGCCAGGATTTGTTGTTACCTGTGTTTTGGATAAAAGTCATTTTAACTGGGGTGAGATGTCACATTGTAGTTTTGATGTGCATTTCTCTGATGACCAAAGATGCTGAGCACATTTTCATACAACTTCTTACTATTTGCCTGCCTTCTTTGAGAGATGTCTGTTCAAATCTTTTGCCCATTTTAATCAGATTATTAGATTATTTTCCTAAACAGTTATTTGAGCTCTTTATATATTCTGGTTATTAAGCCCTGTCAGATGGGTAGTTTGCAAATATTTTCTCCCATTCTGTGGGTTGTCTCTTCACTTAGTTGATTGTATCCTTTGCTGTGAAGAAGGTTTTTAACTTGATGTGATCCCATTTGTCTATTTTTGCTTTGATTGCTTGTCCTTGTGGGGTCTGAAGAAATCTTTGCCAAGTCCAATGCCCTGTAGAATTTCCCCAATTTTTTTTTTTTGGAGAGTTTCATAGGCTAAGGTGTTAGACATGTCTTTAATCCATTTGGATTTGATCTTTGTATATGACAAGAGATAGGAGTCCAGTTTCATTATTCTGCATATGGATATCCAGTTTTCCCAGCACCATCGGCACCATTTATTGAAGACACTGACCTTTCCCCAATGTTCTTGGCATCTTTGTTGGAAATGAGTTCACTGTAGATGTATGGATTTGCTTCTGGGTTCTCTATTTTGTTCCATTGGTTTATGTGTCTGTTTTCATGTGAGTATCATGCTGTTTTGGTTACTATACCTCTGTGGTATAATTTGAAGTCAGGTAATATACCCCCAGTGTTGTTTTTTTCTGCTCAGGAGAGCTTTGGTTATTGTGGGTCTTTTGTGGCTCCATATAAATTTAAGATTTGTTTTTCTATTTCTGTGAAGAATGTCATTGATATTTTGGTAGAGATTGTATATAATCTGTGGATTGTTTTAGGTAGTGTGGACATTTTAACAATATTGATCCTTCCAATTCATGAACATGGAATGAATATCTTTCCATTTTTTGGTGTGTCTTCAATTTATTTCATCAGTGTTTTATAGTTTTCATTATAGAAATCTTTTATTTCTTTAATTAAATTAATTCGTTAATATTTTATTTTATTTGTAGCTATTGTAATTGGGATTACTTTTTTATTTCTTTTTTAGATTGTTTGCTGTTATCACATAGAAATGCTACTGATTTTTAGATATTGATTTTGTATCCTTCAACTTACTGAGTTTGTTTATTAGTTCTAATAGTTTTTTTGGTGGAGTCTTTAGGTTTTTCCAAATATAAGATCATATCATCTGCAAATAAGGATAATTTGATTTCTTCCTTTTCAACTTGATTGTCTTTTGTTTCTTTCTCTTGTCTAATTGCTCAAGCTAGGGCTTCCAGTACTATGTCGAATAACAGTGGTGAAAATGGGCATTCTTTTCATGTTCCAGATATTAGAGGAAAGGCTTTCAGTTTTTTTTTTTCCATTCAGTATGATACTGGGCCTGTTAAATATGGCTTCTATTGTGTTGAGGCATATTTTTTTATACCCACTTGTTTGATGGTTTTGATCATGAATCCATGTTGAACTTTATCAAATTCTTTTTCAGCATTAATTGAAATGATCATATGGGTTTTGTCCTTCATTCTGTTGATACAATGTATCACATTGATTGACTTGCATATGGTGTACCATCCTTGCATCCCTGAGATAAATCCTACTTGATCACAATGAACCATCTTATAAATGTGTTGTTAAATTAGGTTTGCTAGTATTTTGTCGAGGATTTTTGCTTCAATATTTATCAAGAATACTTGCCTGTAGTTGTCTTTTTAAAATTTGTCTTTGTCGGTTTTGCTATCAGGGTAATACTGGCCTCATAGAATGAGTTTGAAAATATTCCCTCCTCTTCTATTTTTTGAAATAATTTCAGTAGTACTGGTATTAATTCTTTTTTAAATGTTTGGTAAAATTCAGCAGTGAAACCCTTGAGTCCCGGGCTTTTCTCTGCTGGGATACTTCTTACTATGACTTCAATCTCATTACTTGTTATTGATCTCTTCAGGTTTGGGATTTCTTCATGGTTCAGTCTTGGCAGGTTGTATGTGTCTAGGAATTTGTCTATTTCTGCTAAGCTTTCAAGTTCATTGGGATATAGTTGCTCATAGTTGCCACTAATGATCCTTTGAATTTCTGTGGTGTCATTTGTAATGTTTCCTTATTCATCTCTGATTTCATCAGATATTCTCCCTTTTTTCTTCATTGGTCTAACGAAAGTTTTGTTGACTTTAATTTTGCAAAAAACATTTTTTTGTTTCTTTTATGTTTGTATTGTTTTCTTCATTTCAATATCATTTATTTATTCTGTGATCTTTATTATTTCTTTTCTTTTACTAATTTTGGCTTCAGTTTGTTCTTGCTTTTCTGGTTAACATGAATCATTAGGTTATTTGCTATTTTTCTACTTTTTTGATGAAGGTGCTTACAGCTATAAACTCCCCCTTAGTACTCCTTCTGCTGTATCTCACAGGTTTCAATATGTCGTGTTCCTATTTTCATTTGTTCCAAGACATTTTTCAACTTCCTTCTGAATTTCTTCATTGACCCACTGGTCATTCAGGAGCATGTTGTTTAATTTCCATGTGTTTGTGTAGCTTCCAAAATTCCTCTTGTTACTCATTTCTAGTTTTATTCCGTTGTGGAAAGAAGATACTTGATGTAATTTCAATTTTTTGGAATGATTTAAGACTTATTTTGTGACCTAACTTATGGTCTATCCTTGAGAATGACCCATGTGCTGAGGAGATGAATATGTATTCTGCAGCTGTTGGATGAAATGTTCTGTAAATATCTATTAGGTTCATTTGGTCTAGGTGCAGATTAAGTCCCACGTTTCTTTGTGATTTTCTGTCTGGGAGGTCTGTCCAATGCTGAAAGAGGACTGTTGAAGTCTCTAGCTATTACTGTATTTAGGTCTATCTCTCACTCTATCTTTTATAACATTTGCCTTATATATCTGGGTGCTCCAGTGTTGGGTGAATAAATGTTTAAAATTGTTATATCCTCTTGCTGAATTGATCACTTTATCATTACATAATGACCTTTGTTTTCTTTTTTTGGAGTTTTGGCCTTAAAATCAATTTTGTCTGATATAAGCATAGCTACTCCTATGCTTTTTTGCTTTTCATTGGAGTGGAATCTCTTTTTCTATCCATTTATTTTCAGTCTGTATTTGTAGGTGAAGTGTGTTTCTTGCAATCAACAGATCACTAGGTCTTTGTTAAAAAATCAATTTAGCCACTTGATCTCTTTATTGGATAGTTTAGTTGATTTACTTTCAATGTTATTATTGGTAAGTCAGGACTTTTGTTATTTGTTGTTTCCTGGTTGTTTTGTGGACTTTCTCTTTCTTCTTTCTTTCCTTCCTGTCTTCCTTTTAGTGAAGGTGGTTTTCTCTGGTGTTATGTTTTAATTTCTTGCTTTTTTTGTGTGTGTATCTGTTGTATGTTTTTTATTTGAGATTATCCTGAGGCTTGAAAATAATATCTTATAACCCATTATTTGAAACTGATGACAACTTAACACTGATTGCATAAAGAAACAAGCATACTAACAAAAAGCAAAGACAAAACTAATAACAATGCCACACTTTAATTTTGTCCATCTGCCTTTTAACTTTTTGATCTTTCTATTTACATCTGATTGTGCTGTCCCTGGTCTTGAAAAGCTGTTGTAGTTATTATTTTTGATTGGCTCATCTTTTAGTCTTTCTGCTCAAGATACAAGTCATTTACACTCCGCAGTTACAGTGTTTTTTATTTTTTATTTGTTTAATTACAGGGTTTTTTAAAACACAATATTCTGTATTTTAAATCAGCATATTATTGATGACACTGTATGTTGCTCCTTCAGCAACTACTCCTATTGCTTTTGAGTTTGTGTTCTATAACAGTCATTTTTGAGTTTCAGCCCAACTCCTGCCTCTTGTTTATGAACTTTTTCAAATCTTTGAACATGTAGTTGATACCATACAATTTAGTCCTCAATTATATACTGCCTCATTGTTGGGTAACATTATATACATGTGTCTTTTTCTTCCTTGAGATCATATTACTTTAAGACTAGGATGTCATATGATCCCTTTTGAGTCATGCTCAATAACTGCTGTACTGTTAATCTAATGGAACTTCCATATGCATGGTCTCCTATCTAGTCATTTATACTTCAAACAAGTAGAGATCCAACAACTCAATTACAGCATTAATCAACTAGACAAGTCCTGATACCCAAATCCTTAAAGTCTGGGAAAAATTAAAATATATTGGCATTTTTGAGGCTGATAATGAGGCTGGCAAAAAGGAGAGTTCAAAGCACCCACTCTTCATTCTATGAAACCAACCAGCAGAGGGAGCAAAAGAGATATTAAAGTTTTTCTGTTTCTGCTTGCGGACCTTCCTTGATGGTTGCTGTCTAAAGCTAGGCTATATTTTAAAAATATATTCCTTTAATCTCAAGGTAGAAATTCTGCCATATAATTACCATGTGTCTGTAAAACCAGTTCTAAAAGATTCTACCTGCAGGACTTCTTTCCCCAATTTTGAGTGGAAACCTTAAAATCTGCTGTTTAAAATCTAGGACTAAAATTCTAGGCTTCTACGTGGCTTAGGAAGTAAGGCAAAGGGATTTTGAATGAATAAAAAATTTAGCTTTCTAACTGTTGCTTAGGTAAATGATATTAATAAATTTCTGCTATGTTTGGTGTTATCTGAAATCTTTCAAGAGATTTTTCACGCTATAATGGAGTTTTTACTACATTCAGAATCAATGTATATTTTCTGTACGATAAGGAATATCACAGAGATGGTCACTCTGAAAATAATGTTTTAAAAATATATATACATGCAAGTATCTATGTATACACATTTAACACATATACTATACATAATATGTGTTCATATTTTCATATGAAATGTCTTTTAAAGATTACAGGTCAAAGGAGCTTCTCGTTATCCTGGGTATTTGGGCTTAGACAATTTTGTCAAATATAATCATGATGATTGCCAAAGACTCATGTATGATTTACAGCACCCTTTGCAAAGCTTTAAGAATGTCATTTCTTGCATTCTTCAGATGAATTCAGTATAAAATTTTCTTGGATGTATCATATCTTGTTTCCAAAAGTGTCCCCTAAATTCAATAAAGTTATATTAAAGTATTGCCACAAGGGAAGTAAAGAAGCAAAAAATAACAAAAATATGTGATGATGCAAAGCTACTATGAGTTTAATATGAATCATTTTATTCCTCTGCTAAAGGATATCAAGAAAAAGAAGCATTTATAGCATATTTCATTTTTAAAGAGAAGACAATTTTGTTTCTTTTGTGTTGGGGTTGTATGAATTGTTACACTAATGAAATATAACACAAACTCTGGGAATTTCCAGATATCATAGCATGGCGGGCATTCTCATCACTTGTAATTTCTAATATTAGGTAGAATTATATTAGATTTAGTTGTTTCAATTGATCATTAAAAACATATGAAGAGTCCTTTGATTGAGACTATTAAAATTATTTTATGAGGAAGTAGATTGGAAACATTGTGTGTGTCTGTATGACTGATCAACAATATAATATTTGCCTTCCCTAGGAAGAAACAATCTTTCTATCTGTCATAAAAGTCGTTTCTTCTATTATCTATTTCTACTCTGTAGAAAATTTTTAGCATAATGTGGTTATTCCTTGTGCCAGAGGCATAAATTCACAGAGTAACTGGAACTCTGTGTGGGACACCTTTTCTGTCCTCTGGCTGGGTGGTTGGATTATGCTGTGGAAAGAACAGCATTACAGCTTGGAGAAGAAAACGCTCCACCAAGTGTTTTGTAAGAACATCCAGAAGAGAAACAAATAAACCAATGTTGGCATTCATTTCATGAAAGACACTAAAAAAGTAAAGTTTGAAAACTCAAAGTCTAAAAGCACCTTTTATTTTAAAAGAATTAAACCTTTAGGAAGATTTAACTGTCTGGTGCTTCTTGGTAATACAGTTTAAAGAAGTCCATTGTTTTAGATTTTTTGGTTGTGTGAATATGGATAATGTTTGAGTTTGTTGAAGTGATTCATGGATTGGGAGAAAGTGCTGAAGAGAAGGTGGAGTGGTGTGGTTCAGTGAGCTGGCTTGAATTAGCAGCCCAGACATGTCAGTTGTGTAGACCCAACTTTATCATTCAGTGATTGCTTATCCTTGGCCAGTTCAGCAAATTTTTTCTCATCTGCTCTTCTTATAGGGTCCCATAATCAAATGGAGAAACTGAAAAAGCCTGGCATGTTATAAAAATATGGACTATCTTTATGAAAATTATTTGTTGGTATTAAAAATACTCAAGTAGATGATCATTATGGTAGTTTCGAATGATTTTTAAAATTATACTCTAGAATACACAGCTTGGAAATAATAAATCTTAACTACGAATAAGCCAAAGTGCCCTGATCTTTGGAAATCAGATGAAAATAATGCAGTATTCTTGAGGCCATTCATGGTGATTAGGGAGATGACCTTGACCGGTTATCAAATTCACAACCTCTTACAGTGGACCAAACCTAAGCCAGTTTGATTAAAAGAGATTTTCCATTGTTTATAAAGACTACCATGCCAGCCAGCACTTCATTCCAATACAAGCAGTTTCAATATTATGCAATCCTTTCTTATGTAATTCTTGATTCTCAGGCCATACCAGCACGGGGATAAAAATAGAACATTATGATTGCTGCAAACTGGTATTTCTCTGGCCATGCTCCTATTCACCATGTGAGAACTCTGGATTACCCTTACATTTTTATTAAATAATTATAGCATTCTTAAGATGTATGTCATCTACAATCAGAAAATTTAGTCTTTTAACTACCCAGCAGCATCCTATGCTTGATTTTCTCTCTCTTTTATCATATGCCAGTGTAATATGTCTCCTGCCTTCTGGTATAAAAAACAGCAGCTTTGCTGCTAATGCCACCCTATGGAGATGATTCTAGAAGGAACAGTGTCTGTTCCCAGGCTGCTAGTGCTGACTGCCAAATGTGTCAACGAAGTCTTAGCATTAGTCACCAGTATCTCCTGCTGTGGGGGCTGAGATTAACCCCAGCGCTGTAGTTGTCTTGTGTTCTGTATATCTGTCCTGGTCACTCTTGGTTTTACTTGTTCTTCAGTCAATGCCATTCTGGTATTTAGTCAATACCATTCTGGTATTTGGCCATGAATCTGCAAGCTCTGAAGTAAGGGGAATATGAGTGACTGACATTGTACTGCCCAATAATTTTGTCTTGCCTTTGATTTTGTAGTCCTTGAACCAAACCTGTGTGTCTCAATTCAATTTTGCTGTAGTTTTACCCAGGAGGAGTTTCAGTCTCTACTCTAATACTCCCAGGCAGGCAAACCTTATAGCCCTACCAATCACAGGTAGTTCTTTAGGCTTAAACTGAGATACTATACCCCAAAATACCCCCTAATAAAATCTATATTATGATAACTTCGAGGCTTTTCCTCTAGTTGGGGTCTTAGAGGGCTCTCTTATTTTTATAGAAGTACTTCATATACTAACAGATCATAGACAGCCTTCCCAAATATCACTTCTGCAAAAAGAACCTCAATTTTTTTAAAGTAAGGGTGTTATTTTACAGACTTTTTCTTGTCTTTTTGATTGTAGGCTTGAAGTTTTCTTCAACTTATTGAAAAACTGGGATACCTCATTCTAAAATATAACTTCTCTCTTTCACAGCGTTCCTTTGTTTATCAAGCCTAAATGATGAGATGAAGCATCATTTATGGGGTCCTAACATAACCCCCATTCTCAGTATGTCCAGTGTTATTGGAATCACACAAAGAGTGCATGCCTTTTAAATGATGCATAAGAATGAAGTGTTACAGCAGGCTCCTGCTTTACCCTGGCTTGTAGTTTCCTGAGAGATGCCAGAATTGGCCAAGGGAATTCTTTTTGAAAAGATGGAAAAAGGTTCCATGGAAGACAAACATAGATCACTTTAAAAAAATCATTTTCTTCCATTTCTATTCCCCTCATCAGTTCATAAATATTAAAGCCCACTTTCAAAAGGTACACATAACATATTTGTGTTGGAATATAATTGGAGGGATTTTGAGAGCCATTTAGACATTTGACAAATGTCATTTTGAAAAAAATTTCATTATTGGCTGAATAAAATCTAAAGCAGATGTCACATTTGATTGTATCTATTTTTTTTTCTTTTTCCAGGATGATTTTTATTTGTATCTTAGATAAGAGAAATTCACAAGGAGAGTGCCCTGGTGTTGATTTTACCATTAAAAACAAAATTACATATTTTGGAATTATTAAAAACATTATACTTTTATTGCCATCACTATGTTTGTTAAGCTGTGATTGTAATTTTAGTGCTAATGTAAATTATGTTTCTCTTAAAAGAAAGATCCAACATGGCATTTAGTACAGCAAATTGAATATGATCTTTTCACTGAGGCTTTATTATCCTTTTGCTAATTAACATCGTCTTCCAATGCAAGTCTTTGTGGGGAAAAATGATGATGCCAACAGTAGCTGAGGGATGAAATCCAGAGGGAATGTTATTGAATTAGTTTGAGCACTGTGGAGTGCAACCAAAACTAATTGTTTAGGAAAGATTTGAGGTTTGTATGCAAAAGGAAACAGCTCAAATCCCCCTCTAAAGGATAATATGACTTTGTCTCATCTTTGAAAAAGAGACTAGTTATAGTTATTGTACATTTGTTACTTTTTTTTCCTCCCCAACAGTGGTTGAAAAAACAATTATTTATTTCTCTCTCTCTCTCTCTCTCTGTGTATGTGTGTGTACACACAACTACAACCATTGTAAAAAATGCAGTTTTTACAAAAGCCTCAACTATTCCTCCTCATAGTTTATTCATCTGCCACAAATAGTGATACACTGAAATGGATGAAGAGAGGACAGTTGAATGATATAATACAGTTTATTCTTTTAAACAAATGGCTCGAGGTTTTATCCCAACATCCCTGTTTGAGTTCTCTTTTTGTTGTTTTGGTGCCTTGATGTTAGTTTTTGTGTTTGTTTTGGGTTTTTTTGTTTGTTTGTTTTGGTTTTGGTTTGTTTTTCCTGGGTAGTTTGTGCTTTTCATTTCCATCAGCCATCTTTTCTCACCATTAAAACTATGACAACTTCCACTACCACATGCTCTGATAAGCTTTAGGCTTGGAAATCAAAAAATGAAACCCATCCTTTTAACTTACTGAAGGGATCCTTACCGTATAATTAGTTAGACAATAAGTATAATGTTGACCTAAAAGCAACTTAAATAGTCCCTACCTTATAGAAGGAGAGTCTAAGTCTAGTGGGCAATTAATAAAAGAGAGTTACATAAAGGAACAGTAGCTACAATAAGTGAAAATAACAATAATGCTATGAATATATATGCTATTAAAGATGATATGTCAATTTATTAGTGCATATCAAAGAGCAAGTTGACATGTTTTTTCAATATATTCATTTCTCTAATTTATCTCAGGCAGTAAACAGTATAGGGTTTTTTTGTTTGTTTTTTTAACAGTGATCCCCATAAAGTATTCTGGGGAAGAAAATTTCCATGGTGAGTGAGTTTGGCTTTATACCTTGTTCTCAGAGGCCCTGCAGCAAAAAATTTTTGCTTAACTTATTTAACTGATCCATTTCCAAACTAAATTGACCAAAATAACTACCCTTTCCCTTTTGTTTCAAACAGGGACACAGGAACACATTTAACTCTTGTGGAAAACACTTTGATAACTGCCCTGGTTTAAACTCTCCAGTACTTTTGACTTAATGAGTAATTTATTCCAATTTTCCCCTCAATAAATATTTCAGGTATTGCACTGGTTTTGTTGAGTCAATGAGGGTTTTTGGTATGGCATACATATATAGCTTTATTCTACTCACAATTTTATATGCATTTTTTGAGCATACTTGTTTGCCAAAATAAATGTTTGCATTAGGTTCTCATCATATGGTAAGGCAAATGCAAGAGGATCTAAACATGTATTTTTATTTTATTTTATTTTTTATTTTTAAATTTTTATCTTTTGCCTGGAGCCCACCCTAAGCATGTATTTTTAAAGTAAGGTCTAGGCAGTTTCTTAGGACCAGGATGGTTCTGAGCCTAGCTGTCTCCTGTTTGGGAAAATACCAAATGGGCAGGACGTTCAGTGAATGGGCAGGCAGCTCAGAAATGCAATCAATTCAATAGCTGCAAGAGACCATAGATATCATGTAGTGTTAGCCTTTCATTCATTTTGTGTTAGTAATCAGAGGCCCAGATTACCAATATGACTGGCCTCAGATTAGGCAGCAGTTGTGGTATAGTTGCATTTAAATCTGGCCTTATAACTCTTAGTCCTCTAAGATTTCTGCTATACTTAGGGCTTCTGCTATTTCTTATGACTCTGGTGGAATAGTCAGACCTTGCCTCAACTTCATCTCTACTATTTTCACCAAGAGCACAAAGCCACAGCATTGAAAACATTGACCTTGGTTTTGAAAAGCACAGCTATAGAGCTGACAATGTATACCATGTGGAAAAAATGCCTGAAAATATTAAACTGCATCAATATATTTGTAAGTAAAAAAGTGAGTGTGGTGCCTCTGTGTGTGTGTGTGTGTGTGTGTGTGTGTGTGTAGGGTGATGGTGGTGGTGGTGATGGTGTGGGTGGGGAAGGGAAATGCACAATCTACTTGGCTTACCTAGGCTAGAAAAAAATTATTGTCTTGGGGTTTCAGGAAAAAACAAAAGTAAAACTGTCATCCCATTAAAGTAATTGTTGAATATTTTTTCTTAATTTATTTTTTGAAGAGTTATTAAATAGGCTGTGACATGAGTTGGTGGTAAAAAATGAGCCAGTAGCAATTATTTCCCCATGTCCTTGTTGACTTGAATAATACCAACTTTGCTTTGCTATGTACAACCTAACTGAAAATGCAGACCCAATGACTAATGTCTCGGGCGTGTCAAAATGGCATGCAGGCAGTGTTTACAACTCATCTCTCTATTTAGCATTTCTCTCTGTTTCCAGATTAATGTTAGTTTCCTCTTAACTCATCAAGCTAAGTCCTTTCACAGGGGAATACAGATTCTATTGCAATTACCTGGAAGAATCTCTACTCAAGTACTTGTTGGAAGTTCTTTGGGCGGAGTAGGGGTTTTAGCAGGGAAATAAGCACTGCAAAATTATGTCCAGCTGTGTACAAATATTTATGGGAACAGCCACAGCAACTAAAATAATCGGTACAAAGAAAAACAATTACCAAACAAACATGACATTGTTTAGATGCAGCAGAATATTCCATGGCATCCCTCTCAATTCTCCATTATGGCTGTATTTATTAAATCTCAAATAATTAGAAAAATTTCTGAAATTAGAAAGTAGTTGTCAAGAACTGGGTAGGCACTAATTATCATCATTTTCTAGAATAAGGACATTAATTAAAGAAAATATAAAGAAAGGGTTGTATTCTAGCCCATGTACCAAAACATGACTTAGAATACTTGGCAATTAAAAATATAAGTAATAATAAAAGGCTACATTTCAGAAATTTCTGTGTAAGAATTTGTAATTTATTGATCAGTGCAGCATTGACACAAATTAGAAAGAAAGTAGTAAAATATACAAGGGAAATCATATTGATTTTATTTAAAAATATAGGTTGGAGTTCATATAGATTTACATATCTCTTAGGATAAATCTACTTCTGAGAGACTTGGAGCCCAATGTCTAAGAACAGTGGGTTTTAACATAAATACAATACTTCATGTAGTGCTCACTCAGGCTCAGTGCAGACCCACCTGGGTGTGCCCCTCCTGCCAGCTCCAGGCTTCCCACCACCCTGCCCTGTGACAGCCAGTAGCCTCAGCCACTCCTGAGGGCATGCTGGGCACCCAGTGCATAGGCTCGCCCGTGGAGGTCGCCACGGAAGTCTGGACCGCTGAGGCATGTGGCTTGTCTGCCGGCAGGTATTCTTTTGATCACAATGGATAGTGACTCTTCTCTTCTGCCTGAGAGTGGTTCAAAATTGAGTCTTCCAACTTCAAAATGACCAGGAAGCTTTCAGAGCCTGTTGAGGAACAGAAGAGTCCCCAGGAACAGCTCCAGTCTACAGCTGCCAGCGAGATTGACACAGAAGATGGGTGATTTCTGCATTTCCAGCTGAGGTACCTGGTTCATCTCATTGGGACTGGTTGGACAGTGGGTCCAGCCCACAGAGGGCGGGGCATTGCCTCACCTGGGAAGCGCAAGGGGTCAGGGGATTTCCCTTTCCTAGCCAAGGGAAGCTGTGAGTGACTGTACCTGGAGGAGTGGTACACTCCTGCCCAAATACTGTGCTTTTCCCACAGTCTTTGCAACTGCCAGACCAGGAGATCCCCTCCCATGCCTGGCTCGGTGGGTCATATGCCCATGGAGCCTTGCTCACTGCTAGTGCAGCAGTCTGAGATCGACCTGGGATGTGGGAGCTTAGCAGGTGAGGGGCGTCTGCCACTGCTGAGGCTTGAGCAGGTGGTTCTATGCTCACAGTGTAAACAAAGTAGCAGGGAAGCTTGAACTAGGTGGAGCCCACCACAGCTCAGCAAGATCTACTGCCTCACTAGATTCCACCTCTGGGGGCAGGGCACATATCAACAAAAGGCAGCAGACAGCATCTCCAGATTTAAACATCCCTGCCTGACAGTTCTGAAGAGAGCTGTGGTTCTCCCAGCATGGCGTTTGGACTCTGATAAAGGACAGACTGCCTCCTCAAGTGGGTTCCTGACCCCGTGTAACCCAACTGAGAGACACCTCAGTGAACTCAGTTCTGGACCAAGCAGACCTAATAGATATTTATAGAACTCTCCACCCCAAATCAATAGAATATACATTCTTCTCAGCACCACATCACACCTATTCTAAAATTGACCACATAATTGGAAGTAAAGCACTCCTCAGCAAATATAAAAGAACAGAAATCACAACAAACTGTCTCTCAGACCACAGTGTAATCAAATTAGAACTCAGGATTAAGAATCTCACTCAAAACTGCACAACTACATGGAAACTGAACAACCTGCTCCTGAATGACTACTGGGTAAATAAAGAAATGAAGGCAGAAATAAAGATGTTCTTTGAAACCAATGAAAACAAAGACACAATGTACCAGAATCTCTGGGACACATTTAAAGCAGTGCGTAGAGGGAAATTTATAGCACTAAATTCCCACAAGAGAAAATAGGAGAGATCTAAAATTGACACCCTAACATCACAATTAAAAAACTAGAGAAGCAAGAGCAAACACATTCTAGCAGAAGGCCAGAAATAACTAAAATCAGAGCAGAACTGAAGGAGATACAGCCATAAAAAACCCTTCAAAAAATGCGTGAATCCAGGAGCTGGTTTTTTGAAAAGATCAACAAAATTGATAGGCCACTAGCAAGACTAATAAAGAAGAAAAGAGAGGAGAATCAAATAGATGCAATAAAAAATGATAAAGGGGATATCACCACGAATCCCACAGAAATACGAACTACCATCAGAGAATACCATAAACACCTCTACGCAAATAAACCAGAAAATCTAGAAGAAATGGATAAATTCCTCAACACATACACCCTCCCAAGACTAAACCAGGAAGAAGTTGAATCTCCGAATAGATTAAAAACAGGTTCTGAAATTGAGACAATAATTAATAGCCTAACAACCAAAAAAAGTCCAGCACCAGACGGATACACAGCTGAATTCTACCAGAGGTACAAAGAGGAGTTGGTACTATTCCTTCTGAAACTATTCCGATCAATAGAAAAAGAGGAAATCCTCCCTAACTCATTTTATGAGGCCAGTATCATCCTGATACCAAAGCCTGGCAGAGACACAACAAAAAAAGAAAATTCTAGGCCAATATCCCTGATGAACATTGATGCAAAAATCCTCAATAAAATACTGGCAAACTGAATCCAGCAGTACATTAAAAAGCTTTTCCACCATGATCAAGTGGGCTTCATCCCTGCGATGCAAGGCTGGTTCAACATACACAAATCAATAAACGTAGTCTATCACATAAACAGAACCAATGACAAAAACCACACGATTATCTCAACAGAAGCAGAAAAGGCCTTTGACAAAATTCAACAGCCCTTCATGCTAAAAACTCTCAATAAACTAGGTAACGATGGAACGTATCTCAATATAATAAGAGCTATTTATGACAAACCCACAGCCAATATCATACGGAATGGGCAAAAACTGGAAGCATTCTCTTTGAGAACCAGCACAACACAAGTATGCCCTCTCACATCACTCCTATTCAACATAGTATTGGAAGTCCTTGCCAGAGCAATCAGGCAGGAGAAGGAAATAAAGGGTATATAATTAGGAAAAGAGGAAGTCAAATTGTCTCTGAGGATGACATGATTGTACATTTAGGAAACCCCATCATCTCAGCCAAAATCTCCTTAAGCTGACAAGCAACTTCAGCAAAGTCTCAGGATACAAAATCAACGTGCAAAAATCACAAGCATTCCTATACACCAATAAGAGACAAACAGAGAGCCAAATCATGAGTGAATTCCCATTCACAATTGCTACAAAGAGAATAAAATACCTAGGAATCCAACTTACAAGGTTTGTGAAGGATCTCTTCAAGGAGAATTACAAAGCCCTGCTCAAGGAAATAAGAGAGGACACAAACAAATGGATAAACATTCCATGCTCATGGATAGGAAGAATCAATATCGTGAAAATGGCCTTACTGCCCAAAGTAATTTATAGATTCAATGCTATCCCCATCAAGCTACCACTGACTTTCTTCACAGAATTGGAAAAACTACTTTAAACTTCATATGGAACCAAAAAATAGCCCATGTAGTTAAGACAATCCTGGGCAAGAAGAACAAAGCTGGAGGCATCACACTACCTTACTTCAGACTTTACTACAAGGCTACAGTAACCAAAACAGCATGGTACTGCTACCAAAACAGATATATAGACCAATGGAACAGAATGGAAGCCTCAGAAATAACACTACACATCTACAACCATCTGATCTTTGACAAACCTGACACACACAAGCAATGGGAAAAAGATTCCCTATTTAATAAATGCTGTTGGGAAAACTGGGTAGCAATTGCAGAAAATTGAAACTGCACTCCTTCCTTACACCTCATACAAAAATCAATTTAAGATGGATCAAAAACTTAAATGTAAGACCTAGGACCATAAAAATCCTAGAAGAAAACCTGGGCAATACCATTCAGGACACAGGCATAGGCAGACTTCATGACTAAAACACCAAAAGCAATGGCAACAAAAGCCAAAATAGAAAAATGGGATTTAATAAAACTAAAGAGCTTCTGCACAGCAAAATAAACTATCATCAGAGTGAACAGGCAACCTACAGAATGGGAGAAAATTTTTGCAAGCCACCCATCTGACAAAGGGCTAATATCCAGAATCTACAAAGAACTTAAAGAAATTTACAAGAAAAAAACAAACAACCCCATCAAAAAGTGGGTAAAGGATATGAACAGACACTTCTCTAAAGAAGACATCTGTGCAGCCAACAGACACATGAAAAAATGCTCCTCATCACTGGTCATCAGAGAAATGCAAATCAAAACCACAATGAGACACCATCTCATGCCAGTTAGAATGGCAATCATTAAAAAGTCAGGAAACAACAGATGCTGGAGAGGATGTGGAGAAATAGGAATGCTTTTACACTGTTGGTGGGAGTGTAAATTGATTCAACCATTGTGGAAGACAGTGTGACAATTCCTCAAGGATCTAGAACTAGAATTACCATTTGACCTAGCAATCCCATTACTGGGTATATACCCAAAGGATTATAAATCATGCTAATATAAAGATGAATGTACATGTATGTTTATTGTGGCACTATTCACAATAGCAAAGACTTGGAACCAATCCAAATATCCATCAATGAGAGATTGGATTAAGAAAATGTGGCACATTTACACCATGGAATACTATGCAGCCATAAAAAAGGATGAGTTCATGTCCTTTGCAGGAACATGGATGAAGCTGGAAACCCTCATTCTTAGCAAACTATCACAAGGACAGAAAACCAAACACTGCATGTTCTCACTCATAGGTGGGAATTGAACAATGAGATTACTTGGACACAGGGTGGGGAACATCACACACCAGGGCCTGTTGGGGGGTGGGTGGCTGGGGGAGGGATAGCATTAGGAGAAATACCTAATGTAAATGATGAGTTGATGGGTGCAGTAAACCAACATGGCACATATATACCTATGTATCAAACCTGCACGTTGTGCACATGTACCCTGAAACTTAAAGCATAATAATAATAAAAAAATTTAACACTTAAAAAAGAAATACAGTACTTTATGTACTCTTCACTGGCTTTGTCACCTTATCTTCCAGAAATCTGTAGAATATCCTCATCATGAAAGCCACTTTAGGTTTTTCCCTGCATTTCACTACCCCCAGCACTCCTGCCACCACCACATGCCAGTCAACTCTATCTCTTCAATGTCTCTCAAATCTGTTTTCTTTGGGGGGTGTGGGGTATGTCATCTTTTCAGACCAGGATTACTACAATGACCCACTTACTAGTTCCTCTTCCTCCATTCTTGATCTTTTTAAATCTGTATTTAAAACAGCTACCAGAGTAATATGTGTATAATAATAAAATGTATTGAGTGACTACTATATACCAGGCACTTAACATTGATAAGGCCATTTAATTCTCATGGTAAGATCATTACTTTACTTTGTTTGATAAGGAAATTATGGCTGACAGAAGCCAAGTGGCCCAGGTGTCACACGGCAGTAAGAGGCAGAGCCAGGAGTTGAACCCTCAAGGTCTGAAACCCAGTTTGCATTTCTATTACACTATGCTTCTTCTTCAAGCCAATCAGATCATGCTGCTCTTTGTGTTGATTTTGCTGTTCTGGTCATTCATGAAATTGTCAGTTTGGGAAGGCAACTGTTTTTCTTTGCGTGCTTTTGTTCTGCTGAGTAAATTGAAAAACTACATGATATTATTTTTATGTCTATTTTATGGTATTGTCTCTTAATTAAACCTATCCATAATCAAAAACGTTTCAATGATGCAGACAGACAATGAATGGATTGATTTGTAAGTTAGAGGTGCCTGAGTGTTAGAGAGAGGTAGATCTTTAATTAACTGTGGTTGTTTAATTTGGGTGATTCACACACCATATGAATGAAATCACGTTCATGAATTCAGTTCCTGTGTGGGCCACATTATTTAGTCATGCTTGCACTCTTAACCTCAGCCAACCTCCTTACTAATGCATATTATTAGCTGAAAGCACAGTGCAATGTGAGTGGAAAAGTGCAAATCCCTTCCCACACTTGGAAAAAATTACACAATATGTATGTCCTAATACCACTGGCAGAGAAACAGGGCACATTATTAAATCTTTGATTGTTTTTAGTTCTCCTGAAAAATTCATTATGTGACAAAGTGTCATGAATCATAAATAAATTTGAATCTGCTTAGAAGATTACTTTGACTGCATTTTAAACAAGTTAAACATGGAGATACAACAGATTTAGGTACAAATAGAAAAGAAAGTATAATGATACCCTCAGTTTTAAGAAAAACATTCACTTATCTAGATAGGAATAGTTACTAGTCACCTGAGCACTTTTACCTGGGGTATTCACTTTTTTCTGTTTCATAATAAATTCTTTTCATCTGAGTGAATGACGGTGATCCATGATACCACCTTCATTTTCATAGGCTTGAAATAGGCCTTCCAAAATTGTAGAAAAATATAGAAAATCCAACTTAATATTTCTCAGATTCTTTCTCTTCCTTTCTAATCAAAGCAATGAACAGCTGACATAAATGAACCACCATCACCTTTTAGGTGCTAGAGCCTCTTTAATTCCCATTTATAATACTATTGCTCTTATAGTGCAATCTTTTCAACTATCATAAAATACTGATTCTTTTCTCTGTGTTACCTACTACAGAGGGATGAGTGTATTTATTTAATAAATATTTATTGAGTTTTCACAAAATAAACTCATACTTTTTTAGCACTAGTCCTTGGAAATACATTTGTGAGCAAAAACAGTACATGGCCCTTTCCTCATGGAGGTTTAGAACATAGTGGGGAAGAGAGACATTGATAAAATAATACCTCATTAAAATATTTATT
Source organism: Pongo pygmaeus (assembly GCF_028885625.2). Classification (NCBI taxonomy): domain Eukaryota; kingdom Metazoa; phylum Chordata; class Mammalia; order Primates; family Hominidae; genus Pongo; species Pongo pygmaeus. The sequence continues at coordinate 80,142,440 of NC_072378.2, forward strand.
AAATATTTCTATATAGATATAAAGAACTCGAAAATATCCCTGGCTGAGTTTATATTCCTATGAGAGGACAGAGTCTTAAACAAAATAAAAAACTAAAAATATATAATATTTCAGATGATAATAAATTATATGCAGAAAAATAAAGCAGGAGTGGGGTGAGATATATGGGTACAATTTTAAATAAGGTGGTCAGCAAGGCACCATTGAAAAATGTGACATTGTAGCAAAGAACAAAACGAGGTGAGGGCAAGAGTCTCATGGGTATCTAGGGGAAGAGAACAAGGGCAAAGCTCTCAGACAGAAGAATACAGAGCGTGTTCTCAGAACAAGACCAGAAAGGCTGAGGAAGAATAAGCAAGTGTGCAGCCAGTATGAGCTGAAGTCAAGGATGTAACAGGAGGCCAGGACAGGTAGGACCTTAGTGGAACACACAGAGAGGTAGGTGGGAAGCCATTGATGGTTTTTATTATCCTTTTTAGATCTTAATAACATCATTCTGACTGCTGTATTGAGAATAGACTGTAGAGGGGTAAGAGGGCAGTGGTGAGGCACATCTATGATTTAGACTAGAGGTGATGATAGATTCGACCAGGATGCCAGTGGTGAGATGGTGACAATTGGTTAGTTTCCACATATATTCTATTATTTCTAATCAGTGGTACAGCATAATTGATTATATATAGGGGCAAAAATGTTAGGTTCATATATCATACCAAACATTTTCTAGTTTTCTTGTACTTGAAATGTATAAAAAAGAATCTATAAAATTACCAGTAGATAATTTATATATTATTACCTTTAACTGAAACTCACTCAATAGATTCTCATTCTATTTAAATTCCAAACTTTACAATGACCTAAAAGGCCAACCTAATCTACTGCTTTGCTGTCCAATATGGTAGCTACTAACCACATATGGCTATTGAGCATTTGGAAGAAGGCTGGTGCAAATGAGATGTGTATGTGTATATCTATATATACACATATATATAGATATACACACACACACGATAGAACTCAAAGCTTAGTAAAAAAATGCAAAATATGCTATTAATAATTTCTCAAATAGTTTTTACCAGTTGAAAGGATAATACCTTTGATACATTGGTTCAAACAAAATATAGTTTTATTATTAGCTTCATGTATTTTTTACTTTGAAAAAATGTGGCTACTAAGACATTTAAAATTAGACATTTCTGGGAGTGGATCAAGATGGTAGAATAGAAGCCTGCACTGTTAGTCTCCCCCACAGGAACACCACATTTTAATAACTGTCTGCACACAGAAAAGCACTATCACAAGAATCAAAAATCAGGTGAGAAATCATCTGAAATCAAAAGTATGTGGTTTTAACTTCATGTCACTGAAAAAGACATTGAAGAGCGTAGGTATGAGAGAGAGTCTTGAATCACCAACGCTACTTCCTTATCCCCCAGCAGTGGCTGCACTCTGTAGAGAGAGAATCTATCCTCTTAGGAGAGGGAGAGAACAATGACTGGGGGATTTTACATTGAACTCAGTGCTGCCTTGTCACAATGGAGAATAAAGCCATGCTGGGCTTAGCCAGCACCTGCTCATAGAGAGAGCACTTGGACCAGCCCTAGCCAGAAGGGAATTGCTCATCCCAATGGTCATAATTTGAGTTTCTCCACAAGCCTCGCCACTACAGGCCAAAGGACTCTGTGGTCCTAGGTAAACTTGAAAGGCAGCCTAGGACACAAGGACTGCAATTCCTAGGCAACTCCTAGTGCTAGTCTGGGCTTCGAGCCAGTGGACTAGGCTGGCATGTGACCTAGAGGGATACTAGCTAAGGCAACTAAGGGAGTGATTATGCCATCCCTCTCCCAACCCAGGCAGTACACCTTGCAGCAACTAAAGTAACTCTTTCCTTCTGCTTAAGGAGGGCAGAGCGAAAACTAAAGAGGACTTTGTCTTGCATCTTGGACACCAGCTTAGCCACAGTAGGATAGGTCACTGGGCAGAGTTTTGAGGTCCCCATTCCAGGCCCTCACTCATGGATGACATTTCTAGACACACTCTGGATGAAAAGAAAACTTGCTGCCTTGAAGGGAGAGACCCAGTTCTGGCAGGATTCATCACCTGCTGACTAAAGAGTCCTTGGTCCCTGAATAACCAGCAGCAATACCCAGGGAATATGCTGTGGGCCTTGGGCTCTGAGACATGCTGACTTTGGGAGTGACCAGCACATTCCCAGCTGTTGTGGCTACAGGGAGACACTCTTTCTGTTGGAGAAAAGCAGAGGGAAAAGTAAAGGAGACTTTGTCTTGCACCTTAGGTACCAGCTTGGCCACAGTGGGGTAGAGCAACAATCAGGCTCTTGGGGTCCCCAAGTCCAAGCCTAGGCTCTTGGACCTGCCCTGGGGCAGAGGGGAGTCCACTACCCTAAAGAGTGAGTCCCAGGCCTCATAACATTCACCACAGCTGACTGAAGAGCCCTTGGGCTTTAAAGTGAACATCAGTGGTGGCCTGGCAGAACCCTCCATGGGCAAGTGGTGGTGGAGGCCACAGGGAGAGTCTTCTCTGCCTGCGGAAAGGGATGGGAAGGGCAGGCAGGACTTTGTATTGTGGTTGAGTACCAGCTTAATTGTAATAGAATAGAATGTCAGGCAAATTTCTAAGGTTTTTGACTGCAATCTATGGCTCTCAGATAGGATCTCTGAACCCACCTGTGACCTGGGGGAACTTACAGCCCTAAAGGGAAGGACACAAACCTGGCTGGCTTTACCACCTCCTGCTGATCATAGAGCCATAGGTCCTTGAGTGAACATAGATAGTAACCAAGTAGTGATTACAGTGAGCCTTGGGCAAGACACAATTCTATGCTGGCTTCAGGTCTGATCCAGCACAGTTCCAGTGGTGCTGGCCATAGGGGTGCTTGCATCACCACACTCCTAGTTCCAGGCAACTTAGCATAGAGGGAGAGACTCCCTTTGGGAGAAAGTAAGAAAAAGACAAGAGTCTCTGCTTGGTAATTTAGAGAATTTTGCAACTTATCCAGGACCACCAAAGCAGTACCTCTATGAGTCTGCAAAACCACATTGCTATTGGACTTGGGGCCCAAGTCCCTTTGAGTACCTGGAAAGCCTTCCCAAGAGGGATGGGCACAAAGAAGCCTGGACTTTGAAGACTACAATAAATACCTAACTCTTCAATGCCCAAATACTGACAAATATCTAAAAGCATCAAGACTATCCAGGAAAACATGACCTCAATAAGCAAATTAAATGAGTCACCAGAGACCAATCCTAGAGAAACAGAGATATGTGACCTTTCAGACAGAGAATTCAAAATAGCTGTTTTGAGGAAACTCAAGGAAATTCAAAATAACACAGAGAAGGAATTCAGAATTCTATCACATAAATTTAACAATGATATGGAAATAATTAAAAAGAATCAAGCAGAAATTCTAGAGTTAAAAATGCAATTGACATACTGAAGAATGCATCAGAATCTCTTAATAGCAGAACTGGTCAAGCAAAGAAATAATTAGTGAGTATCTCTGGACACACTTGGGGCCTGGGGGTACATGCAGCTCTGAAGGGAAGTGCACAAACATGGCTCTGAAGGGAAGCACACAAACCTACCTGGCTTCACCAGCTATTTGAGAAGACAGGCTATTTGAAAATACATGGAGACAAAAGAAAAAGGCATAAAAAAGGGTGAAGAAAATATCCTGCAAAGGACAAAGGTAAGAGTTATTGGCCTTAAAGAGGAGGTAGAGAAAGAGAAAGGGGTAGAAAGTTTATTTAAAGAGATATCAGGATTAGGGGGGAGGAGCCAAGATGGCCGAATAGGAACAGCTCCGGTCTACAGCTCCCAGCGCGAGCGACGCAGAAGACGGGTGATTTCTGCATTTCCATCTGAGGTACCGTGTTCATCTCACTAGGGAGTGCCAGACAGTGGGCACAGGTCAGTGGGTGAGCGCACCGTGCGCCAGCCGAAGCAGGGGCGAGGCATTGCCTCACTCGGGAAGCGCAAGGGGTCAGGGAGTTCCCCTTCCAGAGGTGACAGACGGCACCTGGAAAATCGGGCCACTCCCACCCGAATACTGTGCTTTTCCGACGGGCTTAGGAAACGGTGCCCCAGTAGAGTATAGCCCGCACCTGGCTCAGAGGGTCCTATGCCCACGGAGTCTCGCTGATTGCTAGCACAGCAGTCTGAGATCAAACAGCAACTCGGCAGCGAGGCTGGGGGAGGGGCGCCCGCAATTGCCCAGGCTCACTTAGGTAAACAAAGCAGCCTGGAAGCTTGAACTGGGTGGAGCCCACCACAGCTCAAGGAGGCCTGCCTGCCTCTGTAGGCTCCACCTCTGGGGGCAGGGCACAGACAAACAAAAAGACAGCAGTAACCTCTGCAGACTTAAATGTCCCTGTCTGACAGCTGTGAGGAGAGCAGTGGTTCTCCCAGCACGCAGCTGGAGATCTGAGAACGGGCTGACTGCCTCCTCAAGTGGGTCCCTGACCCCTGACCCCTGAGCAGCCTAACTGGGAGGCACCCCCCAGCAGGGGCAGACTGACACCTCACAAGGCCGGCCAGGTACTCCAACAGACCTGCAGCTGAGGGTTCTGTCTGTTAGAAGGAAAACTAACAGAAAGGACATCCACACCAAAAACCCATCTGTACATCACCATCATCAAAGACCAAAAGTAGATAAAACCACAAAGATGGGGAAAAAACAGAGCAGAAAAACTGGAAACTCTAAAAACCAGAGTACCTCTCCTCCTCCAAAGGAACGCAGTTCCTCACCAGCAACGGAACAAAGCTGGACGGAGAATGACTTTGACGAGCTGAGAGAAGAAGGCTTCAGACGATCAAATTACTCCGAGCTACGGGAGGATATTCAATCCAAAGGCAAAGAAGTTGAAAACTTTGAAAAAAATTTAGAAGAATGTATAACTAGAATAACCAATACAGAGAAGTGCTTAAAGGAGCTGATGGAGCTGAAAACCAAGGCTCGAGAACTACGTGAAGAATGCAGAAGCCTCAGGAGCCGATGCGATCAAATGGAAGAAAGGGTATCAGCCCTGGAAGATGAAATGAATGAAATGAAGTGAGAAGGGAAGTTTAGAGAAAAAAGAATAAAAAGAAACAAGCAAAGCCTCCAAGAAATGTGGGACTATGTGAAAAGACCAAATCTACGTCTGATTGGTGTACCTGAAAGTGATGGGGAGAATGGAAACAAGTTGGAAAACACTCTGCAGGATATTATGAAGGAGAACTTCCCCAATCTAGCAAGGCAGGCCAACATTCAGATTCAGGAAATACAGAGAACGCCACAAAGATACTCCTCGAGAAGAGCAACTCCAAGACACATAATTGTCAGATTCACCAAAGTTGAAATGAAGGAAAAAATGTTAAGGGCAGCCAGAGAGAAAAGACGGGTTACCATCAAAGGGAAGCCCATCAGACTAACAGCGGATCTCTCGGCAGAAACCCTACAAGCCAGAAGAGAGTGGGGGCCAATATTCAACATTCTTAAAGAAAAGAATTTTCAACCCAGAATTTCATATCCTGCCAAACTAAGCTTCATAAGTGAAGGAGAAATAAAATACTTTACAGACAAGCAAATGCTGAGAGATTTTGTCACCACCAGGCCTGCCCTAAAAGAGCTCTTGAAGGAAGCGCTAAACATGGAAAGGCACAACCGGTACCAGCCACTGCAAAATCATACCGAAATGTAAAGACCATTGAGACTAGGAAGAGACTGCATCAACTAATGAGCAAAACATCGAGCTAACATCATAATGACAGGATCACATTCACACATAACAATATTAACTTTAAATGTAAATGGACTAAATGGTCCAATTAAAAGACACAGACTGGCAAATTGGATAAAGACTCAAGACCCATCAGTGTGCTGTATTCAGGAAACCCATCTCACGTGCAGAGACACACATAGGTTCAAAATAAAAGGATGGAGGAAGATCTACCAAGCAAATGGAAAACAAAAAAAGGCAGGGGTTGCAATCCTAGTCTCTGATAAAACAGACTTTAAACCAACAAAGATCAAAAGAGACAAAGAAGGCCATTACATAATGGTAAAGGGATTAATTCAACAAGAAGAGCTAACTATCCTAAATATATATGCACCCAATACAGGAGCACCCAGATTCATAAAGCAAGTCCTGAGTGACCTACAAAGAGACTTAGACTCCCACACATTAATAATGGGAGACTTTAACACCCCACTGTCAACATTAGACAGATCAACGAGACAGAAAGTCAACAAGGATACCCAGGAATTGAACTCAGCTCTGCACCAAGCAGACCTAATAGACATCTACAGAACTCTCCACCCCAAATCAACAGAATATACATTTTTTTCAGCACCACACCACACCTATTCCAAAATTGACCATATCCTTGGAAGTAAAGCTCTCCTCAATAAATGTAAAAGAACAGAAATTGTAACAAACTGTCTCTCAGATCACAGTGCAATCAAGCTAGAACTCAGGATTAAGAATCTCACTCAAAACCGCTCAACTACGTGGAAACTGAACAACCTGCTCCTGAATGACTACTGGGTACATAACGAAATGAAGGCAGAAATAAAGATGTTCTTTGAAACCAACAAGAACCAAGACACAACATACCAGAATCTCTGGGATGCATTCAAAGCAGTGTGTAGAGGGAAATTTATAGCACTAAATGCCCACAAGAGAAAGCAGGAAAGATCCAAAATTGACACCCTAACATCACAATTAAAAGAACTAGAAAAGCAAGAGCAAACACATTCAAAAGCTAGCAGAAGGCAAGAAATAACTAAAATCAGAGCAGAACTGAAGGAAATAGAGACACAAAAAACCCTTCAAAAAATAAATGAATCCAGGAGCTGGCTTTTTGAAAGGATCAACAAAATTGATAGACCGCTAGCAAGATTAATAAAGAAAAAGAGAGAGAAGAATCAAATAGATGCAATAAAAAATGATAAAGGGGATATCACCACCGATCCCACAGAAATACAAACTACCATCAGAGAATATTACAAACACCTCTATGCAAATAAACTAGAAAATCTAGAAGAAATGGATAAATTCCTCAACACATACACCCTCCCAAGACTAAACCAAGAAGAAGTTCAATCTCTGAATAGACCAATAACAGGAGCTGAAATTATGGCAATAATCAATAGCTTACCAACCAAAAAAAGTCCAGGACCAGATGGGTTCACAGCCGAATTCTACCAGAGGTACAAGGAGGAGCTGGTACCATTCCTTCTGAAACTATTCCAATCAATAGAAAAAGAGGGAATCCTCCCTAACTCATTTTATGAGGCCAGCATCATCCTGATACCAAAGCCTGGCAGAGACACAACAAAAAAAGAGAATTTTAGACCAATATCCTTGATGAACATTGATGCAAAAATCCTCAATAAAATACTGGCAAACAGAATCCAGCAGCACATCAAAAAGCTTATCCACCATGATCAAGTGGGCTTCATCCCTGGGATGCAAGGCTGGTTCAATATACGCAAATCAATAAATGTAATCCAGCATATAAACAGAACCAAAGACAAAAACCACATGATTATCTCAATAGATGCAGAAAAGGCCTTTGACAAAATTCAACAACCCTTCATGCTAAAAACTCTCAATAAATTAGGAATTGATGGGACGTATCTCAAAATAATAAGAGCTATTTATGACAAACCCACAGCCAATATCATACTGAATGGGCAAAAACTGAAAGCATTCCCTTTGATAACTGGCACAAGACAGGGATGCCCTCTCTCGCCACTTCTATTCAACATAGTGTTGGAAGTTCTGGCCAGGGCAATTAGGCAGGAGAAGGAAATCAAGGGTATTCAATTAGGAAAAGAGGAAGTCAAATTGTCCCTGTTTGCAGATGACATGATAGTATATCTAGAAAACCCCAGTGTCTCAGCCCAAAATCTCCTTAAACTCATAAGCAACTTCAGCAAAGTCTCAGGATACAAAATCAATGTGCAAAAATCACAAGCATTCTTATACATCAATAACAGACAAACAGAGAGCCAAATCATGAGTGAACTCCCATTCACAATTGCTTCAAAGAGAATAAAATACCTAGGAATCCAACTTACAAGGGATGTGAAAGACCTCTTCAAGGAGAACTACAAACCACTGCTCAAGGAAATAAAAGAGGATACAAACAAATGGAAGAACATTCCATGCTCATGGGTAGGAAGAATCAATATCATGAAAATGGCCATCCTTCCCAAGGTAATTTACAGATTCAATGCCATCCCCATCAAGCTACCAATGACTTTCTTCACAGAATTGGAAAAAACTACTTTAAAGTTCATATGGAACCAAAAAAGAGCCCGCATCGCCAAGTCAATCCTAAGCCAAAAGAACAAAGCTGGAGGCATCACGCTACCTGACTTCAAACTATACTACAAGGCTACAGTAACCAAAACAGCATGGTACTGGTACCAAAACAGAGATATAGATCAATGGAACAGAACAGAGCCGTCAGAAATAATGCCACATATCTACAACCATCTGATCTTTGACAAACCTGAGAAAAACAAGAAATGGGGAAAGGATTCCCTATTTAATAAATGGTGCTGGGAAAACTGGCTAGCCATATGTAGAAAGCTGAAACTGGATCCCTTCCTTACACCTTATACAAAAATCAATTCAAGATGGATTAAAGACTTAAATGTTAGACCTAAAACCATAAAAACCCTAGAAGAAAACCTAGGCAATACCATTCAGGACATAGGCATGGGCAAGGACTTCATGTCTAAAACACCAAAAGCAATGGCAACAAAAGCCAAAATTGACAAATGGGATCTAATTAAACTAAAGAGCTTCTGCACAGCAAAGGAAACTACCATCAGAGTGAACAGGCAACCTACAAAATGGGAGAAAATTTTCGCAACCTACTCATCTGACAAAGGGCTAATATCCAGAATCTACAATGAACTCCAACAAATTTACAAGAAAAAAACAAACAACCCCATCAAAAAGTGGGCGAAGGACATGAACAGACACTTCTCAAAAGAAGACATTTATGCAGCCAAAAGACACATGAAAAAATGCTCACCATCACTGGCCATCAGAGAAATGCAAATCAAAACCACAATGAGATACCATCTCACACCAGTTAGAATGGCGATCATTAAAAAGTCAGGAAACAACAGGTGCTGGAGAGGATGTGGAGAAATAGGAACACTTTTACACTGTTGGAGGGACTGTAAACTAGTTCAACCCTTGTGGAAGTCAGTGTGGCGATTCCTCAGGGATCTAGAACTAGAAATTCCATTCGACCCAGCCATCCCATTACTGGGTATATACCCAAAGGACTATAAATCATGCTGCTATAAAGACACATGCACACGTATGTTTATTGCCGCATTATTCACAATAGCAAAGACTTGGAACCAACCCAAATGTCCAACAATGATAGACTGGATTAAGAAAATGTGGCACATCTACACCATGGAATACTATGCAGCCATAAGAAATGATGAGTTCATGTCCTTTGTAGGGACATGGATGAAATTGGAAATCATCATTCTCAGTAAACTATCGCAAGAACAAAAAACCAAACACCGCATATTCTCACTCATAGGTGGGAATTGAACAACGAGAACACATGGACACAGGAAGGGGAACATCACACTTCAGGGACTGTTGTGGGTTGGGGGGAGGGGGGAGGGATATCATTGGGAGATATACCTAATGCTAGATGACGAGTTGGTGGGTGCAGTGCACCAGCATGGCACATGTATACATATGTAACTTACCTGCACATTGGGCACATGTACCATAAAACCTAAAGTATAATAATAATAATAATAATAATAATTACAATAAAAGAAAAAAAAGAAAAAAAAAAAAAAAGAGATATCAGACAACTTCCTGAACCTAGAGAAAGATGTCAGCATTCAAATAGAAGAATGTTATAGAACACCAAGCAGATTTGACCCAAAGAAGACTACCTGAAAGCACTCAATAATCAAACTTTCAAAGGTTAAGGATGAAGAAGGGAAACTAAAAGCAGCAAGAGAAAAAAATAAATAACATACAATGGAGGTTTACTATGTCTGGCAGACTTTTCAATGGAAACTTTTCAGGCAAGGAGAGAGGGCATGATATATTTAAAGTGCTGAAGGAAAAATAATAAAGTCAGGGGATGGAGTTAAAGTGTAAGGTTTTTATTAGTTTTCTTTTTGTGTGTTTGTGGTCAGTGTTAAGTTATAATTAGTTTAAATAATAGGTTATAAGATAGTATTTTCAAGTCTCATGGTGACCTAGATTGAGCAACATATAATGGATACATATACAAAAAAACCCCAAGAAATTAAATCATACTACACAAGAAAATTACCTTCACTAAAAGGAAGATAAGAAGGAAGGAAAGAAGAAAGAGAAGCCAAAAAATAACCAGAAAACAAGACAATAAAGTGGCAGGAGTAATTTTCTACTTATCAACAATAATATTGAATGTAAATGGATTAAACTCTTTGATAAAAACATATAAAGTGGTTGAATGGATGAAAAAACAAAACCCAATGATCTGTTGCCTACAAGAAACACACTTCACCAATAGATACACATAGACTGAAAATAAAAGGATGGAAAAAGATTCCATGCCAATGGAAACCAAAAAAAAAAAAAAAAAAAAAAAAGCAGGAGTAGCTATACTTATATCAGAAAAAATTGATTTCAAGACAAAAACTGTAAGAAGAGACAGAGAAGGTCATTATATTATGATAGATCAATTCAGCAAGAGGATATAACAATTTAAAATATATATTCACCCAAAATTGGACCACTCAGATATATAAAGCAAATATTGTTAGAATTAAAGAGAGATATGAACCTCAGTACAAAAATAGCTGGAGACTCCAACAGTCTACTTTCAGCATTGGACAGAAAATCCAGACAGAAAGTCAACAAAGAAACATTGGACTTAATCTTCACTATAAGCAAAATGGACCTAATAAATATTTTATGGAACATTTCACTCAATGGCTGCTGAATACACATTCTTCTTTTAGCACATGGGTCATTGTCAAGGATAGATCATATGTTAGGTCACAAAACAAGTCTTAAAACATTAAAAAAATTGAGGCTGGGTGCGGCGGCTCACACCTGTAATCCCAGCACTTTGGGAGGCCAAGGTGGGCGGATCACGAGGTGAGGAGATCGAGACCATCCTGGCTAACATGGTGACACCCCGTCTGTACTAGAAATACAAAAAAATTAGCAGGGCATGGTGGCGTATGCCTGTAGTCCCAGCTGCTGGGAGGCTGAGGTAGGAGAATGACATGAACCCAGGAAGCAGAGCTTACACTGAGCTGAGATCATGCCACTGCACTCCAGGCCTGGGTGACAGAGCAAGACTCTAGCTCAAAAAAAAAAAAAAAAATTGAAATTACCTCAAGTATCTTCTCAACCACAGTGGAGTAAAACAGAAATGAGTAACCAGAGGAATTTTGGCAATGATCCAAACACATGGAAATTAAATAATATGGTCCTGAGTGACCAGTGGGTCAATGAAGAAAGAAGGAAATTGAAAAATTTCTTGAAACATATTATAATGGAAATGCAACATACCAAAACCTATGGGATACAGTGAAAAGAGCACTGAAACAGAAATTCATAGCTACAAGTGCCTGTATCAAAAAGAAGAAAACTTCAAATCAATAACTTAATGATGTATCTTGAAGAGCCAGAAAAGCAAGAGCAAACCAATCCCAAAATTTGTAGAAGAAAAAAAAATAGTAAAGAGCAGAGCAGAAGTTCATGAAATTGAAATGAAGAAAACAGTACAAAAGATCAATGAAATAAAAAAGTTGCTTTTTTGAAAAAGTAAACAAACTTTACAAACTCTTAGATTAATGAAGAAAAAAAGGGAGAAGATTCAAATAAATAAAATCAGAGATGAAAAAGAAGACATTACAACTGATACTACAGAAATTCAAAGGATCATTAGTGGCTACTATGAACAGCTATATCCCAATACTGGGAAATCTAACAGAAATAAATTCCTAGACACATATAACCTACCAATATTAAACCATGAAGAAATCTGAAACCTGAACAGACCAATCACAAGTAATGAGATCAAAGTAAAGACAACTTAGGACCTGAGGGCTTCACTGCTGAATTTTATCAAACATTTAAAGAAGAACCAATACCAATCCTACTCAAACTATTCCAAAAAATAGAGGAGGAGGTAATATTTCCAACTCATTCTATGAGGCCAGTATTACCCTGATACCAAAATCAGACAAAGACAAATTAAAAAAAAAAAGACAACTAAAGACCAGTATTCTTGATAAACATTGATGCAAAAATCCTCAACAAAGTACTAGTAAACCTAATTTAACAGCACATTTAAAAGATAATTTATTATAACCAAGTAAGATTTATCCCAGGGATGCAAAGATGGTTCAAAATATGCAAGTCAATCAATATGATACATTATGTCAACAGAGTAAAGGAAAAAAAACACATGACAATTTCAATTAGTGCTAAAAAGTTTTTAGTTCAACATGCCTTCATGATCAAAACCGTCAAAAAACTGGGTATAGATCAAACGTACTCAACAAAATAAAAGCCATATTTAACAGACCCACAGCCAGTATCATACTGAATGGGAAGAAAACTGAAAGTCTTTCCTCTAATATCTGGAACATGAAAAGAATGCCTACTTTCACCACTGTTATTCAACATAGTCCTGGAAGCCCTAGCTAGGGCAATTAGAAAAGAGAGACATTTAGTTGGAAAGAAAGAAGTCAAATTATCCTTGCTTGCAGATGATATGATATTATATTTGGAAAAACCTAAAGACTAGACCAAAAAACTATTAAAACTGATAAATTCAGTAAGTTGAAGGATACAAAATCAATATTTCAAAATCAGTAGCATTTCCATATGATAACAGCAAAGAATCTAAAAAAGAAATTAAGAAAGTAATCCCAATTACAATAGCTACAAATAAAATAAAATAATTAGAAATTAACTTAATTAAAGAGGTGAAGGATTTCTATAATGAAAACTATGCAATGCTGATGAAATAAATTGAAGAGGACACAAAAAATGAAAATACATTCCATGTTTATGAATCAGAAGTATAAATATTGTAAAATGTCTATACTACCTAAAGCAAGCCACAGATTAAATGCAATCTATATTAAAATATGATGACATTCTTCACAGAAATAGAAAAAACAATTCTTTTAATTTATATGGAGCCACAAAAGACCCAGAATAGCCAAAGCTGTCTTGAGCAAAAAAAGCAAAAATTAAAAAACAAACAAGGAAACAAAAAAACTGGAGGTATCACGTTATCTGACTTCGAAATATACTACAGAGCTATAGTAACCAAAATAGCATGGTACTCACATGAAAACAGACACATAGGCCAATGGAACAAATTAGATAACTCAGAAACAAATCCATACATCTACATTGAACTCATTTTCAACAAAGATGCCAAGAACATATATTGGGGAAAAGTCAGTGTCTTCAGTAAATGGTGCTGGCAAAACTGGATATCCATGGGCAGAAGAATGAAACTAGACCCCTGTCTTTTGTCATATACAAAGATCAAATCCAAATGTATTAAAGACTTAAGTCTAACACCTTAAACTGTGAAACTACTACAAGAAAACATTGGGAACCTCTACAGGACGTTGGACGAGGCAAAGATTTCTTGGGTAATACCCCATAAGCACAGGCAACCAAAGCAAAATGAACAAATTGGGATCACATCACGTTAAAAAGATTATATACAGCAAAGGATACAATCAACAAAGTGAAGAGACAACCCACACAATTGGAGAAAATATTTGCAAACTACCCATCTGACAGGGCTTAATAACCAGAATATAGCTCAAACAACTCTATAGAAAAAAGTATAATAATCTGATTAAAAATGGGCAAAAGATTCCAATAGACATTTCTCAAAGAAGGCATACAAATAGTAAGAAGTTATATGAAAAGGTGCTCAACATCATTCATTGGTCATTAGGGAAATACAAATTAAAACTACAATGTGATATCTCACCCCAGTTAAAATGGCTTTTATCCAAAAGACAGGTAATAAATGCTGATGAAGATATGGAGAAAAGAGAAAAGAGCAAAGGAAACAACCAGCAAAGTGAAAAGACAACCCACAAAATGGGAGAAAATATTTGCAAACTATCCATCAGAAAAGGGATTAATAACTGGAATATATAAAGAGTTCAAACAAATATATAGGGAAGAAATCTAATAATCTGATTTAAAAATGGGCAAAAGATCTGAATAGACATTTCTCAAAAGAGTACATACAAATGACAAATAGCAATATGAAAAGGTACCAAACATCATTGATCATCAGAGAAATGCAAATCAAAACTACAATGAGGTATCATCTCACCCCAGTTAAAATGGCCTTTTATCAAAAGATAGATAATAACAAATGCTGGTGAAGATGTGGAAAAAGGGAACAGTTGTACATGGTTGGTGGGAATATAATTTAGTACAATCACTATGGAGAACAATTTGCAGGTTCCTCAAGAAACTAAAACCTGGAGCCACCATATGATCCAGAATCTCACTGCTGGTTATATACCCAAAGGAAAAGAAGTCAGTGTATGAAAGAGATAGCTGCACTCCCATATTTATTGCAGCACTGTTCACAGTAGCCAAGGTTTGGAAGCAACCTGTGTGTCCATCGACATATGAATGGATAAAGATAATGTGTTACTTATACACAGTGGAATACTATTCTTCCAGCAAAAAATAAGGTCATGTCATTTGCAACAACATGGATGGAACCTGACATCATCATATTAAGTGAAATAAGCCAGGTACAAAAGACAAACATTGCATGTTCTCACTTATTTGTAGGGTATAAAAATAAAAACAATTGAACTCATGGAGACAGAGAGTAGAAGGATTGTTACCAGAGGCTAGGAAGGGTAGTGGGGGTATAGAGGGGAAGTGGGGATGGTTAATAGGTACAAAAAAAAATGAATGAATTAATAAAACCCAGTATATCATAGCACAACAGGGTGACTATAGTAAATAATAATTTAATTGTAAATTTAAAAATAATTAAATGAGTGTGATTGGATAACTTGTATCACAAAGGATAAATGCTTGAGGGGATGAAGACCTTATTTTTCATGTTATGATTATTACACACTGTATGCCTATATAAAAATATCTCATGTACCCCGTAAATATATACACTTACCATGTACCCACAAAAGTAAAAAATTAAAAATAAAAAAACCATTTTTTCCTATTCTTAAAAAGTGTGATTAGAGGAGAAAATTAAGTGGATATACATTTCATCCTGTGCTGTACACTGCCTATGTGGTGCAGCACATATGGTAGACAGTATTGTCGCTTTTCATGTTAGGGAACTGAGGTACAGCAAAGTTAAGAAACTCATACAGTCATACATCTAGCAAGGGCAAAAGAAGAGGTTACAGCACTGGATTGTCTGATTGTAAAACTATAACTGCAATATTTTATGCTGCCTTTAACATCCACAAACTTAACATTTATGAAAAATATACTTACTAGATTTTGGAGTTTTGAATTGTTGGATTTTCAACAATCAAGGTATTTGGTTGCAAGCAATAGAAACAGCTATCTTAATAAAGTGAAAAAGGAATGTTGTTAGAAGTAAAGTGGGTAGCTCATGAAAGCAAGAGGACTTTGGAAATGGGTAGGCGCAAAGAAAGCCCATTAGCCCACAAGATCATTCCACAGCTATGCTCAGGACACCACTGGTACTCTTGCATTGAAGTGCAGCTGTCATGGCTGACTATCAATTCTGCCATTCCTGGATACTTGCTGCCATTTGAGTGTACTTTCAACTCTGCTAAACTTATAATGAATAACCTGTGCTTTTTCCTCAGGTTTTGGATCATGATCTCCACATCCCAAGTCTTAGGTGGCAACACCTGACTGGCTGAGCCTAGGCTTATGGACTAGTTGTTAGGCATCTGAAAAAAAGCCTCTTTGGCTTCCATTTTGGAAACTGGAGTCTTGATTCCCATTTGTTTTAGGATTGACACCAGACAGAAAGAGTGTTGTTTTCTGGGCTTCAGAAATGACAAATGCTTACCACAGTCCAAAGATTTGGCTTCCCCAAGCAACATAAACATTTTTATCTTACAGCATCTCTTGCCCATTCAAAAGCTTTCATCTAGCCTAATATAATTTGGGTCATATGGTCACAAATATCTCATGATCAAGTGTTCAGTCTTGACTAGCCCAGTTAAAAAACATGAGCATTTTCTTAAAAGGAGAATAATATGTGTTAAGCAGTTCTCAAAATTGATGAGAACTCTAACGAACTAGACTAGGAAACTAGCCAGGAATTAATGGACATAAAACCAGCCAAGGATATGAACATAGGAATAGCCCATCTGTCATAAAACCAGCCAAGGATGCGACCATAGGAGTAGCCTGTCTGTTATTTCAACACTGGTGCCATGACCAATGGCCACTTACTGCAGCCAGCACTGGACCTTGCTCCTCGTTATGGCACAGCACTTTCAATTCATCAGCAGGCACTAAAAATTATGTCAGACTGTGTTGAGGCTGTGGGTCACTAGCAGCAGAGTTGAAGTCCTAAGTTAGAGCACAAGACTTGCCAGGTCTAGGAGTTGAGAAAGGGAACGTCTATGCACTTTGGCCTCTTTAGTCAGTTTGGAATTCTCTCAAATAAGAGAATAACTGGAAAACCCAAAATGACAAAGTTCAAGTATAGCATATTTTTTCTTGCATCAATATATAAAGAGTTGTTATTTAAGTAATTGTCTTTTTCTTATATTTTATACCTTCTTGTTCAAAACAAAAGATCTCTGGACCTGTGAATCTATGAATTGAACTTCTTTTGTATTTAAGTAATATTTACACTATATTTGCTTATTGTTAATTTTCTTACTAGTAAATATTTTTCAAAATAGACATTCAAAAGTAATTTGCAAACTATGCATCTGACAAAGGTCTAATATCCAGAATCTATAAGGAACTTTTAAGAAATTAACAAGCCAGAAACAAACAATCCTATTAAAAAGTGGGCAAAAGATATGAACAGACAATTTTCAGAAGAAGACATACTTATGGCCAACAAGCATATAAAAAATGCTAAATATCACTGATCATTAGAGAAATGCAAATTACAACCACAATGAGATACCATCTCACATCGGTCAGAATGGCTGTTACTAAAAAGTCAAAAAATAGCAGATGCTGGCAAGATTGCAGAGAAAAGAGAATGTTTATGCATTACTGATGGGAATGTAAACTAGTTTAGCCATTATGGAAGCAGTATGGAGATTTCTCGAAGAATGTAAAACAGAATACCCTTTGGACCCAGTAATCCCATTACTGGGTATATACCCAAAGGAATATAAATCATTCTACCATAAAGACACATGCACGTGTATGTTCATTGCCACACTATTCACAATAGCAAAGATATGGAAGCAATCTAAATGCCCATCAATAGTAGACTGGATAAAGAAAATGTTGTACATAGACACCACGGTATACTATGCAGCCATAAAAAAGAATGAAATAATGTCCTTTGCAGCAACATGGATGAAACTGGAGGCCATTATCCTCAACAAACTAATGCAGGAACAGAAAACTAAATACCACATGTTCTCACTTATAAGTGGGAGCCAAATATCGAGAACACATGGACAGAAAGAAGGGAGCAACAGACACTGGGGCCTACTTGAGGGTGGAGGGTGGGAGGAGGAAGAGAATCAAAAAACTATCTATTGGGTACTATGCTTATTAGCTGGGTGATGAAATAATCTGTACTCCAACCCCCGTGACATCAAATTTACCTAAATAGCAAACCTGCACCTGTAACCCTTAGCCTAAAATTTAGGAAAAAAACCCCAAACCCAACTGTTTATATGAAAAGATTTCTTCAAATATTTTGATAGCATTTTTTTGTAATATTCCTTTTCAACATTATGTTAAAAATTTATAGTATAAGTGCATTTTTTTTTTAAAACAAGCAACTACCAATAAGTAATCTTAGTGCTTAATAATTGCACTAATGAGTTAAATAAACTTTCAAGTGACTGTTGGTTCCTAACTAAATTCTGGCGTAGCAATTTTGTGTTCAAATATAACATAGGGTTGTAATTTAGCATATAGCTTAGAAAATTAGATAAAATAATAATGATCCAATTCTTAAAGAAAGCATTTTTTACCATGTCAGATACATTTTTTTCTCCTTATGCCATCAAAAATGTAGTGAACAAATTTAAATCAGCTAAACTTTAAATGGTTTTATTGGAACACTTAATGTATTGGTTCACTGTAAGAATTAAATTTACATTTAATGGGAAAATATAGCTAGAAGTCCCAAATTCTATTTGGCTATTAGTGTTGTAAGTATAGTATGATATAACCACCAAATAGATTTTAAAATATGTTTTCATTTACTTTTCTATTATTAATCTCATATTTAGGACAGAAATTTAGAAAATCCAGAAAAGCAATCAGAATAAAAAAATTACTTAATGATTCCAGCTTTCAGAAATAGCCCCTGTTGATGTTCTGATGTATTACCTTTCAGCTTTTCCTGTGTCTGTGTCTATGTATGTACGTGCATCTTTATGAGTGTGTTTCTGTGTACATTACTTAACAATCAATTTTTTAAAAAACTGAGTTTGTAGGGTGATATGTTTGTGAAGCCACAAAGGGGTCTTGGACTGCAAACATATTCAAAAGATACATTGCAAATGCTGACTTTTGAATTTTAAAAGCTAATTTTTGAGTGGCTTTGCCTGGTCTAAGAATATGCAAATGAAATTTATGACAGGGCCTTTATGGCAAAATTCATTCCTGGGTCATTTTGAGGCTGTGTTCCTCAGCTACATTTTTCTGTTTCCTGGAAATCCTCAGATCCTCCTCCATGATACCAAAATATCTGATTCTTGCAACACTGTGCCTCACTGTTGTCGATACAATCTGTTGCAGTGAACTTATTTTTTCTTGTGTTCTTCAGGATTCTTAATCTCAGTTTCTTTTTCCTGAATCATAGACATTTAATTTTGGTTTCAAGTTAATTTTCCATCTGTTTTGTCTCAATGACTCCTGAGTATATTCAGTGGTGAGAGCCCTGGATTGTTACATGTCACTCTTGATGACAATTTAGAATGGCAGTTCATTTACCTGATCTGGATTCCAGGTTTCTCATGATTAACATGAGGATTTTGGTTGTATGCTTTCTGAATTCTTTTACAGATTTAACACAGAATGTTGGTATGTCTATAAAAGTAGTATGGAAGAGTGGAAAGAGCATGGGCTCTGCATCAAAAAGTTGAGGGCAAATCTGGGAGCTCTGTGACTTTGGGCATGCTGCTTAATGTTTCCAAGCTTGTATTCTCTTATATATAAAAAGGAAATATAGAGGAGATTATTGTATTTGGCTACATGTAACAGAAATATGACTACACTGGCATAAACAAACAAGGGGTTTATTTTTCTCTCTTACTGAGAAGTCTGGAGATAGGTAGTTCAGAGCTGGTTTGTTTGTCTGTTCCTTCATATTAACTTTATACTGGATTTCTTCCACTTATTTCCTCCACCATCCTTGTTGTATTGTTTTCATTTTTACGATCCTACCACCAAGCATTGTAGGGAAAAGAAAGAGAGATCAGACTGTTACTGTATCTATGTAGAAAGGGAAGACGTAAGAGACTCCATTTTGAAAAAGACCTGTACTTTAAACAATTGCTTTGCTGAGATGTTGTTAATTTGTAGCTTTGCCCCAGCCACTTTGACCCAACCTGGAGCTCACAAAAACATATGTTGTATGAAATCAAGGTTTAAGGGATCTAGGGCTGTGCAGGATGTGCCTTGTTAACAAAATGTTTACAAGCAGTATACTTGGTAAAAGTCATCGCCATTCTCTATCTCAATAAACCAGGGGCACAATGCACTGTGGAAAGCCGCAGGGACCTCTGCCTTGGAAGCGGGGTATTGTCCAAGGTTTCTCCCCATGTGATAGTCTGAAATATGGCCTTGTGGCATGGGAAAGACCTGACTGTCCCCCAGCCCGACACCCGTAAAGGGTCTGTGCTGAGGTGGATTAGTAAAAGAGGAAAGCCTCTTGCAGTTGAGATAGAGGAAAGCCACTGTCTCCTGCCTGCCCCTGGGAACTGAATGTCCCAGTATAAAACCCGATTATACATTTGTTCAATTCTGAGATAGGAGAAAAACCGCCCTATGGTGGGAGGCGAGACATGTTTGCAGTAATGCTGCCTTGTTATTCTTTACTCCACTGAAATGTTTGGGTGGAGAGAAACATAAATCTGGCTTCCATACATGTCCAGTCATAGTACATTCCCTTGAACTTAATTATGACATAGATTCTTTTGCTCACATGTTTTTTGCTGACCTTCTCCTTATTATCACCCTGCTCTCCTACTACATTCCTTTTTGCTGAAATAATGAAAATAATAATCAATAAAAACTGAGGGAACTCAGAGGCTGGTGCTGGTGCAGGTCCTTGGTATGCTGAGCGCTGGTCCCCCGGGCCCACTGTTCTTTCTCTATACTTTGTCTCTGTGTCTTATTTCTTTTCTCAGTCTCTCATCCCACCCGACTAGAAATACCCACAGGTGTGGAGGGGCAGGCCACCCCTTCAAGCGTAGTATCCATGTTCTAGACAAGAAGGATGGAACTTCAAAGGAGCATGGGAGCCTGTGAGGAAATCAGTTTTTCAACCACTGACTCCCTCCTACCTTGCCCCTCTGGTAGTCCCCAGTGTCTGCTGTTCTCATCTTTACGTCCATGTGTACTCAATATTTAGCTCCCACTTATAAGTGAGAACATGCAATATTTGGTTTTCTGTTCCTGCATTAATTCACTTCAGATAATGGCATCCAACTGCATATATGTTGCTACAAAGAACACGGTTTTGTTGTTTTTTATGGCTGCATGGTATTCCATGGTGTATATGTACACATTTTCCTTATCCAATCCACCATCGATGGTCATCTAGGTTGATTTCATATCTTTGCTATTGAGAATAGTGCTGCACTGAACATATGCCTGCATGTATTTTTGGTGGACTGATTTATTTTCCTTTGGGCATATACCTAGTAATGGAATTGCCGGGTCAAATGGCGGTTTTGCCTTAAGTTCTTTGAGAAATCTCCAATTAATGCCTCACTTAAAAAGCACACAGTGGCAAGCTGGATAAAAAAGCAAGACCCATCCATCTGCTGTCTTCAAGAGACCAATCTCTTATGTAATGACACTCATAGACCCAAAGTAAAGGGTTAGAGAAAGGTCTGTCATGCACACAGAAAACAAAAAGAGAAGGTGTCACAATTCTTAGATAAAATAGATTTTAAACCAACAACAGTTAAACATGACAAAGAAGGGCCCTATACAATGATAAAGTTTCAATTCAACAGGATGATTTAATTACCCTAAATATATACACACCCAACATTGGGGCACCCAGATTCATAAAACAAGTACTTCTAGACCTACAAAAAGACTTAAATGGCCACACAATATAGTAATGGAATATTGTGAACAGGTTGCTGTGAAACTGGGCAGAGGCCAGGTCCATTATGTTGGTTGAGAAAGGGAAGATTTGATGCTTAGTGGGAGGTCAGCAGAATGAGGAGACTAGGAGGAACCAAAAGAGGGCAAGTTAGGGTTAGGAAGAGCAAACACAGTAGAGAACCTAGGCCTGTCTCCTTTCAATGCACTGATGTTCAATACTAACACTATAGCACTTCATTATCATCACCCAGGATTTATTAGAAAGTAATGCCTGACTTAAATCCAACTCTGAATTTTGAAAGGACTCTGATATTTGACAGAAGCTGTGAATCATAGCTCCATGAAATACTTTCAGTGATATTTCAGATATTAGTAATACCTCAGAATTCCTTAGAGCCTTAATCCATGCTCCTCTGCCTCTACCACTGCCATTAAATACTATGAAGATGGTAATGTTTTATAGTTCCATGTATGTCTTTATTAATAATCAGAATGGTACCCTTTTGACTACTTGAATGTTCCCATTTAAGAAGATTTTCTCCAGGCTGATTGAAATAGGAAGATGTAGTTTCTTTTGTTTAGACTGTTAAATTTTTCACCTGTAATTCAGTGTGCTACATTAGCATTAATTTACATGGTCAGGGAGTAGGAGCAATATTGAGTCATCATGTAATTATTAGGTGAAATTACACTTTCTTCTATAAATCAGCTCCCTTGAAAGGTTTAGATTTGATCTCTAATTCATTTTTTTTAGTCTTTGAAAATTCTCCTTTAAATTTAGCAAACACTTATGTGCCTATAAAGGCATTCTATAAATACTGACAGAGCTAATCCTTACTATAACCCAGTGAATTAGGTATTATTATTGTCCCCACTTAACAGTGGAGTAAACTGTGGTGGAGAGGATGAGCTCTTGAGCAACCTGCCCAAGACCACACAGCTAGTAAGTGTCAGAACTGGCATTTAGACCAAGCAGTCTGGCTCCAGGAGTCAAACTCTAACCCACTGTTCCAGGCCTACAACTAGACTGCTTCACAATCTTTATTCTTAGATGTCTTTTGTCTTAAGTTCCTGTGCATTCTGGAGTTTTAATATAGAATATTTTGGTACTACTTTAGCTGTAGTCAATCTAGTTTTTACACAATAGATTCATGATTTGTGGCATTAAATTGATCAGGTGTTAGACTTTCATTCATTTAAATAGCAAGATTTTCACTTCACTTTCCAAAGGTAAGTATAGACATATTCCCAGAGATATTTCATCTTCTCTTATAGTTTTCAGAAAAATCATCACCACTAAAAGCGCTAAACATTTGGATACAAAACAGAATTCTGAAGAGCTTACAATGGCAAGCAATAAGGTACTCTACATGGTTAATATATCAATGATTTTGTGCCATTGTGCAAAAGTCTTACTGTGCAAGGAAATTTTTAAAAAACTGCTTAGTGTTAGATAATACTCCAGTTTTTATTTTTAGTGAGTTGGCTATTCCTATAACATTTCAAATATTACTCCTAGGGCCACTAGAAAAACCCAAGAGAACTGAATGAGCCAGGAATGAGAATAAAAAAAGCAGAAGCTAAATAAAATTATATAAATACATATATATGTGGCATGCAGCCTAACAGAATCATGCTTTGATTTGGGGGTACTCTGTGAAAAAAGGATGGTGCTTTTTCATTCTACATGAAGATGAGCCCCCATTTGCATTTAGAGGAGTGGCAGGGCATGATGGAACTGGTGCTTACTGGCTTAAAGGAGAGATAATTGTTTCCATTGTTTCCCAATTCTGCATTCAGAGGCTCATGTTGTAGCTTGACACTGGCTGTGGTAGGAGTGTTTACACCATGGGAATCAGCAAACAGTGGAAATCAGGGCCTTTTCTTTTTACCCAGAGACAGTTGTCAAACATTTACCAATACACCACTGGATGCTTGGACACATAATGAATACATGGTATTTTAAAAATTCCCTCTAATAGTTTTAAAAGAAACAGAAAATAGAGATAAATATAACTCTCTGGCTTAGCTTCATTTATTTCACACTTTGTGTGTGTGTGTGGGGGGGGGGAGGGAAATTGAAAGCCTATTTTAAGATGAAGGTAATCAGTCCTAAGAACCTGAAATTCACCACTGAACCCTGTAACCAGACCTCTCAAAACACAATCTCTATCAGTCTTGGAAAGCTTTGTCAGGAACCGAGTGCTCATTGGATTTTCATTTCCATTTTTTCACCAGACATTTACAATGAAAAATTACTTCCTACTGAGTATCCATTAGCCCCCAGCACTGATGCTAATGAGCAAACTGCAGTGAGCTGGAGAGCAAATGGATATGAGTCACCAAATACACTTAGCAGGCACTTCCTGCTCAGCCTCCTGCGTCACTGCAGAGATACTTGTTCCTTAGCAGCCCGGGTCAAAGTCACAGTCACACAATTGTACATTGCTGGGAGAGATGCTGATCTGAAGACGTGCACTGATTTGTACTTATGAAATCTGCCCACATACATTCCCTTTCTGGGGGTTTGCATTCAGGTTGAAATACTTGCTCTTAAATGAATATTACACTAAAAGCACTCTTTTAATATATATTGCTTTATCAAGACCAGAAAGGCCAACAAAAAGGATTGAGAGAAAGCCTGCTTTTCTGTTCAAATGTAAATAAACATGCCCTTGGGAGTCAGGTAATGACAAGAACCACTAAGCAGCCAAAAGCAGGGAAACATTGAATGCTGCCCCATTGGAGCCTGGCTCTGTTTGGTTTTGTTAGTTTATTTTTGTTTTGTACCTTCCTAATCATGGATGCTACAAATGAGAAAAGGGAGAAGTTTGTGGCTTCAAGGCTTTCCTGGGAATGCTTCACAGCATCAAATAAATAGTCAAAAGCAGCAGATGGAAGACAGAATGATTTCTGATTAGCCCCTGGGAAGGAGGTGACGCACTTTGTGTACGTGGGCTACTAATGGGAACAATGTTAATTTCAAGTTTATGTTGCTTAACAAATGATGCTGATGCCTTGATGAGTGGCTAAGAGTTCACTGAAGGACATTTTTATTTTGAAGAATGATTTTTGTCAACCAGTATAAGGTGAACATAATGAGGCAAAACTTTGGTTCAGTGGGAACTCTCTCAATGCTTGAGTTTAATGAATTAATTTATATTCTGCTTAGTCCCCACAATTAGTTAAGACACTCTATGAAAGAGTATGTGATACAACCAAGTAAGCAAAAGAGGAAATAATAATGAAAAAACAACAAATATATGGTGAGGTTAGTTCACAGTTTGCATGACTGAGGTTTCCTTTACAGATCCTAGTGGTAGGCCATAGATTTGGCTTTGAGCTTTTAGGTAATAGAGGTAGAGAGGACAATATGATGAATTATTGGTTTAGTGTCTATAGGATGAAAACAAGTCAGTTGCTCAGGAGAAGCACTGCTATTTTACACTGTGTAGTGAGAAAAATTTGACTGAAAAAGCCAGTAAACCTTTACAAGTTGGGAGGAGCACTGAGTGATAGGTATTTGGGTCTGATGGACATCATTTTAAATTAATTTCTTGGAGAACATTATATTTAAAAATGTAACAACATTTTAGTATTAAAAGTGCCAAAAATTAAAATTCAAATACCTATCAAAGAAAAAAAGCGGAGTGGGTCTAAATGGAAAACATTTTAAATGTTTAGCAGTTAATGGAAATAAACTTTCTATTTTTATGGTAGTAAAATGATATATCAATCTAAATTGAGTAGTAGAAAAAATTACTAAATAGTGCAAAGATAGGCAGGCCTTAGAAGCAGGTCTTTTAATATTGTGAAACCTCTCTGGCAATTGCAACTGTGGGCATTCAGAAGAATCAAAACAAAGGGACATTGAACCACAGCTCTTTTCACAGTTTCTATGAAAAATTTCAAGTAGCAGGGCAAAATTGCAGACTCTTCACATTTTTTGACAGACCATTTTATGTTACAGATAATAAAAAATAAAACTGCTTCTGAAAAGTGTTTTCAGCCTAGATGGCATATGAAAAAATTAGTTTATTAACTTTCTAAGCACTTTTATAAAATAATATTAAAAACTAAAGCAACAGAAAAACATTCAAATATGAACATATAATTTACATTTTTAAAAGACAGAGTAGGCTTATAAATAATATAAAGGATATGCCTTATTCATAATCAAATAAATGCAAATAAAACTGAGTTTTTCAAATTTATCTGATGAGTGAAATTCTTAAGCTTGTTTATGTGCAATACTGATGAAGCTTAAGGGAAAAGTCATGCTTATTCTAATTGGGAATAGGATTTAGAGTAAATATTTTGGAGAAAAAATTCAAACATTCAGAAGTTTTTAAATGCACATATTCTTTAATCTAATAACTTGTATTTCTAGAATTTTACTGTATGAACATATTGTCTATGTTCATCAAGATCTGGTACAAGAATGTTCATTGCATGGTTTCTGTAATAGAAAAAATAGAAAAAAAAATCTGAGGTTATATCTCAAAAGCAATGGTGAAACAATGTTTGATGCATCCAATTATGTGTTTATATGCAGCCAATGAAAAGATTGGTCTATATATATACCATTTATATATATATTTATATACACCATATATATATATATATATACACACCATATATATATATATATATATATATATATATATATATATATATATATGCTATTGTAGAAGGAACTCCAAGATCTATTAGTTAGTAAGTTGGGAAGAGAAACCAATCATAGTGTAGTGTATTTTCTGAAAATAAAAGAGCAACAGAGACAGATGTGTTTAGACAGAAAGGACCTATAAGATTGGTGTTTGGGTTGGTGAAAGAGTGAATAGCACAGGCTGGCTCTGAACGGACTGAGTTTGGAATCATAAGCAAACATTTCTGTGGTCACTCACATGTGTGATAACAGAAGGGAAAAGAATACAGGAACAAGTCATATCTGTGAATCATCTGTATCACTTATACTCGAGGTAAATCTCAAAATAATATTTATATGGCCCATCTCTTCCACTCCACCTCAGCCCTGCCCTCGCCAGTTACATGATTCAGAATCTCTGGGGCCCAGGGCTCAGAGATTGGCACTTATCACAACCTTCCCCAGTACTCTTGGCCTCACAATTTCTGAAAACCAATAGGGTAACTCTCAGTTTTGGGATGAGGAGAAACTATGTAGCTGGAACCTCTTGATCTTTCTTCCTCCTAGCTGCACTTTCCTCTCTTGGTCAAAGTACGCTCAACCTCTTCCATCCCTCCTGTGTAAAAGAAACACTCTTTGCCAAGGTATTCCTAATCACCACCTGTTCTTGATCAATACCTCCCTCTCTCCTTCCCCAGTCCACACCTTTCAAAGACAACATAAAGAACTAATAGGTAATTTTTGTGGGCCTAAATGTATGGTTGAATCCATCTTTCAAGTAGTCTGAAAGTAGTTATCCTCCATAGGATAAAGAACATGACTATCTCTAACTGTTGATCTTTACATCCTTTATTCTCTACTTCAGAGCTAGGCTGGCTTCATTCTCCACTTCAGAGCTAGGTTACCTTCCATTTGATCTCACTAGGAAAGTCTCTGGAGAATAATCCTAATGGGGTTGGCTTGGCCCACTGCCTATACCTCACACTTTCAACATTTGGCCCAAAATTTGGAGTCATAAGTCAGACTTTTGGCCATCCATCTTTGTACTTCTGGAGCATTCTTAGTGGAAGGAAAATTATTATAACCAATGCACTCAGATAATTTTAATTTAAAATATTTTGTGTCTGAAGTATCCAACATCTTTAGTCTCTGTAATTGGAACATTGCCTGACAACTTAGTCATTCAATAAATTCTAGTGGGATGAGTTTCATTTAACAGATACTTATTGAGTGAGTACTATCTGTATTAGGTTCTGGAGATAAGGAGTAAGACAACACACTCATTCCTGGAACCCATATATTTTGTAAGAGATAAATGCATGAATATGTTGGATTTATATAAAGAAACCAGTCACTTCCATGGAAACTTGATTTGTGGATGATTTAGGTTGCACAATTGTGATCGATCACCCAAAATCATAATTGACCCTTTTCTAGACCACATAATGACTGTGGTATTATTCAAAATGTAGATCTTCTGTGAGAGACTTTCTGTGATACTGTTTACTAATTTTCACAAAGTGCTTGTTCAAATAAAACAAATCTTGTCATGCTTAAAGCACAGTCATCAAATAAATTGAACTGAAGTTGCTTTTCCTCCTAAAATAAATGTACATATATATTATTAAGAACCCACAATTTAAGGTAGGTACATAATGTTTTTTAAAAATCATTGCTTCCAACTGTGCTCTATTATTTACTTCCAATCCTTTAATTAAATAATAGCAGATTCCATACTTTTTAAAATTACTTTTAATTCTTAGGAATCCATCCATTCCAGTTCAAACACCAATTTCAAATTAAATGAAATATTTTCCTCTGTTTTGTTACTGGTTACACATATGTCTGAAGGCAGTCTATTTGGACACTCTGCAGAGACAAAATGGATCCTCACCAAAAATCTGATTCATATGTCCAGAATAATGATAGCACACATGTACCACAAGGTATAAAAAGCCTAATTGCTTATATCATGAGGCTTTATGGGGACAGCAGTAAAACTCCCAAGGATGTTAAAAAATGACTTGAGAGATCTGGGAAAGGAGACTGGCTTGGGGTGCTTACTGGGTTTAGAGTGTAGGGCCAGTTGAGGGTTCCCAGGAAGACAGAGACTTGCCTGGTTTCAACTTCCTGCAGGTAGCAAATGAGAGAGAACCCAGGCTTTCTTTGCTCGACAATTGTAGGGCAGAAGGGAAAGAGGAGTGGGTGGGATTGACAGCTGTCCATAGTCAAACATTAGAAATTGATTCAGAGTTCATTATAGTCAAAACAAGCTTCCCCTCTCCCCCACCCCCATACCCAGCCACCTTTTTTTTTGTATCTGCTTCTTCATTTGGGAGGAAACACAAAGAGAAAAATATTAGCTAATTATTACAAAGCATCAATACTCATTATTAAGCAGTCACAGTTTTTCTTTTGTACCATTGTACGGTTGTATATTAAGTAGATATATTTTACTAAAGTAGTAGATATTTTACTTGATTCATACAGGATGTGGTGGCAGATGAGATCAGTCTCTGAAAGATTTAAAATCATGCTCCACGCTCCACATTCCACAGTCTTTCTACTCCAGGTGTGGCTGGTGTACCAGCAGCATCAACACCTAGGAGCTTGTTAGGAATTGTAGACTCTCAGGCCCTCCCCAGGCCTACTAAATTGGAATCTGCATTTTACTGAGTTTCCCACAATAAAGCTGTCCTTTAGTCCTGCAAGTAGTTCCACATGGGAAGTGTATTTTCCACACAAATAGCTGTTTGATAAAATTCAGCTTTAAAAATAAACTAATCTCTCAATTAGTTCTGAATTCAGAAAAGCAACCGGATTTTAATTTTTTTATCTGATACCAAAACAGGTTTTAACTAAAATTTTCAGTTATCAACTCATTATTTGAGTGTCATGGCTAGTATACAGGAAGGCATTAATATTTTTGAGATGAAAATGTCATGTTATGCAAAGTTTTTTTAAAATCTTGTCCAGATGCTTAGACTATGACCCTTGACAAAACATATACAACAAAAGCATATGTGTCTGTCTGTGTGTGTGTGTGTACTGGTTTGTTTTAAAAGAGAAAACACTCTGCTCTGATAAAGCAATAGAAAGCAAATAGGGTTAGATCCACATCTGAGACATGTTACCCTTTGTGATGAAATATGTTACCTTCTGTGGGGTTCAGTATGTAACCTGTGAGGTTCAGAGGCATTCCCTCTGAGAACTGGAACAAGACAAGGATGCCCACTTTCAGTGCTTCTATTCAACATCATACTGGAAGTCCTAGCAATCAGACAAGAAACCAGAGCAATCAGACAAGAAAAAGAAATAAAGAACATCCAAATTGGTAAAGAGGAAGTCAAACTGTTCCTTATTGCTGATGATATGATCCTATGCCCAGAAAACCATAGACTCCTCCAAAAGGCTTCTAGAACTGATAAATGAATTCAGCAAAGTTTCAGAATACAAAATTAATGTGCACAAATCAGTAGCTCTTCTATACACCAACAGCAACCATGCTGAGAACTAAATCAAGAACTCAACCTCTTTTACAATAGATGCAAAAAAAAAAAAAAAAAAAAAAACCTAGGAATTCGCCTAACCAAGGAGGTGAAAGACCTCTACAAGGAAAATTACAAAACACTGCTGAAAGAAATCATAGATGACACAAACAAATGGAAACACACTCCATGCTCATGAATGGGTAGAATCAATATTGTGAAAATGATCATCCTACCAAAAGCAATATACAAATTCAATGCAATTTCCATCAAAATACCACCATCATTCTTCACAGAACTAGGAAAATAATCCTAAAATTCATATGGAACCAAAAAAGAGCCTGCATAGCCAAAGCAATACTAAGCAAAAAGAAAAAATCTGGAGGAATCACATTGTCTGATTTCAAACTATACTCTAAGGCTATAGTCACCAAAACAGCATGGTACTGGTATAAAAATAGGCACATAGACAAATGGAACAGAATAAAGAACCCAGAAATAAACCCAAATACTTACAGCCAATGACCTATGTTTATGACAGAAACATAAAGTGGGGAAAGGACACCCTATTCAACAAATGGTGCTGGGATAATTGGCAAGCCACATGTAGAAGAATGAAACTGGATCCTCATCTCTCACCTTATACAAAAATCAACTCAAGATGGATCAAGGACTTAAACTGAAGACCTGAAACCATAAAAATTCTAGAAGATAACATCAGAAAAACCCTTCTAGATATTGGCTTAGGCAAAGACCAAGAACCCAGAAGCAAATGCAACAAAAACAAAGACAAATAGATGGGACTTAATTAAACTAAAAAGCTTCTGCATAGCAAAAGAAACAATCAACAGAGTAAACAACCCACAGAGTGGGAGAAAATCTGCAATTTATGCATCTGACAAAGGACAAATATGCAGAATCTACAAGGAACTCAAATCAGCAAGAGAAAAACAATCCCATCAAAAAGTGGGCTAAGGACTTGAACAGACAGTTCTCAAAGGAAGATATACACATGGCCAACAAACATATGGAAAAATGCTCAACATCACTAACGATCAGGGAAATGCAAATCAAAACCACAATGCAATACCACTTTACTCCTGCAAGAATGGCCATAATAAAAAAAATAAAAAAATAATAGATGTTGGCATGGATGGGGTGAACAGGGAACACTTCTATACCGCTGATGGGAATGTAAACCAGTGCAATCACTTTGGAAAACAGTTTGGAGATTCCTGAAAGGACTGAAGTAGAACTACCATTTAATCCAGCAATTCCACTACTGGGTATCAATCTAGAAGAAAAGACGCCATTATACGAAAAAGATACTTGTACATGCATATTTATGGCAGCACAATTCACAATTGCATAAGTATGGGTCTACTCCAAATGCCCATCAAGCATTTGCAGCAATCTGGATGGAACTACGGAATGGAAAACCAAACATTGTGTATTCTCACTTATAAGTGGAAGCTAAACTATGAGGATGCAAAGGCATAGAATGATACAATGGACTCTGGGGACTCAGGCAAAAGAGTGGGAGGAGGTGAGGGATAAATGACTACAAATTGGGTTCAGTGTATACCACTTGGGTGATGGGTGCACCAAAATCTCACTAATCACCACTAAGAATTTACTCATGTAAGCAAACACCACCTATTCCCCAAAAACCTATGGAAACAAAAAATTGTTTTTAAAAAGTGTGTGGCACCTCCCTCTGCCTCCCAAAAGCAAAACAAAACAAAACAAAGTGAACCCCATGGCTTTGCATTACAATGACAAAACCTACTTAATTTGCTTCAGAATAACTTGTTCAAATCTGAACTGTTTGGAAATGTCTTTTATAGAATGTTTGTCATGGTCCGGGCATCTTTTTGTCACTGTAAACAACTTCTTAAGGAAACATGTGGAACATTTAATTTGATTATCTGGTTTCTCGGTCTGGGCATCTTTTTGTCACTGTAAACTCCTTCTTAAGGAAACATGTGGAACATTTAATTTGATTATTTGGTTTCTCGGGATTCCCAGGACTATCTTCATTTACATGAATGTACATTAGCTCTGGCATGGATCGCCTGCAGAAGTGAGTGCATTCCATCTCATTAAGCACTAAATTTAGTCCCTGAAGACTGAAAGAGGAGAAAAACAACCAGCTGCAGAAAGTCTTGGGCTCTGTGACTGGTGAGCTGTAGAAGACAGAAGGAGGTTTGTACACTTCATTCTAGAGTAATAGAATGGTCTGTAAATCAGGAGCTGGAAAAATGGTAAATGAAGATGTTGAATAGGAGATTCTCTATTCTCTATTGAATAGGAAATTCTCTAGCCTATTGTAAGAATGTATTGAAGGAAATCTTAAAAAAAATACAGTAGTTCAGATCTTTCTTTCATATATCTTCTCCTTTTTCCATTTCCCTAGTTTTATGCCATATTGATAACCCACAATTTTACTTTGTCTTTAAAACATTGATTTTGGGGTAATAGCAAATGGTTCAAATTCTGGCTTCACCACTTATGGTAGCAATGTAGATAATAGTATTTGATAAATACTTAACCTTCTTAAAACTCCATTCTTTAGCTGACAATAACTACAACTACCTTAAACATGTAAGTATTAAATGAAATAAACCTGTGAAAAATTTAACTAAAAAAATTAATTACTAATAAAAAATTCAAAAAAAGCTTGTAGAACAAGGATATAAAGAAACACCGTACAATGTATTTGTGTGTTAAGCTGAGTGCTATCACAAGAGTCAAAAAGTTAAAAAATGAAAACCTTAAAAAAATAAAGTTACAGTAAGCTTAGGTGAATTTCTTATTGAAGAAAGTGAACGATTGTTTTATAAATTTAGTGTATCCTAAGTGTACTGTGTTTATAAAGTATATAGTAGTTCAGTTATGTCCTAGGCCTTCACATTCACTTACCACTCACTTACTGATTCACTCAGAGCGGTTTCCAGTTCTGCAAGCTTTATTCATAGTAAGTGCCCTTTACAGGTGTAGCATTTATTATCATTTATACCATATTTTTACTGTACCTTTTCTATGTTTAGATGCAGAAATACTTCCCATTGTGTTACAATTGCCTACAATATTTGGTACACGCTGCGCTAAATACAAATTTGTAACATGCTGTATAGGTTTGTAGCCTAGGAGCCATAGGCTATATCATATAATCTAGGTGTGTAGTAGGCTATACCATCTATGCTTGTATAAGTACACTCTATGATGTTCTTACAATGACAAAAATCACCTAAGGATTCATTTCTAGAACACACCCTCATTTTCATGTGCGTCCGTGTGAAGAGACCACTGAACAGGCTTTGTGTGAGCAACAAGGCTGTTTATTTCACCTGGGTACAGGTGGGCTGAGTCTGAAAAGAGAGTCAGCAAAGATAGATAGGGGTGGGGCCATTTTATAAGATTTGGGTAGGTAAAGGATAAAGGGGGATTGTTCTCTGGTGGGCAGGTGTGGAGGGTCACAAGGTGCTCAGCAGGGGAGGTTTTGAGCCAGGATGAGCCAGGAGAGGGAATTTCACAAGGTAATGTCATCAGTTAAGGCAGGAACAGGCCATTTTCACTTCTTTTGTGGTGGAATGTCATCAGTTAAGGCAGGAACTGGCCATCTGGATGTGTAGTGCAGGTCACAGGGGATATGATGGCTTAGCTTGAGCTCAGAGGTCTGATATTCTTGTCTTCTTATGTTAATAAGAAAAATAAAATAGTGGTAAAATGTTGGGGCAGCGAAAATTTTTGGGGGTGGTATGGAGAGATAATGGGCGATGTTTCTCAGGGCTGCTTCGAGGGGGATTAGGGGTGGTG
Organism: Pongo pygmaeus; assembly: GCF_028885625.2. NCBI lineage: Eukaryota > Metazoa > Chordata > Mammalia > Primates > Hominidae > Pongo > Pongo pygmaeus. Next base: position 80,175,913 of record NC_072378.2, read on the forward strand.
TGGGAACTTAGCATGGGAGAGATTAAGCTGAAGGAAGATTTTGTGGTAAGGGGTGATATTGTGGGGTTGTTAGAAGAAACATTTGTCAGGTAGAATTATTGGTGATGGCCTGGATATGGTTTTGTATGGATTGAAAAACTAAACAGAATAAGAGAAGGAGAAAAACAGGTATTAAAGGACTAAGAATTGGGAGGAGCCAGGACATCTAATTAGAGAGTGCCCAAGGAGGTTCAGCATAGCCTTGCCAGCAAAGATTATTTATTTACTTTAAGAGTTAAGAGTGGTGGTTTGGGGATAGCACCAGGAGATACCAGCTGTGATGGCTTGGAGAAACAGTGTAAACCAACAATGTAAATAAGAGCAGGGCATTTATAAGTAGTTGAGAATGGTGAATAGGAGTATGACTAGACAGAAGATAGTAGGATGACAAGTTTTTTGGGGCACAGTCCAAGTTGGTCTGGTGTCTGGAATGAGACTGGGGCCTAATAAAAAGGAGCATCTATACAGGAGCTTAAATGGGCTGTACCCTGTAGCATTCCGAGGACAGGCCCGAATTCTGAGAAGGGAAAGTGGTAAAAGTATTGTCCAGTCCTTTTTAAGTTGGTGGCTGAGCTTGGTGAGGTGTGTTTTTAAAAGACCATTAGTCCGTTCTACCTTTCCTGAAGACTGAGGACTGTAAGGGATATAAAGGTTTCACTGAATACCAAGGGCCTGAAAAACTGCTTGGGTGATTTGACTAATAAAGGCCAGTCTGTTATCAGGCTGTATAGAGGTGAGAAGGCCAAATGGAGGAATTATGTCTGACAGAAGGGAAGAAATGACTGTGGAGGCCTTCTCAGACCCTGTGGGAAAGGCCTCTACCCATCCAGTGAAAGTGTCTACCTAGACCAAGAGGTATTTTAGTTTCCTGACTCGAGGCATGTGAGTAAAGTCAATTTGCCAGTCCTGGGTGGGGGCAAATCCCTGAGCTTGATGTGTAGGGAAGGGAGGGGCCTGAGAAACTCCTGATGAGTAGTAGAAGAGCAGATGGAACACTGAGAAGTGATTTCCTTGAGGATAGATTTCCACGATGGAAAGGAAATGAGAGGTTCTAAGAGGCAGGCTAGCGGCTTGTAACCTACATGGAAGAGGTTATGAAATGACGACAGAATAGAATGGGCCTGCAAGGCTGGAAGGAGATATTTTCCTGGTCTAAGAACCATTTGCCTTGTGTGGGAAGAGATTGATAGGTGGAAGTTTCAATGGGGGAGTAGGTGGGAGTGGACAGATGAGAAGGAGAAAAACTGAAAGTGAGGAATAGAAGTTGGAATGCTAGCTGCTTTTTAAGCTACCTTATCAGCATAAGTGTTGTCCTGAGTGATGGGATCTGATGCCTTTTGATGGCCTTTGCAGTGAATGACTCCAGCTTCCTTTGGAAGTAAAGCAGCTTTGAGAAGCATTTTTATTAAAGAGGCATTAATGATGGATGACCCTTGCATAGTGAGGAAACCTCTTTCAGCCCATATAACAGCATGTTGGTGCAAGATATGGAAGGCATATTTAAGAGTCAGTACAAATATTGACACGTAGTCCTTTTGCAAGAGTGAGGGCTTGAGTTAAGGCAATGAGTTCAGCTTACTGAGAGGTAGTGGAGGGGGGCAGAAAGTATATGCATCAGGTGTGAGGAAGAAAATAGATTTTGGAAGTTATGAGAACTCTAGAGAGTCAATGATTTGTGATTTTGAGGGCCTCTAAAAGTATTAAGGCAGTGGCAGCTGCTGCATGCAGATGTGAGGGCTAGGCTAAAACAGTAAGGTTAAGTTGTTTGGACAGAAAAGCTACAGGGTGCTGCCTGGGCTCTTGTGTAAGAATTCTGACCACACTAACCATGCCTAGGAAGGAAAGGAGTTGTTATTTTGTAGAAGGGATTGGGGTTTGGGAGATTAGCTGGACATGATCAGCAGGGAGAGCATGTTACCATGAGAATTACGTCGAGATAGGTAACAGATGAGGAAGAAATTTGGGCTTGACTGAAGTAATGGGGGCTGTCTGTGAAGCCTTGAGGCAGTACAGCCCAGGTAATTTGCTGAGCCTGTTGGGTGTCAGGGTCAGTCTAAGAGAAAGTGAATAGAGGCTGGGGTGAAGGGTGCACAGGAATAGTAAAGAAAGCATGTTTGAGATCCAGAATAGAATAATGGGTTTGTGGAGGGAGGTATTTAGGATAGGAGAGTATATGGGTTTGGCACCATGGGGTGGATAGGCAAAACAAGTTGGTTGATAAGGCGCAGATCCTGAACTAACCTGTAAGACTTGTCCGGTTTTTGGACAGATAAAATGGGGGAATTGTAAGGAGAATTTATAGGCTTTAAGAGGCTGTGCTGTAACAGGCAAGTGATAACAGGCTTTAATCCTTTTAAAGCGTGCTGCAGGATGGGATATTGGCATTGAGTGGGGTAAGCATGATTAGGTTTTAATGGGATGGTAAGGGGTACATGATCAGTCACTAAGGAGGGAGTAGAGGTATCCCATACTTGTGGGTTAAGGTGGGGAGATATAAGGGGAGGATGTGAAGGAGGCTTTGAACTGGGGGAAAAGGTGGCAATGATGTGTGGCTGTAGCCCAGGAATAGTCAGGGAAGCAGATAATTTAGTTAAAATATCTCGGCCTAATAAGGGAACTGGGCAGGTGGGGATAACTAAAAGGAGTGCTTAAAAGAGTATTGTCTAAGTTGGCACCAGAGTTGGGGAGTTTTAAGAGTTTTAGAAGCCTGGTCATCAATACCCACAACAATTATGGAGGCAAGGGAAACAGGCCCTTGAAAAGAAGGTAATGTGGAGTGGGTAGCCTCCGTATTGATTAAGAAGGGGACGGACTTACCCTCCACTGTGAGAGTTACCCAAAGATGGACATCCATGATGGTCTTGGGGGCTTCCAAGGCAATCAGGCAGTGTCAGTCTTCAGCTGCTAAGCCAAGAAGATCTGGGAAGGAGTCAGAGAGCCTTGGGCCAAAGTTCCAGGGGCTCTGGGAGTGGCTGCCAGGTGAGCTGAACAGTCTGATTTTCAGTGGGATCCTGCACAGATGGGACACAGCTTAGGAGGAATTCTGGGCTGCAAGCATTCCTTGGCCCAGTGGCCATATTTCCAGCACTTCTAGCAAGCTCCTGGGGGAGGCGGGCCTGGGTGAATGCCTGACTGCTGTGGTTTAGGCGTTTGGAAGTTCTTGTGTGCTGGAGATGTGGCTGGGGTTTGTCTCATGGTTGAGGCAAGGAATTGCAACTCAGAAATACATTGCTACTTGGCTGCCTCTACTCTATTATTGTACACCTTGAAGGTGAGGTTAATTAAGTCCTGTTGTGGGGTTTGAGGACTGGAATTTAAATTTTGGAGCTTTATTTAATGTCTGGAGCAGATTGAGTAATAAAATAAAATGCATATTGAGAATAAGATGACCTTCTGACCTTTCAGGGTCTAGGGCTGTAAAGCGTCTGAGGGTTGCTGCCAAACAAGCCATGAACTGGGCTGGGTTTTTATATTTGATGAAAGAACCTATACACTAACTGATTTGGGAGAGGTCAGATAAAGAAAAAGGAGCATTAACCTTGACTATGCCTTTAGCTCCAGCCACCTTTTTAAGAGGAAATTGCTGGGCAGGTGGGGGAGGGCTAGTCACGGAATGAAACTGTAAGCCAGACCAGGTGTGAGGAGGGGAGGTGATTAAAGGATTATAGGGTAGAGGAGTGGAGACTGAGGAAGAATTGGGACCTAGCTTGGCCTGGCGAGGAGCAGCCTGGGGAGGAGGGGAGAGGTCAGATGGGTCTGTAGAAAAGGAAGATTGGAAAGAGGAAAGACTCAGCGACACTTGGGGCTGGGACTGAGGGGACAGGGGGAAGGGAAAGAAGGAAGATTTGGGATGAGTTGCATTGGGAACAGAGAGTAGGGAGGGACGATGTGTAAAAGAATGCCTGGACGTCAGGCACCTCAGACTGTTTGCCCATTTTACGACAAGGATTATTTAGATCTTGTAGGATGGAAAAAATCGAAAGTGCTGTTTTCTGGCTATTTGGAACCACTGTCGAATTTGTATTGGGGTCAAGCAGCATTTGCAGAAGAAAATAAGGCATTTAGGTTTTAGGTCAGGTGTGAGTTGAAGAGGTTTTAAGTCTTTGAGAATACAGGCTAAGGGAGAAGGAGGAATGGAGGGTGGAAGGTTGCCTATAGTGAAGGAGGCAAGTCCAGAGAAAAGAGAGGGTAGAGACATGGAGAGAAGGAGTTGGGGGTGCTTGCCCCACAGGAAAGTGGAGAAGGGGTAGAGACATGGAGAGAAGGGGTCGGGGGGTTCTTGACCCCCAGAAAAGCGATACTTGCCACTAAGGGTGAAGGACCAAGGCAGGCGTCCCTGCGTGGTCAGACACCACTGAAACATGGGTGAATAATCAGGCAGGTGTCCCTGCGTGGTCTGACACCTCTGAAACATGGGTGAATAATCAGGCAGGTGTCCCCACAATGATTAAACACCAAGGGAAGACTGCCTTCCCAAGTCTGTGACCCACGCTGGAGTTTTGGGTTCATGTTTAAAATGTGTCTCCTGAGTTGTCTTTACCAGGAAAGGAAAGGAACTGAAATTAAGAGAAGGGAGCGATTGAAAGCTGGTGCCAAGATTGAAAGGAGAAAGAGGTTAAGGGATAGGCAGGGAGGTTGGAGAAGAGAGTAAAAAGAGGCTGCTTACTGGATTTTAAATTGGTGAGATGTTCCTTGGGCTGGTCAGTCTGAGGACCCGAGGTTGTAGGTGGATCTTTCTCATGGAGCAAAGAGCAGGAGGACAGGGGATTGATCTCCCACGGAGGTCCCCCTATCCAAGTCACGGCACCAAATTTCATGCACGTCTGTGTGAAGAGACCACCAAACAAGCTTTGTGTGAGTAACAAGGCTGTTTATTTCACCTGGGTGCAGGTGGGCTGAGTCCGAAAAGAGAGTCAGTGAAGGGAGATGGGGTGGGGCTGTTTTATAAGATTTGGGTAGGTAAAGGAAAAAGGGGGATTTGTTCTCTGGTGGGCAGGTGTGGGGGTCACAAGGTGCTCAGTGGGGGAGCTTTTGAGCCAGGATGAGCCAGGAGAAGGAATTTCACAAGGTAATGTCATCAGTTAAGGCAGGAACAGGCCATTTTCACTTCTTTTGTGGTGGAATGTCATCAGTTAAGGCAAGAACTGGCCATCTGGATGTGTATGTGCAGGTCACAGGGGATATGATGGCTTAGCTTGGGCTCAGAGGCCTGACACTCATCATTAAGTGACACCTGACTCTATATCACTATTGTTTGAGATGAAGAAGTGAAAGCTCAATAAAAAGCTACATTTTGTTTAAGCAGGATGGTATTATATTCACTAGCTTCTATTTTAATATTATCACAATTTAATTGTTTTACATCTGCAATGCCTTCTCCCCATACCACATTCTTCTCAGGCTTCAAAGTTTAATTCTGGTCTCACCTCTTCCAAAAATTATTCCACTTTGCAGTTTCACACTGATTTCCTACTTCTCTATGTACTTTTGCATATACAGTATGAGTTAATTTAACATTTTATTGTACTCTTCTTCAGCAATTGTTTCATATGTCTACCTTCTCTTCCAAATTAGACAAAGTCCTTTAGGGTAATATGATGTCTTAGCAATATTGTATTCCTAGTGCTTCCAATGGACTCAGAACATATTAGCTGCTTGGGAAGAAACAAGTTATTGATTAAATCAATTTACTCAATTGCCTGCAAAATGAAACCTAAGAGAGTTAGATTTTTCTTAGGTACATTGAATGAATCAGAAGGTTCATCAAAGCTATAAAGAAGATTATAATAAACAGAAGTAGGCTGGGCACAGTGGCTCACGCCTGTAATCCCAGCACTTTGGGAGGCCGAGGTGGGCAGATCACTTGAGGTCAGGAGTTCAAGACCAGCCTGGCCAACGTGGTGAAACCCAGTCTCTACTAAAAATACAAAAATTAGCTGAGCGTGGTGGCAGGCAACTGTAATCCCAGCTACTTGGGAGGCTGAGGCAGGAGAATCACTTAAACCCAGGAGGTGGAAGCTGCAGTGAGCCCAGTTCGTACCACTGCACTCTAGCCTGGATGACAGAGTGAGACTGTACCTCAAAAAAAAAAAAAAAAAAAAAAAAAAAAGAAAAAAAAGAAAAAATATGGTAGAAAGAGAGTTGAGAGTGTTTGCATTCAAACTTCATGAGCTTCACAGATTTCCTAATAATAACTCGATTCCAACTTGACTTACCCAAATTTGCCCAGGTGAAGTTTTTTGAAAGGTGGGTGAATGATATAACTGAAGCTTAAACTTAACCGTGCAAACTCTAGCATCATTATCTTGGCTTATGTTTCTGGCAATGGCATACTCCCTGCTTTGATGAACCTTCTGATTCATTCAATGTACCTAAGAAAAATCTAACTCTCTTAGGTTTCATTTTGCAGGCAATTGAGTAAATTGATTTAATCAATAACTTGTTTCTTCCCAAGCAGCTAATATGTTCTGAGTCCATTGGAAGCACTAGGAATTAAGCACAATTATTAGAGGCTGTGGCAGATCCCTAGTTTTTAGACTAAAGGCTTAATTGATCTTTCTTTCACCAGAGTCTCTCCTAAGGAGCCCTAGATTAGTTCATCTACTCTACTTTTGGATTATGAGGGAGAACATTGCTGACAACCAGAAAGGCACTACTTTCTAGAATATTGTTCTAATCCCTGAAATCTGGCTGTGATTGAATTATCACATTCAGATGTGGTGTGGGGTTTTATGACTTCGTATTATATGTAGGTGTTCTCTGGGCATTGGTGTAACCCAAAACATCATGGAAAGTCTGTTGAAATCTTTGTCTGTGGGTTTGAGTAGTAAATGCACAGAGTTTTACTTTTTCATGTCTCTTACATACATGAATACATTTGCTAGGCTCTGGCCTATTAGCATTATGGAGCCTAGGAAGATTTGTTTGCTAGTTATCATGCAAGAGGGATAATTTTCTTCCACTTCTCCAATATGCAAAATTCACTCAGAAAAAAAAATTAAAGGCTTTAATTACTTGCTAATTTCCTTTATGGGAGACAAGAAAACTGCCAAACGTGTTCTGAGGGATGGTATTTATTATTAATTGCATGTACAGTAGTTTCCCTTTATCTATGGGGGATACCTTCCAAGACCCCCAGTAGATGCCTGAAACCTTGGCTAGTACTGAACCCTAAACAGACAGTTCCTGACATACAATGGTTCAATTTACAGTTTTTAAACTTCATGATGGTGCGAAAGTGATATGCATTCAGTATGCTCTTTGACTTATGAGGGAGTTATGTCCCGATAAACCCTCATAAGTTGAAAAATACTGTAAGTTCAAAATGCACTTTTGACTTAAAATATTTTCAGTTTATAATTGATATAACAGTTTGTAACCCCAGTGTAAGTTAAGGAGTATCTGTATACACAGTATTATTTTTCCTATATATACATACCTATGATAAAGTCTAATTTATACATTAAGAACAGTAAGAGGTTTACAACAATAACTAATAAAGTAGGACAATTACAGAAATAGGCTAGTATTACTTCTCTTGTTCTTTGGGGCCATTATTAAGGGTTACTTGAACACAAACAATGTAATATCTCGGCAGTCAACCTGATAACCCAGATAGCTACTAAGTGACTAACAGGTGGGTTGTGTATACAGTTGTGTATACAGGACAAAGGGATGTTCTCATCCAGAGCAGGACTCAGGGGACAGAGTGAGATTTCATTATGCTAGTCAGAATGGCTTACTATTTTAAACTTCTGAATTGCTCACCTCTGGAATTTTCCATTTAATATTCAGACTGCAGTTGTCCTCAGGTAACTGAAACTGGATAAGTGAAACCGTGGATAAGAGGGAACTACTGCAATTCTTCATTTTCTATATCCATGCTGATGAATATGTGCTAATAATTACATTAAATGCTTTTTCTATGTTTTATGTAAAAGGGCACAGATATCCCTTGTAGCATTTATAGTTATATTATTACCAAACATAGATTTTGTAATTATAGCTCATATATAAGATCTCATACTAAATTAACAGAAGTTGAATGATGACTCTGTTTTTAAGGTCACATAGCCAGTTATCCAGTTTTAAATATAACTGGCTTAATATAATCTGCAAACCCACAAGTATCTTGCACTTAGAACATATTTGCTCAGGCAAGACACTCTCACATTATTTACTCAGAAACTACCTAAATTATTTTGATTGTCAATTCTATTAATCACATTACTTCCTTGGTCACTTTCCTGCATTGTTTTATCTTTGAAACCTCTGTCTTTTCAATTTTCACTTTTGCACCCTAACTTAAATCATCCTGATTAATGGAAAGAAAACATTATTATGCATTCCCAAATTTTAACTAATCATTTAAAGTGAATATCCTCTGATGTGTTGGATAGGCATCGTAAAAACAGGATAAAATGCCACAACTTGCAAGTGAATGGCCAGAATATTTATTTATAAATTGAGATATGAAGAATGCACATTTTCTGAGCATCTTCTATAGCTCAGGTATCGTACCAGGAGTTTTACGTACATGATCTTGTTTAACCTTTACCCTGAGGTGGGTAGTATTATTATTCTACAGGTAAAATTGAAAAAGGGTTTCAGGGAGGGAGAGAGTTAGTACCTATCTCAACCACCTGGCTGGTAAGAGTTGAAGCGTGATATAAACCCATATATTTGTAACTGTCTAGCCTCTTTACCGAGAAACAGAAAAAGCAGAAAAGTTGCTCGCTCTTCAACATGACTATGACCCAGTAATTCCTTTGGAAAATGGCAGTCTGAGAAACCTCACTGACCCTGGTTCTACTTCCATGACTTTTGTACTCAGGATGCCTATGTTTGTACTGGATAGGATGAACTAGCTCTGTCCAGGAGAGTTTTTGGTTACAACCTGATTTGCAGAAAATAAGTTATCTACTTACATTGCTGTGGTATATAAAATATTCACCAGTCAACTGTCACCTGGCTTGAGAAAGTTTTTAATGATCTAAGGTGCTGGAAAGATAAATTTTATTGGAACTAAAACTCTAATAATAAACTGAGAAGACCATATCTCATAGAATCATTATGGTGTGACATCAATAGACTCAGGAGGGAAAGGGGAGGGGGTGGAGCTAGTGATGGCAGTCAGAGGCCTACTAGAAGAAGGAGAGAACCCACCACAGTAAAACTGTCTCCCATTTTGTAGAACTTGTTTATTTGCATGTACAGAGTATGTACCATTTAATATTTGAGAAAACAGTGTTAGCACAATGGCTGAAGGCATCATTAAAAGGAGCATAAAGTTTTTAATCTGTTAGACTTATGAGATGTGCCTGTATTAGTCAGTGTTCTTTGGAGGGACAGGATGAACAGGACAGATGTATATATGAAAGTGAGTTTATTAAGGAGTAATGACTCAACACAATCGCAAGGTGAAGTCCCACAATAGACTCTTTGCAAGATGAGGAGCAAAGAAGACAGTATGAGTCCCCAAACCTCAAATGTAGGGAAGCCTACAGGGCAGCTTTCAGTCTGAGGCCGAAGGCCCTAGAGGCCCTGGCAAATCACCGGTATAGGTCCAAAAGTCCAAAAACTGAAAAACTAGGAGTCTGATGTTTGAGGGCAGGAAGCATCCAGCATGGAAGAAAGATGGAGGCAAGGAGACTTAGCCAGGCTAGTCCTTCCACGTTCATCTGCCTGCTTTTATCCTAGGTGCACTGGCAGCTGATTAGATGGTGCCCACCCAGATTCAGGGTGTTTCGGCCTCTCCTAGTCCACTGACTCACATGTTAATCTCCTTTGGCAACACCCTCATAGACACACCCAGGAACAATACTTTGCATCCTTCAATCCAATCAAGTTGACACTCAATATTAATCATCACAGTGCCATTAGAAATTTATAAGACCACTGGAAAGCTCTTTAATTCCTTTGAAATCGGACAACCCCATCTATTAGGGCTATGTGGTGTGGATATTTGTACTAATTTTATGAGTGTCATCCTTGTTTTCTTTTCTAGAATGTAACATTTTTAATGTTGGTTTTGAGTCATCAAGGTTTTATTTAAAAAGTGTCACAGTTAACTTGCAAATTGATTTTCTTTCCTTGGCTTTCTTTTTTCTTTTTCTTTTTTTGAGATGGGGTCTTACTCTGTTGCCCAGGCTGGAGTGCAGTGGCCCGATCATGGATAAGGGGATGCTACTGTATTATTATATACAGGAGCTACTGAATTAGGCATATTTAAATAGAGATTCACATTCTGTGATGAAAACTTACTCTGTGGCTAATGAGAATCTCCCTGACTGGATCACCTTTTTCTGTCAAAGAGAGCTAGTATAACATAGTGAAAGCAAAAGAGAGCTTTGGAATAAAAACCTTGCACTTCAGTTGGCTCCATTCTTAGTAGTTGATTTAGTTTAGATACCTACCATTCCATAAGTCATGGTTCATCATCTATAAAATGTTGATGATTAAAATTTGAACTGTGTTGAGAGGCTAAAATATATATAAAAAATGTTTACACAGAAGCATTTAATATTAACACTTGTTATTATTATACCCATCCAAAAGACCAAAGTATCATGAATTTTGATGAACCAAGGTAATGGTGACATCAAGGTAGGATGAAGAGGAAAAGTGAGGGATAATGTAAAATAGATTTTAAAACGAAACAAAAGTCAATTTGGTGTCATCCTGGGTTGATTAGCTTCACCCTCAGTCTGAGGACTTGACTAGGTAATAAAGCTCATTAGCACTGACGGTAGAAGAGGCAAGCAAGCCTTGTGGCTGGGCTGGTGGGGAGATGAAGGAGGAGCCTCTTCTCACGTTGTCTTCCCTTCCCTTACACTTTTTTTTTTTTTTTTTTTTGAGACGGAGTCTCCCTCTGTCACCCAGGCTGGAGTGTGGTGGCGCGATCTCGGCTCACTGCAAGCTGCGCCTCCCGGGTTCACGCCATTCTCCTGCCTCAGCCTCCCTAATAGCTGAGACTATAGGCGCCCGCCACCATGCCGGCTAATTTTTTGTATTTTTAGTAGAGACGGGGTTTCACCATGTTAGCCAGGATGGTCTCCATGTCCTGATCTCGTGATCCGCCCGCCTCGGCCTCCCAAAGTGCTGGGATTACAGGCGTGAGCCACCGGGCCTGGCCCCCCTACACCTTTTTAACAAAAACTTCCACCTTGATGGTTCAGAACCTTTCAGGCTGCTTAGGTGAGTAATTAGGCATTAACTAGCCCTACCTAATTATTACCCAATGCTTGGAAGGTGAGTTTTCCCAGCTGCTTCTTATGGTTTACTATTATTTAAACTGGTTAGTATGGTTGACAGCCTCTTCCAAACGTAAGGCACATCATTGTTTTTATGAAAATCTCAACTCAAATAATGGCATGCATATCACTTTCACATACAACTCAGAAATACCACTTGGAAATCTTAGCTTCTTTGGCCGGTCTACAGAGAATATGTGCTGGAAGATGAGTTTGTAACCATGATGACAAAAGAACTTGACGAAAGAGCTGCTATTTGGATGTTCAATAGTCTTCCCCATCTTAACTGTCAGTGAAATTGCTGTATAAGGATAGCTATGAGAAAGACATTTGTAAAAAGGTTTTGAAGGGGCAATCACAAACTGCTGATGAAAGTAGATGACGCTATGAAAAAGATTTATGAAGACTAATTTAGAACTGAATAGTGTTATGAGACGCTTTTGGAATTCCGCAGTGTGGCTGGGGCCAGGAGGGAAGGGATGAGAGAAAGTAGAATGCTGAATACTGTTTGCCAGCAGACACATTAGGCCTACAGCTCAGATCTCAGCTGTAAAATTTCATTGCACTCTGGGCGTATTGGTTGTGGGAAATGCCTGTGATTTTCCCAGCTTGCTTCTCTTAGCAGGCTTTGAGTGCAAGTTGTCTCAAAGGCTATAAGAAACCAATAGGAAAGGGAACAGTAAAAGATAATAATTGAAAAAAAAAAGAAATAGCAATTAAGTGTTAATTGAAACAATTTTTTTTTCAGTATGCTGTGAATCATCTTATGATGATAGTTGCTCACTTCTTAAGGTGGGTGGCATGGTGTTTGCAGCTCTTGGTTGGCTGAGAGTCTCCCACACATATAGGAGGAATAAAACCAAATAGCCTCTGTAGAGATAAGAGGGACTCCATCAACAGCATGTTCATTCTGGTGAGAGCCAGCAGTTTCCGCCCCTTAAACTAAGACACCCTTTAGAGAATACATCAGTCTATTGAACTTTTCAAACTTACACCTTATAAACTGATACCTAATTTTAGTCTATGTTCAGATTTTATATAACTTTTACTCTCAATATAGTTTAATTGTGATAATGAACAAAAGTGATATCTAGGTTAAACACTTGTTAGTTTTCCTATTCATTTTATTAATGAAAACTTTAACAGTGACAAAGATTCTAAAATTTTAATAGAGCAGAATGTTTTTGAAGACTACCTGTATTGGTTTGTGAGTGTGCACTTTGACCTTTTTGTTTTGTAGAGATGGGGTCTTGCTATGTTGTCCAGGTGATCCTCCCACCTCAACTTCTCAAAGCACTGAGATTACAGGCTTGAGACACTACTCCTGTCCTTTCATCTTGAATAAATAAACAATATTAAAATTTCTAGTAGACATATTCATAGTTCCACATGAAAAGTACTATGGGAATGAGTATGTTGTAGTAGAGATGAGATGTGTAGATTTGGAAGCTCTTAGATTGAGTTTAAGTCACCAGCTGAGCACTCTCAAGCAATTTACTTAATTCTTCTGTTTTACATTGCTCATTTTTAAACTGAGGTTGCCACCATCCTCACAAGGTTTCCATGAGGATTAAATGATGTGCATAGAAAAGCAAAATATTGGCACACAGAAAAGATACAAAATGTAATCTTCCATTTCCTTCTGTAGGGGAAAATCCATATATAGTCTCAATTCGCTAATAAGGAATGAGAAAAGAGTACAGCAATTAAGAGTTACTGTGTGCCACTGAGAAATAGCCCATCTGCCCCTATATATTGTGTATGATAAAACTCTTAGTGTTTTTCTATATAAATATTTTCAATTGAAAACTTCAATGTATGTGTATGTCAAGTTATACAATCTCAGAAGTGTTACTGATTTTTAAAAATGTAATCATGATTTGTTTCTCTCCACGTATGGGATGGAACACAAAATTGTCATGAGTACAAATGTGTCAGGAATCCATGGATAAATTTTTATCCTTTTATAAAACACAAGAAATATTTTAATGAGATTTAAGAATTAAGTTAGCAAGAGAAATTGCAACTATCAGTCCCAAAATGAGACATGACATTGTACATTCATGAATCTGGTGTCTAAGCTATGACCTTTTTCTGGCTCCCTCATTATTTTATCAATAAGAATTAGAATCTGCACATTTCATTTTACACTTCTTGAGGCATGCTGTGGAGAATGTTGATGATCAAAAACAGAAATAGAGCAACCTTTAAAACCGATGTTTCCATTGCAACATTTAATATCTAGGGAAATCGGAGTAAAACGATGAAAAAAAGACATAGTTGTTGCAACTCCTTGATCATTGTCAAAAACTAAGGTCCTGAAAACTAAAGGAAAGGAAATAAAGTCCATGCCTTCTGGTTATTTTTTCATTAGGACTTAGCAAACCAAGCTTGTGCACATGGCATACATTAATATTGCTGCCTGTCCATTCACTGCTGCTCATGCCCATTATAAAAGACAAAAGATTTACATGATCTCAAGAAAAACCGGAGTATGTGCCATGCCGATTTATGCTTGGTTCTGACACTTCTCTCTATAATCCTGGGCCATTAAAGAGCTCACTTCAACTTCTCTGACTGCTTCCACAGATGCTATCCATTTTGATGGAACAGAGTGACTGTGAGTGCCACTTTTGTTCTCTTAACCACAAACGAGTGCACATTTCTGCTCTTCTACAATACCGGACCTATTTATCTTATGGCACCTGAGAGAAGAGATGATATCCGGGATAGACCATGATAACCCCCTTTCTATTGTTGGTCAGTTTTTCTTTTTCCACATTTCCAAGAAACATATTCATTTGAATAAATTAAACTTAATAAAGAAGCCAGTGACAAAGTACATGCAAGCCTCATGATGACTATTTTTAAAGTTATGGCTAGATTTTCTAAATGTACAGTAATGCTTAAAGTAGACTGCAGTTATCTTAACATGAATGTAGACATAGGCTAAAAATTTATAATTTAAGAAATATTTAAAACTGATGCCCAGTCCCAAAAGGTTCTTTATACTGAAGTCATCTTTTTAACTATAATTTTTACTATTGACTTTCTTTGGCAGGTTCAATTATATCTTTCTAAAATATCACTTAGAATGATTAACCATTTTGGTGACTTTTAAAACACGGTGCTTTAAAATAATGCTTATGCATGGGAAACAAAGTGCAAAATGATAGACAGTAAATAGGAAATCTTTTTTTCTACCCCAGACCACCTTTGCATGATTTTGATATTAGTTTTTGATACCTTTTTATAAGTTCTCAATTGCAATGATGAATACTTCACTTATTTTCATTCTTTTCTTCAACAATGCTATATTTAATATCTGCATAAGATTTGAACAATTATGTAACATTTCAAATAGAGAGTGATAGTATAACATACCCACATGCACCTGTTATTCCATTTACATAATAAACCTTGTTTCCTCCATTACTCCCTCCAAATTTAACCCTTGTTTCTGGATTTCTTTGACAATAATTCTGGGCAGTGTATTCTTTCACTAGTAAATATTTTAGTACTGACTGTATCTCTAAAGCATAGTCTTGTTCCATAACATTTTGTATAATTTTGAGCACATCTGGTAAGAGCACTATTTTCAATTTCATAAATTATTTCAACATGAGCAATGCTAAACAATGACATTACTGGCACCCTGCCTTGCTACACTAAACTTGTTTTGATAGATTTATCAAACAATGAACACTTGGGGTCACAGAAAGTGAGTGAAAAATTTTCAAACTCAATTTCGTTATATATCCACCTTGATATTTTCTTCCATATATATTTTAGAAAGAAATTATTTGTTTATTAACTATTCATGAAAAGATAGTTTTGTGGGTGGCAGGGCCAGGGATGGTCAGATAATGTCTTCAAATTTCTTTGTTCTATAAAAAGAACTCATGTTTTTACATGTTGATTTTCAACACCAGCAAGCTCAAATTCATTTGAAAATTTCAAATTTAAAAATTCAGAATGCGTCAGAAACTTGTTAATACTTATTTCCCCCAGATTAGTATTGCAATGTTTTTAAAGTCTTATTTACCTTAAGAGCTAGTATTCTTAGAGGGTTTCTTCAATTAATGGTTAAGAATTCTTCTTTTCATTTCTCTGATGGCCAGTGATGATGAGCATTTTTTCATGTGTCTGTTGGCTGCATAAATGGCTTCTTTTGAGAAGTGTCTGTTCATATCCTTCGCCCACTTTGTGATGGGTTTTTTTTTTCTTGTAAATTTGTTTGAGTTCTTTGTAGATTCTAGATATTAGCCCTTTGTCAGATGAGTAGATTGCAAAAATTTTCTCCCATTCTGTAGGTTGCCTGTTCACTCTGATGGTAGTTTCTTTTGCTGTGCAGAAGCTCTTTAGTTTAATTAGATCCCATTTGTCAATTTTGGCTTTTGTTGCCATTGCTTTTGGTGTTTTAGACATGAAGTGTTTGGTCATGCCTATGTCCTGAATGGTATTGCCTAGGTTTTCTTCTAGGGTTTTTATGGTTTAGGCCTAACATTTAAGTCTTTAATACAGTGTGGCAATTCCTCAGGGATCTAGAACTAGAAATACCATTTGACCCAGCCATCCCATTACTGGGTATATGACCAAAGGATTATAAGTCATGCAGCTATAAAGACACATGCACACGTATGTTTATTGCGGCACTATTCACAATAGCAAAGACTTGGAACCAACCCAAATGTCCATCAGTGATAGACTGGATTAAGAAAATGTGGCACATATATACCAGGGAATACTGTGCAGCCATAAAAATGATGAGTTCATGTCCTTTGTAGGGACATGGAGGAAGCTGGAAACCATCATTCTCAGCAAACTATCACAAGGACAAAAAACCAAACACTGCATGTTCTCACTCATAGGTGGGAAATGAACAATGAGAACATTTGGACACAGGAAGGGGAACATCACACACTGGGGCCTGTTGTGGGGTGGGGGTAGTGGGGAGGAATAGCATTAGGAGATATACCTAATGTTAAATGACGAGTTAATGGGTGCCGCACACCAACATGGGACATGTGTACATATGTAACAAACCTGCACGTTGTGCACATGTACCCTAGAACTTAAAGTATAATAATAAAAAAAAAATTCTTCTTTTCACCTACTGAAGGGAAAATTGAGAGTTTGAACCTATAAACGATATAGACCTTCACTGTATACTTTCATTTCTCCTCATCATTTTTCTGTTTCCAAAATTCATGACTTTTAGGGTTTGTCTTTTCTCTGCTTGATGGGTAACTAAATGTGAACATTCTCAGGTCTAAAGTATGCAGTAAGGTGCAGTGGTGGGCTCTACAGTGTCTTATAGCATTTTTAGAAACAAGAAAGAATTTCAAGGTAAGTAATTTTATTAATAATGTTTTCAGCCAGAAGATTTTAGTAAATTCTAGGCTGGGATTCAAGCAGAGCTATTAAAACCAATCAATATTCTATAGGGACAGAGTTATTGCTTTTCCCTTTGTATTGACCCCACCCACACATGAATTTCTGTGACACTTTATATGAAACATATTCATGCAATACACCTAAAGAAACGCCCATAGAATATTTGTAGATGTACATTTATATTCTTTTATTCAAAATATGGATTGTACTATTTTTAATATATAAATATATAAAAAGAGATGTCATTCTGATATGTCATAAACATTTCTTTTGGTTGTCAACATGAGCCCAGCTGAGTTTGAAGCTTTGTTTGTCCTTTAAGTCACACATATGCTCATTGGGTATCTTCCCTTATTTCTACATATGTGTGAACTTGGGGAAAGCTGTGTGTTTAGGAACACAGAGTAGAGTGTAGAGAAAGGACAAATCCGATTTTCTCAGAGCCCATTCTTTTTACCTGCTTTCTTTGGTTGCCAGAAGGCTCAAAGCTTCACAAATTAATGTGGTCCGCTGGTGGTATCTCTTGTGATGCACATCAGTGGAAGAGCTGAATCAATTTCCAGAACCTTCCACCTTTCACTAGGCTACGTGGTCACAATACTTTAAAATAATTTCATTTCATTTGTTTAATTGCTTGATTAATTAAGTCTCCTAGGATGGATCTAAGATAAACTTTACCTGCAGTGATTTCTGCCATATGTTGAGAATTAGAAATAAATTCTAGTCTAGATTGGGACTTCTGGGATCATTTAGCATCCAAACTCTCCTTTGAGTAAATGGTGAGAAGTGGTGAATATTTTTACAATCCAAATAGAGACGTCTATTAATCCTAAAATGAAATAGATATAGGAAAAAATAATCAAATGCTTTAGATGTTAAGTGGGAATACAGTTTAAATGTATCTTGAAAATTAAAGGAGGTTAAATGTAGTTATGGATGTTAGTTTTAATATATTTACTTGAAAATTAGTATTTTTCTGAATAACACATAGTTCCTCCAGTATTTAATGAATTAGTATTTACTGACTACTGGAGACAGATAACTTAACTCAAACATTTAGGTAAATTATTTGTAACAGTCTTCCATTACCTCCATTTTAAAGACTTGAAGCTCAGATATATAAAATGACAAATCAGTGTCTCCTGGTTACACAGCAGCAGAGCTGGATGGATCCAGAGGTTTCCTGACTCTGTCCAGTGCTCTGTTAGCCCTTCTACAGAAACTCCTAACAATACTGGAAGAATAAAGTGAGTACTATGTTAAAGTTACAGGTTAAGTGTCATAGAAATATGGGGAATTAGTCACGTCTGAGAGAGGGGAAAAGTCTCATAGATATAAGGCTGAAAATATTTGACCCGGTCACTCATATATTTTGTTAAAGAGTTTGCATTTTGTTCATTAGGCCACTGGGAGCCATTAACAGATTTTTTTTTAGTCATGATTCAAGTGTGTATTAAGAGAATAACTTTAGCAGCTGTGAGAATTAAAGACTACAGCAGTGTTTGTTTTCCCAGCTTTTTGGATTTTTTCATAACATTACATATACTTTTTGTTTATAAGTTACATTGCTAGTGCCATAGTTCTCAAGTTATGTATATTATAAGATTACACAAAAGGAGAAAATAAATTAAAGATAAGATTCAACTCAATTCTTTTAAATTTTATTTTATTAACAGTAAAATACTTTTGCTTCCTAATATAAAGTTAAGATAGTAATACAGTTTTACCACTATATAAAATTTATGTATGCTTACATTGAGAACAATGTGAATATATTTCCTAAAAAGAAAACAACTCTGTAGTTTATTTACCCTTTGTGAAAAAGGTATATTATGTGCTTATCTTAGTTCAGTTTATTTTGATTCTTTAATCATGTTGCTTTCATAGTTGTTATAATATTTATTCAATATTCATGATTTTATTCAATTTTAGAATATTTCTTCACTTTCAAATCTTACCCTTCAATTATGCAAAGTTTTGTATTAAAACTTAGGTAATTCCCATCTTTCCTGATGACAGACAGTAGTTACAAATTAATTGGAAGTTGTCAGATTTTTAATAAATCAGCTCTATATCTACTAATAGAATTTGCAAACACTTTTAACAGGTGAGCAAAATGTATTCCTGAGTTTTTAAATGTGTAGATAAGAAGTTTTGTAGTTGCTGATATTAATATTGGGAGAAAATTACATAACCATATTGGATTTGATTCGTTCATCATGTTCTGCACTAGAATGTGGCTCATTAAATGCATGAGTGTTGTGATTTTCTTGGCTTTTTAATGCTCTCTTAAATTTAGTGTTTTATTTTACCATTTTGTTGCTGAAATCTTTTTTTAATCACTATTCTATGATGACCGGTTTGATTAAAATGAAATAATCAAAACCTGACTTCAACTTCTTTGTAAGACAATATGCTGAAACTATCAATTATTCTACATTGTTGAATGTCCTCTTTGCCCTCAGGATTATTACCATAGCAGAGGAAATGGCTGGCATACTGCCAAAGGAGTGGGCTAGCATTGACTTACATATTAATAATTATAGCTAATTTTCATTTACAACTCACTTTTTTCCAAGCACTGTTCTACCCTAACTAATCTTCACAGCAGCTCTATGGGAAAAAAGTACTATATTATCTGTCTATTATATACAAGTAAATAAATTATTTTCAATTTTACATTCATTGAATTTTTGGGGTAAAAATAAATATAAATAGACTGTCTAATATTTCTTCCAATACTCAGGAGATTGACTTTATAGCTCCTAGGGCATCTGTACCTCACTTTAGAGATCTCTAGATGAGAGATGTGATGGAGGGAAGGAAGGAGATAGATTAGAAGGCCATGGCAGTAGGCAAATGAAAAACAATGACATCTTGTACTAGGGCAATGGAAGTGCAATTACATAGAAGGTAGAATTCATAGAATTTATGACTCTTTAACAAAAACTTCAGTTAACACAGAAGAAATATAGGCAGCAATAACACAAAAGGCATATTTCCAACACCCTCAGAATTAATTGAACATAAACTTTTGGTTGATTCCAAGCTATGTGTTACTGTTTCATCCTTTTCCAAGTCTAGTGATTCAATTTTCCCCTTACCAGTTTGTTATGCAGTTGGTCACTGAGTCAGTGCCTTCCTCAGCTGCCCTGGTAGTATCAGAGGACTGCAGAGAATGGCTGCCATTTTGTGTTTTGGTAAAATAATTTATCTTTCAGGAGACAGAAGGATTATGAGAAAAGCACTAGCTGTTCCGATTGTTCTGTTTCATATATGGTAGTAGTTACATGGTCAGTGGTACATAGACATATTTTGAACCTACAGATCAACCTGTGATCACTCAGTGCCAGACTTCCCTATTCCAGTCATATATTTTATGACTCTTTTGCCCCCAGCTTATTTTCCTTCTAATGTTTTTATTGTGTTTTTTAATACACAGAAGTATAAAACTTTTGTAAAGAACTAGTAAAGTTTTGTTATTTTGCTTCAAAAGTCTTCTCTTTTTCCAAAATTACGTAACTATTTACCCATAGTTTATTCCTCTTTGAAAAATGGTTTCAATTTTTACAATTACCACTTTAACCTCCTAGAGATATTTGGCAAGTATTGTGAAGGCTATTGTTTTTTAATATTATTAACCAGTTATTTTAACTGGTTAGAATATTTATTTACTAGTCTTATTGATTTATAAAAATAAGTATTTTTATGTTTAATTCTATTTTCAGCCTTCTCTTTTATTTCAGTGTGTATTATTTATGTTAAAATATTATATTTTAAAATATGAAAGTGCTAATATTTCCTTGCTCATTTCACCACAAAATTTCTCTTTGTCTATTTGTTTTTCTAAGTAACTTAGAATTAACTCAATACATCCAAAAATTTTGTTTTGACTTGTATAGAAATTATTTTAGATAACTGTATACATTAATGTTAGAGAGTCAACATTTTTGGAATATTGAGTGTTCCTACACTGAATGTAATTTGGTTCAATATTTATTCAAGTGTTTTTAAGTCCCTTAGTAAAATATTGAACTTTTATTTTTCTAAGTTTCTTAAAATTCATGGTTTTTTTGGTTTCTGAACGTTTTATATAATTTTTTTAAAATTTTGTGTTTAATTTTAAAATTTGTTTTGTATGTAGTAGTTCCTGATATATGGGTAAAAGTTTTATTTTATTTTTACATTTGGTATTCAGTCTTTGTAGAAAAAGGGTTTCCCTATGTTGCCCAGGCTGGCCTCAAACTCTTGACCTCAAGCAATCCTCCCACCTCAGCCTCCCCAAGTGCTGGGATTTACAGGCATGAGCCATTACGCCTGGCCACATTTTCTTATTATGTCTACTGATTTTTATGTTGATTGTCTGGAATTATTTAAATAAACAATTCTATTATCTTAAAATGATCTTTTTTATCTCTGATTTTTAATTTTTAAAACTCATTCTGTTTTATTGCAGAAATAGTACTGGCAAAGTATTCTTGAATTATTTTAGCTCTAGTATGTATATATAGTATGCGAAATTCTCAGTAGAAAATGAGATTCAGCTTTAATTATTGCAAAGGCCTGTGTGTTTTATCACCTTCTTAAGAGTTACAATAGCACATGAAAATCAAACTGTCATTAGCTGCTTTTTTTTTTTTTTTAAATCAAGGGCAGTGTGGACCTGCTTATTTTGAATGTGTAGCTGCAGGCATCAATTCCCATATCCTCTTTATTTCTCAGAAGATTTTGCTTCCTTATGACCACTTTGTATGCTGCGATCCATTAAGAGACCTATAGTGGGAACTGTTTTTCTTTAGATCACTTGTTTATTGACACTGTTTTAACTCTTTATTAGCCATATATATATATATATATAGGCACTTTGGGAGGCCAAGGTGGGTTCAAGACCAGCCTGGGCAACATGATGAAACCCTGCCTCCATATATATATATGGCTAGTAAAGAGTCATATATATATATATATATATATATATATATATATATATATACACAGTTAACCTCCTGGTAAGTATGGTTTGGAGAGTGCATGCTATTTTAATCTGATGATACAAGGTTCAGTAGATCTGGAAGATGTGTGAACCTAAAAATGTGGCATTAAATACATTTCTGTAATATTATTCCAATTTCTCATCCTTTCTTTGTAAAGTTGGAAATAAGAATTTTCAACTGGA
The DNA here is from genome assembly GCF_028885625.2 of Pongo pygmaeus. Classification (NCBI taxonomy): domain Eukaryota; kingdom Metazoa; phylum Chordata; class Mammalia; order Primates; family Hominidae; genus Pongo; species Pongo pygmaeus. Next base: position 80,197,774 of record NC_072378.2, read on the forward strand.
GATAAACATGCTTTATAATGCTATGGAATCATAAACACACAATCAATGTGATTAAGTACAAACTTACTGGAGAAAATCAGGAATTGGCTAATGGGACACTAGGAGGGAGCACTGTTTATTCTGACCATGATGTCTGCTGGTGTATAACCCACAGGATTGGTGAGCATACTCAAAGGTCTGTCTATGAGAACTTGTCTTTGTCTCTTTGCATAGCCGAGCTTAAGAACTCAAACAGGTAAGATTCATTTTGATGATTAGCAGATCAGCATCAGGAGAAGCCAATGAAGAGGATTTTGGGAAGATGCCAGTGTATGAGCCATCTTGAAAAATGTAGGAAGATAGGGATTAGAAGGAATTAGGACAAGGGTATGTAGTATGGGCCCACAGGTTTCCGATCAGAGTTTTGTTGTGACCTGTGGCCACAAGAAGCCCTTGCACATCTTTGGCCTTCTGTGACTCTGCTGTTCCTATAACCTAGGCTTCTTTGTTCTTTCTTCCATTTGCCCCAATTAGATTTAATATTGAGGATCATTCTGAGACTTTCGTGATGGTACCATTTTATTCGTCATCTTGAACAATCTGCACATGCCTCCAACATGGCAACTGTCATGTTGCCATGTAATTATCTGTTACTCTGGCTCTTCCTCATGGCACTACATATGGTCAAGAATAATGTTGGAGTTCTGTTGGGGCTGCATTTAGGGATCAAGAGGTGAATTCAGGTAGAACTGTGACATAAACCCTAATTTGGGGGAAATGGCAGGCATACATTAAAAAGAGAGAGATTGACAGGAGAATAGAATAGGCCCTTTGGAGGGTATATGTTGGATATTAAGGACAAGACTGGAAATGATGTTATTTGTCCTGTTGCCTTTTATCCTCCAACATGATTTAAAGGGATAATTATATCTGAATCACCTAGTTCAGAATAGTTACCTTATTGAAAACAGGAAAAATAATTTACAGCATCTCAAATTTACTCAATGATCAAAATAACCTGAAATGATTGTTAAATGTTCAGCTTACCAGGCCTCTTTGAAATTCTAGTTCAGAAACACAGTGTTGGTTGCCTAGGAATTTGTGCTTTGAATAAGCTGACTACTGATGAATCTGGTACATGCTAACATGTGAGAACCAGTGATTGAGGCTATAATCTTAAGAAAGCCAAGCAGTTTATTTCCTTCTTCCAATATCTATTCCCTACTTTCTTTTTACGTTAGAAAAACCCACAGATGAAGGCACATTTATACGATTGTATGTGTGACTAGGTTTGGCCAATGAGATATGTGGAACTGATGGGTACAAGTTCCTGGTGGTGTCCTTGTGAAGAAAGTCTGTGCTGCTTTTCCAACCCTGCCTTTATCTTGCTGCATGGGATGTGGACATGGTGGGTGCACCATCATAAGCCATGCAAATAAGGACCAGACTGCAGATTTGAGGGAGTAGTAAGATTGAAGGAGCCAGAATCCCTGGACATTATCCCTTTCACATGAGAGAAGAACTTTTTACCTGGCCATTCAGATCTGTTATATAGAATCCAGCTCATATCTTGAATAATAGAATACAATAAAAGAGTAAAATAGTTAAAAACATAGCTTGGTGAAGTGTAAATTAATATATGAAGACAAAAAGAAGAAACAGAATCTTAAGTCACAAAGTTGTTTATAGTGGTTATCTCTTAGACCTGCATTTGGTTTCAAGTTTCTAGAAAGCAGAAGTAAAAAGGGAAATATGATTAGATATACTTTCTCCAATATCAAAAAGTAAAACTTTGCTTATCCTTTACCTCTAAAGTTTTTTTTCAAGTGTTGTTACATATGTGGGGCATTATTGAACATTGATAACACACGGACACAGGAAGGGGAACATCACACACTGGGGCCTGTTGTGGGGTGGGGGGAGGGGGGAGGTATAGCATTAGGAGATATACCTAATGTTAAATGACGAGTTAATGGATGCAGCACACCAACATGGCACATGTATACATATGTAACTAACCTGCACGTTGTACACATGTACCATAAAACTTAAAGTATAATTAAAAAAAAGAAAAAAAAGATAGGCAGTGGGCAGAGAGCTCAATAATTACTTACAGCAATTGCATTAAGAGTTTCACAGTATAGTTGCTGGCCGTGTCTCTTAATAATCAGGCTGGGCACTTTGGGAGGCCACGGTGGGTTCAAGACCAGCCTGGGCAACATGGTGAAACCCTGCCTCCACTAAAATTACAAAAATTAGCTAGGTATGGTGGCAGATGCCTGTAATCCCAGCTACTCAGGAGGCTGAGGCATAAGATTTGCTTGAACCCAGGAGGCAGAGGTTGAAGTGAGATTATGCCACTGCACTCCAGCCTGGGTGTGTGCCACTGCACTCAAGCCTGGGTGACAGAGGGGAACTCTGTCTCGCACACACAAAAACAAACAAACAAAAATAATCAATATTATTACTGTCCTGGAATCAATACAATATTGTGTAATCATGAAGAATTCCAATGCTTAACGCTCAGGATTAATTTAAGTATAAAATTAAATATAAAATTTAGCATTATCACAGCACTGCATTTTATAGTTTTTAAGTATCAGAATCCCCTTTTCTTTTCAACTGAAATGTGTGGTCGACCCTGATACGTAAAACAACTCCCTTGATTTAGGTGGGAGTGATAGGCTCTGACATCTTTCAACTTGGCCTACCCTTGTTCTTAAGGATCAGTAGATCTGGAAGATGTGTGACCTAAAAATGTGAACTGTAGAACCTGAGAACTCAAGGTAGAAGTCCCTGATTTGAGGAATGAGTGTCTTGCATATTCTTCAAACCGTATGTCATAAATATCACTTTTTGTCAGTGGAACTTTGATAAGATTCAGACGGCTTGACCACTCAAGGCTGTGTATATATATATATATATATTTTTTTTTTTGCAAAACCCCACATATTTATATAGATTATGAAGGCTCACAACAGCACATTTCAAAAAAATTATGGAATCTTTAGATAATTTCTGGTGTATTTTGCTGATTTGTATAGAAATATGACTCTTGTTGCTTAGTGATTTAATTTAAAGTGATAATTTATTGGCCAGAATAGATTGGTATAATCCTATCCTTCTGAATTAACTTAAGAACTTGAATTTACTCATTAAAAATTTTAAACATCTGCCAGCCTGGAAAAAAGAGGCATATATGAAATGAAGTGCTGAAACAGTGAAAAGGAAAATGGAAAATTAATTCAGAGGATTTGGAATTGTTCTAAAGTAAAACTCATTTTTTAGATGGAAACACTTATTGGAGCTAACAAGATTTTTAGGGAGTGATTTCTTGATTGATCCCAGATTTTGGAGGTGTTCATTCCAAATCTTCGTCTGAGGTATTTTTTTAAAACCATAGAAATAGAGTTGGTAGCTTAGTAACTAATACTGCTTTGGAGGTTAACATTTTCAAGCAGGGCACCTTTGTGTTCACAAGAAATATAGAACCTACCAAAAAAAATGCAGCTTGAAATACAAAGCAGACATTTTGGCTAGTTATATGGGGTTAATAAGGATAATAGAGGATAAAGACATAATAGAATTTTGTTACTTAAGAGTTTGTTTCTGTTACAGTGAAAATAATGTCATGTCACAGGACATGAGAAAGGCTACATTAGCAGAATTTATTTTGAAGGTTCCTAGATAATTGTTTTGTGCACAATCCTTAAACATAGTCTAATTCCTCAACTTTTGAGTCACAGAAAGTCACAAAAAACTGGTGACTCACAGCTTAATCTAGTCTATTGATTTTTAATTTTTGTGTATGTACACGTGTGTCTAGGAATGTGCAGAGTCAACACTTTTTTTTTTTTAAACTGACTTTAAATGCTTTTTGCAGTAGCTTACACTGCCTCTTTGGTTCATCACTGGCCCCACTATTTCTACTTTCTTCACACTTTTGCCCATGTTACATGCATATTAATTGTCTTGACTCTGATGATATTTATATCTACCAATTTGTAACCATATAGACTAATTCTTGCCTCTGGCATCTGAAGGGAAGCTGGGTTGCTATTCTCATTCTTTTTTTTTTTTTAACTGCCTTTTTCTTTTTAATGATTTTTTTTCAGCAATTTTAGGTAAATAAGAGAACAGAACCTGCTTATAACACTCCTGCCATTCACAGCATTAAACAGAGTGGTCATGAAAACAAACAAAAACCAGCTAACTTTAAAAGATTTACAGATACTAAGATTAAAAAGCAAACAAACTTCTCAAATATTTAGATACAGATGCCTGAATAGAATAAACTGATTTCCTGAACTGTATGCTGTGTACACACTGAAAGTTTCAAGAGTATGGCTACACATCATGTTCAGACCATTCAAGCAGACTCAGGAAATGGGTTCAAAAAACTTTGAGGAACATCTTACTATGAGGGTCTTTGGCTCAGAACTCAAACTTTTAGCAAAAAAGGCAGATCAAGTGCCATAACTAAAATAAGGGCAGTTAATCTTTTCTTCTCTCCTCAACCCAAATCTAGACTCTTTCACGTTGACTTTATAAAATGATTTGATGTTGAGGATTTGAATAAAGCAATGTTTATACTTGTACTTGATTTTTCTAAAATGTTGTTTAAGAATAATTATCCAGATTGAGGACTCCTAGGAATTTTATTCACCTTGTTTACCATCCTATGTACATCGTGGTTCTGTTTTTCTCCAATTAAACTTTTATTTAAAAGAGTTTCTAGAGGAGGTCTTTAAAATGCAAACATTGTAAGAAAGTTTTAAAACCACAGGACTTAAAATCTTCCTAACAACTACTTTTAATGACTGACATTTGCCAATTTTGTTACTTTTAAACATTTTAAATTTTGTGGTGGTTTTTATGATAATGTTATTCTCATTCTTTTGACTCTTTCTAGACGTGAGTAGTCTCATTACTCAGTGGGTTTGAGGCAATGGTGTGTTGGAGCAACTCCTAGCAATCCACTGTACTTTCCAATTTCTTTCCAATCCATGACCAGGGACCCTTCAGTTGGTAGCTTGAAATCAGCCCTGTCGATATTTACACAATAGAAATCTGCAACTGCTACAAATGGTCTTGGGGAAGGGAGGTGAGTTAGTTAAATATTTACCAAGATACCAGTGGTTTGAGAATATACCTGAGCGCTACAAAGTCTGATCTTAAAAGGATGGTAATTAACTCTTTGCTTTCATAGTAAACATTTATTTGGTACATTTAGCTTGCCAGGCATAGAGAGTGATTTTCTCCTGAAAGTAAATATTAACTGGGCTGAGCACTATAAGAATGGAAATGGGATGAAGATGCCAAGTGCTAGAGTTAAGATTATAGGTTCTGAGTTGAGACTTCTAGGGAATGAGCCCCAACTGTCCCAGTTTCTCACTGTGTATCTTTGGGAAAGTTGCTTAAACTCACTAAGCCTCAGTTTCCTCCTATGTAATAGGGATTAAAACAGAATGTTTCTCATGAGTTTGCTTTGAGCACAGTGGCTGGCACATAGTAAACCCTCAACAAATGCTAATATTATAATTGCATTACCTACTAAGTGTTTTTCCACATAATTTTATGAAATTATAAAACAGCACTATAATGCAGATAGAACAATTTTCAGATTTTGGATGAGGAAACTAAGGCCCAGAGAGGTCAAATAGCATCTCCACGATTGCACAAATGTTACATGGCAGAGATAGACTTTTTCTTTTTAAATCTAGGTCCACTAGGTTCCATAGCATTGGCAAATCTTTAGAAGGCTTAGAATTTTCTCTTTTTAGTTATGGAATAATTGCCATAAACAACAATGTAGGCTTAGGTTTGGCTATAAGTACCAGAAGCAAAAAACTGTGTCTAACAGAAATTGTTGCTGCAGAACAAATCACCCCCAAACTAAGTGACATGCAGCAATCAAGCATTTATCATGCTCACAGGTCAGCTGGAGTGATTCAAACCAAGACTGAAGGTCTGTGGGTCAGCTGGGGTGATTCTTCTTAAATTGCAGATTTGAAGGAGAGCTTCAAATCCACTTATTACCCATTCTTCAGGAATCAATGGGCTACTAGGCTAAATTTTTTCTTGTGGCAATGACAGTAGCATAAGAGGATAAGCTCAGCTATAAAATACAAACACACTTCAAGCTTTTGCTTGTGTATTATCTGCTGGCATTCAATTGGTCAGGGCCAAAGGCAAGGGATAGGGAAGTGTACTGTGCTTTTTGTGGGAGGAGCTGTAAAGACACATAGCTGGCAGGATACGAGGAAGGGTGAGGAATTGAGGGCAATATTCAGTCTATTACATTATGGAATAGTGGCTTTAAAAGATGGGAATTTATTTTTCTTTCATATGAAGATCTGGGTGTACTTGATCCAGGATTGTATGACAGCTCTTCTCCATGAAGCCTTGAAGGGTTGAGATTCCTATTTTATATATCATTGCTATGCCTAGCCTGGCCTCCATTGCCAAGATTAGGAGTTAATGAAATTTTTCTATAAATGGCCAAATAGCAAGTATTTTACATTTTGTGAGCCATATGGTTTCTGTTGGAACTACTGAACTCTGCCACTATAGTTTGAAAACAGCCATAAACAGTAAGATGAACGAATGTGGCTGTGTTCTAATAATTTTTTTACGGACATTGATGATTTGAATTTTTTGTATTATTTTCATGTGTCATAAAATATTCCTTTTTTGATTTTTTTTTAGCATCTAGAATATGTAAAACCCATTTTCTTCTTGTCAGCTGTATAAAAACAGTCAGTTGGTTGAATTGTTCCATGGGCTATAGCTTGCTGACTCCTGCCCAAGATCATCTCAAGGATCAAATGATTGCTAAGTCATCACAGCTACATTAGTCAGCAGGCAGGAGGAAGGGATGAAAAAACAGGGGGAAAAGCGCATATTATATGCAGGTTGGATTTTTAAGAAAAACTGCCAAAAGCTGCCACATGGCATTCCCACTTATATCTCATTGGCTAAACTTAGTGACATGGTCACACCTAGCTGCAAGGGAAGCTGAGATAAGTAGTAGACTTTACTGTGATCAGTTAAACTCCCTGGTTAAAAATTGTGAGTTCTCTCTCTGTAGAGAAAAGGTAAAACAAATGCTATGGGACAACCAGCAGGCTCTGGCATCCAGTGTACAGAGTTTAGGGGTGAAGGGGCAGAAGAACTGAGTTCACTAGCTACATCATTGGACATGAATAATGTGTCACTAAATTATCTTTTTATCATAGAAAATAGATACAATGCCTACTTTGAGAACAGTATCCTATAAGCCTCCTCCTTGAGAGAAAAACAAAAATCAGAAACATTTTTTTTTATAAATGGGAAACTTTTAAAGTAAACATGAAACAAATTATTTAACATAAGTTTTTTCTTCTAGTTCTGTACATAAAGGCCCTACTGTGTGTGTCTACATAAACTGAATTTTTCATGCAATGAACATATCCCTTTAATTGTCAGACTTCTTAATCGTGTTTTGTAACTATCCACAATTATCTAAGCCATATTCTTAAACCTTGACTCTCATCTAAACTTGTCTGGATGTTGAAGTTGGTGAAACATGTGTCAGATAACCATAGTTAGTTATAAAACACAGCTTATTTAAGAAATGGTAATTGTTCATGAAGTTTGCCTCTTATCAGTCACTTCAAATATAAGCAAAAGTGAAATTACTGTGAGTTAAAAAAAAAAAAACCCAGTAACTTGACAATTTTTTCTTTCCTAGGACAAAGCCCTAATATGTTGCAATATCAGAAGTATTTAGTGCCCAGCATTCAATTGCCTCAGCCCAATATAATCACAATCCCAACTTAGGGGCCAGGTCTGTGTACAGGGAGTACCTTGCCTCAAGTTCCTCCCATCCATCATTCTACTCTTCTGCCTCAGGGTTCTCTCCAGAGCTGTAGACCACAGTTTCATTCTGGTGCAGCCCATAGTGCAAGGGCAAACCCTCAAATAATGGTAAACAGGAATCAGTGGATAGGTGTTCCACCCTCCCAGAGTTTGGATGAAATATTCTGGGGTTTTTTTTGTACTTATTTGAGAGTACGAAACCTTTGAACTGCTGCTGCTGATGATAGTGACCCCAAGGATTCATTTGTTTTCTCTTAGCTTGTCTCATTGTCCCTGCCTCCTCACTCTTGCTTCCTGGTATTATTTCCAGAAAAACTACAATTGCATTTCTAACAATTTCTTTTTCTTTTTGGCAGAGACAGGAGTTTTATTATTACTCAAATCAGTCTCCCTGAGCATTTGGGGATCAGAATTTTTAAGGACAACTTGGTGGATGGTGGGGAAGCCAGTGAACTGAGAGTGCTGATTGGTCAGGTCAGAGATGAAATCATAGAGTCTTCTTGCCCCAAGTCAGTTCCTAGGTGGGGACCATAAGAGCAGATGAGCCAGTTTATCAATGTGGGTGGTGCCAGTTGATCCATCAAATGCAGGGTCTGCAAAATGTCTCAAGCACTGGTCTTAGGTTTTACAATAGTGAATTTTATCCCCAGGAGCAATCTGGGGAGGGTCAGAATCTTGCAGCCTCTAGCTGCATAACTCCTAAACCATAATTTCTAAACTTTTGGCTAATTTATTAGTCCTACAAAGGCAGTTGAGTCTAGGGTTTGTTTTGGGAAAGGGCTGTTATCGTCTTTGTTCTAAACTATAGACTAAGTTTCTCCCAAAGTTAGTTCAGCTTACGCCTAAGCATGAACAAGGACAGCTTGGAGGTTAGAAACAACATGGAGTTGGTTAGGTCAGATGTCTTTCACTGTCTCACTTATAATTTTGCCGTGGCAGTTTCAATCCTTTCCTTTGGGTTTTATACCACCCTAAACGTGCCTGATCTCATCTGCATTTCTAACCAATTTCTAGGTGATGTTTATTCTGTTGGTTCAGGGACCACACTCTAAGAACCACTGTAATAGTGTGCTTTAAGATTCAAGCAACACCTTGAGGGGAATGGGATAGAATACCTAGGGACATGGTGGGACACAGGTTTATAAGCAACCCTCAGAAGGGAGTAACCGAAGGAGAAAATAAAAGGAGCATGAGTATTGTCTACTGGAGTAAGAAATAGAGATCCAAGATCCAGAACATCAAGGTAAGCCTGAGCAGGCTAGTCAATGATTAAAGAACACAGATAGTGTAAACTCACATGGAGCCAATCGGTAACTAGATGCAGGGTCACACCTCAAGCCATAAGAAAACAAAAGCCATGATCAGGAAACCCACTGATAGACAGTGCAGGATTGAAGTCCAAGAGGTGACTTTGTCTGTGTAACAGCTGGAACCCTAAAAATCAATGAGATGTGAGGGGCCCAGACCAATGCTACAATATCCAGATGTGGCTGGAATTAAATTATTACAGTGGCTTCTATTAGGTGCCTTTTCTTCCTCCATTCCTCTCTGCCTTCCTTCCTTTCTTCAACAAATACTTGACATACTACTTGCTACTTGAGACTCCTGTGGATATTCAGAGAATTAATTTAACCTGATCCTTATATGTGTACTTCCTCACTTATCCCAATAGTCAGCATTCATTCACTTATTCATTAATTCATGGATATTGACTGAGTGCCTCCTATGCAGCTGCCCTTGTTGAATGCTAGAAATGCATAGTCTCAGGGCTGAGGTGAGCTCAAGTCTCTTGAGGGATTATGTTACTGTACAGGTTATAGTATGTGAAGTATACACTCTTCATCACAGTGTGTCAGGGTTTATCAGGCATCCCCCAAGATGTTTCACTAATACTGCTCTTAAGCCATCTCTTTCTTTCTCATAGCATTGACCTAGTTGCTATGAATATTTTTCTTTTTAAATTGACAAATGAAGAGTACTGACTTGATAAGTGTTAGAGTTAAAAATGAAGTTAAAATCTAGATTATTTTGGCTCAGGTAGCATTAGTTTTGACCTCCAAGCTTGCTACTTAGTTTGGCATTGTGATGGGACTGAGCCTCCTAGCCCCAATTTTCTCATACATTGAAACAGGCTTGAATATCTCCCTATGGGGTTGTTTTAAGAACAAAATGAGGTGATGCATATAAAGTGTTTAGCAGAGCACCTAACACAAAGTACAGAACATTCAGATGAATGTCAGTTAATAGGAATTTGTATGGTCTCACATCAGAAATCCAGAACTGGAAGGCCCAGACTTTCAGTTCTCACTCTGCTGGCTCTGTGTGTTGTCTTTCATCCCCAGCATGTTTGTTCCTTGTTGCAAGATGACTACTGCTGCTTGAGAACAGGACTCATGGAAAGACAAAAAGGGAGGGGATACTGAGTGAGAGGAACATCCTTGTGGATCTTGCTTTTTAAATCAGGGAGTGAAAACTGTTACCCAGAACATCTCTACGGAATCCCTTTTTGGCTCCTCTACTGGCAAATGAAGCTGGTAAATTGAACAGCTAGCATTATCAGATTGTCATGGGAAAGCTGACTAGTAGAACAGGGGGAAGGAAATGGCATTTGCTTAGCAACACACAGTATTTGCCACATATGCTGAAAGAAAAATAGATTTTTTTCCTTTTAGATTTCCTGAGGGGAAATATCTAATTAAAGTGTTTAAAGTGCCTCTCTCTCTTTTCCTCATTTGTTTCAATGCCTCTACACATGCATCATTTAGCCAGTGGAAAATGCAATACCTGGTGGGCCTACTGTGCACACAACATTATAGGAAATTCAGTACAAACACAGAGGTTTCTAATAGGGACACTACACTATTAAGACCATGTATCCTTCTGAAAGTAATTTTTTCTTTCCCTCTTGTTTTATTCTTTTGATACTGTCTATGGTTTCCCTTTCATTAGTGCAAACTCTATATAATAAGGTCAGCATTTATGTGCAAAGCATGGTGCTGGACAAATTGGGAAAGACTCAGAAGAAAAAGGAGACACCATTACAGCCTTAATAAATTTAGCATATAGTGGAAATGAAGAAAGGAGGGACAAAACAGGCAGTCAGGGTAGCATGCACAAGGAAGATGAAAGGTTATGGGTAGTAAATCAAGTACAGACTCAAGCCATGACCCAGACATCTTCCTCATCCCTAGGATGCCAGGGTTCAGACAAAGGAATGTGCTAGTGGCAATGGCCTGTATACTGTTTTCTTAATTTCATTCCCTGCCATCAACCCAGCTCCTCAGCAAATTGAGGTAGATATAGAGGCAGCACAAGAATGTTCATGCCATTGAAAATGTTGTTTTTTGACTAAAAAATAGTGAAGTAAACTTTCAAGCTCTGGGCCTGGTGTTTTATTTACCTTCTCAGGTTTTGTTGGTACATAATAGGTGTTTATTATATTAAATCATGAATAGAAGACTGGATCTGATCCCATGTTCACTGAATCAGATCATGTTCTTAAATATTACTCATGTTACAAAGATTGTGTTTCCAGGGGAACCATACAACACTTTAACATGGGGGGAAAAGAGAAAAAGGGCAGAAAAAAGAAAAATGGAGACTAATAACTTAGTGGATAGGAAAATGTAAAACAATCCTCGAAATGGAAAGATTCAAAATCATAAGTAGGATATCTTGATTTTTTAAAATCTTCAGCCTCCTGGTCCACATCCCAGTTTGCCACGTATTCTGCATGTTAGACGTGATTACTATGGATAGTGACTCTTTTCAAAACTGTATTATTTAAAGCTACTTCTGTTGCTCATTCTGAGTTTGCAGCTGATAGAGATTATTGTATAGTGTTCAGACCATAGCTGCTGTCATGAATCCCACAATGAATAAAATACCACTAGTATGTCTAAAAACAATTTTTTTTGGGAGGGAGATGGTAAAAAAAATATGGACCAAAATATTTAATTGAATTACCTGCCAATTTTTAAATTTTAATTTACAAAGTTTTCATGGAAAATAAGTCTTTTTTTTAAAGTTACAAAACATTTGTTTGCATTTATTCATAAAATTACATACAATCATTTCTCTACATTATATGTAAGGAGTAGATCTAAGCCTCCTTTATTTTTAGAAGCTTGTGGGCATTAACATTTATGCATAGCTTGATTTTTTTTTTTTTTTTTTTTTTTGAGATGGAGTCTCACTCTGTCACCAGGCTAGAGTGCAGTGGCACAATCTCGGCTCACTGCAACCTCCGCCTCCCGGGTTCAAGCGATTCTCCTGCCTCAGCCTCCCAAGTAGCTGGGACTACAGGCATGCACCACCACGCCCAGCTGATTTTTGTATTTTTAGTAGAGACAGGGTTTCACCATGTTGACCAGGACGGTCTCGATCTCCTGACCTTGTGATCCGCCTGCCTCGGCCTCCCTAAGTGCTGGGATTACAGGCGTGAGCCACCTTTCCTGGCCAGCTTGATGTTTTTGTGTTATTTTTAATAATGGATAGTCTTGAACCCTTTGGCATTTTAGAATGAAAGGTATAGTTTCAAGGTCTATAGGAAAATACTAGGTTTTCATCATTGCTTTATTTTGGTAAGACTCCCTTTGGTCCTATGGTATCAACAGTACAGTACCCAGTTTCCATCGTAATTGAACATCAGTTTATTTCTGCAAAATCTAGGTTATTTAGTCTTAAGTGAGACCATCTGTGGGACATAAGCTGTCTAGTTCACATGGGGCTACATCAAGCCCAGTCCAGTTCCTTGTTAGTCTTTTCTAATAAAGAAAGAAATTTCTTAAGGTACAAACTCAGCCCCAGCTTCCTTGGTACAATGTAAAGCCCCTGGCATGGAGTGGGTACTCAGGAAATAGCTGCTCTATTAAGGAAACATGGCCAAAGAGCGGTTAGAATCTAAGTCCTTAGGATAAATTCAGAATTAGCATTCCTTTTGATGAAAAATTCATCTCAAAAATGTGTTTAATGGAGTACATTTTCTAGGCATTAAAATGCTTTTATAAACAAATCCATCACTAGGAACCTTCCAAATGAATCAAACAATTCTAATAAATAATCCTTGAAATTCATATGGGCTTAATAAATAATGGAAAAATTCACTTTAGCTTTTGCCAAATTTCAAATATTGGCAAAAAAAGTTGCACAACATTTGATCAACAATCTAGATATTTCCACATGTAACAAACTACAAACATGATATAAATGTGTAATGAATATATTTAGAAATTGTGATAATTATTTGTACATAGTGTATCCATAGCTTTTGTTTATATGTCACAGAAACTTTTCTGTGAAGTATGGTTCATATATTTTGAATTTGTTTTTCTCCCATGTACAGTAGGCATAAAAATATTTGTTTGTGGTATGTCTCATCGCTTTGTACTTTTTAAAACTGTTTTCAGATGTCAATCTGTGTAATGTGATAACTCACCATAAGGATTTCATGAAATGTTTTTAGTTCTTTTAGAAGACCAAAGCAGACTTATAAAAATAAATATTTGTTAAAAACAGTGTTCTCTGTGAAAAATTTAATGATTAAAAAATAGAGAAAAACAGAGCCTTAATCAATGTATTACCTCCCCTGAAGATGTTGAAATTCAGTGAAAGAATATAATCCAGGTTTGAAATGTCAATCTGGTCCAACTATTGTGTACTCTCTGTATAAATCCCACACCAGTATCTCTTGAAAGTAATTTTCCAGACTTTATATGGGTATTTCCAGAGACAAAGAACAAAGTACTTTATTCCATTTGAGACAACTATAATTTCATAGAGCTCATTCTTATAATGTGAGTCAAAAACTGACTCTCTGACTCTTCTTAGCATTCGTTCACTCTTGTGTTCTTTAAATCATTTAGAAATGAGGTTTCTTTCTTACAAGACAGTTCTTTAAATGTCTTGAGAAAACTATCATATTTTTAATGGCTTCTCTTTAGAATTTAATATTCTTTTATTTTTTCCTCTTCCTTTTCTCTCTCCTTTCCTCTCTTTCTCCTTTCATCCATTTCTACCAGATTTTCATGGTAGGTGGGGATTGACATGATCCCTTTTCTACAAGGAATCATGGTAATTCCTTTAGCAGCCAGTTAAATAGAGTGCTGTGAGGGCTCACAAAATGAGCAGAAGTCATGTGAGGCTTCACAGCAGGATGGCACCAAGTTGTACAGAATGAGTGGTAGGAAAAACCTGGCCAACTGGGAGGTGTCTTTGGGGAATGTCTTTCTAAGCAGAGAAAATAACATTCATGGCCCTGCAGGAACACTTTTACTCCTCAAAGAACTTCATTTATATTGTTTTTTCCATCCTAGTTGCTCCCTTCATATCTGTCCCAGTCTGGCTACACTTTAGGACTGTTGATAGGTAGGTTAAAAAAATTAACCTAAAAAATTAACTATTTCTGCATCAAATAGTACACCTTATTTCTACACATATTTAGGTGCAAGAAAGACAGTGTACTAAGTTGGGTTTTAAGAGAGTGTTCATTGTTAGGAAGTGAGTTAGGACATTGGAAATTAGGGAGGGAGAAAATGTAGTGGCAGTCAGGCAGAAAATAAAGACACTAAGTGGAAAAAGAGGGATTAACGGTCATTAAAAAATGAAAAGTATGAAAGAAAATGAATAGGATGCTTCCTGTATGGATGAACTTAAAGTGTGTTATAATCACGGCTTTGAGTATTAACATAGTTGTAAATGTGGAAATCCCTTGTCAATGTTGTGATTATTTTCAGTATTCTAAACTACTATGTGCACCTATGTGAAGGAAAAAAAAAAGATGTTTTCCTCATGAATTCTTCACATTAAAAAACATTCAATGTTCTAACCCATCGCAAGGAAGCTAAAAACCTTGAAAAAAGGTTAGATGAATGGCTAACTGAATAAACATTATAGAGAAGATCTTAAATGACCTGATGGAGCTAAAAACCATGGCATGAGAACTTCGTGATGCATACACAAGCTTCAATAGCCGATTCAATCAAGTGGAAGAGAGGATATCAGTGATTGAAGACCAAATTAATGAAATAAAGTGAGAAGACAAGATTAGAGACAAAAGAGTAAAAAGACACAATCAAAACCTCCAAGAAATATGGGACTATGTGAAAAGACCAAATCTATGTTTGATTGGTGTACCTGACAGTGACAGAGAGGATGGAACCAAGTTGGAAAACACTCTTCAGGATATTATCCAGGAGAACTTCCCCAACCTAGCAAGGCAGGCCAACATTCAAATTCAGGAAATACAGAGAACACCACAAACAAACCTCAAGAAGAGCAACTCCAAGACACATAATTATCAGATTCACCAAGGTTGAAATGAAGGAAAAAATGTTAAGGGCAGCCAGAGAGAAAGGTCAGGTTACCCACAGAGGGAAGCCCATCAGACTAACAGTGGCTCTCTTGGAAGAAATTCCACAAGCCAGAAGAGAGTGGGGGCCAATTTTCAACATTCTTTAAAGAAAATAATTTTCAACCCAGAATTTCATATCCAGCCAAACTAAGCTTCATAAGTGAAGGAGAAATAAAGTCCTTTACAGACAAGCAAATGCTGAGAGATTTTGTCACCACCAGGCCTGCCTTACAAGAGCTCCTGAAGGAAGCACAAAACCTGGAAAGGAACAACTGGTATGAGCCACTGCAAAAACATGCCAAATTGTAAGCACCATCAATGCTATGAAGAAACTGCATCAATTAATGGGCAAAATAACCAGCTAACATCATAATGACAGGATCAAATTCACACATAACAATATTAACCTTAAATGTAAATGGGCTAAATGCCCCAATTAAAAGACTGGCAAATTGGATAAAGAGTCAAGACCCATCAGTGTGCTGTAATCAGGAGACCAATCTCATGTGCAGAGAAACACACAGGCTCAAAATAAAGGGATAGAGAAAGATCTACCAAGCAAATGGAAAGCAAAAAAATCAGGGGTTGCCATCCTAGTCTCTGATAAAACAGACTTTAAACCAACAAAAGTCAAAAGAGACAAAGAAGGCCATTACATAATGGTAAACGGATCAATTCAACAAGAAGAGCTAACTATCCTAAATATATATGCACCCAATACAGGAACACCCAGATTCATAAAGCAAATCCTTAGAAACCTACAAAGAGACTTAGACTCCCACACAATAATAATAGAAAACTTTAACACCCCATGGTCAATATTAGACAGATCAATGAGACAGAAGGTTAACAAGGATATCCGGGACTTGAACTCAGCTCTGCACTAAGTGGACATCTACAGAACTCTCCACCCCAAATCAACAGAATATACATTCTTCTCAGCACCACATCTAACTTATTCTAAAATTGACCACATATTTGGAAGTAAAGCACTCCTCGGCAAATGTAAAAGAACAGAAATCACAACAAACTGTCTCTCAGACCACAGTGCAATCAAATTAGAACTCAGGATTAAGAAACTTACTCAAAACTGCACAACTACATGGAACCTGAATAACCTGCTCCTGAATGACTACTGGGTACATAACTAAAGGCTGCCTAGGAAAACCAGAGACCTTTGCTCATGCGTTTATCTGCTGACCTTCTCTCCAATATTATGCTATGACCCTGCCATATCCCCCTCTCCAAGAAACACCCAAGAATGATCAATAAATACTTTAAAAAAAAAAAGGAAGGCAGAAATAAAGATGTTCTTTGAAGCCAATGAGAACAAAGACAAAATGTACCAGAATCTCTGGGACACATTTAAAGCAGTGTGTAGAGGGAAATTTATAGCACTAAATGCCCACAAGAGAAAGCAGGAAAGATGTAAAATCGACATGCTAACATCACAATTAAAAGAACTAGAGAAGCAAAAGCAAACACATTCTAGAAGAAGGCAAGAAACAACTAAGATCAGAGCAGAACTGAAGGAGATAGAAACACAAAAAACCATCAAAAAAATCAATGAGTACGGGAGCTTGTTTTTTGAAAAGATCAGCAAAATTGATAGACCACTAGCAAGACTAATAAAGGAGAAAAGAGAGAAGAATCAAACAGATGCAATAAAAAATAAAGGGGATATCACCGCCGATCCCACAGAAATACAAACTACCATCAGAGAATACTATAAACACCTCTACGCAAATAAACTAGGAAACCTAGAAGAAATGGATAAATTCCTGGACACATAACCCTCCCTAGACTAAACCAGGAAGAAGTTGAGTCTCTGAATAGACCAATAACAGGCTCTAAAATTGAGGCAATAATTAATAGCCTACCAGTCAAAAAAAGTCCAGGACCAGATGTACTCACAGCTGAATTCTACCAGAGGAGTTGATACCATTCCTTCTGAAACTATTCCAATCAATAGAAAAAGAGGGAATCCTCCCTAATTCATTTTAGGGGGCCACCATCATCCTGACACCAAAGCCTGGAAGAGACACAACAAAAAAGAGAATTTTAGACCAATATCCCTGATGAACATCAAAGCAAAAATCATCAATAAAATACTGGCCGACTGAATCCAGCAGCACATCAAAAAGCTTATTCACCATGATCAAGTAGGCTTCATCCCTGGGATGCAAGGCTGGTTCAACATACACAAATCAATAAACATAATCCATCACATAAACAGAATCAATGACAAAAACAACATGATTATCTCCATAGATGCAGAAAAGGCCTTCAACAAAATTCAACAGCTCTTCATGCTAAAAACTCTCAGTAAACTAGGTATTGATGAAATGTATCTCAAAATAATAAGAGCTATTTATGACAAACCCACAGCCAATATCATACTGAATGGGCAAAAACTGGAAGCATTCTCTTTGAAAACCAGCACAAGACAAGGATGCCCTCTCTCACCACTCCTATTCAACACAGTGTTGGAAGTTCTGGCCAGGGCAATCAGGCAAGAGAAAGAAATAAAGGGTATTCAATTAGAAAAAGAGGGAGTCACATTGTCCCTGTTTGCAGATGACATGATTGTATATTTAGAAAACCGCATCGTCTCAGCCCAAAGTCTCCTTAAGCTGATAAGCAACTTCAGCAAAGTCTCAGGATACAAAATCAACGTGCAAAAATCACAAGCATTCCTATACACCAATAACAGACAAACAGAGAGCCAAATCATGAGTGAACTCCCATTCACAATTGCTACGAAGAGAATAAAATACCTAGGAATCCAACTTACACGGTTTGTGAAGGACCTCTTTGAGGAGAACTACAAAACACTGCTTAACGAAATAAAAGAGGTCAAAAACAAATGGAAGAACATTCCATACTCATGGATAGGAATAATCAATATCATGAAAGTGGCCATACTGCCTAAGGTAAATTATAGATTCAATACTGTCCCCATCAAGCTACCAATGACTTTCTTCACAAAATTGGAAAAAACTACTTTAAAGTTCATATGGAACCAAAAAAGAGCCTGCATAGCAAAGACAATCCTAAGCAAAAAGAACAAAGCTGGAGGCATCATGCTACCTGACTTCAAACTATACTACAAGGCTACAGTAACCAAAAGAGCATGGTACTGGTACCAAAACAGATATATAGACCAATGGAACAGAACAGAGGCCTCAGAAATAACACCACACATCTACAACCATCTAATCTTTGACAAACCTGACACAAACAAGAAATGGGGAAAGGATTCCCTATTTAATAAATGGTGCTGAGAAAACTGGCTAGCCATATATAGAAAGCTGAAACTGGATCCCTTCCTTACACCTTATACAACAATTAATTCAAGATGGATTAAAGACTTAAATGTAAGACCTAAAACTATAAAAACCCTAGAAGAAAACCTAGGCAATACCA
Organism: Pongo pygmaeus; assembly: GCF_028885625.2. Lineage (NCBI taxonomy): Eukaryota > Metazoa > Chordata > Mammalia > Primates > Hominidae > Pongo > Pongo pygmaeus. The sequence continues at coordinate 80,216,390 of NC_072378.2, forward strand.
TTCAGGACATAGGCATTGGCAAAGACTTCATGTCTAAAACACCAAAAGCAATGGCAACAAAAGCCAAAATAGAAAAATGGGATCTAATTAAACTAAAGAGCTCCTGCACAGCAAAAGAAACTACCATCAGAGTGAACAGGCAACCTACAGAATGGGAGAAAATTTTTGTAATCTACCCACCTGACAAAGGGCTAATATCCAGAAACTACAAAGAACTTAAACAAATTTACAGAAAAAAACAACCCCATCAAAAAGTGGGCAAAGGATATGAACAGACACTTCTCAAAATAAGACATTTATGCAGCCAACATACACATGAAAAAATGCTCATCAGCACTGGTCATCTGAGAAATGCAAATCAAAACCACAATGAGATACCATCTCATGTCAGTCAGAATGGCAATCATTAAAAAGTCAGGAAACAACAGATGCTGGAGAGGATGAGGAGAAATAGGAATGCTTTTACACTGTTGCTGGGAGTGTAAATTAGTTCCACTATTGTGGAATACAATGTGGCAATTCCTCAAGGATCTAGAACTAGAAATACCATTTGACCCAGCAATCCCATTACTGGGAGTATACCCAAAGAATTATAAATGATGCTACTATACAGACACATGCACATGTATGTTTATTGTGGCAATATTTACAATAGCAAAGACTTGGAACCAACCCAAATGTCCATCAATGATAGACTGGATTAAGAAAATGTGGCACATATAAACTATGGAATACTATGCAGTCATAAAAAAGGATGAGCTCTTGTCCTTTGCAGGGACTTGGATGAAGCTGGAAACCATCATTCTCAGCAAAGTATCACAAGGACAGAAAACAAAACACCGAATGTTCTCACTCATAAGTGGGAATTCAACAACGAGAACACCTGGACACAGGGCAGGGAACATCACACACTGGGGCCTGCAAGAGTGGGGGACTGCGGGAGGGATAGCATTAGGAGAAATATCTAATGTAAATGACGAGTTTATGGCTGCAGCAAACCACCATGGCACATGTATACCTATGTAAGAAACCTGTAGGTTGTGCACATATATCCTAGAACTTAAAGTATAATAAAAAAAATTCACATTGGTACATTTCACATCTTTATGGCCCGTGTTTTTTCTTTTTCTCAATACTCTGTGATTTCCTAATTTAATCTGTATATTTAGAATACACGTGATTCAATGGAATCAGTACTTTAAAAAAATTACCATCAACCCATTATTTGAGAATTTTTAAAAAATTTTACACAATTCTGAATCGTTGTACTATTTGAAAGCAAAATTCCCAGTGGAAATGTATTTTCTGTTAAGCAAATAAAAATTTATTCTCTTCCTTGGGATAGCTTTCTTAAAAGTATAAAATTGTTTTACACAGTGATGGAAGTATATGAATAAGAGCATGTTTTATCTTTTCAGTTATTGAGCACAGCTCTAATCTCACCCAGTTTTAAATGAATGATGTAGCTCCTGGGTAATACGCTGGTTGTGGTCCCATTTAACTCCAATGCTTGTGATGTCTACTGTCTTTTTCCAGATACCCAATCCTGCTCTTTCTTCAAGGTCCAGCCTTCTGGACCTTTTATAAAAACTCTTCTGTTTCAGTTTCCTTTCTTATTTCTTGGCCATTATCATACCTGTCAAGTTCGTTGTTTGTTTTCCATTAGATTCCTTTTCATACTTGGGGTCTCTGTTTGCATACCAGTATGTTTGTGTGTATTAGGAAAAGACATCCTTCCTCAAGCAGACAAATTGCTAATAGATGCTACCAGTGGCTGGGAAAATTAGCAGAAGTCTCTTCATCTTGGGAGAAGCCGCTATAAGTAGACCTTGCCTAGATTTCAGCCCCCACTTGCCTTTTGGCTGGGTATCCACGTGAACAACTGCACGATTATGTACAGTTTTTTTCCACTCATCAAATTTATCACACATATGACTAGTAATGGGAACTTAATAAATAGTTGCATTTATTTCAATCTTTGTTAAATTAGGAGGAACTTTTTTAATCATAAAAAGAAAAATGCCATAAATCTTTTTTTCCCCAAAGTAAAAGATCATCCTGATGATATAGTGTTTATATTTCTGGCCAAATAAGAGCAGGAAAGCACAGGAGAAGGGAGGCAGAAATTAGACAATTTAGTGTATAGGGTTGTCATTGAAACTGTGGTCACAATGGGACCAATTTTCAATGGATTTTTGGCCCAAGCAGGTTGTGAAGTAAGGGTCTAATTTTTTCAAAAGCTGTTCTCATGCTCACACAAGCCTGTTTTTATACATCTCATTTAACTTCATGTTTTTCTTGGATGCTATATCAAAGTTGTTACATTTTCACACGATGGTGTAGTGCCAAGATGCGATTCTACGCATGGATCATGTGGTGTGTGCTTTCCCTGGAGCAAGTGCATGATCCTGTCACAGACACTGAAGAAAGACTGCATCCTCTGGCTGGATTTCTTAAGCTCCTGGAATTTAGAATCTTAGCCAGTAGCCAGGGGCAAGGCATCCATGTTTATTAGGTTACTCTTTAATATTCAGAATTTTACCAACAGTGCCTCTTTCGAAGTTGCATCAGTTCTCTCATTATGCCTTATGCACGTTAACATTTGCAAAAAGCATTGCAGAAAATCAGGTGCTGTTGCTATGCTTCTTACCATCTGTTGTGCAGTTATTTTTAGTTCTCTTCTTCATCAATCACCATGACTATGAGGGAAAAGGGACTACAAGTGTTGCCTGACTGTGTTTATACTACCAGTGACTTCTGAATCAGTTTTTCCTTTTTTTCATTTGAGACATCACACTGGGTTATGCCTGGCAAGTTTATTTTAGTGGAGAGATTATTTAATAGATTGGCATTAGATGAAATAGTTGTATCATGATTCTGGTGAATAGACATAGACTAATAAGTTTGAGTATAGCTCACAGAAATAAGACTCATTCAATTTACTTGGATTCCCTTACTTACCACTGCTTTTGCCTGCCATTTCTGGGAATGTGGAAATTTCCTGGCAACTACTGTCCTTTTTGTAAAAATGCTAATAAGTAAAATAAGCACTCTTAGAAAATATATGACATGTAGTAACTGTTTTGGATAATTTAAAAGTATATGGTATTTTCTGAGGTGAGGAGAGAACAAATCATATTTACAGTTCAGAAGAGTAAACTGTTTTTTATCCTTTAATGAAAGTGAAAACACTTTTTTATTATTTTTGTGGTATACTGATGGTCATTTACATTGAATAAAGATAGTTGCGCATTAACAGGGAAGTGTCAGTTTGTGTGATCAGATGCATGATGGTCAAATCTCCACAAAGATGTGCATTACACTGGGTCATGTTCTTCTATTCCTGAATGTCCACGAATCTATCTAACCATTAGCATCACTGCCCTCACCTAATCTTTACTGATCAAAATTCATAGCACTTTTCTCTGTATTAATCATTGCCATAACTTGGTGTACACATTAGAAATGCCCATGGGGACTTACATTTGAGATAAAATTTTGAACTTCAGGCTCTCATTATACTTGGACTGATAAGTACTATTTTATTGTGATGCATACTGCTGACAGTCTTTATACTCAAGCAATAAATGTTTGCTTTTAGAGTCATTCAATAAATTTACTATTTCTTGGTGAGAATACATTTATTCCATATCAAGCCAGTTTATAGAAATAGCCCCATATTTTGTCTCCTGAAATCATGTGTTTCATTTAAATGGTGATGGACATTGGGATGTTTTCAGTTTTTGGTGTATTATTTATAAAAATGCCTTGAAGATTTGAGTACAAGTCTCTGTGTGTACATATGTCTTCATTTATCTTGACTAATTCCTAAAAAAGATTAATATTCTCACCTGGAGATACATCACAAATTAATATTTAACATTATTTTTAGAATATTTTGCATTATTTTCCAAAATGGTAGTATCATCCAATGTATGAGAGTTCTTATTGCTCATAGTTGTCAACACTTTTAAGTTTTTAAAATTATTTTTCTATTTTTTTACTATTTTATTTTATTTTTTGAGACAGGATCTGGCTCTGTCACCCAGGCTGGAGTGCAGTGGCACCATCTTGGCTCACTGCAATCTCTGTCTCCTGGGCTCAAGCCATCCTCCCACCTCAGCCTCCCAAGTAGCTGGGACTATAGGCGCATGCCACTGCACCCAGCTAATTAAAAAAAAAAAATTTGTAGAACCAGGTTTCACCACGTTGCCCAGTCTAGTCTCAAACTCCTGAGCTCAAGTGATCTGCCGACCTCGGCCTCCCAAAGTGCTGGGATTACAGGTGTAAGCCACTGTGCCCGGCCAGTCTTTTTAATTTTAGCCTTTTTGGTAGAGTATAGATGTATGTTATTATAGTTTTAATTTGCATTTCCTTGATGACTAATGATGATAATTTTTCATGTGAATATTTAACATTTATTGTATTATATTTGTTATTATATATTCTATTAAAATTTGCTGCCCTTTTTTTTGTTTTTCTTACTAATGAGTTTAAAGAGTACTTCTTATGCTTTAGATAACAATGCTTTAACAGATATATATATTGCTAATATTTTCTCCAAATATAGAGTTTGTTCTTTTATTTTAGAAACAAAGTTTTAAATTCTGAATAAGTGCAATTTACGAATTTTGTTCTTTTACTATTAAAACTTTTGGAGTCCTAGCTAAGAATCCCTGCTTCCCCTAATGTCACAAAGATTTTCTCCTCTGTTTTCCTTTCAGTTTTATATTTTTTGCTTTAGAATGAGGTATATAATTGATCCCATGTTAGTTTTTGTGCATACTGGAGGCAAGGATTCATTCAGATGTCAGATTTTCCAGTACTATTATTGAAAAGATTATCCTTTCTCTTTAAATTGATCCTTTTGAAAATCAATTGATCTTGAGTGTGTGTATGTATATAGACTTTATATTCTCTCATTTACCTATATATCTCTGTGTTAGAGCCACACTGTCTTGATTACCATAGGTTTATCAGGTACCATAAGCCTTACAGTTTTCTTCTTCTTTTCAAAATTGTTTTGGCGTTTAGGTTTTTTGTATTTCCATGTAAATATTAAATTCAACTTGTGAATTTTTGCAATCTTGCTGGGATGTTGATTGAGATTGTTTTGAATTTATAGATAATTTTGAGGAATTTTATATTTTAATAATATTGAGTCTTCCAATTCATTATGGTATATTCCTTTATTTAGGTCTTTAGTCACTTTTAAGAGTGTTTTGTAGTTTTTTTTTTGTGTGGAAGTTTGCACCAATTTCTGTTGTTTATCTAAGTATTTAAGGTGTTTTTCATGCAATGATAAAATATTTTATTTTCCAATTGTTTATTTCTAGTGTATGAAAAATAATTTTTGTTTCATATATTGAACTTGTATTCTGTTTTCTTGATAAATTCACTTCTTAGTACTAGTAGATTTTGGTTGTATATGCCTTAGTTTTTTTCAGGCATAACATTTTTTCCTATGCAAATCAATAGTTTTACTTCTTTCTTTACAATATGTATGTCATTGTTTGTTATTCTTGCCTACAGCATGGCCTAGGATCTCCAATACTATGTTGAATAGAATAGAGAAGAGCAGACATGTTTGCCTTGTTCCTATTTTTAAGGCAACAATGTTCAATCTACCATCATTAGGTAAGATTTTAGGTAGTTGTTCCATAGATGCTCTATATAATATCGCAGAAAGTCTTTTCTGTTTCTAGTGTGTCAAGTTTTTATTTTTTGTATGAATGGACATTGATTGAATTTTGTGATGTGATTTTTCTGTATTTATTAAGATGTTCATGTCATTTTCTTCTTCATTCTTTCAAACTGAATTAATACATTGAATATTTTTCAAATGTTAAACTAATCTTTCATTTTTAGGGTAAGCCCTACCTCATAATAATACATTTTTTAATGTATTGCTGGATTTAATTTGGTAATGTTTTGTTAAGGATGTTTACATCTATGTTCATGAGTATCTCTCTCTCTTTTCCCCTGCATCTCTCATATTATGTTAATGACGCCTATGGTTTTCTTGTGTTTTTGTCCAGTCTTGACATCAAGGTAATATTGTCATAAAATTATTTGGAAATGTTCTCTTCTCTATATTACAAAACAGTTTTTAGTGGCTTGCTATTATTTCTTTACTGTTTAATAGAATTTACTAGTAAAGCAAACTGGCTCTGTAGTTTTCTTTGCTAGAAGGCTTTTAATTACAAGTTGAATTTATTTAAAGATATATGAATATTTTGTATTCCTGTATTAGTTTCAGTTCTTTGTATCTTCCAAAGAATTTGTCCATTTTCTCTAAACTGTTGAATATATTGACATAGTTATTGATAATATTGCCTTAATACCATTTAATATTAGTAGGAGTAGAATCAGAGTTCCTGTTTATCATTCTAATATTGGTCATTTCTGTGTTCTTTGTTCTCTTTTTTATTGGTAGGTCTAGATAGAAATATGTCAATTATTGATCTTTTCCAAAAATCAGTTTTGATTTTTGATTGTTATTATTCTGTTTTTTAATATCATTGATTTTGTTCTTTTTCTTTATTTCTACCTACTTTGCATTTAATGTGATTTTAATTTTCAGCCTTCATTAAAAAGCTTCAGTCATTGATGTTAGACGTTTGTAATTTTCCATTATAAGCATTTAATGGTGTAATACTTTCATAAGTACATCTTTAGCTCAAGTCAGCAAAATCTAGTAAATTTAGTCTTCATTATCATTCAGTTCAAGATATTTTCTAATTTACTGTGTGATTTATTGTTTGATCCATTGATTATTTATAACTGTATTGTTTAATTTCCAAATGTTTAGAGATTTTTTAAGATCTTTTTCTGTAATTGATTTCTGATCTAATTACCTGGTGATCAGAGAATGTCCTTTTATAATTTTAATCCTTTCAATGCTATTGAGATTTGTTTCATGTCATCTATTCCACCTTGGAGACTGTTCTATGTCTGCCCCCAACCCCAACCAGCTTTTTTTTTCTGTTTGTGATGGAGTCTTGCTCTTTTGCCCAGGCTGCTGGAGTGCAGTGGCACAATTTCAGCTCACTGTAACCTCCGCCTCCTGGGTTCAAGCAATTCCTGCCTCGGCCTTCGAAGTAGATGAGATTACAGGCATGCGCCACCGTGCCTGGCTTAATTTTGTCTTTTTAGTGGAGACGGGGTTTCTCCTTATTGGCCAAGCTGGTCTCAAACTCCTGACCTCGGGTGATCTGCCCGCCTTGGCCTCTCAAAGTGCTAGGATTACAGGAATAAGCCAATCTGTATTCTCTACAGGAGATTAGGCAAAGGAATTTTTGGAAAGAGATATTAATCTAAGATTCCTCATGATTTACTGAATATAGAAGTAGCATTTCCAAGTTGATTTATTTAATCTTCTCAGAAATACTTATTTATGTACAGATGAAGTTATACTGGTATTGAACTATACACATAATGGGTACTTCCTTTGTAGTGTCCAGAAATATCAAGGAGATATTGTTGATAATTTGTTTTTACCTGCAAACAAAAACAGACTTAAATTTGTATAAAATAATTTTAGAAAAATTTTTTATAAGCTCTAGCAATTCAATTCAGGTTGTATAAAAGATAATAGCAACATGAGGGATGTTTCTAGAAAAGTAAAATAGTTGTAAGTATAATACAAGTAATTATACAAACTAAATTTCATCTGTTAATATTATAGCAGGGAGCAATCAGTTCATGTTTTGAAAGTGTAAATAGTAGGTTAGTGCAAAAGTAATTGCTGTCTTCGTCACTGAAAGTAATGGGAGAAACCTCAATTACTTTTGCACCAATCTAACAATTGTAACAGTATTCTTAATGGCAACAAAAAATAATTCTGAGATCATTGAAATAATTGGCATAAGGTCTACTTTTCCAATGAAAATAGGTGTCTTATTAAAAACATCATTACTTACCTTTTAAAATATTTTCACAAACAAAGCCAAGCAATAGTTCTTCTTTGCTTAAGATGTAGAAACCCAAAACAATATGTGATTTTACTCTAACAATGAGAACCATATAATCTACAACATTTTAAATTCCCTTAGAAAACTGAGGTTATAATGCAAACAAGTAAACTATATTCTCGAAACTCAAATGCCTCAGGAGGAATAAAACATAGTTTGTTTTGCAGTTGGCAGAGCACAAGGGGAAGAAGTGGTCATCATAAAAGTAGATAAAAAGAATACAGCTGATATTTTAACAAACTCTCAAAGGCTGAAGGTAGGCCAGCTTGACAGTTTAAAATAACTGGGAGCTCCAGGTCAAAGGGAGTCCACATTTACTTAGAAGTACTTTTCCATGAGTTCCAGCAGTTCTCACAAGAAAGGTCAAAGACAATTTATTACCCTTAAGAAAAGGCCCCTCAGGTGAGTGGTATAGAAACAAACTAACCTTCCTCTAGAACCCCAGGTAAATATCCACTGGTTCTGGAAAGAAATAGAAGCAAAAATGGTCTACATCTGTGGGGAGGCACAGAAAATGCTTTTAGACTCAAGATTCTAAACCAAGCAGAAACTAAGCAGAAATCTCCCCCAGCTGAGAGAAGGGCAGAAAACTCATTCACAGAAAAACCACCACAAATGCAAGGTAAAGTTGGGAAGTGCGGGGATACCGAGAAAGCTCCATTATCGAGGCCCAGGTTCATATGTCCTTTCTGTGACCAAGGCTGGACAAACATAACTGAGAATCTCCTAACCTCCAAAAACAATTCTAGCAGTGAGTAACAAGAAATAGCAGTTATTTTTTAGAGGGGAAACAAGAGCATGGAGAGGGCATCACTATGGGGTCCAGCAGTGCAAAGATGACTGAAAGCTTAGAGTAACACACAAATAGTGAAAAAAAGAAAAAACAATCAAACACTGCAGTCTTTACCCTAGGCACAAGAAATAGCAATCCACTTCTGGAAAGATGGGTTGCTTGTGTTGCACTGGAGGTAATGACAGAAACACAAAACTATATAAACTAACTCAACCCCTGGATAGAGTGATTGAACCTCCCAAAGAAGATGCATACACATACATAAATATGATTTAACTCAGTCTCTACTGTCCTATACACAGTGAACTACATTCATTAAAAAAATGACAAACACAAAAAGGATGAAAAATTAACACATCTTCAAGAGATAAATAATAAACAGAACTAGACACAGAGATGACATTAAAATAGCTATAAGTAATGTATTAAATAATCTAAGAGAAAAGATGAACAGAATTCTTGAACAGAAAGCATATTTGAGCAGAGAAATGGTGATATGGTTTGGCTACGTGTCCACCATCAGTCATAGCCAGAAGTCCTAAGGTAATATCAAAATCTGATAAATTGAGAAGTAGCATTCAAAATAATTCTTATGTATATTGAATAACCACTGGAGGAAATAGTTAAATGATTAAAATTTAGTTGTGTTAAAGTATAATTTTCAAAAAGGTAAAATTATGACTCTAAAACAAACATAAAATAAGGATGTGTCAAATATCTTATTCAATTCATTAATTAAAGAGGGAACCAACCAGTAAGGTACAGCACAAAGGGCATTTGAATTGCTAAACAGTGTTAGGAAATTTATGAAAGAAATGTTAGGATCTGATTGCTGGATCAGATATAAAACTGTGTAATGTCCCACAGGACAATAAACTGTATCTATTATGTTTTCCACTGGATCAAAATTGGTTGCATTCTCTATCAGAAAAAAATCTACTAGTTAATATGTAACTTTTATCCTTGGCCCAAAGTGTTTAGCTTTTATCCTTGGCCTAAAGTGTTGCTTTTGGTGAATTGGTCTACAAATAGAACAGAACGTTTAAAAAATGTTGTTTAGCCATGTATGATTACTACTTAGGTAAAAAGAAAATAGAAAATAAATTAAAATATTTGTCTATTAAGGTAAGATCAGCCAACATTTATTTGAAGTTTGATATGTGCTGAGCACCTTGCAAATATTTAACATAAATTACATTGTTTAATTTTGCCACATCCTCTGAATCACATAGATGGTCTTTAAAAATTTGCTACATCCTGTGAGATATGTAATATTAATTTGTGCATCATACATATGAGGAAAGAAGTTCTAGGTAAGTTAAGAAACTAGGTCAAAGTTACATATATACTGAATGACAATTGCTTGTCTGTGATTTTAACTATGTACTAATCATACCAGAGAATGAGGAGAAGCTGGCTGTTTCAACATTAGAATAGAGCACATTAGGATATGGAGATTATTCTGGGATTTGAATAATTCATTAGGAAAATAAACAAAACTCATTTCTGATTTGATGGTATTTGTGTTTAGGAGTTTCGAGAAGAAGTACGGAAGCAGACAACATTTAAATGTTTCCCTACTTAGAACAGCAGAGACCTATCGTTTGAATAGCCTTAGCTTTTCTCTTGCACAATTTTAGCCTTGTCAGCTCATTTAAGCCGATTAGGTTTTTGAATGTTAATAATACATAATTATTGCCATCTTCAATGAATGCCTTTGTTTATTTAACTGCAGTTTTCTCCACATGACTACTCAGTGTACCAAACTATTTTACTGTTCAGATTTCCTTTTACAATTAAAATTTACATGATTATCTTTTGAATATGAAGTATCTACTTGTTGCCAAATAGTTCGGTTTTGTTTTTACTATAATAGCTAGTGTCTTAATATAGGTGTGCTTGAGAATTTCTCATTTATTTGTTTCACGACAGAGTTTTTTTTTTAGTTTTGCTACTTAAAACACTATGCTAATGATTGAGCCTATGCTATTTCAATGTTTTGGTGCTTCTTCAAAATTCACTGTTAGACGAGATATATATGTATGTATGTATGTATGTATGTATGTATATATTGCCTGAAGAACCTAATTCCTACCACTGCTGCATGTGGAAAGGAAACATTGAAAGAATAGTGCTACCAGAGGGATATGATAGGGAAATGTGTGTGTGTGTCTGTGTGTGAAGATTCCCATAACCTACTAGCTTTAGCTGAAACCCACCTCACACCTTCCCACCCCAGAGGACTTGCTTTCCAGTTGGTTTGTAGAGAAGCTTATTTTTTCTCACATCACACAGATCATACTAATGAGAGATCTCCTCCTTGCTTCCCTTCAGGGTTCCAGTCCCTAACTTTGTCACTGTTCACCTACGCCTTTGAGGCTAGAACATTCTCTTTCTCTTCTTGTTGATGTCACCTTCTCTTCTGCTGTCATTCTTCTACACCCAGTGGAGACTTCAGATTCTGGACCTTCATCTCCTCTCAGATGCTTTTCATCCTTCACTGCCATGTTAGGGGAGAAAATATCTAACATCGCAATTTGTTCATTTCTTAAACTTTTCATTTTTAGTAATCATTTTCCCCATACTCTTTACCACCTACCCTGATGGTCATATGCTAGATTTTGCTTTCAATGTCTTATGTCTTTTTTGTTTTTCAGTTTCTCTATTAGTGCCTTATTTTATATTAAATATATATTTTCTTTAATTTCTTTGTCATTTCTTTCACTGAAATTTTTGAGTTATTTTCTTAGTGGTTCCTTTGGAGATTAAAATATTCATCTTAATTTATAGCAATTTAGTTCAAATTCATACCAATTAATTTTAATAATATAAAAAAATTGCTCATATACATATAGCATGCATCCCATCTTTATATTATTGCCATAAATTACATCTTAATAGATTGTATGCCCATCAACTTAGATTTATAATTGTCATTTTTATGTAGTTCTCCTCTATATCAGATAGAAAAAAGAGAGTTAATGATAAAATAGAGTTGGCCCTCATATCCATAGATTGTATACTTGTGGACTTAACCAACTGCAGATCAAAAATATTCAGAAAAAAAATCCAAAGAGTAAAGTTGCAAAGAGAAAAATTTGAATTTGCTGTGTACCAAGTACTATGTTAAATCCTCACAAATAAAGGGATTTGTAGGCTTCTATTGGGTATTATAAGTAATCTAGAGATGATTTAAAGTGTACATGAGGATGTGTATAGGTTATATGGAAATACTACACCATTTTACGTAAGGAACTTGAGCATCTGTAGATTTTGGGATGCACAAAGTTTCCTGGAACAAATCCCCCATGGGTACTGAGTAATGACTGTATACATTTGTACTGTTTGTTATATTTTCCTATGTAGTTACATGTCTCAGTGTTTTTTTCATTGCTTCAGGGTGAAATAAAAGAACACTAGACAATAACTAAGCTCTACATGAGTTATTGTCTAGTGTTCTTTACTTCAGGTTAACGACTCCCTTTAGCATTTCTTATAGGACAGATATGCTAGTGATGAATTCTCTGATATCATTTATCTGGGAATGTCTTAATTTTTCTTTCATTTTTGAAGGATACTTCTGCTGGATATAGAATTCTTGTTAGACACTCTTTTTTGTTTTTCTTTTAGCAATTTAAACAAGTATGTAATCCAATGCCTTCTGGCCTTCATGATTTCTGAAAAAATAAACTGTTAATTTTACTGAGGATCCCTTGTATGTGATGAGTCACTGCTTTCTTGCTTTCAAGATTCTCTCTTTGTCTAGGGTTTCTAACAGTTTGATTAAAATGTGCTTGGTGTGGATCTGTTTGAGTTTATCCTGTTTGGAATTTGCTAAGCTTTTTGAATGCGTAGCAAAATGTTTTAAATCATGTCTGGGAATTTTTAAGTCATTATTTTTTCAAGTGTTCTTTCAGCCTGTTTCACCCTGTCCTCTTTTATTATTCTCATGATGTGTTTCTATGTGTTACCTATTATTATTATTTTTTCTTCCTCAGACTAGGTAATCTCAATGAACTTATCTTAAAGTTTGTTGATTCTTTCTTCTATCTGTTCAAATCTCCTTTTGAGTTCCCTAGTCAATTTAGTAAACATTTTACAAGAAATAATTATTTTTAATACAACAAAGAAATGAACTTTCTCAAGAATATTTTGATAAATTCTTGTCATTTTGAATAATGTTAAATGTGGTTTTGTCATTTCATTAATGTAGACTTTATAAATAGATTCATAAATGTATTATTCTTGAATATTTTCAATCACTATTTGATATGGTTTGGCTGTGTCCCCACCCAAATCTCACCGTGAATTGTAGTGTCCATAATCCCCATGTGTCACGGGTAGAACCCAGTGGGAGGTAATTAAATCACGGGGTTGGGTTTTTCCTGTGCTGTTCTGGTGATAATGAATAAATTTCGTGAGATCTGATAGTTTTATAAGGGACTTTTCCCCCTTTTGCTCGGCCCTTCTCCTTGCTACCTCCCTGTGAAGAAGGATGTGTTTGCTTCCCCTTCCACCATGATTGTAAGTTTCCTGAGGCTTCCCTAGGCCTGTGGAGCTGTGAGTCAGTTAAACCTCTTTATTTTATAAATTACCCAGCCTTTATTAGCAGAATGTGAATGGACTAATACAGTAAATTGGTACCACAGAGAATGGGGCACTGCTGTAAAGATACCCAAAAATGTGGAAGCAACTTTAGAACTGTGTAATAGGCAGAGGTTGAAACAGTTTGGAGGGCACAAAAGAAGACAGGAAAATGTGTGAAAGTTTGGAACTTCCTAGAGAATTGTTGAATGTCTTTGACCCAAATGCTGATAGTGATATGGACAATAAAATCCAGGCTTAGGTGGCCTCAAATGGAGATGAGGAACTTGTTAGAAACTGGATTAAAGGTCACTCTTGCTATGCAAAAAGACTGGTGGCATTTTGTGCTAGTCCTAGAGATCTGTGGAACTTTGAACTTGAGATAAATGATTTAGGGTATCTGGCAGTGGAAATTTCTAAGTGGCAAAGCATTCAAGAGAAAGCAGAGCATAAAAGTTTGGAAAATTTGCAGCCTAATAATGCAATAAAAAGAAAAACCGATTTTCTGGGGAGAAAATCAAGCCACTGCAGAAATTTGCATAAGTAACAAGGAGCTGAATGTGAATAACCAAGACAATGGAGAAAATGTCTCCAGGATATGTCAGAACCTTTGTGGCAGCCCCTCTCTGTCATAGGCCTGGAGGCTTAGGTTTTGTAGGCCTGGCCCAGGGCCCCCACTAATGTGTGCAGCCTTGGGATTGGTGCCCTGCATCCCAGCTGCTTCAGTCATGACTAAAAGGGGCAAAGGTACAGCTCAGGCTGTGGCTTTGGAGGGTTCAAGCCCCAAGTCTTGGTAACTTTAATGTGGTGTTGAGCCTGTGAGTGCACAAAAGTCAAGAATTGAGGTTTGGGATCATCCATATAGCTTTCAGAAGATGTATGGAAATGCCTGGATGTCCAGGCAGAGGTGTGCTGCATGGATGAAGCCCTCATGTAGAACCTTTGCTAGGGCAGTGTGGAAGGAAAATATAGGGTGGGAGCCCCCACACAGAGTCCCCAATGGGGCTCTGCCTAGTGGAGCTGTGAGAAGAGGACCCCTTTCCTCCAGACCCCGGAATGGTAGATCCACTGACAGCTTGCACCATGCACCTGGAAAAACTGCAGACACTCAAACCAGCCCATGAAAGAAGCTGGGAGGGGCCTGGACCCTGCAAAGCCGCAGGGTGGAGCTGCTCAAGGCTGTGGGAGCCCACCTCTTTCATCAATGAGACTAGGATGTGTCACACATGAAGTCAAAGGAGACCATTTTAGAGCTTCTAGATTTGGCTGTCTTGCTGGATTTCGGACTTGCATGGGGCCTGTAGCCCTTTTGTTTTGGCCAATTTCTTCTATTTGGAACAGCCATAATTACCTAATGCCTGTACCCCTATTTTAACTTGGAAGTAACTAATTTCCTTTTCATTTTACAGGCTCACAGGTGGAAGGTATTTGCCTTGCATCAGATGAGACGTTGGACTGTGGACATTTGAGTTAATGCTGAAATGAGTTAAGACTTTGAGGAACTGTTGGGAGGGCATGACAGGTTTTGAAATGTAAGGACATGAGATTTGGGAGGGCCCAGGGGTGGAATGATGTGGTTTGGCTGTGTCCCCACCCAAATCTCATCTTGAATTGTAGCTCCCCTAATCCCCATGTGTCATGGAAGGGACCAGGTGGGAGGTAACTGAATCATAGGATTGGGTTTTTCCATTGCTGTTCTTGTGATAGTGAATAAGTCTCATGATATCTGGTAGTTTTTATAAATGGCAGTTCCCCTGCAAATGCTCTCTTTCCTGCCACCACGTAAGATGTGCCTTTGCTCCTCCTTTGCCTTCTGACATGATTATGAGGCCTCCTCAGCCATGTAGAACTGTGAGTTCATTAAACTTCTTTTTCTTTGTAAATTACCCAGTCTTGGGAATTTTTTCATAGTAGTATAAAAATGAACTAATACACTAGTATTTTAAAAACTATAACCAGGTTATTTTAAATGGGAACTTTTTAGTTATGTTATTTTCTTTTAAATCTCTTTTAAAGTCTTTTTTTTGGTTTCATAATTTCCAAATTTGGGAGATTCTCTGAACATCTTTTAGGTTAATCAATTTGCCAAATTTACAAATTACTGTTTTATAAGATCACTTTTTTACCATTTTAAAAATTTTATAGGTGTTTATAGTAGATGGAATGATTTTAACAACTTTTTATAATATATCTACAAAGTTTTAATCAGTAAGTTTTTATTATGTATTGAAACATATTTTATGTATTGTCTTATCTTACCCTGTGCATGGTCTAAGCTCCCTCTGCTTCTGAAGCTATAGAAATATGCAGTGTCATGGGGATCCTCTGATACAATAAGTATGATAACAGAGATAAAACTCAAGGGATACAGATAATAGGATTATGTTATAGGGCTGTCAGAGAACTCTACTCTGATGAGAAACACATTAGTGGAAACATAGAAGGTGAGGAAGAGGCAACTATGAAAAGAATTTGGAGAACTACCTTATAGAAAGAAAGAACAGCATGTTGTGTTTTTGAAGACCCTATAGCAGAAAAGATCTTGGGCTAATTTGTTAGCTGAGAGGACTAGTGATTGTTATGTAACACTTTGCATATGCAATTACTAGATGCATACAATTACACGCCATTAATATGTGCATTTATGGTCAATCCCAATTATTTATGGATTCTGTATTTGCAAATTTGCCTGCTTGCTAAAATTTGTTATGTCACTTAGTACTCCTGGCATTTTGTGGTCATTCTCAGACATGTACAGAGTAGTAAAAATAGAGTCATCTGGCATGCATGTTACTAGCTGAGGTCTAACAGGGTGACCCTCTGCCTTCAGATCTCATTAGGTTTTAAAAAAGTATCTTTTTTGTGGTCTCTTTAGTACCAAATTTTTTTTTCCATGTTTGTGCTTTTCGTTGGGAGATTTTGCTCCTAATAATGGTCCCCAAGTGTAGTGCTGAAGTGCTGTCTGATGTTTCTAAGGGCAAGAAGGCTGTGATGCACCTTATGGAGAAAATACGTATGTTAAATACTTTCATTTAGGTGGGAGTTATAGTGCTGTTGGCTGTGAGTTCAATGTTACTGAATCAATAATATGTATTAAAGTGTCTTTAAACAAAAACACAAATAAAATATAACTTGTTGATGATAAGGTGATCAAAGACTAAGAGGAATCTAATCCTTTTTTCCCCTAGCAACAATAAATCAGTATTTGCTAAGCCAGTGTTCTCAACAATTTTATAGAAGAGAACTACCACAAATAATGAGACTTGATTATATAATGCGGTGCTGGTGCTTACATGACTATTTCTCAGGTTTATAGACTGCATTTGTCTATATGTTCCCAGCTTTTACCTTTGTATTGGCCCTTGAAATAGTGTTTGATAAATGTTTATTGTGGTACATAAAATAATGAACCATCACTGCACATTATATTCAGCCATTTGTACTGCATTTGCTTTGCATACTGCCAGTTTAAGCCAGGGTTTATTCTAGAGCAACACTTTAGCAAATCTACAACACAAAAACTGACAACCTTATTATTCTGATTGAAAAATAATATTACTTATGAATTTTTAAAACGAAGACTGTAAGTTTCATATGTCTGCTGCATAATTCAGCATGATTTTTTATGAAGCCATTTCTCCAAGGAAATCGGTAGATTTGAAAATTTAAACACACTGGGTGCATGTTGAGATGCGTTAAGTCTAAGTGAAATTTCTGAAACTGATAGTTAAGGACTAAATTATAATTCTGATGTCTGTTAGCACAATACTTTCCCTCAAATTATTATCAATCACTCACAAGATTACATATACCTTGAAATATTTCACTGAACTATAAGAGAAAGGATTTCCTTTTTTTTTTTTTTTTTTAGATGGCATTTCACTCTTGTTGCCCAGGCTGGAGTGCAGTGGCGTGATCTCGGCTCACGCAACCTCTGCCTCCCGAGTTCAAGCATTTCTCCTGCCTCAGCCTCCTGAGTAGCTGGGATTACAGGCATGTGCCACCACGCCCAACTAATTTTTGTATTTTTTTTAGTAGAGACGGGGTTTCACCATGTTGGCCAGGCTGGTCTCGAACTTTTGACCTCAGATGATCCACCCACCTCGGCCTCCCAAAGTGCTGGGATTACAGGCATGAACCACCGCGCCCAGATTTACATGTTTTAGACAGCTGATGTGAAACACATTAGTGATTTGTCTTTGTTGCTACAGGGCCCTTGCTTTCACATTTGTGGAAATGTGCCATTGATTATGCATCATGGACTCAATTTATCATTACATAAATAGATCTCTCCCATGTTCTTATTCTCATTTGTATCTTAGGGAGTGTACACATAACTTCCTTTTTCACACCTGGAGTCACATAGATAAATGAACTTAGAATAGTGAGGACAATAATTTCCCTTAATTACTCCATAACAGGGAATTCTAAGGCAATTTCTCTCTGTATAGATTGTCTCTAATTTTTTTTCAAGAAAGTGACTTTATTAGTTGAATCCAAGGTTGTAAGGAAATTGCAGGCTCCTTTAAAAAAAAAAAATTGTCTTGTCCCAAGTGATTAGTCAATTTGGTCATACTTTGAAGTACATGAAAATTTCTGACTTCTTTTAGAAAACATATTTTTTTAACAAGTTGTCTGAGATGGGTCAATATGTATGAATCAGTGAGGTCTCTAGATTGTGTCTTATAATTTATGGTAATTTAAGATATTGATTATTAATGAAATAATTACAATTACCAGCAAAGAATTTGAGGAACAGCCTTTCTAATCGTGTCATTTACTGTATATCAGTTGCTATATTAAGTGATTTATAAGCATAATATAATTTAATTCTTGCAGTATCTTGTGAGACAGGTACTATTACTTTTTAGATTAAAAAAACCCTGAGGCTTATTTAATATAAATAACTTTCCCAAAGCCACAAAGTAAACAAGTAAACCTTAACTCCTCTCAGATCTCATCTTCTTGGGAAACCTGCTGCAACCCCCTCACACGGGGCAGGGCCTCCTCAGATACCATATGCTTTCATCGTATCATGCATCTCTACTTGTTTGAGCATCCATTTGACTGATAGGTGATTCATGAGTGTATGGACCATGTACATATCTTCAAACTCGGCATGATGTCTGGCATGTAAAAAACTCATTATAATTATTTGTGCAATAAATGGCTGAAATGGAAAAGCCACTGTTTGATTCAGAAAATTTGTTTTAGAACTGTTGCTCTTCACCAAAACACTTATATTTAAGAACCACAATAAATTAATTGGTAAAATCTTGATTATAAGCATCTGAATTATGGATTTTATTGAGTTTGAATAATTGCTTCTGGATTGTCTCATGTATGTTCAGAAAAAAATACCCAAAATTTTTTTTCTCAAGGTATAGTTAGATGGGAAATTTGCTACTTAATTCCCCAAAGTTCTAAGCAATGAAACTAGTCATCTTTAAGATAGTCTGCTATTCTAATTATCCACATTATATTTCCAAGATAGTTAATTGTGTTTTCTGTATGTCATTAAAATATGTTGTAGAAATGTCTGGCTAAACATATATAGTAAGGAGTCTAAGGTGTAGAAATTGTCTCACAATTTACCTTCTAATTAAATTCTTTTGTAAATCGGTACTTTGGAATATGACAAATTATAGTCAAGTAGAGTTCAAATTAAATATCTTAGTAATCATTGACCCTATTTTATTTTGCTAGAATGTGAGGTTATTACATGCTTTTAAGGACATTTTTCAATAGCTTGATTCCACTGACAAATTTTTATGTATTACAAATCAAAATAGTTATAATCAACATTAAGACGTTTGAAATAGGATACAAGATAACTATATTTTATGCTTTCGTATCCTAGTACTTCAAATTAAAACATTTTACATTCAAAGGAAATCATTGTATGCACAGTGAGGAGTAAAACTGCTTTTGTTTGCTGATAAAACTTCCTCTGAAAAAGTACTAAAATAAGAAACATTTTTGGAAACTTTCAAGGCATATTTTCATTGTTTATATTCAATAAATGGGAAATGATTTATAAATGATACTTCATGCCTTGAAGGAAATCTTCATATTTATGGAACAAAACACATCTGGGTAGTACCCACAGTTTATTTAGCTGTAAAACAGCAAGACAAGTTACGCCATAAAATATAATCTCATACCTCCCATTTTAATTACTCTAATTTTACATCACTCTGAATTTTAGTGTTTCTGTTTCATTAATAGTACTGTAAAATAGCTCCTATCTACAAATCAAGTCTATAGCAACATCACGTTTTGGAATTCCACCAAGATGCTAAACATTAGCAAAAGAGACCTTTGGTAGCTACATTAAGATGCTCCAAACCCAATGTGCCCAAAATTCATGTAGTTTGTAGAAGTAGTATTTCGGGCCCACACTCTTGTCTCATTTATGTACATATGAACCTCAAGTTTAACAACCTGGTTATTTATTTTACAAAATAACCAAAAATTAGAAACACTATTAGCAGATGAGACAGCTGGCATACATAGCCAGGCATACCTAAGGCAGTGATGATAGATGTGGAAAGCAGTATAAGTAAATGCAAATCAACCCAAAAGTCAGGACTAATTGTGTCACCAAACCAAACAACAACAAAAACAACAACCACAACAATGAAATGAATAAAAACAGTCACAATAAAGTGATTTAGACTTATTAGTTCAGTAGCAAAGTTCTGTGTTTTAGTTTCTGCAAGTGTTTCACTATAACTGATGTTTGTAGTAATGACAGTGTCAAGCATAATTTCAATAAAGTTAAAATGAATTAAATATATTCCAATCATTTAACCAAACTGAATAATAAAATATATTGTTGCATAAAGGAGTTAACCAGGAACTCTTAAATTTTTAATCAGCCATAGCTATTTTATATTGACTTCCTGTAATCATGAAATCACCTTATAGCAATTATTAATAGGATACATGAAGGGAGCCCAAAATAGAAAAAGAATCACTTATTGAGTGTCTACTCTAGGTTAAATACTCTCCTAGACTTAAATATACTACTTTATTTAATAAAAATATTTTTCTTGCAAATTTGTCCAGGAAATTTGCAAGAGAGAATTGGAAGGTAAACTACATATACATGTCATGAAATATACCGCTCAGGGCCTTGAGTAGTGAAGCATTCTAGGAGCTCTCACCAGGGAGGAGGTAGTGAGCTGATTAGGTGAAAACTGTCTAGAATGTCAAATCTGAGCAAACATGGAAAGCTCATGTTGGATCCAGCCTGAGGTTGTTTGCAAAGATATATTTAATATTTGAAGGAAGGAACAGGTCTTTGAAGCAGAAGTGAGCATTATACAGCTTTCCAGCTTAGCTGTTAATAAATGTCCAGCTAACTTACAGTCTTGAGGGAGGGGGACTATTTCAAGGTGCAGTTAGCTTGGAAGTCATTCTTTTTCCAGAAGGATTTTTTTTGTGTTGGGCTAGTGCCTTTCTCATATATGAATTGACTAGTGCATCCAAAACTTTTGCTTGTGGAAAATTGTTCTGTTGAATTTTAGTAAGTGTAATGATAAAAGCAATAAAGTCATCCCTTGATATATATATATATATCTGTGGAGATATATATATATTTCATAGAGATAAAGGTTTTATGTTTATTCTTTTATGGTTTTGTTTAGTTTATTGTAGGACTTTTACATGATTTAGTATACTGCAAGATTTCTTAGAGATGCTATTGTACTATGCTATTGTATACTGTGACTCACCAAAATGGAGATTAAAGGGGAACAACAATAATAAGTACTTTATTTTTATTTTTATTTTTTTTTATTTATTATTTATTATTATTATTATTATTATACTTTAGGTTTTATGGTACATGTGCGCAATGTGCAGGTAAGTTACATATGTATACATGTGCCATGCTGGTGCGCTGCACCCACTAACTCGTCATCTAGCATTAGGTATATCTCCCAATGCTATTCCCTCCCCCCTCCCCCCACCCCACAACAGTCCCCGAAGTGTGATGTTCCCCTTCCTGTGTCCATGTGTTCTCATTGTTCAATTCCCACCTATGAGTGAGAATATGCGGTGTTTGGTTTTTTGTTCTTGCGATAGTTTACTGAGAATGATGATTTCCAATTTCATCCATGTCCCTACAAAGGACATGAATTCATCATTTTTTATGGCTGCATAGTATTCCATGGTGTATATGTGCCACATTTTCTTAATCCAGTCTATCATTGTTGGACATTTGGGTTGGTTTCAAGTCTTTGCTATTGCGAATAATGTGGCAATAAACATACGTGTGCATGTGTCTTTATAGCAGCATGATTTATAGTCCTTTGGGTATATACCCAGTAATGGGATGGCTGGGTCGAATGGAATTTCTAGTTCTAGATCCCTGAGGAAGCACCACACTGACTTCCACAATGGTTGAACTAGTTTCCAGTCCCAACAACAGTGTAAAACTGTTCCTATTTCTCCACATCCTCTCCAGCACCTGTTGTTTCCTGACTTTTTAATGATTGCCATTCTAACTGGTGTGAGATGGTATCTCATTGTGGTTTTGATTTGCATTTCTCTGATGGCCAGTGATGGTGAGCATTTTTTCATGTGTTTTTTGGCTGCATAAATGTCTTCTTTTGAGAAGTGTCTGTTCATGTCCTTCGCCCACTTTTTGATGGGGTTGTTTGTTTTTTTCTTGTAAATTTGTTGGAGTTCATTGTAGATTCCGGATATTAGCCCTTTGTCAGATGAGTAGGTTGCGAAAATTTTCTCCCATTTTGTAGGTTGCCTGTTCACTCTGATGGTAGTTTCCTTTGCTGTGCAGAAGCTCTTTAGTTTAATTAGATCCCATTTGTCAATCTTGGCTTTTGTTGCCATTGCTTTTGGTGTTTTAGACATGAAGTCCTTGCCCATGCCTATGTCCTGAATGGTAATGCCTAGGTTTTCTTCTAGGGTTTTTATGGTTTTAGGTCTAACATTTAAGTCTTTAATCCATCTTGAATTGATTTTTGTATAAGGTGTAAGGAAGGGATCCAGTTTCAGCTTTCTACATATGGCTAGCCAGTTTTCCCAGCACCATTTATTAAATAGGGAATCCTTTCCCCATTTCTTGTTTTTGTCAGGTTTGTCAAAGATCAGATAGTTGTAGATATGTGGCATTATTTCTGACGGCTCTGTTCTGTTCCATTGATCTATATCTCTGTTTTGGTACCAGTACCATGCTGTTCACTGCCTCCAGCTGTATTCTTTTGGTTTAGGATTGACTTGGCGATGTGGGCTCTTTTTTGGTTCCATATGAACTTTAAAGTAGTTTTTTCCAATTCTGTGAAGAAAGTCATTGGTAGCTTGATGGGGATGGCATTGAATCTATAAATTACCTTGGGCAGTATGGCCATTTTCACGATACTGATTCTTCCTAGCCATGAGCATGGAATGTTCTTCCATTTGTTTGTATCCTCTTTTATTTCCTTGAGCAGTGGTTTGTAGTTCCCCTTGAAGAGGTCCTTCACGTCCCTTGTAAGTTGGATTCCTAGGTATTTTATTCTCTTTGAAGCAATTGTGAATGGGAGTTCACTCATGATTTGGCTCTCTGTTTGTCTGTTATTGATGTATAAGAATGCTTGTGATTTTTGTACATTGATTTTGTATCCTGAGACTTTGCTGAAGTTGCTTATCAGCTTAAGGAGATTTTGGGCTGAGACAGTGGGGTTTTCTAGATATACTATCATGTCATCTGCAAACAGGGACAATTTGACTTCCTCTTTTCCTAATTGAATACCCTTGATTTCCTTCTCCTGCCTAATTGCCCTGGCCAGAACTTCCAACACTATGTTGAATAGGAGTGTTGAGAGAGTGCATCCCTGTCTTGTGCCAGTTTTCAAAGGGAATGCTTCCAGTTTTTGCCCATTCAGTATGATATTGGCTGTGGGTTTGTCATAGATAGCTCTTATTATTTTGAGATATGTCCCATCAATACCTAATTTATTGAGAGTTTTTAGCATGAAGGGTTGTTGAATTTTGTCAAAGGCCTTTTCTGCATCTATTGAGATAATCATGTTGTTTTTGTCTTTGATTCTGTTTATATGCTGGATTACATTTATTGATTTGCGTATATTGAACCAGCCTTGCATCCCAGGGATGAAGCCCACTTGATCATGGTGGATAAGGTTTTTGATGTGCTGCTGGATTCTGTTTGCCAGTATTTTATTGAGGATTTTTGCATCAATGTTCATCAAGGATATTGGTCTAAAATTCCCTTTTTTTGTTGTGTCTCTGCCAGGCTTTGGTATCTGGATGATGCTGGCCTCATAAAATGAGTTAGGGAGGATTCCCTCTTTTTCTATTGATTGGAATAGTTTCAGAAGGAATGGTACCAGCTCCTCCTTGTACCTCTGGTAGAATTCGGCTGTGAACCCATCTGGTCCTGGACTTTTTTTGGTTGGTAAGCTATTGATTATTGCCACAATTTCAGCTCCTGTTATTGGTCTATTCAGAGATTCAACTTCTTCCTGGTTTAGTCTTGGGAGGGTGTGTGTATTGAGGAATTTATCCATTTCTTCTAGATTTTCTAGTTTATTTGCGTAGAGGTGTTTGTAATATTCTCTGATGGTAGTTTGTATTTCTGTGGGATCGGTGGTGATATCCCCTTTATCATTTTTTATTGCATCTATTTGATTCTTCTCTCTTTTTTTCTTTATTAATCTTACTAGCGGTCTATCAATTTTGTTGATCCTTTCAAAAAACCAGCTCCTGGATTCATTTATTTTTTGAAGGGTTTTTTGTGTCTCTATTTCCTTCAGTTCTGCTCTGATGTTAGTTATTTCTTGCCTTCTGCTAGCTTTTGAATGTGTTTGCTCTTGCTTTTCTAGTTCTTTTAATTGTGATGTTAGGGTGTCAATTTTGGATCTTTCCTGCTTTCTCTTCTGGGCATTTAGTGCTATAAATTCCCTCTACACACTGCTTTGAATGCATCCCAGAGATTCTGGTATGTTGTGTCTTGGTTCTCGTTGGTTTCAAAGAACATCTTTATTTCTGCCTTCATTTTGTTATGTACGCAGTCGTCATTCAGGAGCAGGTTGTTCAGTTTCCACGTAGTTGAGTGGTTTTGAGTGAGATTCTTAATCCTGAGTTCTAGCTTGATTGCACTGTGATCTGAGAGATAGTTTGTTATAATTTCTGTTCTTTTACATTTATTGAGGAGAGCTTTACTTCCAAGTATGTGGTCAATTTTGGAATAGGTGTGGTGTGGTGCTGAAAAAAATGTATATTCTGTTGATTTGGCATGGAGAGTTCTGTAGATATCTATTAGGTCCGCTTGATGCAGAGCTGAGTTCAATTCCTGGGTATCCTTGTTGACTTTCTGTCTTGTTGATCTGTCTGATGTTGACAGTGGGGTGTTAAAGTCTCCCATTATTAATGTGTGGGAGTCTAAGTCTCTTTGTAGGTCACTCAGGACTTGCTTTATGAATCTGGGTGCTCCTGTATTGGGTGCATATATATTTAGGATAGTTAGCTCTTTTTGTTGAATTGATCCCTTTACCATTGTGTAATGGCCTTCTTTGTCTCTTTTGATCTTTGTTGGTTTAAAGTCTGTTTTATCAGAGACTAGGATTGCAACCCCTGCCTTTTTTTGTTTTCCATTTGCTTGGTAGATCTTCCTCCATCCTTTTATTTTGAGCCTATATGTGTCTCTGCACGTGAGATGGGTTTCCTGAATACAGCACACTGATGGATCTTGAGTCTTTATCCAATTTGCCAGTCTGTGTCTTTTAATTGGAGCATTTAGTCCATTTACATTTAAAGTTAATATTGTTATGTGTGAATTTGATTCTGTCATTATGATGTTAGCTGGTTATTTTGCTCGTTAGTTGATACAGTCTCTTCCTAGTCTGGATGGTCTTTACATTTCGGTATGGTTTTGCAGTGGCTGGTACCGGTTGTGCCTTTCCATGTTTAGCGCTTCCTTCAGGATCTCTTTTAGGGCAGGCCTGGTGGTGACAAAATCTCTCATCATTTGCTTGTCTGTAAAGCATTTTATTTCTCCTTCACTTATGAAGCTTAGTTTGGCAGGATATGAAATTTTGGGTTGAAAATTCTTTTCTTTAAGAATGTTGAATATTGGCCCCACTCTCTTCTGGCTTGTAGAGTTTCTGCCGAGAGATCCGCTGTTAGTCTGATGGGCTTCCCTTTGATGGTAACCCGACCTTTCTCTCTGGCTGCCCTTAACATTTTTTCCTTCATTTCAACTTTGGTGAATCTCACAATTATGTGTCTTGGAGTTGCTCTTCTCGAGGAGTATCTTTGTGGCGTTCTCTGTATTTCCTGAATCTGAATGTTGGCCTGCCTTGCTAGATTGGGGAAGTTCTCCTGGATAATATCCTGCAGAGTGTTTTCCAACTTGTTTCCATTCTCCCCATCACTTTCAGGTACACCAATCAGATGTAGATTTGGTCTTTTCACATAGTCCCACATTTCTTGGAGGCTTTGCTCGTTTCTTTCTATTCTTTTTTCTCTAAACTTCCCTTCTCACTTCATTTCATTCATTTCATCTTCCAGGGTTGACACCCTTTCTTCCATTTGATCGCATTGGCTCCTGAGGCTTCTGCATTCTTCACGTAGTTCTCGAGCCTTGGTTTTCGGCTCCATCAGCTCCTTTAAGCACTTCTCTGTATTGGTTTTTCTAGTTATACATTCTTCTAAATTTTTTTCAAAGTTTTCAACTTCTTTGCCTTTGGTTTGAATATCCTCCTGTAGCTCGGAGTAATTTGATCGTCTGAAGCCTTCTTCTCTCAGCTCGTCAAAGTCATTCTCCGTCCAGCTTTGTTCCGTTGCTGGTGAGGAACTGCATTCCTTTGGAGGAGGAGAGGTACTCTGCTTTTTAGAATTTCCAGTTTTTCTGCTCTGTTTTTTCCCCATCTTTGTGGTTTTATCTACTTTTGGTCTTTGATGATGGTGATGTACAGATGGGTTTTTGGTGTGGATGTCCATTCTGTTAGTTTTCCTTCTAACAGACAGGACCTTCAGCTGCAGGTCTGTTGGAGTACCTGGCCGGCCATGTGAGGTGTCAGTCTGCCCCTGCTGGGAGGTGCCTCCCAGTTAGGCTGCTCAGGGGTCAGGGGTCAGGGACCCACTTGAGGAGGCAGTCTGCTGGTTCTCAGATCTCCAGCTGCGTGCTGGGAGAACCACTGTTCTCCTCAAACTGTCAGACAGGGACATTTAAGTCTGCAGAGGTTACTGCTGTCTTTTTGTTTGCCTGTGCCCTGCCCCCAGAGGTGGAGCCTACAGAGGCAGGCAGGCCTCCTTGAGCTGTGGTGGGCTCCACCCAGTTCAAGCTTCCAGGCTGCTTTGTTTACCTAAGGGAGCCTGGGCAATGGCGGGCGCCCCTCCCCCAGCCTCGCTGCTGACTTGCTGTTTGATCTCAGACTGCTGTGCTAGCAATCAGCGAGACTCCGTGGGCGTAGGACCCTCTGAGTCAGGTGCGGGCTATACTCTCCTGGGGCACCGTTTCCTAAGCCCCTCGGAAAAGCACAGTATTCGGGTGGGAGTGGCCCGATTTTCCAGGTGCCGTCTGTCACCCCTGGAAAGGGAACTCCCTGACCCCTTGCACTTCCCGAGTGAGGCAATGCCTCGCCCCTGCTTTGGTTGGCGCATGGTGCACTCACCCACTGACTTGCGCCCACTGTCTGGCACTCCCTAGTGAGATGAACACGGTACCTCAGATGGAAATGCAGAAATCACCGGTCTTCTGCATCACTCACGCTGGGAGCTGTAGACCAGAGCTGTTCCTATTCGGCCATCTTGGCTCCTCCCCAATAATAAGTACTTTTATTGAGCCATTTCTATATATCAAGTGCTGTGCTAAGTACTTTAAATTCATTGTTTCGTTTTACCAATAAATTATTGGGTAAAATTTTGTTTCCATTTTACAAATAAGGAAATGGAAGAATAGTTAAATTGCTTTTCCAAAGTCATGAAGTTAGATAGGAAAGGGTTTTTAGTCTAACTTCAGAACTTATGCTCTTACTTAATAGCATCCTACGTTTATTTGACCAGTAGGATTTTGTTCCCATAAAATTCATTAACATTTCCAAAAACAAGTGTGTGTGGAAAGACATTTAAGAACGTCTGGGCTAGAGTGTAAGCAAGTCTGGATTAGAAACTATGTCCTTCTCATCTGCCAGTGTTTCTAGTGCCTCAAGCAGCACTTACTACTAAAATAACTAATTAAACCTTTATAGTTATCATCATGGAAATAGTATTCAAAAAGCTACAATTTAGAAAATTATTTGAGCAAAGACTAGTGACAGAACTCTAGTGGAAACTAGTGTGAATATGGAGTCTGTAAGAATGACTATACCCTAAGTATGAATCACTTCTGGGGGTATATTGGTGCTTATATGATAAAGTAGTATTAATACATCCTATATTTTTGTTTTATTAATCGTTCAAAACTCATCGTATAGAAGAAAAAAGTTAAAAAATTAGTTTAAAATATATATTATGTTATTTAGTATACTTTGAAAGGTGTAAGATAATAATATCTATTTGGCACCATTTATGTTTTCAGAAGGGAATGCAATTTTCTTTTGAACAAAATAAATTTTTCCATACTAGCAAAAATAAGTTAACTTCTGTAACAATGCCCAAATATGAACAATATTTAATAATCTTAGCTTACAATAGAATTTTCTTGTTCTAGCAGTATTCGATGGGTGAAAATATTGGGGCATCCCTGCTTTATACAGTTCTTCAGGTATATAGTCTCTTCCCTCTTTAAAATGCATCTTCTAAGATTACTCTGGGGGCTCCTTTTCATTCTAGCCTGCCAACAAAGGAAAAGACCAAAAAAGAGCACAATATTGAAGAATGGTTTAGATCTGCAAGTGGCACTCATTACTTCCATTCACAATCCACAGGTTGGAATTCAATAATATGGCCATACTTAATTTCAGGTAGACTGGGAAATGCAGGATCTGGGTGGACAACCACTTTCCAGCCTCAAGTCTAGCATGTTTGAAGATAAGCAAGTATTTTTGGTGGGCTGATAGTCACAGCATTTGTTTTATATAATCTAAACACCAATCCATACATTGATTAGCCACTGATGACAGTGACAATTTGCTTCTGGATTCTGATTCTGTGGTGTAAAAAAATATGAAAATTGAGAATTTAATCAGAATCTGACCACTAAGCATATGTATTTTTTAACATACAATGCAAAGACACTGTTGCAATACAAGATGATTCTGCCTTTGACATTTAACTATGCCTGATGTTGAAGGCAAACAGGTACAAAAATGTTTGGAAATGAGAAAAAAATTAAAATATTTTAGAGTGACATTAAAGCTAATAAAAGATATCCAATGGGCAGTCACAAGACATGATTTTTTGGTATTTTATAGAAGCTGAGGCTATCAAGATTTCTAAACTAGATTGGACTTGGATGCAAATTCCTGGGTTCCACAAGAGAATCAAATCTGACAGAAGTTCAAGCATCTTATTGTTGCCTCATCTGAAGCATGACCTCCCAGTCACTACAGCAGAGAAGAAAAGAGACTGGATACTCACAAACAGGCTTTTCGCTGCCTCAGTGAAAGTGCTTGTGCTTGGAAGTGATAGTGCTTCAGTGTCACTCTCATTTCATTGGCCAGAATAAGTCACATGCTACCCTTATTGCAGAGAAGCTGGGAAATGTTGGAGAATAATTGCTGGGCATATTTGGTGTTATTCCAGCATCTGCCAAAGGCACATGCCCAGGGATTGATACATTTCCTCTCTCATCTAAAAAATAAACCAAAGTTATATTACTGGTCATAATTTAAAACCCTATTCAAATATTGTAACAGAATATGAAGTAATAATTTTCCAGAACCCAGTATAATCAGAAAGTAGATAATAGATCTGTGTCAATCCCAAACTAAGATAGTCAACCTTCCAGCAGTTAAATAAGAAATAGTCATCCATTTATCAGCTAATGGATTTTCGAAAGACATTGTTCTGCTATTTCTGAGTTGATGTCTATCCAACTATGCAACGCTATCTCACAGAGACCATATGCTTTGCTTTTTTCTAATTAAATGAAACAGTTATTAAAAATTTAAAATTAGATGTTATTTTAATTTTTCTAAATTGTTATGGATTTTTCTGCATGAGAACCAAAGCCCATTAAGTGAATCAAGTATGTCAAAACTTTGAAAAAAAGGTCCACTGTGTGGTCAAGCTCCAGAGGATCCTCAGAGCACTTGAAATTATATGTGAGAATTTTCGTGAATGGATTTGTGTATATGTGTATATATTATATATATGCATTTAGTGTATGTGTATACACACACACACATACATATATTATATATATATATATACACTTTTTTTCTGGGAAGAATTATTACATTTTCAAAGGATTAATGAACATCAGAGGAAACAACTGAATAATCGATATTTCATTTCTTTTTTTTTTTGACAGAGTCTCCCTCTTTCACCCCTAGGCTGGAGTACAGTGGCATGATCTTGGCTCACTGCAACCTCCGCCTCTTAGTTGCAAGTGATTCTCTTGCCTCAGCCTCCTGAGTAGCTGGGACTACAGGCATGCACCACCATGCCTAGCTAATTTTTGTATTTTTAGTACAGATGGGGTTTCACTATGTTGGTTAGGCAGGTCTCAACTTCTGACCTTAAATGATCCACCTGCCTCAGCCTCCCCAAGTGCTGGGATTATAGCCATGAACTACTGCACCTGGCCTACCAATATTTCTTTATTAAATTAAAGAAAAAAATGCTTACAGGTGTTGTTGAAAAATTCCTTAAAATGTGAATTATACAAAATTGAATATCTCGGAGCTATTCAGGTTGCAAAGTATAATTGCAAAGTAGCTCCTAGAGTCTTTTAGCACAGTAGGGTACATAAATGGGAGGGCATATTTGGTGAGTTTTGTACTCTAAAACAAATAAGGAAAGGAGGATCCTAGCAGATTTGAGTTCTATGTGAAGATGGGAATCAGGATATTGACAAAGAGAAAAATTATTAAGATATGTAGAAGTTTAAAACTTTGTCATGTATCCAACTATGTTTTTTGTATCCAGCATATAAGAAAAAATTACTAAAAAGACATCCAAAATTCTGAGCCACAAACTAATCAGGAAGAAAGATGTCTATTCTTCTCCCACTTAACATTTACCATGGAGCAGTACTGGAAAGCATTCCTTTTGGCAGTATTTTAAAGGAGTGGTCAGAAGGCACTTAGTGGATGAATGGATAGTTCTAAAGACCTCAGGAAAGCTTTGGTAAAAGGATTGGCTGGAGCTAAGAACTAGACCACAGCTTTCCTGTGGAATAATGCACCTGGGCTTGAAATCTGGGGTTGAGTTTGAGGCCTTTTTGGACTCTTCCACCCCACAGCTATCACAGACTGACAAAAATAGGCCGAGCTTTTAGGCACATTGTTGTGACCCTGCATGAATTTGGATATAGGATTCAGGTCATATGATACTAGAAACAATGGTAATTTCAGAAGGCCAGCCAACACATTAGACATATTTACATTAAAAGGACCTTATTTACTATAAAGGTATTGTATGGACATACTATCTAGATGGGTATTGAATATAATTTAGGTTAATTAGTTCATGGGTTTAAAAATAATTTGAAGATGAAATTTCAGTTGCTTGCAGTTTTAGTAGATTATTATTTTTCTCAGTTTCTATCGCTTTTTGTTTGTTTCCCTTAGTAGGTGTTACTTAAGAACAGTCTTGATAAAATATTCAATTTGGTTTATTCAGTTTAGTGTTGCAAATATTTGTTAAGTATCTACTTTGTCATATGTTATGGGCTATGGGAATGCAGCCAATTGAATAAGATCCTGCCTTCTCTTAGTTCTTAGTGAAGAGTGTTTTAAATGCTGTAGTTAAAGATGTTTAGGGGTTTGGGAGAATGGAGGAAATAAAATGAATTCAGAAAAACAAGAGGACATGAAAGGTTTTATAGAGAAGGGTATCTGAGTAGAGTTTTGAAAAATAAGCAAGAGTTGGAAGACAAAGATGAACAATGGAGAGAAGGGCATTACAGAGAATAGCAAAGTATGAGCGAACAGGGCACGTTTGATGTATGACAGAAATTTTAGTAGATTATGGGTGTAGTGCATACAGAGTAGGGAGAGACAGGAATGAAAGCTGAGAGTCAGGTGTAACCATATCATAAATCAAATGTACTGTGAAGGGATAAGATAATCACATTTTAGCTCTAGAGCTATTCTACTGGGAGATAATATAGACAATGGAAGGGATGGCGGAAATACTGGAGGCAGGATGAAGGCTTAGGAGGCCCTTTAATGGTCCAAGGGAGAAACTGATTTCATGCTGGGTGGTGAGGATGAAGACAGGAGGGATCTTAGAGATCCTAGGGAGGGAAACAGGCAAGACTTTGTGATTTCCAGAAAATAGATGATGAGAGAAAGACAAGAGAATGGGATGACATCCAAATTTCTGTCTTAGGTGATTGGGTTTTATTAAATATGAAAGGCAGTATAATCTAGTAAATAATACACTTTAGAAGCATCTGACAAATTATCTTTCATTAAAAGGTAGAATATAACATCTGCCAGACTGTAAATTATACACAACAGATTCTGTAACATGAAAATACTGTTAAGCTTTTCTGGGTAAAAATATGAAATCTGTAACTAAACATCAATGAACAAATTGTTTCAATATGGGACTCCTGACAGGCCCAGCTTTTCCAAGGGCTCTGGTGTAAGAATATACTGTTGTGTATTTTGTAAGAGGGATGCAGAGCCCTGTTTAGTTAAGAAATTTGCAGAAAATAATTTTGCATTTAAAAAAATCTCATTCTAGCTCTTGTCATGTGAGAGTATAGTATGAAGTGTTTTTCTGTCCCTCTTACTACTCAAAATTTCTCTAGATGTGTTTTCCAGTCATACAGATCAATAGGAGTCAACACCAGTAAACATAGTTCTACTAATGTCATGCATTTTCCAAATGGTAATTTCAGTTTGTCTTTTGGTTAATCACTTTTTTTTTCTGTATCAAAGGTAGAATAATTAAGTTAGGGAAATTTGCTATTTCGGCCCACAAGAGATTTTTGGATGGTCCTTTGATGATGTGAAATTTTGATGATGTCATCTCTGTTTTGAATTCTTAGCAAGTATCTCATGGAGTGACACAAGGGACTTGATGTAGTGATGATTGTAGTCTGGCAGATGCTTCACCCTTTAATGAGTATTTTGCTATGAGTTGCTGTGTCCCTTCAGGTCTTCCATCTTGCCATACTTGGCATTTCCAGGACTCTTTCTACATGAGTTACCTTTGCTTTAGCCATGATTTCAAGAATTTGGCACTTGAAGGTTAAAAAAGATTATTTGGGTCATGAATTAGCATCAGGAAATTAATGCTAAACACCTGATTTTATAGTCAGCTCTGTTCATAAACTTCTAAAATATAAATTAAGTAGGAGTAGGGGAAGAAAACATCTACAGAAGTTTGCCTTAACTGTGGCTGCTTTTTCTTAGAGAGTATATAATTTTCTTTTATATTTTTGTAGACATAGCAAACTTATTCAAATTCATAACATTATTGAAATCAGCAATCTATCAGCAGTAGTATAACATGGCATATATGTTTTACATTTCAAATAATTCACAAGCTGGATGAGGTGATAATGCTGTAAATAACTGATGTCATGCTTTCTTTTTCATGGATGTAATATCATCTGTGGGGTTTCCTTATGAAAGTTAACAACGGAATTACGTGGCCATGGTTCATGCTTTTTAAATTTAAACTTCCAAAATATGTAAGAAAACAGTTAAATTCTACAGTAAATTTTTGTTGCCCTTTAATGTTCTTCTTTATATAAGCTTGACAGTGACTAACCCATGCAATTGTTAATTATTAAAATGTAATGTATTTTGGAAATTTTCAGAAAAGTTCCAGGTGTTAGAGTAAAATAATGAAAAGATTAAATTGATTCAGATCACATAGTGCCTTTAAAAAAGTATTCAGCAGAGATCTTAGACTCTATCCTAGATCTTTGTTTCACCTACTGTAAATCCTACATTAAAAAAAATCGTTTTGATTGTTAACTTACAAGAAACATGCTGAGTTTGGAACTGAGAAAGATTGTAACTCGTAGTGCTTATTGAGGCGGGGCATAGGATGGAGGCATTTTTAAGTTAGTGTTGTGTCGGGCACATTTGCCTTGCCAGGCCATGGTTAGCTTGAAAGACTTGTGGTAGATGAGAAAAAATGATGGAGGTGAAATGCCAGCCATGACATGCAAAAGAAAGAGGCCTTTCAAGGCACAGTTACAGAGAATCCCTGGCAAGGAGATGGCTGGTAAAGGCTCTGAACCTAGTCAGATACTTTCACATTAAACAGACACTTATTATTATGTATTTTTACTTTGATTTTTCCTACTAAATATAACTCATGTATTACTAAAAAAATGGAAGACACAGAACATAGAAGGAAATAAAACTATAATATGTATTATTGAAGAAATAAAAAATGCAGAAAATAGAAGGAAATAAAACATATGCTATGAGGGTAAAGAAAAGGTTGTGAGTCTGGACATAGGAATATCTGTGTGGAACTGGTGCAAGTTTGGATTTCTGAGCCCACTGTGAGTTTGAGGCAGCTAGAGCTTCCTTGCAGTGGGAAAAGACAAGGAAAGAAAATAAAGGCACAGGGTTGGGAAAATGTGGATCCAAGCAAAAGCAACTACCCTTGCAAACTTTTGTGTATGAATGTGTTATTTTAAAACATATGGTTCATGAATTGAGAACCATAGGAGGAGGACTCATTGTCTACAGCACCGAGGTTTTCAAAATTGTGAAGAAACCACCTGGGTTACAATGACAAGATGTGTCTCTTTATAAAGAATACAACATGCCCTCTGCAGCTGATTTTGAGACTGAAGTATATAGAAGCTAGAAGATTTCCTCCAGTTCACTGTACATTTTATGAGAGATGAGTGCAGACCAGAGGCCACTTCAGTCAGTTTTAGGTACAGTTTGTACTGGGCTTCCTTTTATTCCTCACACAGTGCTTCAGTTTTTCACAAAGGTCCACCCTGTTCTTCCTCTAGCCACAAGACTCTGTTGACCCATTCATTTCTTTATTCCCACGAAGTCCCAAATTACTCTTCCTCCAGGAGCACTGCTGTAGTTTCCAGTATCCTCAACCTCACCTTTCCCACAGGCAATTATAGACATTCAGAAATAGACATTATTTGTCAGTGTAAAATATTTAAAAATATGGCAAATAAAAAAGAAAGTTGGATAAGTACTCCCAGCAGGGCTAATGTGCAGTGACATTGCACATATATGGCTTTTTTTTTTCTTTTGCCTTTGTGGGTCCAGTCACCACTTTTACCAAGTACAAGTGGGCCATCTTCAGTGTGCTATGATTGCATTCAGTGCACAGAGACCTATCTTAAGCCACATCCTCTGTCCTTCTGACTACCCACCTATTTAACATCTTTGCTATGTTCTGGGATGTAATCATAATGCAAAAAATCTGGTGGAGAAAGAGGAATGTGTAAGATTTAATTGAATGATCACATAAATATAAACTTCCAACCATGCAAAATGATATGAGGAAAGGTATAGTGAATGATTATTAAGTTTATTTTGATGTTACAAAACATTTCTTTCACACATGGAACCTAATATTAAGGAAAGAAATGAATCAGACCCACTTACCCAGATTGGATTTGGTATTTTGAATCACAGAGAGAAAAAAAAAACTACAGTAAATATAAGTAATTATTACTTCAGCTACAACCCATATACCTCTAGTGTGTTATTTAACAACTTTGTAACTTCTCTTGAGTTTCTATAAAAACGACTTTCTGCAAAAATGGGTGGATTTGGTATCACGAATTGACTGATATTTACATGGGTTTCTATATATTCTTAATTTACTTGCCTCAAGGAAATCTCACATATCACCTGAAAAATATCATCTGGCATATAAATGAAGAACTTTGTTTATGTTCAAAACCAGGAGACCGAACATTCAGTCATAACCTCAAAATCATGATAGGTACATAGTGTATTCAGTTCATAGTAAAAGGAGTCATTGAACATTTCACTTTTGATAAATGTGTTTCTTAGTTCCTATGGTCTGGTCACGCCTGTGGTAGGACAACCCAGCAATCTGAGCCAAACCATGTCCTCAAATTATATGATGGAATTCTCTAAAATTCAACTGTAGCTATTTATGTGTTGACTGATCACTACTACTATAGCGATATATCATTTTAGTTTAATGGAGTTATTTATAGGGCTAGATTTGTTTTCAAGTAGTATCACATGTAGGTATTATATAAAAGCTTCTCCATATGAAAAATGTGAATATTCAAGAAAGTGTCTTTTGCATCATTAATATTTTATTACTTTCTTTACTGGCTGATATATAGTATATTACTACTAGTTTTTTATTAGTTATACAATAGTTAAGTTTTATGGCCTGACAAGAAAGCAAATGAAGGCATTTGAAAGGTAAAGAATTTACTTAATGTCATTTTTGGTGCTAGTAAAAGTATATTTTTCTGGGAAGCTTTTCTCTGTGCTTCTGTCAATGAATTCTATCCACATTTTCACAGGAGAGCATACATTTTCACTCCCCTCTTCTTAAGAAATACCACATTGGGAGTCTAATATCAACTTTATTTTTAACACTTTTGGCTTCAATCTGGGCTATGTCTTTTGCTATACTCTAAGGCAAACCCACTCTCTCTGAATTTTAAATTTCTCATCTAAAAATGAGCATTATGTTGTCATTGAATACGCCAAAGGGTTACTGTGAAGAGCAAATAAAATGACACTTGTAAAACAATTACATAATCTGTGAAATGCTATGCAAGTATATTATTACTTAACTAATTTCTTATTTTTAATAGAAAAACTGGCCTCAGCTAGAAAACTGCTTAGAAAATTATGCTGAATTTAAGACGAGTGATTTTAAACTTAGACTGAGTTTGGAAGGAGTAGAGTGGGAAACAGGCAGGAAGAGATTGAGGGAATATTCTCAACATAAAGAAACCTATAATAAATTGTCTTGACCAATCTCTAAAAATTTATTAGGATGTTCTTTCTCGTAATGAGTAAAAGTTTTTCTTATTTACAGAATTTTGATTTCTAAACACATACTTCTCCATACTTACTCAATATTTTCTAAATGACAGAACTTTATTTAACAACATTTCATCTTACAAGATTTTTTCATCATTCCATGACATTCTAGGACCTCTTTGTATTTTATTTTAGTTAGTTAATCAAATGAGTGGTCCTCTTTGTTCTAGGTTTTTAAAAATTTGTTAACCACTTTACCTATATTTTATTGCATTTTTAAATTAGTGGTAGGCACATGTTAGTATGTGCTAGGTCTTGTGCAAAGTCTTGGGGGAAATACAAAGATGAATAAAAATCATGGTACCTAACATCAATGTAGACCTCCTCATAGTCTACTGGGAAGAGAGAGATATAATATACTACAGTAACTAAAAAATAGTGATTTTTATATGATGTAAGGCTAACATTACCCCATAAACATCTATGTCAGCAAAGCTCATGGATTTAAAGAAAGCCAACTAAATGTAAATGAAATTAGGATATGATATTCAAAAATTTTGCTATTACTTTTTAAATTTTTTCTTGGATCCAATTTATGATTTTGGAGAGAATTTTAGAGATTTATTCTAAGAAAGATATTTGTGTTCCTTAAAAATTATAGCGTTTATATTTTCTGAATATAAAAGTCAGCATGTTCTGGATTGGCTAATAATAAACATAGTGAAAAAAAGAGGAAGTCAGTGGTTTGAGAATTTCTATGAGAAGCAGAAGAAACTGGTAAAACAAAGGGACAATATAGAAGGTAAAGGGAGGAGTGGACAAGACTCTTGGTCCTGTGTTGGATATATATTCCTAACTCCCTCACATTCCTCTCTTTGTGGAAATATGTGTCAGCCACATTGCCAAAGACTATACATTGTTAATTTTCACAAAAAAAATATGTTGGAAGAACTCTTATTATTCTCATTTATGGATGAGAAATCTAAGACATTGACAGATTAAATATCTTGCCTCAAATCTCAGCTACTTAGTGATGGGTATGAGATTCTAATTTAGAATCTAACTCCAAATTATTTACCCTAGCAGAGAGGGAAAGAGAGGAAATATGAAGGAGTTAGAGAAACAAACCAGAACTAAGAGATGGGAAGAGACAGCCTTTGTTGTACTTGGCCAAGCTGTGTCTGAAGACAGACCTTCCTTGGACTTTTGATTTACTCTGTGGTTATCATTAGAATGACCATAGAAACTGTAACTGAAGTTTACAGCCTGGACAGCCTGGACATCCTGGATGCCATCCCAACCCAGCGCTGGTGTGCCTGCACTGGGGGTGGTGCTGACATGCCAGTGCTCCTTGCCACCTTGGCCCACTCTGAACCTTTGGCAATGAGGAACACAGGGAGAGAGGCCGGGTGGGGCTTCAGGGAAGCTTGTTGTGGGCCTGCAGGTGCCCCTTGACATGAGCAATCTGGGTGCCATGGGTGGCATGTTGATGGCGGGAGGCAGATAGGTTCCTAGGTTGAAAAGGGCAGGTCCCTGGTGAAACCCCACCTTCAAGCCAGGGATTGTCTAAAGCCTGTGGGCCAGGATGCCAGTTCTGTGTGGAATCCTTGGCCTGGAGTGAGAAATTATGGTGCTTTTTCCAGGCCCAACCATGGCTACCCACAGACCAATCAGCACATACTTCCCCCCTTCTGAGCCCATTAAAATCCTGGACTCAGCCATATTCAGACAGATATCCAGACAACCTTCTTGTGGAAAGGAGCTACCCACTGTGGGTCTCCTCTCTGCTGAATGCTGGACACTCCTCAGGATTACTTGCCTGTATAAAGGAGGTACACACTGCTGGTCTCCTGAGAGCTGTTCTGTTGCTCAAAGAAGCTCCTCTCTGCATTGCTCACCTCCTGGTTGGCTGTGTACCTCATTCTTCCTGGATGGGGGACAAGAACTCAGGAGCTGCTGAATGGTGGGACTGAAAGAGCTGTAACACAAAAAGGGCTGAAATACCCCCCCATCCCCCACCCCCAGCCCCACCCCCACCACCACATTGTAGGTGATGAGGAGGAGAGAAGAGCTGTGGCCCTTTGGGAAGCCCACACCTAGGGGCGCCCTGATCCAGGGCTGACTCCCTCTTTGGGGCTCTGCAGTTCCTGGTGTCTCCAAGCTTCTGGGCACCACTGCATTCCCCTCGTCCAGACATAGGTGTCCACAGTGGAAGCCACATGTGGTACGTCTGATCCAGCTGCAGCCTTGCACAGACTTGGCACCTGTGCTGGTGCCTGGAGCTGCCCACCCTGCCATAGCAGCCAGAGTGCCTGGCTGTGGACAGTGGCTGGACCCCGTGCTTGCTTGCCCACACACAGCTCTCTGCTGTGTGCCTGGCTCGCCCTTGGCAGGTGTGAGATCTGGGCTGGTGGCGCAAGCTGAGCACAGCCTGCCAGGCCAAGTGGGTAGTATGAACCCAGCAGGCATGAGCAATACTCAGGCAGAAGGTGGGGCTGGCCACAGAGGTTTCCGGCTGGCCAAACAACACCCCAAGGATGTTGTGACACTAGGATAAGGTGGAAGAGTTAGAAAATGATAGCTGTGGACTTTGTGGACATATAGCAAACCTCACAATACACTTATCATAAAAATAAGTTTTGAATGGCCTCTAGGGTCATGACAAGAACTACTCTGGAAGTGTACAATTCTGTATTTCATACCCAAGTCAAAATCTCTGATCCTCAAGCAAACCCAGCCTCAGCCAACTGAGAAGGTAGTTGCCTCCTAGGGGTTAAGTGTCTTTAACTCTAAGGAAAATTAAAATCATAGTTCTGAAGTGATGAAGTAAACCAAACCACAGTACTTCTATTTTTTGTGTGTGATAAGCTATAATTTGTGCAGATTTCAGCATTTTAAGCTTTTTAAAAGCGTATGGAAGATTTTATCTTATTAGAGTAACAAATTGAGTAATTTGTTTAGACTTTGGTTTTTAGTTGAAATCCTACAGCATTTTAAAATATTAGAACACGTAGGAAATCCCAAAGCTCATTATATTTATTAGTATAACTTTCTGAGAATTTCTGAAGTACATAGGAAGACTTCTTTAATCATCCTGGTGTACTTCAAAAAAGAATGTGTACAACATTTTTAACCACAGTTTAAAATATTTAAGGGAGTAGACATAATTAAACTGTAAAACCTCTGTTATAAATCATTATTAAAATTGACTTAATTGATAAATAGAATATAAGATTTGTAAATTGAGCTAAAAGTGTGATGACAAAGTGTTTCAAATTGGTAACTGTTAAAAATAAAATATTAATATGCCAAAATTCTCAATTAATAATTGTTTTGGTTCAAAAAATTATACCCTCTAGGGCATGAAAAATATTCAACTTGACAAGATAGCTGGCTATGCCCGAAGTCAAAACCATCCTTGAATGTTTTAGTTATATAAACCAATACACTTTCTTTTTCTTTTTTTTTTAAGTATAACTTATTCCAAGTTGATTATCTAATTATCTAAGACTTGGAACTAAAAGTGTTTTGACCATGCAGTCAGGTTTGAGGATATTTTGGAGTTTGAAGGAAAAAGAAAGACTTTGGGAGATGTGTTGGATAATTGCAAGTATTTGGAGAAACAGGATTTTAAAACATTTCTTCTGTATATTTGGATAAAATTCCATGTTGACTTTGGGCAATATTAGGAATTTGCTTTTTGAGGGTTGCGGTAAAAATTTGGGAAATGCTAAAATGTCTAAAAAAAATTCAGGCATGGTTTCACCACTCGGAAATAACCACAGTTAACATTTTAATGTCTTTTCCTCTAGTCTTTCACTATTTTTATGTGTGTATATGTACATGTTTGTATAAAATGTATACAAACACATAAAACATATACAAATATATAAGATTATATGGATTAATATATAATCCATATAATATTGTAGTGGCAATATTATATGGCACAGTGAGACTCTGTGTCTACAATATTGCAGTGATCTCTGCTCACTG
Organism: Pongo pygmaeus; assembly: GCF_028885625.2. Classification (NCBI taxonomy): domain Eukaryota; kingdom Metazoa; phylum Chordata; class Mammalia; order Primates; family Hominidae; genus Pongo; species Pongo pygmaeus. The sequence continues at coordinate 80,256,802 of NC_072378.2, forward strand.
CAACCTCTGCCTCCTGTGTTCAAGTGATTCTCCTGACTCAGCCTCCCGAGTAGCTGGAATTATAGGACCTGCCACCACGCCTGGCTAATTTTTTTTGTATTTTTAGTAGAGACAGTGTTTTGCCATGTCGGCCAGGCTAGTCTCGAACTTCTGACTTCAGGTGATCTACCTGCCTTGGCCTCCCAAAGTGCTGAGATTACAAACACGAGCCACCTTTACATTGTGAAATATTAACTCTTCTACAATATAACGTTAATGTCTAGATACTACTCTATTATATGGAAATATGTAAATGTATTTAACTCATCTGTCATTAATGATTAGGAGGTTTTCAATATTTAGCTTTAGTAAATAAGGATAATAAATGAGGGCTTGAAATAATGGCAGCTCTAGGAAGTATGCAAATTCTGATAACCAGAAAGTTTTATCTCAAAAAACACTGAAAACACTCCTTGGGGCTCAATAAGGAATGAATCTACCATTAAGAAAGAAAGAATCATGAGATTAGGTTCTAGCTGGCTTGTGTGGCCGGAATCAAAAGTTCACTCAACAGAGTTATGTAACTAGAAGAGCACCCATAGTAACTTATGGAAAGAATGGCATTCCATAAAACTACCTATTCTTCACATTTTTCTCCTCCCAACAAAACTTGACAAGAATTTAATAAAATGTTAATTCCTAATATAGCTAAGGGCTAGGGAAAAAATAATTTCAGGTTTGTGTGTATAGATATATATATACCTATATATCCATAAAACTTTCTAGAGGTTTTGTCATTTTGACAAAGTTAATTAAACTTATTAAAAATACTTATATTCATCATATTAAAAATTCCCATTTAAAGAATTAAATTGAGAACATATTCAGAACATATACAAAATATTTATACAAAGATGTTCATAGCAGCATTATTAAGGCTAAATATTGAAAACCTCCTGATGTTCATTAACGACAGATAAGTTAAATACATTTACATATTTCCATATAATATAGTATCTAGACATTAACATTATATTGTAGAATAGTTAATGACTTCAAAATGTTCACAATAAATTATTCAATCAGAAAATCAGTTCTAAGCCTCGTGTGGTGGTTCACGTCTATAATCTTAGTGCTTTGGGAGGCCAAGGCAGGAGGATTTTTGAGGCCAAGCGTATGAGACCAGCCTTGGCAACAGTGAGACTCTGTGTCTACAAAAATTAAAAAGTTAGCAGAGCATGGTGGCATCTACCTGTAATTCAGCTACTCAGAAGGCTGAGGCAGGGGGATTACTTGAGTTCAGGAGGTCGAGTCTGCAGTGAGCCATGATTATACTATTATGCTCTAGGTGACACAGCAAACCCTGTCTTTAAAAAAAATCAGTTATAAAATATTATGCTCATGGTATTCTTTGCAGTTTTCTTAAAAATAATCCATGTATAAATATTCATAGAAAAATAGGCCAGGCACAGTGGCTCATGCTTGTAATCTCAGCACTTTGTGAGGCCAGAGTGGGCGGATCACCTGAGGTCCAGAGGTCGAGACCAGCCTGGCCAACATAGTGAAACCCTGTCTCTACTAAAAATACAAAAATTAGCTGGGCATGGTGGTGCGTGCCTGTAGTCCCAGCTACTCGGGAGGCTGAGGCAGGAGAATTGCTTGAACCCGGGAGGCGGAGGTTGCGGTGAACCGAGATGGCACCACTGCACTCCAGCCTGGGTGACAGAGCGAGTCTCTGTCTCAAAACAAAAAAATAGTAAGGATATGAAATAAAATGTTAATATTAATTATTTGTGGTAAGATTACATGTGTTTCTCATTTTCTTCTACCTACCTTTATTTTCCAGTTTACTACAAATATCATACATTACCTTTGAAATACAAAAACATGCCATTTAAAATATATAAGCATTTAACAAAAATTAGGGAATAGTACTGCATACCTTTAAATCTTGACTTAATGGTGGAGAGAAAACCCTATTAAAAACATTTGCTTATTGACTTAAAAAACTGAAAGTAGACTAGCAGAAAAGAATTCAGTTCTTTAAGCCTAACCTTTTTGCATTTGGAGAGGTGATCTATTTCTGTTCATTTAATTTTGTCTAAAGATGACTTCCAGCTTTTAAGGATGTCTTTTAAATGTGTCTCTAAAATGCAGAAAAGATTTTTTGAAAATAAAAATTGCTCTTTAAATAACATTTGATGACTTGTGTATAAAAGAACTAGACACATAGATTTAAAACTTAAAGGCAAAAATGCTTTGCAAAATAGCTTTTAGGTTATATTCTGACCATTTGAAAAATAACTTTAAAAAGTGAAACTAACCTAAGATGAAAGTTACCATAACTTGTAACTTCATGCAAGGTGTTCAAAGCAGAAGTTGACCATTTTATATTATTGCCATTGACCAACTAGATTCCACATAGGTCTATTTTGTCTTAAGTCAAATAAAAATGCTCTTAAACCAAACTATGACAATTCTTAAAATAGAAACTTCCTTGAGGTTATAGGGAACCACAATCTTACAGCCACCCAAAAAGCATTCTACAAGTAGTAATAGGCATCTATTTTGGGTGAAGTATTTTGAGTTCAGTTCTTAGTGACAGTGCTGAAGTTACTCCTTTGGGCATTTCTGGGGTTGTGTGAGGAAGCACCAACTTTGTGTGTGGTCTGCATTCTTGTAATAATGACATATGACCAGAAAGATCTCAGAAGGCAAGCAGTTAATGCACCCAAATTTCAGTTAGGTCACTGTTCTCTGGATAATGAAATCTTCAAGGGATGACACAAACTCACTTACTTGGATTTATTTTTTTTAATTTTAGTGAGTGTCAATGTGATATTATCCCCCTGAAGTCTTTTAAGGAGAACTGATTACTCATTTTAAACAACTGCTTGCCTAAGGAGGTTATTCTTAAACAACTTAGTGCATTGTTCACTATTTACCATTGCTTTGTTTTATGTTTGCACACGATACTGCTGATTCGGTGTTTCTGAGCCAGTCTTCCTGTTAACAGAAGGGCTTATGTTGAGCTGTTTCTGGAGGAGAAGACTTGACACATGGCTTCAATCTCCTTTCTCTGGCAGCATGTGAATCCAGCCAGTTGGCAGATTCCAGGTCTGTAGCAGAAATATAGGCTGCTTTTCTTGCACTGAGCTTGGGTTCTGCTGTTATAGCAGAAATGAGCTTCTCACAACAAGTGAAATGTAATCTAATAGGAGAAGAAAAGAAGTAAGGCAGGAGTGGCAGAGGTGAGGAGCAGATGGAGCCATATGTAGATTACAGATAATATAATATCAAAATAATACAGAGCTAATATTGCCAATTGTTATACAGGTAGCTATCCATAAAAACAGGAGCTTTCACCGTTTCAGTTGTTCATGTAATGTAGCATCTGTTCAAAACCCAACATTGTTGCAATATTTGATTCTCTCAGACTTTAATAATTTTTATCTAAGACGGCTATGATCAAAAATACATTATTTTTTATCCTTCTTTTTTGTAAGTGAATTGAACTGGAAGGAGTCGGAAATCTGGGAATTCTAATATAGTTCCACTGTCTGTTAGTTATATGGCATTAGACAACTAACTTATCTCATTGGACATCAGGCTTCTTATCTGTAAAATAAAAAGTATGGAATAGATAATCTCTAATATCTGTATCGACTCTTAAATTCAAAATCCATCATTCACAGTTGCAGCTGGTCCCTCCTGGAGCAGTGGTTCTTTGTTAGACTTCCCAGGGACCTGAAAGACTGAGTTGAAATGTTTGATCATCCTTTAGGTCATTATCCCTCTCCCAACTCAATCTTCTCTTTAGGATTTAAGGATTAAGCTTGTTAGTTCAAATATATCTGACATATATAAATACAGCCTGAGAAGAGAGTGTGGTATTCCATATATTTAAAGAATCATTGGATGAGAAATTATGATAGATAAATCATAGTATAAACATTTTCATTAAATAATTGAATGATTTGGAGCAAGCCATTTTACCTCCTAGGAAGTCAGTTTTATTTATTGAAAGAACATAGTATATTTCCAACTTTTTCACAAAACTTTGTAAATATTGAAAGGGAGAATGTTTAAGATAAGAGAATTTTTAAAACATTAATTTCTATACATGACCATCTTGATATTATATATTATGTTTATTAAAATGACAAAATAATAGGGCAAACTGTTAAAAACCTTAAATCAAAACAATTACTTCTTAGAATAAATAAAGTCAGAATTTGTAAAAGAAAGAAAATTAGCTGGTTCAGCATGATTTGTTTTTCTATTTAACAGATATTTATTATTTACTATGTACCAGGCACTATTCTCAGTGGAATATATCAGTAAAAAGCAGACAGTGCTCTCTGAGCTCATGGAATTTACATTCTATTAATTTTATTGGCTCTTAAGGAACGAGTTACTTTTTGATTTTGAAAGAAATTTTAGCACAAATTAATAGCTAAAATGTAATTTAAACTACTTCTCCAATTTATTACTTTTTGTGTGTATGTGTGAGACAGAGTCTCGCTCTGTTGCCCAGGCTGGAGTGCAGTGGCGCGATCTCGGCTCACTGCAAGCTCCATCTCCCGGGTTCACGCCATTCTTCTGCCTCAGCCTCCTAAGCAGCTGGGACTGCAGGCGCCCACCACCATGCCTGGCTAATTTTTTTCTTTTTTTTCTTTTTTTTGTATTTTTAGTAGAGATGGGGTTTCACCGTGTTAACCAGGATGGTCTCGATCTCCTGACCTCGTGATCCGCCTGCCTCGGCCTCCCAAAATGCTGGGATTACAGGCATGAGCCACTGTGCCCGGCCTTTATTACTTCTAAACATTATTATATGTTATTACCTAACCATATAACTTACTAAATAGCCTGCAAATGAATTTTATTAAATAATACAACAGATAGAGGTATTCTCTTCCAGTGAATTTTAACAGGTCTTAGCATCGCAAGAAGATTATGTTTGGGCAACTAGAGGATAGAGCTACAAATGTTTCCTTAAAAACATAGGGGTAGCATTAGGAGAAATACCTAATGTAGATGACGGGTTGATGGGTGCAGCAAACCACCATGGCACGTGTATACCTATGTAACAAACCAGCATGTTCTGCACATGTATCCCGGAACTTAAAGTATTAAAAAAACTAAAAAAAAAAAAGATAAAATTTATAATGTTTGGCATCCCATTAAAAAAATAACATGTCACAACAATAATAAAAACATAAAGCAGCAAATAAACACATAAGTATAGAAAGAAACTTTTTTTTAATGTGGAATTATTAATTTGGTAATAGTTCTATCCTATCTAGTAAATAAAGTAATTTGTCAATCCTTTGGATGGTATCAAACTAATTAGCTTATTTATGTTATGCTTATTTCATTTGATTAGTTATGGTAATTATGTCATATACATGCAATACATAATTACCTCAGTTTCATGACTTTTTAAATGATTGAATATTTTAATGCTTTATTAACTTTTTTTAGCTGATAGAGAGCTGGTAACTAATTTTTTAAAAATTTGTGGATAGATGTTTTTCTTCCTAAAATTCGGACACACATTCTCATTTATCAATTTCTTTGCCAAGAGCTAAGCAGCTGTACATGTTTGAAAATAAAAAGTAGAGTAACTTCCTTTTACAAAAATTCTGGAAGTTGAAATTTCCATAGCAAGCTCTGTGGTTCGTATTGAAAATAAAATTCAATGGCTCTTTTTAAAACTCTGTTTTGTTGGTGCTTTGGCACCTGGTACTGATTGCCTGAGACATTAATTTGTTGATAGCAATTTGTTTGTGGATTGATGGCCTAGAGTTAGCCAGAATCTAGTCCTGTCAGGAAGTATTGTGAAATATTTGTAAAAGTACTCCTAAGGGAGCACTTTTTCCACCTCAAAAAGATTCCCTCATACAACGACAAAAAAGATGTGAAAACTAGGCTGTGGCGGGAACCATTTTTTTCTACCCTAAAGTAAATTAGAGATGAATCCAACTTGATACATTTGTGATTGTACATTCTAAAATTTTTCCCCAGTATTTTAATATAGCTTTTGCAAAAAAAAATAATGTGGAGGGAACATGGTAGAGTTATGATTTGCTTAACCCGTACAGTTATGAGGAGCAGTAAGTATCTGCTCATCTTTTTTCCTTTGCTTCTAAATTTTGGCATAATCAATAAAGATTCCTTGATTTAGGACTTTCATGATTAATGATTTATTTTTCCCAGGGCAGTCATAGGAACTCAATCATGATTAATCAAATTATATCATTTTTAAATAAGTCTTGATCATACAATTGGAATGTACAAACAACTACACATTGCCGTAGAGACCCATCACGTGCCATGAGCACATGAACCCTATGAACTATGAAGATCAACAAGGACTCAGTTTTAAAGATCTGTGATTCTTTTTCTTCTTTTCAGAAATTTTTATAGATTAAGGAGAAGCTATCTCTTAGAAATTCGCTCAGATAATCAGCTCATTTTGTATTTGTACTCTGACAACTTTTATGGTATCCAGATATTAATATAACTAACTAGAAAAATAACCAACTGATCAATCATCAATGTATTATTATTTTTTCTACTGAAAGTCCAAATATGTAGTTTGATAGATTACTCTACTACTTTGACTAGTTTGGTAGTTTACTAACAGAACTAAACTTTGCATTTCTCTCCATTTGATATTTATCATGGAGGAGCCATTGTTTCTTGTTATAAAGCAAATACAATATCTAGATTATTCATCATTTGGGTAACTCTGCCTGAAGAATATACATAGTCACAGTAGGTATTAGTCTTATATAATGTGAAAAATGTTAGATCAAAATATCTGGATAAGCCTTGATATTTCTGTCATATCTATGAACCCTGTGCCCAATCTGACCTTGAACAAAAAAATTTCCACCAAAACTGGCTATGGAGTTCACAAGCAAGCAGTTAATCACATGGCTCAGACAACCCTGTAGCTAGCCAGGCTGGGCCTGCAATGGAAGAGAAGACTTTGATGAAAAACTCTTTCTTTTTTGTCATTCTTTGATAACATTTATAGGCTCTTTGTAGTCTCACAATCGTCACACTTAGAGTTAGAAGTTTTCTATAAGAAAAAGGCATAAGAGGATAAAGGAGTGAATATAGGACTGGGATGTAGCAATGGCAGATTCAGCAGTGGCAAGGTAGATCTTAACAGGAGAGCATCATGAGGAAAAAGTGATTCTGGGATTAAATAAGGAGAAGAGATGCAAAACAAATCAGGAGGCAGAGATTATGAGAAAAGGATAGACTTTGGGTTTAGCAGACTAGGGAGGGGAAGAGCTAGAACTCTTCCAGAGAGTTCCAAACTTCCTTCAGAAAGTTTGGAAAAGCAGTCTTGGTTTGAATAGGAGTCAGGGACTTGTCTTGAAGCTGCATTTTAGAGCAAATAATTTTAACTAGTTCAATGGTTTCAAACTTGAGCGTGCAGCAAAATCACTTGGAGGGCTTGTTAAAACACAAATTGCTGATTTCCACCTCTAACTCTAGCATTTTTAATTCAGTAGGATTTTGGGGGTGATGCTGAGAATTTGCATTACTTACAAGAGCTTAGGTAAGAATTCTCTTGCTGGTCTGAGAACCACTGATATGGAGAATATGTTCACCTGAGGGTACTAGAGGGTTTAATGTTGATTTTGATGTTGGTAAACCTTGCCTGCAAATGGCTGAATTTTGCATAGCCTCACTTCTGTCATTGACAAAGAGGAGAAATAATACCTTGAGTGTTGAATGAGGCTTAGAGATAATAAACATAGAGTTCTAAAGGCAGTATCTGATTCCTATTAGGAATTCAAAAAATGGTAGCTATGGTAAGAAGAATGATATAAATAAATAATGCAAACAAGAAGACCCAACCATAATACTGGAATTTTAATCACCTTTGGGAGTGCTGAAGTTTCATGAAAACCTCATTATAGTCTCTGACTTCATTCCTTTCAAGAATGAATTTTCAAATTTTAAGTTTTTCTTGAGTCTAAAAAATTTTTAAACGTTTAAAAATTTCTTGATTTTTTATTCAAATACACCTTGTGTAGATGATTGTTTCTTATAATGCTCAAATCACTTAACCTGATAGTTAAAGTATGTGCAGTTATTTGAAAATATAATCTAAAAAAAGAAAAATGAATGTCAAATTTTCCTGTGAAACCAGTAGAGAAAAAGTATGTTTTTAAGATGGGGTTAAGGCTAATGGGCAAATGTAACATTTGTGTTATTTTATTTCTTCCCTAACTTTAGCATTTCTCTGTTTTATTTTTATAATTGTAGTTGTTTTCTAGAGGTTGATAATTGCAGTTGTTTTATTATGAACTGATCTTTTATTAAGCCTAGCATATATGGTTCTAATCTTGATTGCCCCATAAAAGTCCATTCCAAAATGAAAGCACAAAAGGACAATTACTTTCAATCAAAACACATGTTTTACTTTTTTAAAAATAAACTATTTATAAAGAATGCTTGTTCTTCCCCTCACACCCCTCCCAGATTCAAATTTCACTTTCAGATTATGAGCTTGTTATCAACAACTTAGTTCAAAGAGATTCTTTTCATTGTTCTGAATGACAACTGAAATGATTTAGAAATTTTGATGATTAAAGAGCATGCACTCTTCAGCAACACTCCTTACCAAATTAGTCTGTTTTACTTTAAAAATTGTTTTTGAGGCCAGACTTTTTAACTGAGTAACACTTTCTGAAATTATAGGCCATTCTTATATAAAGACCCAGATGTTTTCTGATTGTTTTATATGTAAGAAGAAGAGTAAACATGAACACATGAAAGGCGTCGGGCTTTGAATGAGAGATTATAACTAATAGCACACAACTAAAACTTTATCTTGACATGTTCTGATTTCTTCTTTAGTTTTCAAGTTTGTAAGTTCTGGCTTATTTTGGATATTTTAAGGTACAAGTGCAGCATGAAGAATAGGTGATCTATATGCATACTCTGTCCATTTATTTATTCAATGAAGATTTATTGAATACCTTCCATGTTCCATTCCATGCACCATAGAAAGTATTCCATAAATGTATTTTGTGCATATAAAGATGCTAACCACATTTTAAAATATAATCTTTTATTTATTTTTTCCACAGTCATTTGTGGACAATTTACCTTATGCTAAGCACTTTTCTGGATTCTGGATTACCAAGGTAAATAAGGCACAATCGTTAGTTTCAAGGAGTTTACAGTGTAACAGAGAGGGAAAACTATAGTCATTAATTAATTATTTAAATATTTAATGAGCATCCACCAAGCATCAGATAGTGATGGAAGGGTGCATCAGCATCGAATCAGACAAGGTTCTTACCCTCATGAAGCCCTCATATTCTATCACATCGTATTTGGTATATATAGGAAAATGAGGGGAGGGAGAGGCTACTTTATATAAGAATGATGGACAACACTTTTTGGAGGTGACACTTGAGCAGAGACCTGAAGAATGGCCATGAGAGTCCCACATAGGAACTAGAAATTATAGAGGTCATCAAGGGGGTAAGTTCTGAAGTGGGAAAGGATACATAGTGTCTGAAGAGCAGTGTGATAATCCTAGTGTTGGAGAATAATGAGGAATTGAGGTGAAAGGTGAAGTGAGATGAGGTTAGAGAGGCAGGTGGGCCCAAATCATACAGGGCACTGCAGGACATGGGGGAACTTTAGATGTGTATCATAAAGTAATAGGAACATATTAATATGCAAATCAGCATGATCTAGTCTGATGACCTTTTAAAAAGATTGCTCTACAGGCTTCAGGAAATATGAGTTGGAAAGAAGCCAGAGTTGAAGAAGGGAGATGGGTTAGGAGAGTATTGTAATCAGTAAGACCAGAAATTATTTTGGTGTGGATTGAGATAAGTGATGGTAAAGGATATAAAGAGAAGTGGGTACATTTCGGCTATATTTTAGAAGTGAGACCAATGGGGTTTGTTGATAGATAGAATAAAAATTGTTATATGTGGTAATGTGTTATACATGTTATGCTAAATGGCCCAAATGAAAAAGTGATGACTCCTTCTTGGGGTGTACATAATGCCAGGGAAGCCATGAAGAAAGATGCTTGAGTTGAGTCTGTGGGATGAGTTTATGTTCACAGGCAGTCAGGACATGTGGAAAGGCAGAGGAAGGGTAATTCAGACAGATGCAGTAGCGTGAGTAAAGTCATACAGAAGACATACAGAGGAGTAGAGGGTGGGAGCAAATGGCAAGAGTCAGAGCAGGAGAGGTGAGTCAGGCCACGCAGTTCCTAATGAGAATTAAGGTGTTATCTGGTAGTATATGGAGAGATTCATTATCTGGAAGAAGAGGTAATGCAGCATAATTAGAGAGTGGAGAAAGTAGTAAATTATCCTGCTTGTAGGAAATCGACCAAGTTCATCATTTAGTTGCAGCTTAATCAGTTTTGAATACCATTAGTTTAAATATTCACAAATTTTTATAATATGAAAACTTTAAGTTCTCTAAATTGTTAATGTTCTCTAAGCCTATTGTTCATTACTAATGAAAAACATGTTCCCTAGGAAGAAAATTAACTTCGTTATTTGTGGCAAAGCCTATAACACAGGAAGTGTATAGATCATTTATATGTAATTAAAATATATTTCTTTCACATCTTACTCTCGTTTCATCCTACCAAGCCAGCTGCTAGTTAAAAATAACAATGGTTAAATAATAATTTATTTCATTTTCTCTTCTGTGATCTGTAGGTATGGTAATAATAATTGAAATGAACACAGTAGTCTGGAATCTTCAAACCATATAACTAATCTCTGATTTTTTAAAGGCTTCTTTGTTGTGAAAGATGTTTTGTTCATTTTTTTAAAAAATGCAAAAGGTAAATTTAAGTCTGTTTCTATAGTGTGAAAGTTTCTCAGTGGAGAATTTTGAAGGTAATTGTAAGTGAAAATGGGATTATAACATAAATTATCTTGAGACTATAATGAAATGAAAGTGTTTTATACCACAAAAGCTACAATAACATTCATTTCAGCATGACCAGCATGTCAGGCACTCTCAAGGTAATGAATGCATTCCAGAAGATTGTCTGTATTTTTTCCACACTTTAAATAGCAGGAAGATGTTTGAAACAATTTACTGTGGCATCAAAGGCATTGTGATGGGTGTTACCCTCACCATTCTGAGGCAGAATTTAGCTTTGGCAAAGAGTGGGTATTTTAATGAATACTAGCTTACATTTTTCTTGGCATTAGGTTTATATAGGGCCATATTTCTTCCTCTTAGGCAAAAGATACAAAAATGCAAAGAATGACTATAATGGTTAACCAAAATGAATGTCCATTGCTGTTAGGTATTATAAAGAACACCAGGTAGCATTTTGTGAAAGATTTAGTGACTTGTTGGTACCCTGTGGTTGTTGTTTAAGTGAAATAAACCATTTTTGAAGATGTGAATGGATTTTTCTGAGGATTTTATTATTTGCAACAAGGAAAAATTCAGAATCATATGTTGGCAAAAGTTAATGAAAGTAGTCAGTAGTTTGACTTGCTGGTATTCTGATATGTGCCATTTGTGCATAAGAAGAGTTACTGATGTTTAAGTGCTAAATAATTGAGTTTCCTAAGATGAAACCCAGGGAAACCTGGTTGACTTCATAATTTCACCTGGAATTATGTTTGTGTGATGTATGGGTAGACTAAGGAAACAAACTAAGTTGGACAAATTCAGTTTATGTAAAGCTTTGATAATAAACTTTAGAAAGCAATTGATGCAGAGAGACTGAGTTTTCTTTACTTTTGTGAGAAAATTGAAGCATATATCTTAGTTTTTTAGAGAAGCAAATGTCTCTCAATACATGCCATATGTGGATAAGGGACAAATTTCTTTCCAAGATTATGGAATTAATTGTACAAAAATCTCAACATTTGTGAGAATTGTTATTGCCTTTCTGTGAAGTATCCTCCTTCCACAGTCTTCTTACATTCAGCCCTATCGTATGCTGGTTTTTGGTATCACTTTTCAAATTAGTTGAAGCTGTAATTTTAAGACATCGTTTTAATTATTCTTAATAATTTATTTGAGAGTTTTTTGTGAGTCCAAGTAACACAGGAACCTAGTCCTAAAACAGAAGTAAGAATATGTTTTGTTATCAGGACTAAAATTATGGTATTTTAGTCCACATTGAGTACATATAATTCAAAGGATATAAATATAACTTGAAGCATATTCACATTTTATCAGGGGTGCAATGAGGTATGTGGTGTAGCATTATTATGTTGTAGCACCTCCCTCAGATAGGATAAACATAAACAAACCAAATAATCAGATATTTTCTTGGGCACCTTCTGTGTGCCTTGACTGTATTAGGTGTCATTGGAAAAGAAATTATCATTGAGATGTAGTTTCCTCTCTATGAGCTTCTGAGGTAGTAGGGTCGAGTCATTTTTTATAGGAAATTTGAAAGATTCAGAAAATTTTAACCATCAGATAGAACAAATTTCAAATGGCTAAGCAAAGATGGAAATGTCTGGGGCATATTAGAAAAGAATGAGCAGAGCAGTTTGGCAAGAGAAAGGCTTTTGTAGAGGGCATGAGACTGGGGCATAGGGCTGGGTTTCCTGTGGAAGACTTTGACTAGCAGACAGAAGGGTCCTTAGTTCTCTAGTAATTAGAGTAGTGGGTCCTTAATTCTCTAGTAATTTTTGAAATTAAATCAAAAATTTTTGAGTAGGGTAGTGACATAATCAATTTTTTTAGACAGATACAATTTTCCATAGTGTTCAAGACAAATTTGATTTAGAAAAATATTCAGGGCATTAAGACCATGTGGAATTTTCTGCAATAATCTTGGTAACAGTAGCAAGGATCTAGTGGTGGTAGGAGAATGGAGAAGTGAATGCTGACCACACCGGTCCTGGGAAATTTGACTACGGAAAGCTGGGGATCAAAAAGGCTATAACATCTTTTCTTTTTATGTCAAGAATTTGCCTTTTACTTTAATAAACATATATCTATAAAAATTTTACATCCAAATGAAATTTTACTCCCTGTGAAATAATTGAGTTCTCTTGTTTGTGCATAAAACTTAAAAAGGAAAATAGAAAAAAGGTGCTATCACTTAGCAATTTAACCTGTTTATTGTTGAGTATTCAGCAAGGAACAATAAAAATACTAGTAATGAGGGTAATTAATCTAATGAATGTGTTTTTGTGTCATTATGTCTATTGGTTTAAATAAAAGTTATTGAGGTAATGTTGATGGTTTGTTTACTTAGTAATTTCTCAATATTTATGATTTTCTTCCTCAATATGAACATCGTGACACATTCGCTATTAATAAAAATTTCAAGCACAGATGGAGGTGAGGAGCATTTCTCAGTTTGTATTGAACAGTTGGAGAATTATCAAGAAAAGTAAATAAAATAAAGCTCTTACTTTTTATTAAAGAAGGTTTGCCAATGAAGTAAAAACTTACTGAAAAGGAAGTTCAGGGTTTTTTTAATCGTTGTGAACCAATAAGATGTAAATGCCATCCATATTAAATCCAAAATACACATTGTGTTTCCCTGTAATTTCTTCTCTGAACTCTGTTTATATCTTTTGGCTCATATGTGGATTAGTATTTGCTGTCTAGAATGGCAAACCTTGATTATTAGCAAATAATATTATTTCTCAAATTACACCTTGACATTTATTCTGATGTATTTACCCCCAGTCAATCTATTTCATAATAAAACCTTGGCAAAGGCATCACAAACAGTTGGAGCTTTTGAAAAGTACATTGCAATAAAAATATAAGACCATGTTTTTCCAACAATTCTCAGGTTTCAAACAGAAAGTAAGCTGAGTGTAAATTAAAATAGATAGTATTTAATTACTGAAAGCACAGTAAACATTTGTGTGAATATATAATATGATTATAGTGGTAGATCTTTAGAATGATATTGGCTATTTGGCACATTTTCCACTACACCATTTAATCTCATTTTATCTTTGAAAAGAGCAAGCACATGTTAATAAGGTGTCAGCCCACTATCCTCTTACTTCTCTTCCCTGCGTTTTAGCCTCCATGTTCCTGCCTGAATTTAAGGCAGAATTTACCTTTACAACATTGTACTAGTTTCATGATATAATCAACACCTCTGAAACTAGGGCTTGTCTTACTACCTGACTTTGAGTTGACTCGCTACATGTGCAAGATCTAACTGCTATTGCCTTTCTCAGTTAATTTTTCTGAACTTGCTACTTTGTGCACTCAGCAACAGCTGAAAGATCATTTATGTTTATCTGAACTCTCATTCTTCTTCTCTTGACAAGTTCAGTTCATTGGCTTGTGTATCCTGGATATAACTGTGGAACTTTATGGACTGATGGTGCCATTTCCTTATTTTCTGTTTTTGCTAAATCAGTAAAAATAATAATGAAATTCCTAGACTCTAAGATATTGTTATCTTCGGTTTAGAATCTTGCTGTGAAATATATGCAACAATTTATTATATGCCTGCACTAATATATATTGATTCATTCTAAAAAAGCTACTATGACTAGTGCCATAGTCATAGTTTTTGTCTATGCCTTCTTTCATAATGCATACCAGATTCATTATTTATGAGGCTTAATAGTTTGGAAGATTATGAAAATATCTTCTTAGCTTAATATATGAAGTACTGGTATTGATTTCTGACAGACTAGTACTTTGAGCCCTTATGTAGTATGTAAGCTTCCTCTGAAATGACCCTCCCACAAATCAGAATGAAGACATTAAATTTTCATTTAGTGTGGTCATCAGAAACTTAAATCTGCAAGATTCTTGATTTGAGCTTCAAAACCTAGTACGTGGGTGATGGAGAAAATTTCAAAGCGCTATTAAAGTGAGACAATCTGATAGGTTGGCCTGAACCCTTATCTAGTGTGGTCAACCATTTTAGTTTGCCTAGTACTGGGGCTTCCAGGACCTGGAATTTCAGTGCTAAAATTGGGAAAGTGTAATTGAAAAGTGGGGGAGTGTCATTTAGTTTTTTTCCTCTCTGCCATGTTTTTGCTGTAGCCCAGAAATAAGGTGTAAAGCCTTAATTAGGATTCAAATTAAGTATTTTTTGTGAGATTTAGTAATGCTGTCTACTTTACACTCATTTTAAAATTATTTCTCAAACTGTCTTATTGAAACATTCATAGACTACTTTATAATATTTTCTGAGTTATACATTTATAATTTTTATAATACAGTTATGTCTTGCTTAATGACAGGTATGCTTTCTGAGAAATGCCTAGTTAAGCGATTTCCTCGTTGTGCAAACATCATAGAATGTACCTACACAGAGCTAGATAGTATAGCCTGCTAAACACCTAGGCTGTGTGGTATAGCTTATTGCTCCTAGGCTACAAACCTGTACAGCATGTTTCTGTACTGAATACTGTAGGCAATTGTAACATAATGGTATTTGTGTGTCTAAAAATATCCAAACATTTAAAAGATAGAGTAAAAAAATGGTATAAAAGATAAATATGGGTATGTCTGTATAGGGTAGCTCCATTATCTAATGGGCTCACCATTGTATATGTCTGTCATTGACCAAAACATTGTTATGCATGACTGTATATTAGTATTATTTCTAACATATGGACAAAGAAAAAGTTCCATAATATATAAAAGAAGTCAAATTCTGGTTCTAAAACCAAAATTTGCTCCTTTTTTGTTACATTCCTTCCCTCTCTCTGTCCCTCCCTCCCTTCCTTCCCTTCCCTTTCCTTCCTTCCTTTTTTTTTTTCAACACTGAGGTTATCAATTGTCTGTTCTATGAAAGTTACTCATGTAAAGTCTTCAGGATAAAAGGATCATTCCATCCAGGAATAAAAATGTCTAACTGGATTCTTGACTTAAATTTATTTTAAAATGCTTTCTTTTTGTTACAATACTATATTAAGTGTTGGAATATATCAGTTCTATATTGTATTTTTTAGATTTGGTCAAACCAAAGACCCTGATACAGCAAGAATAAAAATACATCATGTTTAACAAAAGCCAATTTTTGACCTGAGTCACCTATAATGTGGATGGCAGTATACAAAGGGTTTATATTTTTTTAATTTTATTTTTTAGTTGATAAAAAATAATCATACATATTCACAGGGCTCATAGTGATATTTTCATACATAAAACATAGTAATTAAATCGGGATAATTAGCATATCCATCATCTTGAATGTTTATAATTTTTCTGTGTTGGGAACATTCCATATCCTCTTTTGAGCTATTTAAAACTACATAATACATTACTGTTAACTATAGTCAGACTACAATGCTGTAGAACACTAACTTATTCTTCCCATCTAGCTGTAATTTTTTATCCTTCAATAAATATCTGCCTATCTCTCCTTTCCCCATACCCTTCTCGGTCTTTAATATCTTCTGTTGTAGTTTTTACTTCTAGAAGATCAATTTTTTTTTAGCTTTCACATATGAGTGAAAACATGCTGTATTTAATTTTTTGCTACTGGTTTATTTCACTTAACATAACATTCTCCAGTTCTAGCCATGTTGCTGTGAATTATAGGATTTCATTATTTTGTATTGCTGAATAAATAGTATTCCCTTATGTATATATGCCACATTTTCTTTATTCATTCAGCTGTTGCTGGACACCTAGGTTGATTCCATATCTTGATTATGGTGAATAGTGCTGCAATAAACATTGGGGTACAGATGTCTCTTTGATATAATGATTTCCTTTTGATAATTCTCAGTAGTGAGATTGCTGGATCATTGTTAGTTCTGTTTGTAGTTTTTGAGGAAACTTCATACTGTTCTCCATAGTGGTTGTACTAGTTTATATTCCCACCAACAGCCTTTAAAGGCTCTCCTTCTTCCACATGCTGGCCAGCATTAATTATTTTTTCTTTGATAATAGCCATTCTAACTGGAGTAAGATGATATGTCAGTATGGTTTTGATTTTCTCTTCTCTGATGACTTGATTTTCATATAGCCATTGGACATTTATATGTCTTTTTTTGAGAAAGGTCTATTCAGATCATTTGCCTATTTTTATTCTTTTTTTTCAGTTGAGATGTTTGAGTCCCTTGTCTATTCTGGATGGATATTAATCCTCTGTAGGATGAGTAGTTTGCAAATATTTTCTTCCAGTTTTTAGGTTTTCTTTTCACTCTGTTGATTATTTTCTTTGCTGTGCAGAGCTTCTTAGTTTGATATAATCCCATTGTTTTTGTTTTTGCTTTTGTTGCCTGTGTTTTTGAGGTCTTATTAATAAAATATTTTCCCAGACCAATATCCTGAAGTGTTTCCTCTATGTCTTCTTTTAGTAATTTTACTATTTTGGGTTTCACATTTAGTCCTTTGATCCATTTTGAGTTGATTTTTGTATAGGGTGAGAGGTGGAAGTCCAGTTTAATTCTTCAGCGTGTGACCATCCAGTTCTCCCAGTATCATTTATTTAAGAGATTTCCTTTTGCAAATGAGTATTCTTGGCACCTTTGTCAAACATCAGTTGGCTGTAGGTAAGTGGATTAATTTTTGGATTCTCTATTCTGTTCCATTTATCTATTTGTCTGTTTTTATGCCAGTACCATGTTGTTTTGGTTACTACACATTTGTAGTACGTTTTGAGGTCTAGTAGTGTGATACCTCCAACTTTGTTATTTTTGTTCAGGATTGCTTTGGTTATTTGGGGTCTTTTGTGGTTCCATTCATGTTTTAGAATTGTTTTCTGCATCTGTGAAGGATGTCATGGGTATTTTGATAGGAATTGTGTTGACTCTCTAGATGAATTTGAGTAGTATTGCCATTTTAATAATATTAATTCTTTCAATCCATGAGTATAGAATGTCCTCCTATTTTTTGTATACTGTTCAGTTTCTTTCATTAGTGTTTTGTAGTTTTCCATGTAGAGTTCTTTTACCTCCTTGGTTAAATTTATTGCTAGATATATTATTTTTTGGAGGTAGCTATTCTAAATGGGATTACCTTCTGGATTTCTTTTTCAGCTAGTACATTGTTCATGTATAGAAACACTACTGATTTTTGTATGTCAATTTTGTATCGTGCAACTTTACTGAATTTGTTTCTCAGTTCTAAGAGGTTTTTGGTAAAGTCTTTAGGTTTTACTATATATAAGATCATGACATCTGCAAGATGTTCAACATATGCAAATTAATAAACATCATACATCACATCTATAGGATGAAGGACAAAAATCATACGATAATCTCAATAGATGGAGAATAAGTTTTTGATAAGATTCAATATCTCTATGATAAAACACTTAATAAATTAGGTATGGATAAAAATACTTCAACACCTTAAAGACCATGTATGACAAATCCACAGGTAACATCTTATTGAATGGAGAAAAGCTCAAAGCTTTTCTTCTAAGAACTGGAACAAAACAAGGATACTCTCACCACTCTCATTCAACATAATACTGGAAGTCCTAGCCAGAGAAATTATGCAAGAGGAAGAAATAAAGAATATCCAAATTATAAAGGAGTAAGTATTCACCTCTGACCTCTGAGGATTTGATGTGATCAGAACTAAAAATACAGATTTCTTGGATGATAATAATATTGTTTCCACAATTGGGGAGACTTCTCAGTATTTTTGCTTCGCTTCAATTTAAAAATTACAGTTTAAGGTGGTTTTCCACCTAAAGTTAGGAAATATCATTGGTGATCTTCCTTATTGTAATTGTGAGGCTTAAAAGATAGCAGACTTTTCTCCAAAGAAGGCATATAAGTGGCCAAGAGGTGTACAAAAATTATAATTGTCACTAATTATTACAGAAATGCAAACAAAATTACAATAATATCACCTCACACCTGCCAGGATGGTTATTATCAAAGAACAAAAGACGAGTGTTGGCAAGGAAGTGGAAAAATTGGAACCCTTGCCTACTGCTTATGGGAATGCAAAATATAGCAGCCAGTGTAGAAAATAGTATGGAGATTCACCACAAGTTAAACATAGAACTTTGATGTGGTCTGGAAATCTCACTTCAGAGTGTTTATTCAAAATAATTAAAATCAGGATCCCAAAAACATATTGGCACTCCCATGTTTATTTCATTTCAGCACTATTAATAATAGCCAATATGGAAAACTACCTGCTCATTGACCGTTGAATGGATTAAAAATGTGATAGATACATAATGATATACTATTCAGCCTTAAAATGGAAAGAGACCTGGCAATATATTTCAACATGGTCGAATCTTGAGGACATTAAGCTAAGTGAAAATAGCCAGGGACAGAAAGACAAAAACTGCATTGTTCCACTTACATGGGGTATCTAAAATAGTCAAATTCACAGAATCAAAAAGTAGCACAATAGTGCTTGCCAAGGGCTTGGGGCAAATGAAATGGGGAGTTGAGTTACTTATCTAAACGCATAAAGTTTCAGTTAAGCAAGATAATTAAGCTCTAGTAATCTGATGTACAAACATTATGTCTGTAGTAAGCCATAATGTTTTGTACATTTGTGCATGATGTTTTGTACATTTTTAAATTTGTGAAAAGGATAGATCTCATGTTGTGATTTACCACAGTAGTAAAGATTATGAACATTAAAACTCTTTTATTTACTAATATAGTAGGAAAATATTTATATTTTTCTTTTTATATAAGTATGATTTACTAGTCTTTTAGATGGGATATAAATATCTGTCTATGCCAACCAATCCAAAGATTTTTATTCTTTTTTTAATTTTTTTTAATTTTATTATTATTATACTTTAAGTTTTAGGGTACATGTGCACAATGTGCAGGTTAGTTGCATATGTATACATGTACCATGCTGGTGTGCTGCACCCATTAACTCGTCATTTAGCATTAGGTATATCTCCTAAAGCTATCCCTCCCCCTCCCCCCACCCCACAACAGTCCCCGGAGTGTGATGTTCCCCTTCCTGTGTCCATGTGTTCTCACTGTTCAGTTCCCACCTATGAGTGAGAATATGCGGTGTTTGGCTTTTTGTTCTTGAGATAGCTTACTGAGAATGATGATTTCCAATTTCATCCATGTCCCTACAAAGGACATGAACTCATCATTTTTTATGGCTGCATAGTATTCCATGATGTATATGTGCCACATTTTCTTAATCCAGTCTATCATTGTTGGACATTTGGGTTGGTTCCAAGTCTTTACTATTGTGAATAGTGCCGCAATAAACATACGTGTGCATGTGTCTTTATAGCAGCATGATTTATAATCCTTTGGGTATATACCCAGTAATGGGATGGCTGGGTCAAATGGTATTTCTAGTTCTAGATCCCTGAGGAATCGCCACACTGACTTCCACAATGGTTGAACTAGTTTACAGTCCCACCAACAGTGTAAAAGTGTTCCTATTTCTCCACATCCTCTCCAGCACCTGTTGTTTCCTGACTTTTTAATGATTGCCATTCTAACTGGTGTGAGATGGTATCTCATTGTGGTTTTGATTTGCATTTCTCTGATGGCCAGTGATGGTGAGCATTTTTTCATGTGTTTTTTGGCTGCATAAGTGTCTTCTTTTGAGAAGTGTCTGTTCATGTCCTTCACCCACTTGTTGATGGGGTTGTTTGTTTTTTTCTTGTAAATTTGTTAGAGTTCATTGTAGATTCTGGATATTAGCCCTTTGTCAGATGAGTAGGTTGTGAAAATTTTCTCCCATTTTGTAGGTTGCCTGTTCACTCTGATGGTAGTTTCTTTTGCTGTGCAGAAGCTCTTTAGTTTAATTAGATCCCATTTGTCAATTTTGGCTTTTGTTGCCATTGCTTTTGGTGTTTTAGACATGAAGTCCTTGCCCATGCCTATGTCCTGAATGGTAATGCCTAGGTTTTCTTCTAGGGTTTTTATGGTTTTAGGTCTAACGTTTAAGTGTTTAATCCATCTTGAATTAATTTTTGTATAAGGTGTAAGGAAGGGATCCAGTTTCAGCTTTCTACATATGGCTAGCCAGTTTTCCCAGCACCATTTATTAAATAGGGAATCATTTCCCCATTCCTTGTTTTTCTTAGGTTTGTCAAAGATCAGATAGTTGTAGATTCTTATTCTTTATTTTAAAAGTATTTTTCAGTATAGTGTAGGTGTTTTCAAAAATTTTTTCTATATGCCTAGTCTAAGCATATATCTAATCTAAACTATTGGCTTAGAAAATTGAAGTTAATAGATCAACTAGGGCCTCCGTAGGAGCTAAATGGCTCAGAACCTAACCAGTAGACTGTGGCATCATTTCCTCTAACACCAAAACAGTCTCTTTATTGAAAAAGATCAGTCACCAAAAAACGTGTTATTTTTCTCACACATAAATGGCGCTGACCCATCACCATAAACACCTTTACTGAGTTTTCACCAATGACTGGAATTTACTGAGTTTTCACCAATGTATCCATGTCTGGTCCCCAGATACTTTCTATTTCTAGAACTCTAACTGGGGTTTTGGGTGGAGTGAAGTCCTAAACAAGAAGCTGTTGTTATTGTGTGTAACCAAGCATGTTAATATTTAGAAACAAAACATGTTGGCTGACTGGACTTTTCATATTTCAACTGAATAATTAGTTGGTATTGTGAGTGAAGACAATGGAGCCTGACTTGGACCCTTTTGCTTGCTCAACATCACACAAACGTAATCACTCTGAGATACTGAGCGTTTCATTGCATCATCTTTGCATCTGTTTTCCTTTTTTGAATGGAAGGGAGGAAGCCAGAATTTATTGACAATTTAGTATATGCTAATTATTGGGTTAGTCATAAATGATATATTATTTAATCCCCTCATCCCAGTGGAAATTGGATTATCTTTATTTTACACAGCAAAAAGATGAAGGTCAGGTATGTTATATGACTCTAGATCTCATAAGTAAGTCACCAAGTCACCATGGTCTTGTGACTGATGCCTAGTCCAAAATTATTTAGGATTTAAGTCAAATGTTCTTTATATATAAACTTGTTATGAAATTAATAGTTACTTTTCTGTAATCCCAGCACTGTGGGAGGCTGAGGCAGGTGGATCATTAAGGTCAGGAGTCCAAGACCAGCCTGGCCGATATGGTGAAACCCCATTTCTACTAAAAATGCCCCAAATTAGTTCAGTGTGATGGTGCACACCTGTAATCCCAGTTACTCGGGAGGCTGAGGCACAAGAATCACTTGAACCCAGGAGGTAGAGATTGCACTGAGCAGAGATAGTGCCACTGCACTCCAGCCTGGGCAACAGAGCAAGACTCCATTTCAAAATAAAACAAACAACAGAACAAAACAAAACAAAATACTAACTTTATAATAGTCTTAATATTAACGTTATACTATCATGGCTGCCACAGAGAAAGGTAAATATTATTTCTTTGGAAGGACAGAATACATATAGTAGCTCTCTTAAAAGATTGTCGTAGAATGAGTCATGAGAGTAACCAATGTTCTCTTTGGTTTTAAAAAATTATTTATTAAATTAATTAATTAATTTGAGTTGGGGTATTGCTGTTGCCCTGGCTAGAGTACAGTAGCATGATCGTGGCTCACTGTGGCCTTCAACACGTGGGCTCAATTGATCCTCCCATGTCAGCCTCCCTAGTAGGTAGGATTACAGCCAACATGCCTGGCTGGTTTTTTTTTTGTTGTTGTTGTTGTTGTTAATTTTTGTAGAGATGGGGTCTCACTATGTTTTCCAAGCTGGCCTTGAACTCCTGGCTTCAGGCAATCCTCCCATCTCAGGCTCCCAAAGTGCTGGAACTACAGGCATGAGTCACTGTGCCTGGAGTTTCCTTTTGTATAGAACATACTGACTTGTGTAGGCGAAGATTTAGAAATATACAAAATATACTCCTTCTGTTGTTTATATTATTTAGTGAAAACCTATTACCTAGAATTGATATTTAAAAGTTATAAATATATTTTTACAATTTTATTAAGGACTACATGAAGTCAAAAGCTTCAAGGCCCATGGAAATCATAGGAAAAAGTATACAATTTTGGTAGGTTAAGAGAATGCAGTTTTATTTAAAAAAACTTGCCTATTTTTGATGATTTGACAAAATTAATACAACACAGACACTTTACTACGTCATTTATACTGGCTGCTTCTGAAGATCATCAGGACCACTCTCTTCAGAGAGAAGAGGAAAAAAGTGTGCTACTCATTATATGAAATTTGAAAACATCTGGATATTCCTTCCAGGGTTCTCTCTCACTTACCCAGTTTGACTCAATTACATCAGATATACGTACTTTTGCTCTCTAAGACCATGTTGGTAAAATTTCATGAGACATAATTATTTTTATATAAATTATCTAAATAAGAAAGTTGCTTATTTCTTCAATTTGGCATACTGTACCTAAGTCTCTATAGTTTAGATTATAAGGTCTTCTCAAATCTTTGCATTTAAGGTATTTGTCATAAGCATTTGGTAAAGAAATCCCATGACAAAATTTATGGCGACCCATAAAGAAGGACATTCAACAGAAGGATCAACATAAAAACAGAAGCAGAGGCCAGTGAACATGAAGGCGCAGAGGCATGAAGACTTTAGGACTAAGGAAAATTTGAAGGTCAATATCCTGCAGGAGAAAAACAGTAAATTTTGTGGGATCACCTTGAGTCAAAAGTTTAGAATGAGTTAAAGAGTTTTGATATTCATTTAAGCAGAAACAGGCCAGATTATTGGTGGATGGCTCTAGAGCAAGTGTTTGGCCATGATATTAGCAGCTGGAAATGGAAAGGTAGATAAAGAGTTAGGCTTCATACATGGAGAGAGGGTGGTGGTGAAGGAATGGAATTTCTAGTTAATGGGAGAACTGGGTCTTGGGAAACTTGGAAATTGATTAGAATACTAAAAACAAATATTAGAACTCAGATAACATGTCGGGGGAATTCTTTCACCTGGGAAAGGAAAGTTCCACATACTATCCATTTCATTTTATCCTTATCTTTATTCTTGTCATATACTCTTCCACTTATACAGTGGATCTTATTCATTTTGCTTTTGCAAACATTCTACACCTGTATTTATTCTCCTTTTTTTCTACCTTAATGATATCTCCCTCTTCCCTGGATATTCCTATCAACATTCAAAGGTTCAAACAAAATCTAGGATATTTCAATATAATCAAAGCAAAAAACTTCCTTCATCACTAGTCTGCGTCCAGATTCTACGACACTTCAATATTTTCCTTAATAGGATAAAACAAAGAAAGAACAACAACAAAAATCCAGCTCAAGAGTTGTTTAATTTCCAGTCTTCACTTCTCAACTTCCCATTTACTCTCTAGTGGTCTAGTTTCCATCCCCATTCCTGTCAAAAATTATTACTTCATGGACACCAGTGATTTCCATATTATCAAATACATAGGGTACTTCTGTCTTCATTTCCCTGTGCTTAGTAGTATCCAACACAGATGATCACTCACTCGGTATTGAAACTATTTTCTCTTTTGGCTTCTAGGACAGTATATTCTCTTGGCTATCCATGTAAATAATAATTTTACTTTGGAATAAGTGAAGGAGATTACTAGATGTCTTTTCAATGCAATACTGGATCTTCTGGGATTGTCTGGTTCTGTGGGGCTTCTGAGCTACTTTACAATTGGGATTTATAGATAACTGAAAGCAATATAAATAATTCTTATCTGTAGACATGAAAATAAATTCTGTATAATGGGGGATAAAATTCTCACCTTTACCTCCCTCCAAAACTGTATTTTGGGTCCATTTGTATATTTATTTTAACATTCCTTTCTTTACACCATATATACTTTGACTTCTTTAGATTAGTTGTAACATCTGCATGAGTCTTTGTTGATTAATGAGTTAAATAAAATTTTATATGTATTTATTTTATGTCTATATAAGAGTGATAGTTCTTTTTACTTTTTAAACATATTTTTTAACACACACTATCCTTGATATGACTCTTCGATATGATCACAGCTTCTAGGTCTCGTTGGCTGGCTTCTACTTCTACTGATAATTTTTGCTCTGTCTCTGTTTTTCTCTGTAAGTGATCTCATTCAGTGATCCTCAGTTTTCAGTGATATCTTTATGCTGACTATTCCCAATTATTTATTTATAACCCTGACCTCTTACTTGAACTCCAGAATTATATATCTAATTCCTTATCATATATCCAGGTCTTATCAATATTCCACCTTTTACAGGAAGCAAATGGACCTCTTGATTTCTGTTCCCCTTTTATCCATAAAAAATGGCACCAATAATAAGCAATCCAATGAAAAGCAAACAACCTGCTTCTCTCCCATTTCCTCATTTCAATAAATCAGTATCATAAACAATTGCTTAAGTAAGAAACTCAAGTACCCACATCACCTTATCCATCAATAAGCTTTGTCTTTTCTACTCTAAAGTATCTCAAAATTGTTACTTGGTTTTCTTTTCCTTGTAACTACCATATCATCTCTTCCCTGGACCATACTAATAACAGTAGCTTCTGTTAATACTTTGTCTTTCTCATTACTTCTATTCTTGTCCTTTCATAGTCCCTTAACACCAAGCAGTCAGATGGATTTTTAAAACATAAATCTCATGAATTCACTTTAATACCCTTTAATACCTCCCAATTTCATTTGGACTAAATTTCAAATTCCTTATTTTGGTTTACATAGTTCTTTTTCTACCTTCTCAAATCATTTCTCTTACTAACCTTTGTCTCATTTACTATATTCCAGCTATTCTGAATTTGTTTCTTTTCCTTGAATTGTCACACATCTTTCCCACCTCTGGGACTTTACACTTGATTTTTCCTTTATCTAAAATACATTCTATCTGACTTTTCATAAGTTTGACTCTTTCCTGTTTGAATCTGGAGAAAGCATCTTCAGATTCCAAACCACTCTCTTCAAAGAGGCCTCCTCTTACCCTACCTAAATGAGCCTTATGTCTTGTTACTTTCCATTATACTACTCAGTCTTTTTCTCAGGATTTACCACAAATCAAAATATCTTTCCTATAGTTTTAGAAACTGACCTTAACTGTTCATAGTCTGCTCAATTCTGCCTTCCCCCTCCCCAATTCTATCCCTTACCCATAGAATGCCATACTCCAGGGAGGCAGGTAGGTGCCTGCCCTTCTCATTTTGTATTTCCTACACCCTGGATTCTCCCTGAATCATGAAAGATACTTAAAATACTATAAAAAGTGAGTTAATAAATGAAGTACTAATCCTATACTTTTGATGTAATTATTTGTTGATATCAACCTTCTTTTTCTGCTATAGGAGATGAAATGGAATGCAATTGCATTTACTTGCTATTGTATTCCACTAGTATCATGCCTGGTCCATAGTTGGTGCCCAACAAATACTTTTAAATAAATTAGTGAGCAAACTAAAAACAAAATCCCAAAGTCAGAACAGATTCTCAAATGCCACTTTACTGCCACAGGCTGGCTGGCTTATTGTTTCATTATTGGAGGCCAAATAAATGCCAAATTCTGGGGTAGAACTGATTCTGAAGATGTGAAGAATTAGGTGTAGTAACTAGTTAGAGGAGAAGGTGAAAAACTGGCAGGCTGCAATACTACGTTTAGTTTCTAGGTCCCCTTTTAATGTCTAGGTTTTTATTTTAACTTTTATTTTAGGTTCAGGAGTTCTTATGCAGGTTTGTTATATAAATAAACTGCGTGTCTTGGGGGTTTGGTATACAGATTTTTTTGTCACCCAATAAGCATAGTAATAAGTATATTAACTAATAGGTATTTTTTCTGATCTTCTTCGTTCTCCCACCCTCCAACCCCAATGTCTTCTGTTAGCCTGTGTCCATGTGTTCTCATTGTTTAGTTCCCACTTGTAAGTGAGAACACGTGGTATTTGGTTTTCTGTTCCTGTGTTAGTTTGCTTAGGATAATGGCCTCCTGCTCCTTCCATGTTACTGCAACAACATGATCTCATTCTTTTCTATGGCTGCATAGTATTCTATAGTGTTATATATACCACATTGTCTTTTTCCAGTCTACCATTGATGGGCATTTAGGTTGATTTCATGTAGTTGCTGTTGTGAATAGTGTTGTAATGAACATAGGCGTTCTTGTGTCTTTGTGACAGAATGATTTATATTCCTTTGGTTATATACCCAATAATGGGATTACTGGGTCCAATGATAATTCTGTTTTAAGTTCTTTGAGAAATCACCACACTGCTTCCATAATGACTGAACTAATTTACACTGCCACTAGCAGTGTATAAGTTGTTCCCTTTTCTGCACAACGTTGCCAGCATTTGTTATTTTTTGATCTCTCGATACTAGCTATTCTGACTGATGTGAGATAGTATCTCATTGTGATTTTGATTTGCATTTTCTTAATATCAGTGATGTTGAGTATTTTTTTCATATGCTTGTTGGCCACATGCATGTCTTCTTTTGAAAAGTGTCTGTTCATGTCCTTTGCCCACTTTTTAATGGGTTTGTCTTTTGCTTGCAAATTTGTTTCTTATAGATTGTGGATATTAGACCTTTGTCAGATGGATAGTTTGCAAATAGTTTCTCCCATTCTGTAGGTTGTCTGTTTACTCTGTTGATAGTTTCTTTTGCTGTGCAGTTGCTCTTTAGTTTAATTAGGTCCTATTTGTCAATTTGTGTTTTTATTGCAATTGCTTTTGGCATTTTCATCATTAAATCTTTGCCAGGTCCTATGTCTAGAATGGTATTTCTTAGGTTATCTTCCAGGTCTTTATAGTTTTAGGCTTCACATTTAAGTCTTTAATTCATCTTGAGTTGATTTTTTATATATGGTGTATGAAAAAGGTTAGTTTCAATCTTCTGCATATGGCTAGCCAGTTATCCTAGAACTAGTTATTGAATAGGGAGTCTTTTCCCCATTGTTTATTTGTGTTAGCATTGTCAAAGATCAGACAATTGAAGGTGTCTGGCCTTATTTCTGGGTGCTCCATTCTGTTCCATCGGTCTATGTGTCTGTTTTTGTACCATTATCATATTGTTTTGGTTACAGTAGCCTTGTAGTATAGTTTGACATTGGGTAATGTGATACCTCCAGCTTCCTTCTTTTTGCTGAGGATTGCCTTGGCTATCTGAGCTTTTTTTTTGTTTTATATGAATTTTATTTTTTTTTAATTCTGTGAACAATGTCATTGGTAGTTTCATAGGAATAGCATTGAATCTGTACATTGCTTTGGACAGTACGGTCGTTTTAATAATATTGATTCTTTCTATCCCTGAGCATGGAATGTTTTGCCATTTGTTTGTGTCATCTCTGATTTCTTTGAGTTTTTTGTAATTTTCATTGTGGAGCTCTTTCACCTCCCTGGTTAGCTGTATTCCTAGGTATTTTATTTTATTTTTGTAGCAATTGTGAATGAGATTGTGTTTCTGATTTGGCTCTTGGCTTGGGTGTTGTTGGCGTATAGGACTGCTACTGATTTTTGCACATTGATTTTGTGTCCTGCAATGTTGAAGTGGTTTATCAGATGATGAAGTTTTGGGCTGAAACTATGGGGTTGTCTAGGTATAAAAGCATATCTTCTGCAAACAGGGATAGTTTGAATTCTTGCCTCCTTATTTGAATGCCTTTTATTTCTTCCTCCTGACTGATTGCTCTGGCCAGCGCTTCCAGCACTGTGTTGAATAGGAGTGGTGGGAGAGGGCATCCTTGTCTTCTGCCAGTTTTCAAGGGGAAAGCTTCCAGCTTTTTCCCATTCACTGTGATGTTGGCTGTAGGTTTGTCATAGATGACTCATGATTTTAAAGTATGTTCCTTCAATACCTAGTTTATTGAGAGATTTTAACATGAAGGGATGTTAAATATTATTGAAAGCCTTTTCTACTTGATTTTTTTGCCTATTTTAAAAATCGGATTATTTGTTTTCTTTTTATTAAATTGAATTCCTTATATATTTTGGATACTAACTCTTTATCAGATGTATACTTTGCAAATATTTTCTCCCATGCTGTTAGTTGTTTCATCACTCTATTGCTTTCTTTGCTTTCCAGAAACTTTTTATTTTGATATAATGCCATTTATCTATTTTTGTTTTTGTTGCCTGTGCTTTTGAGGTCATCTCTAAAAAAGTCACTGCCCAGATCAATGTCAAAGAGCTTTACCTCTATGTTTCCTCCCAGTAGGTTCATATTTCCTAGTCTTACATTTAAGTCTTGAATCCATTTTAAGTTGATTTTTGTATATGGTGGGAGATAAGAGTCTCTTATCTCTCTTCATTCTTTTTCATGTGGCTATCCAGTTTTCCCAACATCATTTATTAAAAATATTCCCCTATTTTCATTGTGTGTTCTTGGCACCTTGTAGGAAATGTATTTGCTGTAAATGCATGTATTTGTGGGCCCTCTTTTCTGTTCCATTGGTCTATATGTCTGTTTTTATACCAGTACCATGCTATTTTGGTTGCTATAGCTTTGTAGTGTATTTTGAAGTCAGGTAGTGTGATGCATCCAGCCTTGTTATTTGTGATAAAGATTATTTGGGCTATTAGAGGTCTTTTGTCATTCTACATGAATTTTAAAATTGTTTTTCTACTTCTGTAAAAATTCATTGGAATTTAACTTGGAATTGCATTCAATCTGTAGATTACTTTGGGTAATATGAATAGTAACAGTATCATTCTTTCAATTCATGAAAACGGTATATCATTCTATTTATTTGTGTCTTGAACATTTCTTTCATTAGTGTTTTATAGTTTTCCATATAGAGATCTTTCACCTCCTTAGTTAAATTTATTCCTAGGTATTTTTTGTAGCTATTGAAAATGGGATTTTTTTCTTTATTTCTTTCTCAGAAGTTTGCTATTAGTGTCTAAAAATTCTATTGATTTTTGCATGTTGATTTTGTATACTTCATCTTTACTGAATTTGTTTATTAGTTCTAACAGGTGTTTTTTTTTTTAAGCTGGACCCTCTAGGGTTTTCCATATATAAGATTATGTCATCTGCAAACATGTGTAATTTAACTTCTTACTTTCCAATTTGTATGCCCTTTTCCTTTCTCTTGCCTAATTGCCCTGGCTAGGACTTCCAGTACTATCTTGAATAGAAGTGGTGAAAGTAGGCATTCCTGTCTTGTTCCAAATATTAGAGGAAAGCTTTCAGCTTTTCCCAATTCAGTATGATGCTAGCACTGAGGTTGTTATATATGGCCTTGCTGCATTGAGGTGCATTCCTACATACCTAATTTGCTGAGGAATACTCTTTTTTGTCATGAAGAGATATTGAGTTTTGTCAACTGCTTTTTCTACATTTATTTAAATAATCATATGCTTTTGTGCTTTCTTCTCTTAATTTGAGGTATTATGTTCCTTGATTTGCAAATGTTGAACCATCTGTACAGCCCTGGGATGAATGTCACTTGACTATGGAAAATGACCTTTCTAATGTGCTATTTAATTTGTTTTGCTAGTATTTTGTTAACAATTTTTACATGTATGGTCATCAAGGATATTGGCCTTTAGTTATTTTTTTCTTTTGTATCCTCATCTGGTTTTGGTAACAGGGTAGTGTTGGCCTCCTAGAATGAGTTTGGAAGTATTTGCTTCTCTTCACTTTTTTGGAACAGTTTGAGAAGAATTGGTGTCAGTTCTTTGAATGTTTGGTAGAACTCAGTAGTGCAGCCATCAGATCCTGAACTCTTCCTTGACGAAAGACTTTTTATTACTGATTTAGTTTTCTTAGTTATTTGTTCAGATTTTCTATTTCTTCATAATTCAATCTTGGTAGATTGTATGTGTCCAGTCAGGTATCCATTTCTTCTAGGCTATTCAATTTGTTGGCATATAATTGTCATGACTAGTCTTTTATAATCCTTTGTAGTTCTGTGGTAACAAATGTAATGTCTACTTTTTCATTTCTAATTATATGTATTTGAATGTTTTTTCTTTTTCTTAGCTTAGCTAAAAGTTTGATGATTTTGTTTATTTTTCAAAAAACAACTTTTTGTTTGTTGATATTTTGTAGTTTTTTAGTCTCAATTTCATTTATTTCTGTTCCCTTGTTTACTTTTTCCCTCCTTCTAATAATTTGGGTTGAATTTGTCTTTGTTTTTCTAGTTCCTTGAGGTGTAATTAGAGATTATTTGTTTGAGATTTTTCTTCTCTTTTTTGATGTAAGCATTTATTACTATAAATACCCCGTTTAGAACTGTTTCTGCTATATCCCTAGGTTTTGGTATGTTACATTTTAATTTTCATTTTTCTCAAGAAATTTTTAAATTTGTCTTTTAATTTCTTCATTGACTCGTTGGTTATTTAGGAACATGTTGTTTCTTTTCCATGTATTTGTAATGTTTCTGAAGTTTTATCTGTTATTGATTTCTGGTTTTATATTATGTGGTCAAAAAAGATACCTGATATGGTTTTAGTGTTCTTAAATTTGTTAAGACTAGTTTTGTGGCCTAAGATATAGTCTACTCTGGAGAAGGTCCTGCAATTGTGGAAGAATATGTTTTTTTCTGCAGCTATTGGATGTAATGTTCTGTAAATGTCTGTTAGGTCCATTTGGTTGAGAATGTGGTTTAAATCTGATGTGTCTTTGTTGGTTTTCTGTCTGATTAGTCTGTCCTTTGCTGAGAATGGAGTGTTAAAGAACCCTGTAATTATTGTATTGCAGTCTTGCTCTCCCTTTAGATCCACTAATATTTGCTTCAAATATTTGGGTGCCTCAATGTTGAGTGTATATATATTTGCAATTGTTATATCTTCTTGCTGTATTGACCCTTTATCATTATTTAACGACCTTCTTTGTTTCATTTTATTATTTTTGACTTAAAGTCCATTTTATCTGATATAAGTATAGCTAATCCTGGTCTCTTTTGCTTCCCATTTGCATGGAACACTTTTTATATTAATTCACTTTCAGTGTATGTGTCTCCTTATAGCTAAAGTGTGTCTTTTGTAGGCAGAATATATTTGAGCCTTGTTATTTTATCAGTTCAGCCACTTTGTGTCTTTTAATTGGACAATTTATTCCATTTGTATTTAAGGTCATTATTGATAGGTAAGGTCTTACTGCTGCCATTTTGTTAATTGTTTTCTAGTTGTTTTGTAGATACTGTCTTTCTTTTTCCTCTCTTACTGTCTTCCTTAGTGGTTAAGTGATTTTCTCTAGTAGTATTTTTTGATTCTTTGCTTTTTATTTTTAGTGTATCTATAATAGGCTTTTGCTTCATGGTTACCATAAGGCTTAAAAGAAAACTCTTACAAGTATAAGATATTATTGTAAGCTGATAAAAACTTAACTTTAATTGCTAAAAAATCCTACAAACCAAAAAACTACACTTTAACTCCACTCCCCCCAAATTTTCAATTTTTGATGCTATATTTTCCATCTTTTTATATTGCATATTCTTTAATAAATTATTGCCGTTATCATTTTTAATATTTTTATCTTTTAACCTTCATACTAAAGATACAAGTGATTTACACACCACCATTACAGTATTAAAGTAATGTGAATTTGACTGTGAACATGTTTTATCAGTGAGCTTTACACTTTCAGATGTTTTTATGTTACTCATTAGCATATTTTTCTTTCAACTTGAAGAATTCCCTTTATCATTTATTGTAGGATTGTTCTAGTGGTGATGAAGTTGCTTAGCTTGTGTTTGTCTGGGAAAGTTTTTAATCTCTTCTACATGTCTGAAGAACAGCTTTGCTGGGGAGAGTATTCTTGGTTAGCAGTTTTGTTGGCATTTTTTTTTTATTCAGCACTTTGAATGTATCATCCCACTCTTTCCTGATCTGTAAGGTCTCTGCTCAGAAGTCTGCTACTAGTTATATTGAGACTTCATTATATGTCATTTGCTTCTTTCTCTTGCTGATTTCAGGATTCTCTATTTGTCTCTTATCTTTGACAGTTTGATTATAATATGTCATAGGGTAGTGTTATTTGAATTTGATTAGACACATTTCACCTTCTTCTACCTGGATATTCATATATTTCTCTAGGTATGGAAAGTTTTCTTCTATTATTTACTTAAATAAGCTTCTGCCCCTTATCATTTTCTACTCCCTCTTCGACACCAATGATTCATAAATTTGATCTTCTAATGCTGTTCCACAAACCCCATTAGCCTTTCTTTCATTTGTTTTTACTCTTTTTTATCCTCTAACTATATCTTTTCCAATAACCTGTCTTCTAGTTCACAGACTCTTTCCTCTTCTTGATCAATTCTGCTACTGATGCTCCCTATTGCATTTTTCATTTTGTTTATTGTGGGTTTTTTTTGCTCCAGGATTTCTGTATAATTTCTAAAAATTATTTCAATCTTTCTGTTAAATTTCTCTGATAAATTTATGAATTGTTTTCTGTATTTTACTGGTGTTTGCTGAACTTTCTTAAAACAGCCACTTTAAAATTTTTTGTCAGCTAATTCATACATCTCCATTGATTTAGGGCCAATCACTGACACCTTATTTTTTCCATTTTCCATTTCCAAAACAAACTCAAGTTTGTTTTGAAGGAGCAGTGGGGTCCTGTCTAGTGTTGGAGCAGGCCTAGAGTCTCAGTCTGGGGTACCAACCTAGAGACAGGGGCTGTGAGGATCTCCCTGGTGCTGTGTTTTACTGTGGCAGACCTAATATTGGGGTTTAAGGCAAAGTTCCATGTTTACTTCAGCCTTTTCCCCTCAAGAAGATGGTATTTCTCTCCATGCTGTGCTGCCTAGGGTTAGGGAAGGGCTGATGTGGATAATTTAAACCTGGCCTTCCTACCCTCTTTAATTCATCTTTTCTTATTGTTATGCTTCAACCAGGCACTACAATCGCTCACTCGGTTTCTTTAGCTTTGGGGAAGGTGAGGGGTGACAAATGTAATGTAAAACTGTCCTTCCTATTCTCTGCAATGCATATTTTCTTATCATTATGCTATAATCAGGTACAATAATTTTTTACTAGTTTACTTAGCTCTTGTGAAGGTATTTTTGTATGTAGGTAGTTGTTCAATTTAATGTTTCTGTGGGGAGATGATTACCAGATATTTCTATTCCACCATCTTGCTTCGCCCCCCCTCTGATGTCTAGTTTTTGACTCATATTTACTATGTGGAAATCTCAAATTGTATGTACTATAAATTAGAGTTATTTTATATCTTTCTCAATTTGTGAATAGTCATATTCATTTAATAATAAAACACATCCTATTTTATGCATGCTTTCTCTGTGACCAGGGAGAAACTTTCCCGAGAGAGAGATAAAAGTAAAGGTAAAAAAGGTAGACAAAGCTCTTTTTTTTTGCATTTATATTTCTTAAAAACACAAAAACTGAAATATGCAAAACATATTCCAAATCAACCAGAAATCTGAGGAAGTATTATTTTGCATTTATATGTCTTAAAAACACAAAAACTGAAATATGCAAAACATATTCCAAATCAACCAGAAATCTGAGGAAATATTAATAGAATATGATTTCATTTAGAACAAAATCTTGAATTGTGAACTTTTAAAAAAAATTTACAAAACTATTTTTAATGAAGCCAATGAAATGTATATTTATACAAATCCATTATATAAAAAAAGTCTTATTTTAATTCATTTTGATTGTGATGTTTTAGGATTCAATTGACTTGGCAGGAAATTTTGAACTTAGATAATTTGTAAATGTAAACACTGATGTTTCTTAAAAAAAGACTATTTTGCTTGGAGCAAAATAAAATTTGGCTTTGTTGTTGTTTATTAATTTTGGGGTAGAAGAATTGTTATAAATTTAGAATTTAATTCCCCAAAGCTATCCACATTTTAGGAATAATCTCACAATAGATATTATCCTTATATACAAATGAATAAAATAAAATAGATATAAGTTTATGTGAGAACTTAAGTTCAGTGACTATGAGTTCTAACTAAGATAACCTTTAGGGATAATTTGAGATATTGAAATGTATCCTAAACAAAGAATGACAACTCTGAATTCCAATTCTAGTTCTTATGCTAATTTACTATATTTTATGACAAGTAAGTTTTTTCCCAATGAACTGGAAATCTTCATCTACAAAATAAGAGGATAAGACATCTTAACTTGCTATATTTATACTTAAAACTGAGGCCCTCAGTGAGCAAAAGTATATAAAGAGTCATAATCAAGTCCTAATTAATCTGCTATTATACTTACAGCTTATAATCAAATAGAGGAAAAAATAAAATAATCTAGTCCAAGAATCTTATCATACATTATACTTCTTGAGAATTGTATGAATGGTTATTTTTATTTCCCTTCACTCTTGACTTTCTGATCCAATTGGATCTTGTAGCTCTGATCAGTTCTGAATCCCACATTGTAACAAATAAAAAGAGCATAAGAAAGAATATTCTTGATTCTAGAAACCTTTCTCTCACACTATCCTTTTTGGATTGTTTAATATACTATCTCATCTATTCTGCCTCCTACGTGGGTTTCTTTATAAACTTTTAAAATTAATATTATAAGTTTTTGTGTAAAAATGTTTTAAAGAAAATTGGAATATTTATAACTATAAATATAGATACTATAACTAAATATAACTAAAATTAACAAAAAATGTAAACGTTACTTAAGACACCTGTATGAGTCAATGGGATATTAAGATTCACAGCTGAATTAATATAAAATAATTGATTTAGCCATTTCACAATATATACATATACCAAAACATCATGCTATATGCCATATATGTACACAGTTTTTGTCAATTAAAAGTTGATTGTATTGCTATGCTTTATAGCATTATATATCTTATATATTATTTTGTATTTGCCAAATATTTAAAACAGTAATTTAATACCTAAAAGTGTATTAAAGAAAGAAGAAAAAAATACTAAAAGAAAATCTTGAAAACAGGAAACCTCATCTGTGTCAAATGTTGAAGCTTTTGGAAATGGGAAATAAATATTTCTAAAATTCTGGAGACCATTGTCTCCAGAGTCTCCAATAGCTTCTTTTTTTAATTAAAAGATAAGATAAACAAAACAGTAAGCTAAAAAATATATAAGTACTAAGGCAGTGCATTAGAGTAAAACTAAACAAGCTTTAAATAATTGAAACCTTGAATTTGTTGCACATTACCCAGTATATAAAGTAATTGAAATAAATCATTCAGAAAAAAGCATGTCCTTCATTTTAAATTAATCCAAATCATCATTAGCATTAGTTATTATGAATGCCGAATAAGAGATGAAATATTGTAGAGTTACATTTTTTATTGTCAATTTTCTCTATTAAGTAGAATAAACCAGAAACATCATCTATGAGTGTACCTTTGTCAAATATTTACAATTTTAACAAATGCATGTAGTTTTCCTTACATTTCTGTCAGAGAAATCATGTTCACTGCACTGGGAAATTTGCCTTTTTCCAATTCAAAACTCTAGGCATGACAGCTTAGCCAGATTATCCTATAATTACAGAAATTACTGACAACACCCCATTGTGCCAAAATCTGTTGTCTATGCTCAGATTCTAAATTTCAGAAGTGCAGCCACTTATTCAACGCTGCAGCTGTTTAAACCATGAAGCAACCATTTAAACCTTGAAGCAAATCATTTTGATCATTTTGACATTATCTAGAGTTCTTCCCAACTGCACCCAACTGGTATATCTTTACATGTTCCTCCATCATCTGCTTTTTGGATCATTGTCTTTAGTAACCTGTAAATAATACCTTACTACTTCACAATAAGTGGATTTGCCTATACTCCATATTGGGGTGGTTAGGCCAGGTAGACATGCTGTAATGAAAATCTCAAATCAGTAGGAGCCAATGAACTCACACTATAAGGAGATTTGAATAATTGAGTAACTGCAAAAAAGTCAAAAATGATTGTTTTTACTGAAATAGTCAAGTTTAACTGTTTGTTTGACTTTATCATAATAGGATCATTGCAAGAGTAATTAGGGCTTCAGATAATCCTTTGATGTATAATTTAGAAATTCAGATATTTGAATTTTTGTTTAAAATTTTAGTCTTTTCATATTGCATTATGTAACTATATTAATTTAATTCCAGATTAAATTAAAGTGAATAATTTTATTTTTATTTGAACACACCCAGAAAGTATATTTTTAGTGTGAAATGTCAAAGTTTTTTTTTTCCTATTTCCTACTTGAAAATAGTTTGCAGGTTTGGTTGACATTTGATATAAAGTAATTTCTATAGTTTGAGGCACAAGTGAACTTCAATTTTAACTTGTAATGATTATACATGTTTATGAAAAATGATGTGAAATGTAGAACTGCAATCATTGTCTGCATTTTCCAGTCTTTGGCAGGCATAAAAGCCTTTTTTATTTAGAGGATTCTCCATGCCTTTGGGTCACTTAGATTCAAAATAATGTAAACTGGTATATTTTTATTGGTTACATCTGTGGCCAAAAGGCAGTGACTATGAGATTATGAGCTTTATTCAAAATATCATATTTTGCATGGGCTTTGCCTACGGCTTCTTGGAACAAAATGGTAACATATCATGAATAGAGGAATAAACCATTCTGGAAGAATGGCCTGGCTTAGGGCTGACACACTCAAGGAAGAATGGGAAAAGGGCAAAGTTACGGTATTTAAGATCACAATGCAATCTCAGGCTGATCAGTGGTAATTACATTGTTAAAAGGCACAATCCGGTTTGTGGGTGCTTAGCAGCAAATGAAGTACTTCTAATTAGGCTGGTAGTTCTGTCTTGGATTCAAAAGGAGCTCAAGAAGTTTGAAATAAAACCTCAGTCATTAGCCAAAAAGGACTGGGACAGGACACATCTCCTAAAAGAGAAGAAGCTTGCAAGTTTTTAGGATTCCAGCCAAACTGGTTGCAGTTTAAGGGGTTGGTATCAGAGGTGTACTGGAACACAAACTAGAAAGTGAGGCAAAGCTCAAATATATAGAACTGCAGAAAAAATGCTGGGTTTTAGAAAGACAGCTATGGAGAATCCAGCCAACTGTAGATCCCTCTTGTTACCCAGGAGAAAATCTGTCAATGTGATTCTCATGGGTTTGGTGGTAGAAGGGACTGGAGCCTCCAATTGAGAGTCTTCAGTTACTAGTGATGAATAAGCACAAAAGGAATTACATGAGGACCCTAGAATAAATACTTTCAACTCAGTCAACCAACTGGTTTTACAAATTTTCTTTTCATTAGTTTAATTAATTGGCTGAATTAATCCTTTAGAATAGTTTGAGGACAGTCTGAAGTACATATTTTCTTCTTCAACATGATCTTGAATGCTAAACCTTTTTTCATTTAAAGTTTTACTATATAGTAGAGTCTGCTTGATGTTAAGCAGATTTTTAAATATTTGGGTATGCCAAAACTAATTATTCAATTTAGTGAAAATATTGTAAAACATTTAGTTTTGTGAAGAAAAATTTTTGGAACGAGGTTGGTGCAAAAGTAATTGCAGTTTTTGAGTTATTGAAATTTGCTGTTTGATATTGGAATATATTCTTAAATAAATGTGGTTATGTTATACACCATTTTAATGCACATTTCTTGCTTTTTTTTGCTAATGACTTACTACTTGCAGTTTAATTTATATTTATTTTAGACTATGGAAATGATGTTAGACAAAAAGCAAATTTGAGCAATTTTCTTATTTGAGTTCAAAATGGGTTGTAAAGCAGCAGAGACAACTCTCAACATCAACAATGCATTTGGTCCAGGAACTGCTAATGAATGTACAGTGCAGCAGTGGTTCAAAAAGTTTTGCAAATGAGATGAAAGACTTGAAGATGAGGAGCATAGTAGCCAGCCATCAGCAATTAACAACAACCGATTGAGAGCAATCATCGAAGCTGACCCTGTTACAACTACCTGATAAATTGCCAAATAACTCAAAGTCAACTATTCTACCATCTTTCGGCATTTGAAGCTAACTGGAAGGAAGGGTGAAAAAGCTCTATAAGTGGGTGTCTTATGAGCTGGGGGAAAAAAATCGTCTTTTCAAAGTGTCGTCTTTTCATTTTATGCAACAGCAATGAACAATTTCTCAATTGGATTGTGATGTGTAATGAAAAGTGGATTTTATATGACAACTGGCAATGATCAGCTCAGTGACTGGATTGAGAAGAAGCTCCAAAGCACTTCCCAAAGCCAAACTTGTACCCAAAAAAGATCATGGTCATTGATTGGTGGTTTGCTGCTGGTCTGATACACTACAGCTTTCTGAATCCAGATGAAACCATTACATCTGAGAAGTACACTCAGCAAATCGATGAGATGCACCAAAAACTGCAATGTCTGCAGCCAGCATTGATCAACAGAAAGGGCCCAATTCTTCTCCAGGACAATGCCCAACCACATGTTGCACGACCAATGCTTCAAAAGTTGAATGAATTTGGCTGAGAAGTTTTGCCTCATCTGCCACATTCACCTGACCTCTAGCCAACTGACTACCACTTCTTCAGGCATCTCCACAACTTTTTGCAGGGAAAATGCTTCCACAACTAGCAGGATACAGAAAATGCTTTCTAAGAGTTTGTTAAATCCTGAAGCACAGATTTTTATGCTACAGGAATAAACATTTCTCATTGGCAAAAATTGTTGATTTTAATGGTTCCTATTTTGATTAATAAAGATGTGTTTGAGCCTAGCTATAATAATTTAAAATTCATGGTCTGAAACCACAATTACTTTTGCACCAACCTAAAAGTATAAAATACATTGAGGAAAGTGGCACTTCATCGGTGTATAGCTAATGAACGTTCACAAACTGAACATGCCCCTATCAAGAAACAGAATATTACGGCTTCCCAAAAGGCAACTTCTAGTTACTAACTCCAAAGGAATAACTACTCTCCCGATAATAAATAAGATCTGTGTGCTTTGAACTTTTACATGAAGTGAATCATATAGATATTCTTTTGTGTCTGTTTTTTTTTTTTGCTTAATATTATGCTTGAGAGATTCCACAATGTTGCCTTAGTCATAGATCATTTATTACTAATTGTATACAGTGTTTCATTACATAACCATATTATAATTTTTCACCCCAACTGTTAGTAAGAATTTAGGTAGTTTTCTGCATGGATGCTATTATTTGTATTGCTGCTCTAAATATTCTAGTACATCTTTTGGTAAACCCATATACAGATTTCTGTGGATACTTTAAGTGGACTGCAGGGTCATGTATCAGTAAAACTTTTTAATGTGTCATCTGAAGTTTGGAATTTTATCAGTTAGCCAATCCCAAAGATTTCCTATTATCACAGATATGTCACAGGTCTGTTTTGTCCTTGCTGTGCATTATTTCCTTTGGCTTACTTTTTGCCAAAGTTTGTATGCATAGAGGTTTAATTATGTGCCTCCTTTCTTTGATATATCTGTCTATCTATCTATCTATCTATTTATCTATCTATCTATCTAGATATGTAATTCCCTTGATATTAGGCTTGAAGTATAACTACTGGAATTTTAGTAAACAGATAAAGAACACAACAGTCTATTTTGTAGTTTTTAAAATTTATGTATTGATCTGCTTAGTTTTTAGGCTTTTGCCAACAAATAATAGAGAAAAAATATTTATGTAACCTATTGTAAAATGGTTTACCATTTTAAAAGTTGACCATGTTAAAAGATGACATTTACAAACAAGTAGATAAATGGGTATTAATTCACATAAAACACCATTTTGTTTATAAGAGGATCAAGCTCAAACTTTTTTAATTTTTGAGTTCCCCAGTGAACTTAAAATGTAATTCTCATTTTATGTAGGAGACAGGAAAGACTATTTATTGAAAACCTACTGTCCTCCAGACACTGTGCCAGCTACTTTCAAATAAATTTTCTTATTCAGTTCTCATAAAGTACACTGAAATGCTACTTACTGTCCCCATTTTTCAGATGTGAGAATCTTAGCTTTGTTAAGTAACTTGCTGAAGGCTATGCAGCAATTGATGAAGTGGATATTGAATCCAAACTGGCCCTGTGGGAATACAAAGCCTATGCTCTTTTTCCCATAGCGTTTTATATCTAGCTTTCTAAGATTCTGTTTATTATATAACATAATTGAGTAGATGGATGAATGCCTATCTATAGAAAAATGTTTTTATAAATAAAATTGTGTCCCTAAATGAGTAGCATGATGAAAATATTTGACTGAGGATGTGAAAACAGAATTTGATGATTTAATTACATATTTTATTATTTCAGTAGAACATAGGGAGGTTGTATTTTAAGTGTCCAGCATTTTGGAGCTGAAAAACTTTTTGCCTTAGTGTCTGCTCCACTCTTGACCATTTCACATTCCATTCCTGTGACCGACTAATGTGCATGACTATGACGAACACTTGGCAGCCTCACTGGGAGGGGCCTATCAGTGTGAGGATTCAGCTTGTCATTAAACTGGGGCCTGGAGCCAAGGACTGAGTGCATACTGAAGACACTGCTCCAAGCTTCACCACCCTATTGGCCAAGGAACAAGTGGAAATTGTACTTGTGAATTTATCATAAATTATTTTTTTTAATGGAGCATTTTAAATGAGAAAAAGAAAATACATTCCCTCTGTAATGGAATCCCACCCTATTGCAATCTGAATTTGACTTGATAAATAATGGGACAGGCTACTGAAGGAGATTACAAATTGTGTCTCTCATGGGGTTCTTAAGGAGAGAATAACCATCCATCCAGGATGAGTCCAAGGTGTCTATGAATCTGAGAAGCCCAGGGTGTTGAAAAGAGCATTTTGCTAAAAGTAAGGAGAAGTAGTCTTTGGTTCTCGGCTTTCCAGTAACTCTTATTGTGACCTTAAGCAAGTTGATTGAATTCTGAGTCCTCATTTCACAATGTTGTGATACTGCCATAGAGTGGAGCCCTTATCATCTTCCAACCCTATATATAAAAAAATCAACTCTCCCTAAATTAGGATGAGAAGTTTGGACTAAAATGCATTCTGTGGCAAATTAGCTACATGGGCGATAAATAACAACTCTGTTATGGAAGTGTTTTGTCATATATTGGGGGAAAGTGAGCTGAACAAAATTTAGCGTTTTTTTTAAAAAAAACAGTTAAGATTTCTAGAAGCCTTGAATGTGTGAGAGATCCGTGTTTTTTTCAGGAGTGAAGAGGTATTCACTGTTTCTCAAACACACTTAGCTGTGAACCCTGTTTTCTGCAACATATAATAGATCTATTATTCTATGAAACAGTTTAATAGTCACAAATTTGAGCTATTAAACTTCCAACCTTGAAAATTCAGTGTGCCTGTTTCTATAAATATGTTTCTTTTCATACCTATCAAGGGAAACATGACAATTTATTTATTCATTGATTAGCACGTATTATGAACAGTGCTGAGTGTGGAGGACACATCAGTGAGTAAACTACAATAAAACAGGATTCCTGCCCACAAGAAGCTTATGTTTTAGGACAGGGAGATAGATAATAAGCAATTAAGTAATAACATATAAATATGTGCTATGGGGAGAAATAAAGATAGAATTCTGTGTTGACCTTAGTGATTCATTTATAAACAATAGAATTCAGTAGAAGTGAAACTGCTTGATTTCTGAAGCTAGGTCAGGAAAGGTCATGCTACTCTGGCTGCTTTCCTTGGAATGGCCATTCTCAAGAGATTTACAACATACTGTGAACTAAGAGACTCGTGCTGGCTGCTCTACATATCATCTCTGTTCAGAAATCTCTATTCAAGACGTCAGATTGTTCAGACAGCATGAAATTGGAGCAAGAGTTATTTGATTACTTCACATGGCTAAAAAAATTGAGCTGCGGTAAACGAGTCATTCCCGTAAGAGGCATAAACCTCTCAGTATAAGAAGTTGAGTTTAATTGACTGGTTACCCCTGC
Source organism: Pongo pygmaeus (assembly GCF_028885625.2). NCBI lineage: Eukaryota > Metazoa > Chordata > Mammalia > Primates > Hominidae > Pongo > Pongo pygmaeus. The sequence goes on from NC_072378.2 coordinate 80,299,479, forward strand.
GCAGTATAAGCGTGGTTCATTTGGTTTTACTGACTATATTTGTTTCTGTTCTATGTTTATTTCCAAATTTTGAGATAAATAGTTCTTTTAAAAATCCCAAATGCCATTAATTTTGTTACCATAAAATATTTTTTTACACCTGAAAGCCATCCTGTTTCTTTAAGGTGAATTTTAATATAGCTTATCTTATACCATTACTTCAATACTCAGATTCCTAATATTCTAGAAACCAATGATCTCTACCCTCATTACTGAAAAGGATGGAACATTTGTACTTACATAGGATATTAAGAGAGTATATTTTCTAAAAGTACCATGACATCAGTAAGTAGGACACAGTTCCAAACAAATCTATAAAATGGTACATTTATTTTTATATTTATTTTCTTTAAAATTGACATGAGAAGCAGAGGCAATTCACAGAATATAAATGTGACTGGTAATAACATTGGTCTTTATAATATAACTAAGTCTTGGTTTGAATGAATATTTTAAAAGTTACTCTTAATAGCTTTGATGACAATTTATAGCATCCATACCTCCTTTACTACTAGTCCCTATAATCAATCCAATCAACTTTTAAAAACTTAAAAACTTAAGATCTTCTTTCTCTAGGAATGTAATTTTCTGTGCCACTAAAATGCAAATCACCACACCTGTGCAATTATACCATGTGTAGGGAGAGTTCTTTAGCCCCTCGATTCTAATGATGCATAGTTGTCACAGTCATTAGTAAGACAGTATATGGTCTCCGCAAGACTTCAGAATCAATCAACCTGCAATTATGGCTGTATGTCTACTTATTTGTAAGCAGAGTCTTCATGTCTGATTATCATAAATGAGCTATTTTTTTTTTGGCTGACATATCATGAGGAAGAAAGAATAAATGATATGACATTTAAAGAGGAAATTTATGCAGCCTATGCAGTTTTACACAATCATAAAATCTTTAAGGCAACAAACCTAGCAGATTATCCTACCCATCACTCCAATTATATAGGATTATTCTATATACTGTGTGTGTGATTTTATAGTAATTATCCTCTTGTTGCTTCATTTCGGGGGCTCATTCCATGAAATAAGAAAATTTTTGATTAGGACAAAACATACTTAGCTTTTTAGTATGAAATGTATTGTTCTTAAAATGTGATATTTTGAATACAGTGAAATTGATATAATTGCACAAAATGCAGGTGGCTTTTAGGAAATACATAAAAATAGATTTTTAAAATTCAATTTTCATCAAACTTTCCTTTGTTGCTTTGGTATTCAGTGAGGTTGGAATGATTGTAAGTCAACCTGCCTGTACACTGTGCTTTATTCAGACACACATTTTCCAAAGTTTCATTGATTTCATGTTGGATTAGAATCAGATAGTTAACTTGTATCTGGGTCCACAAAGTTGCAGTCTTTTCCAGGGAAGATTCACTATTTGGCATGTTTATTCATATTGGCTTGAAAAGAATAAAAATAAAATTATGGCCATAAAAACAAGTAAATATTTGAGCTGGGGAAGCATTGGAGACATGAGATGCAGAAGGGGAAGAAACACAGTGTTCTAAAAGATGGTTAATGAGGTCAGTATAATTATCAATAACTATCCCTGGGGTCAAAAGAGGTTACAGAAGGAGGTTTGGATGGAGATTCTAACCATTAAAATGGCATAAATGGCACAGCATAAATAGTTTTATGCTGTGCTGCCTGTGGATGGGGTATAGTTGATAAACACAGAGAAACTTACAAGATCAGATACCCTTAAGTCAAAGCTGAAAAATACCTTAATTGCTAACACATTTTATTGTGAAAATTAGCCCAGGTATTTATAATATTATTTTATGCTCCAGGAATACCTAAACATGGCTTCTAATAAGTAGTGACAAATGTAGAAATATTTTGTTGGTCATGTTTTTAGTTCAATTTCTTCCTAAGCTGAACTACTGTGCACACTTTCCCCTCTTTCCAATGGTGTTTCTGATGTAGTCTGCTCTTTATCTCATGACTACTCTATTATTTTCTTCCTTTACTTATTCATTTCCACTGCATACTGAAAATGTGTATTGAGAATATATAATATACTATGTACTGAGAGCACACAATATACTTCCAGAACATTTGAATCAGTCACTGGGAAAGTAATGGATGAAGTGAAATGCTTTCTGTCCCTCTGGAGTTTAAAATTCTAGTAATAAAGACAGGCATTAATCATGAGGCTGACATGACAAAACGTGACTTTCAGTTGTTCTGGGAGAAGAGACATTAGTGCTTGTTGTATTATATTATTAATACATTAATAATATTAAGTTAGCATTTATGAAGAGCCTTTTCTGTGCTGGGTACTGTGTTAAAGGCTTTACATGCAAGAAGTTTAATCTTCACTACATCTTATGATACTATTAGATAGGTAGAGTAGTTATGTTCATATCCAGATGAAGGAATTGAAACAGAGAGAGGAAATAACTTTTCAGGTTTGCATAACTTGTGACATTCAAAGGCAGAATTTGAATTTACAATAGATAGAATAACATTTCTCCCTTCTGTCTACCCGTTCTCCCCGGCTTTTTCCCGCTGTCAAAGGACAAACTAATCAGAATGAGTGCATGGTTTAATTTGCGGCTGGTTAGTACCTTGGATAGCTCCCAGGGCAGTTTTCAGATGAAGCCCAGTGCCTCATTGGGTCTTTTATTTCCAGAGCATCCCAGGTATCTGGTAGAATTTGCCTCCCCCTTGCTCTCCTTGCAGTGGGTCTCTGAACATTAAAGAGGCTCTGCCAGTTACATTTAGTAACTCATTCATCAACACTTATTAATTTTATCTGGAAAACGCTATAGTGGAAGGGTGAAGGGAGTATATATGGAAGCCTATAGGCCAATATGGGGTCTGAAATGAGGGTGCTTTCTTTTCATTCTCCTCTAATACCTCTCTCCCCCCTAACACAAACATCATCTGTTAGAAGAGAAAGACAGGCCTTTTTAGCTAGTAAGGTATTCTACAGGGATTTAATGACCCCAGGAGCTCTTTCAGACTTGTAGTAACACATTTTGAACAGTTAATCAAGAGTTTAACCAACAAGGATTAAGGGTAGAAATTTAAAGTAATTTCACAACATGGGGTATAATTGGTTTCTTTTGTGCTTTGCTCTCTTGTTCAGCCAAATGTATCTTACATTTGCTCTAAAATACAATTACTTTTCCTCAAAGAACTGTGGTTAATAACTACGGTAACCCCCTCCCCCGAATAAACATACCATATTCTAACCTTCTGATTATTTTTGATAGAAAAGAAGATTACTTTTTTCATTGCCTGGGGAAAAAATGCTGCCACCTTTTTTTTTCATGTGCACACAGTTCTGCCTCAAAGTTATTTCTTGTTTAGTTTTCTGTATCATTGCTCTTTTCAGACCCAGAAACAAGGAAGGATTACAAAAGAATAGCACAAGTAAATGACGTGTGGATTCAGATCCTCTCTTCTTTAATATCACTGTGAAACCAGATGCATGCTATCCATCAGAGGCTTTAATCTGCCCTGTAATCCTATTGGCAAACTTTTGTGTCTGTTCCTTATCATATTCTGGAAGGAATTCCGTGGAAGAGCTTTGAAGCAGGGGAAACATGGTAAAAACAGACCAAAAATCTCATGAGACAGCATTTTAGGGAAAAGTAAATAATGAGAAAACCACTTATATTTTGAGTAATCTAAAATATTTTGATTTTTAGTTTGGGGTTTTAACTACAATTGAGCAATTGTACTAATAAAATCAATCTGCTTTACCTTGTTTGCTCCTTGAAAATGAGCAAAAATTATTTAACTAATTTATAGATATATTAATTGATACTCAAAGAATATAAGTATTTCACTCGAAGTAAGTGAGATCAGGCATTCTGACTTTCTTTCTAAGCTCTATTTCATTGATCTTCTTCATACATAATAAATCTAAACTGTTTTTTCTTTAACATGAGTAGAATATTACAAATTAAATTGTGAGGCAAAAACAATAACCAAACCAAAAATGAGCATGAAATATTCAAATGTCTGAGGTTGATTGAATTATATGATCTTAAAAATACTCAGTTTAGAGCGGGTATGGTGACTCATGCCTGTAATCACAGCATGTTGGGAGGCCAAAGTGGGTGGATCACTTGAGGTTAGGAGTTCGAGATCAGCCTGGCCAACATGGTGAAACCCTGCCTCTACTAAAAATACAAAAATTAGCTGGGCATGGTGGTGGGCGCCTGTAGTCCCAGCTACTCAAGAGGCTGAGGCATGAGAATGCTTGAACCTGGGAGGTGGAGGTTGCGATGAGCCTAGATCCTGCCATAGTACTCCAGAATGGGCGACAGAAGGAGACCCTGTCTCAAAAACAAAAACAAAAAACAAAAAAAACAACAAAAAAACCCACCTCAGTTTGGTTTAATATGCTGTCTACTAGAGAGCCTTTCTAATTTAGGCTAATGTGGAGATATAGCCTTATTGGATTATATGAAAATAAATAATATATTAAATTTATATTAACATGGGCTATTTAAAAACATATTATTGATTAAAGATACATTTCTATCATAAATGTGATGAATAAATTATAATCAATTGTTTTTAAATAAATGCACGTCTAACATTCCCAAGCACCAGAACCAGGTATCCTTTTTTTTCCCCCCTTTTTAAACAGGGGTCTCACTCTGTAGCCCTAGCTGGAGGGCAGTGGCATGATGTTGGGTCCCCGCAACCTCTGTTTCCCGGATTCAAGCGATTCTTCTGCCTCGGTCTCCCAAGTAGTTGGAGTTACAGGCGTGAGCCACCATGCCCGGCTAATTTTTGTACTTTTAGTAGAGACGGGGTTTCGCCATGTTGGCCATGCTTGTCTCTAACTCCCGACCTTAGGTGATCTGCCGGCCTTGGCTTCCCAAAGTGCTGGGATTACAGGTGTTAGCCACCACACCCGGCTCCAGGTATGCTTTTAAAAAGGCAGAATATTTCTCTAGGGTGTCTTATATCGTGAACTTATTTTAACATGCTTACATATGTAGGTAGTGCAAAAGTGTTAATTTCTATAATGCAATTAAAAATAATTGTCTAAATAAAGTGTAAAAATCAATGAAACACTACTCTATGTTATCACAGTTTACGGTTATTGCTGAAAATAATCATTACTACTGATGAACAATGGTTATATAAAGGAAAGTTAGCACTGGCCATATCTATTTGAAAACTAATGTGGTATTGATTTTGCTGAATAAATTGGGTTCAAAATAAGCAACACCTTTTTCAGTCAGAACCTATCTTGGAGTTTTCTTCACAACAAAACAATGGTTTCAAAATGTTGTCTTCTAAGTCATTTTTCATCAAATATTAAGAAACAACATGTTTGTTTTGGGTTAATAACTTTGTCAAACTTCAAAATTCAGAAGAATAATCTTTTAAAGTTCATGTATTTAAAAATAAAATATGTTAAATTTAGTTTTATAGAAGGGAAAAACTCAAAGTAAGACTTAAGGAAATATTGAACATATAAATATATTCTCTCTAAGATGGTAGTTATGTCTTAAAGATACTTGTAAGATTAGAAAAAGTCAATAAAACTATTTTCAATAATTATGTTTTTAAACACCATCTTTAAAACTTTTAATGAACTGATTAATATATGATATAAAATAACTCACATTCATGTTTCCCATGTCTTGATATTTTAAGTTATGTTGATAGTTTTACACTGTCAAGATATCAAACATTTGCATTCCTTTTGTTAACTATAATTCCAATAACTGTTTATTTGCATGTTCAAATTGATCAATAATGTATCCATTCATTCTACGATGGCTTTTCCCTCCCATTTATTTATCTTTGGCTCTTATTAACTTGATTTTTTAATGTAGGTTTTTAAAAAGACATTTTACTAGTTGACAAATTCTTCAAATTAGCCTTTGAGAATGCCTATTCATTATGTTATGAATAATTACCATAGTGGCTGGTTATAACATTCTGAGTCATAATTTCTTTCTCTCAGAATTTAGCCATTTCTACATGTCTTTTGGCATTGTATGTTGCCGTGGAGAATCATAGGCTAGCCTGTTTATTATTATTTTCTCTGTTTAGATAAATTGCCTTTTGTACATTTTTTGGGAAGAAAGTAACTACTTTTGAGTTTTCAATAGAATATAAGACCCCAATTATAAGTCACTTATATCATATTCATTTTCAAAGTACTTTAATCTCATTTCATTTAGTCTCCACTATAAGTTTGTAAAATAAATATTATTTCCACATTTCATAAGATGAAAATAAATTTCAAATATTGTAAATGATTTTTTCAGGTCTTAGATAGGGTACTAAACTAAAATTGAACTTAAACCTAATTCTAAATTCAGTGTTCTTTGTATATTCTTGGCTTTTTAAGATGACTACAAATATGAGAAAATTAAACAATATGCTCTTGAGTGACCAATCGGTGAAGGGAGAAATTAAGAAGGAAAAACAATTCCTTAAAACAAATGAGAATAGAAACACAACATACCAAGACCTATGGGACACAGCAAAATCAATATTAAGAAGCAATGTATAGCAATAAAAATCCACATCAAAAGATAGAAAGATTTCAAATAAATAACCTACCAATGCATCTCAAGGAACTAAAATATCAAGAACAAGCTAAACACAAAATTATTAGAAGAAAAGAAATAGCAGAAATAAAATTGAAACAAAATATTAGCAAACAAAAAGTTTTTTTGAAAAGAAACAGAATTGACAAACCCACAACTAGACTAAGAAAAAAGAGAAGACCCAAATAAAATCAGAAATGAAAAAGGAAATGTCACAATGGATACCAGAAAAATACAAAGGATCACTAGTGGCTGCAATAATTTACATTCCTACCAACAATGTACGAAGGTCTCCTTTTCTCTTCATGCTTGCCAGCATTCATTATTGCCTGTCCTTAGGATCAATGCCATTTTAACTTGGGTAATACATCTTCTTGTAGTTTTGATTAGCATTTTTCTGATGATTAGTGTTGTTGGGCATTTTTTGGTATAACTGTTGGCCTTTGTATGTCCTCTTTTGAGAAATGTTTATACAGATCTTTTGCCCATTTTAAAATTGTGTTTTTTTCTTTTGAGTTCTTTGAACTATACTGATTATTAATCTCTTATCAGGTGGACAGTTTGTAAATATTTTCTCCCATTTTGTGGGTTGTCTCTTCACTCTGTTGATCGTTTCCTTTGTAGTGCAGAAGTTTTTTGGCTTGATATGATTTTATTTGGCATGACTGGGTTGAATCTGTAGATTGCTTTGGGAAGCATGAACACTTAGAACTACAATAAGATAGTGCTGTGCTGCAGCAGCTTGGCTCATAGGCAGTGGGTGGAATGTGGGAAGTGCGTACCTTGTGCTCCTAATCTGGAGTGAAGCAGCTGCATGAATTCATAGCAGCTCCCCAAACAAGGTTCAGGACTCGCAAGGACTCCAAGATTCTCCTGTAATAAGAACTGTAGGTCTTTGCAGTGACAGTGGGAGCTGGTAGGGTTCTTTTGCTTACCTTTTCCCCACAAGAGCAAGTCCCTCGTGACTCTGGGTTGATCCAGGTGGGAGAGATGTGGCTGCAGTGATAGGAACCTCCATCCCGCCCTTGTGGGCTTCCAGTCATCACAGGTGCATCTCCACTAACTCGCTGCACTCCAGCTCCTTCCCTTCAACACTACAGTCAAATGATAAATGTTTATTTGTTGATTTTCCTTGGTTGTTTTTTGGTGTATGTGATGGTGGGGAAGGGGGGATGAGTGCCATGTGCTTCTACTCAGCGATCTTGCCAACATCACTTTTTTTCCTCTCACATCCTTTATTTTAGACACTACTCCTATCAGTGCAGCTGTAGAAAGATAGATATCTCATATATTTTAAGAAAACATTTTTTAGATTGATGCAGATTCATTGACCAGGAATTTTTGTGATATTCTGTCAAAATTACATATTCCGTGTTTCCTCATTTTTGTTATAAGTATACCATAAAAGGCTAGATCAGATGTCTAACCTAAAGTCCAATATACGACATTTATTAAATTTTGCTGATCAATGGAATTATCACCTTCATAAATCTAGTGCTGAAACCTAAAAACAACTACTTCTTACTTCTTTAGTAATTACTTCTAGAATTTTGATTGAAATTCATCATACTTTTGGGCTTGTGGTTGGTATACAATCTTTTTGTTTTTTAAATAAACTGATACCTTTTCTCTTTTTTTCAGTGTAATTTTTTTTATTTTTTATTATACTTTAAGTTTTAGGGTACATGTGCACAATGTGCAGTTTAGTTACATATGTATACATGTGCCATGTTGGTGTGCTGCACCCATTAACTCGTCATTTAACATTAGGTATATCTCCTAATGCTATCCCTCCCCCCTCCCCCCACCCCAAAACAGGCCCCCGTGTGTGATGTTCCCCTTCTTGTGTCCACGTGTTCTCATTGTTCAATTCCCACCTATGAGTGAGAACATGTGGTGTTTGCTGGGGTGGAGCCAAGATGGCCAAATAGGAACAGCTACAGTCTGCAGCTCCCAGTGTGAGCGATGCAGAAGATGGGTGATTTCTGCATTTCCGACTGAGGTACCAGGTTCATCTCACTGGGGAGTGTTGGAAAGTGGGTGCAGGACAGTGGGTGCAGCACAAAGAGCATGAGCGGAAGCAGGGTGAAGCATCACCTCACCCAGGAAGTGCAAGAGTTCAGGGAATTCCCTTTCCCAGTCAAAGAAAGGGGTGACAGACGGCACCTGGAAAATTGGGTCACTCCCACCCTAATACTGTGCTTTTCCAATGGTCTTAGCAAACAGCACACCAGGAGATTATATCCCGCACCTGGCTTGGAGGGTACTACACCCATGGAGCCTCACTCATTGCTAGCACAGCAGTCTGAGATCAAACTGCAAGGCGGCAGCAAGGCTGGGGGAGGGGCACCTGCCATTGCCAAGGCTTGAGTAGGTAAACAAAGCGGCCAGGAAGCTCGAACTGGGTGGAGCCCACTGCAGCTCAAGGAGGCCTGCCTGCCTCTGTAGACTCCACCTCTGGGGGCAGGGCATAGCCAAACAAAAGGCAGCAGAAACCTCTGCAGACTTAAGTGTCCCTGTCTGACAGCTTTGAAGAGAGTAGTGGTTCTCCTAGCACACAGCTGCAGATCTGAGAATGGACAGACTGCCTCCTCAAGTAGGTCCCTGACCCCCAAGTAGCCTAACTGGGAGGCACCCCACAGTGGGGGAAGACTGGCACCTCACAAGGCTGGGTACTCCTCTAAGACAAAACTTCCAGAGGAACGATCAGGCAGCAACACTTGCTGTTCACCAATATCCACTGTTCTGCAGCCTCTGCTGCTGATACCCAGGCAAACAGGGTCTGGAGTGGACATCCAGCAAACTCCAATAGACCTGCAGCTGAGGATCTTGAATGTTAGAAGGAAAATTAACAAACAGAAAGGACATCCACACCAAAACCCCATCTGTACGTCACCATCATCAAAGACCAAAGGTAGATAAAACCGCAAAGATGGGGAAAACACAGAGCAGAAAAACTGGAAACTCTAAAAATCAGAGCATCTCTTCTCTTCCAAAGGAACGCAGCTCCTCACTAGCAATGGAACAAAGCTGGATGGAGAATGACTTTCACTAGTAGAGAGAAGAAGGCTTCAGATGGTCAAACTACTCAGAACTAAAGGAGGAAGTTCGAAGGCTTCAGACAATCAAACTACTCCGAACTAAAGGAGGAAGTTCGAACCCATGGCAAAGAAGTTAAAAACCTTGAAAAAAGATTAGACGGATAGCTAACTAGAATAATCAATGCAGAGAAGTCCTTAAAGGACCTGATGGAGCTGAAAACCAAGGCACGAGAACTACGTGACGAATGCACAAGCCTCAGTAGCCAATTCGATCAACTGGAAGAAAGGGTATCAGTGATGGAAGATCACATGAATGAAATGAAGTGAGAAGAGAAGTTTAGAGAAAAAAGAATAAAAAGAAACGAACAAAGCCTCAAGAAATATGGGACTATGTGAAAAGACCAAATCTATGTCGGATTGGTGTACCTGAAAGTGACGGGGAGGATGGAACCAAGTTGGAAAACACTCTGCAGGATATTATCCAGAACTTCCCCAATCTAACAAGGCAGGCCAACATTCAAATTCAGGAAATACAGAGAACGCCACAAAGATACTCCTCGAGAAGAGCAGTTCCAAGACACGTAATTGTCAGATTCACCAAAGTTGAAATGAAGGAAAAAATGTTAAGGGCAGCCAGAGAGAAAGGCCGGGTTACCCACAAAGGGAAGCCCATCAGACTAACAGCTGATCTCTCGGCAGAAACTCTACAAGCCAGAAGAGAGTGGGGGCCAATATTCAACATTCTTAAAGAAAAGAATTTTCAACCCAGAATTTCATATCCAGCCAAACTAAGCTTCATAAGTGAAGGAGAAATAAAATACTTTACAGACAAGCAAATGCTGAGAGATTTTGTCATCACCAGGCCTGCCCTAAAGGAGCTCCTGAAGGAAGCACTAAACATGGAAAGGAACAACCAGTACCAGCCACTGCAAAAGCATGCCAAATTGTAAAGACCATCGAGGCTAGGAAGAAACTGTATCAACTAACCAGCAAAATAACCAGCTAACATCATAATGACAGGATCAAATTCACACATAATTGATACCTTTTCTATTGAGATAAAACAAGTGTTGGTGTGCTGCACCACTTACAGGCCACATCTAGGAACTTGTTCATGAAGAAAATCACACTAATAATTGGAGCCTTGCAATTTTCAATAGTGACTTGTAAATACTTGACACTCAGGGATTCATACTGTGAAAGCATATTAACCTATAAAGTAAGTTGTATCCAGTGATGGGAAAGACAGATAATGTAAACTTAGGAGTTGATATCATTTGGCTCTGTGTCCCCACCCAAATCCCATGTCGAATTTTATTCACAGTCTTGTGAGAGGGACCTGGTGAGAGGTGATTGGATCATGGGTGCAGATTTCCCCCTTGCTGTTCTTGTGATAGTGTGTGAGTTCTCACAAGATCTGGTTGTTTACAAGTGTATAGCACATCACCCTTCACTCTCTGTCTTCTTCTCTACCATAGTAAGACGTGCTTCTTTCCCCTTTGCCTTCTGCCACGACTGTAAGTTTCCTGAGGCCTCCCCAGCCATGCCTCCTATACAGCCTGAAGAACTGTAAGTCAATTAAACTTTTTTCCTTTATAAACTATCCAGTCTCAGGTAGTTCTTTATAGGAATGTGGGAATGGGATAATATAGGAGTCAGAGGAAAGATGATGTTGCTATTGTAGAAAAGCTTCCTTAGACAACTGTTCTTGTGGGGTTTAATTGGCAATCATCTAGACACTAGAGAGATGAATACTTGAATAGGCAGTGCCCCAGGTTTAATGCTATTGATATTTGTAGTAAGCCCTAAAAATTAAGGTACAAATGCCAGACTCAAGTTAGACAATCTATTTAAAGGATGTTCATTTTAGGAATGTTTTGTGTATATAATGGTTTGAGGATAAAGGGCTTCTGTGGAACTTCAGAATTAGTCTTCAGGTATAGCATCCCAGATCTGTCCAGCATGATAAATTCTGTCATAAGTGATATAAAAATTAAGGGATTATGTCAGTATACGTAGACTAGCTATAAGTACTTGATTTAGAGTCTGACTTCTATTCCTACATATCCTTCTTACTTTTTAAAAGTAAGTTCTTGCACAAATCACTCAATTTTTCAGAGCCTTAGTTTTACTATGTGTTAAATGGGAATATCTGCTTTCTCTGTCTTTCCAGTTGTTTCGTGTTGTTTTGTTTTGTTTTGTTTTGAGATGATGTCTTTCTCTGTTACCCATGCTGGAATGCAGTTGTGTGAACATAGTCCATTGCATCCCTAAACTCTTTGAATCAAGAGATTCTCCCACGAGGATCATGCCTACTGAGTAGCTGGAACTACCAGCATGAGCCATTGAACCTAGCTCTCCCCAGGCTTTAATAAGGATCAGTTGAAAGCATTTTGCTCAACAAACATGACCATTGATGCTTATTGTTAAGGTCCATCAGAAATAGAAAGGATCTAAAATTCCTAGTATAGCAACAAAAGAGTAAATAAAAAATGTTAAAAACTGCTCTGATTGAAAAGGTCATTACAACTAATTCTTTAGTGAATCTGTTTATTATGATGGCCCTCTCAAGTGATATTTTATGAGGCTGGTGAGAGTTTTTGGCTGCAACATCTTAGGGAAAACAAAAGGCATTATGTACACTTAAGCCAAGCAATTAGCATTGTCTTGAATCAGTATCTCATGTTTAAAATTGTCTCTATTTCCAATTAGAAGTCTTTCAAGCAGGAGATAAAAGAAACTTAAGGAATTTTGTACATTTTAGTTTTACATATAATTTTTGTTTTATATCCCTTAAAAAATTTACATTTGTAAATAAAATATGCTTTCCCCAGTACTTTCTGAAATTCTCTAGATAGCACTGAACAGTGATGAGTTTCTCATCATATATAATAAATGTGAAAAAGCAACAAAAGTGAACTTCTGATTACCCAATATTCTAGGTGCTCCTTCAGAATATACACTTACTCTTTTCCAAGAAAAAGATTGGAGAGAGACGTTCTGTTGTGATACAAAGATTACAGGTAAATTTTATTCAGAGATGGTAACTAATTTAATGTCTATTACTTTAAGGAAAGAAACAGTTATAATTAGTGAAAAATGAAAAAAAATCCTGTCTTTGGATTAGAACGGATGGTGTTAAAATGTGAAAAAAAGTGTAAATCAATAAAAATCACATGCACATTTCTAGAGAAAGCTATTTTTATATTTTGATATAAAAATGGGTTATGGATAACTTTTATATTTTAATATAAGCAAATGGCATTAGGGGACACTTTGGAAAATGTATAGTATCCGTTTAAAAATATGTTTTTGTTTGTTTGTTTGTTTGTTTGTTTTGATACGGGAGTCTCACTCTCTCACCCAGGCTGGAGTGCAGTGGTGTGATATCAGCTCACTGCAACCTCTGCCTCCTGGGTTCAAACAGTTCTCTGCCTCAGCCTTCCAAAAATATGTTTTTATAGCAGCAACAGTCCCGACAACTTTATAGTTTTTAATGATTACTATTATTTTCGTCAACTAAATTACATGTCTTTATGGACAGTTCATTAAGTTTTCACTTATTTTCAGACTTTGCTCTGGGAATTCTCATATTATTCAATAGTGTATTTTGCTGAACTAATTTGTTTCCTGTCAATTTTTTGAAAGTTGGCAAAAAATAATATGCACGAACTCAGAAAATGAAAGTAAATTATCTTTCAGAAGTAGAGGTTTAAAATTTGGAATCCAACTGATTATTTTCCTGCGCTTTGATACTGGGGAAAACCTGTGCTTTAGCTTTATGGAGCTTTTTTTATTTGGCATGGTAGAATCTTAATAATTTCTAATTTTATTTGAAACTTTTATAAAAGAGAGAGAAAAAACAATTCAGATAATTTGTAGAAACTCACAAAGTTTTGGGTGTTTTGAATTTTTTCTCCATTCCTTTTCTGAAACAATCATAGAAAGCTGGAAATAGAAGGAAACTGAGATGTCAGTTAATAAGACCTGCCATCCTCATCCTCCATTTGAAGAAGAAGAAACAAAGGTTAATTGCCCATAGGTCGACAAAATTACCTAGGTCTCCTCATTCTTACTCAAATACCAGTCCTGGGTTAAAAATGCCATGGGCTGATGAAAGAAGGAACAGCCATTACTGTTGGTCCAGGCCTCAGTGAGCATCTGGAGGCACCCTGCAGGCTGGCAAATGCCTGCTAAAAAAGTGAATCAAAAAATAAGATATGGAAGAGAAGGACAGCACTGAGGTAAAGGACTGGTTTTTTCTCTGTCAGCTGACTCTCACTCTAGTCAGTGTCAAACAGATGGTGGCTACTTTAAGTATTTTGTCTATCCTTGTGTTACATTTAATACACCTCTTTTTGTTTATCTTGGTATTATAGTGCTGCCTGGGTGAATGTAGATCTCATTATTTTAAGCCAGAAGAAAAAAAGTGGCTGATTTATGTACGTTATTTTAGTACAGTGTGATTATAATAGTGTTTCCATCTGGAAGGTCCTACTCATCTTTCGGACCTGTCTCTCATATACTGAGCTAGGAATGAAGACTAGTACAGCCTTACTAGAAGATAATTTGACAATAGAATTCCAAAGATTAATATGAGTCTAGATATTTAGACTGTATCCCTTGACCCATATAGAATCCCTTGACCCACACTTACAGATATTTAGCCTAAAGAAGGAATTGTGGGTGCTCTTCATAATATTGTTTATATAGAAAAATTTAGAAAAAATATAAATAACAAGGGATTGAATATTATACATTATTATATACTCATCAAATGATCATGTAAAAATAAAATGCTGACATTAAAAGATATTACTAAAAGATTTTACAAGTGAATTATAGGATACAAAATATTTAATGGATATACTATCTGAAAGAGCATATGTTAAAAACAGTTGTGTCTTGATGTCTAGGTGAGAGAAATTACAGGTAATTTTTATTTTTCCATCAGAATCTTTAAACATTTCATAATAAGCCTGTATCACTTATATAATAGCAAAAATGCTATTACGAAGTCAGTCAAAATTCCTGACAGACTAAAATAAAATAGTACCAAAATATAATTTCAATGAAAATTAATTACAGTGTAATGTGCTACAATATGATAGCTGACTCCATCGGGCTTCACAGCTTTTAAGAAGCTTCTCTTAAAATTGAGTACTAACAGAGGAAGAAGAAAGAAGATGAGATAGAATGGACAGAGTCAAGAGGGGATTTTAGATAGAAGAACATGTGTTTATTGAAACATTTCTATTAACTGCTTTAAGATGATAGCCAGCCTGGCACGGTGGCTCATGCCTGTAATCGCAGCACTTTGAGAGGCCGAGGCAGGCGGATCACCTGAGACCAGGAGTTCAAGACTAGCCTGACCAATATGGTGAACCCCCGTCTCTACTAAAAAACAACAAAATTAGTTAGGCATGGTGGTGGGCGCCTGAAATACCAGCTACTAGGGAGGCTGAGGAAGGAGAATCTCTTGAACCTAGGAGGCGGAGGCTGCAGTGAGCCAAGATCGTGCCACTGCACTCCAGCCTGGGTGACAGAGTGAGACTTGGTCCCAAAAATAAAATAAATAGAATAAAATAAAATGATAGGCACTTGGTGAACACAGGAAAATAAAGAAGACTGTAGGTCCACAAAGAAGCAAGGAGGGTTCATTTTACCTGTTCTCAGTTCTTCTATCATACTTTTAATACATAATATTAGCTTATATTATTTTCCTGTGCTTGCTAAAAATTAATATAACTCCCACCCTTACCTAATAAGGTATTAATAATATTGTCCCTTGATACCTACATCATCTTGTTTCTGATTTATTGGTTCTAATAAATTTATGGCACCAACTAAGGTTTGTTGGTTATCAGTTGGGTATTATTTTAGTTGCTCCCAGCTTTCCAGTTATTTGTTATCATTTCATAGCTATGGGATATAAAGCCAGCCAAGTATGTCTGCCTCTTAACCCAGTTACTTTAGTTCCTGGGCTGAATTCAGTCCCACACATGGATGAAAACAAATTTCATCTGAGTTCTTAACCAGAGGGAAGTGCCTCTTTAGTGGGATCCAGAAGAGTTCTAAATAGCAAAATCGTGTTATGAGTAAAGTTTTTGAATGTCCAACAAGTTTGGCAGGATTTCACCTCTCAGTCCCCCATGAGGGTGCTTGTAAGTATAAAGTAGGATCTTATGCAAGAGTCTTAAGTTTATTAGTCATATTTACTTACCTTATAAAACCAAAATTATGTCTCTCAATTGTTTTGAAGACAGCTGCAGCTAGCATATCTATCCCTTTGGGTACTCTCAGACCTGGCTTATATATTCTCAACTTTTTGGAACAGTTTAGATCCTGGCTACCACATTGCTATACTGCAGCAAACAAATTATTCAGAGCATATTATTATTATGATTCACCACAGAGAGGGAACTTCAGATACAGGAAATTTCCATTGTTGTAGGGAATGGAAAACCTTGAAACAGTGCTATAACTATGGGAAGCAAAAATTTAGAATAGAGAGTTGGGTTGGAGGCTCTGATCAGTTTCTGACTGGGAAAGTTGATTCTTAGAAGGGGACAGAATAGATGGATCTAAGAATATAAACAGGAAACTTAACTTGTATCTGGATTTAGAGTCCGGTTTCCTTTTACCACTAGGAAACAAATACCACTTTTATAGTTAATATATGTGTCAGGAATGTCCTATATTTACAGTTTAAGGATTACAAATTAGTATTTCCTACTTTCATCTTGAACATCATTGTAATATTTATTCTCTTTTGAAGTTGGATATGTTAGTTTAGGACAGGGAACAGTAAACTTTTCTGTGAAGGGCCAGGGAGTAAATATTTTGGGGTCATAAAGTCTTTGTTGTAACTACTCAACTCTGTCATTGTGGCTTAAAA
This sequence comes from Pongo pygmaeus, assembly GCF_028885625.2. Classification (NCBI taxonomy): domain Eukaryota; kingdom Metazoa; phylum Chordata; class Mammalia; order Primates; family Hominidae; genus Pongo; species Pongo pygmaeus. Next base: position 80,316,008 of record NC_072378.2, read on the forward strand.
GCAACCAGAAATAATATGAAAATAAATGGGCTGTGTTCCTTGGTTTTTATTTCCAGAAACAGGAGGTAGGCAGATTTGGCCTGCAGGCTGAAGTTTACACTCCTGGCTTAGGGCCATTTTTAGCTGAGGCAAAAAGATCAGCGATCAGTTTTAGATTTTAAATCTTTGTTGTATTTTTTAAAACATTCTAAACTCTTAGAATTATACTATGTATGACTTTGAATCTTGTATTTTACACGTGCAACAGATTTTTTAAAGTAGCCAAATTTTAAAATGTTCTTGAGGTGTCCTAAAACTCAAGTCCAGTTTTGCTTTATATACAAGTAATTTGACAGATGGTTGACTTAGTAATATGTCTCTATATTCTGTGAATAGCCAATGATAACCTTCTTTTCCCATGAAGTACCTAAATATCTTTATGAATTTTATTTGTTTTCACATCAAACCTGAGTTTCACATAGGAAGCTGTCTCTTAAGGTGGCTATTGAGCATATTCACACAATTTTGCAAATTATTGATAAGGTCTAGTGCCCTGAATCATAATGAGAAAAATTCCTTAACACTAGGCAATTAGGGATTTTCATAGGCTAAGAGGGATACTAGCCAAATATGGTTGCCTTGGCCTTTAGTAGACTAAAAGTCTACTCCTAAACCTTTCATTGTTAGGATGATATTATACAAAATGAGTCAATCCATTTTTTACTTTGTTCTAAAAGACCACATTTGCCATCTTTGATTTTTAGACATTCAAATAGACCGACTAGCTTCCTTGATCTACTCTGACTTTCAAATTTTGTTTATTTTGCTTTTAATGTTTTACAATTTTGCTTCTCTGTCATAACATGAATGCTTTATAACCAAATATTATACTAACAATTGGTTCTTCAAATTTTCAGTTGATGAAATTATAAGGAAATGTCATAGAATCTCAGAGGTAAAAAGGATTTACAAGATATCTATTTCCTCTTTTCTTTTAATATCAGGTTGTAGGTATTATCCAAGTTTTACATTTTTTTTTAAATACTGTAGACTAGTGGACATTTTGTAATTATGTGACTGCCAGCAAACAATAGGCAGAGAACTAAGTTATTTAACACTTACTGAATCCTATTGTAAAACAATTTAAAATAAAGGTTGTTTAATGGAAGTAGGTTACCAGCAACAATTGGGTACTCTACTTTCTGTCATTTTGTATAGTGATAATGGGTTATTTAAAGGTGAAATAAGCACTCACATTCTAAGTTCATTGAACTGAATCATAGCAGATGGGATTTTTTGTTACTAAACTTAAAGAATGTTGACTGACAGAGGAAAAAAAGAGAAGAGCCAAAATTTTTAAGTTGTAGTTTTTCTGAACTTTATAGTCTTTCATTTATAGTTTACTATATTTCATGTTAATGAAAACAAATCAAGACATTGGCCCACCAAGAGACAAAAGAGAGGAGACCATACTCTATGGAGGAAGTGTTTCAAAAGAGTTACTTTTCATTCTCCATTTATTAATATTCTGTTTATATGTAGTGACAACCAATAGGGGTGGTTTCATTGTGAGCAATATGAGGGATTACATTATCTATAGATAATTTAAAAGTAATAAAAAATAAGTCTACATTTTAAATAATGAACATGCGCTGACAATTCTAAACAATGTCAGTTACTATGATGAAAATATTTCAATTAATATATTTTTCCCCCCAAATCCCCTTTTTTTTGGCAAGGTCTAAATCAGGGAGGGGTTGGTAACTGTAATCTATGGACCAAATCCAGAATAGGACTTAAAAATAATTTGTGGAATTTTTTTTTCTCTTGTTAGATAAGTCCTATATAATATCTTCAGTTTTGCTTCTTGGCTCACAAAAAGCCTAAAATACTTACTATCTGGCTCTTAAAAGAAACAGTTTGCCAACCGTTACATTTAATAATTGCTGTGGTTAATGTTTTATTTTTATGTGTTACATATATAGATTTATACACTTAAAATAATAATAATAATTATTATTATTATTATTTAGACAGAGTCTTGCTCTGTTGCCCAGGCTGGAGTGCAGTGGCACAATCTGGGCTCACTGCAACCTCTGCCTCCCAGGTTCAAGAGTTTCTCCTGCCTCAGCTTCCTGAGTAGCTGGGATAAGAGTTGCCTGCTAGCACACCAGCTAATTTTTGTATTTTTAGTAGAGACGGGGTTTCACCATGTTGGTCAGGCTGGTCTCAAACTCCTGACCTCAAGTGATCCACCTGCCTCAGCCTCCCAAAGTGCTAGGATTATAGGCATGAGCCACTGTGCCTGGCTAAAATAAGATTTTTTTTTGTCATTAATATTTTAATAACATTGTTAATTTGGGAAAAAATAATATAGAATGCTCCCAACATATAAGGACTTGACTACTTGTATTGGTTTCCAAAATAAGTTTATAATGGTTCAGAAACATTTGAACTACCTTAATTTACTGCTAGTATGTCCAATCATATAGTACTACATATTCTTACGTTAAAACATTGGAAGGAAACAATGACATTGATTGTAAATCAAAGAAACAGAACTTCAGTTACTTCAATTCTGACATTCTATGTGACCACAAAAATGTTTGCAAATGAACAGAGTTAGCCTTGAAGAGTGAAAAATAGGCTCTAAAATGGTTCCTTGATGATTCTTGCTGCACAAAAACTATAAAGAATATTAGTCATGCAACAATAAAATGTGAAGAAATGGATATTTAAATAGAAAAAATATACAAATTTTGAAAAATTCCAGGAGAAATGACAGACGGTGTTCTTATATTGCCAGAAAAAATAAAGAAGACAAAGTCAAATGGTAGTTATTGTCAGAAAAAACTGGGTATTTGTCCTAGAAAACTGGATCAAATAATGTCAGGATTTACCGTCATTTAGTCTTTTGCTCTGATTTTTGCAGGAGAAAAGTGTTGGAAGTTTTTAATGACATATAACTCAAATTTATGATGAAGTTTCTGGTGAAGATGTTTTCGTAAATTTATTTCAAGTATGAAGCCATTTGAAAGCTTCCAGAATAAATCCTAAAAAACTAATACTTCAGTATTAGTTTTAATCCTAAAAACTAATACTTCAGTAATACTACAAATTCTGAAATTTGGTGTGAAACAGGATTTTCATATGTTTTTACCCAACTTAACCTTTAACACTTTTCCTATTTGTGCATCTGTTGCTTCACTGAAACTTTTCAAAATTGGCATCAATAAAAGAGTCTTTTTCTCCAATAATCTCTGAGTAAAGATAGATTGACAAAAATCTGGATATACTGAATATGAATATGTGAGGGAGCTTCATGTTTTATTGAACATGAATATGTGAGGAAGATTCACATCCATGAAGTCATCATTAAACACAATATTGTTAGTATTTATTATGGTGACAGATTGCTATGGTTTGAATGTGTCCCCTTCAAAATACAGACATTCAAACTTAATGGACAATGTAATAGTATTAACAAGTAAGGTCTTTAAGAGATGATGATTAGACCGGCAGGTCTCTTCCTTCAGAATGGGATGAAAGTCCTCATAAAGGAAGCTTCACATAGCATTTGAGTTGTTCTTCCCCTTCCATCTCTTCTGCCACAGAAGGACACGATATTTGTTCCCTACAGAGGATGCAGCTTCAAAATGCCCTCTTCAAAGCAGACAGAGAAGTCCTCAGAGATGTTCATACCCTTATGTTGGACTCCCCAGCCTCCAGAATGTGAAAAAATACAGTTCTTTTCTTTATAAATTAATCAGTGTCAGATATTTTTGTTATAGCAGAAAAAATGAAGACACAGATCAGTGTATAAGATTTCTCCCAGTTTGTCAAACAAAAAAACCACATTAATTTAATTAAAACTAGTAATCTGTTGGTGGGAATGTAAATCAGTTCAACCATTGTGGAAGACAGGATGGCAATTCCTCAAAGACCTTGGGGCAGAAATAACATTTGACCCAGCAATCCCATTAGTGGGTCAAATTTGTATTCCCAAAGGAATACAAATCAGTCTATTATAAACATACATTCATGCATAAGTTCAATGCAGCACTATTCACAATACCAAGGACATGGAATCAAGCCAAATGCCCATTAATGATAGCTTGGATAAAGAAAATGTGGTACATATATACCATGGAATACTATGCAGTCTTGAAAAGAAATGAGATAATGTCCTTTGCAGAGATGTGGATGGAGTTGGAAGCCCTTATCCTCAGAAAACGACACAGAAATAGAAAACCAAACACTGAATGTTCTCACATGTTAAGTGGGAGCCAAACAATGAGAACACATGGACACATAGGTGTGAACAACACACACTGAGGCCTGTTGTTGGGGAGGCGGGCAGGGAGAGCATCAGGAAGAAGATCTTATGAATGCTGGGCTTGATACCTAGGTGATGAAATGATCTTTGCAACAAACCACCATGGCACACATTTACCTATGTAACAAACCTGCACATCCTGCACATGTATTTCAGAACTTAAAAGTTGAAGGAAAAAAATAATCCAATATATTTTTTCTTTTTTTTGGTTTAATAATTTTTAATTTTTTAGTGGGAATAATTATATATAATGTATATATAAGATACATATATTTATGATATACATATAGATTTACAAAGTTCAACAAAAACAAATTTTCAAAATCTTCAAAGAAAAAACTATTTTTTCTTCCCATTGTTATTCTTTATTTCATATCATAATTTATTACTGAAAATAATTTTGTTGTATAGAAGAGGGTATTGTTTAAAAGTTATATGTTCCAGGTATAAAATATTGCAGGCTTGTCCCTGCTCTCATATGTACAGACATTACGAAAAAGAAAAAGTCAATCATTTTAAGCTTATATTGCTAGTTACTGTGTTATACTATGGTTAATAACACTGTATATTTCCTTAGGTTACTTATTAATATGATTTTTAATTGGTGAGAACTTAGAATTTCAGCTTTAAAAATGTATTGCATAGAGCTAGAGTGGTAAATCTTCTTCTCTTGATGTTTTACTTCCATGAAGGGAGAGATATTAGTGAAATGATCCTGGCGCTGCTGCTCCATTTTCAGGCACTCTTCCCCTGGAAGATGGAGTTGTAGGGAGGAGGGATGGAAAGCAAGGCACAAGCTAATTGTTGAATTTGAAGTATAAACTGGGCATGTACAGCTCACCCCTTATTCCTCTCCTGTGCTGCCTGGATCTGGTGCCCTAGTGCAGCCTTCTCTTTATTATGATAAATCTACGTATTTCTAACCAGTGCTGCCATGATTGAGAGCTAAATTGGCATAATTCTGGTGTTTACAATTAAGGAAACCCATTTGTTTTTGGAATTAATTCCCACTCCTCAATATGAGATTAATGATGGTAATGCATTGGTACAATGTGCTTTACTCTATAGTCTTATTTTCAAATGGATTCAGAATTTGAGTGGAGATGGAAATGCAATTTTACGGGGCCTCCTCAGAGACCCAATTGTGAACACTATCAATTTTGTGGGCTATATTTTAAATAATATCCTTTCAGCCTATAATTTTATATTTTGAGGGAATTGTGCTAATGCTAATAACAATGTAAAAATTTAAAAAGTGATTGATTAGAAAATTTTGATTGATAATGTAAATACAAATTGAAAAATATGTGAAAAATTTACTCTGAAAAGTGAGTTCTTAGAAAATTACACTGCAGATTGTTCTTTAACTGTTCACTGTCATTTTTACTATAAATATTTAATTAGGAGAAAATAAGGACAATACTATCTTTATGTTAGTTCTACTGTTATAACTTAAGAGCACTAAGTTATAGAGAAAATTTATTATTAAAATCTGCTTTGTAAATACTGTACTATTTGCCTTACATTTGAAGCATGTAATTTCATATATTATCTGAATTTATTAAATTCATAAAATTTAACAGAAAAAACAAGGACAATTGTATATTAGTTATATACCTCTGATATCTTAGTATGTTCTTTCTTCTCTTTTTTATTATACTTTCAGTTCTGGGATACAAGTGTAGAAAGTGCAGGTTTGTTTGTTACATAGTTATACATGTGCCATGGTGGTCTGCTGAACCTATCAACCCGTCATCCAGGTTTTAAGCCCTGCATGCATTAGGTATTTGTCCTAATGCTGTCCCTCCCGTTGTGCCCCACCCCCCAACAGGCCCCGGTGTGTGATGTTCCCCTCCCAGTGTCCCTGTGTTCTTATTGTTCAACTACCACTTATGAGTGAGAACATGCAGTGTTTGTTTTTCTGTTCCTTTGTTAGTTTGCTGAGAATGATGGTTTCCAGCTTCATCCACGTCCCTGCAAAGGACATGAGCTCATTCTTTTTTTATGGCTGCATAGTATTCCATGGTGTATATGTGCCACATTTGCTTTATCCAGTCCAACATTGATGGGCATTTGCGTTGGTTCCAAGTCTTTGCTATTGTGAATAGTGCTGCAATAAACATACATGTACATATGTCTTTATAGTAGAATGATTTATAATCATTTGGGTATATACCCAGTAATGGGATTGCTGGGTCAAATGGCATTTCTAGTTCTAGATCCCTGAGGAATCACCACACTGTCTTCCACAATGGTTGAACTAATTTACACTCCCACCAATAGTGTAAAAGTGTTCCTATTTCTCACATCCTCTCCAGCATCAGTTGTTTCCTGACTTTTTAATGATCGCCAGTCTAACTGGCATGAGATGGTATCTCATTGTGGTTTTGATTTGCATTTCTCTAATGACCAGTGATGATGAGCTTTTTTAAATATGTTTCTTGGCTGCACAAATGTCTTCTTTTGAGAGTGTCTGTTCATATCCTTCGCTCACTTTTTGATAGGGTTGTTTGTTTTTTTCTTGTAAATTTGTTTAAGTTCCTTGTAGATTCTGGATATTAAACCTTTGTCAGATGGATAGATTATGAACATTTTTTCCCATTCTGTAGGTTGCCTCTTCACTCTGATGACAGTTTCTTTTGCTGTGCAGAAACTGATGTGAAGGACCTCTTCAAGGAGAACTACAAACCACTGCTCAAGGAAATAAGAGAGGACACAAAAAATGAAAAAAAAAAAAACATTCCATGCTCATGGATAGGAAGAATTAATATCATGAAAATGGCCATACTGCCAAAAGTAATTTATAGATTTAATGCTATTCCCATCAAGCTACCATTGACTTTCTTCACAGAACTAGAAAAAACTACTTTCAATTTCATATGGAACCAAAAAAGATCCCCTATAGCCTAGACAATCCTAAGCAAAAAGAACAAAGCTGGAGGCATCATGCTACCTGATTTAAAACTGTACTACAAGGTTACAGTAACCAAAACAGCATGGTACTGGTACCAAAACAGATATATAGACCAAAGGAACAGAACAGAGGCCTCAAAAATAACACCACACATCTACCATCATCTGATCTTTGACAAACCTGACAAAAAAAAAACAATGGGGAAACGATTCCCTATTTAATGGTGCTGGGAAAACTGGCTAGCCATATGCAAACAACTAGAACTGGACCACTTCCTTACATCTTATTCAAAAATTAACTCAAAATGGATTGAAGACTTAAACATAAAACCTAAAACCATAAAAACCCTAGAAGAAAACCTAGGCAATACCATTCAGAACATAGGCATGGGCAAAGACTTCATGACTGAAACACCAAAAGCAATGGCAACCAAAGCCAAAATTGACAAATGGGATTTAATATGTTCTATATATTTTACATAATTTATTTCCAGCCATTTAATGTAATATGGTTAAAATGTTGTCGTCATTATATAATCAAAATAGAAGGTATATATTTATAAATTTTGCTTGAAAATAATATATATCAAGCTAATTTTAGACACAGTCCATTTTATTTTAAGGTCCCAGAAAATAATAGTAAGATATTTTTAAAATAATTTTTCAAAGTGCCCACTGTAATTTATATGTATTTTTTATTAATAGCAATAATGCTGTTTTTAAGTCAGAGCATATTAATATAGATAGGTAGATAGATAGATGGATGGATGGATAGATAGATATTTTTCTTTTAAACATGAATAAGAAAACTCTTTTTTGGAACTTCTCCTCATAGGAAAAGTGGCTTAGATACACAATAGGCAAGATACACAATAGGCAAGACAGGTAGAGATAAATTCAAGTCAAGAATTTTGCTAAAATTGAATGAAACCCCCAAATTGAAACTATACAAGGGTGTCAGGTAAACTGCATTCAAGCAAACTGTATTCAAGCAATATTTATAAAATCATTCTACTGTGATGGCATTGGGAATATAAAGAAATGAAATACTTCACAGATGAGTAAACAGGTTTAGAGAAAGTGGGATTTACTTTACTACTAAAGTAGAATCTACTTTAAAGCAGATTCATTGTTAGTCAACAACTTCCATGTATATACTTCATCCTTCTCTCAGTCTAAAAGAACTTTTCTTCAGTAATCTTTTTTAACATCAGTATTCCTTTGAAACTTAAAAAAGGCAATTTCCAAAAAAAACCCAATGTTACTCCATCGGCAATAAATAATTATAGAACTTGTAGTAAGTACTGCATTACAATATGCTTAAGATATTTTTATGATACCTACAGTGAGTTACTAAAAGAGAGATAAGTTTTTTTCCAGGTATATTCCAAATATTGAGAAAAATTCATGTTGGAACATGTAATACAAAATGTTCTCCTGGTGTCAACATCAGAGGTAAATGAACCTTCCTACATCCCAGAGTAGCATTTCTTAGGGTTTAATTAGGCAGGTAAGAAATTGTGACAATTACAGAGTTTTGGTTATTCCTTATTGGGATTCTGGTTCAAGTTCATCCCATGTGCTTTCCCTTGATAACACCTCTTTACATTCATACCAATAAAGCCTAATTGACTTTTACTCCTTAATGTTCCCACATTCCTCTTTTTATATGTTTTTAATCACACGAATGATCCTATTATAACCTAGAATTTTAATTATCTGTGACTATGCTTGTCTCTCCTGCTTGCTAAATTTATGGAATGTAGTGATCATGACATATTCATTTTTATATTTTCCATATTGCTTAGTAATTGTACTCAGCTCATAATTAGAGTTGATTTTAGTCTTAATACTTCTGAATATGTAAAATGGAAAAGGCAAAAAAAGACACAATTCAGATTTGCATGCTTTTGTGACTTGCCAGGACTTTTGGCAAAGTAGAAGCAGGCAAACATAGAAATATAATAGAAAAAATAGCAGAAGGTAGAAATAAAAATAATAGAGTTAGCACAGCAGAAATAGGATAAAATGAGATGTACTGTAGCTGACAACAAAACTACTACTTAAGACAAGATATGTATGTGTATCTGTTTTAAATGCCAGCAGAGATAACAGCTTTGGCTTTCTTTTTTTTTTTTCTTTCTTTATTTTATTATGATTATACTTTAAGTTTTAGAGTACATGTGCACAATGTGCAGGTTAGTTACATATGTATACATGTGCCATGCTGGTGTGCTGCACGCATTAACTCATCATTTAGTATTAGGTATATCTCCTAATGCTATCCCTCCCCCCTCCCCCAACCCCACAACAGTCCCCAGAGTGTGATGTTCCCCTTCCTGTGTCCATGTGTTCTCATTGTTCAATTCCCATCTATGAGTGAGAACATGCGGTGTTTGGTTTTTTATCTTTGCGATAGTTTACTGAGAATGATGATTTCCAGTTTCATCCATGTCCCTACAAAGGACATGAAGTCATCATTTTTTATGGCTGCATAGTATTCCATGGTGTATATGTGCCACATTTTCTTAATCCAGTCTATCATTGTTGGACATTTGGGTTGGTTCCAAGTCTGCTATTGCGAATAATGCCGCAATAAACATACGTGTGCATATGTCTTTATAGCAGCATGATTTATAGTCCTTTGGGTATATACCCAGTGATGGGATGGCTGGGTCAAATGGCATTTCTAGTTCTAGATCCCTGAGGAATCACCACACTGACTTCCACAATGCTTGAACTAGTTTACAGTCCCACCAACAGTGTAAAAGTGTTCCTATTTCTCCACATCCTCTCCAGCACCTGTTGTTTCCTGACTTTTTAATGATTGCCATTCTAACTGGTGTGAGATGGTATCTCATTGTGGTTTTGATTTGCATTTCTCTGATGGCCAGTGATGGTGAGCATTTTTTCATGTGGTTTTTGGCTGCATAAATGTCTTCTTTTGAGAAATGTCTGTTCATGTCCTTCGCCCGCTTTTTGATGGGGTTGTTTGTTTTTTCTTGTAAATTTGTTGGAGTTCATTGTAGATTCTGGATGTTAGCCCTTTGTCAGATGAGTAGGTTGCGAAAATTTTCTCCCATTTTGTAGGTTGCCTGTTCACTCTGATGGTAGTTTCCTTTGCTGTGCAGAAGCTCTTTAGTTTAATTAGATCTCATTTGTCAATTTTGGCTTTTGTTGCCATTGCTTTTGGTGTTTTAGACATGAAGTCCTTGCCCATGTCTATGTCCTGAATGGTAATGCCTAGGTTTTCTTCTAGGGTTTTTATGGTTTTAGGTCTAACGTTTAAGTCTTTAATCCATCTTGAATTAATTTTTGTATAAGGTGTAAGGAAGGGATCCAGTCTCAGCTTTCTACATATGGCTAACCAGTTTTCCCAGCACCATTTATTAAATAGGGAATCCTTTCCCCATTGCTTGTTTTTCTTAGGTTTGTCAAAGATCAGATAGTTGTAGATATGCGGTGTTATTTCTGAGGGCTCTGTTCTGTTCCATTGATCTATATCTCTGTTTTGGTACCACTACCATGCTGTTTTGGTTACTGTAGGCTTGTAGTATAGTTTGAAGTCAGGTAGCGTGATGCCTCCAGCTTTGTTCTTTTGGCTTAAGATTGACTTGGCGATGTGGGCTCTTCTTTGGTTCCATATGAACTTTAAAGTAGTTTTTTCCAATTCTGTGAAGAAAGTCGTTGGTGGCTTGATGGGGACGGCATTGAATCTATAAATTACCTTGGGCAGTATGGCCATTTTCACGATATTGATTCTTCCTACCCATGAGCATGGAATGTTCTTCCATTTCTTTGTATCCTCTTTTATTTCATTGAGCAGTGGTTTGTAGTAGTTCTCCTTGAAGAGATCCTTCACGTCCCTTGTAAGTTGGATTCCTAAGTATTTTATTCTCTCTGAAGCAATTGTGAATGGGAGTTCACTCATGATTTGGCTCTCTATTTGTCTGTTATTGGTGTATAAGAATGCTTGTGATTTTTGTACATTGATTTTGTATCCTGAGACTTTGCTGAAGTTGCTTATCAGCTTAAGGAGATTTTGGGCTGAGACAATAGGGTTTTCTAGATATACAATCATGTCATCTGCAAACAGGGACAATTTGACTTCCTCTTTTCCTAAGTGAATACCCTTTATTTCCTTCTCCTGCCTAATTGCCCTGGCCAGAATTTCCAACACTATGTTCAATAGGAGTGGTGAGAGAGGGCATCCCTGTGCCCTCTCTCACCACAGCTTTGGCTTTCTAAGAAATACTGAAGAGTGGGGATGGGATGAATCACCCAGCAGGGCACGTAAAGTGACTCTGTTTACATGCTATTCATGTGTTTCTCTTAAAAGGGTCCTTGGTGATATTTAGTCTGCTTGTTGCTAGAGACAGAAGACTCCCCAATGTCTTTAATATATATATTACATTTAGACCCAAATTCATGGGTAGATGGTAGCACTGAGGTTTATCTGAATATTGGTGATTTTCAGCATTTTTTTCTTGTCATATACTTCTTTTTTTGTCTCTTTTTAAACTTTCTACCTTTCTTCTTCCACACTTGTTGTTTCCTTTCCTTTCTCTCTCTGTCTCTCTCTCTCTCTCTCTCTCTGTGTCTGTGTGTGTGTGTCTCTGTATCAGCTCTGTTTCCTTCCTTCTCTGTTTCTCAAGTCTTAACACCTTTGTATATATGTAAGAATACTGAGTTTGCTGGATGTGCTTACAAAATTTAAAATTCTGGAACTTGACAGTTTTTGATAGCAGTTTATTCCTTCAATGCTTGCTCTGCAGATGAAAGTGCTACCTGAATGGTCCTCTAAATCTATGCTTGCTGCTATCTTATGTCTCTGCATAGTCCCACTCTTGGTATCAGGTCTAGGTTTTAGAATAAAACTATGGTTGTGATTCAGAAACACCTGGAGGTTTGCTGGTGGGAATGCATTGGTGAAGTCCTTCTGGAAAGAAATTTGTCAATGCTTGACAAAACTGTAAATGCACTTACCTTTTGATGAAGCAATACCACTTCTAGGAATGTATGCCAAAGTTACATCTCCAACAATATAAAAATTCCGCAGCATTAGGAGATATACCTAATGTTAAATGACGAGTTGATGGGTGCAGCATACCAACATGGCACATGTATACATATGTAACTAACCTGCACGTTGTGTAAATGTACCCTAAAACTTAAAGTATAATAAAAAAAGAAAAGAAATTCATGAATAATGGGTAATTCATTGCAACGTTGTTTATAATTTCAAGAGAATAGTTGAATAAACTGTAAAACATATATGATAAATGTCTTTATTTTAGATTGGTTCCCAGGATATACTGATAAGTGAAAAAAGGAAAGTTCAAAAGTGTACCTGAAATATGCTGTTTTTCAAGTAAGAAAGTACAGGATGTAAGAAAATACACATCTCTTCATTTTTCTAAAATAAATATTTAGGAGGGCTGAGTGGGAAAGGAGTGAAAATGAATGGGGAATGGAACCAAGTTAGTATGAGAATGAGGAAGGAATGATGCTACTTACAGTTTAACATTTTGTATTGTTTTGACTCTGAAAAATGTAAATAATGTTCATTTTTTCCCACTCCCCAAATAAGTAATAAAAATCAACCTGAAGGAGGAGAAAGCCCCATATTGAATACAAGCAGTAATAAGTGAACCTTACTATATTACAAATGAATAACCTAATCACACTGAAGGGGATGGGAAAGCAAAGAACTCACCTAAGTAACTTTGAAAAATAAAAACTTAACTGGATATTGTAAAACTAAAGACGAAAAGAACTGTACAGAAGTACTATACTCTAATTAGTAAATTTATTTTTCACATGCATGTGGTTAACTGAAACTATTTTGTATATGCTAGGTTTGAACAAGAAAGAATATATTTAAGATAATATTGTTGAGTTTTTTCACTGTCAGAGAAAAGTTTTAACAAAGAAAGATGGAAGGCTAGGAAGAAATTTATAGTGAATTGGAATTGGGGATATTAGTATGAATTTATAGGTAATACGTGCATATATAAATGTACATACACAAATAGATACAGAAATAACTACAAATTTGTGTCTTGAAGGGTGTGTATATATATATCCTTGCTCTGTCTGCTAAGACAGCCAAAGAGCAATAATATTTTAGTGGCAATGAGTACATCTAGCACCCATATTTTGGTTTCTGTATCCCACGGTGTAATTAAGAAAACAAGAGCTCCAAAAGCTCTTTGCAGAAGTTGTTGATCCCAAGGCTTGAGCAGGGAAAATGTAAGGTGGACCTGGGCTATTTCATGATAACAGAAAATAATAAAGTGGTTAGAAAATAGGATAACATTAAAAAGACACAGAGTTCATAATGGCCAAAGGTAGAAATGTGAGCAACAAAATAATGCTAGAATTGTATTATAATCCATAATCCACAGAATAAAATAAATAACCATGAGTTCATATTGATAAATGAATAAGTAAATAAATAAATAATTGGTGGTGAAAGGACTACTTGCATAAGAATTTCAATTAATAAAATTAAAAGGAATAAAGGATTCATGAAATCATTAGGCAATATTGTTACAGATAGGATCGGATTAATGCTAAAAATCAGTCGGTAAAAGTTTGGGGAGAACAGAATAATAACATCATCCCAATAATCTCTCCCAGATATTTATCAATAAAAAGGTAACTTTATGGTGAGAGGTAAATGCTTAACCAAGTGCCAATGTTAATATCATCAGTAATAAGTATGATACATAAAGAACACTATATTTCTATGGCATTCTTGCTAAAAATATACAACCTTACCCTAATTTGTGAAAACATTGGATGAATCTAAGTTTAAGTACATTTTTCAAAACAACTAACCAGTACTCAAAAGTATTAAGATCACGAAAAACAAGGCAAGACTGAGAAACTCACAGACTGGAGGAGACAAGAAGACACAACTAAATGCAATGTAAGATCCTGGATTGGAGCAGAAACAAAAAGACATTAGGGGAAAAAACTGGTAAAATCATATAAGATCTGTGGTTTGGTTATTAACATTTTACCAATCTTTGACATCCTAGTTTGATAATTCTGTTATTTGTAAACATGATATAATACATAATATTACACAATACATTGACATTTGAGGAAACTGGATTAATGTATACATAAACTTTCTCTACTATTTTGTAGCATCCTGTATGTCTAAGATTATCTTGAAGTAAAAAGTTAAAAAAGCAATGATAAAGGCTAGAATTAGAAAAAAATGAAGATTATTTGTATCAATATAAGCATAATTCAAAATAAACTATTGAGTGAACAAAATAATTTGCAGGAATATAGTTTAAATCAATAAATAATACCACATATTATATATTGGGACATACCTATGCAGTAAAAAGGGGACTGACTGATAAATATATACTTCAGAAGAGTTGTTACTTGCAGAAAGCAAGAAAGGAGAATAGGAGATGAAAGAAATCCAGAAGATACTGTATCTGTAATGTTTTATTTTCTTAAAAAAAGTAAGGTGAGCGTGGCAAGTGTTAGGATTTCATGAATCTGGATGGTAGGTTCACATGTGTTAGGTCCTATAAGCTTAAATTATTCTGAATAAAAATATTAAGAGAAAATGTAATGTATTAAGTAGGTTCCTTTAAATAAATAGTGAAAAATCTTGGCTGGGATCTATACATTGATGGAAAGTGTTTTGAAAGTTCTAACTCATACTTGCTGGTGTTTTGCAATAAAAACCAGCTTTAAGCTAGTAACATTGACCTGATTTTTACTTTTTCCTTTGGATTTTATACTAAAAAACACTATTTTATGATTTTAAGTATTTATATCTACATATAATCTACACACAAACATAAAATGCCTTGACTTTATAGCCAATTACCTAGAGTAGAAATCACATGCTATTATCCTATGGGTTGAATTTGGGCCATACAGTGTTTTGCTTGGCCTACATTGTGTTTTTAATAAAATTAAGCCAACATTTAAACATTGAGATGTTTTACTTAGAGAACCAGACTTCTGGATTCTTGTGAACAGAAAAACAAGAGGCTGACAGCACTGGCTCTGTGTTCTAAATGGGCTGTAGTACATGGTGATAGCCCCATTTGGACAGGCTTGAGTGCTCCATTCCCTAGAGCCCCCACTATTCATACCAAGCATGTATCTGCACCTACATTTGTCACTTCATGTCTTGATTTTTTACCTGCTTGACTTTGGGACCTAGAAGTTTGAGATGTCTGAGTTCTAATATAAAATATCAGCTTTTCTTTTTTTGGAGAAACTTGAGTGTGTGTGTGTGTCAGTGTGTTAAAGCATAGGTTAAAAAAAGGTAAGCTGTATCTTTCTTCCAAATTTGATTTTCTCAAATACTCTATGTAAATAGGTAGATTGGAGTAAGTAACCTGAACATAGGATTGGCCTTAGAAAGACTTACTATTGCAAAACCAATTACACTAACAATCCCTAAAGCTATCTAAATAAGATCAGCTGAATTTTCCTCTAATGAATGCAAAAATATAGTATTGTTTAATTTATCAAACTCTGAATCACATTTTTCTCTAGTTCTTATTTTATTTTCCTACTTCCTTTTGTTTTATTAACACATTAGAGATAGTATCATACACAGATAACTTGAACTCTGTAATGGAAACTGTGGTCTGTTGCCTGTTAATTAAATATCACACAAATTTAATAAGCAAATCCTGCCAAAAAGAACATGTTCTCTATAACTTAAGATTAAATTCTCACTTTATTGCTGATTGATCATTGTTTTTAGTGCTGGCAAACGTGTATTATGCTCATAAAATTTTGTTCATTATCATGCAAAACTTCAAGGGTTCTTGTTCTTGGCAACCCCCCTCCCCCAAAATAGCTTCAGAGTTCTGGATTTATTCTTTTTTAAAAAAAAATTTTCTTTCTCTTCTCTCCTCTTTTTTTTTTTAAATTATCATTAGGAACACTATATCTGTGGCCTTGTGGACATAACATTGAGACACTGAGTATCAGTTACAAGAACTAATGTCTTAATATGCCAGTAACCTCTCATGAACCATTGGTTAGATCAGTAACTTTGGGAAACGTTCCTGGGCTGGTTTCCTGAATTTAACCTATAAACCCAGGGTGAGCAGATAAAAAGACATTACAAGGAACAGGCAAGGTCTCAGGCACTCTTCCTCTATTTCTGATTTTGAGAAATATCTGTGTATCTTCAACCTATTCTAAACCTCATCTACTAGTTTTCTGACTCCTGGTACAAATACCACTGCTCCTCTGATTTTCTGATCATGCTCCTTGATTTATGCAAGGCTTCTAATCTCTAATCTTCATCTAGATTTCATGTTTTAGTCACTAATCTGTTCTTTATTCCTGACTTATACTCCTTAATGACTTGACATTTTTAGTATATACACCAGATATTCCAAATGAATTTTCTGTTTTGATGCTCATAAAGGAAGGTATTTTCATGTATAATGTAATCCCATGAGTGTGTCCAGATTTCAGAAATAGTTCCCTTAATTTCTCAAATCTTGTGGGTATTAAAACAGCTAGTACCACTGCTTCTTTTCCTGGCACTGCCTATAAGCACTTTAGGAGAACATTAATGTAATTATTGGATGAAAGGTTATATAGGGATCAACTTGAATTTTCACTGATTTATTTTAAAATAAAATATAGAAACTTTGCTATTTTAACTTTTATTTATATTACATCTATTGTAAACTGACTACAGTGGGCTAGCTTATTTAGACTCAGTGGGTGTGACTCAAAGACAAGTATTCTAACAGGGTCCTATATCCTCAGTATAAACTGATTGAGGCAAAATATGTTTGATTTTTTTCCATGTAAGGAAATTATGTTCTTTAAAGGGAAAGAAAAAAAGAAATGAACTCATTTCTTTATTCATGCACTCATCTGTGTATCAATCAGAGGAGAGCAAACTTGTCCAAAGTAATTAGAGGTTGGCAGGTTCTATATAATCACCTAAAGAAAGATGTCACATTCTCCCATTTGTATGTTTTTAAACACTGACTGGATGAGACTAAACTAACCAGAAAATCAGGAAAAAAAAGTGCAAAGCATTTTAGATAGGAACATTGCATTAGTCAGACTTCTCCAGAGAAACAAAGCTAATAGGTGCTCTCTCTCTCCCTCTCCATATATATATGGATAGATAGATAGATAAGAAAATATTTATTATGGGAATTGACTTACAAAGTTATGGAGACTGAGAAGTCTCATAATATGCCTTTTTTATGCTGGAGAACCAGAAAAGCCAGTGGTGTAATTCAGTCTGAGTTCAAAGCCCGAGAGCCAGGAGAGCCACTGGTGTAATTCTGTAGGAGTCCAACGGTTTGAGAACTGGGGCTGCTTATGTAAGCCCAGAGTGTGAAGACCCAAGAACAAGGAGCTCCAGTATCTGAGGGCAGAAGAATATTGATGTGGGTTCTCAAAGGACTAGACGAGTCCACCAATATTGGTAAAGGCAGATCTTCTTTACTCAATCTACTGATTCAAAATGTTGATCTCTAACACCCTCACAGACACACTCACAAATAATGTTTTACCAACTATCTGAGTTTTCTTTAGCCCAGTCAAGTTGACACATAATATTAACCATCGGAATTCACCCCTTGTCAACTTGGGACCATAGGTATCTTTTTAAAACATAATTAATCTCCAAATAAAGACAACGAGAATGTTATAATTTCATCTAACAGTATATGACTATCCTAAATATAACAAAATCCAAACTAATCCCTTCCCCAGAAGAGGAGGTAAGGTCTTGGTCAATGTTTACTCCTGTTCTGATGTTCCATAATTAAATGCCATGATGTAAAATTAACAATACTTAAATATGATATAAAGTCAATACATCTTATGTGATAAAAAATGAAAGAGGGAAAGAAAACAGATATTTACTTAATATATGTATATATTCACATAAATCTAGGCATAGCAAAATGGCAAGAAAATACTCATAACAATTACAGTCTTCATTTTTATGACTGGTTACATGGTCATAGCTACTATTCATAACAACCTTCTTCTACTTCCCATTTGGTACCTACCTTGCCTTCTGCAAGCACCTCAGCTGGTCATGGTACTTTGTCTGGTGGGGTGACCCAAACCTTTGTTCTCAAAGGGTCTGGATTATTTGTAGTGCTGCCTGGATTGGGTGGTCATAGTTTTTCATTGAGCTTAATCACAAGTCATGGTTATTCTAAGAGACAACCCAAGGGATTTCCTGTATGCTAGGCATGCTCTTCCTTACCTCCACTGAGGAGGAGGCTTCCAATTTTGTCTTGATCAATCACTCCAGTGAACACCATAACTCCATTCATGGCCTGTTGACTCAGAGGCACAAGGAGCCCAAAGTGGCTGGGTGGTAGTCTTAATTTCCAGTTCAATGAAATTGTTATGTCTTCCATAGGGTGGAAGCATTTCTCCCTCTGGAACTAAGAACTCTAGGCCAGCAGAGAATAGGGTTGTGGGAATAGGTAGCAAACCTTTTATTAATGGGTTACTAGGGGTAATGATGAGTGGTGCGACTCCCATTTCCACCACTTAATTCCTAGGTCTTTTAATCCTGGTTATTAGAGAAATAGTACCATGTTGTATATGGTACCATATATTGGATTCAGAACATATACAGCCTTATGGAGAACCTAACCCCAGCTATTTCCTCCCAGTTGGTGCTATAACTGAATCTTTAAAATGTTAATCATTCTATTAAGCCATCTGCTTTGGGATGGTGGGGAACATGGTAAGATTAGTGAATTCCATGAGCATGGGCTCATTGCCACACTTCTTTGGCTGTGAAGTGAGTTTCTTGGTCAGTAGCAGTGATGTGTGGAATACTGTGATGGTGCAGAAGACATTCTATAAATCCATGGATAGTAGTTTTAACAGAAGTATTGCATGGCAGGGAAGGAAATCCATATACAGGGTGCCTGTTTCAATAAGAACAAAATGCTGTCTCTTCCATGATGGAAACTGTTCAATGAATTCAACCTGCTGCTAGGTAGCTTGCTGATCACCCTGGGGAATGGTACCATATTGGGGGTTCAGTGTTTGGTCTTTGCTGCTGCCATATTGGGCATTAAGTGGTGGCCATAGCCACATAGCCACATTGACCTTGGTGAGTATAAGTCCATGTTGCTGAACCTGTGCATAAACTCTATCCCTGATACCAGGATCACTTTGTTAATGAGCCCATTGGGCAATGACAGGGATAGCTGGGGAAAAAGGCTGACCGGTATCCACAGAACACATTATTGTATCTACTTGATTATTAAAATTTTCCTTTGCTGAGGTCACCCTTTGGTGAGCATTCACATGGGACACAGATACTTCATGTTTTTTGCCCATTTAGAGAAGTATATTTACATATCTTTCTCCAAATTTGTTACCAATTTTGTAATCATGTTCCCTCAAAGCAAAGTGCATTGCCCCAAATTCTGCCCACTTGGAGGATTTCCCTTCACCACTGTCCTTCAGTAATATGCCAGGGGGGGGCTGCCGTGCTGCAACTGTCAACTTTTAGTTGACAGTTCATGCTGTGCAGAACCATATATAAACCAGAACCTAGTCTTCTATTCCTCTGTTGATCATTGGGAACTCCCCATGAGCCTAATAGTGCAGGCTGAAAGAGAGAAGGCAGTGTAGGAAAAGGGGGGCTCAGAGGCATTTGGGCCACTTCTTCATGTAATTTACTTGTGCTTTCAGGGCCTACTCAGGTTCCATCATGAATATACTGCTTCCATTTGATGATGGAGTGTTGCTGTGCATGCCTAACTGTATGACTTGGTGGTCAGGTAACGCCCAGTCCATAATGGGCTGCTAGGCTCACATAGTAACTAGGTAGCCCATGGCCAAGTGTTAAGTTTCTACTAAAGCCAAGAGATGTCTCTCAAAAGAATAATTATCTATAGATTATGGCAGATCCTTGCTTCAAAATCCTAAAGGCCTGAGTTGTGATTCACTTATGGGGGCCTGCTGAAGGCTCTAATGAGTTTTCCTATCTTCTACCAATACTCCAAACATCATTGATTCTGTCGGATCGTATAGCCCAAAAGGCAGAGCAGCATCATTGATTCTATTGGATCATATAGCCCAAGAGGCAGAGCAGCTTGCAGAGCAGCCTGGATCTCTTGCAGAGGTTTCTCTTGTTTTGGATCCTACTCACAGCTAGCAATTTTTTGAGTCATTCTGTAAATAGGCTGGAGTAACTCACTCAAATGAGAAGTATGTTGCCTTCGAAATCCAAATAGATTCACAAGTGATAGTGCCTCTTTTCTTGGTTGTATGAGGTACCATATGCAACAACTTATCCTTTGCCTTAGAAGGAATAGCTCAACTTGCCCCACTCTACTGGATCCCTAGAAATTTCACTGACGTAGAAGTCCTCTGAATTTTCGTCAGTTTTATCACTCATCCTCTAACATGCAAATGTCCTACCAATAAGTGTAGAGCAGTTTCTACTTCTCTCACACAAGTTTCAATCAGCATAATGTTAGCAACCATCACAGACACCAAAAAAGAGAACCTTATACAAGGTGTTCATGGTGCTTACCTGAAAGTAAAATTTAAAACCGAAATGCTAATGCTTGTAACAATTTTTAGAATCCCAGGAAATTAAAAAATATGCTTGGGTTATAAGTCCAAGTTAACCCCTTTGATACTAATTGTACAGATACTGGTATCAGAAAAATTGCTTGAAGGACATACTTCTTTAAAACAAAATACTTTCATCTTCTTTAACCACAAGTCAATTAAATTCTGAAATAAGTTTATAGCCTAAATGGTGACACTTAATTAGTATATTAGAGAATACATGGGAATATTCTTTTACATATTTTCCCATGGAGAAAACAGTGCTCCAGACTGAATTGGAATCTTTCCCAGAGACAAACTATTGAAGTGGGATGAAATAGAAAATTCTAAACCACTAGATAATTTGCTTGTGAACAAATTATCTACTAGATAATTTTTTTCCTATCCAATGGGTAAAAATAACATGAAATTTTACCTTTTGAAGTTGAATTTGTAATCCCCTTTGTGATTTCTTTTTTTATAATTAACTTTTCTATTTTCACCAAATGGTAGAAATAGTTCTGAAGGCTGTATTATATTGATATTCTTTACTGGACTCAATGATGAAAAGATGCTCAAGTCCTTGCTTTTGTTATTAACTGATGGACAAACACATTTAGAAATGTGGTTGGACAATCTTCACCATTAGCATTACATTCAGCCTAAACTTAGTATTAAATTTGGAGTGAAAGCAATACTATGCTATGAGAAATGGTTTTTGAAGTTTTAACTTGTTTCTATATTCACAAACTTCAGAAGCGAATTCAGTTTTAGAACCTCATGTTGTGTATATAAATTATAACTACTGAAAATGGTTTTAGATCAACAAATAGCTGCTACTTTGGGCTACTTGATCTTATGAATAATAATATTCATTTATGTTAATTTATTTATATGCCTTTTACCTGAATAATGTATTTAATGTGTATTCATTGAATAACATCTATCTAGCCCCAAAGACATGCAAAATAAATATGAGAGAAACTCTCCACATTTTTTCATATTTGTATTTCAAGGTGCCAAATTAACTTCGTTATTTATTTACCTGTTTTATTATTATTTTTAAAATTCATCTCTTACTAAATAACACAAATATTCTAAACAAGCACACAAACCAAACAACAGCAATGCTGTTAGTCTGGGTTTATTTATTCTCACGAACCCTTATGCCATCCTTCAGTTTTTAAAAATAATTTTTTGAGCAGTTTAAGAGTTTTAAAAAAATTGAGTAGAAGGTAGAGACAGTTCCTGTATAGTCCTTCACCATCATTTCCCAGTTTCCCCTATTATTAACATTTACATTTGTTACAAATGATGAGCTAATACATTATTATTAACTAAATTGCATTGTCTGCATTAGGAATCACTCTTTGTGTTGTATACTGCATGGGTTTGGGCAAATAGATCCACCATTATGTTATCATACAGTACAATTTCACTGCCCTAAAAATGCCGTGTGCTCCACCAATTTACCCTTCCCCTGCTCTCTCTGAACCCCTAGCGACCACTGATCTTTTTATTGTCTCCATAGTTTTGTTTTTTTCCCAAATGTCATAGAGTTATAGACTATGTTGCCTCTTCACGTTGGCTTCTTTCACCTAGTAATATACACTTAAGGCACCTCCATGTCTTTTCATGGGTTGATTTCTCATTTATTTTTATCACTGAATAATACTCCATTGCATAGATTTACCACAGCTTGTCCATTCACTTACTGAAATACATTTTGGCTGTTTCCAAGTTTTGGCAATTATGAATAAAGTTGCTATAAATATCCATGTGCAGATTTTTGTGTGGAAGTTAACTGTAAATTTTCAAGTCATTTGAGTAAATAACAAACAGTGTAATGGTTGGATCCTATGGTAAAAGTATGTTTAGTATTGTAACAAACTGTCAAACTATCATCCAAAGTGGCTACATTTTTTGTATTCCCACCAGCAATGATGAAAGTTCTTGTTACTCTACATTCTTGTAGCATTTGGTCCCGTAAATGTTTTGGATTTTAGGTATTCTAATGAGTATGTAGTAGTTTTCTCATTGCTGTTTTAATTTGCATTTCTTGTTTTAATTTGCAGTTCCCTAATACCAATTTCATATTCTTACTGGTGTCTGTGTGTCTTCCTTGGTAAGTTGTCTGTTTAGCAGTTTTGCCTATTTTTAATGGGTTGTTTTCTTGTTGAGTTTTAAGAATTCTTTGTATATCTGGCATACCAATTCTTTATTAAATACGTATTTTGCAGATAATTTCTGCTAGTTTTTTTTTCATTCTCTTAAAAATCTCTTTCACAGTGTAGGAGTTTTTAATTTTAACATTTCTATTTTAAGTGCAACTTAGCAATTTTTTAATGGATCATGCTTTTGGCATTTCTTCTCTTTTTGAGTACTGTCTTTATGACTAATTATAAACTTTTGTCAAGCATTTCAGGTATTACTGGTTTTTTTTTTTGCCCCTTCTGTTATATAATTCTGAAATACTACTATTTCTTACTATTTTAGGTGAAAAAATGAGAAAATTTTTCTATTTCATTATCTGTTACTAAGTTGGATAAAGGTAGAAGAAGGTTGAGGCTGGAGAGAGGTTTTCTAATATTCTTGAAAATTATCTTAGTCTTAGCACTCACCTCCTGTGCCCAATGGAGTGGGTAATAATGTGTTGATTGAATAACACACATTTTTAAGGACTCTAAGAGGTACAAGTCTGATCATTGATTCTAAGCATTTTTCTTATTACCCCCAAGCTACTCTTTCTTAATGTGTTTCTTTGAATTCTTGTCAGTTCCCATCACGTGTATGTGAAACGCGTTGTCAGCCACATTGCTGTTGATTCCTGCAGACCACTTTTGCAAGGCTCCTGTGTTGGGCTGCCAGCCTCCATACACCTTACCTCTACCCCACCTCTTGTGCTCCATCTTTGTATGAGCCTGGGACAAGCTTTCCATTGAGCACATGAGTTACTTATTCAAGTGTGACAGAGTTGTGAAGCAATTTTAGAAATCATGTATTTAGAGAGTTTTAAAGTAGAAAAATAAATTGGCAAACAAATAAACTGAGTTTCAGAAAAAACTTCATATTTGTGAAGAAAATAGGGTTGGTATGGAATAGTATGCTAGTTAGCTCAAACTGTGGAAAAGGGTGACTCCAGTCTGTAAGAAAAAGTTCATTGATGATGAACTTTTCTGAACTGGCCCCAGGATAAGGCAGCAGACCTGGGATCATTCTATTTTATCCCCTGGGATATTGCTTAATTGTTATTTGGAACAAGGGATTTACTTAATATGAATTCTTTCATTCTTTTGTCAGTGATTGTTAGTTTTAAAGAAATTAAACAATTCTCTTAACCGTATGAAGTTAATGAAAAATGTCTGCATTTCAGCTACTGCATAAATCCTTAGAGACCCCCAGAACAATTACAGCAACTGGGAAGTTTGCCTCCACAATTTTATTTCTGGGATAAATTACGAAGGTTCATTTCATCCATTGCAAGCAAAGATCTGTTTTTAATAAACTTCGTTAAACATGTGGCTTGATAATAATTACATTAATAAGTGGATATGTCTAGGACAACGATTTCCACACAGTTGATATTCTTTAAATTGTATTTGCTGTTTTCAAAAACATAACTATATGCAAAACAGCAATCTCACTAAATATTATTAAACAGTGTGAAAACATCCTAATAGCTTTTGAATCCAAGATTCAGATGTCTTATTCTAGTCCAGAAGTTTTAATGATATCGAGATAGTGATGGCATTAACAGACATCGACTATCATGATAAAGTTAAAATATTTGATACTTTGAGAAGACTATGAAGTCAAATAAAACTACATTGATGTTTTCCTTAGAATTATATTTAGAAAATAATTTATATTTTAATAATATTTTACAGAGATTATATTATTCTATTTTTACATAGTAGTTTAAAATTATATATCACTTTGTATAGGGAGCTCATTATCTCATATATAGATAGACTTGAAGAAAATATCACATAAGAAACAGTTCAATATGGGGCTTAACAAAATATTTTAATCCAAAGCATACATTTTTTTCAGTGCTTAAAATGAATAGACTTTTTTTGGAGTTGACGTAAATTATAGACAGATGTCTATTAATACTATCAATAACTTGCTTTCATTAAGACTTTTGCTATCATAAAACTAACCTTCTAGTGCAAATTCCTCTCTTACAGATTTAGCAAGGGAGGCTCTAAGAGGCCAGATGACTTGTTCAAGGTCTCCTCAGTGACTGCCCTAGGCCAATAGCATGGTCTTCATCTCTTTATTGACATCCCAATGTGCTTTCAAGAAGGCCTTATGTATCAAGTCTTTAATATGGCACCCAGACTTGATGGTTTGGAGTAAGAGCACGGGCATTTTCTCTTCTCACCTCAGCTCAGTATGTGTACATAAAAATGGAATACTGTAAGAAAAGAGCACACAAAAGTAAGCTTTACTTGTAAGCTCTTTTAATAACTGATTATAGTGTTTGTTTATGTAGTATTATAAATAAAAAATATCTCTGATGAATGTGCTTCTCTTATTATTCCACTTCTCTCTTAAACCCTTTCTCTAAGTCTTGGTTGCCTCTTATAGCAGTGAAGAACCTGTACTCTAGAGTCAGTTGACTTGTGTTAAAATTTTGACTTTTTTGTTCCTCATCTGTTTGACCTGGGAAAAATTACTTAATTGTTATGTAGATTATAATAGTGCCTCCTCCATGGTAGTTAGTTGAAATAATTGATTAATAACATTTACACTATTTCTGGTATACAGTAGTATTTGATTAATGTTTTTGAAGATGATGTTGATACTTATGGCAATACTAATGACACCATGTCCCCTTGGTTTTTTACCCATCCCATTGGTCACTTAATCTCAGTTCCTTTTGCTAATACCTCATCAGCCTGACCTCTCTCCATTGCCACTCCTCAGGGATCACTTTCTCTATTTGCATTCCTTTCCCTGGTGAACTCATTTAATCCTATAGTTCTTAATAACATTTTTATTTGAACAATTTTCAATGTAATATCTTTACGTATACCTCTCTAAGATTTTTACTTGAATATTTAATAAGCATCCAATTTGAAAGGGAACAAAACTTGATCACTTAAACTAACCTCAAATTAACACCTCCTGAGTCTTCCTAACCACAATAGCTACTCTTTCTATTTCTCAGACACAAAATCTTGGAATGATTTTCCCTTGTTTTCTTTTAATCTTCATATTTAATCCATCAGCAATTTCCATCAAATTTACTCAAAATACATTCAGAAACTGACCATTTTCACCACTTGTACTGCTACTGCTGTCATTTTTCTTCTGGATCATTGTAGCAGTCTCCGAACTGGTCTCTGGCTACTATGATTGTTTCCTTTGAGCATTTTCTCAACACATCAGACAGAATGATTCTTCAAAAGTTTAAAACATGGGTCCAATCATGCAATGCTCCTGCTCAAAATTCTCCAATGGTCTCCCAACACACTTAAAGCAAACTCAGATTTTTCCCATGCCCACCAATCTCACCTCTGATCCATCTCTGCTCTACCATCTGCTGCTTCTTTCATGTTGCTTCTGCTCTAGCCACACTGTTCTCCTTGGCATTCTTCAAACACCACACAAATCTATCCTCAATGCTTTTGCTGTTGTTTTCTCTGCCTGGAACTATTTCCCCTAAGATAACTTGCCGTTCACTTCCTTTAAGAATCAATTTTTCAGCAAAGCCTTCTCTGTTGTACTATTTAACCAATGAATTAATGAATACGGTTGACTTTTTATAAAATAGTTACATCTATTAAAGACATTTCTAAAAGCAAGTTTTATTTAAAGGCAGTCATTAAAACTCAGAGTAATCGATGCTCCATTAAGCATTTAATAACTGGCAGAGGTGGATGGACTGTCAGCAGCAGTGCTATGTTGTTCTGCATTTAGTGTCTCACTTCATATGTTTTTGTTTCTATTAGAAGTGCCACGCTTTGAGAAATTCTAACAGAAGGATACTCAACTAGAAACTCAATATGGGAGTCAGGAAGCCATAAAAAACAAGAGAATTATGTTAGCAAGACTTCCATTTATCAGCTACTGTAAAGCATTTGAGTCTACATAATTAAGAGTTTATTTTACATTTTAGACTGTGAGCAATATGAGGGAAGGACTCTTATCATTTTAACACTATATCTCATACTTAGTACCTAGTAAGAGCTAAATAAAACTAACAATTTTTGGTAAACTACAAGCATCAAACTAAGCAGGCAGTCACGTCGTAGAATTTAAGAATTTATGTTCTGGGAGAAGACATACTCTAAGGTATAATTCCTAAAATACATTGTACTCTTCAAATACAATATAAGTGACCTCCATATACTTTTTTGCTATATATAGAATTTGAAAAAGATCTGTTACTCAAGAACATGGGTTACCTCAGGGATGTTTCATTGACTGCAATACTGCTGAAACTATTTTGGTTTTGTGTAAAGATAACTGTATTCATTGTACATTTTTATCATAAATGACAAAGTTTGATAAGGTTTCAGACCTTTTTTGTTTTTTGTTTTTTTTTAATTTTTTAACTTTTATTTTAGGTTTAGGGCTATATGTGAAGGTTTGCTACGTAGGTACACACGTGTCACTGGGGTTTGTTGTATGTATTATTTCTTCACCCAGGTGTTAAGCCCAGTATCCAATAATTATCTTCTCTGCTCCTCTCCCTCCTCTGATGGTTCCTGCTGAAATAGACCCCAGTGTCTGTGGTTTCCCTCTTTGTGGTAATAAGTTCTTTTTTTTATTATTATACTTTAAGTTTTAGGGTACATGTGCACAATGTGCAGGTTAGTTACATATGTATACATGTGCCATGTTGGTGTGCTGTACCCAGGAACTCGTCATTTAACATTAGGGATATCTCCAAATGCTCTCCCTCCCCCCTCCCCCCACCCCAAAACAGGCTCCAGTGTGTGATGTTCCCCTTCCTGTGTCCATGAGTTCTCATTGTTCAATTCCCACCTATGAGTGAGAACATGCAGTGTTTGGTTTTTTGTCCTTGCAATAGTTTGCTGAGAATGATGGTTTCCAGCTTTATTCATGTCTCTACAAAGGACATGAACTCATCATTTTTTATGGCTGCATAGTATTCCATGGTGTATATGTGCCACATTTTCTTAATCCAGTCTATCACTGTTGGACATTTGGCTTGGTTCCAAGTCTTTGCTATTGTGAATAGTGCCACAATAAACATACATGTGCATGTGTCTTTATAGCAGCATGATTTATAATCCTTTGGGTATATACCCAGTAATGGGATTGCTGGGTTAAATGGTATTTCTAGTTCCAGATGCCTGAGGAATCGCCACACCAACTTCCACAATGGTTGAACTAGTTTACAGTCCCACCAACAGTGTAAAAGTGTTCCTACTTCTCCACATCCTCTCCAGCACCTGTTGTTTCCTGACTTTTTAATGATCGCCATTCTAACTGGTGTGAGACGGTATCTCATTGCGGTTTTGATTTGCATTTCTCTGATGGCCAGTGATGATGAGCATTTTTTCATGTGTCTTTTGGGTGCATAAATGTCTTCTTTTGAGAAGTGTCTGTTCGTATCCTTCACCCACTTGTTAATGGGGTGGTTTGTTTTTTTGTTGTAAATTTGTTGGAGTTCTTTATAGATTCTGGATATTAGCCCTTTGTCAGATGAGTAGATAGCAAAAATTTTCTCCCATTTTGTAGGTTTCCTGTTCACTCTGATGGTAGTTTCTTTTGCTATGCAGAAGATCTTTAGTTTACTTAGATCCCATTTCTCAATTTTGGCTTTTGTTGTCATTGCTTTCAGTGTTTTAGACGTGAAGTCCTTGCCCATGCCTTTGTCCTGAATGGTATTGCCTAGGTTTTCTTCTAGGGTTTTTATGGTTTTAGGTCTAACATTTAAGTCTTTAATCCATCTTGAATTAATTTTTGTATAAGGTGTAAGGAAGGGATCCAGTTTCAGCTTTCTACATATGGCTAGCCAGTTTTCCCAGCACCATTTATTAAATAGGGAATCCTTTCCCCATTGCTTGTTTTTATCAGGTTTGTCAAAGATCAGATGGTTGTAGATATGTGGCATTATTTCTGAAGGTTCTGTTCTGTTCCATTGGCCTATATCTCTATTTTGGTACCAGTACCATGCTATTTTGGTTACTGTAGCCTTGTAGTATAGTTTGAAGTCAGGTAGTGTGATGCCTCCAGCTTTGTTCTTTTGGCTTAGGATTGACTTGGCAATGCAGGCCCTTTTTTGGTTCCACATGAACCTTAAAGTAGTTTTTTCCAATTCTGTGAAGAAAGTCATTGGTAGCTTGATGGGGACGGCATTGAATGTATAAATTACCTTGGGCAGTATGGCCGTTTTCACAATATTGATTCTTCCTACCCATGAGCATGGAATGTTCTTCCATTCGTTTGTATGCTCTTTTATTTCATTGAGCAGCGGAAGAGCTCGTTCATATCCCTTGTAAGTTGGATTCCTAGGAATTTTATTCTCTTTGAAGCAATTGTGAATGGGAGTTCACTCATGATTTGGCTCTCTGTTTGTCTGTTATTGGTGTATAAGAATGCTTGTGATTTTTGCACATTGATTTTGTATCCTGAGACTTTGCTAAAGTTGCCTATCAGCTTAAGGAGATTTTGGGCTGAGATGATGGAGTTTTCTAGATATACAGTCATGTCATCTGCAAACAAGGACAATTTGATTTCCTCTTTTCCTAATTGAAAAGCTTTTATTTCCTTCTGACTGATTGCCCTGGCCAGAACTTCCAACACTATGTTGAATAGGAGTGGTGAGAGAGGGCATCCCTGTCTTGTGCCAGTTTTCAAAGGGAATGCCTCCAGTTTTCTCCCATTCAGTATGATATTGGCTGTGTGTTTGTCATATGTAGCTCTTATTATTTTGAGATACGTCCCATCAATACCTAATTTATTGAGAGTTTTTAGCATGAAGGGTTGTTGAATTTTGTCAAAGGCCTTTTCTGAATCTATTGAGATAATCATGTGGTTTTTGTCGTTGGTTCTGTTTATATGCTGGATTACATTTATTGATTTGCATATGTTGAACCAGCCTTGCATCCCAGGGATGAAGCCCACTTGATCATGGTGGATAAGCTTTTTGATGTGCTGCTGGATTTGGTTTGCCAGTATTTTATTGAGGATTTTTGCATCGATGTTCATCAGGGATATTGGTCTAAAATTCTCTTTTTTTTGTTGTGTCTCTGCCAGGCTTTGGTATCAGGATGATGCGGACCTCATAAAATGAGTTAGGGAGGATTCCCTCTTTTTCTATTGATTGGAATAGTTTCAGAAGGAATGGTACCAGCTCCTCCTCATACCTCTGGTAGAATTCGGCTGTGAATCCATCTGGTCCTGGACTTTATTTGATTGGTAAGCTATTAATTATTGCCTCAATTTCAGAGCCTGTTATTGGTCTATTCAGAGATTCAACTTCTTCCTGGTTTAGTCTTGGGAGGGTGTATGTGTCCAGGAATTTATCCATTTCTTCTAGATTTTGTTGTTTATTTGTGTAGAGGTGTTTATATTATTCTCTGATGGTAGTTTGTATTTCTATGGGATTGGTGGTGATATCCCCTTTATCATTTTTTATTGTGTCTATTAGATTCTTCTCTCTTTTCTTCTTTCTTAGTCTTGATAGCCGTCTATCAATTTTATTGATCTTTTCAAAAAACCAGTTCCTGGATTCATTGATTTTTTTGAAGCGTTTTTTTGTGTCTCCATTCCCTTCAGTTCTGCTCTGATCTTAGTTATTTCTTGCGTTCTGCTACCTTTTGAACGTGTTTGCTCTTGCTTCTCTAGTTCTTTTAATTGTGATGTTAGGGTGTCAATTTTAGATCTCTCCTGCTTTCTCTTGTGGGCATTAAGTGCTATAAATTTTACTCTACACACTGCTTTGAATGTGTCCCAGAGATTCTGGTGTGTTGTGTCTTTGTTCTTGTTAGTTTCAAAGAACATCTTTATTTCTGCCTTCATTTCGTTAGGTACCCAGTAGGCATTCAGGAACAGGTTGTTCAGTTTCCATGTAGTTGAGCAGTTTTTAGTGAGTTTGTGAATCCTGAGTTCTAGTTTGATTGCACTGTGGTCTGAGAGACAGTTTGTTATAATTTCTGTTCTTTTACATTTGCTGACAACTATGTGGTCAATTTTGGAATAGGTGTGGTGTGGTGCTGAGAAGAATGTATATTCTGTTGATTTGGGGTGGAGAGTTCTGTAGATGTCTATTAGGTCCGCTTGGTGCAGAGCTGAGTTCAATTCCCGGATACCCTTGTTAACTTTCTGTCTTGTGGATCTGTCTGATGTTGACAGTGGGGTGTTAAAGTCTCCCATTATTATTGTGTGGGAGTCTAAGTCTCTTTGTAGGTCTCTAAGGACTTGCTTTATGTATCTGGGTGCTCCTGTATTGGGTGCATATATATTTAGGATAGTTAGCTCTTCTTGTTGAATTGATCCCTTTACCATTATGTAATGGCCTTCTTTGTCTCTTTTGACCTTTGTTGGTTTAAAGTCTGTTTTATCCGAGACCAGGATTGCAACCCCTGCCTTGTTTTGTTTTCCATTTGCTTGGTAGATCTTCCTCCATCCCTTTATTTTGAACCTATGTGTGTCTCCGCACATGAGATTGGTTTCCTGAATGCAGCACACTGATAGGTCTTGACTCTTTATCCAATTTTCCAGTCTATGTCTTTTAATTGGAGCATTTAGCCCATTTACATTTAAGGTTAATATTGTTATATGTGAATTTGATCCTGTCATTATGATGTTAGCTGGTTATTTTGCTCGTTAGTTGGTGCAGTTTATTCCTAGCCTTGATGGTCTTTACAATTTGGCATGTTTTTGCAGTGGCTGGTACCAGTTGTGCCTTTCCATGTTTAGTGCTTCCTTCAGGAGAGCTTTTAGGGCAGGCCTGGTGGTGACAAAATCTCTCAGCATTTGCTTGTCTGTAAAGTATTTTATTTCTCTTTCACTTATGTAGCTTAGTTTGGCTATATATGAAATTCTGGGTTGAAAATTCTTTTCTTTAAGAATGTTGAATATTGGCCCCCACTCTCTTCTGGCTTGTAGAATTTCTGCCGAGAGATCAGCTGTTAGTCTGATGGGCTTCCCTTTCTGGGTAACCTGATCTTTCTCTCTGGCTGCCCTTAACGTTTTTTCCTTCATTTCAACTTTGGTGAATCTGACAATTATGTATCTTGGAGTTGTTCTTCTCGAGGAGTATCTTTGTGGCATTTTCTGTATTTCCTGAATTTGAATGTTGGCCTGCCTTGCTAGATTGGGGAAGTTCTCCTGGATAATATCTTGCAGAGTGTTTTCCAACTTGGTTCTATTCTCCCCGTAACTTTCAGGTACACCAATCAGATGTAGATTTGGTCTTTTCACATAGTCCCATATTTCTTGGAGGCTTTGTTCATTTCTTTTTATTCTTTTTTCTCTAAACTTCTGTTCTCACTTCATTTCATTCATTTGATCTCCCATCCCTGATATCCTTTCTTCCAGTTGATCGAATCGGCCACTGATGCTTGTGCATTCTTCACATAGTTCTCGTGCCTTGGTTTTCAGCTCCATCAGGTCCTTTAAGGACTTCTCTGCATTGGTTATTCTAGTTAGCCATTCGTCTAATCTTTTTTCAAGGGTTTTAACTTCTTTGCCGTGGGTTTGAACTTCCTCCTTTAGCTAGGAGTAGTTTGATCATCTGAAGCCTTCTTCTCTCAACTCGTCAAATTCATTCTCTGTCTAGCTTTGTTGTGTTGCTGGTGAGGAGCTGCGTTCCTTTGGAGGAGGAGAGGTGCTCTGATTTTTAGAGTTTTCAGTTTTTCTGCTGTTTTTTTCCCCATCTTTGTGGTTTTATCTACCTTTGGTCTTTGATGATGGTGATGTACAGATGGGGTTTTGGTTTGGATGTCCTTTCTGTTTGTTAATTTTCCTTCTAACAGTCAGGACCCTCAGCTGCAGGTCTGTTGGAGTTTGCTGGATGTCCACTCCAGACCCTGTTTGCCTGGGTATCAGCAGCAGAGGCTGCAGAACAGTGGATACTGGTGAACAGCAAATGTTGCTGCCTGATCGTTCCTCTGGAAGTTTTGTCCCAGAGGAGTACCCGGCCTTTTAAGGTGTCAGTCTGCCCCTACTGGGGGATGCCTCCCAGTTAGGCTACTCGGGGGTTAGGGACCCGCTTGAGGAGGCAGTCTGTCCATTCTCAGATCTCCAGCTGTGTGCTGGGAAAACCAGTACTCTCTTCAAAGCTGTCAGACAGGGACATTTAAGTCTGCAGAGGTTTCTGCTGCCTTTTGTTTGGCTATGCCCTCCCCGCAGAGGTGGAGTCTACAGAGGCAGGCAGGCCTCCTTGAGCTGCAGTGGGCTCCACCCAGTTTGAGCGTTCTGGCCACTTTGTTTACCTACTCAAGCCTCAGCAATAGTGGGCACCCCTCCGCCAGCCTCGCTGCCGCCTTGCAGTTTGATCTCAGACTACTGTGCTAGCAATGAGTGAGGCTCTGTGGGCATAGGATCCTGCAAGCCAGGTGCGGGATATAATCTCCTGGTGTGCCGTTTGCTAAGACTGTTGGAAAAGTGCAGTATTAGGGTGGGAGTGACCCAATTTTCCAGGTGCCGTCTGTTACCCCTTTCCTTGGCTATGAAAGAGATTTCCCTGATCCCTTGCACTTCCTGGGTGAGGTGATGCCTTGCCCTGCTTCTGCTCAGGCTTGGTGCACTGCACCCACTGTCCTGCACCCAATGTCCGACAATCCCCAGTGAGATGCACCCAGTACCTCAGTTGGAAATGCAGAAATCATTCATCTTCTGTGTTGCTCATGCTGGAAGCTGTAGACTGGAGCTGTTGCTATTTTGCCATCTTGGCTCCATCCATCGGAGCTTTAAGTTTTAATGATGGACCTACTGGATTTCGGACTTGCATGGGGCCTGTAGCCCTTTTGTTTTGGCCAATTTCTTCCATTTGGAATTGGTGTATTTACGCAATGCCAGTATCCCCATTGTATCTAGAAAGTAACTAACTTGTTTTTGATTTTACAGGCTCATAGGCTGAAGGGGACTTGCCTTGTCTCAGATGAAACTTTGGACTGTGGACTTTGAGTTAATGTTGAAATTAGTTAAGACTTTGGGGGACTGTTGGGAAGGCATGATAGGTGTTGAAACATGAGGATATGAGATTTGGGAGGAGCAAGGGGTGGAATGATATGGTTTGGCTGTGTCCCTACACACATCTCATATTGAGTTTTAGCTCCCATAATTTCCACATGCCATGGGAGGAATTTGCTGGGAGATAATTGAATTATGGTGGTGGGTCTTTCCCATGGTGTTCTTGTGATAGTGAATAAGATTCATGAAATTTGATAGTTTTATAAAGGGGAGTTCCCCTACACAAGCTCTCTTGCCTGGCACCATGTATGATATGACTTTACTCCTCATTCATTTCCTGCTGTGATTGTAAGGCCTCCCTAGCTATGTGGAGCTGTGAGTCAGTTAAACCTCTTTTATTTTATATAAATTACCCAGTCATGGATATCTCTTTATTAGCAATGTCATAACAGACTAATACAGTCACAGAGGTGTGGCCTTATTTCTGGGCTCTCTATTGGTCTGTATGCCTGGTTTTGTATCAGTACCATGCAGTTTTCATTACCATAACATTGTAGCATAGTTTGAAGTTGGGTAATGGGATGCCTCCAGCTTTGTTCTTTTTGCTTAAGATTGCCTTGGCTATTTGGGCTCTTTTTGATTCCATATGAATTTTAAAACAGTGGTTTGTAGTTTTGTGAAGAATGTCATTGGTAGTTTGATAGGAATAACATTGAATCTGTAAATTACTTTGGGGAGTATAGTCATATTAATGATATTGAGTCTTCCTATCCATGAGCCTAGAATGTTTTTCTATTTGTTGGTGTCTTCTGATTTCAGTGTTTTGTAATTCTCGTTGTAGAGATCTTTCCCCTCCCTGGTTAACTGGATTTCTAGGTATTTTTTTCTTTTTTTTGGCAATTGTGAATGGGATTGCCTTTCTGATTTGGCTCTTAGTTTGGCTGTTGTTGGTATATAGGAATGCAAGAGACACATCTCACACATAATGACACTCATAGGCTCAAAATAAAGGGATGGAGAAAAATCTACCAAGCAAATGGAAAACAGAAAAAAAGCAGGGGTTTCAATCCTATTTTCAGACAGAACAGATTTCAAACCAACAAAGATCAAAAAAGATAAAGATGGGCATTATATAATGGTAAAGGTTTCAATTCAATAAAAAGACCTAACTATCCTAAATATATATGCACCCCACATAGAAGCACCAATATTCATAAAACAAGTTCTTAGAGACCTACAAAGAGACATAGACTCCCTAACAACAGTAGTGGAAGACTTCAACACTCCACTGATACTATTAGACAGATCATCAAGGCAGAAAATTAACAAAGATATTCAGAACCGAAACTCAACATTGGACCAAATGGATCTGATAGACCTTTACAGAATTCTCCACCCAAAACCAAAAGAATATACATTCTTCTCCTTGCCACGTGGCATGTACTCTAAAATCAACCACGTAATTGGACATAAAACAATCCTCAACAAATGTAAAAAAACCAAAATCACACTAAACGTACTCTTGGACCACAGAGCAATAAAACTAGAAGTCAAAAAGACTATGACAATCACTCAAAACTATGCAATTACACGGAAATTAAATAATATGCTCCTAAATGACTTTTGGCCAAATAATGAAATTAAGGCAACAATCAAGAATTTTTTGGAAAATAATGAGAAAAAAAGATGCAACATACTAGCATCTCTAGTACACAGCTAAGACAGTGTTAAGAGGGAAATATCACACTAAATGCCAACATCAAAAAGTTAGAAAGATCTCAAACCAACAACCTAACTTCACAACTGAAAGAATTAGAAAAGCAAGAACAAATAAACTCCAAACCTAGAAGAAGATGAGAAATAACCAAAAATCAGAGATGAACTGAAGGAAATTGAGATATGAAAAAACATTCAAAAGATAACGAAACCAGGGGTTCGTTTTTTGAGAAGATTAATAAAATAGGCCACTAGCTGGACTAATAAAGTAGAAGAGAGAAAAAATCCAAATAAACACAATTAGAAATGATGAAGGGAATGTTACTACTGACAGCACAGAAATAAAAACAACCATCAGAAACTACTGAAAACACCTCTATGTATACAAACTACAAAACCTAGAAGAGATGGATAATTCCTGTACACATACTCCCTCCCACAACTGAGCCAGGAATAAATTGCTTCCCTGAACAGACCAATAATGGCTCCAAAATGGAATCAGTAATAAATAGCCTACTGTATTAGCCTGTTTTCACACTGCTATGAAGAACTACCTGAGGCTGGGTAATTTATAAAGAAAATAGGTTTAATTGACTCAAATTTCTCCATAGCTGGGGAGGCCTCAGGATACTTACAATCATAGTGGAAGGTGAAGGGAAAGCAAGGCATGCCAAACATGGTGACAGCAGAGAGAGAGGGAGCGAGGAGAAATGCGACACTTTTAAACTATCAGATATGAGAACTCACTCACTATCATAAGAACAGCATGGAAGAAACAACCCCAATGATCCAATCACCTCTCACCAGGTCCCTCCCTGGACATGTGGGGATTACAATTGAATATGAGATTTGGGTGGGGACACAGAGCCAAACCATATCACCTACCAATGAAAAAAAGCCCAGGGAAACACTGATTCATAGACAAATTCTATCAGAGATACAAAGAAAAGCTGGTACCATTCTGATATGGTTTGGCTCTCTGTCTCCACCCAAATCTCACCTTGAATTGTAACAATCCCAATTGCATTAAGTGCTTCACCAGGTGGAGATAATTGATTCATGAGGGTGGTTTCCCCCATACTGTTCTTGTGAGAGTGAGTGAGTTCTCATGAGATCTGGTGGTTTTGTAAGGGACTTTCTCCTTTGCTGGACATTCATTCACTCTCCAGCTGCCCTGTGAAGAGGTGCCTTCTGCCGTGATTGTAAGTTTCCCAAGCCCTCCCTAGCCATGTGGAACCATTAGTAATTAAACCTCTTTTCTGTATAAATTACCCAGTCTTGGGTATTTCTTCATAGTAGGTGTGAGAACAAATTAATACACATTCCTGCTGAAATTATTCCAAAATATTTGAGGAGGAAGGACTCCTCCTCAACTCATTCTATGAGGTTAACATCATCTTGATACCAAAACCTGGAAGAGACACACAAAAAAAGAAAAATTCAGGCCAACATCCTTGATGAACATCAATACAAAAATTCTCAACACAATACTTGCAAACTGAATTCAGTAGCACATCAAAAAGCTAATCCACCATGATCAAGTAGTCTTCATCCCTGGGATGAAAGATTGATTCAACATATGCAAATCAATAAATGTGATTCTCACATAAACAAAACTAAAGACAAAAACCACATGACTTTCTCAATAGGTGCAGAAAAGGTGTTCAATAAACTAGGTATTGAAGAAACATACCTCAAAATAATAAGAGCCATCTATGACAAACCCACAACCAACATTATACTGAATGAGCAAAAGCTAGAAGCATTCCCCTTGAAAATCAGCACAAGACAAAGATGCCCTCTCTCACCACTTCTTTTTTTTTAATTTTATTATTATTATACTTTATGTTTTAGGGTACATGTGCACAATGTGCAGGTTTATTACATATGTATACATGTGCCATGTTGGTGTGCTGCATGCATTAACTCGTCATTTAGCATTAGGTATATCTCCTAATGCTATCCCTCCCCCCTCCCCCTACCCCACAACAGTCCCCAGAGTGTAATGTTCCCCTTCCTGTGTCCATGTGTTCTCATTCTTCAATTCCCATCTACGAGTGAGAACATGCGGTGTTTGGTTTTTTGTCTTTGCGATAATTTACTGAGAATGATGATTTCCAGTTTCATCCATGTCCCTACAAAGGACATGAAGTCATAATTTTTTATGGCTGCATATAATTCCATGGTGTATATGTGCCACATTTCCTTAATCCAGTCTATCATTGTTGGACATTTGGGTTGGTTCCAAGTCTTTGCTATTGCGAATAATGCCGCAATAAACATACGTGTGCATGTGTCTTTATAGCAGCATGATTTATAGTCCTTTGGGTATATACCCAGTAATGGGATGGCTGGGTCAAATGGCATTTCTAGTTCTAGATCCCTGAGGAATCACCACACTGACTTCCACAATGCTTGAACTAGTTTACAGTCCCACCAACAGTGTAAAAGTGTTCCTATTTCTCCACATCCTCTCCAGCACCTGTTGTTTCCTGACTTTTTTTTTTTCAGTTAGTAAATTCATGTATTTTTTAATTTTTTAATTTTTTTATTATTATACTTTAAGTTTTACGGTACATGTGCACAATGTGCAGGTTAGTTACTTATGTGTAGATGTGCCATGCTGGTGTGCTGCACCCATTAACTCGTCATTTAGCATTAGGTATATCCCCTAATGCTATCCCTCCCCACTCCCCCCACCCCACAACAGTCCCCAGAGTGTGATGTTCCCCTTCCTGTGTCCATGTGTTCTCACTGTTCAATTCCCACCTAGAAGTGAGAATATGTGATGTTCAGTTTTTTGTCCTTGTGATAGTTTACTGAGAATGATGATTTCCAATTTCATCCATGTCCCTACAAGGGACATGAACTCATCATTTTTTATGGCTGCATAGTATTCCGTGGTGTATATGTGCCACATTTTCTTAATCCAGTCTATCATTGTTGGACATTTAGGTTGGTTCCAAGTCTTTGCTATTGTGAATAGTGCCGCAATAAACATACATGTGCATATGTCTTTATAGCAGTATGATTTATAGTCCTTTGGGTATATACCCAGTAATGGGATGGCTGGGTCAAATGGTATTTCTAGTTCTAGATCCCTGAGGAATTGCCACACTTCTGAAACTATTCCAATCAATAGAAAAAGAGGGAATCTTCCCTGACTCATTTTATGAGGCCAGCATCATCCTGATACCAAAGCCAGGCAGAGACACAATCAAAAAAGAGAATTTTAGACCAATATCCTTGATGAACATTGATGCAAAAATCCTCAATAAAATACTGGCAAACCAAATCCAGCAGCACATCAAAAAGCTTATCCACCATGATCAAGTGGGCTTCATTCCTGGGTTGCAAGTCTGGTTCAATATACGCAAATCAATAAATGTAATCCAGCATATAAACAGAACCAAAGACAAAAACCACATGATTATCTCGATAGATGCAGAAAAGGCCTTGACAAAATTCAACAACCCTTCATGCTGAATACTCTCAATAAATTAGGTATTGATGGGACATATCTCAAAATAATAAGAGCTATTTATGACAAACCCACAGCCAATATCATACTGAATGGGCAAAAACTGGAAGCATTCCCTTTGAAAACTGGCACAAGACAGGGATGCACTCTCCCACCACTCCTATTCAACACAGTGTTGGAAGTTCTTGCCAAGGCAATTAGGCAGGAGAAGGAAATAAAAGGTATTCAATTATGAAAAGAGGAAGTCAAATTGTCCTTGTTTGCAGATGACTTGATTGTATATCCAGAAAGCCCCATTGTCTCAGCCCAAAATCTCCTTAAGCTGATAAGCAACTTCAGCAAAGTCTCAGGATACAAAATCTGTGTACAAAAATCACAAGCATTCTTATACACCAATAATAGACAAACAGAGAGCCAAATCATGAGTGAACTCCCATTCACAATTGCTTCAAAGAGAATAAAATACCTAGGAATCCAACTTACAAGGGACGTGAAGGACCTCTTCAAGGGGAACTACAAACCACTGCTCAAGGAAATAAAAGAGGATACAAACAAATGGAAGAACATTCCATGCTCATGGCTAGGAAGAATCAGTATCGTGAAAATGGCCATACTGCCCAAGGTAATTTATAGATTCAATGCCATCCCCATCAAGCTACCAATGACTTTCTTCACAGAATTGGAAAAAACAACTTTAAAGTTCATATGGAACCAAAAAAGAGCCCACATCACCAAGTCAATCCTAAGCCAAAAGAACAAAGCTGGAGGCATCACACTACCTGACTTCAAACTATACTACAAGGCTACAGTAACGAAAACAGCATGGTACTGGTACCAAAACAGAGATATAGATCAATGGAACAGAACAGAGCCCTCAGAAATAATGCCACATATCTACAACTATCTGATCTTTGACAAACCTGAGAAAAACAAGCAATGGGGAAAGGATTCCCTATTTAATAAATGGTGCTGGGAAAACTGGCTATCCATATGTAGAAAGCTGAAACTGGATCCCTTCCTTACACGTTATACAGAAATCAATTCAAGATGGATTAAAGCTTAAATGTTAGACCTAAAACCATAAAAACCCTAGAAGAAAACCTAGGCATTACCATTCAGGACATAGCCCTTGGCAAGGACTTCATGTCTAAAACACCAAAAGCAATGGCAACAAAAGCCAAAATTGATGAATGGGATCTAATTAAACTAAAGAGCTCCTGCACAGCAAAAGAAACTACCATCAGAGTGCACAGGCAACCTACAAAATGGGAGACAATTTTCGCAACCTATTCATCTGACAAAGGGCTAATATCCAGAATCTACAACGAACTCCAACAAATTTCGAAGAAAAAAACAAACAACCCCATCAAAAAAGTGGGCAAAGGACATGAACAGACACTTCTCAAAAGAAGACAATTATGCAGCCAAAAAACACGTGAAAAAATGCTCACCATCTCTGGCCATCAGAGAAATGCAAATCAAAACCACAATGAGATACCATCTCACACCAGTTAGAATGGCAATCATTAAAAAGTCAGGAAACAACAGGTGCTGGAGAGGATGTGGAGAAATAGGAACACTTTTACACTGTTGGTGGGACTGTAAACTAGTTCAACCCTTGTGGAAGTCAGTTTCCTGACTTTTTAATGATCGCCATTCTAACTGGTGTGAGATGGTATCTCATTGTGGTTTTGATTTCCATTTCTCTGATGGCCAGTGATGGTGAGCATTTTTTCATGTGTCTTTTGGCTGCATAAATGTCTGCTTTTGAGAAGTGTCTGTTCATATCCTTCACCCACATTTTGATGGGGTTGTTTTTTTCTTGTAAATTTGTTTGAGTTCATTGTAGATTCTGGATATTAGCCCTTTGTCAGATGAGTAGGTTGTGAAAATTTTCTCCCATTTTGTAGGTTGCCTGTTCACTCTGATGGTAGTTTCTTTTGCTGTACAGAAGCTCTTTAGTTTAATTAGATCCCATTTGTCAATTTTGGCTTTTGTTGCCATTGCTTTTGGCGTTTTAGACATGAAGTCCTTGCCCATGCCTATGTCCTGAATGGTATTGCCTAGGTTTTCTTCTAGGGTTTTTATGGTTTTAGGTCTAACATGTAAGTCTTTAATCCATCTTGAATTAATTTTTGTGTGCAGATGACATGATTGTATATCTGGAAAACCGCATTGTCTCAGCCCAAAATCTCCTTAAGCTGATAAGCAACTTCAGCAAAGTCTCAGGATACAAAATCTGTGTACAAAAATCACAAGCATTCTTATACACCAACAACAGACAAACAGAGAGCCAAATCATGAGTGAACTCCCATTCACAATTGCTTCAAAGAGAATAGAATACCTAGGAATCCAACTTACAAGTGATGTGAAGGACCTCTTCAAGGAGAACTAGAACCCACTGCTCAATGAAATAAAAGAGGATACAAACAAATGGAAGAACATTCCATGCTCATGGCTAGGAAGAATCAATATCGTGAAAATGGCCATACTGCCCAAGGTAAGTTATAGACTCAATGCCATCCCCATCAAGCTACCAATGACTTTCTTCACAGAATTGGAAAAAACTACTTTAAAGTTCATATGGAACCAAAAAAGAGCCCGCATCGCCAAGTCAATCCTAAGCCAAAAGAACAAAGCCGGAGGCATCATGCTACCTGACTTCAAACTATACTACAAGGGTACAGTAACCAAAACAGCATGGTACTGGTACCAAAACAGAGATATAGATCAATGGAACAGAATAGAGGCCTCAGAAGTAATGCCACATATCTACAACCATCTGATCTTTGACAAACTTTACAAAAACAAGCAATGGGGAAAGGATTCCCTATTTAATAAATGGTGCTGGGAAAACTGGCTATCCATATGTAGAAAGCTGAAACTGGATCCCTTCCTCTCTCACCACTTCTATTCAACATAGTATTGGAATCCTTGCCAGAGCAATTAGGCAAGAGAAAGAAATAAATGGCATCCAAACAGGAAGGGAGAAAGTCAAACTATCTCTGTTTGCAGACAACATGATTCTATATCTAGAAAACCCCATATTCTTGGCCTAAAGTTCCTCCAGATGATAAACAATTTCAGCAAAGTTGCAGGATACAAAATAAGTGTACAGACTGTTTCTTATAAAACAAATAGGTTGAAAAGAAAATTGTTGTAGCTTTTTTTTTTTTTTTTTTTTTTTGAGATGAAATGTCGCTTTGTTGCCCAGGTTGGAGTGCAATGGCATGATCTTGGCTCACTGCAAACTCCACCTCCCAGGTTCAAGTGATTCTCCTGCCTTAGCCTCCCAAGCAATATTTAGCAATGCTATTACAAAGTAATTGACAACTCAAACACTACCTTTGTTTATAAACCTATGACTTTGACCTTTGTGACCTTTATCTTTATTCAACTACGTGATTCTAGAAACATTAAAAATTATAAAAATATTGTTTCAATTTAAAAAAGTATTTAAGGAATATAATCCATTAGGTTAGTGAATAGCCTTTGAGTACTTGTTTTATTTTGAGAGTAAAGCAGCCT
The DNA here is from genome assembly GCF_028885625.2 of Pongo pygmaeus. Classification (NCBI taxonomy): domain Eukaryota; kingdom Metazoa; phylum Chordata; class Mammalia; order Primates; family Hominidae; genus Pongo; species Pongo pygmaeus. Next base: position 80,358,659 of record NC_072378.2, read on the forward strand.
GGAGGTAAATCCTAAAACCAGGGATGAGGGAAAATGATATCTGTAATAGTGTTTATATATGGCACTATAGTTTGTCTACAGTTAGCAATATATTATATATTTTCAAACAGGCAGAAGATAAAGAATGTCCTCAAAATGAAGGTAATAGATCTATTATTGATCACTTAAAATTTGGATACTTTTAATTCTAGTTATTTTTTCTGTGTATGTCCTTATATTCCCAATCTTTTAGTACTGGAGTCCTTGTCTGAATCTTGAGCTTCTTAAATTTTCTGTGTAGATATACTTCCTTTATAACCTTATCTGATTCACTGACTTTAAATAGCAACATATGCAGACAACTCTCAAATGTATATCTCTACTCAAATCCTGCAATCTTATTCACCTTTGTGTCTCTAGAGCTGGTATACATACAGTAACTACTCACTAAGCGCAAGTGGAACTAAACAGAGATGTGATCAAGACAAAGAATGTGGCGTATGAATGTGGGAAAGTTGATGACCCGGCATTTAAAGGAAAAGCACAATTGTGGTGTGATGATATGAGTCATAGGGAAGGTAACAATGTTGGAATAAAAGAAAGACATGACAGGATAGGTAGACGTGTGTATATATGTATATGTGTGTATATATAAAAATATATTTATGTATCTACTGCCTTCTGTATCTACTGAGTTTCTGTTCCATAGTTTTACCCATCTCATTAATAACAATTACATTTTACTTATTTATATTTGATTTAAAAACTTTTAGGTAACAAATACAATTGTATATATTCAAGATGTACAATGAGATGATTCGATATACACATTCATTGTTCACTGATTTCCAAAGTCAAATTAATTAACACATTTACTGCCTCCCATAGTAACCATTTGTGTGTGTGTGTGTGTGTGTGTGTGTGTGGTAAAATTACCTAAAATTTCTCTTATCAAATTTCAAGTAAACAATACAACATTATATACTATAGTCACCATGCTGTACAACAAATTCCCAGATCTTATTCATCTTATATAACTAAAACTTGTATCTTTGACCAACACCATTTCCCCTACCTCCTCCTAGACTCTGACAATAGCCATTCCACTCTCTGCTTCTATGAGTTCCAGGTTTTTAGATTCCATATATAAGTGAAGTCATGCAGTATTTGTCTAGTTTATTTCACTAGCGTATTTCCTCCAGGTTTGTTCAATTATATTTTTGCAAATGTTCTTTATTGAAAGCTAGGAGCTGTCCTTAATTTCTCTTGTGTCTTCACACTCTTTTTCTGCTCCAATAGCATGATTTCCTGGCTCACATTTCAAAATATATTCTTAATATCTCAATTTATTGCCATCTCCATTGGCACCACCTAGGGTAAATCATCCTTTCTCCCTTTGATTGCCTCCTAACTCAACTGTTGGCTTTCACTCTACTTTATCTTCAAGGGTATACCTATGTCACTCCATCTCTCTCTCTCTCTCTCTCTCTCTCTGAGACACACACACACACACAATTTTTATATCTAGTAAATTTATCTAATTTAGAACATTTCTTTCTAAATTCTAAGAATCCTGAGAGCAGGAAATCACGCCTTATTCACCTGTGTGTCTCTAAAGCTGGTATACAGTAGCTACTCACCAAGTGCAAGTGGAACTAAACAGAGATGTGATCAATAGAAAGAATGTGAAATTGGGAAAGTTGATGACTTGGCATTTAAAATAAAAGCAAATTTGTGATGTGACAATATTAGTGGTAAGAAAGGCAACAATGTTGGAATAGAAGAAAGAGAGACATGACAGGATCGTAGGGTGTTCTAAGGTGTTAGCAAGTACTAGAATGCAGTGGAGAAGTTTGAGATGTCAGAATGTAAGATGTATCATCCTATCAAATGATTCAAATTAGGAAGAATAATTGCAAGGAAAAAACAAAGATTTTGATTAACTTATAAATTTCTACATCCTACACATTCAGTTAGGAATGTTAAATATGTTTATCTCATAAATTCTCCAGCAACTTCTAAGATAGGTAAAGTAAAAGAAAATTAAACCCAGAATGGTAAAATGACCTTCCCAGGGTCCACAGGTGAAAGAGTAGAGCTTAAATTAAAAATCTATATTTTAATTCAAAATCCATGTTATTTCCACTATGCCACTATTATGCTACTATGGGAGACCTGAAGCTGGTGATGAAATGTTATATAAAATGGGAGACTGAGCTAATGTAAGAGGAGAGAGAAAAAAGGTGAGCTATTTAAGTAAAAAGAACTATTTATATTGCAGGAATGTAAAACATAGTTCAAAATACTTTAAACATAATATTGACTCTCTCAACTGAATAGACCAGAAACTAACTCTAGGGACCTCTTCTTTCCCATGCTCAAATAATATGAGCAGGGTATGGTTTGTCTTGCCAATTATTGACTCTGCTTTCGCCTTCTTCAGTCCATCCTCAGACATATTCTTCTCTTTCAGTCACAAGATGGTTATAATCGGCTCTTGATGCTGTATTCAGTCTTCTTTGATGTGTGCATTAGAACAGGGATTATCTCTTTTAATAAGTCTTGCAAAAGGAAAGAATCTCCTTGTCTCCAATATGTTGCAAAATCTCACTAGCTCTGATTAGGTCACTTGTATATGCTAGAGCAGCTCCTTTAACCAGGGAACAGAGTACACAGTTTGGTTTAAGCCCTTCCTTGAAGGGCCCATGGGATCACATCCCCCAAATTCACATGACTAAAAATATATGAGGAGTTAATTCTCCAGTGAAAATATGTTGGCCTAAGAAAAGTGACCATGGGGTATGTGGTAGGGAATGCTTGCTGTGGAGTCAACCAGAAATGACTACTTCATCTGGAATAAATAATTTTTGCATTAATTTACTTATGCATTAATAATTCCTGCACTAATATACTCATGCAGCAAAAATTTATTGACTGTGAAATGCGTTAGGCACTGTGCGAGGGGCTTATTATATGGCCAAAACCACAGCACTTTTCCTCAAAGATCTGATGGTCTCTTATAGGAGACTGATGAACTAGCAATTAAAATGCAATATAATAAGTAATAATGTAGCAGCCACATGGGTGCAATGAAGAAGTAACTAAACTGGACAGTGAAGAGTAAGCAAGGAAAATTTTCTGGGAAAGGAGAACCTGATCTGAGAGTTTAAGTTCCAATAAGAATTAACCAGGTCAACAGGGTATTCCAGATAATAAGAGCATACTTAAAGGCACATAGGTGAAAGACAGTGTGGTTCATCTGCCAATTGCAACTAGTATTCTATGAAGAATTTGCACAAGAGGCTTCAGGCTTTTTAAAAATATTCTTATGAATATACGAGTAGAATCAGATGAATTTGTAGCTGTTTCAAATATTGAACTGTGGTTGGCAAATGAATTACATTTTGAACAGTAATTTTCTTTAGCCTTCACAACTTGCGAGTGTGTTACTATTTTCTTAGGCATAGAGCCTAGTCATTTTGTGGGGAGCGTAGGATGGGGGAAAAGGTTGGAATGAGATGGAAGCACTTTTTCCTAATTTCAGTTCAGTTATTTTTGAAGTGGAAATTCTAAATGTCCTTGTATGGAGAACAAGCATGTTCAGATCCTAACAGGTAACACACAGGAAAACAATTCTACTGCCGATTCTCATTTTCAGGATGTTCTCTAATTATGCCATTTACTTTTCAATGAGGAACAGAGGAAAACAAGCCAGTGCAGGGCCATGGAAGAGTTTTTCAGAGAAGTGAGGCACCCATTCAACCCCAAATCATATTTTACTTTTGGTCAAGAAAAACCAATTGGATAGTTTTTTTTTACTGACAGTATTATACTTGAGCCTAAATATAAATAGGAAGAAAAAAAACCTTTAGAAAACTTCAAAGAAAAACTAATTTTAAAATTCACAATAGAGAATACTCAAAGTTGTTGAACAAACTTCTTTAAGATTCAGATGTAATTGCTTTTCTTCTTAGGCCTGACACTGGGACTATTAGTTTAAGAAGTCCTCTGGGATAACAGGCCTTGCCAATGGCTACATGGACAAACACTTTCCTGGTTAAGAAAATAAAGAAAAAAGCAAGGCAAACAGTGTTCTCTGGGATGATCTCACATCCAAGGACCGTCTTTTCAGGTCCACTGGCGGAGGGAATCCTCTCTATAAAAGGTGCTACTTTGATATGACCATTTGTCTAGCTATTGTCTGGCCTGACTCTGAGACACACAGATGGAGGCGCTTGAAAATTGTTTGGGGGCAACTTTTTAATTCTGCATGGGTAAAGCATGAAGAATTCTGATAATAATGACAATTATATATTTTTACTGAAATTACAATATTATTTCATCACTAACAGAAAAAGTTTGGGGGAAATTTATAATGAGCTAATTCATATCACAGCACCCTAATAAAAAGAAAGATACTCATTTTTTTGTTTTTTTCAGAGTTTCAGAGCTTCTATGTTTTTCCTTAAATGGAATTGACTGTGTAAGGGAAGTAAACGACTATTTGGAATTCAGAGACAAAAAATAAAATGAAGACAGAATTCAGATTTTTTTTTTCCTTTTTGAGATGGAGTCTTGCTCTGTCATCCAAGCTGGAGTATAGTGGAATGATCTCAGCTCACTGCAACCTCTGCCTCCTGGATTCAAGCAATATTCCTCCCTCAGCCTCCCAAGTAGCTGGGAATTCAGGTGCGTGCCACCACGCCCAGCTAATTTTTGTATTTTTAGTAGAGACAGGGTTTCACCATGTTGGCCAGGCTGATCTCGAACTCCTGACTTCAGGTGATCCACCCCTCTTGGCCTCCCAAAGTGCTCGGATTACAGGCATGAGCCACCCTACCGGGGCCAGAATTCAGAATTTTATGTGGTAAAAATTATCAGGGATTATAACTTTAGTTGAACATTATTTTAATTGGTACTATACTGAAACTTTCTTATGTATATTCCTTTGCTGTTAAATAGAAGGAAATTGAATCATTCTTAAAGATTGGCAGGTTGAGGTACAAATCAGTGAAGTAGATATTTCAGTGGCTTGCTAGTCACACATTAAAAATGACATATTGGGAATAAGCTTTGGAATCAGACAGACCTCCTATCAAAGCTCCATAACTTTTTAACTAGGTGACATTAAGTATAATTCTTGAACCCTGAGCTGTATTTTTATTTATATACACAAACAGAAACTAATATGTATCTTAAGAATTGTTATAGAAATTAAAAATAAATTGTAAATATCAAAGTACAGTCAGTGCTGACTTGGAATTTAATTTTTTTAAAAAACAAATCAGATTCATGTAGTAATAAAGGGTCCAGATGAAGATATATTTAATTTATTTATTATATTTGCTGCAATTTAATATTAAGTCAACAACACATTTGTTGATAAAATATTCCATCATAAACTCTTTTGGCTCAGAGGATGTAGGTATTAGCAGGAAAAATGAGCTTTGTATTCTAGAGGAGAAATCAACAATAAAAGTAAAAGAAATATATTAATGATAGAATTTTAGAGTGACATGCTATAAATAATCAGATCATATGGGGGCATAAATATTAATCCAACTCTAATAAGAATTTCTTGAAAAGTTTTAGTCAGAAGTCACATCTCATGGCATAACTGTGTCTTTTTCCAGTTTTGCTCTCGGAGAACCACTTGAAATAAATATGTTATTGTATAACAAGGATTCCAATTTTTCCTATAGGAAGAGAGAAACACACCACTCCCTACTCCATCTTGACTCAGCCAGTTTACTATTTTTTTCTGTTTCTTTTAAATAAGTTTTTAAAAGTTGAAATCACACTAACTTCAACCATACTAACTTCATGTTATGATAAATTACAAATTAATAGTACACCAGCTTTTGCCTCAGACTGTATTTTGGGAAACTCAGTATAAGAACATACAGCTAATTAGGCTGAAAAATAATTTATTGAAGATATTAGATAGCTCACAAAATAGCTTAGAAAGGCACAGAATCAGATGTGGATGTTTCCAAGATGGGAACAGCATGGATATCACACTTATAGGGTCCACTCTTAAAGACCTTACACCTAGCACTAGTCACAGATAATACAAAACATAACATGGCATTTCTGTCAGGGCTACTTTTGACAACTGATGTATCTGCTCTCACCCTTACTGGAACACATCCATTAAAATGCCTGCTTCTTCACATTATATTTGAATTGAAGATTTGCAAAGATGATGTTAAGTGTCATAGCCAAGTTATATGACTGTTCTCTCTGACATAGAGAACATTTCACCTATATGACATAGAGAACAGTTATATAGGGGAAACTGCAAAAATGAGTTTCTGGAATGATTGAAAATATGGAAAATTCTCCAAGCATAAGAAGAAATTTAAAAAGCACTAGTGACCTGAAAACAAGAAAAATGTCCCCCAAAGTTTCTCCTTCGTTGTTCAACATCAACATACCCTCTTTTCTCTTTTAAATTTTTTAAAAAATTATGGTAATATATGCATAAGATAAAACTTACCTTCTTAACCATTTTTAAGTGTACAATAGAGTAGTGTCAAGTATATTCACACTGTTGTGCAATATTCTACTGGGCGTGAGATGAGCCAGTTCGTTATTTTAGGTGCACTTCACAACTGGTACCAATTTTTGCATTAATCTTATTATTTTATCGTTTTGGTTGCAATGAGAGAAACCCAACTTGAACTTGGTTAAGTCAAAACCAAACCAGCAAACAAAAAATCCTTATAGGTTTAAAGCACAGATGCATGAAACTATTCTATTATTATTAATTCTCTCTTTTTAAATTTTTTCCATATTTCCCTTCCTCTTTTACCTGCTTCCTTCTGTGTTAGTTTAATTCTCAGGCAAGCTTTCCCCAACTTCATATTTGCTCAGTGGCCACTAGACTCACTCATCCTCATACTAGTCTCCACAAATAGGCATGTGTCCCTTTCATCATAACTTTGAAAAGATTTCTACGGATGAATCGCCTGGATTGGGTGATTTGACTATTCCTAAACAAAGCTCTATGTCCCTAATTAGGCAGCTGGATTATAAATGGATACCCTCACTCTCATATCTGCCTTGAGTGAAGCAGAGCCATGCTATTGGCCCTCCTGCCCTGTATGTTTGTATGCAATAGTTGAAGGGAAGTTTCTAAAACAATGGTCCAAAGACTGACATCAGACAGTCAAGACCAGCTTTACATGAATCATTTCATAGGCTTCTGTCATATCCTTACTAAGCTGGTCCTCATTTCAGGAAGGAGGAATATATTCTGTTCTCCCTATTTAATACTTGCCTGCTAAGTTTTAATCAAATCTCGACATTGATAACTGGCCATGGAAATCTCCAATCTCTTCAAGAGAAAAGCCTCACTCCTACTAAGAGGGTTGTGTTCTGACCCTGTGGTCAGATAAATAACCATGCTAGAGTCTGACTTGAATATATCCCCTGAGGTCATATAAACAATGTCAATAATAGTTCCTCAGTCCAGGTTTACTTATTTTAACTTTAGTACATTTCTTATGTGTAAACTTCTGTAAGATATTTTTAGGATGGTGAAGTGAGCACATGCATTGTGCTGACACTTCCAGTTAAAAATATTATTATAGAAAAATTCACTAGAATTGAGGAATAAAAATAAAATGAAATAAAAACAAAAAAAGATGATCTCACCAGACAAATAAAAAGTAATATAGTAGACAAATCAATAATTTACAATGTGTATAAAATTATTTTAACATGAAGCAAGATGCAATTATAAAGAATCAAGCAGAAATTTGGGATATAAAAAATAAAATGGTTGGCATAAATAACTCAAGCAGTGAAATAAGAGGATAGGTAAGCTGAGGAACAAATTTTCCAGGTGGAAATCAGGTTAAGATATCAAAAAATGAAAAAGAAAATAAAAGAAAAAGATAAGACTTGATAGAAAAGATAAAATAAATGTAAGTAAAAATAAAATAGTAGTATCAGAAATCCATATACAAGCAATTTCAGATGAGGATAAAAAATAAACAGTAGGGAAATAGTTAAATAAATGACTGAGAATTCCTAAGAATTACAGAAATATCTTAGGACTAGAAGAGCTGTAGGAGAGTAAAATTTATCAGTTAGTCTTTGTTGTATAACAAGCCATCTCAAAACTTAGTGGCTTAAAACAACAACAAAAATCATTCATTAGTTCATAATTCTGAGAGCTGGCAATTTAAATTTATATCATCTGAGTAGTTTTGCTTCTGACCTCTGCTAGGTTCACTTATGGGTCTGTAGTCAGATATCAGATTGACTGAGACTGGCTAATCTAGGATGTTCTTACTTTTTATTATTATTATTATTATTATTATACTTTAAGTTTTAGGGTACATGTGCACAATGTGCAGGTTAGTTACATACGTATACATGTGCCATGCTGGTGTGCTGCACCCATTAACTCGTCATTTAGCATTAGGTATATCTCCTAATGCTATCCCTCCCCCCTCCCCCCACCCACAACAGTCCCCAGAGTGTGATGTTCCCCTTCCTGTGTCCATGTGTTCTCCTTGTTCAATTCCCATCTATGAGTCAGAACATGTGGTGTTTGGTTTTTTGTCCTTGCAATAGTTTACTGAGAATGATGATTTCCAATTTCATCCATATCCCTACAAAGGACATGAAGTCATCATTTTTTATGGCTGCATAGTATTCCATGGTGTATATATGTCACATTTTTATATCTGGCAGGTGTTAGGCTATTTTTCCTGTGGTCTCTCTAGTAGGTTATCTCAGCCTGATTCATATCTTTGCTTTGTGGTCTCAGAGTTCCAAGGGCTGCAAAAGAGGGCAAAACCCAATAGGTAAGTGTTGCCAGGTCTCTGTGTATATCATGTTTGCTAATATTCTATTGAAGAAATAAGTCATATGTCTAAGCCAAGATTTAAGGAGTAGAGAAATAAACTCTACCAATTGAAAAGAGCATTAAAGTTACATTGCAAAGTTACAGAAAAGGAGAAAGTATTGCGATCATCTTTACAATCTATTACAACAATTAAGTTACATAGGAAAAAAATACACCTAGATTGATTGTATTGAGATTCAAGAACTATGAAGTCAAAGAGAAAAATCTAAAAGCTTCTAGATTTAAAAAGACCATATGACTTATAAAGATACGAGAATTGAATGCACATATCAAATACTCAACAGTGAAATAGAAAGCTGTACCATTTAAATATGAGTGCACAGTTATGATATTTGGGGGTTCTACAAGGCCTCAGAAGTATACAAACATCTCTTAGAAATGCTTTTGAATAATGTCTCAATAAGAAGAAAAGAAACAATGGATACGAGAAATAAGACTATTCAAGTAATTCAGTAAAAATGTTAGTGGCTTAAAAAATTAAGTACTTCCTCCTATTATCACCAAGAAGATTCTATATCCTTATTCTACTGAAGAAATAAGTTATATGCCTAAGCTAAGATTTATGGATTTCTATCTATTGAAGGAAAGATCATTAAATTTACATTGCAAAGTGACAGAAAAGGAGAAAGTATTGGGGTCATCTTTACAATCTATTATAGCGATTAAGTTAGATAGGAGAAAAAATACACCTAGATATATTCCAGATATTGCCTAAAATTCTAGATATTGCTAACATGCTTATAGGGAAGGTGGATGTGATACAAATAATGGGCCCAGATGTAAAATAATGCTTAAGTATTCTTTGTAGAAGGGACTATCATTAATATTTACAGAAAAAAATAAACATGAAAGAAAGGAGAGAAGATGCAAACAAGTCAAATACAAAATTAAAGACAATATGGCAGAAGTTGAAACAATAATAAAATTACATTATGAATAAATACATGCTAGTTAATTTGGTAGACTAAATGAAATAATTAAATATATTAAAGAAATAAATGACAAAATTGGTATAAAAGAATTTTTTAAAATAAAACTTGGATTTACTAATAGCCACTGGAAAATTGACATGGTAACCAAAGACTTTTCCATTAGGCAATAAATTCCCCTATTTTTCATATTGACTTACATGTTAGTTTTACTAAACATTTATGAAACAGATAATCTTTAAATTATGTTAGCTGTTCAAGAAAAAATAGATAAGTTGGGAAGTTGCAACTCTTATTTTGGGGATACTATAACTTTGATTCAAAATAAGAAATATAATAAAATAAAGAATATATAATTTCACTTGTGAACAGAGACACTAACATTTTAAGTTGAAATATTATCTAGCCAAAGCTATAATGTATTAAATTATAACAAATAAGGTTTATCCCAATAATACAAGTTTAGGTCAACATTAGAAAAAGCTACCCATGTAATACACCATACTTTTGAACTACAGGAAAAAAATGTATTCTTATCTAAATATATTTAAAAATGCATGTGATGAAATTTAACATCTATTTATCACCAAAAAATCTGAATTAATAGCATCAAAAAGTATGCCCAACCAGAAATTCAAAAAACAAAAAAGTAAAATAAACACTAAAAAGTATTAAACGTATTAAAAGTAATAAAAGTATTGAACGTAATAAACTAGAAAGCAAAATAACGGTAAAACTGATCAATAAAAACAAAACTGTTGTAAATATTGCTGCAATAAACATACGTGTGTGTGTGTGTGTGTGTGTGTGTGTGTGTGTATTTATAGTAGAATGATTTATAACCCTTTGGGTATATACCCAGTAATGGGATTGCTGGGCCAAATGGTATTTCTGGTCCCAGATCTTTGAGGAATCGCCACACTGTCTTCCACAATGGTTGAACTAATTTACACTCACACCAACAGTGTAAAAGCATTCCTATTTCTCCATAGCCTCACCAGCATCTATTGTTTCCTGACTTTTTGATAATCACCATTCTGCCATTCTGGCACATGTATCCCAGAACCTAAAGTAAAAGGAAAAAAAGAAATAGCATATTACAGAAGGAAATGTTGAAAGGGGAGGTGGCAATAGCAATTATAAAAAGGGCAAAAAGCTTGAAAGCAAAAAAGAGAAAAACTATGAAAATCAGACAACAGAACTCAAAGCCCATTGAGTATAGGAGAAAAAATATGCACATTTCAGTAATCTCTCATGGTATCATAGTATTAAAGCACACTAAAAATTAAAAAAAAACTGGTTTCTTTAAAAAGATTTTTTAAAATAGCCTAAATGCTTGAATAGGTGAAGAAAAAAACAAAAAGTAAAGAGAGCCTCTGCTTCTAGGTATGATAGAGTAGCTTGCATCAGACCAAACTTCCCTTTGTGAAAAAGTAGAAAAGGCAGATAATATACAAAATGGAAACATTGGTTTGCAGGTGTCATAGAGATGTCAAGCAACCAAGAATTCCTGGAGAAGGAGTGATCACAGAAGTGAGTGGACATTCCCCTCAGGGAGTATGCCTATTTTGGGCACAGGGCTGCAGGCTGAATTATTTTTTTATTCTCTCTCTAAAGAAATATATTACAGAGATTGTGCTGTACTACAAAGAGCACAAAGATTATATAACCAAAGAATGTAGGAAAAAACAATATTAGAGAGGAGTTATAGTCAACAAAGGTAGTTTGGTATATGTGACATTTGCCATCTTTTAAAATCTCGGTAAATCATTATGATTTTTTTTCTCATTCTAAATAAATTTGTACCTAGTTTTGTGTTATTTTATTTAAAGATGATTTAATACACCCTTAACCAGTTATCTGGGCTTCAGGTTCCATAGACCAAGATCTGCTCCTGATTAGGATAGAGGAATTGGACAAAGATTTTTTTCCCACTTTTTTTTCTTCTATTAAATCAAAATGATAAAGTGCTACATAAATCTCAGTAGTGTGTGTGTGTGTGTGTGTGTCTGTATGTTTAACTTCTAAAAAAGAAATAGGATTCCAAGTCACTTTGTTAGTCTTTACATAGAGTCATTCACTTACCTTGAATGGCGATTATTTAAGGCATCTCTAGAGTTCATCATGTAGAGATAGCTATTATATGAATTTTACAACTGGAAGAACTCAACACCAAAGAATGTTTCTGAATAATAAATGTTTGCTATTTCTGCCTTATAAAAGTCATCGACCCAGTAGTTAGAATCCTGATGTGAATTGCACCCTTGCTGATAGATGGTCCAGCTCCCACTAGAAAATAGAAAACACCTCTTGTTTTTATTAAACGGATCTCATAAACACCTCAGATCTACTGAGTATCATGTGGCTGTCCATTTTTATTAATATGTGCTTATGTTAATTCTTATATATAGAATAAACAGTCCATTGCCAGGAAAATATTCATTGCCAGAAAAATATTTTATGTAAGCATAACCATCTACATATGAAATTAATGTATTTTCTTGTTTCATCATAAACTTTCCTTATGGCTTCAAAACTAATATTTTAGAAGCTAATATTTGTCCCCTGGGGTGAGTTACTCTAGCTACTACTCTTAAAATGTTCCAAAAGGGTTATAAATTATATAGACTGTGATAAAATATTAAATATACATTGTGTTTCATTTCAATTTGAAAATTTGAATTGAATTGAAATTAAAATGAAATAAAAGTTAAATACATTACATTTATTTTGGCAATAAATGTAGGTCTATAAGAAAAATAAAAATACTATTTATGAGGGAATGGTCTCTAGTTTTATGTGTTAATTTATTCAAATGATTGTGTCATTATTGTATTATTTGGTATTATCATGTTAAATATTAATTTAATAAGCATTAAATTACAAAATTTATTTCACTTATTTTTTTAAATCTGGGCAGAATAAATTAAATTTCTCATTTTAAATTTTCTTTGGATAGTCACCATCATTGAATGGCATTTTGAAAAAAAAAGTCAAATTTGAAATTGTAAAACATAATTGTCATAAGCAGAGAGAAAAAACTGGGAAAATTTTAATTTATGAAACTTTATACCACTTTCGTAATGTTCTAAAGTAAAATTTCATCCAATTGTGATTTTAAAAGTAATATAAATAGAGGATGTTCTTTTGAATTGAGAGGAATACATTATAAAAATCATCCTGAATGGTGCTGTATATAACTCTGTAACGTATTTCTCATAGATGGGGAGAAGGTAGGCTTGAGTTGGAATCGAACTCTAAAGTCTTAATAAGAGAGTGGTGGAAAGGCAATGGGTAAATAGCCAAGAAAGATTTAGTAACATGCCTGTAATAACAGTACACATATAATCAGGTTCTCTGTTTAGAATGCCTAAAGAATTAGCCTATAGTTCATGTTTTTGGTAATCATAGCAACAATAATTTTGCAGCCATTTGTGCACCAAAAAAGTGCCTTTGGGCAAGCCTTAGGATTAAGGCAGGAGGTTGTGAAACTCTAGTGGAGCCCAAAAACTAGAAGGGCTGTTTTGAGAGGAGAAACCCATGCTTAAGTGTCAGACTTACTGCTGCAGGGTCCTCGCTCCAGACCAAGAAATGGACTCATCTCCTTGTGCATTTGGCCATAGCCCCATTTGATCTTGGTCCTGCTACCAAAACCATCTGCCAAGGGACTTAGAAAAAGTTATGTGCACAAGTGCCTCAGGAGACAGCCTAGCCAACCTGTGTTCCTGCTGTGGACCCTGAAAACAGCCCTGAAACTTGACTCTAGCCCCTTTTGGCTATGGTCTGAGATCAGTTCTGCCTACATAGGGACCAGAAGAAGACACACTCTTCAGAGTTCCCAGGGTAGGCTTGACAACCTCGGCCCCATAGCAGATCCTAAAATTGCCTGAAATTTTGCTCTTGCTCCTTTCAACTGCCCTCTATGAGCAGCTGTCTCCACAGGAACCCAGAGAGAGACATGCCCATTAATGCCTCTACAGACAAGGCTTGTTGGCCATAGTCCCACTTTGGATCTTGAAATGGCACTGTAAGTCTGTTCTAACCCCTCTCAGCTGCAGTCTGAGGGCAGTCCTAATGCCCATGGTACCCATGCCTATTTGACCTCAGAGGCAGGTAACAGACCAGGCTTAGCTGTGGACTCTGAAGTGTTGGTAATGACTTGGTTCTGGCCCATCTCAGATGCAGCTTTGACTCAACCAATGACTGAGTAGGAGCCCTTCCAGTGACCTATAGGAAGTCACACATATCAATTCACCTGGCATGTTGTTTGTACCCTCAAGCAGACCCTTCTGTTAATGCAAGTCCTACTGACCAATGTACCAGAGGCAGTCCAGTTCATCCAGGGACCAGAAAGGATCTATGTCCATTAAAGTCCCTTGTAACAGGTCTGCCAACTACAAACCCAAGAGTAGCCACATGATCTTCCTCCAATCCCCAATCCCATCAACTTGGTATTCAACAGGAGACTTTTACCAGCTGAAACAAATCTGTCAAGACTGTTTTCAAATGCTGACATTATATGCATAGTAAAAAATCAACCAAACATGACTTCACCAGAGGAAACTAAGATAAAGCTCCAATAACCAATTTCAATGACATAGAGAACTATGAGGTGTCTAAAAAAAGAATTCAAATAATTATCTGCATTAAGTTCAGTGAGATGCAAGAAAACACAGATATAAAACAAAATAAAATTAGAAAAGCAATGTGGGCAAAATGAAAAGTTTAATAAAGAAATAGGAACCATAAAAAGAACCAAACAAAAATCCTAAGCTGAATACAATGACAGAACTAAAAAATTGTATTAAGAGCTCCAAAAGAGATGGAATCATACAGAGAAAGAATTAGTAAACTCAAAGACAGGTCATCTGAAATTAGCTACTTAGAGGAACAACAACAAAAGATCAAAAAGAAGAAAGAAAATATAAAGAGACATAATGAAGCACACAAATACACAAATTATGAAAATTTCAGAAGCAGAAAAAAAGGTTATTTAAAGAAATAAACATTGAAAATTTTACAAATCTCGGGGGATGTATGGACATATAGGGTCAGTAAGCTCAAAAGACACTGAGCAAGATCAACCAAAAGAAAATAATTGAAAATTTCACAAATCTTAAAGGGTGTATGGACTTACAGAGTCAGGAAGCTCAAAGGACTCTAAGCAAGATCAACAATAACAACAAAATACTCTGGGATGCTTGTAATAAAATTTTCAAGTCCAAAAAGAGAGAATCTTCAAACAGCCAGATAAAAAAGTCTCATCACATTAAGAGAACCCCCAAGAGGTTATCAGCAGACTTCTAAACAAAAATCTTGCAAGCCAGTAGGGAGACAGATGGTATCTTCAAAGTGCTGAATGAAAAAAACCTGTCAATTAAGAAAACTATACCTCCTGAAACTGTCCTTCAGAAATGAAGGAGAGATCAAAATATTCCCAAACAAAAGCTGAGGGTGTTCATCACTATGAGACCTGCCTTACATGAACTTCTAAAGAAAGTTCTTCAAATTCAATAAAAATATGCTAAATAACAGCATGAAACATATGAAAATATAAAACTCACTGTTAAATGTAAATGCATATTCAAACTCAGAATACTGTTAATACTGTAATGGTGGTGTGTAAATCACTTTTAACTCTAGAATACATGTTAAAAGACAAAGGTATTAAAAATAGCCATAGCTATAATAAGGCTCCAGGATCACCCCTAAAGATACAGGATCCACGTTTGTCTCCATGGACTGAGGCTTCAGGCACACAACAGCACTAGGCCAGCCCCCATGGACTAAGGCTCCAGGTTGCAGTAGAACCAGCTACAAACCTCACCTCTTGGACACAAAAAACAGGTCCAACCCACTGGATTCATTCTCCAAGTTCAACCCTGAACACCTAAGTGACAGGCCTGCCACTTGCAGACATGAGCACCAGGCTAGCCTCACTAAGGACTCCAGCCGTAAGCTCACCTATGGATTATGCTAGATGGGCTGCACAGAATCTTTGGATAAACTGACTAGTGAAGCACTTTCCCCGAAGAAGCCAGTCTCCAAGGATGGAATAAGATCCTTATTCTTCAAATGCACAGATGTTAGTGTAAGGCAACAAGTAACATGAAAGCAATGGAACATAATACCACCCAAATAACACAATAACCTCCCAGTGGTTGACACCAAAGAAATGGAGATATATAGACTGTCTGACAAATAAATCAAAATAAATGTTTTAAGGAAGCTTAGCAAACTTCAAGAATATACAGAGAAACAATTCAATGAAATGAGGAAAACAATAATTAACCAAATAAGATATTTAAAAGGGATATTGAAATTATTTTTTAAAAAATCAAACAGAAATTCAGGAGATGAGAACTATAATGAATGAAATAAAAATGCAATAGAGAGTATCAATAGCAGAACCGATTAAGTAGAAGAAACAATTTGTGAATTTGACCATAGGCTATTTGAAACAAACACACACAGAAGAGAAAAATAAAGAATAAAAAGAAATTAAGAAAACTTGCAAGATTTTGGGGACAGCATCAAAAGAGAAAATATTTGAGTTACACAATTTCAAGGAGGAGAAGAGAGAGACATAGGAGTTAAAAGCTTATTTAAAGAACTAATATCAAAAGATTTCCAAATCTGGGGAATGAGAAATATCTTGAATGTAAATGGATTGAATTCTCCAATTAAATACATAGAGTGACTGAATGGTTGAGAAAATAAAACCCAATCTACAGACTGAATGCTGCTGATAGCCTCACTGTACATGTAAGGACACACAAAGACTAAAAATGAAGAGATAAAAAAGGATATTCCCTGCTAATTAGAACAAAAAATAAGCAGGGGTTGCTACACTTATATCATACAAAGTAAATTTTAAGTCAAACCCTATACAATGAGACAAAGAAGGTCATCATATAATAACAAAGGAGTCAATTTCCACTGGGAGATAACAATTGTAAATGTATATACACCCAACATCAGAGTACCTAAATACATAAAGCAAATATTAACAGATCTCAGGAGAGATAAAATAATAGTAAAGACTTCTATACCCCGCTATGAGCAATGGCTAGATTATTCAGATAGCAAATCAATAAAGAAACATTGAACTTCAACTATGCTGTAGGCAAAATGAATCTAACAGACATATACAGAGAAAATGTCATCTAACAGACAGATAATATGCATTTCTTTTTTTTTTTTTGTCTTTTAAATGTGTTTAATGTCTTCATCATTCACATTTCTTTTTTTTATTTATTTATTTTTTTTTCTTTTATTATTATTATTATTATTATCATTATTATACTTTAGGTTTTATGGTACATGTGCGCAATGTGCAGGTAAGTTACATATGTATACATGTGCCATGCTGGTGCGCTGCACCCACCAACTTGTCATCTAGCACTAGGTATATCTCCCAATGCTATCCCTCCCCCCTCCCCCCACCCCACAACAGTCCCCGAAGTGTGATGTTCCCCTTCCTGTGTCCATGAGTTCTCATTGTTCAATTCCCACCTATGAGTGAGAATACGCGGTGTTTGGTTTTTTGTTCTTGCGATAGTTTACTGAGAATGATGATTTCCAGTTTCATCCATGTCCCTACAAAGGACGTGAACTCATCATTTTTTATGGCTGCATAGTATTCCATGGTGTATATGTGCCACATTTTCTTAATCCAGTCTATCATTGTTGGACATTTGGGTTGGTTCCAAGTCTTTGCTATTGTGAATAATGCCGCAATAAACATACGTGTGCATGTGTCTTTATAGCAGCATGATTTATAGTCCTTTGGGTATATACCCAGTAATGGGATGGCTGGGTCGAATGGAATTTCTAGTTCTAGATCCCTGAGGAATCACCACACTGACTTCCACAAGGGTTGAACTAGTTTACAGTCCCACCAACAGTGTAAAAGTGTTCCTATTTCTCCACATCCTCTCCAGCACCTGTTGTTTCCTGACTTTTTAATGATTGCCATTCTAACTGGTGTGAGATGGTATCTCATTGTGGTTTTGATTTGCATTTCTCTGATGGCCAGTGATGGTGAGCATTTTTTCATGTGTTTTTTGGCTGCATAAATGTCTTCTTTTGAGAAGTGTCTGTTCATGTCCTTTGCCCACTTTTTGATGGGGTTGTTTGTTTTCAAGGGCACGTGGAACATTCTCCAAGATAAAGCATATGTTGTGCTACAAAACAAGTCTTAACATATTCAAGAAGATTTAAGTCATATCAAGTATCTTTTCCAAACACAATGGTCTTAAACTAGACATGAATAACAAGAGGAATTTTGGAAAGTTGAAAAAATATGTGGAATTTAAACAACACAGTCCAGAACAGCCAGTGTGTTTGAAGAAAAAATGAAAAGAGAAATTTAAAAATAAAAAACGCACACAAAATATACAAAACCTTACAAGATGCAAAAAAAGCAGTTTTAAGAGGGAAGTTTACAGCAATCAATGCCCCCATCAAAATAAAAAGATCTCAGATAAACAACTTAGCTTCACATTTCAAGGAACTAGAAAAAGACAAGCAAACAGAACCTAATGTAAATGGAAGAAAGGAAATTACAAAGATAAGATAATAAATAGAGACTAGAATACAATAGAGACTAGAAAAACAATATAAAAAATCAACAACACCAGAAGCTGTTTTCTTTTAAATAAACAATAACTGCCAAACCCTTTGCTACACTAAGCAATAAAAAAGAGAAAAGACTCGAATAAAATAAGAAATGAAAGAGGAGACATTAAAACTTGTACTACAAAGCCAGTTGTGGTGGCTCACACCTGTAATCCCAATACTTTGGGAGTCCAAGGTGGGTGGATCACTTGAGCTCAGGAGTTTGAGACCATCCTGGGTAACATGGTGAATCCCCATTTCTACTAAAAAATACAAAACTTAGCTAGGTGTGGTGGTGTACACGTGTGGTCCAAGCTATTCAGGAGGCTGAGCTGGGAGGATCGCTGGAGTTTGGGGGGCAGAGGTTGCAGTGAGCCAAGACTGCACCACTGCACTCCAGCCTAGGTGATGGAGTGAGACTCTGTCCAAACAAACAACAACTAAAAACTTCTACCACAAAACCATAAAGGATAAGACTACAATGAACAATTATATACCAACAATTATATACCAACTAACCTAGAAGAAATTGATTAAATTCCTAGATACATACAACCTATCAATACTGAATTACAAAGAAATAGCAAATATAGACAGAGCAATAATGAGTAATGAGATTGAATCAGTAATAAAAAGTCTCCCATCAAAGAAAAGCCCAGGACCAGATGACTTCACTGCTGAATTGAACCAAACACTTAAATAAGAACTGATAACAATCCTTCTCAAACCCTTCCAAAAAAGTTTAAGTAGAGGAAATCCTTCCAAACTTGTTTCCTATGCCAGCATTACCTTGATATTAAAGCCAAAGAAGGGTGCTACAAGAAAAAAAAATACAGGTCAATGTTTCTAATGAACATAGATACAAAAATCCTCAAGAAATTATTAGCAAACAGTATTTGATATCATAGTAGAAGGATTATTCACCCATGATCATTTGAGATTTCTTCAGGGATGCAAGAATATTTTAGCATATTCATATCAATAAATACAATAATACATCATGTTAACAGAATAATAAAAGAAAACCTGTTATTATTTCAATAGATGCAGAAAAAGCATTTGACAAAACTAAACACTCTTTCATGGCAAAAACTTCCAGTGAAGTAGTAATAGCAGAAATATACCTCAAAATAATTCAGGCCATATATGACACACCCACAACTAACATACTCAATAGTAAAAAGTTGAAAAGTTTTCCACTAAGACCAAGAACAAGAAAAGGATGCCCACTCCTGCCATTTATATTAAATATAAGTCCTAGCCAGAGTAATAAGATAAGAAAAAAAATTGGAAGGCATCCAAATTGGAAAGGAAGAAGTTAAATTTTTCCTATTGCAGATGTCATGATCTTTTTCAATAGAAAACTGTAAACATTCTGCCAAAAAACTGTTAGAATTGTCAAACAAATTCAGCAATGGTACAGGATGAAAAATCAACATACTAAAATTAGTAGAATTCCTTTAACCATAAACTCTGAAACAGAAAAAAAAATCCATTCACAATAACTACAAAAACAAAAACCATGTAGGAATAAATTTAACCACAGAGGCAAAAGACCTGTATAATGAAATCTATAAAATATTGATGACAGAAACTGAATAAAAAGCATACATTAATGAAAAGACAACTCCTTTTCATGAATTGGAAGATTTGATATTGTTAAAATGTCAATTTTACCTATAGCAATGTACAGATTCAATGCAATCCCTATCAAAATTCTAGTGACTTTTTAATAGAAATATTTAAAAATTCCTAAAATTTGTATGAATACACAACTCAGAAGTGCCAAAATAATCTTGCACACACAAAAAAGCTGGATGTATGACACTACCTGACTTTAAAATATACTACAAAACTGTAGTAATCAAAACAGCATATTTGTATAAAATAGACACACAAACCAATGGAATAGAATAGAGAGCCTAGAAATACATCTGTGCATTTATGATCAAGTGATTTTTGACAAAGGTGCCAAGAACAGACAATGTGGAAAGGAAAGTCTTTTCAATAAATGCTGTTAGAAAAACTGATTATACACATAAATAATAATGAAATTTGAACCTTATCTTACACTATATAAAAATCAATTCAAAATACATTAAAGACTTAAATCTAAGGCCTGAAATTGTCAAACTAGTAGAAGAAAACATAGAGAAAAAGCTCAATGATGTTGGTCTGGGCAATAATATTTTAAATATGACCCCAAAGGCACAGGCAACAGAAGCAAAAATAGATAAATGACATTAAATTAAACTAAAAATCTTCTGCACAACAAATAAAACAATCAACAAAGAAGCAACCGATGGAATGGAAGAAAATATTTGCAAACCATTAACTTGATAAGGGGTGAATACATAAAATACATAAGGAACTCAAACAACTCAATAATAACAAAAGACATAATCTGATGAGGAAATGGGTAAAGGAACTAGATACACATTTTTCAAAAGAAGACATACAAATGGATGACAAGTACATGAAAAAATTCTCAACATCACTAATCATCAGAGAAATGCAAATCAAAATTAAAATTGCATGTCACCTCACAGCTGATAAAATGCCTATTACCAAAATGATGAATGTTATCATTATTGGTGAGGATGTGAAGAAAAGAGAACCCTTGGGCTCTAAGTCATTTAAACTATCCATGCTTCACATTCCTTTTTTTCTAAAATGAGAATAACAATAATAATTTAATTCACTTGAATTATTTTGAAATTTATGTAATTTATTTATAAATGCCTGCTGCTTTGTAAGTATTTGATAAATATTAAGCTTTAACAAACTTGAAAGAATTGCAAAAAAATTAAAAATACAATATTAGGAACACAGGAAAAAAATAATTTTTGAGTATAAAAGTAAACAAAAATGTAGAAGAAAATCTTCATAACTTTGGAGTAGACAATAATTAGGACAAAAGAGCACTAGCTATAGAAGAAAAATCTAATAACTTAGATTTCTCAAAACTAAAACTTGAGCTCTTTAAAAATATTTCTTATATGCTAGGACTTTTTTTTTTTCTCCACTTTTTTTTTTATTATACTTTAAGTTCTAGAGTACATGTGCACAACGTGCAGGTTTGTTACATACGTATACATGTGTCATATTGGTGTGCTGCACCCATTAACTCGTCATTTACATTAGGTGTATCTCCTAATACTTTCCCTCTCCCCTCCCCCCACCCCACGACAGGCCCTGGTGTGTGATGTTCCCCTTCCTGTGTCCAAGTGTTCTCATTGTTCACCTCCCACATATGAGTGAGAACATGTGGTGTTTGGTTTTCTGTCCTTGCGATAGTATGCTAGGACTTTCACTGCAAAATAGTGAAAAGGCAAACCAAAGACAGAAAATATGTGCAATCCATATATTTGACAAAATATTTCTATCTAGAATATATAAAGAAATCTTAAAATAACTCAATCCAATAAAATGTGTGAGTTATTTGAAAAGACAATTCATAAAAGGAAGTATATTAATGGCTAGTAAACATGAAAGTTATTCAACATAATTAATCATCAAGAAATGCAAATAAAATCATAATGTGATACCATTACATAACCAATAACATAGCTAAAATTTGAAAAAAGGCAGCAAAAAACAAAACTACTTTTAGCGAACAAGTGGAACAATTATAATTCTAATAGTTACTAGCAGGAATGAAAAGTGGTACGACCATTTTGGAAAAAAAATAGCAAGTTTTTTGTAAAATTAAACATTCAGTTACCAAATAACTCAGTAATTATACTCTTAGGTATTTATTCCAAGTAAATGAAAGCTTATGCCCACACATAATCTTGTGCATAAATATTTAGCAGCTTTATTCATAATCACCCCAAAAATGATGTAACCCAAGCACTCATGAAAAGGTAAGTTGTTAAAAAAAAAAAGTTTTGGTATCATTCATGCAAAAGAATTCTACACAGCAAAAAAATAGAAACAAGCTTCTGATATATAAAAGAAGTAGTGACTCCCAAAAACATGCTGAATTAAAGAAGCCATGTATAAGAGGGTGCATACTACCATGTTATTTCATTTATATGACATTCCAGAAAAGGGAAAACTAATCTATAGTGACAGACCACAGAGTAGTGGTTGACTGGGGCTGGGATTGATTGCAAACCTTTGTGGTAATATCCTGATTGTGATGGTAGTGATGTTTTGGTTTTTGTCAAAACTCATCCACTTAAGATGGGTGCATATTATTTTATGTCAATGTTACCTCAGTGAAAATTTTTGAAAATGTTTTAAAAATGTCATTTACGTAAAGCACAAGAATAAAGTTAAATATTTCATCGGAAATGTTTCTAATATGCTAGGACTTAATAAAAATATAGCTCAAATGTTGTTTTCCTTAAAAAAAAAGTTATTTGATGCAAAACACTTATTACTGAGAGAAAAAGGAAAATTAGTCTTGATGTCTCCTAAATGTAAACTACAAATTCTAGGGCTATGATATTTGATGAGGAAGTCCAGAAGACGCTGGAGGCCATGGGAATTAGCAATCCACACCTAGTCATTAAGCATGCCTGTAATGATCATCGTGAAGAAAAGGGTCCTGGTGATGGTATTTCTGGTTTTAAAGAAACTCAACACTTAAAAAAAAAAAATAGAGACCTCAGAGTGACAAGAACTAGGACACTTAGCTTTAGATACTTTATACTGAGATCTATTGCACTTGACATATTTTAAATATAGGTTAGTTATTTCTCTGTAAAATGTCCATTCCACTTCATAAGGGGGTTGAGAGACTAATACAAAATGAAAAATAAGATAAAATGTTGCATATACCTTGTTTTGATCACGGAAACCAAGAATTTACAAAAGCAGCTATAAAAATGGTATTTTATAAAAAGCCAATATTTAGTAACCCAGAATTAAACCACACTGTATATATTAAAGAAGACCAAGGAGCAGATGAGTGCATGAGTGTGGAAATTTGTATGGAGTAAAGGTAGATTACATTTTTATTTTAAATAGAAAGGATTCTAAAATATCAGATCATGCTCTCATAATTCTGGAAATACTGTTAAAGATTGAAATCTAAAAGTTGGTAGAATTAGAAATGGAATACACATATCATCTAAAACACTGGCAAAAACAGGGCTGGGCAGGGTGGTGCACACCTGTGGTCCCAGCTACTTGGAAGGCTGAGGTGGGAGGATCACTTGAGCTTGGGAGGTCAAGGCTGCAATAAGCAGTTACACTCAGTCTGGAAAGCAAAAACCAAAAAACTCTGAAAATAATAAAAGCAAAGGTAACAGAATCTCTCCCTGCCAAAAAAAAAAAAAAAAAAAAAAGCAGATGACAAGGAAATAGGAAATGCAGAAACACACAAATAAGAAAGAGTAAAACAAGATAAAGTTTGTAAGAACAAGTGTATCAGGCAAATTACTAGATGAAAATGAGTTAATTTCCCCAATTTCAATGAATAATGTTTGCAATACAACCAGGAAAACACTTTGAAGTAAGAAATGGTTTATTTTTTAGTATTCCATCCTGCAAAATGCAGATTAATAAAATAGATATTATATTTATACAACAGCAGTCAATGATGAAGAGGGCAGAGAAAAGAGAACAGGAGGAGAGAAATCAGTAAAGAGATTGGCTCTGACCTTCTCAGGGAATTGCTACATTGTACTAGCAGCTTTTCTTTCCTCAATATGAAAGAGTCTGGGTAGAGAATACCATGCATTGTCAAAGACCTGTTATTCTTTTTATATCCGGAAGTGTGTATGTCAGTGTGTCTGTGTGTACTTCTGATGGAGCATTTTCATACACCCGTGGAAGAAGAGGGTAGAGCTTCTGACAACCAAAAAACGACATCACTGAAGTAAGCATCAGGTAAGGCAGTTTCTAATTACAGAAAACACACCCCAGGTCTCCTCTTACTGTGCACTGGGAAAGACATAAGGGAAAATATTGAGCATTGTCTTGCACTCTAAAGTTTACAATTTCATTGAGATGGATTGTACGCATATGTAAAATAAGCAGGTATGTAGGCAAAAAACAAGATAAATATATAAGTTTGGAAAGGGAGTAATCAGTGTAGCCTGCTGTTCTTAGACTATCTCCATAAAAACACAGTTTGGAATATGGTCATGGAGGCTAAACAGGCTTTAGAGAGTAGACAAGTGAAAAGAAATGAGAACCCAGAAGGGCAGAAAGAAGCAAGGTACGAGGCGATGGCAGAGAGTAGAACAGCATTCTGGGAATGAGACTTGGACTAATTTAGAAGAGAGACTGTGCAGCAAAAAAGGTAAACTTTAGCATATCTTCACTGAGAGTTATACACATCTCAGAAGTATGTGTATGGGGTTGTATTTATGCACATATATAAAATGTGCATCCTGAAATTAGTGTTTTTTTATGAAGCTGTATCCATTGACAACAATATCTCTAACTTTGGTACTTTGCTAGGTAAAAGAGATTAAAGATTAAGATCTATATACTAATATGTAGCTTTGTGTGACTCTTAGGGTTGTTTCATTAACATCAACCAACCTGCATTGCACAGAAGTAACATCAGAGTTTTCTAGACATAGAGGAACTCTAAATAAAATTTGTATATTGTAAGTTGGTGATTTATAAACTATGAAAATGATTTTATGAATTTAGTAAACAAGTAGAGAGCTACATACAGGCTTCACATGGATTATCCACAGCTAGATTTTTAAGAGTCTGCCTCAATTGTAGCAAATATTCAGTAGGTCCTCTTATTCTTACACAATTTTTGAAGTAACCCAGAGGCTCTTTGCAATTGGCCAGCCCATAAAAAAACAAATGAGTGTTCCTCAGACCATAAGAATTCTGTCTTTAAATAAAATGCCATTTTTTCAGCATAGGTCTGAGGAACCAGTGAACCTGGAAACATTTTTGATGCTCCAGTCATCTTAAATTAATCTTCTATCATGCCAGACTAAGAAAACCCAAATACCTATTTCATATAACTTTGTGTATTTAAAAGAATGTTCACCCATGTGGTTTTAATTCATTTACATTTATATCATCAAATATTAGCTTTATGAGTTTTTGATGTAGAACCAATTTTAGCTGCCTTCTCAATAAAGTATGTTTTAATGCTTTTCCCTTTCAAGAACAGGAAGACTTGTTTTGCCAAAGACAAATAAATTCAAATATACAAAGCTTTGGATTTGATCTGTAACTCAAATCTCACACTATTTGCATATCTAGAATTACATCCCTTTTCTGGTACCCACATAAGTGAAACTAACCAGAGTCTCAAAATACTCCTGCCAGATGCTAAACAACCGATGGATTTGGCAACGACCATTGAATAAAAGCTCCAGGAAAAAAAATATGGAGCTCTTCAAAAATATTGGTAAAGGCTTCAGTGAAAATAGAATTTCTCCCCACTATTTAGAATGTCTAAGTATAATTATGCCTAGGCAAATTTTAGAAGCTAACTTTATCCTGTCTGAAATGTTAAAGAATTATCAATAAGGATGAACTTCAAATAATTCCAGGTTTCCTCGGTGTCACAGAATAGAATCTTCCTGGGATATATTGGATTTATATACTTATATACTATTATCAAGCTTTATATATTTGAAGTGGCATACTTTTCCCATTTATTGCCTGTTGAGTAAAGTAGAATACTTCCGTGAGTTAAAATATTTCATTTTATGCAATTCAAAAAAGTTTCTTTAAATATGCTGGCATCTCCTAGGATTTAATCAACAAAAACTCTGTTTATTACTCTTGTGATATTATTCACTTTAATTTTAACCCTTTCGGTTTTTTTTTTTTTTTTTTTTGAGAGGGAGTCTCACTGTCGCCCAGGCTGGAGTCCAGTGGCGTGATCTCGGCTCACTGCAAGCTCCGCCTCCTGGGTTCACGTCATTCTCCTGCCTCAGCCTCCTGAGTAGCTGGTACTACAGGCGCCCGCCACCACGCCCGGCTAATTTTTTGTATTTTTAGTAGAGACGGGCTTTCTCCGTGTTAGCCAAGATGGTCTCCATCTGCTGACCTCGTGATCCGCCTGCCTCGGCCTCCCAAAGTGCTGGGATTACAGGCCTGAGCCATTGTGCCCGGCCCGGTCTGTTCTTATATAATGAACAAATTTGAAGTAACTAAGCATGTGAATATCTGGAAAAGATAAACAAATGGCTGTTAGTTCAATTTTGGAAAATAAAAAGATTTTCAACAAGTTCTTAGCCAAAATTCTATTGCCAAAGTTTAGTTAAAATGATATATTAAGGAACTGGGGGAAATCTATTTTCATGACTGGGGGAAATACTTTAGTTATTTAAAAAATGCAGAGGTAAAACGTAGCTTTTCTGAATGGCAAACTACATGAACTAATATTCCTTAGGGAAATAATTTATTATCTCCTTTATATCTTGTAAGAGACAGCAAAGATCTCATATTTATAAAAAATGTATATCTTCTGTGTAAACAATTTAAGAAGGAATGGGAAGTATTAAAGGGTTGTGAGACATTTTTAAGTGTAATACAGAGAATTTAGGTATAATTCATTTTAAATTTAGATATGAGTTGCCCAGCACCTAATGATATAGGAATTTACATGTAATTTGTACTAGCCTATTTTCTGAAGACACTGGCTGTACACTAAAAGAGAGGAGGATAATTTGAAAACATCAGAAATCAAAGAGGAAATATTAACTGCTGTGTTCCTTTTGTGTCCCTCTCCCAAGGCTGCAAATTAATAATAGCTAATATATGTTGAATACCTACCATATGCCAGACACTCATTTAAACATGTTATAGCTGTTATTTAGTGCAATTTTTTGAGACAGATACTGTTATCCAATTTTACGAATAAGGAAAACAAGACACAGAGGGATTGATTAAGTTGTCCGTGATGACACAGCCTGTAAATGAAATCGTGAAATCTGAGCTTGAACAGCTTGATTCCAGATTATGCCTTCTAAGTACTGGTTGGCACTGCCTCTTCACACAGTCATATTTTATACACATATGGGACATTTGTCCTAAATATCACAGAGAAGTCAACCAATCTAAGTGAAATTTTTGAGAAGAAAATTGGAAGAGCTAAAATATTTCAAATTGGGAACAAGTACAGTCATCTAAGAAGAACTTGAGAACAGAATAAAATATAAATAGAAGATAGGAAGGTTGGAATCTACATCCACATACTCAATATTTCCAGTGGAATGTTACCCTTCTTATGAGCCTGGACCAGGAATGAACTTAATTGTGCCGAGCCAGGCTGGGCCCAGGCCAATTCTACCTTATTTGTTCTGTAGGATAGCTGCTAATGTAGAGTCTCAACAGAAACTTCCCAAATTAAAATGTAAGTAAAAAATAATTTTTAAAAAAGCAACACAATATCCAAGAACTGTGGGACAATTACACAGGCATAACATACATGAAATGGGAATGCCAGAAGAAAAAAGATTAAAACAAAATTTGAAGTAATACTGAATAAAAATTTTCCAAAATTAATGACCTTCACCAAACCATGAATTCATGAAGCTCAGAAAACTATCCTATGAATCAGGATAAATATCAAAGAATCTACATGTAGGCATAACATATTCTTCAGAAAATCAAAGAACAGAAATAAATCTTGAAATTTTTCATTTAACTCTTACCTACAGAGAAACAAGAGTAATAATTATATCAGATTTATCTTCAGAAACTATGTAATCAAAAAGAGAGTGGAGTAAAGTATTTAAAGTGTTAAATAAAAATAAAACAACTAACTTTGAATTCTGTATCCTGGGAAATTATTCTTCAAAAGTGAAAGAGAAAGACTTTCTCAGACACACAAATATTGGGGAAATTTGTCATCAGTAGACCTGCTTTGTAAGAAATGTTAAGAGATGTGCTTCATAGAGAAGAAAAATGAGATAGGTGAGAAGCCTGGATTTATATAAAGATAATAAAAGCACTAGAGAGAGAATAAATGAAGGTAAAGTAGAATCTTTTATATTTTCTTATTCTCAATTGATCTAACAGTAACAGTTTGTTCAAAATAATAATAACAACAACATATTCAGTGATTATAATTTATGGACAAGTGAAATAATACCAATGTTATTATTATCTATAAATCATTATAATACTACTAGATGTACCTATATGTGTTTATAATTTTTTGATTTATCTGTTTCCCCAAGACTACTAAGTACTCAATTTTTTATATTTGATAGCTTGATAGATTAAAAACAATTTATTCCCATGTTGAATTTCTATTTTTGGAAGTGAACTTCAATTATCAGTTTATAACTTTGCATTTTTTCTATAAATATTGGTGTACTTTTCTTATTTATTTTTAAAGCTCTTTATTTTAATTTTGATCAATATTTCTATCAAATATGTGCAGATAATTTTTCTAGGGTAAAACTTTTACATATTTTTAGTAATTCAAAATACATCCCAGTCACATGAAGGAAGAAATAGATGCAATAATAGTAAGGGACTTCAGTACTCCACTTTCAACAATGTACAAATTATCCAGACAGAAAATTAATAAGGAAAAACTAGAATAAACTGCTTTAGACAAAATGCACAGATATATGTAGAACACTCCATCCTACAGCTGCAGATTACACACATTCTTCTTCAATACACGAAGAACATCATAGAAGATAGAACATATATATATCATATATAGAGAGATATATAGATATATGATACATATAGTAAGCCAAAAACCAGTCTTATCAAATTATAAAAAATTGAAATCATGCCAAGTATTGTTTCTGAACACAATGGTATGAAATAGCCAATTAATAACAGGAGGAAATTCAGAAAATATACAAATACACAGAAATTAGACAACATGCTCTTGAACAGTCAATAAGTCAATGAAGAAATTAAAAGTTAAAGGTAAAAAATGTTTATAGACAGATGAAAATAGAACATATAAAAATATACTGAAACCAATGGGATAGAGCAAAAACAGTACTTAGAGGAAATGCCTATAAAAAAAATTAGAAAGACATTAAAGAAACAACATAACATTGCACTTCCAGGAACTAGAAAAACGAGAACAAACTCCACCCAAAATTAATAGAAGTAAGGAAATAACAAAGGTCACAGCAGAAATAATTGAAATTGAGACTAAAAATACAATACAAAGAATCAATGAAACAAAAAGTTTGTTCTTTGAAAAGATAACAAAATCAACAAACATTTAGCCAAACTAAGGAACAAAACAGAGAAGACTCAAATAAAATCAGAGATGAAGCAGAAGCTATTACACCTGATACCACAGAAATACAAAGGATCACAGGAGCCTGTTATAAGCAATTATAGGCTAACAAATTGGAAAACATGGAAGAAATGGATAAATTCCTGGACAGACACATCCTATCAAGATTGAATCATGAAGAAATAGAAAATCTGAACAGAGCAATAAGGAGTCATGAGATGGAATCAGTAATAAAAAGCCTCCCATCAAAGAAAAGCTCAGGACCAGATGGCTTCACTGCTGAATTCTACCAAACATTTAAAGAACTAATATCAACCTTTTTCAAACTATTAAATAAAATTGAAGTAAATACTTCCAAACTCATTTACTAGACCAACATTATTCTGATATCAAAACCGACAAGGACACAACAGAGAAAGAAAACTAAAGGCCAATATCTCTGATAAACATAGTTGCAAAAATCCTCAACAAAACAATAGCAATCAGAATCCAGCAGCATATTAAAAAGATCATTCACCATAATCAAATGAGATTGATCCCAGAAATGCATGTCTGGTTCAATATATTCAACTCCATAAATATGATTAACAGTCAGTGAATCACTTTAACAGAATGAAGAAAAAAATCATATTATTATTTCAAATTAGGCATAGAAGGCAAATTCCTCAACACAGTAATAGCCATATATAACAAACCCATAGCTAACATTATACTAAATATGGAAAAGTTGAAAGCTTATCTTTTAATATCCAGATTAAGACAAGGATGCCAATTTTCTCCACTTCTAATTTAGCATTATACTGGAAATCCTAGCCAGAGCAATTAGACAAGAGAAAGAAATAAAAGGCATCTAAATAGGAAAGAAGAAAATCAAAGTGTTCCTTTTGGTAGACGGCATGTTCTTATATAGAGAGAACCCTGAAGACTCAAACCAAGAAATTGTTAGAAATAATTAAAAAAAAAAATCCATAAAGTTGCAGGGTACAGAATCGACATACAAAATTAGTAGAATTTCTTTAAATTAATAGTGAACTATCTGAAAAAGAAATCAAGAAAAAAATTCCATTTATAATAGTTACAAAAAAGACATGTAGGAATAAATATAACCAAGGAGATGAAATTTCTCCACAATGAAAACCATTCAGTGCTGATGAAAGAAATTGAAGATTACACAGATAAATGAAAATATATCTTTTGTGTCTATAAATTGGAAGAATTAATGTTATTAAAATATTCATACTACCAAAATTGACTTACAGATTCAATGTAATCCCTATCAAAATAACCAATGACATTCTTCTCAGAAATAGAAAAACAATTCTAAAATTTATATAGAACCACAAAAAACCATCGATAGCAAAAGCAATCTTGAGTAAAAAGAACAAAGCTGGAGGCATCACACTACCTTACTTAAGCTGTACTACAAAATTTGAGTTACCAAAAAAGCATGTTACTGACATACAGACTCATAGACTAATGAAACAGAGTAGAGAACCCAGAAATTAATCCACGTATCTACAGTCAACTAATTTTTGACAAAGGGGCCAAGAAAACATACTGGGGAAAGGACAGTCTTTTCAGTAAATAGTTCTGGGAAGATTGGATATCCACATGCAAGAAGAATAAAACTAGACTCCCATCTCTCATCATATACAAAAATCAAAATGGATTGGAGACTTAACTGTAAGACCTGAACTATGAAACTACTAGAAGAAAACATAGGAGAAATGCTTCAAGACATTGGCCCGGGAAGACATTTTGTGAATTTTAATTCTCAAAAACACAGACAACACAAGAAAAAAACAAATGGGGTTATATCAAAATTAAAAAGCTTCTGTGCAGTGAAGGAAACAATTGACAGAGTGAAAAGACAACCTACAGAATGAAAGAAAACATTTGCAAAGTACTCATCTGGCAAGGATAATATCGATAATATATAAAAACTCAACTCAATAACAAAGAAACAAATAATCTGACTTAAAAATGGGCAAAATATCTGAATAGACATTTCTCAAAAGAAGACATAGAAATGACAAACAGGCATATTTTTTAAAGTGCTCAACATCATTAACAATCAAAGACATGCAAATCAAAACCATGATGAGATATCACCTCACTCCAGTTAGAATGGCTATTATAAAAAGACAAAAGATAACAAGTGTTGGTGAGGATGTAGAGAAAATGGAATTCTCACACACTGTTGATATAAATGTAAATTTAGATACCCATTATTAAAATAATATGGAGGTTCCTTAAAAATTAAAAATAGAACTATAATATGGTCTAGCAATGCCACTGCTAGATATATATCAAAATGAAAATCAGTATGTCAAAGAAATATCTCCATCGCCATATTTATTGCAGCAGTACTCATAATAATCAAGATATGGAATCAATCTAACTGTCCATCAATGGAAAATGGATAAAGAAAATGTGGTATGAATACACAATGAAATACTATTTAGCCATAAAAAATAAAACTGTGTCATTTGCAGCAACATAGATGGAACCGGATGACATCATATTCACTGATATAAGCTAGGCACAGAAAGACAGATCTGGCATGATCTCACTTATATGGGGAATCTGAAAAAGTTCATCTCATGTAAGTGGAGGATAGAATTGTGGTTACCAAAGCCTGGAATGCCTAGGGAGAAGGGGGAGTTGGGGAGACATTGGTCAATGAGTAAACAGTTATAGTTAGATAGGAATTAGTTCTAGTGTTCTATTACACAGTAGGGTCACTATAGTTAACCATAATGTATAGTTTCAACTAGCTAGAAGAGAGGATTCTGAATGTTCTCACCACAGAGAAATGATAGATATTTAAGGTGATGGATTTGCTATTACCCTGATTTAACTATTAGCCAATATGTACATGTATTAAAACAGCACAATATACCTCATAAATATGTACAATTATTGTGTCAATTAAAAATAAAATAAAACTACACAAATAAAATAATATACACCATAGTCAATCATCTTCTCCTTTTAAGATTTTTTATTCAAGTTTGAAAAGGCCTTTCCTAGCCTTAAAGTTAAATATGGCATATTATTTTTTCCCTGCAGATGTCTTTCACATGCTTGTATTTTTGGGGGGGAGGGGCAGCTATTGCGAAAGGGGCTGAGTTCTTGATTTGCTTCTCAGCTTGATCTGCTGTATAGCAGAACTACTGATTTGTGTACGCCAATTTTGTATCCTGAAACTTTGTTGAATTCATTTACCAGTTCTAAGAGCCTTTTGGATGAGTCTCTAGGGTTTTCTAGGTATACATTTATCATATCATTAGCAAGCAATTTGGATGCCCTTTTTTTATCTTTCTCTTGTCTGATTGCTCTGGTAAGCACTTCCTTTTCTATGCAGAATTGAAGTGGTTAAAGTGAGTGGGTATCCTTGTCTTGTTCCATTTCTCAGAGGGAATGCTTTCAACTTTTCCCTGTTCAATATGATGTTGGCTGTGGGTTTGTCATAGATGGCTTTTATTACCTTCAAGTATGTCCTTTCTATGCCAATTTTGCTGAGGATTTTAATCATAGAGTAATGCTACATTATGTCAAATGCTTTTTCTGCCTCTATTGAGACAATCATGTGATTTTGTTTTTAATTATGATGTATCACATTTATTGACTTAAGTGTGTTAAACCATCCCTGCATCCTGGGTATGAAACCTGCTTGATCATGGTGGATTATCTTTTTGATATGCTGTTGGATCCAGTTAGCTAGTATTTTGTTGAGGATTTTTGCATCTATGTTCATCAGGGATATCAGTCTGTAGTGTTTTTGTTTGTTTGTTTGTTTGTTCATTATGTCCTTTGCTGGTTTTGGTATTAGGGTGATACTGGCTTCATATAATGAATTAGGGAGGATTTCTTTCTCAATAGGATTGGTACCAATTCTTCTTTGAATGTCTGATAGAATTCAGCTGTGAATCTGTCTGGTCCTGGGCTTTTTTTTTGTGGGCAATTTTTTAATTAACATTTCAATGTTGATGTTTGTTATTGGTATATTCAAAATTTCTATTTCTTCCTGGTTTAATGTAGGAGGGTTGTATACTTCCAGAAATTAATCCATCTCCTCTAGGTTTTCTAGTTTATGTGCATAAAAGTGTGTGTATTATTCTTGAATAATCTTTTATATTTCTGTGGTATTAGTTGTAATATCTCCCATTTCGTTTCTAATTGAGCTTATTTGGATGTTCTCTCTTCTTTTCTTGGTTAATACCACTAATGGTCTATAAAGTTTAACTTTTCAAAGAACCAGGTTTTTATCATTTTTATTTTTATTTTTGTTGTTTCAATTTTATTTAGTTCTGCTCTGATCTTCATTATTTCTTTTCTTCTGCCGGGTTTGGGTTTAGATGTTCTTGTTTCTCCAGTTCCGTGAACTGTGACCTTACATTGTGTATTCATGCTTTTTAGACTTTTTGATGTAAGCGTTTAAGGGTACGAACTTTCTCAAGTACTGTCTTTGCTGTAGAATTTTTAAATTTCCATCTTGATTTTATTGT
This sequence comes from Pongo pygmaeus, assembly GCF_028885625.2. Taxonomy (NCBI): domain Eukaryota; kingdom Metazoa; phylum Chordata; class Mammalia; order Primates; family Hominidae; genus Pongo; species Pongo pygmaeus. The sequence continues at coordinate 80,392,739 of NC_072378.2, forward strand.
TGACCCAATGATCATTAAAGAGCAAGTTATTTAATTTCCATGTATGTGCATGGTTTTGAGTGTCCCTTTTGGTGTTGATTTCTAGTTTTATCCACTCTGGTCTGAGAGAGTAATTGATATAATTTTGATTTTATTAAATTTACTGCGATTTGTTTTGTGGCCTATTATATGGTCTATCTTGGAGAATGTTCCATGTGCTGATGAATAGAATGTATATTCTGCAGTTGTTGGGTAAAATGTTCTGTAAATATGTGTTAAGCCCATTTGTTCTAGGGAATAGTTTAAGTCCATTGTTTCTTGGTTGACTTTCTGTCTTGATGACCCGGCTAGTGTTGTCAGTGGAGTATTACAGTCCCCCAATATTATTGTGTGGCCATCTATCTAATTTGTTACATCTATTAGTAATTGTTTTGTAAATTTGGGAGCTCCAGTGTTTGGTGCATATATATTTAGAATTGTGATGTTTCCCCATTGGGAAATATCCTTTTATCATTATATAATGTCCCTCTTGGTAAACCATAAATCACTGCTGAAAGAAATCATACACAACACAAACAAATGGAAACACTTCCCATGCTCATAGATGGGTAGAATCAACATTGTGAAAATGACTATACTGCCTAAGAAGTCTACAAATTCAATGCAATTCCCATTAAAATACCACCATCATTCTTCACATAACTAGGATAAATAATCCTAAAATTCATATGGAACCAAAATGAGCCCCCATAGCCAAAGCAAGACTAAGCAAAAAGAACAAATATGGAGGCATTACATTACCCAACTTCATACTATAAGGCTATCATCACCAAAAACAGCATGGTACTCGTATAAAAAATAGGCATATAGACCAATGAAACAGAATATAAAACCCAGAGATAAAGCCAAATACTTAAAGCCAACTGATCTTTGACAAACCAAACAAAAGCATAAAATGGGGAAAGGACACCCTATCCAATAATTGGTGCTGGGATAATTGGCAAGCCACATGTAGAAGAATGAAACTGGATCCTCATCTCTGACCTTATACAAAAATCAACTCAAGATGTATTAAAGACTTAAATCTAAGACCTGAAACCATAATGATTCTAGATGATAGCATTGGAAAAACCCTTCTCGACAATGGCTTAAACAAAGATTTTATGACCAAAAACCCAAAGCAAATGCCACAAAAACAAAGATAAATAGATGGGCCTTAATTAAACTAAAAAGCTTCTGCACAGCAAAAGAAACAATCAACAGAGTAAAAAGACAACCCACAGAGTGGGAGATAATCTTTGCAATGTATACATCTGGCAAATGACTAATATCTAGAATCTATAAAGAACTCAAACAAATCACCAAGAAAAAAAAAAGCAATCCTATCAAAAATTGGGCTAAGGACATGAATAGACACTTCTCAAAAGAAGATATATAAATAGTTAAAAGGCACATGGAAAAATGTCTAAGATCACTAATGATCAGGGAAATACAAATCAAAACCACAATAGATATGACCTTACTCCTGTAAGAATGACCATAATAAAAAAAAAAATAGATGTTGGTGTGGATGTGGTGAAAAGGGAAGACTCTTACACTGTTGGTGGGAATATAAAGTAGTACAACCACTATGGAAAACAGTGTGGAGATTCCTTGAATAACTATAAGTAGATCTACCATTTGATCCAGCAATCCTGCTACTGGATAGCTACCCAGAGGAAAAGAAGTCATTACACAAAAAAAGATACTTGCACACCCATGTTTATAGCAGCACAATTTGCAATTGTAAAAATATGGAACCAGCCCAAATGCTCATCAATCAATCAGTAACAAAAATGTTATATCTATCTATCTATCTATCTATCTATCATCTATCCATCCACCCACCCACCATGGAATACTACTCAGCCATAAAATGGAATGAAATAACAGCATTCACAGCAACTTGGATGGAACTGGAGACCATTATTCTAAGTGAAGTAAGTCAGGAATGGAACACCAAACATCATATGTTCTCTCTCATAAGTGGGAGCTAAGCTATAAGGATGTGAATGCATAAGAATGATACATTGGACTTTGGGGACTCAGGGGAAAATATGGGGGGTGGGGAGGGATAAAAGACTACACGTTGGATACAGTGTACAGTGCTTGGGTTACTGGTGCACCAAAATATCAGAAATCATCAATAAAGAACTTAAGCAAACACCACCTTTGCTTAAGTTCCCCAAAACCGATTGAAATAAAAAAATAAAAAACTTAAACAATAAATAAATATGGCCTACTAGTTTTTGAAACATCTTATATGCCAATTTGTCACATTATTGTGTAGAGTAAAATAGGGATTTGTTACAGTCTTATTTCAGCAAAATTCCAAGTGCTCCTAAGTGAGATGATAATCAAAAGAAAATATTCATTAGGAAAGAAGTATCTCATACATTAAATTTTAAACATATGTGTAGCTAAACTTTTCTTTGAAACTCAAATATGTATATTTCTGAGACAGCAATCTCAAAAGAGTATGAACAAACATTTGTCTCTTTGAGATACCATACAGCAGGGAGTATAGAAGACCACATAAGACAAAGATTACATTCTCACATTTTGATTTTTTTTTTAACCGGATTTGACCTTTCCCTTTCACAATATTGGACTCAATAACCTTGCTCCTCTCTCTGTCCATGAACTGTTGGCTTCAACAATTCTTGTGCTATGGAATCCTGCCAGCACTGCAGGAGGGCTGGAGTACAGAGGCAAGGTTCCAATGTCTAAATTAGGGCCAGTTACTTCCAGAAGAATATTCACAGCTCTTGCTGGGGGTTGCTTGCAGGGAATTTTTCCAGAGAAAGTGTGTTTGTAAAAGTATGGAAGTGGTCTGTGAAGTATATAGACGCAGTCTCAGGAAGCAAAGAGGGGTGGGAGATATTACTTGAATTGATCATCTTGGAACTAAGAAGGATCTCAGGCCTGAGGGATCAGAAATAAACACAGTTGTTCACAAACTTGGAGCAGCTCTCTAGCACCTTTTTGTTCTCAGAAAAATACAATTTTTAACAAATATTCTCCCTGAGCTTTCAGTTTCAAAAATATTTTCCCCTGGAGATAGGAATAAGAGAAGTCAATTGTCTCTGTATGTTGCCCTGCTTGTTTCCTTCCTTCCCTCCCTCCGTTCCTTGCTTCTTTCCTGTCTCTGTAGCTGTTACAAATTCTTACATGTTAACTCTTCCCTACATCCAAAATTAAGAGGAAAATAATTATTAAATAAAAATAATTTCTTCTTAACAACAATAATCCACTTTTCTGGGTTCACCTAAATTCACCTTTCAGTTTCTAGGGCTGAGTGTTTACCAGGTGTTGTTACTTCTTAGCTGTGTGTTTTTGCAGATGTGTACACTGCAGTTTTTTTCTGTCACTGGACCTTGATGAAAGAGGACTCCAGAGGCCTAGGGGCTTACCTTTTAGAGCTGATTATGGGTTCCACCATTATACTTTTACTTAGCTTTTCAAACCACATCGACAGTCTTAGATAATTAAGTAACTTTCCTTTGTAAACCTGGGCTTTTAAACATTAACCTCCACTAATATTAGATTAGGAAAGGGTAAATAAAATACTTTTATTTATTTTTCAATACACACTACAATTTGTCTCATACAATTGTCTTTCAAATTAATTTTCCCAATATTTTGGAGAACCATATTTTTAATCTGACATGTTCTTGGCCTAGTCAGAGAAGAGATAAGTTTATTGCTTACATAACCATGTGAATCAGACATGGAAAATACATATTAAATTATTTAATTCATTCTTCTGCCAGTATTATATTATTCCCTAAAGTCCATTCCTCTATTTTTTAGACTTGTTATGTAATTTACTAACCCGGTTTAACTAATATTTCTTATTTTCCTTATTTGTTAATTGATACAGATACATTTTTCCAGTCAATGTAATTTTCATTAATGTTTGCTGACTAGATAAAAGAAAACATTAATATTGTGTTTTATTTTTATAGTAATTCTCTGTATATAGACATAATTTTTAAAAATCTGTGCTATCAGTAACATATTGTTGTACCTATTATATAACTGAGAAAATTAGGGTACAAAGAAATTGCGGAACTTCTTCAAAATGATATAGTGAGTGACTTATCCAATGTGGACTAAATTCTATAATTTTAAAATTCAAAATGACAACTGTCTTACAGAACAATTAAAATTAAAAAAAGTTGAAAAACTTATTAAACCCAACTGTGGATAAGCAATCCATGCACTGTAGTAATAACATACATTATTTTATTCAATACTTACAACTGTCCTGTTAGATAATATTATAATTTCCACTTTGAGGATGACTCTAGCTCTGGAAGTTCATGTAACTTTTTGAAGATTGAAATTCTAGTATTGAAGAGCTTCAGGTAGCCAGACAGAACACTATATTAAACTGAAAATGAATCTTATTTTTCTATGTTTCATATTATTTTGCAACAATATCTTTATGTTTATTTTTTCTTATATTATGCTAAAGATTTTATATTGAAGAAAGAGTCTAAGAAGTGACAATGTAAAAATGTTTCAAGATTCTGGATATGTGCTGTCAATTTTTTTCAAATAAATTCAATCAATTTATACTGTCTTTAATATTTAGATTTTTCTCATAACATTATCAAATATTATTAACATGTAAAGTTATATAATTGTTACATAAAATGTATTTATTCATATTTTTAATTGCATACTTTAGAGTACTAGTAAGTTTCAATTTTTGAATAGCTATTCATTATTTTTTTGCTTTTCAGGAAAAATCATCTTTTCATTCCTGTGCTTGTGGAACATTTCAAACACTGGGGGTTTCTTATTTATCTGCCAGAGCTGTACACCTATTAAAAACATTAGCATTTGGTCTATCATATTTTAGTAAATACTTTTCTCCATTTTTCACTTTTCTTTTTAATTTGTAAGAGTTTCAAAATTGTGTGTCAACATATATTGATATTTTTCTTTCTCATATCTTATACGCTTGATAAGATTGCAGAATTTTCCACCATCTAGATTTGATTAATAGTCACACTTATTTTTGCTTATCTATGCTGTTGTTTTTGATTGTCAGCTTAATATTCTACTTATTATTGGAAGCCATGAAGAATCTGAATTATTCTTGCAATTAATTAGTACAGTAAACATCATCATTAATAATTAAATTTGGATACATTTATGCATATTATTTTTTCATCATGTTTATGTAATAGAACTGGATAGTTTCCTGGCAATGTATTAACTAGAATTAAATCATCTTTGTATTTTTTCTTGTTGGCATAATGATAAAATTGTAGTATTTCATTATTGCCTGTTTTTTACTAGACTATTGGTTCCATAATCAGTGATTGTGTATTTGCTGTTTTCTGATATTGTCTATGATACTTGAACCATAGTGGTACTCAAGATATATATGTGTACTAATATGTGTATGTGTGTGTGTGTGTATACATACATATACGTTTATAAACATATAGGTATATATCTGTGTGTAGATATATATATCTGTGTGTATATATATAGGTATATATCTGTGTGTAGACATCTATATGTGTGTACACATATATGTATTCATATATATGTGTATATATACACACATATACTCATACTGTTCAGACTGGTCAATAAAAAGAGCTAATACTGTAAAAATGCATAAAGTATTTTTAAAGGATTTCTATGCAATGTCATTCTGATATTTATAGGTTATTTAAAAAAGAGAATAGTATGAACACATGCTTAAAGGGCTTTCCATGCATCCTCTCACTCCATCCCTGAAAGTGACAAATTGGTCTATTCTGCTTTCCTCCCTGTCCTGCAACTTGCTAATTCTTGCCTTCTCCAATAAGCTTATCTATATTGGCAGAAACTGAAGAGTAACCTTAAAACTGGCACTTGTTTTCTGTATGTCAGAGACAGATGAAGATAATATTTCATTTACATACAGCTACCAACTATCAGAATCTCTTTTGTATTTTTATGCTTACCCTTCATTCTTTTTAGAATCCATTTCAGATTCTGTTGTAACAGCATGATTATTTTAATTTCTGAGATTCTCTGTGGAACCACTTTAAAAGAATCTGCAACCTTCTCATTCTCTCAACTCAATTATAGCTTCTGAAGTCTTTGTATTCATGTGAAATCATTCTGAAAATGCCCATGTGTTTGAAACGATGTTCACTGATTTAGATTTTATTTATATCATGTTCACTTAACAAAAGGATTTCAGAATTCTTATCATTGTTGCTACCTGCTGATCACATCAGGAAAGAGCTGGGTAAGGAGCTTTCTCAGTTTTATTTTATTATTATACTTTAAGTTCTGGGATACATGTGCAGAACATGCAGGCTTGTTACATAGGTATACATATGCCATAGTGGTTTACTGCATCCATCAACCCATCATCTAGGTTTTAATCCCCACATGAATTAGGTATTTATCCAAATGCTCTCCCTCCCCTTGCTCCCCACTCCCCGACAGGCCCTGGTGTGTGATGTTCTCCTCCCTGTGTCCATGTGTTCTCATTGCTCAACTCCCACTTATGAGTGAGAACATGCAGTGTTTGGTTTTCTGTTCCTGTGTTAGTTTGCTGAGAATGATGGCTTCCAACTTCACCCATGTCTCTGCACAGGACATAAACTCATTCTTTTTTATGGCTGCATAGTATTCCATGGTGTATATGTGCCACATTTTCTTTATTGAGTCTAACATTGATGAGCATTTGGGTTGATTCCAAGTCTTTGCTATAGGGAATAGTGCTGCAATAAACATGTGTGTGCATGTGTCTTTATAGCAGCATGATTTATAATCCTTTGGGTATACCCCCAGTAATGGGATTGCTGAGTCAAATGGTATTTCTGTTTCTAGATCCTTGAGGAATTGCCACACTGTCTTCCACAATGGTTGAACTAATTTACACTCCCACCAACAATGTAAAAGCTTTCCTACTTTTCTGCATCCTTGCCAGCATCTGTTGTTTCCAGGCTTTAATGATCACCATTCTAACTGGTGTGACATGGTATCTCATTGTAGTTTTGATTTGTATTTCTCTAACGACCAGTTATGATGAGCTTTTTTTCATGTTTGTTGGTCACATAAATGTCTAAGAAATGTCTGTTCATATCCTTCACTAACTTTTTGATGCGGCTGTTATTTTCTTGTAAATTTGTTCAAGTTCCTTGTAGATTCTGGATATTAGACCTGTGTCAGATGAATAGACTGCAAAATTTTTCTCCCATTCCGTAGGTTGCCTGTTCACTCTGATGATAGTTTCTTTTGCTGTGCAGAAGCTCTTTAGTTTAATTAGATCCCATTTGTCAATTTTGGCTTCTATTGCAATTGCTTTTGGTGTTTTAGACATGAAGTCTTTGCCCATGCCTATGTTCTGAATGGTATTGCCTGGGTTTTCTTCTAGAGTTTTTATGGTTTTAGTTCTTACGTTTAAGTCTTCAATCCATCTTGAGTGAAATTTTGTATAAGGTGTAAGGAAGAGGTCCAGTTTCAGTTTTCTGCATATGGCCAGCCAGTTTTCCCAGCACCATTTATTAAATAGAGAATCCTTTCCCCATTGTGTGTTTTTGTGAGGTTTGTCAAAGATCAGATGGTTGTAGATGAGTGGTGTTATTTTTGAGGCCTCTGTTTTGTTCCATTGGTCAAACATCTGTTTTGGTACCAGTACTATGTTGTTTTGGTTACTGTAGCCTTGTAGTATAGTTTGAAGTCAGGTAGTGTGATGCCTCCAGCTTTGTCCTTTCTGCTTAGGATTGTCTTGGCTATATGGGCTCTTTTTTGGTTCCATATGAAATTTAAAGTCTTTTTTTTTTCTAGTTCTGTGAAGAAAGTCAATGGTAGTGTGTCCAAAATTTATTCCTTCTGGTGGGTTCTTGATCTCGCTGACTTCAAGAATGAAGCCGCAGACCCTTGCGGTGAGTGTTATGGTTCTTAAAGATGGTGTGTCCAGAGTTTGTTCCTTCAGATGTTCAGTTGTGTCTGGAGTTTCTTCCTTCTGGTGGGTTCGTGGTCTCGCTGACTTCAGGAGTGAAGCTGCAGACCTTCACAGTGAGTGTTACAGCTCTTAAGAGTGTTGCGTCTGGAGTTGTTTGTTCCTTCCAGTGGGTTCGTGGTCTTGCTGATTTCGGGATTGAAGCCGCAAACCTTCGCAGTGAGTGTTACAGCTCTTAAAGGTGCTGCGGTCCCAAAAAGTGAGCAGCAGCAAGATTTATTGTGAAGAGCAAAGAAAAAGCTTCCACAGCATGGAAGGGGACCCCAGAGGGTTGCCTCTGCTGGCTCAGGTGGCCAGCTTTTATTCCATTATTTGGCCTCACCCATGTCCTGCTGATTGGTCCATTTTACAGAGTGCTGATTGGTCCATTTTAAAGAGTGCTCATTGGTCCATTTTTACATAGTGCTGATTGGTGTGTTTACAATCCTCTAGCTGGAACCTATAAATCACTTTTGGCAGTATTGCCATTTTCATGATATTGATTATTCCTATCCATGAGCATGGAACGTTTTTCCATTTGTTTGTGTCCTCTCTTATTTCCTTGAGCAGTGGTTTGTAGTTCTCCTTGAAGAGGTCTTTCACATTCCTTGTGAGTTGTGTTCCTAGGTATTTTATTATCTTTGTAGCAATTGTGAATGGGAGTTTGACCTGATAGCCTTTCCAGTGATCAGAAACTGATTCATTATGTTCCCTAGTAGACTAAGAGGAAGGCAGAGATCCAGCTGATAAGAAGACCAAAAAAGAAATTTACCCTCTCTCACATGCTTCCTTTCCTACTTTATTGAAATGAATACACCCACCCACAGTTCTATAAGAATTGAAAATGAATTTTCCGTGCCTAATCACTTATTAAAAATAATTAACTAGTGATTTTTTTAAAAAATTGACAAAAAATCTTATATTTTTTATGTTAGCTCATGATTTGTGATACATGGCAAGCTAATGCAATATGCACATATGCATTACCCCACGTATTTTTTTTGTGATGAGAGCATTTAAAATACACTCTCAGGAAATTTCAAGTACACAATATATTGTTATTAACTATAATTACTATGCTGAACAATAGATCTCCTAAACTTATTTTTCCTAGCTAATTTTATATTCTATTATCAATATCTTCCCAATCTCCCAATGAGTTCTTTTTAATTACACATTTTTGTGGATACAGGGAGAAGGAAAGAAGTCTAATAAGAGTGTGAAATGTTGGGCTGAGCACAGTGGCTGAAGCCTGTAATTCCAGCACTTAGGAAGGCTGAAGCAGAAGGATTGCTTGAGGCCGCGAGCTCGAGACTAGCCTGGGTAATGAAGGGAAACCCTGTCTCTTCAAGGTTTTTTTAAAAATATTTTATTTATTTATTTATTTATTTTAACGTTAGCTCGGCATGGTGGCACATGCCTGTATTTCCAATTGCTTGGGAGGCTGAGGTGGGAGGATTTCCTGAGCTCAGGAGGTTGAGCCTACAATGAGCCATGATTCTTGCCAACGCACTCCAGCCTGGGAGTGAGACCCTCCCTCAAAAAAATAAAAAATAAAAAAGGTGAAAAGTTTAAATCCACTCATGTCTCTTAGTGTGTACGAAGATATGCAATCTATCCTTACGGAAAAGATGTGAAAAGTTTTACCCAGACAACTGTCTTAAAGAAAAGATGTGTGCATAAAGAAGGACTCTGGAGAAGAGATGCTAAGGCTGTGCTTGAAGAAACTGTAAGACTTTAAAACACTGATCTTCAAGTAACAATCTTCAAATGAGCACTGAGATAACTGAGGTGCCAGTGAACCCCAAGGGAATTGTCAGCATATTTTTACCTCTTCATCAAATATCTAAATTCAAGGTATCATAAATTGCTATGGCATAGTCACTGATAAATATAGATGGATTATAAATACTATTCATCTAAATAATATCATTGGATTCAATGAAGCACTGCCAGCACTCTATAAATGCATACGTATATGAACAGAGCTCCTTCTTTTTCCAATTCAATGCATAGCTTAAAAATTTACAAAGCTTATCTTTGATATCTTCCTTCCCCCATCCCCTGCCTAGCTCCGAGTGCTGAACTCTGACTGCCCAAAGTAGCACATTCTGATGCTTCAATATCTGTGCTAGTGCCAAATTTTTCATACCCCGTGCCGTCCTTACTAAAACTCTTGTCCTATATTTAATGTCATTTGGTATTTATATTAGCAAACCAACTGTAGTGTGCAGTTACTAGGTACTAGGCATTAAGCTACAAACTTAAATTTCTTATGTCACTTGATCCCCACAGCAATTATTCAAGCAGGTCTGGCATTTTACCTACAGATGAGAATAAAGAATGTTAGAGATTTGATTATTTTGCCTAAGATAACAGATACAGGTGCAGTAGCTGAACTTAAACCCAAATCTGTATGGTTTCAAAGCTAATACTATTAATCACTTCCAGTAAAATAGTATATTGCTGCAAATCATAGGATTTCATCCATTTTTGTGTTTGAGTAGTTTTTCATTGTGTATATAGATCGCATTTCTTTTCTCCAGTCATCTATTGTTGCACACCTAGGTTGATTCCATATCTTGGCTACTGAGAAGAGTGCTAAAATAAGCCTGGGCATGCAGATCTCTATTTGATATACAATTTCCTTTCCTTTGCATAAGTTCCCAAAAATGGGATTGCTGAATCACGTGGTAATTCTAGTTGTAGTTTTTCTTGAGAAGCCCCCATACTGTTCTGCATAGTGGCTGTACTAGTTTACATTCTTACCAATAGTGTATTGAGAGTTCCCTTTCCTGCCCATCGTCACCAGCATTTGTTATTTTTTGTCTTTCGGATTATAGCCATCCTAACTGGGATGAGATAATACCTCATTGTGGTTTTGATTTGCATTTCACTGATGATTAGTATGTTGAGTATTTTTTCATGTACCTGTTTGCAATTTGCATGTCTTCTCTTGAGAAATGTTTATTTAGATCTTTTGTCCATTTTTAAATCACACTATTTGGTTCACTGATATAGAGTTGTTTGAGTATCTTATACATTCTGGATATTAACCCCTTGTCAGATGCATAGTTTATAAATATTTTCTTTTATTCTGTAAGTTGTCTCTTCACTCTGTGGGTTGTTTTCTTTTCTGTTCATAGCTTCTAAGTTTGATGCAATTTCACTTGTCTATTTTTGCTTTTGTTGCCTATGCTTCTGGGGTCTTAGCTAAAAAATCCTTGCTGAGACCAATGTCATGAAGCATTTCCTCTATGTTTTCTAGTATTTTTGTGTTTGGGGCCTTATATTCGGATCTTTGATCCATTTTGAGTTGATTTTTGTACAGGGTGAGAGGTAGGGATCTACTTTAATTCTTTTGTGTATGGATATCTAGTTTTCCCAGAATCATTTATGGAAAAGACTCTTTCCCCAGTGAGTGTTCTTGGCATCTTGTTCAAGAATCAGTTGGCTGTAGATTCATGGATTAATTTATTGGTTCTCTATTGTGTTCCATTGTTTTTGAACTGGTGGTTATTATGTTAGATGGAATAATCCAGGAACAGAAGGTTAAGCACTGCATGTTGTCACTTACATGTGGAAGCTAAAAAAGTTGATCTTATAGAAGTAAAAAGTAGAATAAAGGATACTAGAGGCTGGGAAGGATAGAGGGAAGGGAAGAATAGGGAGATATTTGTTAAAGGATACAAAATTATAGCTAGATATGAAGAATAAGTTCTAATGTTCTATAATACTGTAGGATGACTACAGTTAGCAATAATATATTATATAATTTTAGACAGCTTAAAGGAGAATATTGACTGTTTTCAACACAAAAAATGATAAATGTTTGAAATGATGGATATGCTAATTACCTTGATCTGATCACTACACATTACATGTATCAAAACATCTCTATATACCCTATGATATGTATAACATTTGTCAATTCAAAAAATGAAATCAATAAAAATAAAAGTAAACATATATTGACTGTTACTGGAGATTTATAAGTGCAACAGCAACATTATAATTGAGAAATATGGGACGACATAAAAAAATTTACATAATATATGTTGAGAAATGTCTATCTCCACCAACAATAATGGAAAATATACAGAATGTATTCATTAGGTGCAAAGTCTTTAGAGTTCAAACTTCCTGGTTTCAGTCTTGTTTCCATCACTCTCTGGCTGTGTAATCTTGGGGAAGTTAACCTATTTGTTCTCTAATTTCTATGAAAAATTAGAAAAAAAAAATGTGTAAAGTCTCACAAGGGAATTCTGAAGATTAAGTCATTTGATGTTCACAGCACACAGAATAGTTCCTAACTCAAGCAAATATTACACATTTTCTTAAAAATCAAATGAAACCTAATATATACATTGGTGTATTCCAGAGGCGAGAACGTGAGATCCAAAACGGAAATAACTTTCTGTGTATTTTCATAACTAGTTTCTCCAAATGTAAACCAATGCCCAAAACAAGGCAGTGCTCAGAAAATGTTTGTTAAATAAAAGAATGAGTGATTTTCATCTATTGAATGTGCCGAAAATGAAAAACATATATAAAGCATAATTTTAGCTAAATTGTAATGAAAATAGTAAATTTGAAGTAGTGACAGTGTAAGTTATGGGTTCAAAATGTAGTTTTGCAAAATATTTTCAAAAGTAAAAAATCCGTATTTTACAAAATGTGAAATTACTAAGAATTTTGCAAAGAAAAAATGTAAAACAGGAAAGCTGAATGCAATAATTTGTTTAGTTACTTGTCATTTATGATAGTAACAAAAAGAAGTAAATTTAAACAGCCATTTTCATAAAACAGAAATCATAATTTATTAGAATATTTCATGACCACCAGACATAATATATGTAAAGTATATGTTGTAACATGGAAAGGCTATAAAAAATTGGAAACACATGCCATTTTATTTAATTTTACACAAATCTGCTCCATATAGTTTTCTTTTAAGTGCTGTTATAATATTATTTGTTATGATAAATCAAACATTTGCTTCCAATTGAAAGAGTTAAATTATATCCTTCTTCTCCTGCCAAATTTCTCTTGTTCTTTTTTCCAAATTTGACAAGATTATCTAAAGAGAGTAATTCACTTGTTGATATGAATGATACTTCTTTTTCTAACTATTATTTATTTAGAAAGAGAATGAGTAAGAGACAAAAAGACTACAGCATAAGAAAAAAATATAAGCAAAACATGAATCTAGAAGGGCTTACCCAAGTGTATTAAATTTAAGCAATCATGCTGAATATTCCTAGTGCTAGTGAAGGCTAGCATTTTGTTGGTGGTATACAATTTTTGGCATTTTTTAAAAAGAATTTTGCAGATGGGTCTTATTGAAGAAGCTATTAACCCAAAGAGGAAGAGAAAGATGTCTGACACTATGTTCTAGGTCTTAATTAATCGGGGAATCTCTGTAAGTTTGGCTCTTCAGAAGAAGCTGCAGCTATGTAATAGTGGGCATGGAAGGCTATACTTTTACAAACATTGAATATACTGAGACATTATCACATTTACAGTAACAGTTCAATTTGAAATATTTGGGTTTTATTTGACCTGCTAAAACGTATATTTTGAGATGTATTTTTTATACATATGCATTCCTGTTATGTTATCATATCTTAATAATAAAAATGTGTTATGTTTCATATTAAAAATATTTCCCCTAAGCCAACTATGAAGTTTCAAGCTGTCAAGATAAAGAGGGAGAGACAAATAAGACTCTCTAGCTGATTTCAACAATTCTGAGGCATTTTATATTAATTTTAGAAGTCCCTTTAGCTTACAAAATCTTAGACATTCTCTCATTCTTGATTATATTATTCCAGCAAATATTAAGAGTCTTGAAGAATAAAATCTTACCCTACATTTTACACGAAGGTTTAGTAGTCTCATTTTGCAAAGCCACGTTCTTTGGTATGAGGTAAAAGTTCTATTGCTTAGCTTAAAAAGGAAAAATGAATCATTTGGAAAGTCTGGGTTAAACTGGATTCAATTTCCAATAGTTAATTTACATTTCTTCTGACTAAGTCTTTGCTTGATTCCACATGATGTGTTTTCAAACAGAACTCATTTTTCAGATTGCATCAAAACACAATAGGAGCAAGTGCAGAAAGATCATTAAATTGTATATACATTCTTTTGTGGAAGAATTATTTATTGTTACTGTGATGGACTACATTGTGCCTCAAAATTTTAACAAGCTGGCAAAAACATGTGATGGCTCTCAATTTCCTAAACCACCTTGTCATCATAGTTTTAGTTTCTAATCATCAGCTCAGATAATTTTAATGGGAAGAAATAAAAAATAAAAATCAGTGATTTTTTTTCTCCACCATTTGTTCTGGACATGCCATTGGAATATGTACAAACATTTCTTTTCTGATGAAGTCTTGGTTGACTGGAGTGGACATTACACACAATTTCCTATTGTTCTAAGATTACACACGGGGTCATTAAAACATGAGATCAAATCGAAGCCACCATGCCTGCTGACATACTTGTCACAAGGACACTTCTTATAATGGAAATCAATAAAAATCATTAGACCAAAATATTTAAAAATAAAAAATTATCTGACTCTTTAAACAGGCTAAAAAATGGAATGATCTAACAAATTAATAATTTCACTGAATACAAATTAAAAAATAATGCTCAGATCGATGAACTAAAAAATGAAAGTCTAAATTTTTAAATTAAGTATGCAAGTAAATATGAATATAAACTGGTACATCTTTCCTTTAAGTGTGAACATTTTTCTCAAAAATTTATCGGGTTAATTTTTTCAAGTATTTTTGTTAAGTTCTGGAGTTGACAAACTATGGTCTATGGGCCAAATCTGATCTACCATCTGTTTTTGTAAAGAAAGTTTATTGGAGCATACGCATGTTTGCTCCTTTATGTACTGTCTATGGCTAATTTCATGCTAAAACATCAGAGTGAGTGGTGGCAAAAGACAACATGCTTGCAAACTCTAAAATGTTTACTACCTGTCCTTCTGCAATCTCTGGTCTAGTTGTTAAGAACACGTGAAGTTCACACCCACATTTTGGCCTTGTCCCAAACAACAGATTCTAATACTTGATTATATTATGTTACATAAAATATACATTAATTCTTTCACCTTTTGTCTGAAAAATAGAATAAATATGGAAAATAATACTAAGGAAATAGGATAAATATGCTCAAGTGCTCTGGCTGAAAAAAAACATTGGCCAAAATGTCTTCTCAATTAAGATAATATCTTTATATATATATATATTTTTTAGAATGAACATTGTGTTTTCTTTTACCAAAAAATTAATGTTTAAATTAGCAGACTGTTTTCTCTGTCATGCAAAAGGCTTTTAGTTTGATGTAATTCCATTTATCTATTTTTACTTTTGTTGCCTATGCTTTTGTGGTCATATAACAAAAAAATCATTGCCTAGACTAATGTCATGGATATTTCACCCTGTTTTCTGCCAGTAGTTTTATATTAATAGTTTTAGGTTTTATTTGTCAGATGCTAAATTATTTTTAGTTGATTTTTGCATAGGAGATGGAATAAGGATCCAATTTCATTCTTCTGCATGCAGATATTCAGTTTTCCCAAAAAACATTTCTTAAAAAGATTATTCTTCCTCCATTGTATGTTCTTGGCACCTTTGTCAAAAATTAACTGGTCATCAATGTGTGAGTTTATTTTTGGGCTCTCAGTTCTGTTCCTTTTTTTATGCCAGTACCATGCTGTCCTGGTTCCTCTAGCTCTGTCGATTTCTGTAGTTTTTTTTTTTTTTTTCCTTTTTTTTTTTCTGTTCAATATTGCTTTGGCTATTTTGGATATTTTGCCGTTCCATACACATTTTAGGACTTTGTTTTTTCTGTTTCTGTGAAAAATATTATTGGAGTGTTAATAAAGATTGCACTGATTTTGCATTGATTCTGTAGATCGCTTTGGGTAGTATGGACTCTCCTGATTTTTTTGTTGTTCTACTTTTCTTTTAATTTTAAATTAATTAATATAGCTGTTTTTGGGTGGTAAATTAGAAAGTAGGCTGTAGCTTATACATTAAAGAGAAGGGACTTATTCTTATGCCTAGAAGTCTCTGAAAACTTGGAATTAGAAGTTTCTTGACTATTAAAGTCAATTGATGTAAATTGATGTAAATTGCAGTAGTATCTAAGAAAAAGTTCTTGATATTAGGGTATTGTAAGGGTTAGAAAGGGTATAGAGCACTCATTTTTTTTCTCAGATAATTTATGTATTGGGATACGATTCGTGTCATTTATACTTTTTAAGTATACAATTCAGTGTTTTTTAGTATATTCACAATGTTGTATAAATATCACCACTATCCAATTCCAGAACATTTCATCACCAAAAACGGAATCTTGTCCACATTTGTAGTCACTCTATTCCTCCCTCCTCCAGTCCCTGGCAACCACTAATAAGATTTCCATTCCTATGAATTTCTCTTTTCTGGACATTTAATGTAAATGAAAACATATAATATGTGGCCTTTTGTGTCTATTTTACACAGCAAAATTTTTACAAAGTTCATTCATATTGTAGTACATATCAGTACTTCATTCTTTTAAATTGTTGAGTAATAGTCCATTGTATGAATATACCACATTTTGTTTTACCACTCATCATTTGATGGACATTTGACCCGCTTCTACTTTTTGGTTATTATGAATAATGCTGTTATAAATATTCATGTGCATGTTTCTGTGTGGGCATTCATTGTCATTTTGTAGGGCAGGGCAGGGTGTGTATAGCCCTAGGAGTGGGATTGCTGGGTTGTATGGAAACTATGTTTCAGCTTTTGAGGAACTGTTAGATTGTTTTCCAAGGTGCTATGCTATTTTACTCCCCCACCAGCAATGTAATCTAAGTCAAAGTTTTCTCAGCTACTTCTTCCTATTTGAGAGTGAAGGCATTTTTTTTTAATGTGTACGTACATGCCTGTGAAAAAGCTGAGAAAAAAGACAGTCAGATAGAGACTGAAACAAAAAACTGAGAGAGACTTGGTGAGGGGGAAGTTTTTGAAGATGATGTATGAGGAGAATTATCATATACTAAGCAGTTTTTTCTATCCGCTTATCATCCAAAATTATTTTATCATTCTAATGCTCATTCTAATTCCAAATTTTAAATTTTACTTGGTGCCAATAATCATTTTAAATTTTGCTTTTTAAAAATGGTATTTAATTCTTTCGTCTAAATGTAATACATACAAATGATTTTTAACAGCACAAATGATACAAATGTGTGTATATAAAAGTTAAATATCTCTTGGGGAGAGATGTTTCTGACATCTTCCCTTCTCAAAAATCACTTCAAAAGAAAATTGGGAATCAAAAGAGAAATGTAATATTTTTCACTAAAACTGAAATATGTCTATAACTTCAAAACCTTAATATTGAAATGCAAACAGGATGCAAGAGAGATAACTGACTTTGAAATTATGAGGAGGACAAAAGTCACATCTTCAGATATTAAAACTATTAAAAATATATAAACATTCCCAGGAAATGACTGAGGTTTTGTTTTGGAAAAATGAAGGAATAAACAAAGACATGTAAACATGGAAACAAGGAAGTATGTAATCTAATACAGAAAGGCAGTGAAGGTAATCCCCAGAATTAAAGTAAAAGAACATCACATTGTTAGAGCTGAGCAAGAAGTGTAGATGGCAATCAGGCAAATTGGCAATAAAGGTGAGGACTCTACCCTAGAAGAAAAGATACCAGGAAAAAAATGGGCATCATAGGTCTGAACATGCAATTCTTTTTCTGTTAGGCCCGAAATTCCCAATTTGTCTTAGTTAATGATGCTGTCTTGTTTCAGAAATTTTTCCACAATGCCCTTCCAACAACAACAAAATACATGAGTTTGACCTAAGAGTAGCTAAGTCAAAACAATAACTACTTATGTCCTAACATCTTAGTACATGTTGAAAGAAAAATACATGCAAATGGAAAAAATATATTTTTATATCATTATTAAATAAGCATAATTATTTACTACTAGAATGTGGGTACCTATGGGCACTGCACAGTTCTCAAAACTTGGAATTAGACTAAACATTGTCACTCTTATTTCCTGTTGCACATTGATTTTCCTGGAATTCTTTATTTTTGTCACAGCAACTTTGTAAAATTCAACTTTGCAAAGATGTGATGTCAATGAGAAGAATGTAGATATGATATCACCTGAAAGAACCAAGAA
Source organism: Pongo pygmaeus (assembly GCF_028885625.2). NCBI lineage: Eukaryota > Metazoa > Chordata > Mammalia > Primates > Hominidae > Pongo > Pongo pygmaeus. The sequence continues at coordinate 80,410,945 of NC_072378.2, forward strand.
TAGTTTAATGTTGAAGTGGTGGTCTACTTCAGCTAGTATTTTCTCAGTGTGTGGAAGCTCTCAGGTGTGGCTGTTTCTCTCAACAATCTAAAATATCCCACAGTGCTCCTGTGAGTTTGCTGCAGTGAACTAAGGTGTGGGGCTGGCATACAATCTGCAAAATGTGGTGTTAGACAACTAGAAGATATAGTAAAATATGGCCATAGGTATTTATGTAAACAAGCAAATACAACCAACTAAGCAAATTAAAAAGGCAATTATTTATTCCAGAAAAATCAAAACAAAGACACACAAAGCATTGAATTATGTAATATCTATTTATACCCAACTATAAAATAGTATGTAGGATCCATAGTAGCCCTTGCCTCCTTCTTATTACTCCAATTATTATTAGTAGTATAACTGTTTTTATATGTTTCTAGTGGTTGCCTTTGTAACTTTAAACAATGTACTATTTTTATCTACTCACCCTCCTGTACCCACTTTTATCTGGGACATTTTCTCTTATTCTATGGGGTTCTGGTGGACTACACTTCAGAGTATGCATTCTTTACCTAAACCTGGCTTGCCCCCAAGTTAGTTCCATTGACTCTTACATTTTTTTCTAACTTTGTGGATTTGATTTTACTTTTTATGGGAATATACTTGGCCACATATAAGTATTTTCCCTAGAATGGATGCCCAATTAGTAGGTTATTTTTGTCTACATATTTGAAAATATATTTATTTAATCTATATAATTATTCAAATGCATATGAGATTTTAGATTTAACACATAACTTTCTTTATATTGAGGACTAAGTAAGCATAAGAATGATGTCAAAGAATATAAATACTTGGGTGAAAATAAGTGCTTTACACTTCGGTTATTAAGGACATGGTTTATTAAACAAAACATAGAAAGCCTAACTGTCCTGAAATGAAATCATACCTTGAGCTACTTATACCTGTAGTAGCTCAAGGTATAAGGGCATCTCTGTTGGTGGTTTTGGCATCTGAGTAGCCAGGTATGGCTTAAAATTCAGCCGTGATATGACTTCTGTGGGCTTTTGTTGTTAGCAATTCCTTCCAGCATGACAGGCTTTATCAACTGACTCTGCTATTTTAACAGATGATATTGGCTGTGGGTTTGTCATAGATAGCTCTTATTATTTTGAGATACGTCCCATCAATACCTAATTTATTGAGAGTTCTTAGCATGAAGCGTTGTTGAATTTTGTCAAAGGCCTTTTCTGCATCTATTGAGATAATCATGTGGTTTTTGTCTTTGGTTCTGTTTATATACTGGATTACATTTATTGATTTGCGTATATTGAAACAGCCTTGCATCCCAGGGATGAAGCCCACTTGATCATGGTGGATAAGCTTTTTGATGTGCTGCTGGATTCGGTTTGCCAGTATTTTATTGAGGATTTTTGCATGAATGTTCTTCAAGGATATTGGTCTAAAATTCCCTTTTTTGGTTGTGTCTCTGTCCGGCTTTGGTATCAGGATGATGCTGGCCTCATAAAATGAGTTAGGGAGGATTCCTTCTTTTTCTATTGATTGGAATAGTTTCAGAAGGAATGGTACCAGCTCCTCCTTGTACCTCTGATAGAATTCGGCTGTGAATCCATCTGGTCCTGGACTCTTTTTGGTTGGTAAGCTATTGATTATTGCCACAATTTCACAGCCTGTTATTGGTCTATTCAGAGATTCAACTTCTTCCTGGTTTAGTCTTGGGAGGGTGTATGTGTTGAGGAATTTATCCATTTCTTCTAGATTTTCTAGTTTATTTGCATAGAGGTGTTTGTAGTATTCTCTGATGGTAGTTTGTATTTCTGTGAGATCGGTGGTGATATCCCCTTTATCATTTTTTATTACATCTATTTGATTCTTCTCTCTTTTCTTCTTTATTAGTCTTGCTAGCGGTCTATCAATTTTGTTGATCCTTTCAAAAACCAGTTCCTGGATTCATTAATTTTTGACGGTTTTTTTGTGTCTCTATTTCCTTCAGTTCTGCTCTGATTTTAGTTATTTCTTGCCTTCTGCTAGCTTTTGAATGTGTTTGCTCTTATTTTTCTAGTTCTTTTAATTGTGATGTTAGGGTGTCAATTTTGGATCTTTCCTGCTTTCTCTTGTGGGCATTTAGTGCTATAAATTTCCCTCTACACACTGCTTTAAATGTGTCCCAGAGATTCTGGTATGTTGTGTCTTTGTTCTCCTTGGTTTCAAAGAACACCTTTATTTCTGCCTTAGTTTCTTAATCCTGAGTTCTAGTTTGATTGCACTGTGTTCTGAGAGACAGTTTGTTATAATTTCTGTTGTTTTACATTTGCTGAGGAAAGCTTTACTTCCAACTATGTGGTCAATTTTGGAATAGGTGTGGTGCGGTGCTGAAAAAAATGTATATTCTGTTGATTTGGGGTGGAGAGTTCTGTAGATGTCTATTAGGTCCGCTTGGTCCAGAGCTGAGTTCAATTCCTGGGTATCCTTGTTAACTTTCTGTCTCATTGATCTGTCTAATGTTGACAGTGGGGTGTTAAAGTCTCCCATTATTATTGTGTGGGTGTCTAAGTCTCTTTGTAGGTCTCTAAGGACTTGCTTTATGTATCTGGGTGCTCCTGTATTGGGTGCATATATATTTAGGATAGTTAGCTCTTCTTGTTGAATTGATCCCTTTACCATTATGTAATGGCCTTCTTTGTCTCTTTTGACCTTTGTTGGTTTAAAGTCTGTTTTATCAGAGACTAGGATTGCAACCCCTGCCTTTCTTTGTTTTCCATTTGCTTGGTAGATCTTCCCCCATCCTTTTATTTTGAGTCTATGTGTGTCTCTGCACGTGAGATGGGTTTCCTGAATACAGCACACTGATGGGTCTTGACTCTTTATCCAATTTTCCAGTCTGTGTCTTTTAATTGGAGCATTTAGTCCATTTACATTTAAAGTTAATATTGTTATGTGTGAATTTGATCCTGTCATTATGATGTTAGCTGGTTATTTTGCTCATTAGTTCATGCAGTTTCTTCCTAGCCTCAATGGTCTTTACACTTTGGCATGATTTTGCAGTGGCTGGTACTGGTTGTTCCTTTCCATGTTTAGTGCTTCCTTCAGGAGCTCTTTTAGGGCAGGCCTGGTGGTGACAAAATCTCTCAGCATTTGCTTGTCTGTAAAGGATTTTATTTCTCCTTCACTTATGCAGCTTAGTTTGGCTGGATATGAAATTCTTGGTTGAAAATTCTTTTCTATAAGAATGTTGAATATTGGCCCCCAATCTCTTCTGGCTTGTAGAGTTTCTGCCGAGAGAACCGCTGTTAGTCTGATGAGCTTCCCTTTGTGGGTAACCCGTTGTTTCTCTCTGGCTGCCCTTAACATTTTTTCCTTCATTTCAACTTTGGTGAATAGCATTCCCTTTAAAAACTGGAACAAAATAGGGATGCCCTCTCTCACCACTCCTATTCAACATAGTGTTGGAAGTTCTGGCCAGGGCAGTTAGGCAGGAGAAGGAAATAAAGGGTACACAATTAGGAAAACAGGAAGTCAAATTGTCCCTGTTTGCAGATGACATGATTGTATATCTAGAAAACCCCATTGTCTCAGCCCAAAATCCCTTAAGCTGATAAGCAACTTCAGCAAAGTCTCAGGATACAAAATCTATGTACAAAAATCACAAGGATTCTTATACACCAATAACAGACAAACAGAGAGCCAAACCATGAGTGAACTCACATTCACAATTGCTTCAAAGAGAATAAAATACCTTGGAATCCAACTTACAAGGGACATGAAGGACCTCTTCAAGGAGAACTACAAACCACTGCTCAAGGAAATAAAAGAGGATACAAACAAATGGAAGAACATTCCATGCTCATGGGTAGGTAGAATCAATTCGTGAAAATGGCCATACTGCCCAAGGTAATTTATAGATTCAATGCCATCCCCATCAAGCTACCAATGACTTTCTTCACAGAATTGGAAAAAACTACTTTAAAGTTCATATGGAACCAAAAAAGAGCCCATATCACCAAGTCAATCCTATGCCAAAAGAACAAAGCCGGAGGCATCATGCTACCTGACTTCAAACTATACTACAAGGCTACAGTAACCAAAACAGCATGGTAGTGGTACCAAAACAGAGATATAGATCAATGGAACAGAACAGAGCCCTCAGAAATAACGCCGCATATCTACAACTATCTGATCTTTGACAAACCTGAAAAAAACAAGCAATGGGGAAAGGATTCCCTATTTAATAAACGGTGCTGGGAAAACTGGCTAGCCATATGTAGAAAGCTGAAACTGGATCCCTTCCTTATACCTTATAAAAAATTAATTCAAGATGGATTAAAGACTTAAGTGTTAGACCTAAAACCATCAAAACCCTAGAAGAAAACCTAGGCATTACCATTCAGGACATAGGCATGGGCAAGGACCTCATGTCTAAAACACCAAAAGCAATGGCAACAAAAGCCAAAATTGACAAATGGGATCTAATTAAACTAAAGAGCTTCTGCACAGCAAAAGAAACTACCATCAGAGTGAACAGGCAACCTACAAAATGGGAGAAAATCTTCGCAACCTACTCATCTGACAAAGGGCTAATATCCAGAATCTACAATGAACTCAAACAAATTTACAAGAAAAAAACAAACAACCCCATCAAAAGTGGGCAAAGGACATGAGCAGACACTTCTCAAAAGAAGACATTTATGCAGCCAAAAGACACATGAAAAAATGCTCACCATCACTGGCCATCAGAGAAATGCAAATCAAAACCACAATGAGATACCATCTCACACCAGTTAGAATGGCAATCATTAAAAAGTCAGGAAACAACAGGTGCTGGAGAGGATGTGGAGAAATAGGAACACTTTTACACTGTTGGTGGGACTGTAAACTAGTTCAACCATGTGGAAGTCAGTGTGGCGATTCCTCAGGGATCTAGAACTAGAAATACCATTTGACCCAGCCATCCCATTACTGGGTATATACCCAAAGTACTATAAATCATGCTGCTATAAAGACACATGCACACATATGTTTATTGCGTCACTATTCACAATAGCAAAGACTTGGAACCAACCCAAATGTCCAACAATGATAGACTGGATTAAGAAAATGTGGCACATATACACCATGGAATACTATGCAGCCATAAAAAATGATGAGTTCATGTCCTTTGTAGGGACATGGATGAAATTGGAAATCATCATTCTCAGTAAACTATCGCAAGGACAAGAAACCAAACACCACATGTTCTCACTCATAGGTGGGAATTGAACAATGAGAACACACGGACACAGGAAGGGGAACATCACACTCTGGGGACTGTTGTGGGGTGGGGGGAGAGGAGAGGGATAGCATTAGGAGATATACCTAATGCTAAATGACGAGTTAATGGGTGCAGCACAGCAGCATGGCACATGTACACATATGTAACTAACCTGCACATTGTGCACATGTACACTAAAACTTAAAGTATAATAATAATAATAATAATAATAAACAGATGAATACCAGGTTTATTTGTCATTGTGTCAAACATTTTTTGTGATATTGTAAGGAAATGAGTTGTAAAAGCATACACACAGATATACAACACCTACACACAAAATGACAAAAGTCTTAGAAGGAGTGCTATGGAGTTATTCTTCTATTAGCTAGCTATGTGGTCTTGGGGAGATTAAATATTATCACAATTTAATTTATGTATATGTAAAATAAAGCCTATTGTAAAATTGCCTTTAGCTAATGTAATTAATATAATAATTAAGCTCAATGTTTTAGAACTATCTTTCCTCCTTATTAAACTAATGACTTTCTGTCACTTTCTCCATGCTTTTCTGATTGTTTAATATAGTTTATATTTGTATATATTTTAAGCTATGTAATATTTTAGCAATAGCTTTAACATCACAAGGGTAATGAAGAAACATCAAATAGTGTTATATTTTCGTTTTATCTGGAAATTTTATTTTTAGACATCAGATTTATATATCATGATTAGTTTGTACATGAAGCAACTATTTTATTTCATAATTACAGACTTTTCTATGTTAATATAGACTTATGTCCCAAAGGAGTTAATCGAATTTACTTATTTGTAATTGGTAGATATTTTTCATGTACAGAACTATAAATCCCTTTCTTTCAAGTCCACTTTTAAAATCTCAGCTTTTTGTCAATTAGAAAATAATGATTAGTTTGGGATTTATTTAATCCAATTCCTTGTATAAGTTATTTAACACACCAGAAGACTGTTTATAAAATGCACTTAAAATGACAATCCTTTTTGGTTTTTATTTTAAAACATGATTTTAAAGGTAATATTAAAAATAAAAACTTTCAGTCATTTTCAGAATGTGGCTGCTAAAAAATAACTAGTTTTTCTATTTTTCTCACCCTTAAAGCAACTCACAGATTATATATTCTCTAAAGCATACAGTATGTCACCAAACAAAATATTTTATATATACTCTTCTTTAACCCTTTTGTGTTAATACACTTTTCTAATGATTTAATATGTAAACAAAATGCTAAATTCAGAATATCTTATTTCTCTTAAAAGCATTTGTTCCCTGGGCTGCTAGTTTGCTTATTTGGTCTTAATTAATAATTCAGTCATCTAGTGTCATATTGCTGTGCATAGTACATAACTGTAACTAAATATGAAACTTATTTTCTGCCACATAGCATCCTCATATAATACACACTCAATAAATACATTTTATTTGAGTCAACAATAATGCTCCATGAAGTCCCATCAGTCTGTGAAAGATCTGATATTCAATCACACTTGCCATTCTCAATCTAGCTATTAGATAAACATATGGGAAGAGCAGGGCTTAAGATTCTATTTGGTACAAATACTTCAACTTTGGTACAAGGTGATCAATTCCTTTAAGATAGCATAAATGAATTTCTTTAGAGTAAAAGGACAATAATACATGCACTTCTTAAGGTAGGTGAACTCTATTGCAAGGTATGAACAGATGTACTACACATATCTCCTTCTGTGTGTGTGTGCATGTGTGAGTGTTAGGTGCATATTTGTGTTTTATTGTGCCTATCTCTGAGTAATTTGCCTGAAATATACTTTTCCTGATTCAAGTCATTTACTTACAGAAGGAATTCAATAACTACATGATCACAGCTAAAACTCAACACAGTGGGCTTTCCTTATACTTGTAAACATAGATATATGCAAATATATGTGTGTTACTTAGAAGAAACTTGTTTATCTACATGGATTTTATTTGTTTTCTGAAGAAAAACTCCCCAACTATTAAAAATCTTATAATAAGTACATTAATTTCAGACACATTAAAGTTCTAAAATAAATAAATACAAATACAAATAAATACATGTAACAAACAATTTATCGATGGATATTATCAATAATCTATCACATGATTAAATTAATTAAAAGCATACTGAAAAATTTAAGTATTTGGAGACTGCTTAGGTGTGTGCAGCTGGAAACAGTAGGCAGCTGAGACATACATCTGATCATAATCTTAAGATAGTTTTAAATATTTCATCTTACAGAAATATCTCCTTATAAGTACAGGTGAGATCCATGCTCAGAAATATTGGTTAAATGATTGAATTTTCCAAACAGTGTGTGTCTAGACAACTTAATAGCTACATAGGTCCACATGAATGCTGAGCCTGCATGCCATGCCTGCATACATCTTCTGCAACTGCCTAGATATGTTAATAGTTCACTGGTATATGACTGATCATCTATGAGGCTGGGTTTCCTGATGGAACCATTCTAACTGCCAAGGTTCATTATGCAGAATAGAATTCCATTTTCAAAGGAAAGAAGAAAAAGAAATGGAGAGAGAAAAGAAAAGAAAGAGAGAAAAGGAAGGAAGGAAAGAAGGAAGGAAGGAAGGAAAGAGAAAAGAAAAAAAAGAAAGAGAAAGAAAAGGAAGAAAGAAAAAGAAAGAAGAAAGAAAGAAAGAAAGGAAGGAAAGAAAGAAAGAAAGAAAGAAGGAAAGAAAGAAAGAAGGAAAGAAAGAAAGAAAGAAAGAAAGAAAGAAAGAAAGAAAGAAAGAAAGAAAGAAAGAGGAAGGAAAAAAGGAAGGGAGAGAGGAAAATCTTTTTCAAGTCAATGGAATCTTCCTAACTTAGCTCCAAGCAAGTTTCTATAGCTGCCTTGCTTAGTGACTGGGAAGAAAAGAATGAAAAGCCAGATTGCCAGTGAAAGTGCTGACAGAGAAGAATCCAGCAATAAACGTTATGAACAGTTCTGTTCTAATTCACCATCACAGTTGGATGAAAATAGAGTGTGCTTCCTGTCACAGAGGGCAGGTTTGAGTTGCTGGCTTGACAACGGAGATTAAAGCATTCACCTTTGCTGAAGTTTTGACTACTTTAATATTTTTAGGAAAAGCAGAGGAAAGAAAGTGGTGTGAAATATTTCACAGAAATATCTTTAGTGGTAATGAAATGTGACATGAAAAGAACAGATAAATGAGAAGACAGACAGGAGTGGACTGAGTTGCTGACAGCATTCTTTGGTGAAGACTTCAAAACAAATGATAAAATGCTTATATTTTCACACCAAGTACAGTCAGCTCATACCAGAATTAATTTCTGTTGGGTTCCTATGATTAACTTAATTAATGCCAACAATTGGCCAATTAAAAGTATTTATTGGGTGCCTGTTGAACATAGGGCACTGTTCCTGATACTGAGAACAATGGAGGGCTCACAGCAGGTATATGCCTGCCTTATGGAGCTGAAGATCCTGGACTGTTCCCTGGTGTCTCATCCCATCTCAGGACCTCAAAAAGTTTTTCAACATTCTGTCCTCAGATACTAGTGATACCATTAAGATATTATTATTAATACTATTAATTAAAATCTAAGAGTTTTATTGGAGAGAATTTTTTCTGGCTGTGAAATAGATCTACGCATATCCAAAAATATTTTCTGCTGTCACTTTTGAATACTAAGTTGATGGACTTTGAAGCTGTTTCTTCATTGTTTTTTGACATGTATTGCTCAGTCTATCATCAAACTTTGTGCACTTTCATCTTTGTGCACTTTGATAACTTTAAAGACATTTTATTCTTAGTCTACTGGAGACAAGAATAGAAAGATTCACTACAATGGGCAATATTAGGAAAGAGTTGGCTTTAAATAAACCTGCCTTAATACTCACAGTATTCTATCTCTTGATTGAAGGTTTTTATTTACAATTCAGAAAATTTTAAGCAAATACCTCTTTTGTTACCATTCCCTAAATTTATTCTGGAATTCTTATAAGATGATAAACACTTCATTAAAAAAATCTTTCTTGCATTATCACTTGTTTGTTCCTGCTCATTGCTGAGTAGTGGTCATAGTATGGATGTACCACAGTTTGTTTAATAACGCAAATATTGAACATCATCTATTATGTAGATAGCTTCCAGTTTAGGGCTATTATGAATTAGGTTGCTATAAATATTCTTAATTTTAATATAGTTGATTTATTAAAGTTTCTTTACAGTTTGTACTTTTATGTCTGGCTTAAGAGATTCTCCCCTCACAAGGGGAATTAAAATAATTTTCTTATTTCTTCTAATATAGTACAAGTTTGAAATATTTATATTTCTATGTTTTGGTTTAAAACATTTGCTGTTGGAATCTGGTGCACTTTTGTGCTTGTGGATAACAATTATGTCACTATTTAAATAAATGTTGATTCTTTTCCAGACAATCTGCAATACAGTCTCTGCCAGAAATCACATTTATATGATGTTTGTCTATAGATGAACTCTCTGTTCTATTTAATTTACTATTTTACTTTATAGTAAGGTACTGCATTAATTCTATTCTTTCATAAATACTATAAATTTATAGAAATCTCATTATCTGGGAGTACATGTCACTTCACACTTTCCTTCCTTCACTATGTGATTTGACACTATATACTCTAATGTAAATATTAGAATTAGTTTGTCAACTTATACAGTTACACAGAATTGTATTTAGTATCTATAAGATTTTAATTGAGATTGTATTAAATATATTGATAACTATTAATTGATGTTTTTGTGGGTCTATCTACAAAAGAAAATTAATATTTCTCCATTCAGCTAAGCTAGGTTTTACTTAATAACATTCCATTTTAAAAGTATGGTGACATTTTTATTAGATTTGTTTTATTCATAAATACTTTATGATCTTGTGGCTGTTACAAATATATTTTTAATTAGCACGTAAAAACTGTATATATTTATAGTGTACAAAGTGATGTTTTGATATATGTATACATTGCAAAATGATTAAATAAAGCTAATTAACACAAACCATTTTTTTTGTGTGATTCATAAGAACATTTAAGACATTCTGCCTTTGAAATTTTCAAGTAAACAACACATTATTATTAACTATAGTCTCCATGCTGTATAACACATCTCTGGAACTTATTTCTGATGTCTAATCAAAACTTTGTACCCTTTGACCAACATTTTACCCATTCCTTCCTATTATTACCTCTCCCAAATCCTGGAAACCACCACTCTATACTCTTTCTATGAGTTCAACTTTTGTAGATTCCACATATAAGTGAGATCATGCAATATGCATCATTCTTTGCCTGGCTTATTTGACTTAGCACAATGACCTCTAGGTTCATTCATGTTTTCACAAATGACAAGATTTTCCTTTGAAAATCTAAATAGGATTCCACTGCCTGTCTGTTTGTGCATCTATCACCTATCTTTTAACTATCTATCACATTTTCTTTATCCATTATGGATTTCATTTTCTTTAGGTATATACCTAGGGATAAGATTATTGGATTATATGATAGTTCTATTTTTAATTTTTAGGGGAGTTTCTATAGTGTTTTTCATAATGTGTGTACTAATTAACATTTCAAACAACAGTATATAAAGATCCCCTTTTCTCCACATCCCAGCCAACACTTATCTATAATTTTTTTGGACATAGCCATTTTAACAGGTATGAGGGCATATTTCATTATGGTTTTAATTATAATTTCCCTGATGATTAGTGATAGTGAGCACCCTTTCAAACACCAGTTAGCCATTTTATGTGTTCTTCTGATAAATGTGTATTCAGATCCTGTGTCCATTTTTTAATCAGGTTATTTGTTTTCTTGCTGTTAAGTTGATTGAGTTCCTTACACATTTTGAATATTAAACCCTTATCATATGAAAGATTTGTAAATAGTATTTTCCATTCTAGAAGTTGCCTCTCACAGAGTTGATTGTGTCCTTTACTGTGCAGAAGCCTTTTAGTTTGATTCAATTCTGTTTGTCCATTTTTGCTTTTGTTGCTTGTGATTTTGGAGTCATACCCCAAAAATTATTGCTCAGACCAATGTCATGAAGCATTCCTCCTATATTTTCTCCTAATAGTTTTGCAGTTGCATGTCTTAAGTTTAAGTTTTCAATTGATTTGAGTGGATTTTTGTATATGATGTAAGATTCAATTTCATTCCTTTGAATGAAGAATAAAATTTTTTCCAACATTATTTATTAAAGAGATTGTCCTTTGCTCATTGTAGATTCTATGGCATCATTGTCAAGAATCAATCAATCACAAATGCGTGAATTTTTTTCTGTGTTCCTTTTTCTATTCTATTCGTATATTTGCCTGTTTTATGCAAATATCATGCTGTTTTTATTACTGTAGCTTTGTAGTATATTTTGAAATCAGGTGGTGTAATGCACTTAGCTTTGTTCATTTTCTTAATATCGTTTTGGCTATTCAAGTTCTTTTGTGTTTTATATGAATTTTAATTTTTTTCTATTTGTGTAAAAATATTGTAATTTTAATAAAGTTTGCATTGAATCTCTAGATCACTTTGGGTAATATGGACATTTTAACAACATTAATTCTTGGAATCTATTAACATAATATACCTTTTCATTTATTTGTGTCTTAATATCCTTTATCTACATTTTATAGTTTTCAGTGTACAGACCTTTTTATTTTCTTGGTTAAATTTATTCTTAAGTATTTTATTTCTTTGTAGCTATTTTAAGTGAGATTGTTCTTTTGATTTCTTTTTTGAGATAATTTGCTGTTACAGAAACGCTACTTAAAAGAGTCTAGATTATGTATCTTGCAATTTTATTGAATAAATTTATTAGCTCCAACAATGTTTTGTTGAAATCCTTAGAGTTTTCTATATAGAAGATTATGTCATTTGACAAGAAAGGCAATTTTGTTTTCTTTTAAATTTAGATGACTTTAATTTTTTTATCCTGCCTAACTGTTGTGGCTAGGACATCCAGTACTATATTGAATAAAAGTGGTATGAGTAGGCATTGTTTTCTTGTTCCTGATCTTATAAAAAAAAAGATTTCTGAAATGTTTCAAAGTGAATTTTCCTGTTTGTATAAAGAATTTTATAACTTTATTTTGTACCCAGCTACTTTGCTCACTTTTAAGTTTTAAGTTCTTTGGATTTTTTTCATGTGGAAAAACATATTTGCAATTACCATCAGTTTTATTTCTTTAAAAGAATCTTTATATATTTAATTTATCTCTTTTCTTGCCTCACTGCAATGGCTAAAGCTTCTAGTACAATGTTGAATAACCATAAAAGTAGTAGGTACCATTAACTTCATCTTGATATAAGATAAATTATTCTAACATGTTTTTATACAGTATTATTTATTAGGGTAAATGGGTTCCTTTTAATTTCTTGTTTGCTATGCATTTTTAAAAGATCTGGCACCTTTTTTGCTTGTTCTATTTAAATAAGAGTAAGTTTATCTCATTAAATCTATTTATGTGTATAGCTATTAATATGTGTAGCTTTTTAATTGATTTTCTAATGTTAAATCAGCTTTGCATTATTGGGTTCCAAATTAGTCTTGGTGTCATTTCTTTAATATATTACAGGATTATATATTGTTAGGAATTATATCGATTATCATAATTGAGATTAGCCTATATTATTTTCTTGTCCTTAGTTTTAGTATAAAGAGTATATGAGACCCATAAAATGAATTTTGAAGTGGCCAGATTTTTTTTCTATTTTATAGTTTAAAGCATTGTAAAAGGGTTATTTTATCACTCTTCAAGTACTAGTAAAATTTTCTACAACTCTTATTTAAAATAGTAGTTTTCATAACAGAGTGATGAAAATTTCATTGTTATGTGGTCATCTCTTTATTTACCATTATTATTTAATATGACAGATTAATATGCCAAATAAACTTGGAAGGCAGGTAATAGGGAGTTGGTAGTCTAGTAAAAATATTGAAAGTTTGTATTATTGTTGATTTTCCTAAGTATTTGTATGTGTGTATGTTTTTAATAGTAATTTACTTTGTGTTTCTTTCTAATTTTTTGTCTTTTGTTTTGAAAATAATTTTTGATAAAATGAGATTTGAAACAGCATAAGATGAAAAAGATTTAGTTTCTTGCATTTATTAAAATTCAATTCCTAAAATATATTTTATTATATAACACCTTTAAGTTGCCACTGTTATAATACTTTTTGTTTATATAATTCAAGAATACCCTCTAATATCAAATAGTGTGAACTTATGATACTTCTTCTCTGTTTATTTTATTCAGTTTTTAATTTCTTTATTTGCCATCTACTCTGTGGGATAAGTTGATTTGAAATATACCTCCACTAGAGATATTGAGTAGGTATTTGGTCATATGAATCAAAAACTTGGAGTACAAGTTTGGATTGCAGCTCTATATTTCAGAGTCATCCACAGATTGATTGATTTTGAAGCCATAAGACTGCATAAAACACTAAGGAAGTGAGTAGTCATAGAGGACCAAGACCTGGGCCCTATAGCATCCAAAAATTAGAGCTGTAGGATAAGAGAAGGAACAAGCACAAGAAACTGAGATGTGAACACTGAAAAAGGAGATAAATCAGGCAAGCATGGTGTCCTAGAAGTCCAGATGCACAGGGCAATCAACTTTGTCAAATGCTTCTGATAGTTCAAGTGAGATAAGGATCAATAATTAATCATTTAGTGGTTAGAAGTCACATATAAGTTTAATGAAAAACAGTTTTCCTGTAATAGCAGCAAAATCAAGAATGTAGTGGGCTTATGACAGAATTGAAGTGGAGAAACAAGTGAAGGTTAATGTAGACAATACTTGTGAGTAGTTTTACTTTAAAGAAAAATAAGGAAATGAGGCAATAAATATTGAGGATTGTATGGCCATTTAAAAAGGTAGCAATATCAGCATGATTTTACAGTAATGGGAGGAAGCAAAAATGATCAGGAGAGAAGAAAAAGAGAATGACATAATAGAAGCCAAAAATTGCCACAGTGATATCATTGGGTAGGTAAAAAAACAGGATCTAGAAAACAAATGAAGAAATGGGATTTTGAGAGACTTATGGGTAGTTATCTATCATATCACTTAGGGAGGCAAATTATATAGGGGTAGATGTTGATAGGTGGATATATTTGGCAATCTATGAAGTTCTCTTTAATTGCATAAATTTTGTCAAAGGAGATATGTCGTCACAATGTCATCAGCTCAGAACGAGTTTGGGAATGGGGCTGTTGAATATTTAAGGGAAAAAAAAGAGATGTGATATAGTCATCTAGGAGGTAAGAAGAGTGAGTAGACTAATGAAGTCAAATGTGAGAACATAAATTGATCAAGGACATATAGTGTAGTAGCCTGGCAGAAGTAAATGTATACTTGAGGGTTGCAGTCATAACTTTAGAGTAAGATGGTCAGTACAGTTGGGATATTTTCTCTCACCCATGAATCTAGAAAGAGAATATGTAGAGAGCTGGATTAAACCAGGGTTGTGATTTTCCAAGCAAATAAAATGAAGTGAGAGAAAGGTGAGGAAGTTAAGAGTGTATGCAAGACAATGATTATTTAGACTTGGAATTTAACTGAGTACAAAGAAGAGAGGATATCAAGAGGAAAGAGGGTGAAAAACTAGTAGAATCAATAAATTGGAGATCCTAGTGTGTTTTAAGCATTTTGGGGTCAGTGCATTAGATGCAATGAGAAAGAGAGAAATTGGTTGTAATTGAGTAGCAATTATAAAATTGAAATGATAAAGGAGTTGCAGTTATTGGTATTGAGAAGGACTGGGGTGTGACCATGGGAACTCATAATTCTGGAAGGGTAGAGGATAAGATTATTGTAAGAGACAAATTCATGGGACTTGGAGGCTAAGGTTTAGAAAGAGCAACAAAATAAATCTTTAACCCACAAGAATAAATGCTGTAGCAATATTGGAGAGATTGATAATAAGACACAAACTAAAACTGTGGAAAAATATAAGACAGGAAAGAAGGGAACCACATGCAGCAACAATGAGGGTTTGTGGGTGATACAAACTGATTATATGAGATTTAAAACAGATTACTTTTTAGGAAGAAGTAGTAATAAAGAACAAAGATGTCTATTCCACTGCCAGGTCTGTGGACAATGCTGTGGTGGTAAAAATAGACACCACTGGTGAGAACTGCAGGGGAAATAGGGGAACCAGCTTAAGGAAGAGCTGGGTTTTTGTTTTTATTTTATTTTATTTAGTACAGATGGGGGTTTCACCATGTTGGCCAGGCTGATCCTGAATTCATGACTTCAAGTGATCTGCCCACCTCAGCCTCCCAAATTGCTGGAATTACAGGTGTGAGACACTGTACTTGGCCCAAGAGCTGGATTTTTATGAAAGCTAGAGTGTACAAAGAGTATTCTGGAAAGAGGTGGAAGATAAAAGGGAGATTTCCTAATGCTGAAATGTGTATTCCAGAGAATACAGTACAGAGTATTTGGGAGAAGTGAAGGATGAATGGTGTATTAATCTGTTCTCACATTGCTATAAAGAAGTACCTGAGAATGGATAATTTAAAAAGAAAAGAGGTTTAATTGACTCACAGTTCTACGTACTGTACAGAAAACATGGCTGGGGGCAGGGGCCTCTGAAAACTTACAACCATGGCGGAAGGGAAAAGAGGAAGCAAGCACCTTCTTCACATGGTGAAATGGCAGAGAGATAGAGCAAAGGGGCAAGTGCTACACACTTTTAAACAGTCAGATATCATGAGAACTCACTCACTATCATAAGAACAGCAAGAGGGAAATCCACCTCCGTGATTCAATCACCTCCCACCTGGCTCCTCCCCAACACTGGAAATTATAATTTGACATGAAGTTTCGGTGGTGACACAGAGTTAAACCATATAATTCCACCCCTGGCCCCCCCCAAATCTCACATTCTTCTCACATTTAAAAACACAATCTTGCCTTTCCAGTAGTTCCCTAGTGTCTTAACTCATTCCAGCATTAACTCAAAAGTCCAATTCCAAACCCTCATATAAGACAATGCAAGTCCCTTCTGCCTATGAGCCTGTAAAATCAAAAACGAGCTATTTAGTTCCACTATACAACATAGGTACATGAATTGGGTAAATGCCCTTTTCCAAAAGGGAGAAGTTGGCCAAAACAAAAGGGGCTACAGGCCCCATGCATGCCCAAAACCCAGCAGAGCAGTCATTAAATCTTAAAACTCCAGAATAATCTCCTTTGACTCCATGACTCACACATAGGCCTCACTGATCCAAGAAGTGGGCTCCCAAGGCCTTGAGCATCTCTACCCCTGTGGCTCTGAAGTGTAGCTTCCCTGCAGCTGCTTTCATGAGCTGACATTGAGTGCTGGCAGCTTTTCCAGGTACATAGTGCAAGCTGTTGTTGGATCTACCATTGCGGGGTCTGGAGGATGGTGGCACTCTTCTCACAGTTCCAGTCGGCAGTGGCCCAATGGGACTATGTGTGGGAGCTCCAAACTCACAGTTTTCCTCCATAATGCCCTGGTAAAGGTTCTCATGAAGGCTCCACCCCTGCAGCAGACTTCTGCCTGGACATCCAGGTATTTCCATACATCCTCTGAAATCTAGATGGAAACCCCCAAACCTCAAATCTTGCCTTTAGTGTACCTGCAGGCCCAACACCAAATGGAAGTCACTGATGCTTCAGGCTTAAACCCTCTGAAGCCATGGCCTGAGCTTTACTTTGGCCCCTTTTAGCCACAGCTGAAGCTGGAGCAGCTGGGGTGCAGGACACCATGTCCCAAGGCTGCACAGAGCAATGGGGACCGGGGCCTGGCCCACAAGACCATTTTTCCCTCCTAGGCTTCCAGGCCTATGATGGAAGGGGCTGCCAGTAAAGGTCTCTGAAATGTCTTGGAGGCATTTTCCCCATTGTCTTGGCTATTAACATTTGGCTGTTTTTTACTTATGCCAATTTCTGCAGCCTTGAATTCTTCCCCCCAAAATGGTTTTTTTCTTTTCTACTGCATGGTCAGAGTGCAAATTTCCCAAACTTTTAAGCTCTGCTTCCCTTTTAAATATAAGTTCTAGTTTCAAGTGATTTATTTGCTTATGCAAATGAGCTTAGGCTTTGAGAAGCAGCCAAGTCACTCTTGAACACCTTGCTGCTTAGAAATTTCTTCCACCAGATACCCTAAATCATCTCTCAAAGTTCAAAGTTCCACAGATCCCTAGAGCAGGGGCACAATGCTGCTATTCTCTTTGCTAAAGCATAACAAGAGTGACTTTTACTCCAGTTCCCAATAAATTCTTCATCTCTATCTGAGACCTCCTTAGTCTGGAATTCATTGTCCATATCACTACCAACATTTTGGTGAAAATAAACAAGATCCTAGGAAGTTCCAAACTTTCCTTCTTCTTGTCTTCTGAGTCCTCCAAACTCTTCCAACCTCTGTCCATGACCCAGTTCCAAAGCTGCTTACACATTTTCAAGTATCTTCATAGCAACACGTCACCTTTCTGGTACCAATTTTCTGTATTAGTCCATTCTTACACTGCTATAAAAAACTACCTGAGACTGGGTTACTTATGAAGGAAAGTGGTTTAATCGACCCACAGTTCCACAGGCTGTACAGGAAGTATGGATAGGTAAGTCTCAGGGAACTTACAATAATGGTAGAAAGGCAGAGGGGAAGTAATCACATTCTTCACGTGGTAGAGCAGGAGAGAGAGAGAGTGAAGAAGGAAGTGTGACACACTTCGAAACAACCAGATCTCATGAGGACTCACTCACTATCACGTGAACAGCAAAGGGGAAATTCACCCCCATAATCCAATCATCTCCCACCTGGTCCCTCCTCCAATACTGGGAATTAAAATTTGACATGAAATTTGGGTGGGGACACAGAGACAAACCATATCAGATGGGAAAAGGGGAAAAAGAGGTTACCATGCAGAAAACTGTACCAATCAATCCTTTGGGGGTACAATTGTGGACTTCTGAGAATACCAGTTGTTACATAGAGCATGTGGGCCCCTGAAATTGAGTACAGAAAGCCAAGAGAAATGAAAATTAATTTTTTCTTGGTATCCACAAGTCAAATAAAAAGGGCAACAAGAAATAGGTATATTTTGAATGCATAGAGGGGAACCACTTTAGGGTTCACAATGGACAGGAGAACATAGAGATACTCTTTACTCTAGTTCTGCCTCTTTTATACTACAAGGAGCTGGGGCTGTATAGAGATGCAGAGCCTAGTTCATGGGTAAAGACAGCTCCATGTACATGAACATTTTCTTAAGTGGAAGCACCAAATGTGTATATGGCATGTACACATTTTCTTGGAAGACAGAGTATTTTCCCTGTAAAAATATTAGCGATAAAGTAGAAATTTGATTTACTGGCTTTTGCCTTAATAGTGTCCTATCTAAGCAAAGGAAAATTAAAGGAAGGGTACATTGCATTTATTCCTGCTCTGTGTTCCCATCTCTATTCTGTCTTTAGAAAAAAAAAAAAAACTCCTTCTCCAAATAAAATATACTTTATTACAACTATGTGCATTTTCTCAACATCACTCTGTAACCAGCTTAAATGCCGAAAAATGCAAAGGTGTTTTCCATTTTTGTTTTAAAGCTTTCTTATAACTTAATCAATAAAGCTTTATTGTGGAGAGTTTCCATTACATCTAGTTTTTAGCCATGCAAAATATTGCAGCTATTAGGAATAAAGAAGTGACTTTCTTTCAGATTTGACCTTTTAGTGTTTTTAAAGCATATAGTAATTTTCCATACTATTTCTATGTTTTGAGTACTGGCCTCATGTATTAACACATACCAAATTTTAATTATCTTTGGGTACAACTATAACATAATAATCAAATGAACATTTTTGTGCTTAGGCTTAATAACAAATTTCTAAATACAAATGACGAATACATAATGTCACTCACAGAATTTGGGAATAATAATTTTGTGATAAAAGAAACTTTCCTGGCTTTTCACTTTATTTCTCACATTTGTCTAGTTGGGATATATTATTTACCTTAGTTTACAGAGAAAGGTACAAAAAATTGGACACCTAAATAATTCTCTTGGGTATACATAATGAAGAAGATGTAGAACCGAAATTAAAAACCCGTAATCAATCCTAAGAAACTAAACTATTCATTAATACAATATAACCACTCTAGCCCAAATTAAATATTAGAAATTGCTCAAAAGTACAATTTTAACTGTTTATGTAGATTTATTACAATAGTAATACTAATGCAAATATATTATGCACCTAATATTGTACATTTTATGTGAATTAGTCTGTTTTTACCCTGCTATAAAAAACTGTCTGAGACTGGGTAATTTATTTATAAAGAAAAAAGGTTTAAGGGATTCACAGTTTTGCATTGTGGGGGGGCCTGAGGAAACTTATAATCATGGTGGGAGGCAAAGGAGAAGCAGGCACCTTCTTCAAAGGGTGACAGGACAGAGTGAGTGTCAACAGGGGAAATGCCAAAGGCTTACTAAACCATCAGATCTTGTAAGTCTCACTCATTATTACAAGAACAGCATGGGGGAACTGCTCTCATGATCCAATTACCTCCACCTGGTCTTGCCCTTGACATGTGAGGATTATTACAATTCAAGTTGAGGTTTGGGTGGGGACACAGAGCCAAACCATATCAGTATATGTCAAGCTCTGTGATAAATGGCTTATTGTGTATAAGCCTCCTCTAAACTTAAGTATAGTGTAAAGTGGAAATAATTTCCATTCTACAAGAGGCAAAACAATTTGTCTGAAGTCACATTTGTATATATCAGAAAAGTTGGGAACCAAAAGAAGTCAGATCAGATCCTGCAGTGGTAGCTAATAGTTTAATTCAAATGTTTCAGCAAATATCCAGGTTGTTACAAATATATTATGTCCAAGTATAAAGTATGTAATTTTATGGTCTCTGTAGACAATTATATAATTCAGTCATAAAAGATTTAGAGCAATTGGATTGGTCAACTGTCAGTTTCTCAAATTCAAAAGACTTTTTTGGTGGTTTTGTGCAAATGCTAAAGTTAAAATAAAATGCCCAATTTGCACAAAAGCACCAGAACATTCTGTTTTCTCCATTAGTTTTATTCCAGTGAACATTGTACTATTCCTAACAATTTGATGAGGGTGATGAAGTGAATTAATCCTCCAGATTTTGAAAGATTGTGGATTTATGCCCTTTTGGAAGCATTTTTTTTCTCCCAGGAATGTCAAAGCTGGCAATTTTTGGATGGTAATTTGTTTCTCCATCTGTCCCATACATTTACAATAGTTGTGAAGAATGAATTTCATACTATGCCTAGTAGGCCTTTCCTTTTTTGTGTTGCCAGTGTGATTTCTCTAAGGAGAAGTCACTTTTGTGTTGGGATTCTGTGACTGCCCAGGTGAAATTGTTCAATTCTTTGACAAATCTTAAGGAAGCTCAAAAGTGATAGACAAATAAATAAATAAATAAATAAATAAATAAATAAATAAAACCTGAAATATGGTGTTTCTGTATTAGTCAAGGTAGATTAAGCTGTGCTCTGATGCCGTATACACCTATGCTACTTAGTGACTTAACACATGCAAGTGTATTTCTTATTCAGTCACAAGGTCTCAATATATAAAAACAAGAAAGAAGGAAGTGACATAGAAGCACAACTGGATATGAGTGAACACTAGTAATTTCTACCACTGTTGCCAATCCTTCTTCATTTAAAAAGTTTATCATTTGTTATTCTAGCCCTTTTGATATTGCAGATTACATAACCAAATTTATCACCCAGATGAATAATGTAGATTTGGATTGATTCATGGTTTATTTTGAAAGAAAAATAAAATTTGCAGCTTTTTGAAAATTAATATGCCCAACTTTTTGCCCATTATGTTTGGAAGACTTATTAATGTAATGTTATAATATGAAAAATTAATGTTGCATCATTTTCTCAATCAATACATTGCTAGAAGAAAATTTTAGAGAAAAGTAGAAAAAGATTTTAGAGAAAACTAGAATAGCATTTCTACTTTTCTCTAAAATAATTGTATCTCTAACATCTGAAACATTTGAAAAGTTTTATGGGCCTCTGAACAAGCTGTTTGTCCTTGGGTGAGTTATTTGACCTCCTTAAACCATATTTCCTTAAATTGGGGAAGGAAGTAGTAACATCTTTTGTAGAGTTCATGTATTAAGTAATAAAACTCATGTAAGAAAACAACAATAGTTTCAGGTATTTACTAAAATCTCAGTGAAATTAGCGAGTGCTATATGGACCTCTGAAAAGGTGATGATCATGTCTATCTCAAGTTTGAGCCAAACTCAGATGTATGTATCTGTTTCAGCACCACACCACACCTATTCCAAAATTGACCATATACTTGGAAGTAAAGCTCTCCTCAATAAATGTAAAAGAACAGAAATTATAACAAACTATCTCTCAGATCACAGTGCAATCAAGCTAGAACTCAGGATTAAGAATCTCACTCAAAACCGCTCAACTACGTGGAAACTGAACAACCTGCTCCTGAATGACTACTGGGTACATAACGAAATGAAGGCAGAAATAAAGATGTTCTTTGAAACCAACGAGAACCAAGACACAACATACCAGAATCTCTGGGATGCATTCAAAGCAGTGTGTAGAGGGAAATTTATAGCACTAAATGCCCACAAGAGAAAGCAGGAAAGATCCAAAATTGACACCCTAACATCACAATTAAAAGAACTAGAAAAGCAAGAGCAAACACATTCAAAAGCTAGCAGAAGGCAAGAAATAACTAAAATCAGAGCAGAACTGAAGGAAATAGAGACACAAAAAACCCTTCAAAAAATAAATGAATCCAGGAGCTGGTTTTTGAAAGGATCAACAAAATTGATAGACCGCTAGCAAGATTAATAAAGAAAAAAGAGAGAAGAATCAAATAGATGCAATAAAAAATGATAAAGGGGATATCACCACTGATCCCACAGAAATACAAACTACCATTAGAGAATATTACAAACACCTCTATGCAAATAAACTAGAAAATCTAGAAGAAATGGATAAATTCCTCAACACATACACCCTCCCAAGACTAAACCAGGAAGAAGTTGAATCTCTGAATAGACCAATAACAGGAGCTGAAATTGTGGCAATAATCAATAGCTTACCAACAAAAAAGAGTCCAGGACCAGATGGGTTCACAGCAGAATTCTACCAGAGGTACAAGGAGGAGCTGGTACCATTCCTTCTGAAACTATTCCAATCAATAGAAAAAGAGGGAATCCTCCATAACTCATTTTATGAGGCCAGCATCATCCTGATACCAAAGCCTGGCAGAGACACAACAAAAAAAGAGAATTTTAGACTAATATCCTTGATGAACATTGATGTAAAAATCCTCAATAAAATACTGGCAAACAGAATCCAGCAGCACATCAAAAAGCTTATCCACCATGATCAAGTGGGCTTCATCCCTGGGATGCAAGGCTGGTTCAATATATGCAAATCAGTAAATGTAATCCAGCATATAAACAGAACCAAAGACAAAAACCACATGATTATCTCAATAGATGCAGAAAAGGCCTTTGACAAAATTCAACAACCCTTCATGCTAAAAACTCTCAATAAATTAGGTATTGATGGGACGTATCTCAAAATAATAAGAGCTATTTATGACAAACCCACAGCCAATATCATACTGAATGGGCAAAAACTGGAAGCATTCCCTTTGAAAACTGGCACAAGACAGGGATGCCCTCTCTCACCACTTCTATTCAACATAGTGTTGGAAGTTCTGGCCAGGGCAATTAGGCAAGAGAAGGAAATCAAGGGTATTCAATTAGGAAAAGAGGAAGTCAAATTGTCCCTGTTTGCAGATGACATGATAGTATATCTAGAAAACCCCATTGTCTCAGCCCAAAATCTCCTTAAGCTGATAAGCAACTTCAGCAAAGTCTCAGGATACAAAATCAATGTACAAAAATCACAAGCACTCTTATACATCAATAACAGACAAACAGAGAGCCAAATCATGAGTGAACTCCCATTCACAATTGCTTCAAAGAGAATAAAATACCTAGGAATCCAACTTACAAGGGATGTGAAGGACCTCTTCAAGGAGAACTACAAACCACTGCTCAAGGAAATAAAAGAGGATACAAACAAATGGAAGAACATTCCATGCTCATGGGTAGGAAGAATCAATATCATGAAAATGGCCAACCTTCCCAAGGTAATTTACAGATTCAATGCTATCCCCATCAAGTTACCAATGAGTTTCTTCACAGAATTGAAAAAAACTACTTTAAAGTTCATATGGAACCAAAAAAGAGCCCGCATCGCCAAGTCATTCCTAAGCCAAAAGAATACAGCTGGAGGCATCACACTACCTGACTTCAAACTATACTACAAGGCTACAGTAACCAAAACAGCATGGTACTGGTACCAAAACAGAGATATAGATCAATGGAACAGAACAGAGCCCTCAGAAACAATGCCACATATCTACAACTATCTGATCTTTGACAAACCTGAGAAAAACAAGCAATGGGGAAAGGATTCCCTATTTAATAAATGGTGCTGGGAAAACTGGCTAGCCATATGGAGAAAGCTGAAACTGGATCCCTTCCTTACACCTTATACAAAAATCAATTCAAGATGGATTAAAGACTTAAATGTTAGACCTAAAACCATCAAAACCCTAGAAGAAAACCTAGGCATTACCATTCAGGACATAGGCATGGGCAAGGACTTCATGTCTAAAACACCAAAAGCAATGGCAACAAAAGCCAAAATTGACAAATGGGATCTAATTAAACTAAAGAGCTTCTGCACAGCAAAGGAAACTACCATCAGAGTGAACAGGCAACCTACAAAATGGGAGAAAATCTTCGCAACCTACTCATCTGACAAAGGGCTAATATCCAGAATCTACAATGAACTCCAACAAATTTACAAGAAAAAAACAAACAACCCCATCAAAAAGTGGGCGAAGGACATGAACAGACACTTCTCAAAAGAAGACATTTATGCAGCCAAAAAACACATGAAAAAATGCTCACCATCACTGGCCATCAGAGAAATGCAAATCAAAACCACAATGAGATACCATCTCACACCAGTTAGAATGGCAATCATTAAAAAGTCAGGAAACAACAGGTGCTGGAGAGGATGTGGAGAAATAGGAACACTTTTACACTGTTGGTGGGACTATAAACTAGTTCAACCCTTGTGGAAGTCAGTGTGGTGATTCCTCAGGGATCTAGAACTAGAAATTCCATTTGACCCAGCCATCCCATTACTGGGTATATACCCAAAGGACTATAAATCATGCTGCTATAAAGACACATGCACACGTATGTTTATTGCAGCATTATTCACAATAGCAAAGACTTGGCACCAACCCAAATGTCCAACAATGATAGACTGGATTAAGAAAATGTGGCACATATACACCATGGAATACTATGCAGCCACATAGAAATAAAGCTAAGATTTATAATCTACGTTTATAAGTTATAAACATAGTCCAACAGAAATATAATTCAACATATTGATTAAATATTATTGCTGTAGGCCTAAGAAGAATTGGGTAGTAAGAGATGATAAAAGTTTTCAGTTTAACTTCATGATAATGGTTTTGTTTAGGTTGAATTCTTCCCCATTCCAAACTGGGATGTTGCAGTCCTAACCCCCAGCACTTCATAATGTAATCTTATTTGGAAATAGGATTGCTGCACATGTAATCAGTTAAGATGAGATCATACTAGATTAGAGTGGGCTCCTAATCCAACATGACTGTTGTCCTTATGAGGAAAGATGATGTGAAGGCACTAGGGGAAAACCATATACAAGCCAAAGTACTCCTGAGGCCACTTCTCTCAGAAGGAACCAACCCTGCCAAGACCTTGATCTCATACTTCTAGCCTTCAGAATTCTGAGACAATGAATTTCTGTTGTGTAAGCCAGCCAGTTTGTGGTACTTTGTTATGGCAGCCCTAGCAAACCAAAATAGTTTGTCACACATTTCAATATTACAAGTTTTGAGGCCCATAAGAAATTATTAATATTCATTTACATCCCCAGCACTTTAAGTGGAAATCTTGGAGTACCAGGTATAATCTCAGATATCCTACCTTAGCTATGTAAGAAACTGCCTGAACAGATAATGTCAAAGTATAAAACTCTTAAAGACTAGCTTAGCAAAAGTATATTTTTTACAGAGGGAGTTTCTTATCTTCAGCTATATACAGCATTACGTTTTGCAAACTAATCTGTATAACTCTGTTCCTAAAGTTTGCATGCGAAGAAGATGTAGCCATCTTCCACTCCTTGTTGTATTAGCGGTCAGAGCACATTGTTCATCCACAGTTAGATACATAATGCCTAGTATTGATACACAGTCATGAGTTGAATACATAAATGCCTTTCATTGGTGGTGGCGTTTTGTAAAATCAGTGGATATCTTCATGAAATTGCTGTGGTAAGTATGAAAACTAAATTTAGATATATTTATGGCCTGTGGACAACATAAAATGGAAGAACACTGGTAGAACAAATACTATAACAATGTCTTTAGAATTTAGTGTCTATATACATTTCATATGGAAATGCTTTTTCAGGTCTTTATTCAAATAAAGAATTATAAAGATAGATTAACCATTGAAATAGCCTATATTTCTGATGTATTTAAATGAATATTTGCAATCTACCCATCTGACAAAGGCCTAATATCCAAAATCTTCAAAGGACTTAAACGAATTTACAAGAAAAAAAACAAACAACCCCATCAAAAACTGGGCGAAGGATATGAACAGACATTTCTCAAAAGAAGACATTTATGCAGCCAAAAGACACATGAAAAAATGCTCATCATCACTGACCATCAGAGAAATGCAAATCAAAACCACAACGAGATACTATCTCACACCAGTTAGAATGGCGATCCTGAAAAAGTCAGGAAACAACAGGTGCTGGAGAGGATGTGGAGAAATAGGAACACTTTTACACTGTTGGTGGGACCGTAAACTAGTTCAACCATTGTGGAAGACAGTGTGGCGATTCCTCAAGGATCTAGAACTAGAAATACCATTTGACCCAGCCATCCCATTACTGGGTATATACCCAAAGGACTATAAATCATGCTGCTATAAAGACACATGGACACGTATGTTTACTGTGGCACTATTCACAATAGCAAAGACTTGGAACCAACCCAAATGTCCATCAATGATAGACTGGATTAAGAAAATGTGGCACATATACACCATGGACTATGCAGCCATAAAAAATGATGAGTTCATGTCCTTTGTAGGGACATGGATGAAGATGGAAACCATCATTCTGAGCAAACTATTGCAAGACAAAAACCCAAACACTGCATGTTCTCACTCATAGGTAGGAATTGAACAATGAGAACACTTGGACACAGGAAGGGGAACATCACACACCAGGGTCTGTCATGGGGTGGGGGGAGGGGGTAGGTATAGCATTAGGAGATATACATAATGTAAATGACAAGTTAATGGGTGCAGCACATCAACATGGCGCATGTATACATATGTAACAAATGCACATTGTGCACATGTACCCTAGAACTTAAAGTATAATAATAAAATAAAATAAAAATAAAAAAATTAAAAGTCAAACAACAACAACAACAGCAAAAAGAAAATCTATGCCCATTAAACTCCTCTTTTCCCTTCTGCCCCCAACCCCTGCTAACCACCATTCTATTTTGTTTCTATGAATTTGACTACTTTAGATACCTCAAATAGTGGAAGCACATTTTTTTTTATCTGAAATATTAGCGGTCACTGAAGAAAAGGGATTTTTTGCTTGTTTTGCTTTGCTGATAGTTTGGCCTGATCTTAATCAATAAAGTGAATGAATTAAAAAAAATGATTTTTTGTACAGATTGTTGAAGTACCATATAAATAATGTTAAACCTTTCAAGCATACTTCTAATAAAGCCATCAAAAATTTGTTTTGAGAACTAAAGTAATAGATGTGGAGATTCTAAATCTGAACTTTAAATACAAATAAAATTCCTCTTTTTAGATTGCTCTTTCTTCTTCTCTTCTAATTTTCTCTCTTCTTCCTCTTGTCTACTCTTTTTCTCCTCTCTCTACTTTACTTCTTCCTTTCTCCTCTCTTCTACTTTTGAGAAAGACGATGAAATTTTATCATACTGTGGCAAGGAACACTTGCTGTCATATAATATCCTCCAAGGAGCAATTTAATGTGTGCCTAATGGGGAAGAGAATGTGTGGACTCTAAATCAAGTTTCTTTATTTTACCCAAGAGATGCTACTGTAATGTTTGTGAGGCCAGAGTACTCAAAGCAGAGATAGAACATAAGAGCAAACCTCTCATCATTAGGCTTATAGTTGCCAGTTTCAATATTCTCTCTTCTTTTTGATATGGGACATTAATATTCCCAATCTTGTAACCTCAGGTGGAATCCGATGCATATAAAATATATAAAAATATTAAAATGTTAATATAAAAATGTTAGTTTAGTGTCTCTAGCATTATGTCTTAAAAACTGTTATATATTCATTCTGACCTTGTAAGTATCAGCTGTGCCTTGTTTAATTTAAGCCATCCTAGTTAAATTTTGATGCCCTGGTATAAAATTTGTTCTATTATGTCCCTTGAATGTAATTGAGCTTCGATGATTAAAAACCTCCAATGCTTATGTTTAATATGGAGAGTTCTCCCTTTCCCAGTTCAAACATTTGTAAGACGTACTTATGCATGAAGATTACATCTTAATTTTGGACTAGCTGCCCTCCCAGTCTATGTAACTACTATTTACCTTTAACTAATTGTTTTTAGCTTTAAGATAAAACTAATTTATATGTGCCAGTTTATAAAGTCATTCAATGTCATCATCATTAAAATTATAGTTATTATGTATTCTATCATAAGTCTTTTCTTTTTTACAATAATACACTGAAACTCAGAGCTGTTCATGAAGAGTTTTAGATAGATCCAGGATGTGCATGATAATTAGATACTAACAACAACAATACACATACAATAATTATATGTGTAAACTCTATTCAGATTTTGTGCTAAATATTACATCCTCTTTAATCTCTTCAACCATCTTATTTTGTAGAGGCACTATTATAATGCATATTTTATAAGAGGAAACTGAAACTCAGAAAAAAATAACATGCTCAAAGTTACACAGCTAAAATAGGAGTCATATTGGGTTTATTTCACTGTAAAGGTTTTTCTCTAAATGTCTGCCAGTTCTGCTAAAATAGAGCAGCCTTGTTGTTTAGCATGCATATAAAAATATATAAAAATATAAAAATGTTAATATAAAAATGTTAGTTTAATGTCTCTAGCGTTATGTCTTAAAACAGTTATATATTCATTCTGACCTTGTAAATATAAGCTATGCCTTGTTTACATGTCTGGGTTCGTTCAATCTAAAAAAACACAAAGAATACATAAATCCTATATAAAATCTAGGGTAAAGTTGAAGCTAAAATATTATAAACAAAAAGGATGCAGTTTATCATCAAATGACTCTTTAATAGGAAAAAAGATAAGAGTTATTACTGGGTAAGCATTGTTAACAGTGTCTTATTCTGGGTAACAAAAGGGAGGATGTATTAACAAAATTTATTGGACCAAGATCTCTACTGAGGAGGTAGGTAGAAGAGTACAGAACTTTTTTTCCTAATTTTGATTGAGGAGCCACTCAATATATTCATTGAGCCTTGGATTTTTAGGGAATTTATACCCGAATTATGAAATTAGATTAACCATTGAACTAACCTACATTATAGAAAAAATTTTTCAGATTCTGCTCACACTTTGATGACTTCTCAGGAAACAGTTGATGTTGTAAGGGATTTACATAATACTTAATTCAATAAAAATAACAGCAAGAGGTGGATTTATTTGTGAAAAGATAAAACTTTATCAAACACTTGAAATTCATTAAATTCTAACTAAAGACAATTTTAGCATTAATATACTAGCTAAGTCAACTAGCCAAATAAAATTATACAATGTAACTTACTTAAAAACTGCCATAAATATGAGGTCACTTTCTGAGAAACAGTGGAAGAAAAATTTCATTTATCATTTTCGTAAAAAGTTCTTTTGGTTTCTGTATCTCTTGCTATTACACCTGCTAAACCGCACTACAAACAGTAGTCAAAATAATTTCTAATGACTGATTTGACTACATTTGGCCTCAGCTTTCTGTTGGTTCTCCAATGAATGTAGAATAAAACCTAGACAATTTTGCCTAGCATTCAAGACCCTGCACAATCACATAATAAGCCACTTCCTCAGCTTTTTTAAGCAAACACCAGTCAGAAATTTTTCCCCAATCTTTACGTATAGTCTCATCTCCATACACTACTTTATGCCTATATTTCCTCAGGAAAATTTTACTATTGTCTGTCTATCTGAATCCTAATATTTAAGACCAGCTTACAACCTATTTTTCTTGAAATTATTTTGTCCTCAACACAATTTTTTTCTTCATCTTCAGAATTAACAAACTTTTTTATATCACTTAATACTTTTTAGACTTCTTGATACTATTTTGAATATTAGTTTATATTCAATTCTTCCTTTAATTCCCTTTTCAGGAGGATGATGACTAAGTTTGTTTAGTTACACGTACTTTAAAAACAATAAATGATGGCATAATTTGTTTTCAGTGTGTTCACAGGCTTTTTGAAGGAGGGTTTTTAATTTTGGTGAAATTCTGATTAACCAATTTGTTCTTTTATGGATCATGTCACATGTAAGAAATGTGTGCCTAATCAAAAGTCATAAAAGCTTCTATAATTTTTTTAATATGTTCGAAATGTACTTATATTTCTTTTATCCTTTTTGAGTTAATCTTTATATTCAGATAAAGCTTTTTTTTTTGCACGTGAATATCTAATTGTAGCAATATAACTTATTGATAAAACTATTATTTATTTACTGCATTGCTTTGTATCTTGGTCAAAAATCAGCTGTCCTATAAAAGTATTGATTTATTTTGGACTCTTCCATTTTACGAATTTATCTTAATACTAATACCACACAGCCTAGATTACAGTAGCTTTAATAACATTTGAAATCAGGTAGTTTAGGTCTTATAATGTTCTTTTTGAAGTGTGCTTGACTCTTCATTTGCATATCCATATAAATTTTAGAATTAGTTTTTCTCATCTGTTTAAAGAACATTTGGGATTTTGGTTGAGATTGTATTGCATGTAAAGTTCAATCTGAGGATAATTGATGTCTTAATAATATTGAGTCTTCTGAACCATGAACCTGGTGGTATATTTCTCTGTTAATGACCAGATTTATCTCTCTCAGCAATGTTTTGTAATTTTCACTGCATGAATATTTTACTTGATGATTTTTGTCAAAATCATCACAAATATTTCATATTTTTGATGCTATTGTAAGTGGCAATTATTATTAATTTCAATTACTTACAGTTTGTTGCTAGTATATAGAAATGCAATTGATTTTTGCCTGTTGATCTTGGGTCTCATTTAATCAGTCTTGTTAAGTTCACTTATTTTTGGTAGTATTTTTGTATTGCTTTGGATATTCTATAGAGACATTCATATAATCTGTGAATAGTGACAATTGTATTTATTTCATATTTGAATGAGTTTTATTTTTCTCATCTTATAGTCCTTGCTAGAACCTCCAGTATGACATTAAGTAATAATGAGTAGGCATTACACTCTTTGTCTTAAACTTACAGGAAACATTACATTACATTACATTACATCTTTCATTACAAAGTGTAATGTTAGCTTCCTCATCTGTCCTTTATTAGGTTAAAAAGTTCCTATTCTTGTTTTGCTGCATGGTTTTTGAAAATCAGAAATAGATATTTAATTTTGCTAAATACTTTTTCTACATCTACTGAAGTGATTTTATATCTATATGGTTTATTAATATGCTAAATTACATGGATTGATTTTTAGATCTTTGACCAACTTTGCATTTCTAAGATAAACCCTACTTGGTCATAAAGTATTAGCATTTTATATATTGTTGTATTTGACTTGCTAACATTTTGTTCAGAAATTTTGCATCTATATTTATGAGGAATATTTGTCATAGTTTTCTTTTCTGTATTTTTCTGGATTGGATAGCAGAGTAATCCTGGCCACATAGAATGAGTTAGGAAATACTATTTCCTCTTCATTCTTTTTTTGGAAGGGTTTCAGAATAACAGATTATTAGTTTTTCTTTGTTTAAAGAATGCACCAGTGAAGGTATATTGTCCTGGAGTTTTTTGTATACAGTTTTTTTAGTTTTTGATTTTTTTAAATTAAATTTTAGTTCCTCTAATAGATACAGCTTATGTCATCTATTTCTTCTCGAGTTAGCTCAGGTGAGCTGAGTGAATTAAAGCAGTTGTATTTTTCAAGGAATTTTTGCATTTCATTAATTTGTAGTTATCGACATAAAGTTGTTCATAATGTTCTCTTACTATCCTTTAATATCTATAGAACTACTTTTCTCATTCTTGGGTATACAATGCCACTTTTGTCATTCTTGGGTATAAATTGGTAACATATCTACTGTCTCACTTTTTTTCTGATATCTGACTAGATGTGTATTAATTTCATTGATTTTCTCAAAGAACTAGACTCAGGTTTTATTTAGTTTCTCTATTTTTTAAATTAAAGCATTATTGATTTTCTTTGATTCTGGATTACAGTTTCTGTCTTTTACTACTTTAAAAATGTTGCTTCACTATCCTCTCAATTTAGTTTTTTTTTTTTTTTTTGACAGTCTCGCTCTGTCGCCCAGCCTGGAATGCAGTGGCGCGATCTCGGTTCACTGTGAGCGCCGCCTCCGGGGTTCACACCATTCTCCTGCCTCAGCCTCCCGAGTAGCTGGGACTACAGGCGCTGCCACCATGCCCGGCTAATTTTTTGTATTTTTAGTAGAGACGGGGTTTCACCGTGGTCTTGATCTCTTGACCTCGTGATCCGCCCACCTAGGACTCCCAAAGTGCTGGGATTATAGGCGTGAGGCACCGCGCGTGGCCAATTTCATTTTTTTTAAAAACAAGAAATATTCTTTCATTCCTGTCTTTATTCTTCTGTATGTAATGTCTTCATTTGCTCAATTTATGATTTTCTCTTTCTCATGTTGCTCTTATGAGCAACTTAATTTTGATTTGCCCTGGTGTAGTTTTCTTTGTGTTTCTTGTTCTTGTGCTTCATTAGGATTGTTAAATCTATGAAGTTTTAGACTTTTTCAAATTGCAAATTGAATATTGAAAAACTTTTGCCCATTAGTTTTGAATGTTTGTTTTGTCTTGGATTTTTCTACTTCCAGGACTAAAAGTATAAGCATATGAAGCCACTTGAATTTTTCACAAAGCTTATTGTTGCTGTCTTCGTTTCTCTGGTTTTCATTTCAGATAGTTCCTATGGCTGTTCTTTCAAGTTTACTATCTTTTCTTCTGCAATATCTAATTTCATCCAGTGTATTTTTTCATCTTATACATTGCAGTTTTCATCTCTAGAAATTTAGTTTTTGAATATTTTCCATATCTCTATTTAAATTTTCAAGCATTATAATATATTTATAATACCAGTTTTAATATCCTTATCTATCATTTAATATCAATATCAGTTCTGGATTGGTTTTTATTGATTAGGCCTCATTATGATTCATATTTCACTGCTTTGTTGTAAACCTAGTAACTTTTTAATTGGGTTTTAAACATTGTAAATTTTATCTTGTTGGACGCTGAATATTTTTGTATTGCTACGAATTCTAGATGTTCCAAAAATGTTAAGCTCTGTTCTACAGTAAAGTTAAGTAACATAAAAACAATTGACTTTTTGTTTGTTTCTAAGATGTGTTAGGCAGGACTAGAGTAATTAGGCTAGGGCTAATTATTCCCCATTACTGAGGCAAAACCACTTTGTGTATTCTACGCAATGGCCTGTGACTACTAAGGTTTTCAAATCTGGATAGTGGGAACAGATATTATTCCTGTCTCTGTATGATTACTGAGCTCTGTTGTCTTCATCTTTTTAGGTGTATTTTGCTTTGTTTTGTTTTGCTGACTAGGGTAGTTTCCTTACACAAATTTCCTAATCAACACTCAACTAAATACTCCAGATAGATCCAAACTCCAGAATTAGCTGTCTGCAAATATCTCTCTGAAAATGTTTCCTGTGAATCCCAGCCGTGTTGTTTTCTACAGAATTTCAGGTCTGTTTTATCTTAAGCAGTTTGCTAGGCTCAGTGTTGGTTTATTCTTCCTGAATTGTGACCCAAAAAGTCTCCTAAATTAATTTGTTAGGGCAATTGTAGGTCTCATTTGTTTGTTTCCCATTTCTCAGGTACAAGTGTTCTTTATTGTCTGATGGGTAGTGTCTTATAAAACCTTCCTCATATGTTTTGCTTATTTTTTATTGTTTCAGGAAACAAGGTAAGTCTGGTGTTGTTTACTTTGTCTTGGTCAGAAGTGCAAGTCCAGGGTGGCTTTTTAATTAGCAAATAAATTCTAGTCTGAATATTTCTTAAAAGAATAAAAATATGCCTTGTTATCACTCTCACTCAAATATGGTCACATTTGGAAATTATGAGGGTTCTTACTTATGAAGTAATGAGGCTAAACGATTTTTTTCTTAGAATACTTGAAGATAATTGAAGTCTGATATCCTTGGCCTAAAATAAATCAGGGGGGAGCAAATAAAGAATTGGGCTATGGTCTAATGATGAAAATATTAATATAGTTGGTCTGTATTTTCTTTTTGTCTGGTTTTCATGCTAATCCGAACCTGTGTGAGATTCCAGATCTACTTGGGACAGAGAGATTCTTATGCTCCTTTTATTAGGTTGGTGCAAAAGTGATTATGGTTTTTGCCATTAAAAATGGCACCAACCTAATAACTCTTGATATGGATGGACTGAAATGATTAAACATAATATGAGTAAAAATGAATGAAGCTGTAATAGATTTTTGAAGATTATTTGTGAGGCTAGATAGAAACCATTTTATGTTACAGAATGTTTTCATTGTTAATAAGACCAGAGTATCTCAGAACTAACACAAGTGTAGTTTCTGTCCCTCTGCGTTAGTAGAAGATGTGAAAGTGCCGTGACTATCTGACGTTGAGAGCAAAAGGCCACGAAAGGGCCAGTAGTGATGTTATCAATAAGGTATGCTGTGGAGATGGGGAAGGATTCAATATAACACTTCCTGAAACACTGAAGAACATCCTAAATTCATCTCTTTCTAAAATAAGGGTCCTTGTTCTGTGGCCATAAATGGGAATGAATCTGTGGCAGGGTGTTAATATAATTTTGTAGGGTATGTTTTCCCACATGGGTTTTTGTTCTGATAATCTGTTCTTGTTCTGCTCTGGGAATCTATCATTATGAATAAATACTTAAAATCTTCCTTTTTCAATTTCATTATTTACATCTGGACATTGGATCTCATTTACATTTGTTTATGTCAAAAGGACCTAAAATTCCTGAATTCAGAATATGATAATTTCAGCTTCAAATGTTATCAGAACCATAGAAAAGTTTCACTCCCTCAGAGATGAGGGCAATTTAGAGAAAGGAGTGCACTGAAATGTCAACCCAGACTTTGGACTATGTGAGGATAGCCTGCTGTATGTGCTATTTTCCAGGTTTGTCCCTCAATCTGAACCTGTGTTTTGAATTATTTTTCCCCTAGATGTGTTAGTTCTTTTTTTCCAAGTTGAACCTATTTTATTTTCCTTGCTAGGGCCCATTTTATTATTCCAACATTTCCCATTTTAGTATCATCTGCAGAATTCATTAAGACCCTGTTTACTCCCTTGCTGAGGTCTCTGAGACAGAGCTGGACAGGGCTTGGGGTCAGACTGTGCATTCCCTCTCTTCCATGCAGCCCTCAAAACTCTCTCTGACCCATGTAAATGAGGATCTAATCTCCTCCAAGATTTCCCTATGGAATGTGATTTCTTAGGTTTTCTCATTGCACAAAACTCAAGTGGAAAATGGAAAAGATAATAACAACAATATGTTTCTTTGCTGCCTGGGAATAAAGCACTCAACAAACAATTATTAATTCAGCACGTGTCCAGACCTTGGCTAAGTAGCATGAGTGATATGAAAAAGGAAGAGCTTTGGTCCCCTCTCGAGGAAGTTATCATCTAGTTTAGAAGAGGAAGCATACACACACACACACACACACACACACACACACACACACACACTCCTACTCCTGAAACAATGAAAGGACAGAGCACCATGCACAAATACACTGACTTGAGAGATGCAGAACAGAATTGCCCAAAGAGTGAAAAATAGCCACATGGATTATAAAGCTCAGGAAATATTTGGCAGAGGAGAGATTATCTCCCAAGCATTTATTTATAAATAATTTCTGTTCTGCTGCAGATATTTAATGGGCATCTACTATATGAAAGAGATTCTCCTAGGAGAAATGGAGTATATACAAATCTTATGCCATCACTAAGCTTTTAGCTGACAAGAAACAAAGAATATCACTATACAGTGTGATAGGAGCTAGCAAGACTTTTCATTGCGGGTTGCTTTTCCAGATACTAAAAGTCCACAAAGTAAGACGTGATCTGTATGGGTTACTAGATTCACGATTAATTTATTGATTCGTTCATTCACTTACTTGTCCTGAGCATTTACTCTACGCAATACATTAGGCTAGGTATTATATAAACATGAAGAATTGGACTTGGACCCTGACTTCACAATTTTGGTCTCACATGGACAAATATACCTGAAAATGCATAATGCAAAGTAGAAAATGATTGCCATATTTTTATCTGGCCTACATTTCAGTTAGTCACATAAGCCTAAGAGAGCAATTCAAAAACATATTTGTTATATGGAAAGAAGGTTTTCATTAAAAGTGCTGGCAGGAAGTGAGGCCATCTTGGGGACTTAGGAAGTAACCTGGCTTTACTCTGTGAGGAGGAGAATGCAAGTATTGGAAATGTCTGAATAGCATGATTAATATTCAGGAAAGTAAAACAGCAACAGTAACAGGAGTAACAGCTTATGCATTTGGGACTTACTCTAGGTCAAGCTCTTAAAATTGGAGAATCTCATTTAATCTTCCCAATAGTCCCACAAGATAGATATTATTATTTTCCATATTTCACATAAAGTAATCTAAGCCTTAGAAATGAACAAGGTCTGACCCAGTTAGGGCAGCTAAGTGTGAACTCAAACTCAGGCATCTCTAAGTCTAAAATCAAAATGTAAGAAGTAGGAGTTGCCATGGGGATAAAGGGATTTTACTTTGAACAATGGCCCAAGGCAGTGTTTATTAACCTTAAGTGCAAGTTAAAAATACTCGGGAGCTTAAAAATATCTTTGTCATAATCTAACGTGATGAGAATCTTGGGATGTTGGTCTCAGGCATCGGATTTTCTGGAGGATCCCCAGGTGATCCTAGCAGCCAGCCAAAAAACAAATATCTTTAGGTCTTCTCCAGAGCAAAAGAGAAAAACAAATATTCTAAAAACAAACAATAATTTTATGTCTATTTATACAGATACTTCCTGACTTACAATAGGGTTACATCCCTATAAACCCATCATAAGTTGAAAATATCGTAAGTTGAAAATGCACTTAATACATGTAACTTATCAAACATTATATCTTAGCTTAGCTTAGCCTACTTTAAACATGCTCACAACACTTACATTAGCCTATAGTTGGGCAAAATGATCTAATACAAAGCCCATTTTATAATAAAGTGTTGAATATCTCATGTATGAGTATAGTAACACATATAGCTAGCTCTGGAAAAGTACAAAACTCAAAATTCTAAGTATGGTTTTCACTGAATATTTATTGCTGTTGCACCATCATAAAGTCAAACAATTGTAAGCCAAACCGTCATAAATCAGGGAAGATCTGTATAGCCTCTGTAGTTACACTCAGAATTCATACGCACATCTACAAGTAAATATTCTGAGAGCTGAAACCTACTCCAGAAATATCAAATTCCTTGTTGCAGGGGGTTGTCCTACAATAGGCAGATCCATATCATTTAAACAGGTTATGACCTTCAGCTAAGTGCTCCAAGAAGTCAAAAGGACTTTGTCTTCCTTGTTCTAAGTCTGTATGGCATAAGTTTTTATAGCAGGACTCCAATGTTTATCTACAAATTATTGACAATACTTAATTATTGATTAAGTAGAAAGAATGGCTACTTTATTTTGAATCTGGAGAGGTTTGAAGGCATAAGATCAGCTGAAAGGTCTGTAGGTGACAGAGAAATCCTCTTTGTTAGCAATGTCACTTAAATACTGAACTCCCTACAATGGCCGTTTCATGCTTTACCAATTCCTTTCCTCAGCACGCACCTCAGAGGCACACATTACATTAGATCAAGATAAAACGTTCAAACACATAAGAGCTCATGTGTGAGAAAAATGTCTGTCCTGAATACCGTTAAGCATCCAAAGATAAAATAATATTTTCCTTATATACACTGTCTTGGAATCTCAAAACAAATCCTGATCTTATCAGTTGACAGATAAAGTAGAGGAGTTATAGCCATACATATCCAGAAATATACTGGAAATAGGGAAGTAGGTAGGAAACTTTCTCCATTGGGATTAGCACATTTTAAAGTTTCAACAGCTCTTTTTCTTAAAATTTTGCTTGGTGTTTAAGAAATTAAAATCTTACACCTGGATGGAAGTGAGGGATAAGGGATAATAACTGATAAATATGTCAAATTTATCAAATTATGTAAAATACAAAATGTCTTAAAATCCAATGCCAGGCTTAAAATAATACTTTTAAAATACAGTCTTGTTTTCATGGAAACTACACATTTTCATAAAACCTGAAAATAAATTTAATATTTTAAAAGATGTCAATTAATTCATTCCAGTGAATTACAGGTTTTTAGATCCCATGCCAAAAGTTTTGCTTGACAATTGAAACTGGTTTATGGAGTATTATTGTAGGCCAGCTAAATCTAATGACCTTTCCGCCCTCCAGGTTTCAAGCCACACATTTCAGGAACAGAGACCAATGAAATATGTATCTTACATTCCAGCCAGCAAAAGTAGCAAGGAGCTTTTCCTGTGGCTAGTAAAGAACATGTTTCTTAATACGAAAATGACTGTTTTAGCACGGTAACACATAAAGTCATTTCCTGGCTTGTGTTTTATATGTGGCTTTCTATTATTATCTGATACACTGAATTTGCATCCTTGATACTTCTGACCTTCATCTTCACCCATATTTTAAATCTTTTCTTAACCTTTCCTCCAATAATGGATTTAGCTCTTTGCTTCTCAATTCTGACCAAAGTGATTGTTGAAAGAAAATGGAAGATGTTGGTCATGGGAGAAAATCTAAAAGGCAATTTCCTCTAGGGAAATTGAAATATGTCACTCATACTTTATTTTTTCTCAGGGCTCTAATATTAATTTCTGTGCCACTAAGTTACCAATTGTCAATACTTTTTGTTTACAAATTGTAGCATCCCAAAGTTGAACCACTCTTTTATTTCCTGCCACCCATCCTTTATACTTAAGTCTACCATTTCTCAACATATAATCTCCAGCATTGCTCTCCTATGAAGTAAAATGATTCAGAAACAAAGTAAAGGAGAGGACAATGGATGAAGTAGAGATAATATATTGTATATATTCTCTCTCTTGCACTCTTTTCTATACCAGCTTTTAGTTTGACTTCTGTCTTCTTAAACGCCTTGGCTTTATTCCTCCAAAGAGACGACGAGTTTATATTTATTTACAGTTTATAAAGGGGCACATAGCACTGAAGATAACTAGTAAGGGCCATCATAACCAACTGAAATCTTAATTTACACGGAAATGGCTGAACTTAGATTTTAGTTCACATATATCCTTTTATTAATACATCATTTTACTTGATGCCATGGTAGTTACTGTGGGATGTAACAATAAATAGGAACACGGTACACAAAGAGTTTACAGTGTTATAGCTAGAGTTGGGTAATAAAATTACAACTTCAATATTATGTAGAGAAGCAGTGTGTTATAATGGAAAGAATCCTGGACTAGATGATGAAGGAAGTCAGAGATAATTCTAACATCACCATTTCCCACTAGGACCCTGTTATTGATTAAATTATGTTCATCAAAATTGATGGGTTGAAACCCTAACCCTACTATGACTGCATTTGGAGATAGAGGCTTTAAACAGAGGTAATTAAGATTAAATGAGGTCATAAAGGTGGGGTCCTAATCCAATATGATGAGTGCCCTTATAAGAAAAGGAAGAGGCACCAGGAATGTGTGTGCACAGAAAAAAAGGCCATGTGTGGACACAACAAGAACATGGGTATCTTGCAAGCCAAAGAGAGAGGCCTCTGGAGAAACCAACCCTGCTGGCGCTTTGATTTTGGACTTCCAACCTCCAGAACTGTGAGAAAATAAATTTCTTTTGTTTAATTCACCCATTCTGTGATATTTTGTTACCTTAACCCCAGAAAATCACAGGGCCTTTAAGAAAATCACTTAAAATTGTCAACCACAACCTTCTTCTGAAACATTCTTTCCTCATATTCTCTGACAATTTTTGTTTGCTTATTCGTGACCTCTTTTCTAGGCAATATTTCCTCTGCCATTCTCATAAGGTATTTGTCAGGGATCTGCCCCAGGTCTTCTCTGCTTTTTGATTTTCACATGTTTCTAGGGGATCTTGCACACTCCCATGGCTTCAGGAACGACCTAGTCACTGATAGATCCACCAGATTTTTCTTAAGGCCTAGAGTTGTGTATTTAATTTCTTACTTGACATCTGTATTTCAGTATTTCAGCTGCCTCAAACTCAAAATGTTCAAAACCAAAGTGATCACTTTTCCCAGGTGAATTTGTTTGGTATTTCCCGTTTTGTTAGAACCACCACCATCTTCTCAATTATCCAAGAAACCACCTTGGTCATCATCTTGGACTCCCTTTTTCCCTTACTCTCAAAGTCAACCAGTAACAAAATTTCATGAATTCTACTTTAAAACATAAGGGTGTGTATTGATCTTCATCCTCAGGATCATGAAGCTCATGAAAGCCACCATATCCATATGATGGACTGTAATAGACTCCCAAATGGATCTTCTTGGAACCAGTCTTAACTTCTCAAATTCATTCTTCAGGCCAGGTGCGGTGGCTCATGCCTGTAATCCTAGCACTTTGGGAGGCTGAGGCATGTGGATCACGAGGTCAGGAGTTCAAGACCAATCTGACCAATATGGTAAAGCCCCATCTCTACTAAAAATACAAAAATCATCTGGGTGTGGTGGTGCATGCCTGTAGTCCCAGCTACTTGGGAGGCTTAGGCAGGAGAATCACTTGAACCTGGGAGGCAGAAGTTGCAGTGAGCCAAGATTATGCTACTGCACTCCAGCCTGGACAATAGAGTGAGACTACGTCTCAAAAAAAAGAAAAAAAATCGTTCTTCACTGTGTAGAAAGAGTTATTCTTCTAAAATGCAAATGTGGTTCTGATACTCCCCTTAGGAGGATGAAAATCTTTGATGTCTTTTGCTTTCAGGGTAAAGGTCAAATTTCTTGGTATGCCTTAAAACGCATTGTCCTTAGTCAACTATGTAGTCTTATGCCCACCCTCCCAATCACCCTCCCAACTCCTTTGACCTCCATGCACTGCATGTTCAGCACAATTTTATTCTTTCAGGTCCTAGTGCCTGTCAGTTCTTACTTACCTCTGGACTTTCTTATGGGCTTTTTCCTTTGTCTGGAATACTCTTTCCCCTTTATCTTGGATAATTCTTCCTCAAATATTAAGTCCAAATGAGACCACATTTTCTTCATTAACTGCCCGTTGCAGTAGATCTTGCCATACTAGACAAGGGCCACTGCTATGTACACCAACAATATTCTGCACATCCCTTGCAATAGCATTTAATAGCTTTTCCTTGTATTTTTATCAGTTGCTTTCAGTAGCAGCTCACCATAATGTTGTTAGGGCCTCGCATTCTACATTTCTGGGTGACTATTAAATATTTACTAAATGAATAAATAAATGAAATTCACTGAATCTGTAAGCAAGAAATACCAATGGTGGTTCACTTTGTCCCAGCGCAATTCCCGTATGAAGACAAATGATATAAAACATTTTAAAAATTGAGAAAAGATTATCATGAAAAAATAGGGTAATGGTAAATAAATTTGGCCTTCAGCTAAATAGAGGGAGAAAATTCTATTTAACACAAATTGTATTTAATAGTGAAATAATTTGCAATTATCCTACATTTTAAAGCTTGTACTATCACACCTGAGGAAATTCTATTTATTTCTAAATTGGCATATAAACCTGTGCATGGACAGATATAAATAATCTATTACATTTCTGTTTATTACATGATATTCACAGTGATATATTAAAATGTGATGATTTTAAATATATTGGTTATTTGGGAATTTTGACCCACAAATCTGTAGCTATGCTGAGAAAGCCCTAAAGTAGAATTTTGCTTTATTTCAAAAAGTTTTTTATTTTTCATGCTCCAATGATTTTCTTGCAAAATTCATTTAGTATTCATTGATTCTTGCATTCCTGAAAATCTTTCCAGAAGCATGATTTCCAGATTCTACTCTAACATTATCCTTTACAAATTTTACTAGATACTTTAATAATATTTGGATATTTCTCTATTTTTGACCTTTTCTCCACATGGGCTTGCATTATTTAATAAAATAATGAATTTTATTTGGAAAAGGTCTTAGAGGTTATCTTACAGAAATCTCATCTCCAGTTAGATGGTTTTCCAGCCTTAGCTTAAGCACTTCCAGGGATTTGGCACTCTTTTCTAAGGAAATTCTTTTCAGAGTTTAAAAGATTTTCTTTTATTACTCTAAATTATGCTGCTGT
Organism: Pongo pygmaeus; assembly: GCF_028885625.2. Taxonomy (NCBI): domain Eukaryota; kingdom Metazoa; phylum Chordata; class Mammalia; order Primates; family Hominidae; genus Pongo; species Pongo pygmaeus. The sequence continues at coordinate 80,453,069 of NC_072378.2, forward strand.
GTTACAGACATCTACTTGCTGGTTCTAGCATTTTCCTCTGTAGCAAAACTGGTTGTCCATAAGGTAACACTTCCAATTTTTAAAATTAATTCAAGCAGTTTTGTATTAAAATAATGGATTTGAGGTGTTTGTTACTATAATTCTTCTAATCTATGTCATTGTTTTTTAAATGTTCAATTCATATAATCAACTAATATACCTCATTTGTTTTTTTAAATTATAAGCCTTTGTCAGGAACCTCATTTGAATTTAAATTTCTTACCTATATTTCCTCATATGCATGACCTTTTAATGTCAATATAATGTTGTTTTATGTGGATATCTCTTGTTCATTGTGTTCTGCATTCTAGGCTAAAAGTACTTAATTTTCAAATGAGTCTCATTACTTAGCTTTTGGTTTCTGCCATGTCCTAGCTATTGTTCTCAGGATACTCTCTTGTTTGCCATTGTCTCTTCCAAAATGAACCTTCTAAAACCAGAGACAATGTTGTAAAGCTGGAATGACAATAACCAAACACACTTCTGAAATTGTCCTGAATTTGATATTATACATACAGTGAAAAAGTCATAGGCTTAGACAACTCTGTATCTTCCTCTACATGTCTTAGCTATTGAGTGATATTTCTGGGACCAAAACCTGTAACACCGTGTTTTAGCTAAGAGTCCAGCTTTTATGACAAATAAGTTAGGTTCTCATTCCAAAGACAGCTTCAAATATACTGTTAGTTCCTCTATTTTGTAAGTAGTCTTCTAACTCCATGTGAAAAATTGTCAGTTACATTCAAACTTCTATTTTTGGCTTACCTAGCTGAGATAATTTTGAATCATAATTCTGTTGTTCGAATTCATACATACACCTTTCCATCTGATTAAAATGTGAAATAAAATCAAGTCTGTTGTGGCTAAAATTATCCTGATTCACAAGATACTATTGATAATAAATGGGATGTAAAATTTTAGAACCTGCCAAACATTCACCCAAAAACTCTAAAATTCTACAAAGGTATTATTATAATTAACTGTTAAAGTGCCTTGCTTGAAAGTTATTTTCCTTATTAATAGACTACTCTCTTTTTGTCTTTTCTTAACATTATAGACTCTTCCCCTTCATTGTTCATCTTCTTGCTTAAGAAATGTCTACAAATGCTTTCATATTGCTCCTATTACTCTTCACAAGTCTCAATTTGTTCTGAGCTTTATTCTATGGATGCCATTCTTAGAGGTACATGGTACTCTTGTGTGTCCATTTCTCCTTAGATAATTTTTAATCCATCTGTGGCACCTATTTGTCAAAAAGATCACTTTTGATCAATCTGATATAATTTTATTGCCTATATTTACTTATATTGTTTGCAAAGCAAACACTAAGGTTCCAGATCAGGGACAGAGTGTTATCACTTATAGCAATAGCTACATTAATTCTTGATATCTCATACTTACCTCTTTGGGTTGATGCAGTGAGGGCCAGCTGAGCCATGTATGTGCAAAGAATTTTTTGCACTGCAGGAGAGAAAGCTCCAACTATGAATGTGGGAGTTAAATATAATCTACACAGTGCCCCCTGTCTTCCTGAGAAAGGGAGAGAAATCTTTGCTCCCTAATGTTTTAAGTCCTTTTGGAATGTAAAGGGATTTCATCCTTTGAAATGTAAATACCAAGAAGATAAAATATTTAAATCTTTTTCATGATCTTTCACTATTTGTTCAGTCATCTTTTAACTGCTAAGATTTATCCTTCAATCCAAATTCTAGCTTTCTTTTATCTTAAAGCCCTAACCATGCAGAAACATGAAAATATTCACTCTCCTACACTATCCATAATCCTCTAATCCTTATATATGGAAGCGCCAACTAAGAAAAATATACCTATATATTTAATAAGAAGAAATAATAACAAAAATGTAAATCTCTAACAAAGAGGCAAATAATAACAAAAAGGTAAATCTCTATAGGGGAAAGAGTAAAAAATGGTTAAGATTATATTATTTGCTCTAATGTTATACTTGCTTCAAAGGGTGGGTTTAAGAAACCTTAATTTTTAGGTGCCATTTTCTCATGCTTCACTGAAAGACTATCTGATTAATGCACATTGGGCATAATTAATTACTGGGAGAGATGGGGAAATCCTTCGCTGCTTCTCTTGTACACTTCCCTTAGCATCTTATCAAAACTACTATGATTGTCTTACATTTCTATTCACATCTATCACCATTCTGTCTACAGCAAACATATATTTTTTTAACTCTCATGTGATCTCTAAAATATTTAACAATTTTTTGGTACACTTATTTTATTTAATATTTTTTGAGACAGAGTCTAGCTTTGCCACCCAGGCTGGAGTGCAGTGGCACGAACACAGCTCACTGCAGCTTTGACATCCCGGGCCCAGGTGATCCTCCTGCCTCATTCCCCCAGGTAGTTGTAGGGACTACAGGCATGTACCACCACACCCAGCTAATTTTTGTATTTTTTGTAGAGATGGGGTTTCACCATGTTTCCCAGGCTGGTCTTGAACTTCTGGGCTCAAGTGACGCATCTGCCTCGGCCTCCCAAAGTGCTGGGATTACAGGAATGAGCTACCACACCTAGACTGTATGCACATTCAAACTGTACTGTATGCAAATCATATATCAATAAAGCTGTTTTTAAAACATGCTACCTGAAACACTGAGCATAATTCATTTCTTTTTTTTTAAATATTTCTGTGCAATCTTTAGCAGGTTTTTAGTTTTTTATTTCAATAGGTTTTGGGGGAACGGGTGATGTTTGTTTACATTAATAAGTTCTTTAGTGGTGATTTTTGAGATTTTGGTGCACCCATCACCTGAACGGTGTACACTGTACCCAATCTGTAATATTTTATCCCTCATCCCCCTCTCATCCTTTCCCTTGAGTCCCCAAAGTCCATTTCCTCATTCTTATGCCTTTGCATCCTCATAGCTTAGCTTCCACTTATGAGTGAGAACATACGATGTTTGGTTTTCTATTTCTGAGTTATTTCATTTAGAATAATGGTCTCCAATTCCATCCAGGTTTCTGCAAATGCCATTGTTTCCTTTCTTTTTTGTGGCTGAGTAGTATTCAATAGTACATATATATACATATATATATATACACCACAATTTCTTTATTCAATTGTTGATTGTTGGGCATTTGGGCTGGTTCCATATTTTTGAATTTGTGAATTGTGCTGCTATAAACATGAGTGTGTAAGTATCTTTTTTTGTGTAATTACTTCTTTTCCTCTGGGTAGACACCCAGCAGAGGGATTGCCAGATCAAATGGTAGTTCTTTTAGTGCTTTGAGGAATATCTACACTGTTTTCCACAGTGATTGTAATAGTTTAGATTCCCACCAGCAGTGTAAAAGTGTTCCCTTTTCACCACATCCACACCAACATCTATTATTTTTTAATTTTTGGATCATGGCCATTCTTGCAAGAGTAAAATCGTATTGCATTGTGGTTTTGATTTGCATTACCCTGATCATTAGTCATGTGGAGCATTTTTTATATGTTTATTGACCATGTGTATATCTTAAGAACTGACTATTCATGTCTTTAGCACACTGTTTGATGGGATTGTTTGTTTTTCTATTGATGAGTTGCTTGAGTTTCTTGTAGATTCTGGATATTAGTTCTTTGTCAGATGTATATATTGCAAAGATTTTCTCCCATGCTGTGGGTTGTCTGTTTTTCTGCTGACTTTTTCTTTTGCTGTGCAGAAGTGTTTAGTTTAATTAAGCCCCATCTATTTGTCTTTGTTTTTGTTGCATTTGCTTTTTGCTTCTTGGTCATGAAGTCTTTGCCTAAGCCAATGTCTGGAAGGGTTTTTCTGATGTTATCTTCTAAAATTGTTATGGTTTCATTTCTTTAAGTTCTTGATCCATCTTGAGTTTTTATATAAAATGAGAGATGAACATCCAGTTTCATTCTACTACATGTGGCTTGCCAATTTTCCCAGTAGCATTTGTTGAATAGGCTGTCATTTCCCCACTTTATGTTTTGTTTGCTTTGTTGAAGATCAATTGACCCTAAGTATCTGGCTTTATCTCTGGGTTCTCTATTCTGTTCCATTGGTCTATGTGCCTATTTTTTATTACCAGTACCATGCTCTTTTGGTGACTGTGGCCTTACAGTATAGTTTGAATGTGGGAAATGTAATGTCTCCATATTTGTTCTTTTTGCTTAGTCTTGCTTTGGCTATGCACACTCAAAATTCATATTGGTTTCATATGAATTTTAGGATTGTTTATTCTAGTTCTGTGAAGAATGTTGGTGGTATTATGATGGGAATTGCACTGAATTTGTAGATTTCTTTTGGCATTATGGTCATTTTTACAATATTGATTCTACCCATCCATGAGCATGGGATGTGTTTCCATTTGTTTGTGTCATCTATGATTTCCTTCAGCAGTGTTTTGTAGCTTTCTTTGCAGAGATCTTTCACATCCTTGATTATGTATACTCCTAAGTATTTTATTTTATTTTTTGCAACTATAGCAAAAGAGGTTGATTTGATTCTCAGTTTGGTTCTCTTTGATTTGATTCTCTTGATTTGATTCTCAGTTTGGTTGCTGTGGTCTACAGCAGAACTTCTGATTTGTGTACGTTAATTTTGTATCCTGAAACTCTGCTGAACTCATTTCTCAGTTCTAGGAACTTTTTGGAGGAGTCTTTAGGGTTTTCTATGTATATTATCATATCATCAGCAAAAAGCAACAGTTCGAATTCTACTTTACTGATTTGGATGCCCTTTATTTCTTTTTCTTGTCTGATTGCTCTGGCTAGGACTTCCAGTATGATGATGAATAGAAGGGGTGAGAGTGGGCATCTTTGTCTTTTTCTAGTTCCTAGGGAAAATGCTTTCAACTTTTCCCCATTCAGTATTATGTTGGCTGTTGGTTTGTTATAGATGGCTTTTATTACCTTGAGGTATGTTCCTTTTATGCCAATTTTGCTGAGGGCTTTAATCATAAAAGTATGCTGGATTTTGTAATGCTTTTCTGCATCTATTGAGATAATCATGTGATTTTTGTTTCTAATTCTGTTTATGTGGTGTATCATATGTTAAACTTGCATATGTTAAACCATCCCTGCATCCCTGTTATGAAACCAACTTGATCATGATGGATTATCTTCTTGATATGCTGTTGGATTCAGTTAGTTAGGATTTTAGGATTTCTTTGATGATTTTTTCACTATGTTCATCAGGGATATTGGTCTATAGTTTTCTTTTTCTTTATATCCTTTCCTGGTTTTGGTATTAGGATGATACTGGTTTCATAGATTGATTTAGGGAGGATTCCCTCTTTGTCTTGTAGAATAGTATCAATAGGATTGGTAATAATTCTTCTTTGAATGTCTGTTGGAATTCAGCTGTGAATCTGTCTGATCCTGGACTTTTTTCTTGGAAATTTTTTTATTACCATTTCAGTCTCACTGCTTGTTATTGGTCTGTTCGGAGTTTCTATTTCTCCCTGGTTTAATGTAGGAGGGTTGTATATTTCCAGAAATTTATTCCTCTCCTCTAGGTTTTCTAGTTTATGCTCATAAAGGTGTTCATAGTAGCCTTTAATAATCTTTTGTATTTCTGCGGTATTGGTGTAATAGCTCCTGTTTCATTTCTAATTTATTTGGATCTTCTCTCTTCTTTTCTTGGTTAATCTTACTAACCAATTTTATGTATCAATTTTATCTTTTCAAAGAATCAGCTTTTTGTTTCATTTATCTTTTGTAATTTTTTTTTCAATTTCATTTTGCTCTGCTCTGATTTTTGTTATCTCTTTTCTTTTTCTGGGTTTGGGTTTGGATTGGTCTTATTTCTCTAGTTTCTTGAGGTGTGACCTTACGTTGTTTATGTGTGCTCTTTCAGAAATTTTGATATAGGCATTTAAGGGTATGAACTTTCCTCTTAGCACTGCCTTTGCTCTATCCCAGAGGTTTTGGTAAATTGTATCACTATTATCGTTCAGTTCAAATAATTTCTTAATTTCCATCTTGATTTCATTGTTGACCCAGTGATTATTCAGGAGCAGATGATTTAATTTCCATTTATTTGCATGATTTTGAGCATTCCTTTTTGAGTTAATTTCCAATTTTATTCCACTATGGTCTGATAGAGTACCTGATATAATTTTGATTTTCTTAAATTTATTGAGACTTGTTTTGTGGCCTATCATATGGTCAACCTTGGAGAATGTTCCATGTGCTGATGAATAGAATGTGTATTCTGTAGTTGTTGAGTAGAATGTTCTGTAAATATGTGTTAAGTCCATTTGTTCTAGTATATAGTTTAAATTCATTGTTTCTTTGTTGACTTTCTGTCTTGATGACCTGTCTAGTGCTGTCAGTGGAGTACTGAAGTCCCTCACTACTATTTTGTTGCTATTTCATTTCGTAGGTCTAGTAGTAATTGTTTTATAAATTTGTGATCTCCGGTGTTAAGTGCATATATATTTATGATTGTGATATTTTCCTGGTGGATAAGTCCTTTTATCATTATGTAATATCCCTCTTTGTCTTTTTAAACTGCTGTTCCTTTAAAGTTTGTTTTGTCCGATATAAGGATAGCTACTCCTGCTTGCTTTTGGCGTCCATTTGCATAGAATATTTTCTTCCAACATTTTACCTTAAGTTTATGTGAGTCCTTATGTGTTAAGCGAGTTTCCTGAAGACAGCAGATACTTAGCTGATGAATTCTTATTATTCTGCCATTTTGTATCTTTTAAGTGGAGCAGTTAGGCCATTTACATTCAATGTTAGTATCGAGATGTAAGGTACTATTCATTGTGCTATTTTTTGCCTGAATACCTTGTTTTTTTTTAAATATTGTGTTTTTGTTGCATATGTTTTGTGAGATTTATGCATTAAGGAGGTTCTATTTTGGTATATTTTAAGGATTTGTTTTAAGATTTAGAGTGCCTTTTAGCAGTTCTTGTAGTGCTGCCTTGGTAGTGGTGAATTCTCTCAGCATTTATTTGTCTGAAAAAGGCTGCATCTTTCCTTCATTCATGAAGCTTTCTTTCACTGGTTACAAAATTCTTGGCTGATAATTGTTTTGTTTAAGGAGGCTAAAGCTAGGGACCAAATCCTATCTAGCTTGTAGGGTTTCTGCTGAGAAATGGGCTGTTAATCTGATAGATCTTCCTTTATAGGTTACCTCGTGCTTTTGCCTTACAGCTCTTGAGGTTCTTTCCTTTGTCTTAACTTTAGATAACCTGATGACTATGTGCCTAGGTGATGATCTTTTTGTTACAAATTTCCCAGGTGTTCTTTGAGCTTTTTGTATTTGAATGTCTAGATCTCTAACAAGGCAGGGAAAGTTTTCTTCGATTATTCCCTCAAATATGTTTTCTGAACTTTTAGATTTTTCTTCTTCCTCGGGAACACCAATTATTCTTAGGTTTGTTTGTTTAACATAATCCCAAAACTTCCTGGAGGCTTTGTTAATTTTTTAAAAGTCTTTTTTTTTTTGGTCTTTTTTTTTTGGATTAGGTCAATTTGAAAATCTTGTCTTTGAGCTCTGAAGTTCTTTCTTCTGCTTGTTTGATTCTATTGCTGAGACTTTCCAGGGTATTTTACATTTCTCTAAGTGTGTCCTTCATTTCTAGAAATTATGATTGCTTTTTATTTATGCTATCTATTTCACTGAAGATTTTTCCCTTCATGTCTTGTATCATTATTTTTGTTTATTTCATTAAGTTGGACTCAACTTTCTCTGGTGCCTCCTTGATTAGCTTAATAATCAACCTGATTTCTTTTTCTGGCAATTCAGGGATTTCTTCTTGGTTTGGATCCATTGCTGGTGAGCTAGTGTAATCTTTTGGGGGTGTTAAAGAACCTTGTTTTGTCATACCAGAATTGTTTTTCTGGTTCCTTCTCATTTTTGAAACTATGTGAGATGAAAGATATGGGACTCTTGGGCTGCTATTCAGACTCTTTTGTCCCATGCAGTGCTCCCTTGATGTGGTGTTCCTCCTTTTCTCCCAGGGATGGAGCTTCCTGATAGCTGAACTGCAGTGACTGTTATTTCTCTTCTGGCACTAGCCATCCAGTGGAGCTTCCAAGCTCTGCACTGGCATCGGGGGATTTCGGCACAGTACTGTGATATCAACCATCTTCAGGTCTCTCAGCCATGGATACCAGCACCTCCTCCAGTGGAGGTGGCAGGGGAGTAAAATGGGCTCTGTGAAGGTCCTTAGCTTTAGTTTTGTTTATTACACTAATTTTGTGTTGATTGGCCTCCAGCCAGGAGGTGGCATTTTTTAAAGAACATCAGTTGCGGTAGTGTAGGGAGGATCAGGTGGCGGGTGGGGTCTTAGAGCTTCCAAGAGAATGTGTCCTTTGTCTTTGGCCACCAGGATGGGTAGAGAAAGGCCATCAGGTGGGGGCAGGGTTAGGTGTGTCTGAATTCAGACTCTTCTTGGGTGGGGCTTGCTGGGCTGCTATGGGGTATGGGGGTGTCATTCTCAGGCCAATGGAGTTATGTTCCCAGCGGGATTATGGCTGCCTCTTCTGTGTCATGCAGGTTCCCAGGGAAGTGGGGTAAAGCCAGCAATTACAGGCCTCATCCAGCTCTCCTGCAGCCCGAGACCAGTCTCACTCCCACTGTGCCCCTACAACTGCACCAAGTTTATTTCCGGGCAGTGGATGAGCAGGGCTGAGAACTTGCCCCAGGCCACCAACCTCCTGGCTGAGAAAGCAAGTAAGGCTCTCAGGTATCTCATTCCCCACCTGCCACGGGGAAGTGCGATACTGCCATTCTCTTCCCCGTGGCAGGCAGGGAAGTGTGATACTGCCATTCTCTTGGCTTTCCTGGTATGCTCCTGCAATACTACTTGGAGCGAAAGTTCACAGTGTGCGTCTCCACATACTGCTCTGTCTGAGTGGGAGCTGCAAGTTAGTCCTGCCTCCTATCCCTGATTTTTTTCCAACAATTTCTTTTTTTTTTAACTTAAAATAACCTCGAAATTATTATACTTAGAATGTAATTCAAATTTGTTAGCTCTTCAAGCTTAATTTGTCTTCTGCCTACTTCTCTGGCATTACCTTTCTCTTTTTCCCCTTTTCTCACAATACTTTAGCCACAGTGGCCCTGAGATATTAAAACAGCAAAACAAGATCTATCCACTTCATGGCTTCTCATACTAGTTTGCTTTGCCTAGAATGTGCCTTCAAGTGAGAACTAGCTCCGTCTAACCTCCAGACGGCTTCCACCTTTTCTTATCTATCAAGTTACAACTTGTAACAGATTTGGGTAATTATCCACCAACAAAAACGTGTTCCCCCTTCCAAAGTGTAGAGTCATCACAAGAAGCATTGCATTTCCCATCCCTTTTGCTGCTAATTAGAGCCATGTGCCTAGTTCTGGACATGGCAATATGAGCAGACATGCCATGTGCCGCTTCAAGGTCTGGCTATTACAATTTTTCCTCATGCTTCCTCATTCCCTTTCCACTGTCTATAGGGCTAGAATTAAGGTAACCACAGGTGTCTTTGAAAAGAACTTATTGGAGATGTAAGAGACTCCATCAGAATGGGTACTCGGATAACTGAGTGGACAAGGGTGACCCCACTAACCTGTTCGCCTAGCTAACAGTTTTACATAAATGTAACTAACCCCTTGTAAGCCAGCATACACTTTAAAGTATAATTTTTGTGGCAGCTAGTCTACCCTTATGAATACAGAGAGGTATGGCCTTCAACAACTTAGAAGGCAGAGCAAGTGCACACAAATTTGGTAGTTCTAAAAGAGGTTGGAGAGCACAATGTTAGTAACATGGGTTGTTTGACACTCTATTTATGGAAGGTATTAAAAAAAACTAGCTTGGTCAAGAATTAGCTGATTTTTTGAACAGAAACAAAAGAGAAGAGAGAGGATCTAGAAACTAAAATAGTAGGAAACAAGATTTGCAAAGGACTAAAAACATAGGTTCATCAAAGTTTCTCATTAATCAGAGGATCTCAGTTTTGAAAAGTTTAAGTTAAGAATTCTTCCCTTCCACTCAAGTGTAATGTTTCACATGGCCTCAAGGTAGCTGTCATAAAGAGACAGAGATGTGGAAGCAGAGAAATAAATCAGACTTAAGAAGTATGTCCAGGATAAAATTTAAGTTGTAGTTACTGGCACCTCATACTGACTGGAGGCATCTGGTACTGACTGAAGCCTATCATTTTTGAAAGAATTGTGTTTCCAAAAAATGATTAGCCTGAACCAAAAAAGTCTTTGACTATTAAAGCCTTATAACAACTTTCTAGCTACTTAATGTGTATGTGTAACAAGTAAGGAGCTGAGAAATCTGTCAAAGAGGGCATACTCTTCAACATTCCTCTTTAGATGTAGCTCTGGGCAATAGGTGAACAATAGGTTCTTCCAAATAATTCAGATAAGATCTGAGTAAATGAGAGACCATCCCTTGCTGCCAGGGTGGGGACTTCTACAATGACTGCCAGTGAGGATACCATGATTGCTATGGATGGGTGATTGCTGTGCATCTGGTATTCTTTAACACTTCGAAAGTGAGTTTTAATTGCCATCCTTGCTCCACCCACCTTGTAAAATGGACATGTGGGGTTGGAGGATGAAAATAAATGGCTTTAGTGGACATCACGAGATTATGAGAAGTCACTTTTATAACTAATTGAAAAAAAGCATGCATCTCCTGCATATCCTGGACTTTGTACTGGATGCAGTGACTGGATTGGACTTTGAATTACTTCCTCATGAATGGAATACAGAGTGATATTTGGTGGCGTGAGAGATAGATCGTGGAAGAGATAGCTAATTGTTCACCAAAAACATATTTCCTCTTCCATATTACAGAGTTTTTTAAGGGAGGTACAAGGCAAATTTTTCCAGGCTTTCTTGTATGTACTTGTAGCTGGGATCGTGTGACCAGTTCTATTCGATGCAGTGTCAGTAGATGAGACTTGAGTCGCTTACAACACTGACCCATAAAATGTCACTGGGAATCTTCTTTTTTTTGGTTGGTTGTTTTTCATTCCAGTCAGTGAAACTGAAGAAAGCTTCCAGGGTGATCTTAGAGGCCTTATTTTAAAGATAGCAGAGCCTCTTTAAGTTTATTTATGGAAGATAGCATTTAGGAGTGCGATTCTGCTGACAAACACATCTGCCATCTATGTTAAGAGGGCAACAGCTGAGTTTCTATTGTGTTAGAGTGATTACACATATGTGAATCTATTTGATTCACTTCTTTAGAGAACATTCCTATTCATATAACACTTATCTGAATGCCTGGACATACAGAAATGGTTACTAAATTTTTTTAATGACTCAATAAATGTATAATTTTTTAAACAAACTCTTTGGGTTGTGACTTTCAACATACTTCTTCTAATATTTTACCAGTTAAAGTAGATTAACTATTTAGATATACTGTTACCTAACCAAACATACCCTATTTGTTATATAAACCATCAGCTTGCTGTTTTTCTCTCAACTCACAATATACTAGATGTCTCCATTGTGACCTTTAAAAAATTTTATTTCGTCTGGATAGTTTCTCAGACTGTTACTGTCACTCACTCACTCATACACACACACACACACCACAGAGAAATAGAATTCCTGGAATTAGCAAGAAAAAGAAACCTCCTGGAATTACTAACTCATTCTTTTACTCTCTGAAGAAAATTAATGTAGTGTTAAGCTACTGATGATGTGATGGTCTCTCTTTTAATATGATAAACATTGAAGGTTGTTGACCTCATTGTGACTGCAAGAATTTATTATTTGGTTCTTCAAAAAAATATCTAGGCTCTTTCTCATGTCCACTCTTTTGGCTCAAGCAGAAAATGATTTGGCCACAGGCACTGGAAAAAGGTTTTCCTTTTTGTCTCTAGCAGTGTTTGGTTATGTGCATTTCTAGGGTCTAACTCTTTTGCTCTATGAGCTCAGAACCTTTCTAAGAATCAAAAATATAGGAAATTGACAATGCAATGCATTATTACATTAAGCACTGACTCATTTTAACTTGGCAAATTATGAGATTTATTTTTTATTGTAGCAAAAATACTCCTTTCAATGGAACTTCTATTTCAAGCCACATACGAATTATCATGTCCTTATCACCAGAGTTTAAATGTTCAAAGTTGACTTTGTGGTCACATTCTTGTAATTCAAGTTTTCAAAAGAAGCAAAATCTCAAGTTTGTAATTTTATTCAATGTTAAAATGAGGTTTATAAAGAACAAGTGGTATTTAGGCTATAAATTAAGAAATGTACTTTTTTTTTTTGCAGAAAAAGTATCACGGGACAGAGACTCGTTCTTTGAACTTGTTTTGTATGCATGTGTTTGTGGTCTGTTTAAAGCCTTTCAATGAATAAGAGACCTTCATTTTAGCACAACTCAACAAAAGCTCTCAAACTATGCACTTTTAAAACTGATTTCACGGAACAAAAATATTTCTTGTATTTTGAGATAAATATCTTTTCAAGAAAAAGAAATATTTCCTTGGTAGGCCTGCAAAGGAAACAAAGTCATAGATCTACATGATAATTTGCTGAATGTGAATATCACAATTTTCAGCTATAGAAAATTTCTAGTGAAGTTCTGTGTAACACTTAACACCTAGTAGGTGACCATCTCATCCTAGTTTGCTTAGGACTGGCCACGATGGACTTAACATTCTCCTCGGTTTGACTGAACTTTAGACAGGGTTTTTCCAGACCCTTGGCCCTAAGACCCTTGGCTCTTTCTTAGACCACTTATTTTGGAAAGTTTTCCATTGTAAATTCTTTCTCTGCCCCTTAGAGATGAAAAGTAGTTTTACAACCCAGAAATGTCTTTCTCAAAGACCTGGGAGTTATCCCTTTGATATGTAATCATCAAGAAAGATGGCATCTCTATATACGTTTCTGTGGAAGGATAGGAGCCTAATATTTTAAAAGTAGCGAACACAGATGACCTAACATTGACTATCTATCCCCTAACATTTTACTGTACTTTTCCCACTATCTACCCCAGAATTTAAAAACCCAGCCACCTTTTGTTTTAGTGGAGTTAGGTTCAATCTCTCTCCTCTATTGCAATAGTCTTAAATAAAGTCTTCCTTGCTTAACTTTATCTGACGCATTTTTTCTTTGACAAGGTGCTTCGGTAGTGTTGAAAGTCCAAATCCCTAGAACCTTCTGGGACAATTAGGCTTGTTTGTTTTGTCTGGTTTGATTTTTTTGCACAGTCCTGTAGCCTATTTATATGGTTCTGAAGCCTACTGATCTCTCAAAAAATCATTGCCAAAGACTGTATCATTATGTGTGGTGGTCTGCATATTATTCTTCTGCTGAATAGAGTAAGTAAATATTTGTCCAATAAATAAATTGAGAGCATTGAAAACAATTATGAACACACACTGATGCTATTGGAGCATTTGTCTTCATTATTAGATCAATGCAGAATATACAATGATCTTTGTTCATTTACTTATTCACTTATTCATTCATTAATTTTATTCATTCTATGCATTCAACAAATAGATTTTAGGCTCCCATTGTCAGCCTAACCGATTTGCCCCTTGACCTTTAATAGTTTACAGACTTGACGAAGAAATAGCAATGAACCAAAAACAACAACAGCAGCAACAACAATGGAACTCTCTCTCTGACACACACATACACGGACACACACACACACACATAAACAACTTAAGACTGTGGAAAGTCCTGTGGCTAAAAGTCAGAGAGTGATATCAGAGAATGTAAAGTAGGTATTGACTATAGTTTTCTATTTTTACTCTTTACAATCTTTTAACATCCCTAAGACTTTTAAAAAGATTTGATATTTGTTTTCTATTGTGGTTTGGGACAGAATGTTTTAAATATCATGAGGTAGTCCAATATATTCTTGTCAACATGCAAATTATTAAGAGGAAAGAACATGTAGATCCACTGAGGCCCTGAGATTAGCTACCATAAGAAACATTTGGCATGTGTTGGAAATAATTTTTGGTATCCCAAATTTTAAAGAAGATTTAAATGTTAATAATGAATTTCTAATTTACTTTAGGATATGAAGTTGAGTCCATTGGGAGAGGTTATCTTGTGAGCTAACAGATCTCACATAGCCAAACAGATGGAAACTTTGCTACTGACCTCAGTTTTTCCTATCATTCTGGGAAACAAATTGTTTTCTATTCCAAGTAATACAGGAGAAAGGATGATAAAGCTATGTCTGACTAAGGGCTGTGCACAGGCATTGGATCACATGCCATTTCTATGTCTTTCTTTGGGCACAATAGAACGCGTGTGTGTTTTTTTTGTGGGGGGCGAGTTGTGATTATGTATTTGACCTGTAGGGTACTATCTTTAAATGAACACATAGAGCTATTATGTGCTTGCTGTGACTTTTCAGGTGGAACTTAGTGTGCTTACAAATGACAAAAATAGTTTTCCAGTTCTCTTATCCCTTCGTTGGTTATTCTGGCATGCTCTGTTCAACTTCACAAAGATTCTTGTGGGGTCACCAGGTGGGATTAGATTAAAAATTTATGACACTTCAGCAGAGGCATCAGTTAATAGGATGCATGGTTTACAACATGCAAAATTTCTACATGCCTAAAGACTTGTTAGCCAAGTGATATATCAGCCCAAGATTTGAATGTGGAATTTCTATTTGTATTGGTTAAGACTACTTTAATTGCAAATAAAAGGAAACAAAACACAAACTGGTATAATCAACAACCAAAAAAGAATTTATTAACTTATATAACTCAGTAGTCAAGATAGAGGATGCATATGTGACTCGGCACAGTGAGTATAAACCGCTAGGCATCTAATTTCTTTTCTGTCTCTTTGCTCTAACTTGTGTAGCACTAGCCATCTAGTGGTCTTTTTCGGCTCCACATAGTGGCTCCTGGATCTTTTTTTATGGTGACTGCTGTTCTGCACCTCATATTATCCCATCAGTTCATCCAGAGGAAGAAAAAGGCTATTTCTCAGCGGCCTGAGAACTGAACTGGGTTCTGGGTCAGCATTAAATAAAATGCCAAAGCCATGGGGATGAGAGAAATTGACCAGATTAAATTAATGTAATCTATTCTGTTCCAGGCTACCCAATAAGTATAGCTACTATGCTGTAAGGATATATAAACTCTCTCACTGAGAAAAATCAAGCTACTTTTCATAGAAAAATGAGGAAATGGATGCTTTACATTCTGAAGTTCAAAAGCAACCACTAAAAGTCTTTTATAATTTATGCAAAGACTGCCTAGCTCTCAAGCAGTCTCTTTTAACATGGCTCCTGGACACAGAAAAAAAAATCCTTGTAATGTTTCCTCTCTCTCCCATTTATTTAGTTCTTTCCAGCAGAAACTCTAGCACTGTTTTCCTGGGCTTACTGTATGTTTTGCTTTCACCCTACTATTTCTCTTCTCTATCCAAGTCTCTCCAGCCTCCCAGCTCCTACTCATTTTACTATGCACATTAAACTATTATTTTATTTATCCACATAGCAGCATTTATTTACTCAAACACAGCAATGTACCATAGACTGTCATGTAGAATTTCAATAACCCTTTATAACTGGACTCCATGTCATTATCTAAAGAAAATTACTTTTCCTTTCCTTGAAGAACCCTAATTGTCTAATCTTTTCTTCCTAAAAAAAAGAAAATTATTTTTACTCAGTCTTGGAAAAATATTCCCTTTTCCTAAGAATGAGCAAAATTATTCCGTAAAATGCTAAAAGAAAAAGGCAACATTGAATTTAACAGTCATATTCTGTTATAGTGCAACTAAATTATATCTTTGTTGAGAAGACTTGCAGAAAGCAGAAAGGTTTTGAGTTACCAAATCATGCTAACTCTACTTCTCAATTTCCCTATTTTCAGAGAAATTAATTAAAGGGTAAGATAATGGTAGTGATAGCAAACACACATGTAGCATCCACTATGTGTTACATAATGTCCAAACATATAATAATTTCTTTATTTCTTACAATAGTTCCATGAGATAGGTAATATTATTATCCATATTGGAAATTTAAGAGAACTATGTCACAAAGAAGAAGCTAAGCAACTTGCCAAGGGGGCACAACTAACGTGGCAGAGCTAGTCAGTTTGGCTTTGGAATCCATGTTTTTACTACCAACACTATATTACTATGAATTATTAAGTTTTTTGAGTTTGTGGTAAGTCAAAAGGTGACTTAGCTAAAATGATGAAACATAAGGTCAGAAGCTAGATTAATTCCCAGAGTGGGCCTACTCAGGGACAATCTGAGACTTTTGTCTCCTACGATAATTCTAGAGAATATCAACTAACTCTTAGTACTGTTTTGTCTATGAAACCTAAGATGGGAACATAATATTTGAGAATTAGATGAACTTTTAGATTCTTTAGCCCAATCTCGTGTCATTGTTATATAATGTCTGTGAGTCTCTCCTTTTTTATTTATTTATTTATTTATTTATTTTATTATTATTATACTTTAAGTTTTAGGGTACATGTGCACAATGTGCAGGTTAGTTACATATGTATACATGTGCCATGCTGGTGTGCTGCACGCATTAACTCGTCATTTAGCATTAGGTATATCTCCTAATGCTATCCCTCCCCCCTCCCCCCACCCCACAACAGTCCCCAGAGTTGATGTTCCCCTTCCTGTGTCCATGTGTTCTCATTGTTCAATTCCCACCTATGAGTGAGAACATGTGGTGTTTGGCTTTTTGTCCTTGCGATAGTTTACTGAGAATGATGATTTCCAGTTTCATCCATGTCCCGTGAGTCTCTCCTATAGCTTCAATTTATTGTTCAGTGATAAAGATCTAAGTTTTGGTTAATAATTTTGGAGAAGAGATAGGAAATAAACAGAATTATCTTTTGATAATTCTTATTATTGATGAGATGTTAGTTAAAAGACTCAAAATTTCAGTTAAGCGGTATAAATTCAGGAAATGTACAGCATGGTGTCAGTAGTTAATAACAATGTATTATATACTTGAAAATTGCTAATAGTGATTTTAAATACCTTACTACAAAAAAGTTTGTGAGATAATAGACATGTTAATTAGCTTGATTTAGCCATTCCACAATGCATACATATAGAAACATATCATGCTGGACACAATATATAAAATTTTTGTCAATTAAAAAATAGTTCTTATAAACTCAACTGATAAAGTCCCAATAGAAAAAAATAGAAATAAATTAGCTACCTTATATGTTATTTAGATTTTTTTCTATTCTTCTTTTTAAATAATATAAAATTTTCTGCTATTCAACATTTGAAGAACTTAGACAAATGTAATTGGATTTACAAATAAAAATATTGGGTACACATAGAAAAGGATCAAGCTTGATCATTTTTATGGAAGAACCATTTATATGAGACATAGAAAATACTTAAGGTATACATAAAATAAAATCTCCTGTATTTTTAATAGTTCTGAAACTAATTTTATATGGTAAAATAATCTATAAATAATAATATAATAAAATGAGCTATAAATAATGTACTTATTTAAATATTGATATTTCTCCTTTATTTGTAGATGGCTACCTTATTTGACAGGCATACTGTCTAAAGTTTTGGAGTTTTACTTTATATTCTAGGAGTAAATTTTTAAATCCTATGTTGATAATGAAAAAAATTGAATTGCATCACTAATGTTTTCTGATGATTAGATTTATCCCATATTTCATAACTTTCAAAACTTTTACAGTTAAAAGTTGCTGCCTGCTATAGATTGAATGTGCCCCTCAAAGTTTATGGGTCAGAAACTTAATCCCCAATGCAACAGTGGTAAGAGGTGGGACCTCTGAGAGGTGATTAGGCCATAAAGGCCCCGCCCTCAATAATGGATAATGCCAATTATAAAAGGGCTTGAGGCTACACAAGTTCAATCTCTTGCTGTCTGTTGCATGCACATGCTTTCTTGCCCTTTTACCTTCTGCTATGGGATGACACAGTATGAAGACCTTTGCAAAATGCTGGCACCTTGGGCTTCCTGGCCTCTAGAACTATGATAAATATTTTTTCTTTATAAATTACTCAGTAGGTGATATTATGTTATAGTAAAAGAAAATGGACTAGACACTGACACCATCTTTAATATTAATTTTAAATTTGTGTGAGAAATATCTCCAGTAACTAATCAACTGAAATCCTTCCTCATTTATCTACTTCAAAAATATACCTAACCAGCTGGATATGATGGCTCATGCCTGTAATACTAACACTTCGGGAGATCAAGGTGGGAGGATTGCTTGAGGTGAGGGGTATGAGACCAGCCTGGGCAATATAGCAAGACCCCATCTCTAAAAAAAACGTTAGCCAGGTATGGTGGTGCATGCCTGTAACCCCAGCTTCTCAGGAGGCTGAGGCAAGAGGATCACTTGAGCTAAGGAGTTGAAGGCTGCAGTGACCTATGTTTGCCACTGTACTCCAGCCTGGGTGACAAAGCAAGACCTTGTCTCAAAAAAATCTATCTTCAATCTAATGTATTAATAACACCCATATGTTCACAAATGTAACTTTTTTGTCCGTTAAGCTTACTTAACACTCTTTTGTCCATTAAGCTTACTTAACACTTCTTAGAAACATTTATCTGCTCTGCAACTAGTATTAAACCATAAGTCAATTAAACACATTTTAATTGATCTAAGGACTGAAAGTAACTATTAAACTTTATTTGTATGTTAGCCCTTAGTACCTAATTCCGACACCCAAAGCTTTGATGTTAACATAGGCTGCTCAAGGTTCTCTCTTAATCATTTCACCTTGGCTTATTCACCCACATCAAAAGCATTACATGATTAGTAATAAACAAAACACTTGATAGGCCCTATAACTTCTGAAGTTATTTTCCCTCCTTTCACACAGCTGGCTGCCTATAATAACTGGGCTGGTATTCATTGCTCTGTAAGGCTTAATAGAATGTTATTGTATTAGTAGGTGTCCCATGTCAGGGATATGGTTTCTGTGAATGACAACTACAACTGATTATTTCCACACCACCACACCCCACCCCGCCCCTGCCCCGGTATTAACTCATCTCTCTGCCTTCACCTGGCAACCAGCAGACTTGCTGAAGATTCTTTTTTTGCCTGGCTGACTATGGACCACTCTCATCAACAAGCAAGGAGGGAGAAATAGCAAATTATGGTCCATATATTGTTTAGAGAAAAGGTATATATTAAGTTATTGATTTGTTGTTGTTGAAGAAAATTGATAAATGAAAAGAGAATGTGATAGAAAAGAGTGTCATGTGCACAGCATTTATATACAATCTCACTGGCTCTTTTTAGGAATTTCAATGAGATAGTATATATTACATTTTCATGGATATTGCTTGGCAAATGACAGACAACTTTTAAAAAATTTACTTTACTACTTAGTACAGTACTTATCATTATCAATATTAGTTTGAATGAATAAGTGCTTATAACCTTATTGGGAGACCAGGGTAGGTAAGCGGTCTATGCATTTTATGAGCAAGGGTAAGAAATCTCACAAAATACATTTTATTAATATTTCACAGTATAAGTGGCTCACAACCTTCAAACATTGCACTATTGTATAAATGATCTTCATAGGTCATTTAGTAAGTAGTACTTGGGGTATGCTTGGATTGCAAGGAATAAAATGTGTGACATTAGTCTGGCACAATATATCCTGCAAAATCAGAGCGTAACTTTCATTTTTTCATTTAGCTTTCATTGAGTGAATAATGTAATTTCAATTGAGCACTGAATTGGAGATACAGAGAGCTAAGGTTTTATTACCAGCTCCATCACTGACATACAGTGAGCCATTAGGAAAAAATAACTTTTCTGCTCTGAACATCAGAATTCCCTTCTCTAAAATAAAAACAAATTTGGTGGCTCAGAAAATGATGTTGGATTTGTCAGAGGTAGGTATGTTCAAT
Source organism: Pongo pygmaeus (assembly GCF_028885625.2). NCBI lineage: Eukaryota > Metazoa > Chordata > Mammalia > Primates > Hominidae > Pongo > Pongo pygmaeus. The sequence continues at coordinate 80,472,952 of NC_072378.2, forward strand.
ATTCTACACCATTTGAGTTAATGAAATTCATGATGTGCGTAATACGAAGAAATAGCAAATCTGTATACATGTGCATAGTGATAATAATGATGATGAAAATAAATAAATAACTACATAGGAAACTACATCAGCCAGTGTAGCCATATTTATGCAGCATGTTGTCTTAAGCTGTGAGTGTGGAAGAGCAAAATCATCTCTCCCCTTTGAGAGCATGCCTGGTGCCCAGATTAGCCTTCTACAATGTGCTCATGCTCAAACTTGGTGCTTGTAGTGAGTAGCATCATTCAGCGTTTGTATGATTGTGTATTCGCAGGTGTACGTTACTATATATGTGTCAGGATCATGGTAGATCTTCAAGCTGTGTATGAAGTGGATATATATAAAACAAGGCAGAAGTGAGTCCAGCTGGTGGAGAAAGAGTGGAGTGAAACAAGGCAAGGAGAAGAACAATTTCCACCAAAAATAAAATTATTCAAAACCAGTCTTCAAACCCTTCAGGAAATTCTGGTGAGAAAAGAAGATAAACAGGAGGCTAGAGAGATGGATATCCAGACACAATAGGGAGTAGGTTGGACTGTAGCTTGATGTTTCTGCTGATGTACTAGGGTAAGAAGCATTTGAATTCAAAGGTAAGTACAACTGAAAACGGGGAAGTGGAGACTTTTTATCAAGTCTTGAACTAAAGGGGTGGCGGTTTTAACGAGGTATAAGCTGACTCTCAGTCGTATAGGTAGGTGTAAGAAAGTGAGGGTGGCTATTCTGAGCAAGGGGAATCAAGACAGGGACCATGAGGGAAAGTCAGTTACTGCAAATACAGTGACATTTCCAAGTATTAGTGTCTTTGAGTGTTCAGATATCCTAAAAACATAGATTTACATGATTTTAACCCATTAGAGAAAACTGTATTTTAAAACACATATTTATTATTAACTAAGTCTGAAAGACTAAACAAAAACATCAAAATGCAATCAGAAAATAAGTACTGACATATCACTAGTTAAATGAAATGTCACAAGTCAGAAAAGAGAGTAATAAAACAAAAAAAGTTAGAAAATATTCCTATTTATATATACAAAGGAAATTTTGTTTGCTGTACAAATAAGGGTAGACATAATTGGATTAACTGCTTTTTTGATAGGAATGATTCATTGGAAACATAGATCATAAAAAATTATAACACAATTTAGATAAGAGGTTGCACATAAAAATAAAAATCACTCATTTCGTATGTATCTCTTGAGTACCTACTATGTTCCAGTCACTATTCTAATCATTGGGGTATATAAAGAAGAACATAGACATAGGCCCTGTCCTCATGTGCCTTACATTACAATGGAAAGAGAGAAACAACAATATATTAAATAACTTTAACAATAAATAAAAATATTAAAAAATAAAAAGCAAAGAAAATCTTTAAAACTAGAACTCTATTTGTGAAGAATAATAATGAATTTCTATTTGAAAATCATTAATAAATTCGCCATTCAAGAAAACATTAGTGGATTTGTTTATTCATACTTTTACCAATTAATTACAAAGGAATTCTGGGAGGACAGCAACATGCTCACTCATCCCTGACTCCTTCTTCCTCCAATCTTCCATGTTTTATGGAATAATCTAACAAAGGAGGGCATAAAAGTCACTCTCAGGTGAAATCATTCATCTCCTCTGAGCATTATAGGTAAGAAAATAGGCACCAGATTTTTATTACCTTTGATGCTCAGAGAGAGTGAAGGGACCAATTTTTAAGCAAAATTGCCATTTTTTTTCTTTTTCTTGCAAGTGCACTTCAGTGAAGAACATAGTGACCAGTAGTACAGTTGGGAGCTACTACCTTAATTTGTGCTAAGGTACTAGCAATTCTACACATCACTGCGTCTGCACCATCCATGCCAAAGTCAACCCAGTGCTTTCATGAGATTAAAAAAAAATGAAATTCAAGAGCATTACTCAATACTTTGAATATTTCAGTACCCCTTGTACTTGCTACCAAACATTCACATAAAACAAGATCTTTGTGGCTGCTTAGTCAGTGCTGAAATCAAATGAATAGAAGCAAATGAGCTAGACCAGCCACATCTGCAGATTTATCCATTTGTAAGGTAAAAAGTCCAGTTCTGCAAACAAGATATTATCTCACTCTTCATGTTTGCAACATAATCTTTAATTCAACAAGATACTACAACATTAGAAATTGGCACTGCTCTGAATGTTTTTACTAATTTTTCATCAATAGACATTGAGTAAGATGAATAGTCTAAGGTTTTATTAAACTCCAGCTATTGTATGTTCTTCTACAGCAAATGCAATATGATATAAATGTTGCAGGATGTTTCAGCAGCTTCTCTGCGTCTTAATTTGAAAAGCTGTAACACATGATTCAGGCTGTTAAAGACTTCAATCCAGCTATGAATAAGATATTTAATTATTTTTTACATTAACCTATGAATGTTTGGTTTCAAAATGACACTGCAACATAATTGGCAGTACAAAACTGTTTAAAAAGATTCTGTTTCAAAAGATAAACCAAAGAAAAGTGTTAGCATATGTAAAGATGATGGGAATAGCACTTGTCATAATATTAATTACAGTTTCACCCAGGTTCTTTGGAGTAGATTCCTCTCTTTCATGAATCAAATGACCCTCTGATATGAAAGTTTTACTTTTCTTAGTATCCTAGGTGTAGACAGTGCAGCTGTGCATTGATAAACATTTTACCATTTTTTGTATGCCAATAATCATTCTGTAAATATAGGAAAAATGTTCCCTCTATTTCAAAATAAACTATGATTACATTCTAAAATAATAACAGTTTTAGATGAAACCTAAAACTTTAGAAATTTAAAAAAAAATTTTAAGATATAATGTAAGTAAAAACATGCTGACCTTTTTTATGCTTCTATGTAGACAAAGAAGAATTTCAGGATTTCAAAGTAACATTTGTTAGATGATTAGAGTTTATAAGATTAGTGTTATATAACCAGTGAAAGCAATAGAACAGCAGAAGTGCTGTTTCAAAACTGAGTTAATATATGAAAATGCAAATATTTATGTGCCAATATTAGATTCTATAAGTATAAGAACATACGGCACATACTTTATTAGCATAAGCCATGACATTCTATATGGCATGTACTTTCTAGAAAGCCTACTCTATACCTGGTCAAGAATTAAAGTAAAAGGGCAAATAATGGCTTATTACTATTGAAATTCTTTTGGCCTTGCAGAATTCCTGAAATGGTCTTGGGAACTTCCAGGGGTTCCCTTGATAATACTTTAAAAAGTATTGTCCTACTGGATAAATGGGGGTGGCTCATGAGTAAATTTAGCTAAATCATAGAACAATTTTAACAAGTGATAATTTCACATTGACTGAAAATTTAAAAATCAAACTACATTCATCTTAAATACAAAGAAATATTTTTTCAAGGAAAAAATTTTGATACTGATACCTATATTTCTATACACTTGTGTGTGTTTGATTTACAAGAAGAGAAAGTTTCTTCAATTTTACTTAACAATTGACTTTATAATACAAACATTAATTTAGTTGATTTTTTTTGCAAAACAGTAAATGATTAACTTTATGAAAGTGATTTTATCATGTAAAGTTCATGTCTGCTACTGACAAGGATCTAAAATATTTTCTAAGGTAGCATCAGTAGACTCCACAAGCATCAGTTGTTAAGAATATTAATCCCAAAATAGCAAAAATTATTTTTTTCATATTCAACTGTAATTAAGATGATAGAGTCAGAATGAAAGCAAGATACTTTCAGATGTAACATCATAATCACTGAATGGTCAAGCCATGAACATTCTAGTTTGGAAGGAACCTTACTTGTTGGGATTCATAAAAGATACTGCAAAATAGTATTCTGTTCTCATGCTGCTAATAAAGACATACCCGAGACTGGGTAATTTAAAAAGGAAAGAGATTTAATTGACTCACAGTTCAGCATAGCTGGGGAGGCCTCACAATCATGGCTGAAGTTGAAGGAAGAGCAAAGTCATAGCTTACGTGGTGGCAGGCAAGAGAGCATGTGCAGGGGAAATGCCCTTTATAAAACCACCAGATCTTGTGAGACTTACTCACAAGATCTTACTCACAAGAACAGCACAGGAAAAACCCACCCTCGTGATTCAATTACCTCCCACTGGGTCCCTCTCATGAAACGTGGGGATTATGGAAGCTACAATTCAAGATAAGATTGGGGGAGGTGGGGGGGACACAGCCAATCCATATCGCTGTGCTTTGACATACTGAACTGAAGAAGTCTCAAGATCTCTCTAACATTTCCCCAACCTCTCTGTCTGTCAATTATCTGTCTCTCCCAAAGTACAGGATGAAGGAATTTTCTGAAGTTCCCTTACTTGCCTAAAGTTTGGACCTAGCAAAGAAGGAAACAATTACCTCTGATCCCTTCCCTGAATTTTCATTAACTAAACTCATATGACAGGAAGAAAGACTGAAGTCTGTCAATGCACCTGCACAAACTTTTATCACAAACCGTTATCTGCTCCTCAAGCCCAATAGACTTTGTCCTAGGCCATTGTAAGTTCTCCGAGTCCATTGATTCCCCTAAAAATAACTTACTACCACCCTAATATAGTCCACACTTCCCCACCTCCCTTTACTCTAGGAAGAAGGGTATATAAGCATCTTAGCCCAGTGGGATAGGAGGCAATTACACTGTGTGTGATTCTCCCCTGTGCACACTAATAAATTTGTATACCATTTCTCCTATTAATCTACCTTTTATGAGTTGATTTTTCCATGCCACTTCAGGGCAAAGTGGAAGGTTTCCGCCGGCACCTACACAATTGTCTAATTCAACTATGTATCAAATACCTAAGTATATTCTACAGCTTCTCTGACAATTTTAGTCTCTGTTTAAATGTCTCTTAATCCATGGAGAATATATAATACTCTAGATTGCCGTTTTTTTAATGTGGCACTTTTGCCAGAAGTTCATCCTTCTATAGAATGTCTGGTTTTTATGCTCGTTTACGTACATTTTTACTAGTTTGATCCCTAATCCAGATTGAGACATTCCAGCTCAGTCAGTAACTAGTTATGTAATCTTTGAAAGTCACCTCAATGATCTAGCTACAGTGTTTTATAGGAAATGCTTGGATTCTATTATCCTCAAGATTTCTTTGTTTGTTCCTGCTCTAAATGCACATACATATGTGCATACGTATGTTCTCTATATGCTTATACATATGTGAATTCATGCCAGATGTGTGATCTTATGTTATCCTACTAATCCTTGGGATCCCAATTTCCTTTTTTCTTAGTTGTTAAAAATAATATCTACTTTATTTTTCAAGAGATTATTTGAAAAAAGTAAACATTATACAAAAGAACATATTTGATAAGCCAGGAGTACACCATATGTAGGCAATTAAAATAATAATTGATTAAAAATATAATTAATATTATGGAAAATGAGTAAAAGGAAGTAGTACATTAGCAATTAGAATAAATAATTTTAAATAGAAATATTATAGGAAATGAGTAAAGGAAGTAATCAGCAGCATAAATAATTATTTTGTTAGTTAAAAGTATACCACATGTATTGGCATACAACATAACAGAATTTGGTGAATTTCTGCCTCTAGTACATAATAGACTGAACCTTTACCAGATAACAACTATAAAATTTCGAGGAAAATAACCCACAGAATTCTACTAGCCGGCTCCAGAGAAGAGATAAAAGCAGACATATATCGGAGGGCAGTTGAAATTTGGAAGAAAGGACTGTGATGGATTAATTTTCCTGTTTTTATGATCTTATACTGAGGTTAACCACAGTCACAAGTGCAAGGTGGTGAAGGACAGCTAAAATACTTAGAGAAAAATGACTGTCCTTCTGTCCAAAGAACCAAAAGACAGAGCCCAGGACATCCATGACCCCTAGAAAATGAGAAAGAAGTCCTGAAGCAGAGAAAGCCAGAGAAGGGGAGTGGTAATTTCTCTATAAAAACTCTACCGAAATCTTGCTTGGCCCCAGAACCATGCATACATGAGGCAATTCAAAATACGCAAGTAAGGATAAAGGACTGAAATGAGATCTGAAATACCACCCCTGCAGGAGAAACAGAATTTGCAGTGTCAGTCTAACCAATTTGACTGTCTGTTAAAACAAACATATCAACTTTAATGGTTATTTATGTTTACAACTTTGAGAAGGCTAATGAACTACAAGTAGAATAAATACAAATAAAATGCCTCCACATGTGAAAAAAAAATCTGCTAAAACACCAAAGTGGAAGAAAGAATGTTGGGAAAAGTCAGGAAAAAAAATGATTAGAAATATTGTAGTTTTTACACCAGAGACAAGGAAGGCCAGAAGACCATGGATCAAATCTTTAAAGCACAGAAAGAAAAAAAAAAGCTGTCAAGAAAAAAACGTAGTCTGACAAAAATATGCTTCAAGAATGAAGGTGAAATAAAGGAATTTTGGGTTAACAAAAACAAAATAAACAGCAAACAACAAATCACCGGGAGATACGCACTTCAAGGAAGGTCTTCAAGCTGAAAGGAAGTGATACCAGAGGTAAGCATAAATCTTAAATGAATGAAAAGCATTAGAAACGACAAATGTTTCAGTGTATATAAAGGACACTTTATTTTAATTTCTTTAAATACAAACGTTTAAAACAAGTTACAGCACTGTTCTGTGAGGCATAGAATGTATAGTGGCACAATAAATATGACAAGTATATATAAAAAAGAAGGGTTTGGGTGATAAATAGCCACACTCTATTCTAAGGTTTCTGTATTTAGTCATAAAATTTTAACTTATAAACCATAAAAATTAGACATTATTCAATACCACACCACCTACTAAAAATAAAATAAGTGTTACAGTAAAAAAATAAAATTGAATGTGAAAAATATTCCGATAATCCATAAGAAGATAGAAAAGAGCCAATAAAAACAAAAAATAGGGAGGATGAAATAGAATACAAATAATTAACAAGGGTGATTATATATATATATATATATATTTCAAGATCAACAAAATTGATAAACATCTAACTAGACTGAAGAAATAAAAAATAAAACACTTCTTTTTAGTTAATATACTTGTTTTGAATCAGGACTGTAGTGACAGTGAAACAATTTGTTAACACTGAAAATGTATACAAAAAATAGTAAATTGTACTGTACATAAATTTAAAAATATCAATCAGAATGTGAGGGAGATTCAAAATCAAATAACTCTAGAAATGAACCTGATTGTATCGCGAATGATTAAAAACTATAGTAAAGGGGGTATGGAAGAAAAGACTGACCTAAGAAACTTGAGTAACAGTATTTGGACTTCATATTTAAGGTTTAAGTTTGCACATAAACATTGAACTCTACATAGTAAATTTGTTTCTCACACATATAGATTAGCAACTTTAAAATTATGTATAATCTAGAGTTGTGAAAATAAGTAAGTATATTGTAAATAATGAAAATCAGGTGTATTACTAAGAAAGAAAGAAGTTACAAAAAAGGGAAGGGTAAAAGCTTGAATGAACCTTGTGTTTTGGGGTAGGAATCAGAGTTATCAGTGTGAACTGATTGTTTTTTAAAAAATAGAGAGAGCTGGAGACAGTAATAAATATAAATCTATGTGTGAGTATATATGCATACATCAGCTCTGTCCACTGAGAAGAACTGTAAGCAGTGGATTAGCATATTTGGCACAAACTTGGGTTCTCCATATTATTGTTCAATAAAAAATGCAACAAGATGTGGTTGATTTCAGGGATGGCACAGGAAAAATAAAAGATGAGCCTAAACCATGTTCTGGTGCCAGAAAGTAATGAAGTGCTCAAAAAAGGATGGAACCATGTTAAAAGAACACAGGAAGCAAGCTGAAGGAACTCCCAACAGCCAAATCTAGAACAATCTGACAATGATATAACTAATGATAGCACTGTTTTATAATTCATAAAATAAAAATAATTTATGAATACACATGCATATAAATAATCATATATGGAAAGATGGGGCAGTTCTTCCTTGCAGAATAATTCTAATTAATAAATATGTAAAGAATGAAGGAAATAGAAAGAACACCACACTAGTAATTTTTGCAGGAAGGATCTACTGATGGATGCTGTAATTAATAGGTAAAATTTAAAAGTGAAGCTGGATGTTTGCACAGTCTCAAAGCATCTCCTCCAAGATAGTCATTACCTACGTAGAGAAAAATAACAACTTTTCAGTGACAGATCCAACAAACACCTCCTTAACCAAATGATCATAGTTAACATCACAAGTAGTAAGACATATGGATATCATGTACTCCTTGGTGTATTGCACTGAGAAGGAAATCTCATTTATTATTCTTGCCAAAAATTAATAACTTCAATTTAATCATGAAACAATGTTAGATAAACACAAATGAAGGACATTCTACAGAGTAACTGAAGAGTTGTCGTCAAAATTGCCAATGTCATAAAGCATAAAGAAGACTGGCACTGTTACTCATTGGAGGAGACAAAGATAAGAGGCTGAAAATACAGACAATGGCCATACCATGTTTAAAAATAGAACTCTGACCCACAATCTGCAGCCACCAGTCCAGGAAGCCAACTCATTACCTTCAGTAACCAGTTCAGGAACTCAAACTATTATTTATAGCTCACAATCCGGGCAGCCAAACAATAACCCCTATAGAAATGAGCCCTAAAAAGCCAGAATTTAATAACTGGCAGCTTCTCTAATTTTTCCCTTACTTCCAACTTAGAGTAACTGGAAGAAGTTGTAACCTTTACTTGTCCTCATTTGGGTGATTTTCCTTTATTTCCACAAAGGAGACTTAACAACTGAATGCAATATGGGATTTTGGGATTCTATTAGTGTAAAAACCAATGAAATACAAGTCTCTAGTTTAGTTAATAGTATTTTAGCAATCTTATCATCTTACTTTTGATAATTATAACTTGATCACAAAAAATGTTAAAATTAAAGGAAGTTCTGTGAAGGGTCTTCAGGAACTCTCCGTACTATTTTGGCTACTTTTCTATATGTTCAATATTATTGCAAAATAAAATGTAAAATTGTAAACTAGAAAAAACAAAGGAGAAAATATTTGCAAAGTTGGGGTAGGCAAAGATTTCCTGAACAGAATATAAAAAGCACATAGACCACAGAAAGTTAAGTTTGACTTTATCATAATTATTTTTCTCTTTGAAAAACATAGTTAAGAAAGCAAAAACATACTAAAGACTGCAAATGAATATTTGCAATATGTATATCTGCCAAAAGACTTATATCCATAATAATACATCTTATAATTCAGCAGTAAGAAGAGAAATAACCCTATAAAAATGATAAAACTATTTTCACTGATGATACTTTACAAAAGAAGGTAAAAGAATGTGCACATGAGAAGATACTTAACATCATAGTCATCAAGGAAATGAAGATAGAAATGAGAGAAATCTATGTACACATTAGAATGGTTCAAATTAAAAGCTATGTACACATTAGAATGGTTCAAATTAAAAAGGCTAAAAATACCAAGTGTTGGTGAGGATGTGGAGGAATTCTTGTACACCGATGGTCAGAATGTAAAATTAATTATATGCTAAAACATATAGCTCAGCCATGTTACTCTTAAATATTTATCCAGTAGAATTGAAAACCTATGTCCACAGAAATACTTATGCATGCATTTTCATAGAAGATTTATTCATAATAGATCCAAACTAGAAATAACCCAAATGTCCATCAGCAGATGCATAGATCAAAAAAATAAGAAGAAGAAGAATGAAGTAAGTACTGGTGCATGATAACCACATGGATGATTCTCAAAAATCATTATGCTGAGTGACTAAAGCCAGACATAAAATAGTACATACTGCATAATTTTGTTTACCTAAATACAAACTCCTTCATACTGATCAGTGATTGTTTGGGTTGGAGGTGGAGGAAGAATTGTCTACAAAGGGGCACGAAAAATCTTTAGGGGATGATTGAAATATTTTGCCTTTTGATTGTATTGGTGGTTTCATGGGTGTGTACATCTGTCAAAACTAATTTAATTGGACACTTTAAATAGATGCAGTACACTTTAAATAGATGCAGTTTATTTTACATGAAATATACTCAATAAATTTAATAAAAATAAATGGAATAATATAATTTAAAATTTGAAGGAACCTCAGAAATCATTTAGTTGTCTTCCCTGATATTATAGAAAAGGGAAGACTAATTCCAAAAAGGTTAAATTAGTTACACATAATTTTTAAAATCTAATGAGGAGGAGAATAAAGGTTAGAATCAAGATCTTTTGCTTCCCAGTCTGAATTTCATTAACTATATAAATATGTATATGCATATATATATATATACACACACATACATATATATATACATACATGTATATATATATACACATACATGTATATATACATATATATGTAGGTATGTATAATAGAAAACTTGGAGTACTATGTGATATTCTACATGGCATTGCCTCCTTTTGTTTAAATTCTGAAAGTGACTTATTCTTAAATATGGACTGGCTGAATGGGGTACTTTGTCTTTCTGCCAGAAGGGGCAAGGGAAGGCCACTAGGTTCTCAGAACATATTGGTTTGCCTGGCTTTTCCAGAAATGATTGGAATTTCTATTTGGATGTATTTCCAGGGCCTGGAAATGTTTTCAATAAGCCATGAGGAGTTTTGGCTCAACCTCCTGTTCAGTTCATGCCTTTTGGGCTTCACAGAACACTCAATCTACAACATGTGCTAGAAACCTGGACAAGGCTAAGATTGAAAACGTCTGCTGTCTATTATCTGCCACTTTGCTTTTCTTTCATTCAGTGGTCCATTTCCACCTGCCTGGGAAAGTAAACCGCTAAGCAGCAGCAGAGATGGGAGGTCACAGTTAACCCTTCCCAGGTCTGCAAGCTGGTTCTCACTGCCTACCTCCTCTCCAGCATGTCTGAGCTAATCTTGGATTCATCATCTTGTCATTTGCCATGCTCTGCTCAAAAGGAGAAGTGTTTGAATATTATTTTACGTGGCACACTTCAGTATTTATCTAGAACAACAAAAAAGTTCAATTCAGTTCAAACACTTGGCAGGAGCTGTGAAAGGTGCACAAGGTTACTAAGCACTCCAGGGGCTCAGAGTCTTGTAAGGGAGACAGATGCGGTAGCTAAGCCTTTTCACTGCATTCACAGAGATATTTGTTGGGTGTTCACACAGGATATTCTTTTCTCCTTGTCAGACTGAATAAAACACAACAGAGGGAATCTGGCCAAGAAAAATCTAAGCTTTATCTTAAAAAATAGAAAAGGGCAATGTACAAGTATGAACTTTTGGGGTTGTAAGTTTCCTTATTTGTGAAGTGAATGTTTGGATAACCTTAAAACCAGTCCTACCATTCTGTTTATCTTGTTTAATAGCTTGATAGAATGGGTCACCTCTGAAGTCCAACTCAGAGAAATTACTTCATGTTTATAAGCCCCAGACACTGTCATCCTTCTTTCTGGTCTCTGGGAATCTAACAAAGAGTCAGTTCCCCTAATAATTTTTTCTATCTCCCTGCACGTGGCTATGTCCATTCTCAAATGTTTGGCTCATCCTGCTAGGCCTTTTTACAAAGATGCAGATGTTTCTTAAAAGTGGCAAAAAGATAAAAGAGACATTTTGTGCCTGATGTGCTGGAATGGGACTGAGATCTGCTTAATCTGATTTGAACATATTAAATAAAACCAGAAACTAGTGGTTTGTAAGAGGTTGCTGGTGAAGTATGGAGCTTCGTGGGTGAAAACTGTAGCACACAAAAAGCCAGATTTCATTGCCTTTTTCTTTTGAATCATAACTGGAAATAAGAAACAAAATGGATGCTGCTACACATTATGACTGATTTTTTTTTTAGAATATTAGTGCTTTTGCAATTAATTAGCACAATTCTATGGACTATTGCTTGCTTCTTTTTTATCCTAAATATGACCAAAGAGTATTCTTAACAAGTATAATGATGGCTTAAAGCAAAACTGAATATACAAACATAAAATGATCATTTCTTTCATACAAAGCTTGGAATAGGAACTAAGGAAACAAATAGAAACATTTACACCATTCCTACCCTCACAGAAGACACATGCTAAAAAGGAATATAAAACACTCATGTGACTGCCATACAAATAAATTCCATAAATTTGTACAAAAGTTTATGGAGTTTGAAGAGGAACAGCTCAAATCCAGTTGAGTTAATTTTATCTTTGATGCACTTAAACTACCTCTAGTCATATTTTCTTCACACCCTAAGTATTTCTTTTGTACTTAGTACCAAGTCCCAGAGTTGGTGTGAAGTGATGATTAGTAACCCTGCATAAGGTTTTAAATGATAATTAATGTATTTGCAGATATGACGTGTCTTGAGTGTGATTGAATTTTAATGCTATAGAAATCTAGGAGAATGAAACTATCGGTATAATAACAGGAAAAGTTGATGTATTTGTTGTAGGTCCTTGAACCTCACCCTAACATCCCTTCAATTAAACCATTATATTTAAAGTTAACAGCAGTGTATCTTTGAGTTAGATGAGCTTGTTGAATGTGTTCTAAAGATAAATATTACTTGGGCGGTGAAATAATTTGTACACCAAAACACCATGACATGCAATTTGCCTATATAACAAACTGCATAGGTACCCCGAACCTAAGATAAAAGTTTAAAAAAATTAAGAATGGAAGCTCTAGAAAATTAATTACTATCTGTTATTTGAATATCTTTCTCTGAAATTTCTGTTGCCATTGAGCCATAATTTCCCTACAATTGGTACTCACTGAATTAGTACAATAGGAAATACTTCCACACTTACTAGTATTACAGACCAGCCTGAGAGGCATCTGGTAAGCAGACTGAATGGAGTCATACCAGTACGAAAAGAAAGGAAATGTTGAATTTTAAAATATCAGAAAAATGCAAATAATTGAGAAAAAAGAACCCAACAACCTGAGAGCTGGATTCAGATTCTCTCAGATCATACTTTTCTTCTACAATCTAAAATTATCTTAGACACCAAGAAACCTCATGTGCTTATTTTCAGTTCTAAAATTCTATGATCCTATATAATCTATCAATTTGGATAAAATTGATATATTTTGCCACTGCCTATATTTGAGAAAAACAGATATTATCATTCATTTGATTTTATATATATACATGTATTTTTTTTCTGAGCAACTTTGCTTCAGATATTATGCGCTATGCTAAAGGTGGAGGGACTGAATGGTCAGGCTCTCAGGTGACTATCTAGTGAGGCTGTGGATAACCTTTAGACGTATATACATGCAAAAGACTCCAGAACAGTTTGCAGGAGGTAAGATGGGGGAGGTAAACATTTAATTTCCATTTTTAATATTATTTTCACCTCCTCAAATATTCTTTCTTACCTTTTTTTTTTTTTAACGACTCTCACCTCTCACCTCTTTTCATTATTTGGAGTGAAGATGTTTCTCTTATTAAGCAATTGTGTTTACAGTTCAGTTATTTTAGGAGCAAAGACTTTCTAAATATTGTAATAAATTACTCAGATACTGTGATGCTATTTCTTTAAAAATTGCGTTATTTGTAAATCTTCAGCAAGAATGATGTACAATGAATAGTTAAGCAGTGTGTGATAAAGTTATTAAAACATAAAGCTTATATCTCCAGTAAATTCATATTTCTCCCATATATTTTATTTTGCAGTAAACATATTTTTACTCCAACATGGGTTACTTTAGCATACAGTTCTATGACCTATATTTAGCATGGTATTCTTATTTTGCACTTTATCAAGGGAGTTTATTTATTGAGGTAACAAAGGCCCTCATTTTATCATAAAAATAAAGATTGCCATAGATTTTAGAAATGAGTTAATCAACAATAAAAGAGAAAGCTCAAGAATAGTAATTCTCATACCCTTTATAGAGGACAGTGGAGAGGCCAGCCAGCTGAGAGAAAGGTTTGTATTGGCTGATACTGAACAGAAGGTTCTGGCTCTGTAGGACTCCTGTCATTAACCTCCCACATATCCCTTTTAAGAAGTTTGTCATCTTACTGAAAGATGACACCCACCCTGTTGTAACTGCCTTAAACTCCAAAGGTCCCTTTATCAGTGAAAGTTATTGCAGCTGCTACACAGGTGACCTCCAGGCATAGTCCAGTTCACTAAGCCCACAGGGTGGCATTAAGAAATTGTAGTCTAATTGGTGATATGGTAACATTTGTGACTTAAAAGTCTGAAAGTCACTTTTTTTCTCATTTTGTCTTAAGAAAACAAGAAACATATTATGTATCTGAATATAAATGAAAAACCTGTATCTTTATCTCTTCCTTTATTGGGAGATTATTGAATTTCATAAATCTTATGCAGAGCAAGGCTTTGAGGACAGAATGCCCTGATAAAATCCTGGCCTTGGTACTTACTAGCTATACATCCTTAAGCAAATTAACCATCTTTGTTTCTCAGTTGCTTCAACTATAAAATGGGAATAATCACTGTACCTAACTCTTGTAAGTATTCTGATGGTTAAATGAGAAAAAAAAACTTTAGACTAATACCATACTAATACCAAACATATTATTTTTAGTATACTATCATACATTTTTTCTGTTATCATACTAAAAAATTTTCCACTTCTCAATGCCCAAGCTTATTACATATTTCATCAAGGGAGGACAGGCCCGAGTTCTTATAACTCTTTCATTTTTTCTTTCTTAGTTTTTCCTGTTTAATATTATCCTAAGTGCTACCTTGCTTTGACTATAAAGAAAACCCATCTTATTCTGTTTGTTTGCTTAAATTACATAACAGCATTTGCATTATCATGAAGTTCTCCAGAAAAGTTCATTGTTCATACTCATAAATTTTAGCAAAAGGGTGAGCTAGGAAAACAATAATATTTAGAGATAAGAACGTTTGGGACAGTGTTTTGACATTTGGAACAAACTTACTTTATTCTTTTTGGTTGCTTAAACTACATAAGTAGCATTTACATTTCACAGATATTTTCTGGGAAATAGTATTGTTCAACCATTTAAATTTTAGTAAATGTGTGAACTGAAACATTCATGTTTTGAGCTAAGCATATCGAAGTCAGTCTGAAATTCTTTTATCTTTACAGAGACAATAATGGATTTTAATGAAAATGAAGTTTTGCTTTGCTAAGCACTGGAGTTAGTTAGGCCATAATATTGGATCACAGAGAGAGTTTACATGGCCAGAAGCAAGTGCAGGTGAAAAGAATTAACATCATTCCCCATCTCAAGAGTGAAGAAAAAAATTCCAAAGGTAGCACAGGGGCAAATGTCCCAGGATACAGTAGAAATCGTTATTTGGAGCCTGTATGCACACATCAAGTGATCTGGTTCAGGAAAAAACAGAAGAGGGAACAGAAACTAAATATGAAAATAGTTGTTTTGTAACAACAACAAAAAAATAAAAAGGTATAGTGTAACTTCTTATAACAATAAACAAAGCTAAACAAGTCATCAGGGACTGTACAAACATTTTCAGTTGTATGCTTTTTAGATGTTTATAAAAATGATAGAATTGGTAACAATTGATAAAGCTTTTCTAATAAAAATTAGGCTATTAGATTCTTAAACTCTTTTTATTAACTCAACTTACCTGCTATAATCAAGCAACTTATTGCTGTCTATTGAGAGGTGTAAGATATATAAATATTATTGTAGAGTAAGTAAGCCTATGTTGATATTTATAGTAACAAAAAATGCTACAGAGGAAGTAGTTTAGAATCATTCTAAGTTTTGCAGCCTTCCTGAGTTTGATTTTATAGATTGGATTTCAAAATGCCACATTGGGAT
This sequence comes from Pongo pygmaeus, assembly GCF_028885625.2. NCBI lineage: Eukaryota > Metazoa > Chordata > Mammalia > Primates > Hominidae > Pongo > Pongo pygmaeus. Next base: position 80,488,795 of record NC_072378.2, read on the forward strand.
GGGGTACAAAAGTGATGCAGCAGAATAAATATTTTTGTTTGCTAGTTTTTTTTCATAATACCTTTAGTGATATCTTAGAGAAATATGAGATTGTTCCAAAAACAGTACAGAACTGAACCTGGGAATATAATACTGTGATTTGCTTTGTTTCTTCATTGTTAATTAAATAATGCTAACATAGTCATTGTATTAGTCAAGGTTCTTTACAGAAACAGAACTAATATGAGAGAGATATATGTATACCTTATACAGTATTCAAAACAATAAGATTTAGAATTGTGTTTTTTATTTTCTTCCCAACATGTTTGCTGAATATTTTACCATTTAGGGTATTGTGGGGAAATGTATTGTAATTAATAATGGTTCCAATTACTCTTGATTTCTCTTAATATGTTTGATTATATATTATCCATTCCTTTCTCAGACTTCCTTTGAACTGTACTGAATGTGTGATATCTGACAGGGTAAGCTGATATTCATGTTAACAGATCTCAGCTGATGTTCCATAGTTATTATTATGAGTGACAACTGTTACAAGTCATATTTTTAAAAATTAGGATATATTAAGGGAAGAATATAAACATAAATATTAATATTAAATTTTTATGAATGAAATAAATCTAATTATTCCTAGTTTAAATATAGAATTTAAAGGGATTGCTGTTGAGTGGGATTTTCTATATGAATATTCCAGATAAAAAACATTTACTTAGTAAGTCCAGGGGACTATACACAGTACTCAAGGTAATAATTTCTGTCCTTAATAAGTTTTATGTATGACATTTGAACTTCCAGATTTAGGCTGTTTGGCTTTAGAATCAGTTATTTTGTAGCCAAATAAACAAGGCCTAGAAAATGACTAACATGGGAGATTCATTTCATTTTTGGACTCCCAAAGTTGGAATATGAATATTCACGATATGTTCAAATTATCCCTTACTCTCACTTAATTTTTTCTCTCCACATGTAGGACTAGCTGCTTATGCAACTGACAAAGTTGTCATGACGTGTTACAACCACAGGTTCTTTTTAATGTTGTTAGCTATTTCTTTTTTTCCCTGACAAAGTGCAGCAGATGCCATTTTAATAAAGAAGAAAGACATGTCAGAGTAGATGGGGCAAAAGGGAAAAGTTATAGAAAATGTGACAACATAGTTGACGGCTGAAGATCATAGGGGTAATGAGATAGAATGCACCTGGAGGCCTTTGTGATATAATCAGAAAAGCTGGGACATCCATGCCAACTCTGATTGTACTTTCTTCATTTGCTTTGATGCATATAGTAATTGAGAAACCAATTCCAATCTCCTGGTTGATAAGTGTTTGTAATTTATGTAATTTTATTAATTACCCATGATCAGAATAAGGGACCTACTTTGCTCTGCTTTTAAACATTTTGCTTTTAAACACTTCTTTTGACTTTTCCCAAGAATCTCTTACTTATTGTCCCATTCATCTCCATATTGCTCTTGTAAAAATTATCAGTAACTTAGTGGATTAAAACAACATGATTTCCTCATAGTTTTGGAAGTTGGAATTGTAAATTTGAGATATCTGTAGGACGTGTTCCCTTAGGAGGCTTAAAGGAGGAATCCATTTCCTTGCATTTTTTTCGGTTTCTAGAGGTTGCCTGCATTCCTTAGCTCCTAGCTCCTTCCTCAGATCCCTCCACCTACCTTCCATGCTCATATTTCCTGCTCCTTACTCAAATTCTGCTCTTTCTCTCTTATAAGGGCCTTTACATTGGGCTGTCCTGGACAATCCAGGATACTCTCCCCATCTCAAGATCCTTAATCACATCTGCAACATGCCTTTTAACGTGTAAGGTAACATATTAAAGGTTTCCGGAGATTTAGGACAAGGACATCTTCAGGGGGTCGTTATTCAGCTTGCTACAGGAATAAAAGATATTGGGATGTTATCCTATTTGAAAGAGAAACTGAAATAATAGGGATTACAGAAGGTTTCATGAAATTACACTCCTTGTTAGTGGAAGAGGAGAGGCTAATTATAATCCAGAGTTCTGGACCCTTAGCTCATTGGAGCTCTCTCTGATTCAAATGGACCTCCCTGAATCAGGATTGTGCCATGTAGGAACTTCCACTCAGATTACATTTCTACCAAGGATAGACCAGGTTGTCTATGACAATACCTCAATTCCGATGCTCCATAGTTGTCCCTTAGAGGTACAAGCAGTTTAAGCAATGCAACTCCCTTAGTACTGAGGCAACTACAATATCAATAAATTGCATTCCTTGGATCGGAATTGCAAGGTTCACTCAATGACATGATAATATCTCATTGCTGATTTACTACATTAAAAATTATCCAGGCAGTCATGTAACTTTGTTTCTGTTAGGTGACATGTGGACACTCTCTTGGAACAATTATGGATAAAAGTTTGGGCTAACAAGTACGAAGAGCAATACAAAGATAATACAAGGGTCCTCATCATCTAAATATTTTTATCCATGTCTTTCCAATTAGAAGAGATATAATTGATGAAGGGCATCACCATGGAAAAATATTTCAAGCAAACTTATTCTTTATAAAATTAATTCCCCAATTCAGAACTAAGTAGTAATACCTATGCCTTACTTATCATCTCACTAATTTTTGGTTATTGTAAACACAAAATAATACAATGCAAATACAATAAAAATCAGTTACAAATGAAAATGCTTTTTGCAATGTTGTATCGGAGAATTCATCAAACCATAGGCAAAAACACTGACAAATTAGAATCAGCATAGACTGCTTAATGCTAAATAAGAGGAAATAACAAGAATGATGACAAGATAGAATTTTGTAAAGATAATGATTTGATAACCAGATAGTTAAAAGAAGCCGTCGGGGAAACTGATGAAGATATCAAATATTTTTGCACTCTTTATGATCCTGTTGTAAAGGTGAATTATAAAATAAAGGATGTTGTCATTCAGAGTTTTGATACAACATGTGACTGATTCTTTTTTATTTTTGCGTATTCTAAGTATTATGTTAGAATTTCAATTCTATTTTGAATGTTATTAAATATAGAATAAAACAAACTTCATATTAATTTAGTTTGCCTTAAGATAGATCACTTGCTCTCTTAAAATTAATTTATTCCTTATTTTAAACAATTTACATAGTTTTCTTCCTACTACAAATGACCCTTAGAGAACAAGGACTTTCTGTATTCCAGGGTCTATAGCCCACCTTTAGTGGGCAGGAAAGTATTTGAGGGTTTTCCAGTCCCAACCATCAGCAACTGGTTGTAAAATACAACTTAAGGCTGACAGCTTTTTGGCAGTTCGTAGACAAAGTTTTGAAGTAGTAAACAGGAAAAGATCACTGCCAGATGGTTAATGGGCTTCCTGGGAAGATAGTGTTCTAAAAAGATTTCTTAAGGGTCTTGCTGGGGCGGGGCGGGGAAGGGCGAGGGGGAAGAGTCTTTCTTTCAGGGAGTAGACAGAGAGACCTCTGAGGGGGCTGCTGGAAGCCAGAGAAACCCCTCCCAGACCTCTGAGACGAGGTAGAGAGTGTGGCCACTTCTGACCAGCAGCCACCATCACCAGCATCATAAGCCTGATGAAAGAAAGCTGAGCCAGAGTAGTCAGGATCATGCTGGAGTCTCCTAGAGGCCCAGAGAAGCAGAGTCCAGAGAAGTTCGTTCTGACAAAATTCAAGAGGAATGCTAAAAGAGTCAACAAGTATACCTTTTGTTGTATAAGACTCAGGCTATTAAATTGTTCACGTACTCTAGGTTAAACTGTTCATGTACCTATGTTAATTGTTTAGTAAATATTTGTCTAAAGTAACCCAGGATATTTTTAAATTCCTCCCAAGTAGGTTCTTTCATTGTTCACTGGATTCCCCAGGTAAAAATAATTTTAGATATAATAAAATGGAAATAGTTGAATTTGGGTGAAAGCAGTTAATGATTTGGAGTTATTTTTGGCAATGTTCTATCAGGAAATATTTTTTAAAAAGTACATTGACAAGGAAGGCTTGAAGAATTGGTGCCTGAATAGAAACTTGCTCTATCTTGAGTGTTTTAATAAAATTTTGTAAAGCAATTTTGTATTATTTATCTCGATCTCTCTTCCTCTTTGTCTTTATCTTTGTGTCTCCGTGTCTTCTCTTACCTTGTCTTTCTCACCATCTTTCTTTTCCCTTCCATCCTCTCTGTTTCTGTCTGTCTCTATTTCTCTCTCCTACATCCTCTTATTTTCTCTTTTCCTCTTTCTCTCACTGTATCTGTGTCTCTTTTTGTTTATCTCCCCCATAAACATGTGTGGAGTTTGTTTATTTAGGTTTCTGCTTCCCTGATAACTTGTGACTTCCCCAAAGGCAGGGGCTGTGGCCTATTTGTGACTGAACTGCAAGTCTCTTGATGTTTAAAAAGTGGATTAAACAAATCAGTGAATTTTAATAATTTAGTATCATAGTTCCACAAGTAGCTTTATTTCTCTTTCTCAATATCTGTACTCATTCACTTTTTCTCAAATTATAAACCCGCAAATTGTGAAAACTGGAATGTAGGCCTAATTCTAGGAATTTAGGAATGTTTCCCTCTCAGAGAGAAGGGAATAAGATGGTGTTTTTTTATTATTTCCAGATTTATGATGTTTAATTCTCATTGCTTATATACAGATTGTATGAAAGAAAGAAAAAATAATATTTGGGAGCCAAAGGTTCACGCTACTATAAAATGCTAGGTGATAATAGCAGCTACAATTTAGTATAATTTCTTGAGTGTCTATTATTTATTAGGCTTCTAGCTAGACATTTCACATGTAATCTTTTCATCAGATATGCAAAACAGTTTTAGCCTCCTCTCCTTATTTTTAACAGAGAAAAAAATAAGCTTAGTGAATTTTCCCACATAACAAGAGAAAAAAGCCTGTAAATGGCAAAAACCCAGAATTTAAACTTAGGCAGTCATACTCTGAGGCATTCTGGTATGTCCTGAGTCTTATATTCTTTCAAAAGATATGCTCTATTTGGGATATGAGAGTGTGAGGGGAAAGGAACCATTCATTGGCTGCTTCTATCTAATTTAGGGTTTGTATATATAGTCCTCTTTCAATAAACACTTCACCTTTGTGAATTCTGATTAAAGTAGAATCTGTGGACACTGTTAACCATAAATTATTACTGACTCAGTTGTGGAGTGTTGTAGTAGGTTTGCACTAACATTAACTGCAGAAAGTCTCTAGGCACAGATGACTGAGTCATCCCTCCCCCCTTAATTAGGCCTTTACATGTGCTTCTCTGGCCCATCTACCTCTCTGGCCTGTCTACCTCTCTGTTCAAAGTAGACAGGACATTACTCACATATTATGTTTAGCTTTTATCTGACAGGATCAAAAGAGCCAAGTAATTCTAACAAACGCAGAGACCACTATGTTTGCATTATATTTAACCATTGTTTGAGTCTATATAAAGAGAGTTTTCTTTGTTGGATATAATTTGAGTTTATATGCTACACTCTTCTGTTCTTATCTATGATTCATGTGACTACAGATGGTCAGTCTGTGGATCCTTTGGAGATACAGGATCTAAGTGTTACTGAGTACACTTAATACTGATGACTTAATACAGGCTTAATACTGATGGCTGTGGCCTTTCTGGTTTTGTTAAAGAATAATTTTGGGAGACATATCAAGGGACTGTTGAAGTAGCTGCTTCATAAACATAATGTATTTGCCCCATAATACCTTTTCCAAAAATATGAGCTTATAAATGGAGAAGACATATCAATGTTTATATCAATTCCATCAGGTAGGTGGAAGCTAAGTATCATCTGTAAAATTACCATCTGTGTCTCAGCTGCATGCTGAGTGTTGTATTTACAAACAGTGTCTCCATTGGCATCACACTTCCACACACTGCTTCTGTTTCCCTCTTCACAGGTCCATTGATAAATCCAGATGCAGAATGAGGAAGGAAGCTAGTTATAGGCAAAATTAATAACAGCAGTAGATTGGCAAGCCTAGAGATTTAGGTTTTCATTTGAAAGTTGCCAATAATTAGATATGTCACATAGCTAATTCTTGAGTGGTTTACTTAATTTCTCTGAACATTAGTATTCTCAGAGAATCTAAAAATGGGAGGCTTACATAATTGCCAGATTAGGTTTCTTTAACTTTGACAGTCAATAGTTCTACTGACAAATGGCAATGAAACGCCAGTGATTTCTCATCAAAACCCAAAGGCTTCAGAGAGTTTTAGAACTTCATTCGATGATGAAAAGAGAGTGAAGGGAGCAAACTTTCAAAACTGGGATCTAAAGAGCAGGGGAACAGGACATTTCTCCATGCTCTATATCTGTCTTGCAATCTCTGTCATCACTGTCTTTTTTCCTTTCCCTTGCCTTGATTTCCCATCCAATCTGCTGCCCCAAACTCTCCTTTCTACCACTGATTCAGCCCCAGTTAGTGCTTCCAGAAGCAGGTTTTTGTAATCATTCCACTGGAATACAGTGATAAACATCCAACTAGTATTTACATTTCAGTCTCTCACAACCTTAATGTATTTTACAACTTTCTTCTAGATTAGGAATCCTGAAACACAATCTGTTCACGTCACTGTCCCATAACAATATCAAACCAAATAAAAGCACCAAGAATGAACAGCTACTGAAAACAGAATTAAAGCAAACTTAAACCATTTACCTTTATGATTTGGCTCAAATATTATTTCCCAGAAATAATTCCCATTATCATTCACAGAGTTTACATTCCAAAAAAACTGTCTCCATGAAGTTCCCTGTTGATGTCATTTGATGTGATTGGCATTTCTGTTGTTTCTGAGAAAGTTTCAGAAATGGCTTTTCAACTATATCTTCTCAAATCTCTGTAAACCAACTCATACCCATCTCTCAAGGTTAGGCTCAAATATTACCACATTCCCAGAGCCCATTATAACACTCACATCTGAAAATACTATCTTCATTTAATATTTCATAGCATACTCACATCTCTAGATTTCTCTTTTGGCATTTAGTGATTGATAGGTAGATATAAAGACACAGAAAAATTTATACATTTTTCATACTAAATCTGAGTATCATTCTTTCCTAATTATATATTACCTTAAAATATTAATTGATCATAAATGTTTGATGAGTAAATAATCACAGACAATTTATCATGAATTCATACCATATTATGATCCTGAACAATAAGGAATAGAACTAGGAAATAAAAGTCAGAAGGGGTTATTAGAATTATTGGAAGTGACATTTGCAAAAGCATATTTTAAATTCCATTGTTTTATTTTGTGGACATACCATTCAACTAATTTTGAAATTTCAACTAACTCTAAATGAGTTTTGATATTTTTATCCAAATAATTTATAGCTTAAAAAATGGAGGATTGCTGCTTTCATTTGCTGGTAATGAATTCTGTTGATAATTCTGAATTCAAGTTTTCACCATTGTTGCAGGTTTAGTAATATCAACCAGGTGTATGCTGACCACAAGTACTACTTTTAAGTAAGAAATCTCCTGACTTCAAGCTAGATATGTTATCACTCTGCCTTGGAATCCTTTATTTTTCTCCAATTATATTAACACATTCTGCATCAAATTATAAAACATTATGTTCCTGTCTTCTTTATTCCTTATTCATTTTTTTCCACCCACAAACCTAAAATTTTTCTTTGCACAGAGTAAGACATAATAGTAATGATTACAACAACAACAATAGCTGGCTTGAATCATATTTCTTTAAAGGAAGCTTATTTTCCTGTTTCCTTAAGGCTTTAAGACCTTGAAGAGCTGCTACAATTTGAGAACGTCCCGTTGCTGCTCAAATGATCATTTCGTCCTATTTATCTAATTTTCTAGGTGAATTATCTTTTTCCTTTGTCTTTAGATGGCTTCTCTGTTTTATATTGCATGCTATGTGTATGTATGTGTGTGTGTATATATATATATATCAAATTACCTATTTTGTTTATGGCATAGCATGCTGATTTGATTTTCCTGTTGATACAGCTTATAAATTATCCCATGGAAGTTCATGCATTATGGTTGTGTTCTATTTTGATGTTGCTTTGAAAGTAAATAATGCATTTGCACTACTTTTGGTGATAATTTTTTTAAATGTACAGAATACACATATCTTTAAATAGTTAACTCTTGGGTTTTCAAAATTTGTGATCATGTCTCTTACCTTAAAAGACTTTCTAAAATCAACCTTTGGAAGGAAAGATTATAATTTACGTGGATTGAGACAAAGGGAGTATATCAGATGGTGTTTGTTTGAGCATACCAGTAACTACATTTCCTCCAATGGTGATTCATTTTTTCCTAAGACAATTTATTTTTACTTCTTTGCAACTAAAATTTTCATTTCATGAGAACAATAAAAATGTATACAAAGGAAAGTAAATTATTCTCTTTATAATTCACTCATGGATGCAGTGTTGCATTTGGGTCAGAATTTTGATAGGGAGGAGTAAATTCACAGACTTCCACTTGGTCTTTCTACCACTGTAGCCCTTACTTAGCCAATGAGTCAGGAAACCAGTTTTCAGATTATATTTCCATTGCTGAGTCCATCTATTTCAACTTCAATAGAAAACTAATACCAATATATGCTGAAAATATTTATCCAAGACATTTCCAAAAGTCTGTGGAGCTAATTACATAAGATGACTATGAACTTATTAAAGAGTAATAACCATCCTGTGTGTCTATTAACTGGATCCAGTATAGGACAGACTCAGACTGAAGCTCCATTTATCACTAAGCTAACTTCCATATGAAATGTAGTACTATTTTGTTCCCTCAAATTAGCATTGATTCAGAGCTAGTGTCCTTAATATCTGGTTATTACTTTTCAGTTTTGCATTGTTGATGTAACAAATCACCATAAATTTAGTGGCTTAAAACAACACAAATTTATTATCTTACACTTCTATAAGTTAGAAGTCTGATATAGATCTCACCAGGCTGAAAGAAAGATGTCATTAGAGCTAGAAGAGAATATTTTTCACTGCCTATTTCAGCTCTAGAGGTTGCCCCATTCCTTGACTGCTGGATCCCTTCCTTCATCTTCATAAACAACATTGCATCCCTCTGTTCACTCTTCCCTGTCACATCTCTCTCTAACTCTGACTCCCTATTCTGTCTCCCACTTCTACTTTTAAGGACGCTTGTCATTATATTGGATTCATCTGGAACACATATAGATGAATAGAATGAATGCATAAATGAATATACACAGAAACATCTTCCTATTTGAAGGTCAGATAATTAGCAATCTTAATTCCATCTGCAACTTTACTTCCACTTTGCCATGTGATATGGTTTGGATCTGTGTCCCCAACCAAATCTCATGTTGAAATGTGATCGCTAATGTTGGAGGTGAGGCCTGTTGGGAGGTGACTGGATCACAGGGGTAGTCTTTCCTGAATGGTTTAGTACCATCATTTTAGCACTGCACTTGTGATGGTGAGTTCTCATAAGATCTGGTCATTTAAAAGTATGTGGCACATCCCCTGTTTCTCTCTTGATCCTGCTCTGGCTATGTGACATACCTGCTACCCCTACACATTCTGCCAGGATTGGAAGTTTCCTGCAGCCTCCCCAGAAGACAAGCAGATGATAGCATCATGCTTCTTATAATATCTGCAGAACTGTGAACCAACTAAACCTCTTTTCTTTATAAATTACTCAGTCTCAGGCATTTCTTTATAGCAATGCAAGAACAGCTTAATACAGAAAATTGGTGCTGAGGAGGGGGACATTGTTATAAAACCTGAAAATGGGAAAGCAGTTTTGGAACTGGGTAATAAGCAGACACTGAAAGAGTTTGGAGGGCTCAGAAGAAGATAGAAAGATGAAATAAAGCTTTGAATTTATTACAGACTGGGTAAATAGTTGGGACCAAAATTTCAACAGTGACACAGAAAATGAAGTTCAAACTGAGGAGGCCTCAGATGGAAACGAGGAACTTAGGAACTGGAGAAAAGGTCACTTTTGTTATGCCTTAGCAAAGAACTTGCCTGCATTGTGCTCCTACCCTAGAGATCTATGGAACTTCGAAATTGAGAATGATGATTTGGGGTATCTGATGCAGCAAAGCATTCAAGTAGTGGCCGGGGAGATTCCAACAGCCCTTGCTCATCTGTGGGAGCATAGAAATAACTTAAAGTTGGAACTTATATTTAAAAGGAAAGCAGAACATGAAAGCTTGAAAAATTTGCAGGCTGGCTATGTGGCAGAGAAAAAAAAAAAACAAAAACAAACTTTTTTTGAGAGAAAAATTTAAGCAGGCTGCGGACAGCTACCACTTGCTAAGAAATTTGCATAACTAAGAGGAAGCCAAGTGCTATTATCTAAGACAATGGGAAAACTGGCCCCAAAAGCATTTCAGAGACATTGGCAGCCCCTCCCATCACAGATCCTGAGGCCTAGGAAGAAAGAATGGTTTTATGGGCCAGATCCAGGGCCTTGCTGCCTTGCACACCCTCAGGACACTGCTCCTCACATTCCAGCCACTGTAGCTCCAGTCTCGGCTCAAAAGGGCCCAGGCACAGCTCAGGCTACAGCTCTAGAGGGCACAGCTACCATAAGCCAGCTTCCACATGGTGTTAACCCTGCAGGTGCAAAGACTGAATAAGGCTTATCACCCTCCACCTAGATTTCAGAGGTTATATGAGAAAGTCTGAGTGCCAAGGCAGAAGCCTGCTGCAGGGTTGGAAGCCTCACAGAGGACATCTACTGGGGCAGTGTGGATGGAAAATGTGGGGTTGGAGGCCTCACAGAGAGTCCCCACTGGGACACTGCCTAGTGGATTTGTGGAAAGAGGGCCACCATCCTACAGACCCCAGAATGGTGGATACACTGGATGCTTGCATGCTCAGTGTTAAGCACAGGTGCTCAACAACCTGTGAGAGCAGCCTCTAGTGCTAAACACTGCAAAGCCACAGGGGCAGAGCTGCCCAAGGCCTTAGGAATCTACCCCTTGTAACAGTGTGCCCTGGATGTAGAACATGGAATTAAATTATTTTGGAGATTTAAGGTTTAATGCCCTACTGGGTTTCAAACTTGCCTGCAGCCTGTAGCCCCTTTCTTGCAGCTGATTTCTCCCTTTTGGAATATGAGTATTTACCCAATGCCTATAATTTCATTGCATCTTGGAAATAACTAACTTGTTTTTTTAATTTTATAAGCTCATAGATGGAAGAGCTAGGGTTGTCTCAGATGAGACTTTGGACTTTGGAGTTAATGCTGTAATGAATTAAGAATTTGGGGGACTGTTGAGAAGGCATAATTGTATTTTGCAGGATGAGAAGACATGAGATATGGGATGGGCCAGGGGCAGAATGATATAGTTTAGATCTGTGTCTCCACACATATCTCATGTTTAAATGTCATCCCAAATGTTGGAGGTGGGAGCTTAAGTGGGAGGTGATTAGAACATGGTGGTGGTTTCTCTTGAATGGTTTAATATCATCCTCTTAGCACTATCCTCACAATAGTGAGTTCTTCCAAGATCTAGTTGTTTAAAAGTGTGTGACGCCTTCCCTCTTTCTCTCTTGCTCCTGTTCTAGCCATGTGATGTACCTGCTCCCCCTTTGCCTTTTGCTGTAATTAGAAATTTCCTGCTTCTTGTACAGCCTGTGGAACCATGAGCAAATTAAACCTCTTCTTTATAAATTACCCAGTCTCAGGTATTTCTTCATAGCCTGAAACAATGGACTAATACACCATGTAAACTAACACAGTCAAAGATTCCATAGATTAGGACAAGAATGTGTTTTGGGGAATTATTATTCTGAGCTTCCACAACATGACGGCCTTATTGCATAGTACTTTCTTAAGGAGACTAGACTCCCCTTCTGTAAATAACTCCTAACTGGGTGGGAACTCATGACTTTAGATGATAGTGGTTCAAATAAGGTATCTGCTTACCATGCCTAGGGATTTGGGGTTATATAGATGATGTAACATCTGTTGGTTATATAGATAGTATATCATCTATAAGCTAAACCTTTTTTAGCTTATTGTAAAGAAGAAAACTGTTCTCAGATTCCAATATGTCAAAATATTCTTAATTTCTACTCCATCCATTATGCTTATTGCAGTGTTGGTGCTTGCATTGTTTCTGGGGGTTAGTCACTGTCACCTGGACACCTTTGCTTCAGAATTCCATCACCCTTATTCAAATCAGGGAGTCCATTTCAATAGCAGCATCTCTTGCCATCATTCCTAGACTATAGATGACAGCCATCATGAAGATATCATGGATAGTATCTCTTTTGTTATTATTTAATTTCTTAATGCCTTAGGGAAAAGAGTGTACATTTAGGTCTTCCTCATGAATATGACATAGGAGACAGGCAGGACTTGTTTTCAGATCACAATCCTGCTGGCCAAAACAGAGTCTGATCCAGACAGATGAAGTGAAAAAACTGGCAAGAATAACATATGATGACAAAAGCAATTCGTAGCATCCCTCATTGGCAAAAGATGTTCCCACTAGCACCATGATATTTACAGTTCCATGGCAATAACTGGGTACTTACCACTCATTTCATGGCAATGACTGAAAAGTTACAGCACCTTTCCTAGAAAGTTCTAAATAATCCTCCCCTCAATTTGCATTGACCTGCCCTTTACTATGGATGTACTTGAAAGTGGATTTTATTCAGTATAAATACAGTTGCCAATAGCCCTTACAGTGCTGAATCTGGGATTAGTATGTATGAGTTAGGATACTCTCCAAGGAGCAGTATTGTTTAATAAAATATTGCTGTATAATGCCACTGCCTCATTCTTGAATTCTTTCCTAGGCAAAACCAAGAGCCCTCTCAGGCTAAACCCCAATTTTCAGGCTCGCCTGTCCTGCATCATCTGGTGACCACAAACGGACAAAGATGAGTGAGTGACTAACAGGACAATGAAACAGTGGCAATCAGTGGCAAAATGGTGAGACAGTGGTGATCAGCAGAGAGGTGATGAGACAGAGGAGGTGGCTACAATCAGTGGTGAGATAGCAAGAGGTTGACGATCAGCAAAGAGATGGTGAGACATCTGAGATGGTAGCAATCACTAATTGGTGGAGAGGCAAGACAACAAGAAACAGTGAAAGACAGCAAGGCAGTGAGAAGCAGCAACTGACAGTTGATGAGATAGCAAGAGGAGATAAGAGGTGGCAATTAGTGAGAGTCAGTGAGACAATAATTGGTGAGACAGAGAGCTGGAAGGTGGCAACTGGTGCTATGACAAGCAAAGTTGCAGAGCTATAACAGTAAAGAGCTGTTGGGAGGCCGAGGCGGGCAGATCACGAGGTCAGGAGATCAAGACAATCCTGGCTAACATGGTGAAACCTCGTCTCTACTAAAAATACAAAAAAAAAAAAAAAGCTTAGCCAGGCGTGCTGGCGGACGCCTGTAGTCCAAGCTACTGGGGAGGCTGAGGCAGAAGAATGGCATGAACCCGGGAGGCGGAGCTTGCAGTGAGCCAAGATCTTGCCACTGCTCTCCAGCCTGGGTGACACAGCGACACTCTGTCTCAAAAAAAAAAAAAAAAAAAAAAAAAAAAAAAAAAAAAAAAAAAAAAAATGCTGTTGACACGAAAGAGTTTTAAAATTAGCCAAATCCTCTTAAAAGCCATATCTTTCCTGACAGGTGATAGGGCTGAGTGGATGGGTGAGTGGCCACAGTTCTACTTTATGTGAGAACTGCTTCTCTGGCTGGCTGGTTATAAGACTGTGCACTGATCTCCTCATAATAGCAAAGCCTGCCCAAGCCAGGGAAACCTAGGGAGGAGACCTTCACCTCAGCCCCAAGTTAGAGAACGGTAAATGCCATTTTGGCTCCTTGCAGATGGGTATCACCTCTAACTCCCCCAGTATTGAGTGAACCAGGTAAAGAGGCCTTTGGCTAAGTAGTCAATTCAATGTCTGCTGCCATTTGGGTGACCTAGACAAAAACCCACTTGAACAACTTCATCGTTGTCACCCCTTCTCTCAATCCTTCATCCTCTAACGCCAATTAATTTTTCTGTTGGCCATTTTATTTTCTGCTGTAAAATGTATGTTTTGTTCGAAGGGATTTTGCTTTAGCTCCCTGCTAACTGTATTTGGGCAATTATTTAAGGCAGGATATTTGATTGTGAGAGATCTCCTGTTGTTTTGACTCTGGGACACCAGAGTCATGGTATTCTCTTACCCCAATCAGGCCTTTGGGGTTCACGGTTGGCCACCTGCCAGATACTCCAGGATTTTCAGCATTTCGTGTGGGGACACTCAGTTGATACAGTTACTCCATGTTTTCAGCCTTTGGTATTGTTGGCTGCCCCCAGATGCTCCGGGGTTTTTGGCACTGGCATTTCCTCTAAGATTGTGGGTTGGAGATCTACTCTAGGGGAATCCTGGTCTTGGCTTTTCTCGATTTCTGCTCTGAAGTTATTATTTTCCATAACAGCATTTTCTTTTCTTATTGTCACTTTATTTACATGTTTCCTTCTATACTTAGTTTAATAAAAATACTTTTCTCATATTTTCACTTTCACAATGCCTTAATACATATACTTTCTTTGCAGAAAGTGAAAATCTAAAAGGGAAAAATAGCAAGGGCCCAGTTGATTTCCCTCTAATTAGACCTAAAAACTTTCTGTGTCCAGTAAAAAATAATGAGCATCCTGGAGGACGCACTACTAGAGTGTCTTGTAGGCTAGTGGAACAAATTCAAATTTCATTAGAACAAAACAAAACAAGACAAAAAAAAAAACTCATTTTCTACTGTGACGCTGTTCATATCCAATACAAATTAGAAAACAAACACATTTGGCCTAAAGATGATACTTTATGTTATAATAATATTTTATAATTGAATTTATTCTGTAAAAAGATAGAAAAGAAAAATAGAAAAAGGTCCCTTAGATATGGGCTCTTATGACCCTTTACTGGCTCATGTTATTGCCTGGCCCCAAGAAGCCACACTTAAGATATCTCCTCCTAGATGCTCCCCCTAAAAGGCCTACAACCCCGCCATCATCTCCTCAGTCCCCCAATTCTGACAGATAACCTGCCAGTTATCTAATGAAGGATTCCACCCCAAAGTCATCAAGCACCCCTGCCCTTTATCCAACTGGCCCCAGCTTATACCCACTTCTTCCTGATAAAGTAAACCTGACCAGTAGCACCAGAAATGGGGCTCCATATCAGCCTCTAAAATCAAATCTGTGTCTATTTCAGGAGATAAGGAGATATTTAATAAAAATAAACACATAGAGAACACGTGTCATTTTTCTATGTGTGATTTGGCTTTATAGAAGGAAAATTTGGCCAGTTTTCAAAAGATCCAAAAATGTTTATACAAAAATTTGTTGAATTGACCATATTCTTTCATTGAACTTCTCATGACTTGCAAGTATTGTCATCTGCTTGCTGCACCATGGAGAAAAAGCAGGAAAAAAAGGGTGTGGTTAGGTCAGTTAATTGTAACAAGGTAGGAAAAATAAGACAAGGAAAAGATAAGACTCTCACTCTGTTTCAGGCTCATTTAGTTGAGGCACTCAGGGAATATATTAATGAAGACCCAGACTTCCCAGAAGGGTGAGCTATCCTGGGTATACATTTTATTACTCAATGTGCACCCAGTATTAGGAAGAAGCTACAGAAATCATCAATGGGACCTTAAATCCCTATAAGCCAACTTAAATGTGGTCTTTAAAGTTTACAACAATAGGGGCAGGGCAACATAAATGAAAAAAAAAAAATAGCCAAAAAGTTCAATCATTAATAGTTGCTTTAAACCCCTACCACCTCAAAATGAACCAAAATTACCAAAACATTGTTATAAGATTTGCAGCTGGGATGCTCAGACAAGAGTCCCCAAATTGCCAGCCCCTGAGTCAGAATCAGTGTGCTTACTATAAGCAAAAGAGCCATTGGCAATGAGAATGTCCTAACCATCCCTGGTGAGGGAGAAAAAAGGAAAAACTCCCCATCAATACAAGAGCTAAGCTTCTTCTACTAGCCCAAACAAGCTACCTCGCTCAAGTAGGTTTACTAAGGGTTTCAGGCCCTTGAGTCAATGGACAGCTTCCCACAGTTGCAGACAAGTAGCCTCCTAAACATTTTTATTTGATTTCTCTGCTAGTGGGTGAGCTCTCCAGTGGCTCAGAGACTCAGGTCTTGCCTTGAGCAATACAGTTTGCCCCCTGCCTTATGTAATGTTATGGGATCCCCTTCCTTGTCTCTTCCTATCTTACATACATATCAGGGCAAACAAAATTTGGCCAGATAGATATGTCTCAATTTTATAAATAAGTTAGATCCAGCTGTTTTGTATAGGTTGCTTTGTTTAACGTTGTTGTTTATATGTATATACAGATATTGTGATATATATTATGTCTAGCATGCTATCAAATTGGCTTATAAAAGACTGCTCATAAATTAAACAGATAAGACTAGCATAAATGTATAAATTCCAAGAGAATATTGTGTCTTCTAAAATTGAAGATTTTTACCTGAATAAATCACTTTCTAGGCTTTAAAATGGTTAAAAAAATTGGCTTAGTCAGCTTTATGTATAGTTAAAAATCCTATAATTATGAAATAATTCTCATCTCTAGAATGCTAATGGCTGGTGGGCCGTTCAGGATTTCTTGCTTCCTAAGTTTATATAAAATATGACAAATGTATTCTTTATTGGAAAAAATAATAATTTTTGTTAATTTTAGAAATTATTAATGGGGAGGTTCAAAATATAAAGAAGCCAGTAAATAAAAAATATATTAATAATTATGGATAAAATGTTTTTGAAGACAGTGTCAGGCCTCTGAGCCCACGCTAAGCCATCATATCCCCTGTGACCTGCATGTATACATCCAGATGGCCTGAAGCAACTGAAGATCCACAAAAGAAGTGAAAATAGTCAGTTCCTGCCTTAACTGATGACATTCCACCATTTCCGCCCCACCCTAACTGATCAATTGACTTTGTGACAATACAGCCTCCATGCCCTTGTGATAATGTACTTTGTGGTATTCCCCCACCCTTGTGAATGTACTTTGTATGATACACCCTCCCCACCCTTGAGAAGGTACTTTGTAATATCCTCCCCGGCCCTTAAGAAGGTAATTTGTAATATTCTCTCCATCCTTGAAAATGTACTTTGTAAGATCCACTCCCTGCCTGCAAAAAATTGCTCCTAATTCCACTGCCTATCCCAAACCTATAAGAACTAATGATAATCCCACCACCATTTGCTGACTCCTTTTTCGGACTCAGCCCACCTGCACCCAGGTGAAATAAACAGCCTTGTTGCTCACACAAAGTCTATTGGTGGACTCTCTTCATACGGACGCATGTGACAGAAAGATGATTTAAAAATTTATATAAAAAGAATCTTATTAGTACATTTTTGTCCTAAAATAAAATGACTGTTTTTTAAAACATATATAGAATAATTCAAAATGCCCAAGCATATTATAAGTAGTCTGTGTAAGTTGTAATAACATTCATATGCAGCATTTATGAAAGAAACTTTGTGTATAATTAAGCTAACTGTAATTTAAAATACTATTTATAATAAACTTTCTTAAAAATAGTTGACATGTTAAAATCAAATTTTCTTAAGGTATTAATTGCTAAATTACCAGAACATTTTACTTTTCAATTCTGCAATCTCTTTTTTATAATTTCAGATTCACGTATCTCTCTCCTTTAGTTTTTTTTGGTCTGCTCCTCTGACATTTTCTCTTCTGGTTCTATTATTGTGGCCTAATGCTAAAGTATTTTGTATTGAAGGTATACGGGAGCAGTGTTTTCCCTCAATATAGCTTAATTCTATGTTCTTGGTTTTTCTTAATATATAACCTTAATTTTGGCTTTTAGTTTTTGACTCTTAAAAAAGGGATTTTAGGGTTAATGAATGCCTGCCCACCTCCATTCCCGTATGGCCTAAAATGTTTAATTGGATACAGGTCTTTAGGCTCTGAGTCTTTTGGTTGGCCAGTGGAAATCCCAAAGAAATCTAAAACAATCTAATTTAGGCCATGAAGAAAACAGAGGGTTGGACACATCTCACTATATTCCTTTTAACGTTTAGGCTAGGTTCACAAGCTCCTTCAAAATATAAAAATAAAATATTGCCTCCAACCAAAAGACTTAATCTTACTAAAACCTTTCTTAAATCCCCTGAAAATAAATTACATCTAAAATAAAGAGCTCTTATCAGGTATTATTAAATACCTTCACTGCTGCTAAACTTAAGGAAATCACTAACTGGATACACTTGTCCAGGATTAAACCTGTTTCATATGAGTCCCTCCAAGCATAAGTGGAGGACACCATAACCTACACTTATAAACTTTTAAAGACTTAAGGTTTTTATTTCACAAATGCATACATTATGTGATGTGGTAGGTGAGCATAGAAACACTATTTTTTCCTCTTTCTTCTATTTTAATTTTCTTGTTTAATTTCCTAGTAAAGTTTATATATTCTAGATTCCACATAAAGATGATACTAACACAAGCCATCTAATCCATCCCATCTTCTGACTGCAAAATAAAAACATCACGCCATTGGACCCCTTGGGTTAGGTATCCAAAAATGTTTACTCCTCCAATGCTAGGCAGGGCTTATGCCTATAAAATCAGCAAAAAGCAATAACAGAAGATGGATCACCACGTTTCTATAGCCCACTTAAAATTTTTAAAAAAAGAATAATCTCTGAGGGGAAAGTGAGGTACAAGATGGGCATGACTTGTTTTCTGATCACTACCCTACTTACCAAAACAGAATCCAATCCAGACAAGAAAAGGTAAGAAACATGGCAGAAACCTACAAATGTCAACAAAAGAGATCCCTAGCTGGCCTCATTGCTCTTTGGCATAAGACACTCCCACTAGTGCCAGGGCAGTTTACAAATGCCATGGCAATAACCCAGAAGTTACCACCCCTTTCCATGGAAATAACTGAAAAGTTACTGTCCTTTCCTAGAAAGTTCTAAATAACCCACCCCACAATTTGCATTGACCTTCCCCTTACTTTATATATAATTTAAAGTGGGTTTAAGTGAGTAAAATACTATTTCCAAGAGCCCATAGATTGCTGACTCTAAGCACACTATGAGTTAGCCTTGCTCTACGAGGAACAATATATTCAATACGAGATTTTTGTCTACCACCACAGGCTTGGCCTTAAATTATTTCCTGTGAGAAGCCAAGAACCTCCCTGGCTAAGCTCCAGTTTTGGGGCCCACCTGAATGAAAACCATTTTTAAAACCAAGATTCAGTCAACTAAACTAATAATCTGTTAGCATCACTTCCAGCTGCTCATGTTAATATATTAAATCAAGAATCTTGATTAAGGACACCTGTATCAATAAATGTAGTTTTCGTCTACGGTGTAACATTCTTAGAATCCAACCACATACATACTCCCTAATTTCTGGCTGATATGAATTTGCAAAATATTACAGTTTTTTTGGTTTATAAGCTATATCTTTCTAGAGAAGATTCTGCAATTTTCCTGGGTTATATTGGTGTCAAATTGCCTATGGGTTTGAGAATAATGAAAAGTGGTTGAGTGGGTTATAAGGAGAACAGAATGCCCCTTGTGAAGCAACTGGCTCAGGTAAATCCATCACACTGGCTTTAAGAAGAGAAGGACTACAGGAGAGGACAGGAAAGGATAAGCCTAACAGCAAAGGGAGCTCAAAGTACTTAGAATTTCCATTTTAATCAAAATCTACCTAAAATACCCAATTACAATGATCAAAGTCTTGCTCATTCCATATTGTTTTAAATTCAACAAAAATAACTTGTTGCGACTGTATTCAATTTGAGATTTGATTGTGAAATATGTACATTTAGCAAATGAATCTAATTCTAAACCATGTATTCTTTGAGGCTAACAGAGATTTTAAAACTATGGGTCCATGCTAAGAATGTTTTAGAAAATTTAAAAAATGTTAAAAAGTAAAAAGAAGAATATCTAATACAGACTGTATGGGGTTCCATAATCCCTGAAATATTTGCCATCTGACCATTTACAGAAAAAGTTCCCTAAACCCTGTTCTAGAAGAGAAAAATTATTACTTTAAGTTTCTAAGCCAGACACAGCGGCTCACACCTATAATCCCAGCACTTTGGGAGGCCAATGCAAGCGGATCGCTTGAGGTCGGGAGCTCGAGACCGGCCTGGCCAACATGGTGAAACCCCACCTCTACTAAAAATAGAAAACTTAGCCAGGCATAGTGGTGCATGCCTGTAATCCTAGCTACTTGGGAGGCTGAGGCAGGAGAATCACTTGAACCCGGGAGGCAGAGTTTTCAGTGAGCTGAGATCGTGCCACTGCATTGAAGCCTGGCAACAGAGTGAGACTCTGTCTCAATTACTATAGATGGTCATGATCTTTCATACATTTTAATGCTGACAGTGTCTAAATCTGTGAGTTAAAAATCTAGTAGTTCTCCTAATGTTCAGACTTTGTAGTCTATTACAGTTTTGTTTTGCTTTGTTTTCTTCGTACAGTCTCATTCTGTCACCCAGTCTGGTGTGGAGTGGCACGATCTCAGCTCACTGCAGCCTTGCCCCCCTGGGCTCAGACAATCCTTTAAACCCAGCCTGCCAAGCACCTGGGACTACAGGTGCACCACCATGCCCAACCAATTTTTATATTTTTTTGTAGAGATGGGGTTTTGCCATGTTACCCCGTCTTGTCCCAAATTCTTGGGCTCAAGTGATCCACCTGCTTTGGCCTCCCAAAGTGCTGGTGTAATCTATTACATAAAGCCTCACAATCAATGGGAAGTTCATCCCAAACATTTATAGTTCAGAGATTTATAAAGTAACACATTACTGATATATCTTTGTCACCAAAAAGATTTTATCAAAGTATTTAAACTAAAAGAATTGGACTATTTCATTTCATAATCTTATATTGAGAGTCTTGATACCAAGAACTATGTCAGTCAAAATCTAGTCAGAAAATGGAAACCATTACCTGCCTTTGAAACAAAAGAACTTTATATAAGAAATTGAGTTCACATATAATGGAAGAACAGAGAATGTAAACACGGGATGATGAGGCATCCCAGAAATAAGCAATAGTGGGAATTCCCTAGCACCTCTAGAGCTATAAAGAAAAAGGGAAGACATGATGTTACCAGAGTTCAGGAGCAGATCTATCACACAGAAGCCATGTAGAATTATGTTGGGCTTGTTTACCAGCAGCTGGGTCTATGGAGCATAGAGTTGCTCAGCAGGTGATAAACCAATGTAGGGTAAGGAGGAGGACTGTAGCTATTTTTGGAGATGCTATTCAAGGCAGGTGAATGGAAACATCCTGTCTTCTCATTTCCTTCTACCTTGCAGCCTTCTGGTATACTTGCATAGCCTAAAGCTATTTGAAAACTGAAGGCAAGGAAGCCTGGGAAATACAATGCTAGACAAAGCGTTGCATTTCCAAATGCCCTGCTAGACGAAGCAAGGCAGAGAAGTGCAGAAATTGGATATAAAACAGAAAAATAACTGTCACATTTTTGTGTGTTCAGCAACATGCTAAAAGTTTAAATTAATTCTAATAATGTATCTATCTTTTTTCATTATGTATGTGCAATAATGTATATTTGTGGTTCATATTTATTTTCCAACTACTAGAGTATTATCTTTTTATTGACTAATTGCTCTCATTAGGACTCCCAATAAAATATTAAAATAGAAATACTATCAGTGGATATTTATCTATTACAAAGGGAAAGTTTTCAACATTTCAATAGAGGATACTTTTATTTTTCTACCCTGTATGGGTTTTTTTTTTTTGGCTCATTAATTGCTTCATTTATATATTTAATTCTTATTGTCATTGCAGTTGCTCTTTTTAAAATCACTTTATAGAAGTATTTACATACAAAAAGTATACATATATAATTTATGCAACTTGGTGAATTTGTAGCTAAGTATACACCACAAGCTATGCCATATACATGCCCATCACTTCCAAAAGCTTCCTCCCTTTTTATTAATTTTTATTATTATTTATGTGATAAGACTTACCATTAGATCTTCTTAAAAAATTTCAAAGTATATGACATGATAGTGTTAACTATAGGCACCATGATGTACAACAGATCTCTAGGACTCATTCATCTTACATAACTAAAACTTCATACCCTTTGACCAATGCCTTCCTATTTCTCCCTCTCTCCAGCCCTGGCAACCATTATTCTACTCTCTGTTACTATAAGTTTAACTCTTTTATATTAATCATATAAGTGGGATCATGTAGTATTTGACTTTCTGTGTCTGGCTTATTTCAGTTTGCATAATGACTTTCAGGTTCATACATGTTACAAATGGCAAAATTTCCTTCAATTTAAAAATTTAATAACATATTTATATATGTTATATATATATACCTTTATATATAATACACATACACACTCTACATTTTCATTATCTATTCATCCATCAAAGGACATTTACATTCCTTCCATGTCTTGGTTATTGTTAATAATGCTGCAATCAACATGGAACTACGGGTATCTCTTTGAGATCTTGATTTCACTTCTTTCAAATTTATACCCAGAATTGGATTACTGTACCACATGGTAGAAATAGGCAGGGAATGATAGTAATAGAAGACTTTAATGCTCCACTCTTAATAATAGATAGATCATCCAAACAGAAAATTAATAACAGCAGACTTTAACAACACTGTAGAATGAGTTTACCTCACAGAAATACACAGAACATTCAACCCAACAGCAGTAGAATGCACATTCTTCTCAAGTGTACATAGAACATGCTCTAGGATAGATCACATGCTTGGTCACAAAACAAGTCTTACGAATATTGAAATAATTCCAAATATCTTTTCACACCACAATGGAATCAAACTAGAAATCAATACCCTAAAGTAAAAGGAAAAAATTTACAAATAAATGGAAGTTAAACAACACAGTCTTGAACAATCATCAGGCCAAAGAAGAAATCAAAAGGGAAATTATAAAGTATCTTGAGACAAACAAAAATGAGAACAGAATGTACCAAAACATGGGATGTAGCAAAAACAGTACTAAGAGGGAAGTTCATAGCAATAAATGCCTACATTATAAAAGAAAGATCTCAAATAAATAACCTAATTTTGCACATCAGAGAACTAGAAAAAGAACAAAATAAGCCCAATGCTCACATAAGAAAGGAAATAATAAGGATTAGAGCAGAAATAAATGAAATGTACGACATGAAAAATAGACAAAACTGAGTTTATTTATTGAAAAGATAAAACGGACAAACCCTTACCTAGACTAAGGAAAAAAAGAGAATACTCAAATAAATAAATACAATCAGAAATTAAAAGGAGACATTACAACTAATGCCACAGAAATAAAAGACATAATGGGGGACTATCCTGGGTTTATTAAAAAGTAGATCTTATTTTGGATCTTCATTCCCACTTCTCCAAATTATAACATCACACATTATTACTTTTTTGCTGACTTTCTATAAATGTGCAAAACTTGTTTCTCTTTTGCATTGCTAACTATATTTAAAGCCTCAAATGCAGTTTGTATAACAATTTGCTAAATCGTTTGACTTTTTTTCGGTCTTTGTTCTCACCTGTTTTCTATTCAGCTTATATTCTTGTCTATTTGATCTTTCATCCTTATCAAACTTGGTTTCTACGTTGCATGAGCCATGCCACATTTTTTTCCATTGAGATGCAAAATAATTTTCTTAAATGTTATTTTTTTTCTCTCAAATGTGACAGGAACAAGTTTTGTATGGAATTTGTAGAAAATGGGCAAAAGATAATAATGTGGGATGTAACAATTTCTTTCTTGTAATAAAATATTTAGAGGTGTGATCTTTTGCTAAGTCTTCCAAATACGTTCTACTTTATTCTAAAGAACATTTTATAACTACATTAGGTTTTTAATATTTATATATCCTTAATTGTACAAAATGTGACCAAATATTTTGCTAATTGTTAGAGGATATGCATAGCTCTTGGCTAAATTCTTTGTTAACCTGGGTGCTCATGGATTCGTCTTATCATTTTTACAGCTGCTGTACACATTCTTGTGTATAATTTATGACTTCATTCTCAGTATCTTGCAGGGTTTATTTAATGCAATGCTGCTGGAATCAACTTCTGATATTTCTGGTGTGTGATACATTGAAACTTGGCATACAAGTGACCGAACTTCAGAGCCAAGTATATATTAGTATCAGAATATAACTATCTCTTCTCACACCGACAACATGTTCATGTAGGAAACACATCTTGGGTAATACCAGTAGTAGTGCCTCAACTCTTACAATATATGAATGGAAAATTGGGAAAAGCCTAACTAGATTTTACTGAAGACACTGTATTATACAGCAAACCAATTTCTGGATAATTTTAAGTACAAACTTTTCACACATATACATTGCAAAGTATTTTAATAGTGCAGTAGGAATGCTCACAAAGATAGCTATCCATTTTTATTTCCAGGACGTTTACCTTGATTCTGTTTATATACCATTCTGTTTAACTCTACTACAGAGGAGGATTTTTAAAAATTCTTAGTAAAAGTGTTAAGTAAATGTTAATTTACAAAGAACGATCTAACTGTTTTTCCACAAATTTTACAATTTTGTTCCTAAAGTTTATCATGATTTAGTCACAAGTTCTTCGGAGAATGTTATAAACTAAAGACTTCCAGCACCATCTGGTATAGATTACTGCAGACATTACTTGTAGAGAGACAAAGGACTCTACAGGATGAAATTAAATATCATTTAATCCTGTAGCAGTGCTCTGTATAAAACACAAGAATGCTGAAAGTCAGCCAGAGCAGAACAAAGCTTTAATCAATTCTCTGTTTCTTACTGAGGATGGTTTTGCTTCAGTGGGCAGAAATCTGATTATCTCTAACAGGCTAATAGAAAAGTTTCTATACACTGATAACAGTTACTGGCTGAATTGCTTTTCCTATTTCAGTTTCCTCACTGAAATATGACCTCTTCCCGTCTTCCACTAAAAGGCTAAAAAAGTGGTAGATTTAACTGGAAATGAGTATCAGGATGGATATAAGCTTAGAAAATGAAATTCAATATTTATTAGTTAATTCCACAGAAACTATGATTGCTTATGATATGTCAGACACTGTGATAAACATTGAAGAATCCAAAGATATTTAGAGACCTCTTTAACCTCTAGCGCTTCCCATCCAGCATGAAGACAAATGAAGAAAATACAATCTAGTGCTGTGGCAGAAAGATGAAACAAATTTCTTCTGTTTTCGCATTATTTTGATTTTAAAAAAAGATTACAACAAAAAAGTGACTTAAATGACATGGTTTTTCCAGCTTCGAAATTACAGTCTCTCTCTTTACTTTTTCTTCTCTTTATTAAAGTTTTAACAAACACACATAAGAAAAATAGATTAAGTGATAATATTTTACACACCACTATAAGGCAACTGTGTCAATAATATAAGGCACTGGAATCATCAAAAATCTCTGAAGTTCAAACATACTTCATAAAATAATGAGAGGAGTTACATTTTTTAAAAATAGTAACATTTTCATTAGGGTTTATATCTTATCTGAGGTCAATAAAAACCTAGAAACATCAAACAGGAATAGAACAAATTAAATGAAATTTAAATCACACTGGTAAATATGAGAGGTGTTTTATGTTTATTTTCCCTAATTTTCCTAGCATATTTTACAAGGCATTTCTAGTATTCTTGAAAGAATAATGAATATCTTCAATAATTATTTTGAAATCATAGAACAGGAAGATGTATTTTATTCTGTGAATCATAAAACAAGTCTTGGAAGAAGGAACTCCCTTTTCAGAATCACATCTGTTCTAGTTCAATACGTGTTTATCCCACTTATGAAAAATCACAGTCGGGGGATGGTTTTGATTATACAGGTTATAGTTTCAAAGACCCATTCTTATTGATAAGTTTTTATTGTATAATGCTTTTATTAAATTAGAATTTAAATTTAGATAACTCATTTGATATTGGGTTTGTGCTTACCGAATATGATGTCTTATCTAATAACATGTTAGTAAACACTTTTGTAGATTACTTAAATACAAAGTGTGTCTAATTAAAAATATACTGACCAGGTACAGTGGCTTATGCCTGAAATCCCAGTGCTTTGGAAGGCTGAGGCAGGTGGATCACTTGAGGCCAAGAGTTCAAGACCAGCCTGGCCAACATGGTGAAACCCCGTCTCTACTAAAAATAAAAAAATTAGCTGGTCTTAGTGGCTCACACCTGTGATCTCAGCTACTCAGGAGGCTGAGGCACGAGAATCGCTTGAACCTAGGAGGAAGAGGTTGCAGTGAACTCAGATTGTGCCACTGCACTCCAGCGTGGCAACACAGCAAACCTTGTCTTAAAACAAAACAAAACAAAACAAAAATCACAAAGCAGGGCCTTTCAAAAATGGCTATATGAAGAAGTGTTTCTAATCATAGAGAATAATTTACCATTTCACAAACTACAACAAGAAAATATTTAGAAATGATTTCTTGTAAGCATTTGAAAATAAGAGTTAGAAACTTGCAAAATGTTTGCTCTTGATCAACTGCTACCTTGAATAAGAACTGTAAATTTGTGGCTTTCTTATCTGAGCCTGCTCCCTCACTCCAAAGTTTCCTAGTCCAGGCAGTGGTAATATGCAACCTCACTGGCTCAAGGTGCATGTAATAGAGTTCTGAAAAGAGGTAAGTTAGAAAACATATAGGAGGCTCCCGAGAACCTGGTGCAAAAGTAGACAAAAATTAGAGGGTCTAACTTTGGGAAAAAAGTAGACCTTATCTTTGCATGTTTGCTGTGCTTTTAATGTGATTCCAAACCTGTACACAACGTGGAAAGCTTGAGGGTAGAATGTGGGGGCACATAATGAGAAATCAGGCAAACCCCAGAAGCAAAATAGCCTCGCAGAAGGTGAACCTCAAAATCTGAATATAAACTCTGCTCATTCTTTGAATGACTACTAAGCTACACAGCCTCAGGGAAGACTTTCAAGGGTCCAAGCTAAAGATAAGAGTTAGTAGCAGGAAAAAACTGAGCAGAAACATCAGCAGATACCCACCATGTAGGAGAAAGATTTTTCAATTTGTGTCTTGGTGAATTAAGTGGCTACTATAACAAGATTAAGGCAATAATCCTAGTAGAAACAAACCAAAAAAGGCAGATCTCAAAGTCTTTAAAATATCATTCACAATAAACAAAGGAATATGAATGTGTGAATCATACTCAGCAAAGCAGCAGGCATTAAAAATTAACACCAAATGGACCCAGTTGTGAGATTTAGCAGATAAAAATGTCACAGCAACTATTTTAAATTTTCTCAAGGGATTAAACTATGTATAAAAAATTAAATGTTAATTTGGTATTAACGATAAAAGAGTAACGGAATCTCACCCGGAAATGAGAAATTATAAAAATAAAGTAATTCAAATAATAATTTAAAAACTGAATTAACTGAAAGGAAAATGTACTATACATTACTAAAAGAACATTTTAGATAGCATGAAAATAATCAGTACATTTTTAAATTAATAGATATTATCCAATCTGAACAGAGTGAAAAAAATATTTTTTAAAAAAATCCCATAAAGACCTTATCAAATGGAACAATATATTTGCAATTAAAGTCCCAACAGGAGCAGAATAGAAAAGGGAGCGGACAATTTTTAAGAAAAAATGACTAAAAACTTCTAAAATTCAGTGAAAATAACATATAATAGCATCAATGTAAGGAAAATTCTTCTTACTTAAGTATATTATAATTCAACAGATAAAAGCCAAATCAGAAAATTTTAAATACAGCTAGAGAAAATGATATATTACATATTACATATAGAAACAATAACAACTAATGACTGTTTTCTCATTAGAAATAATGAATGCCAGAACCCATTTAAATAGTATATTCAAAGTAATACAAAAAACTTTTAATGCAAGATTTTATAATCAATCAGGCTAACTCTTTGAATGCTTAATAAAATAATTTTTATATTAAAAGCAGAAAGAATTTGTTGTTAGCAGAACTGCACTTCGAGAAACACTAAAGTAAATCAGTCTGAAGAGAAATGGTACCAGTGGGCAACCTGGATTATGCAGGAAAGAATGAAGAACACTAGAAATAATAAAGATATGGGTAAATATAACAGACTACAGTCATATAGCATATGTGCATATAGAGATATATGCAATATATAAAATATACTTACATAGGTATTATTTTTTCTCTTAATTTCTTTATGACAAATAAAACTAATCAAAAGAAAATCTAACACTATTTCCTTAGTGTTTTAACATATGTAGATATACAATAACAATGGTATAAAGGATAAGGAGGTATAAAAGAAATAATACTGTCATACGTTTTCTGTTTTACCACATAAAATAACATATTAAAGTAAAGAGAACTGTAATAAATTTAATATGAATGCTGTAATTTTTAAAGCAACTTCTAAATAATGTGAAAGTGTATAGTTGAAAGTCAAAAATCTAAAACATTATACTAAAAATCTTCTTAACTCAAAAGAAGATGTAAAATACAGAAAAAAACCCACATTAGACAAATGCAACTGAAAAAAAGCAGATCTAAATCCAACCATATATTATTATATTAAATATAAATGGACTGAACATTCTTATTAATAGGCAGAGATTACCATAATTGATAAGAAAGAGCCACTTATATAATTGTCTAAAAGAGATAGACTTTAAATAAAAACACGCAGATACATATCCTATAAACCAATAAATATCATCGAGCTGGTTGACTATATTAATAACAAATAAAATATAATTTTAGTAATATGGGAAGTATTACTAGAGATGAAAGGGAGATTTCATAATGATAACATCAATGCAACAAAAATAGCAATGATAAATGTATACTTATCTACTAAAAAATCTCCAAAATATAAAAGCAAAAACTGACAGATTGAAAGGAAAATAGACAATGTATCAGTTATAGTTGAAGATTATAATACTTCTCACTCAGTAATTGACGGAATAAGTAGATGAAAAATCAGAAAATGTATGAACAACTTTATAAATTAACTTACTTTTATTGACATTTATAAAATACTCCACTAAAAGCAGAAGAGTATACATTCTTTGCCAGTGTACGTAGAACCTACGTCAAAATGTTTCATGGGAAGTGCTATAAGATATTTTAATAAGTGTACAAAGAATAAAATTATACAAATCTGACAAAAATTAATTAGAAACAAATTACAAAAGTGATATCTGGACAATTGAAAATGATTGAATTTAAATAACATGTGTTTAAATGATCCAGCAGTCCAAAAGTTGCAATTATTTATAATTGAAATTAAGAAAAATATTTTGAATTGAAAATGAGAACACAACATGTAAATATTTAGGCAGGTCAAATAAAAAAGTAAAATTTATTTCATGTGTGAATATGAGATGATAAGGAAGACCTAAAAATAATGATCTAAGTCTCCATCTTAAAAGCTAGAAAAGCAAGATAAGTTGCATTTAAAGGCAAATAAATTTTAAAAAATGATAAAAGAAGAAATCAGTGAAATAGAAAACAAAACTATAGAGAAAATTCAGTGAAACCAAAATACGAGTTTTAAAAGATTAGTAAAATTGGAAAAACCTCTTAGCTAATCAAGAAGAAAAAAGAAAAGTCACAATTCAAATGTCAATAATAAAAGGGGACATCACTACAGATCTCACACTGAAAAAGATAATAAATGAATACCAGAAATAAATGTATTCCAATGAATTTGACAAGTTAAAGTAGGTAAATCCTTTAAAAGCATGGATTATCAAAAGCAGTATTCAAAGGAATAGAAAATCTAATATCCCTATATTTATAAATAAATTGAATTTGTAATTAAAATCCTTTCAACAGAAATTTAGGCCCTGTTGTGATACGTGGTGATTTTTTTTTTACTTTCAATAAATAAACAATGCTAAACAACTCTTTCAGAAAGCAGAGGGGAAAGGAATACATTCCAACTTATTTTATGAGGCTGGTATTATCTGACACTAAACCAAACAATTGTTTCAAACAATATTAAACACAAATTTCTCCCGTTAATATAGGTCCACATATCTTAACATACCACTTGAAAATAAACTTTAGTTGTATATAAAAAGAATGCTATCTCATTACTAAAGGTGTTTTATCCTAGGAATGAACATTTGGATTAACATCAAAAAATCAAATCGTGTATTTCACCATATCAATAGCATATAAAAGAGAAAATTTGCCTCAGTTGAAAAACTCAACATGCATTCATATTAGTAAAGATGGCCAGCAAAGTAGTAATTTTAAATACTCCCTTAAACTGATAAAGGACAGAAACCAAAATTTATAGCTACTTAGACTGGTTAATAACAAAATTATTTCTAGGTAAAGGTCAGTAATATGAGATGGGTTATCCTGTCATCACTTCTGTTAGCTGTTGTACTAGAATCCTAGTCAGTCGAACAAAGCAAGAAAAGAATATAAAAGACATACAAAACAGAAAGAAAAGTAAAATTGTCTTTGGTCACAGATGACATGATAGTATACATAATAGGTGTCTACAAAACGACTACTAGAACTAAAGAGTGAACTTACCAAGCTTGCAAGAAACAAGGGCAATATACAAAATAAATTGCATTTCTATATACCAGTAATGAACAATTAGGAAATTAAAAACCAAGTGTTTTTACAATAGAATACTCAGTAATTAATTAAATATGTGCAATCCTCTACAATGAAAATCACAAATTACTTTTGGAAATCCTCTACAATGAAAATGACAAATAACTTTTAGAGAGAAATTGAATATATGAAGCAATATTTGTTATACATTGAAAAACTATTTGTTACAGTGACAATAATGCTTAAATTGATCTATACATTTAATGCAATGATTTTTTCCATTTGGTACTATTTTATATTTTTGTACTTTTTGACTTTTTATTTTTGTGGTTACATAATAGTACATATTTATCGGCTTTATGAGATGTTTTGATACAGACATGTGGCATGAAATAATCATATCATGAAGAATGGGTTATCCATACCCTTCAAGCATTTATCATTTGTGTTAAACAATCTAATTACACTCTTATTTTCAAATGTCCAATTAAGTTATTGACTATACTCACCCTGTTGTGCTATCAAATAGTAGGTATTATTCATTCTTTCTAACCATTTATCATTCTTTCTTACCATTTACCATTCTTTCTAACCATTTACCATTCTTTCTAAGCATTTACCATTCCCCCTTCCTCCTCAGCCCCTGTCTACCCTTCCCAGCCTCTGGTAACCATCCTTCTACTCTTTAGTTCCATGAGTTCAATTGTTTTGAATTTAGATCACACAAATAACTGAGAACATGTTACGTTTCTCTTTCTGTGCCTGGCTTATTTTACATAATGTAATAATCTCCAGTTCCATTCATGTTGCAAATGACAGTATCTCATTCTATTTTATGGCTGAATAGCACTCCACTGTTTATATGTGCCACATTTTCTTTATCCATTCATCTGTTGATGGACATATAGGTTGCTTCCAAATATTACCTTTGTAAACAGTGCTGCAGCAAACATGGAAGTGCAGATATCTCTTCGATATACTGATTTCCTTTCTTTTGGGTATATATCCAGCAGTGGGATTGCTGAATCATATGGTAGCCCATTTTTCAGTTTTCTGAGGAACCTCCAAACTTTTCTCCATAGTAATTGTGCTAATTTACATTCCCAACAACAGTGTACCAGGGTTCCCTTTTCTCCGCATCTCACCAGTATTTGTTATTGCTTGTCTCTAGGATATAAGCCATTTTAACTGGGGTGAGATAACATCTCATTGTAGTTTTGATTTGCATTTCTCTGATGATCAGTGATGTTGAGCCCCGTTTCATATGTCTGCGGGCGGATCACGAGGTCAGGAGATCGAGACCATCCTGGCTAACACGGTGAAACCCCGTCTGTACTAAAAATTACAAAAAATTAGCCTCGCGTGGTGGCAGGCGCCTGTAGTTCCAGCTACTCAGGAGACTGAGGCAGGAGAATGGCGTGAACCCAGGAGGCAGAGCTTGCAGTGAGCCAAGGTTGAGCCACTGCACTCAAGGTTGAGCCTGCAGTGAGCCAAGGTTGAGCCTGGGTGACAGAGCAAGACTCCGTCTCAAAAAAAAGAAAAAAAAAAATCAACTCAAAAGCGATCTTATATCTAAACATAACAGTGTTTTGGGAGCGCCCAGATAAATTAGCGTTCCAATACCATACCAGAGCTGCTAGCAATCTGCCCTAAGGGGAAATGAAGGAGAGCTGGATGTTTTTACCTGGCAGATGACCTAATGACTTGTTGTCCAACCCATGACCAGGGAGTACGTCACACAGGAAAATCATTTATACTGGCAGATACCAGATACCCTTATGGATCTTGTCTGACTTATGTCCAGTTTATGCCCACCTGACTATCACTCCAGCACTGGGAGGTTGACTTTGTGTTCTCCAGCATCTGAGGGAAAAGCTGGCCTGGGGCAGACCCTAGTGCTTTTGATGGAAGGCACACATTCAATACGCCACCATCATAGAAAATAAGTTTAAAATATTTTACTTACAGATCCTGAGAAGGGAATGTTGAGTCCCAGGTTTTGCGATGCATGCATGAAGAGTCAGGCAGACAGAGATGAGAGTGAGAGGAGAGAGTGAGTAAGGGAGTGAGCGAGAGAGTGCACCTGGCAACTAGCAATATAGATGGATGGATAGATAGATAGATAGATAGATAGATAGATAGATAGATAGATAGATAGACAGACAGACAGATAACTTTAAGTTATGTATATATGGGCAAATGCCTGAATGGTCCTTTTAAATGATGCTGTCACAAAACAGGGAGCCCAGTCTGCCGGTTGGGTAGATGTCTCTAAGTTCCTAACTCTGGCGGCCAGATTTATTCATCTGGGTGGGGTGTAGACCTGAAAACTGTGTTGCGAGTGACTGAACCCTACTGCTAGTGTAAGAAAATTAAACCTGTAATTGAAATGAAAACTGAGAAAAAATGAAATAATTATTTACCACAAAGAGATAAAACCATACAAAATTTTAAAGAAAACATAGGAGAAAATATTTGACTTTGATTTAGGCAAACTTTAAAAAATGGAACACAAAGATAACAGCTGTTAAAAAATGATAACTTGGACCACAACAAAATTAAAAGCTATTACCCTTTGAAAGGCATGGTTAGGAAAATAAACAGCAACCCACCAATGTCAGGAAAATATTCTGAGTGAAGATAAGTATTTAGCTTATTTTTACAAAACAATTATTAGAAGTGTCTATCACAAGATTTGAATAGACACTTAACAAAAGAAGCTATTCACATGCCCAATGCGCAACCAATCAACAGGAAATTAAAAATAAAATCACCATTGAATACTACTACACAAAAACATAGAATGACTAAAACTGAGTAAGACTAGCAATACAAATTTTGGCATAGATGTAGAGCAAATAGACCTCTTAAATATTACTGGTAAACATTCAAAATCAAAACAGCAACATTGGAAAAATGTTAAGCAGTTTTTTAGGTAGTTAAATATATGACCAGCATATGACCCAGTAATTCCACTATTAGGTTTTTATACAAGACTGAATGAAATGTGTTGACAAAGACTTACACATGAATGTGTGTAGCAGTATAACTAATAATTGTCAAAAACTAGAAACAAATGATCATTAACTGGTGAATGGATAAACAAATTGGGGCATATTTATTTAACTAAATTATACTCTATTAAATGTTGTCTAGCAATACAAGAGAACAAACTACTCTTATATGTAATAATATAGACAAATTCCAAAAACTCATTTTTAATGAAATAAATCAAACAAGTATTTCTATTTTTATAAAATTCTAGAATGCAAAATTGTATTTACTGGAAGCAGATCATTGATTGCCTAGGGCTAGGAGTACAAAGAAAAATGAAACATTTGGGAGATGGAAATGTTCTATAAGTTGATTTTCATGGTGGGGATATGCTTATATACATTTGTCAAAATTCATTGAACTGTGTATTTAAAAATGGATGAATTAGAATATGCAAATTACACCTTTAGAAAGCTGCTAAAAATAAATAAGCACAATAAGGAAGGTATAGAATGTACTTGAGAATACATAACTCTTCTTTTGCTTTCTTGAAATTATGCTTTTTTTTCTTTTTATAGTCTCTTTATCCTGTTTAGTGAATACAGATATTCTCTAATTCTGCTTTGACTCTCTACTGATCTCTTACAGTCACTTTGTATAAGATGCTGTTCTCACATGCATTTTGAACTGTACGGCTTATCACTTCATTACAGTTTATCACTTCAGTACTAATCTTTTTCCTGAGACACAGGCCCACACTCCCAATAGCTTTCCAGACATTCCTACTTATGTGTTCCAGCACACAGTTACATGTTTTTGCAAGGTAAAAAAATAGGATTTAATATCAATACCTCCAAACTGGAAAAATTATTATAACTTTCCCATACTGAACCTTAGCTAATAGTAGGTACTGTGAAGATTAGTGAACATTTCCTCATCTAATTTTTACAAAAATGGTTCATTTGTTATTAACATTTTGTTTCACAAATGACATATCTGAAACTCAGAGAAGTTAAACAAGTTTTCCAAAGTAATACAACTAGTAAGAGGTTGAGATAATTATCAATTCTTAAGCCTGGAATATACTGTAGTTTTTATTTATTTATTTATTTATTATTACTATTATTATTATTTTGAGACAGAGTCTCTGTCATCCAGGCTGAAGTGCAGTGGCATGATCTTGGCTCACTGCAACCTCCACCTTCCGGGTTCAAGTGGGTTCAAGCAATTCTTGTGCCTCAGCTTCCCGAGTAGCTGGGATTACAGGTGTGCTCCAACACACCAGGCTCATTTTTGTATTTTTGTTAGAGACAGTGTTTCACCCTGTTGGCCAGGCTGGTCTTGAACTCCTGGCTCAAGTGATTCACCTCTCTCTACCTCTCAAAGTGCTAGGATTATAGGCATGAGCCATCACCCCAGCCAATACACTTACTTTTAAAGAAGACCATACAGGGTTGAATTTTGAGCAATTATTTATTCTTCTCTGTTTCTTGTACCGTATGGTAAGAACCACTATAGCTCTTTTTATGTTGGTCCTGCATTTATTTTCTGTTTGGCCTTGATTAAATTATTCAACAGCCAAGTCTCAGTTTCCTTTTCTCTTAAATTGGGCACTAATAGCAACCACATAATTAGTTAAAAGACATAATAATAGCTCATAAAATGATTTAAAATACTAATAACATATGTCATGTGTCTAATGCAGTGCCTGTAAAATAGTAATTGTTGTTCAGTAAGTACGTAAAAGTAACTATTGTCTGTTTTTCTAATAAATCAATGCACCCCTTCTTTCTCTTTCACTCTACTGTAACTCTAGTAAAGGTCTACCTTATGTCCACTTAAACCATAACAATATTTTACTATGCCGTCCTCTCTGTCCTGAACACTGCTATTGCCCTTAATATCCTTGTACATTATTGGCAGCATATTATTTTTCGAGTCAAATGCTTTAATTCTCTATTGCCTACCTAATAAGTTCTGTACTTCTTGGTCTTTATAATCTTTCAGTGAATGGATATTAATCTTATATCTCTTATTCCAGGAAAAGGGTTGTCCTTGTTGAGTTGATATTTCCTAGTTCTATCTTGTACTTTTTTTCCCTTTAAATATTGGATGATGCTGTTCTTTTTATGCCAAAAGTATTATCTCTGATTTTAATCTATTATGTTTATGTGTCAAAATTGAGTTAAAATTTAGCCACTTCGATGAATCCTCTTCTGTTACTCTCAGATGATGATGAATCCCATTTCCTTTGAAATTTATGACTCTTATTCACTGAACAAGGTAAGGAGGAAAGTAAGGTACAAAGGGCAGAGGAGTTTGAGTCGAGAGACTTAGATTTATTTTCTGAGTCTTTTAAGACCTACTAGTAAAATCATAGACATGTCATTTCATGGTTTCTGAGGGTCAAATATCAGAGTATTTGCTGTGATCCATAGAGCAATATGTAACTATTGGTTATAATAATTACTAGTACACATCTTTTTGTAAACTACCACCTAGTATATAATTCTTTGATATTGAAATTCTGATATTGAATGGAGACCTCTCAGGAATTAAGAAACTATAACATTTTTCAAAATACAGATATAAATTATGACACATCTGTCTTATGAAGCGTCATGATGCTTTTCAAAATAAAATTTCTCAAGAATATTTAAGAGAGACTATTCATGTCCTTCACCCAATTTTTAATGGGGTTATTTTCTTGTAAATTTGCTTAAGTTCCTTGTAGATTCTTGATATGAGAATTTGTCAGGTGGGATAGATCACAAACATTTTCTCCCATTCCGTAGATTGTCTGTTTACTCTGATGATAGTTTCTTTTGCTGTGCAGAAGCTCTTTCATTTAATTAGATCTTGTTGTCAATATTTGCTTTTGTTGCAATTGCTTTTGGGGATTTTGTCTTAAAATCTCTGCCCATGCCTGTGTCCTGAATGTTATTGCCTAGATTTTCCAAGGGTTTTTATAGTTTGGGGTTTTACATTTAAGTCTTTAATTTATCTTAAATTAATTTTTTGTATAGGGTATAATGAATGGGGTCCAGTTTCAATTTCCTGCATATGGCTAGCCAGTTCTCCCAGCATCATTTACTAAATAGGGAATCCTTTCCCCATTGCTTGTTTTTGTCATGTTTGCTGAATATCAGTCAGTTGTAGATGTGCGGCCTTATTTCTAAGTTCTCTATTCTGTTCCACTGGACTATGTGTCTGTTTTTGTGCAAGTACCATGTCATTTTGGTTACCGTAGTCTTGTAGTCTAGTTTGAAGTCTGGTAGTATGATGCTTCCAGCTTTGTTCTTTTTGCTTAGGATTGTCTTGGCTATACCATCTCTTTTTTGCTTCCATACGAATTTTAACATAGTTTTTTCTAATTGTGTGAAGAATGTCAATGGTAATTAAATGGGAATAGCATTGAATCTATAAATTATTTTGGCCAGTATGGCCATTTTCACAATATTGATTCCTCTTATCCATGAGCATGGAATGCTTTTCCATTTGTTTGTGTCCTCTCATTTCCTTGAGTAGTGGTTTGTAGTTCTCCTTGAAGAAGCTCTTCACTTCTCTTGTTTGCTGTATTCCTAGGTATGTTATTCTCTTTGTAGCAATTGTGAATGGGAATTAGTTATGTTTTGGCTCTGCTTGCCTGCTGTTGGTGTATAGGAATGCTTGTGACTTTTGCATAAAGGTACAGGCACGTGTATGTTCATTGCAGCACTATACACAATAGTAAAGACATGGAATCAACCCAAATGCCCATCTATGATAGACTGGATAAAGAAAATGTGGCACATATACACCATGGAATACTATGCAACCATAAAAATGAACAAGATCATGTCCTTTGCAGGGACATGGATGGAGCTGGAAGGCATTATCCTCAGCAAACTAATGCAGGAACAGAAAACCAAACACCTCATGTCCACACTTATAAGTGGGAGCTGAACAATGAGAACACATGGACACAGGAAGGAAAAAACCACACACTGGGGCCTGCCATGGGCTGGGATGGTGGGGAGGGAGAGCATTAGGAGAAAATAGCTAATGCATGCTGCTCTCAATACCTAGGTGATGGGTTGATAAGTAGAGCAAAATACCATGGTACACACTTACCTATGTAACAAACCTGCACATTTGGTGCATGTACCCCAGAACTTGAAATAAAATTAAAATTAAAAAACAACAAATATGAGAGACTACAATCTCTTCTTAAAAAATAGAACAGGCTAGAAAATTAGAAAAAAAAGGGGAGGGGTCTTAAAAACCAGATTGCCTGGGCTTAAAATTCAGCACCAAGCAGTTAGTACCTTGAGACATTTGGATAAATTACTTAATCTCTCTGCATTTTAACCACATTTGTTTAATGGTAAAAAGAACATACCTCATAGGACTGCTGTGACTGATGATTCACTAAGATAATATGTGGAAAATATGTACTAACACTGTAGGCACATTGCCAATATACAATATTGACAATTATAATAAGCCTATAGATAAATAATAATACCAAAATTGTTTAAAAAATAGTTCTTTTTAGGAGAGGAGATGATAGATCTAATTTTGATTTTCTGCTATAGATTTTTCCCTGTGTACTCTATTTATTTACAATAGGAACAAATTATTTTTAAATTCATTTCTAGCAAATATAAAGACATATTTTAATTGTTAGTTCATTTGCAAATAGGCACAAGTCAGTTTACACAATCTATGAATTAAGCTCAGTGAAGTTCTATTTGTGTTACTTTAGGTATTCCAGGTCAGGACTCTGCACATTAGGAACCAATGGCTGGAAAGAGCATACTTAAATAATCGATTAGTGAGTACAGGCTACAGGTCTCACTAGTTTCCTGTACCATTTGTAGGCAAGTGTGGGGAGTATTATCCAGTGGTTTGTAGGTAAATATTAACAACTAGCTCTCCAGAAATAGAAAGTTCTGATTTGTAGTGTTTGCTTATCTTTATAGCTTAAAACATTCACCCACCATGACTGATATCAAGCTATTAACATGGTGTCACTGAACAAAGACTTGGGAAAAGATGTATAGTAGCATACCATTGTATAGGATCTCCACCATATAGCCACAATAGATGTGGCTATTATTCGTTATGAAAAGCATACAAATATAATAACATTATAATAAAGTATTAATATATTTTAACAATAAAATTATATTAATATATCTAATAAAAGGCATAAAATACCTAAGAAGTAATGAGATTTGAGTATTTATTACTTTTATTTTTAATCTGATGTATTTAACTGTAAGTTTCTATAATTTAAATTTTATTTGAGGCTGTGCTTAACTACTGTCTCATAAAATTTACAAAAATTTTACCGTCTGTTCATGGGAGCTGGCAGGAATCAGCTCCAGCATACTGTTGAGAGTATCTCTGAAATTTGTTAGCTCATCCACATACTGTGAGTATCTTTGCTTTTAACAATGAAAGCCTATTTCTAAAAACTCATCAGAACAGTTAAGAGACTACTATTTTTACATATATGAAAAAGACACTCATTGTTCTATGTAACAGAATGAAAATTGCTGATTGAGATACTGATTGGAGAAGCACTCATCATTTCCTTTGAATTGTGGTTCTTTCAGATAAAATGCTAGCTGACCATCTTGAGCTGTGCACTTTTTAAAATTTGGGATTTTTCCAGTATCTCTCCAATTGTAATGTCTGCCACTGTTACAGAACAATATCCCCAATCAGAATATTGACCTTGGTACAGTCAAAAGATAGAATATTTCCATCATCACAAGGATCCCTCATGTCACTGTTCTTTAGCCACACCCCCTTACATGCTACCTATCCTCTTTTTAACCTCTGATTTGTCCTTCATTTCTATAATTTGGTCATTTCTAAAATATTATGAAAATGGAATAATACAATGTATGTTTTATGTTGCTTTTAACCATGCAGTATAATTCTCTGAAGATACATTTGATTTTCTGTTTGCATAATTTTTACTCCTTTTCATTGCTGAGTAGTATTTCATAGCGTTGATATACCATAGTTTATTTATATATTTACCCTTTGAAGGACATGGGTTAACATCAGTTTATGGTATTATGAATAAAACTGTTATGAACACTTGTGTGAAATATTTTTGTGAAGATAAGTTTTCATTCTACTGGGACGAATGCCTAGGAGTACATACAATTTTTGGGTTGTGTGGTTTTTGTATGTTAAATTATTTCCAGAGTGACTATACAATTTTTTATTTTTACCAGCAATTATGAGTGATCCAGTTTCTCCACATCCATGCCAGCATTTGGTATTGTCACTAAATTTTATTTTAGGCACTATAATTTTGATTTATATTTCCCTAATGGCTAATGATGTTGAACCTCTTTTTATATGTTTGTTCACTATCTGTATATCTTTGGTGACATTTGTCTCCACGTTTTTTGTCTTATTTTAATTGGACAGTGATATGGCTTGGCTGTGTCCCCGCCCAAATTTCATCTTGAATTGTAGTTCCCATAATCCCCACGCGTCATAGGAGGGACTCAGTGGGAGGCAATTGAATCACAGGGGTGCTGGCATTATAAGGGGCTTTTCCCCTTTTGCTCGGCTCTCACTCTCTCTCCTGGGACCCTATGAAAAGGTGCCTTCCTCTGTGATTGTAAGTTTCCTGAGGCCTCCCAGCCATGCAGAACTGTGAGTCAATTAAATCTCTTTTCTTTTTAAATTATCCAGTCTCTGGCATTTCTTCATAACAATGTGAGAATGGACTAACATAAACAGTTTCCTTTTTGTTTTACTATTGTATTTTGATTTACTACTGTGCTTGTGTTTTTAGGATGGACACTAAACCTTTGTCAGATATATGGTTTGAAAATATTTCATCTCAGTCTGTAGCTTGTCATTATATCCCCTGTGATGGTTAATACTGAGTGTCAACTGGATTGGATTGAAGGATACAAAGTATTGATCCTGTGTGTGTCTATGAGGGTGTTGCCAAAAGAGATTAACATTTGAGTCAGTGGGCTGGGGAAGGCAGATCCACCCTTAATCTGGTGGGCACAATCTAATCAGCTGCCAGCAAATATAAACCAGGAAGAAAAATGTGAGAAGGACAGATGGGCCTAACCTACCAGCCTACATCTTTCTCCTGTGCTGGATGCCTCTTGCCCTAGAACGTCGGACTCCAAGTTCTTCAGTTTTGGGTCTCCTCTCCTTGCTCCTCAGCATGCAGACAGCCTATGTGGGACCTTGTGATCATGTAAGTTAATACTTAATAAACTATATATATATATATAGAGAGAGAGAGAGACAGAGAGAGAGTGTGTGTTTATTCATGTTTATATATATGTTTTTTATAAGTGTATATATATATATACATAGAGAGAGAGAGAGAGATCTCCTATTAGTTCTGTTCCTCTAACAGAACTCTAATACAGAAATTGGTACCAGTAGAGTGGGGCATTGCTGAAAAGATACCTGAAAATATGGATGTGACTTTGGAACTGGATAACAGTCAGAGGTTGGAACAGTTTGAAGGGCTTAGAAGAAAACAGGAAAATGTGGGAAAGTTTGGAACTTGCTAGAGAATAGTTGAATGGCTTTACCCAAAATGTTGACAGTGATATTGACAATAAAATTCAGACTGAGGTGATCTCAGATGGAGATGAGGAACTTGTTGGAAGCTGGAACAAAGGTGACTCTTGTCATGTTTTAGCAGAGACTGGCAGCATTTTGCCGCTGCCCTAGAGATTTGTAGAACTTTGAACTTGAGAGAGATTATTTAGGGTATCTGGCAGAAGAAATTTCTAAGCAGTGAAGCATTCAGGAGGTAACTTGGGTGATGTTAAAGGCATTCAGGTTTATAAGAGAAGCAGAGCATAAGTGTTTGGAAGATTTGCAGCCTGACTATATGATAGAAAAGAAAAAACATTTTCTGGGGAGAAATTCAAGCTGGCTGCAGAAATTTGCATAAGTAGCAAGAAGCCTAATGTTAATCCCCAAGACCATGAATAAAATGTCTCCAGGTCATGTCAGAGAACTTCCTGGCAGCCCCTCCCATCACAGGCCTACAGGTCCAGAAGGAAAATAATGGTTGTGTGGGCTGGGACCAGGGTCCTCACGCTGTGTGCAGTCTAGGGACTTGGTGCCCTATGTCCCAGTTGCTCCAGCTGTGGCTGAAAGGGACCAATGTACAGCTTAGTCTGTGGCTTCAGACAGTGGAAGCACCACACTTTGGCACCTTCCATGTGGTATTGAGCATGTGGGTGCACGGAAGTCAAGAATTGAGGTTTGAGAACCTCTGCCTAGATTTCAGAAGATGCATGGAAACACCTGGATGCCCATGCAGAAGTTTGATGCAGGGGTGGGGCCCTCATGGAGAACCTCTTCTAGGACAGTGCAAAAGAGAAATGTGGGGTCCGAGCCTCCACACAGAGTCCCTACTGGGGTGCTACCTAGTGGAGCTGAGAAGAGGGCTACCCTCCTCCAGACCCCAGAATGGTAGATCCACCTATAGCTTGCACCATGCACCTGGAAAAGCCACAGACACACAACATCAGCCCATCAAAGCATCCAGGAGGGAGGCTGTACCCTGCAAAGCCACAGGAGTGGATCTGCCCAAGACCATGGAAACCCACCTCTAATATCAGCATGACCTGGATGTGAGACTAGGACTGAAAGGAGATCATTTTGGCACTTTAAAATTTGACTGCCCTGCTGGATTTTGGACTTGCATAGGACCTTTAACCCCTTTGTTTTGGCCAATTTCTCCCATATGGAAAGGCTGTATTTACCTAATACCTGTACTGCACTAGGAAGTAACTAGCTTGCTTTTGATTTTACAAGCTCATACGCAGAAGGAACTTGCCTTGTATCAGATGAGACTTTGCACTGTGGACTTTCAGGTTAATGTTGAAATGAGTAAAGACTTTGGGGGACTGTTGGGAAGGCATGATTGGTTTTGAAATGTGAAGACATGAGATTTGGAGGGGCCAGGGACAGAATGATACTGTTTGGCTGTGACCCACTGAAATCTCAACTTGAACTGTATCTCCCAGAACTCATATGTGATGTGGAGGGACCCAGGGGGAGGTAACTGAATCATGGGGGCTAGTCTTTCACATGCTATTCTTGTGATAGTGAATAAATCTCATGAGATTTGATGGTTTTGTCAGGGGTTTTTGCTTTTGCTTCTTTCCATTTACTCTTGCCGCAACCATGTAAGAAGATCCTTTCGCCTCCTGCCATGATTCTGAGGCCTTGCCAGCCATGTGGAACTGTAAGTCCAGTTAAACCTTTTTTTTTTGTTCTCAGTTTCAGGTATGTCTTTATCAGGAGCATGAAAACATCCTCTTGAAAGTATATTCACAGGGCAAATATTTTTAAATTTTATGAAGTCCAGTTTATTTCTCTTTTTATGAATTATGCTTTAAATATCAAGTCCTGATAACTTTTTATATTGTCCTAGGCCCAGAGGACTTTGCTCTGTATTCTTTTTCCAAAAGTCTTATTTAAAGTCCAAGATCCATTTTTAGTTAAATTTTATATAAGGTATGAAATTCGGGTCAACATACTTTGTCTTTCTACTTGTGTTCAATTACTCCTATACTATTTAATGAAAAGGCTATTGTTTTGTACCTTTGTCAATAATAGGCATATTTGTGTACTTCTATGATTTTTCGTTGATCTGTATCTCTGTTCCTCTACTGATACTACATAGTTTTGAGTATTGCAGTTATATAATGGCTTTTCAAAATTATTTAACTATTCTAGATCCTTTGCCTTCCCATATAAATTATAGAATATCTTGTTTATATATATATATAATCATCTTACTGTAATGATGATAGAAATTGCACTGAACTGCGTATCATTTGGGGTAGAATTGAGATCTCTACTATGGTGACTCAATCTGTGAACACAGTGTGTCTCTACATT
This sequence comes from Pongo pygmaeus, assembly GCF_028885625.2. Lineage (NCBI taxonomy): Eukaryota > Metazoa > Chordata > Mammalia > Primates > Hominidae > Pongo > Pongo pygmaeus. The sequence goes on from NC_072378.2 coordinate 80,532,322, forward strand.
TATTTAGATCTTCAGTGTGGTTTTTTTTTTTCCCTTTGGTAGCTTTCAGCATGAGTCCTATCCATGATTTATTAGATTGACACACAGATCTCTCATTTTTTGAGCGATTTTAAATGGTATTATATTTTTAATTCTGGTTCCCATAGGTTCATTGCTAGTATGTATAAAAACATTTTATTTTTTCTCATTCTCTTGTTTCCTGTGCTCTTCCTGAACATCTTACTGAGAATGTCCATGTAGGTAATCGTGGTTTCTGTAAATAAGAACAATTTTTTCATTTCTGATTTAGATAACTTTTATTTCTTTTTCTTGTCTTTTTGCACTTGCTATAACTTACAATATTATGTTAAGTAAGAGTGTTAAAAGCAGGCATCTTTGCATTGTTCCCATCTTAGGAAGAAAACATTCAGTTTTTTACAATTCAGTGTAATGTTACCTATATAATTTTCAGATGCTCCTTATCAATTAAAAAAGTTCCCTTCTGTGTTATAATAGGAAATACACAATTGATTTCTGCCCTTGCTTCCTGAAACAGCACTCCTAAAATTCTTAAATTTCTTGCATGTTAGGGATAATAGTAATATCTTTTGCTATAATATTTGGTTTTGGTCCCTGGTTCCCGACACAAGAGTTCCTAAGACCTTTGATTCTCTGGAGTGATAAAGTCTTTTAATGTATGCTAATGAGATGACTGGTGGTTGGGGTCCTAGATAGCTTCAAAATTGGGGTTGATTTCCAGAAAGACCAAGGTGTGACTATGGAGCTAGAACTTTTGGCATCAACCCTTGACCTTTTGGGAAAAGAGAGAGGCTGAAGTTTGACTTAATCACCAATGGCGAATAATGTAATTACTCATGCTTAGGTAATAAAAGCCTCCATAACATCTCTAAACAATAAGATTTGGAGAGCTTTCATTTCCAAGGTTCTGGAAGAACACCATACACAGAGAGAGGATAGAAGCACCATGCAGCCTCCCCTACCTGCCTGGCCCTGTGCATTTCTTCTGTTTGGTTGTTCCTGGGTTGCATCCTTTATAATAAACTGCTAATAGTAAATAAAGGGTTTCCATGAGTTCTGTGAAAAGTTACAGCAAATTATTTAATATGAAGAGGGGATTGTGGAAGCCCCCAAGTTGTAGCCAAGTCAAACAAAAATGGGGACCCAATACTTGTGATTCGTGTCTGAAGTCATGGGCAGTCTATGAGACTAAGCCCTTTAACTTGTGGATTGGACATTAACTCCAAGTAGACAGCATCAGAATTGGATTGACTTGTAGCACAGCCAACAGCTGTCCACAGAGAATTGGAGAATGTCTTGGTGTGGGGAAAAAAAACACATTTGATATCAGAAGTGTGTGATTATAGAAAAACAGGGTTTTCCATTTACTCTCTATTAACGATTTTTCTGAAAGTCTTAATATGAATGTGTGTTGAATTTTGTCAAATGCTTTTTCTGTATCAATTGATATGCTCATGTGATATTTTTGGCTCTAGCCTGTATTTGATATTCATATAGTCATTCCCTTTTTTTGTTTAATGTTGACAGGGTATATTCGTTTCCATCCTTTCACTTTAACCTATTGATATCATTATATTCAAAATGAGTTTCTTGTATATAGCACACAATTTTTTTAAGATCCACTCTGCCAGTGTGTTTTAATTGGTGTACTTAAACCATTTACACTTAATGTAATTATTATGTTAGGGCTTCAATCTGCCACTATTTTTTTGTTTTGTTTTTTGTTTGTTCTGCTTTTGTTTCTCTGTTCTTTATTCCTGCCTTCTGATAGGTTACATTAATATTTTCTTAGAATTATATTTTTGTTTACCTATGTGGTTTTTCTGTATTTTTTTGCATAGGTTTCTAGTGGCTGCTCTAGGTATGACATTACATGTCCAAATCTTATAGTCCACTGATATGGTCATTTCACCAGTTTGAGTGAAATATAGAAAGCTAAACTCCCTTTGTGTCCTGTTACTTGCCTCTATTTATAATTGCCTTAATTTTTCCCTACATACATTCAGAATCACATTAGACATTGTTCCAATTTTTTTTCAACTATCAATTCAGAAATTTCAAGGAGAAAAAGAATCTATTGTATTTACCCATATTGGGATTTATTATTGTGTTCTTCTTTCCATCCCAATGTTTGAAAGTTCCTTCTTTTATCATTTCCTTTCCATTTAGAGTACATCCTTTAGCCATTCTTTTAGGGTAGGTTTGCTATCTAATTTGCTTAGTTATCTTTTGTTTAAAAATTACTCGGTTTCCCTTTCATTCCTAAATATTTTTTTCCTCCCTAAATATAGAATCCTAGGTTAACCTTTCTTTTCTTTCAGCACTTGAAGAAAGTGCCACTTCCTTCTGGTACCACCTTATTACTTCTAGGTAGAGATAGAAATCTAGGTTCCAAAGTCTACCTCTGTTCACACCTAAAGGAAGGAGTAGTTCCTTATTACTGTTGGCCAGAGGGGGAGTTCTGGCTTGCCACCAGACTTCCACTGGCTGGGAGAGGTAATAGTGCCTTGTTACTCTTCCCCACTTTGCCTCTACTAGTAGCACTAGAAGAGTAGACACTTTATACTTGGCAGCGGTAAAAGTCCTGTCCATTAGAATCCCTTGAACACCACCCCACTGGGGAGAAGATGGGATACTGTATCACTCCCAGTGGGAGGAAGTGCAGATTCCCTGCATGGTCTCTACTGAAATGAGTGTGGAACAGGTAGGCTCATTATTTCTGTGCAAAGTTGATAGTCTAGGTCCCCTACTTGGCCTCCTCTAACACTACATCAGCAGATAAATTAGGTTGCCTCATTGCCTCATTACAGCATGATGAGGGTAGAGATCTAGGCTCCCCTTTCAGTCTTTGCTGGAATAGGTGTGTTGGGGGACACAAATATTTTGTGTTATGAATTACAGTGGTTATTGTTGAAGAATTTTTATCATACTAGGCTACTACTTTCCTGGTCCTTTGGTAAAAGAGAGCAGGCTTTTATTGGGGCTTTTGTTTTTATGTTTAGGTGGGGGATCTATGCTTGTTGCCATTTCCAGGTTATCTGCTTGTTCATTTTCAAGTCTCAGGTATAGGAAGCAAAATTTACTACTTTGTTATTTCTTAGGTTTAAAGTCCTTAGAGAGTCAGTTCTCTTCTCTTCACCTTTTAGAGTTTTCTATATTTATATTACATATAATGTCCAGGATCTTTATTTTTATCTAGCAGGAGGAATAAGGAAAAGTATGTTCACTCTATCTTCCCAGAACAGGAACTCAAACCAATTTTTGTAACAACATTACCGTTAGAACACAGAAAACGTCCAAAGGTAATTTTACAATATTTTGATTTTTTCGAAGTAACTTTTTCCGAATAGTTTCAAAAATGACAAAATGATTTGCTTAAAAAAGAATATTAGTTCAATAAACTGCACTTGATTTATACCACTGTTGAATCTCTCAATCTGTAATAGTCTTCTTTATATTTTTACATCTTGCATTTATTAAAGACACTTATTCTGTAAAATTTTTATATGATTTGTGATGTCATTAAATATGTTTCTCTGCTCCTTTTTTCTTGCAAATTGATAGTTAGATCTAGAGGTATCTGTGGGGATATTTCTTTCTGGAGTCTTTGAGGCAAGCATCAATTTCTCCACCCATTTCAGCTCTTAATTGTTGCATTTCTCGGCTGGTAACCTCTTATTTCAAAAAGTGTCACTTCAAACTGTGCTTTCATGATCACATCATTTTTTCAACAGTCTGACCTTCCTGAGTACCTTATATACATACTGTTATTTAACTTTCATCTTCATCATTTAATCTTATTGCTAAAAATATTTAATAGTGACTGCTAATCCTTAAATTATAGCTACTCAATACATATGTTGCCAGCTCATTTTCTTTTATATTCCACAGAAAGAGTAAAAGGAAATAATGTCTCTAAATTCATGCTCATAACTGCCGTCTGTGGCCTCATAACTGCTGTCTGTGGCCTCTGAATTCATGCTTATAACTGCTGTCTGTGGCTTGAAATTTAATTACTCTGGATATTAAAATTTAACTCACATATTATTTCCTTGAGATACATGTTATAATCTGTCAAAAATCATTTTCTTTCTTTTTTATTATACTATAAGTTTTAGGGGACATGTGCACAATGTGAAGGTTACATATGTATACATGTGCCATGTTGGTGTGCTGCACCCATTAACTCATCATTTAACATTAGGTATATCTCCTAATGCTATCCCTCTCCTCTCCCCCAACCCCACAACAGGCCCCGGTGTCTGATGTTCCCTTCCTGTGTCCATGTGTTCTCATTGTTCAATTCCCACCTATGAGTGAGAATATGCGGTGTTTGGTTTTTTGTCCTTGTGATAGTTTGCTGAGAATGAGGGTTTCCAGCTTCATCCATGTCCCTACAAAGGACATGAACTCATCCTTTTTTATGGCTGCATAGTATTCCATGGTGTATATGTGCCACATTTTCTTAATCCAGTCTATCATTGTTGGACATTTAAGTTGGTTCCAAGTCTTTGCTACTGTGAATAGTGCCGCAATGAACATACATGTGCGTGTGTCTTTATAGCAGCATGACTTATAATCCTTTGGGTATATACCCAGTAATGGGATTTCTGGGTCAAATGGTATTTCTAGTTCTAGATCCCTGAGGAATTGCCACACTGACTTCCACAATGGTTGAACTAGTTTACAGTCCCACCAACAGTGTAAAAGTGTTCCTATTTCTGCACATCCTCTCCAGCACCTGTTGTTTCCTCACTTTTTAATGATAGCCATTCTAACTGGTGTGAGATGGTGTCTCATTGTGGTTTCGATTTGCATTTCTCTGATGGCCAGTGATGATGAGCATTTTTTCATGTGTCTTTTGACTGCATAAATGTCTTCTTTTGAGAAGTGTCTGTTCATATCCTTTGCCCACTTTTTGATGGGGTTGTTTTTTTCTTGTAAATTTGTTTGAGTTCATTGTAGATTCTGGATATTAGCCATTTGTCAGATGAGTAGGTTGTGAAAATTTTCTCCCATTCTGTAGGTTGCCTGTTCACTCTGATGGTAGTTTCTTTTGTTGTCCAGAAGCTCTTTAGTTTAATTAGATCCCATTTATCAATGTTGGCTTTTGTTGCCATTGCTTTTGGCGTTTTAGAGAGGAAGTCTTTGCCCATGCCTATGTCCTGAATGGTATTGCCTAGGTTTTCTTCTAGGGTTTTTATGGTTTTAGGTCTAATGTTTAAGTCTTTAATCCATCTTCAATTAATTTTTGTATACAGTGTAAGGAAGGGATCCAGTTTCAGCTTTCTATGTATGACTAGCCAGTTTTCCCAGCACCATTTATTAAATAGGGAATCCTTCCCCATTGCTTGTTTTTGTCAGGTTTGTCAAAGATCAGATAGTAGTAGATATGCAGCATTATTTCTGAGGGTTCTGTTCTGTTCCATTGGTCTGTATCTCTGTTTTGGTACCAGTACCATGCTGTTTTGGTTACCGTAGCCTTGTAGTATAGTTTGAAATCAGGTAGCATGATGCCGCCAGATTTGTTCTTTTGGCTTAGGATTTACTTGGAAATGTGGGCTTGTTTTTGGTTCCAGATGAACTTTAAAGTAGTTTTTTTCAATTCTGTGAAGAAAGTCATTGGTAGCTTGATGAGGATGGCATTGAATCTATAAATTACCTTGGGCAGTATGGCCATTTTCACGATATTGATTCTTCCTACCCATGAGCATGGAATGTTCTTCCATCTGTTTGTATCCTCTTTATTTCATTGAGCAGTGGTTTGTAGTTCTCCTTGAAGAAGTCCTTCACATCCCTTGTAAGTTGGATTCCTAGGTATTTTATTCTAATTGAAGCAATTGTGAATGGGAGTTCACTCATGATTTGGCTCTCTGTTTGTTTGTTATTGGTATATAAGAATGCTTATGATTTTTGCACATTGATTTTGTATCCTGAGACTTTGCTGAAGTTGCTTATCAGCTTAAGGAGATTTTGGGCTGAGATGATGGGGTTTTCTAGATATACAATCATGTCATCTGCAAACAGGGACAATTTGACTTCCTCTTTTCCTAATTGAATATCCTTTATTTCCTTCTCCTGCCTAATTGCCCCGGCCAGAACTTCCAACACTATGTTGAATAGGAGTGGTGAGAGAGGGCATCCCTTTCTTGTGCCAGTTTTCAAAAGGAATGCTTCCAGTTTTTGCCCATTCAGTATGATATTGGCTGTGGGTTTGTCATAAATAGCTCTTATTATTTTGAGATACATCCCATCAATACCTAATTTCTTGAGAGTTTTTAGCATGAAGGTTGTTGAATTTTGTGGAAGGCCTTTTCTGCATCTATTGAGATAGTCGTATGGTTTTTGTCGTTGTTTCTGTTTATATGCTGGATTACGTTTCTTGATTTGCATATGTTGAACCAGCCTTGCATCCCAGGGATGAAGCCCACTTGATTATGGTGGATAAGCTTTTTGATGTGCTGCTGGATTCAGTTTGCCAGTATTTTATTGAGGATTTTTGTATCTCTTTTCATCAGGGATATTGATCTAAAATTCTCTTTTTTGTTGTGTCTCTGCCAGGCTTTTGTATCAGGATGATGCTGGCCTCATAAAATAGGTTAGGGAGGATTCCCTCTTTTTCTATTGATTGGAGTAGTTTCAGAAGGAATGGTACCAGCTCCTCCTTGTACCTCTGGTAGAATTCGGCTGTGAATCCATCTGGTCCTGGCCTTTTATTGGTTAGTAAGCTATTAATTATTGCCTCAATTTCAGAGCCTGTTATTGGTCTATTCAGAGATTCAACTTCTTCCTGGTTTAGTCTTGGGAGGGCGTATGTGTCCAGGAATTTATCCATTTCTTCTAGATTTTCTAGTTTATTTGTGTAGAGGTGTTTACAGTATTCTCTGATGGTAGTTTGTATTTCTGTAGGATTGGTGGTGATATACCCATTAACATTTTTTATTGCATCTATTTGATTCTTCTCTCTTTTCTTCTTTATTAGTCTTGCTAGCATTCTATCAATTTTGTTGATCTTTTCAAAAAAAACCAGCTCCTGGATTCATTGATTTTTTGAAGGGTTTTTTTGTGTCTCTATTTCCTTCAGTTCTGCTCTGATCTTAGTTATTTCTTGCCTTCTGCCAGCTTTTGAATGTGTTTGCTCTTGCTTCTCAGGTTCTTTTAATTGTGATATGAGTGTCAATTTTAGATCTTTCCTGCTTTCTCTTGTGGGCATTTAGTGCTATAAATTTCCCTCTACACATTGCTTTGAATGTTTCCCAGAGATTCTTGTATGTTGTGTCTTTGTTCTCCATGGTTTCAAAGAACATCTTTATTTCTGCCTTCATTTCGTTATGTACTCAGTAGTCATTCAGGAGCAGGTTGTTCAGTTTCCATGTAGTTGAGCAGTTTTGAGTGAGTTTCTTAATCCTGAGTTCTAGTTTGATTGTGCTGTGGTCTAAGAGACAGTTTGTTATAATTTCTGTTCTTTTACTTTTGCTGAGGAGTGCTTTACTTCCAACTGTGTGGTCAATTTTGGAATGAGTGTGGTGTGGTGCTGAGAAGAATGTGTATTCTGTTGATTTGGGGTGGAGAGTTCAGTAGATGTCTATTAGGTCCACTTGGTGCAGAGCTGGATTCAATTCCTGGATATCCTTGTTAACTTTCTGTCTCGTTGATCTGTCTAATGTTGACAGTGGGGTGTTAAAGTCTCCCATTATTATTGTGTGGGTGTCTAAGTCTCTTTGTAGTTCTCTAAGGACTTTCTTTATGAATCTGGGTGCTCCTGTATTGGGTGCATATATATTTAGGATAGTTAGCTGTTCTTGTTGAATTGATCCCTTTACCATTATGTAATGGCCTTCTTTGTCTCTTTTGATCTTTGTTGGTTTAAAGTGTGTTTTATCAGAGACTAGGATTGCAACCCCTGCCTTTTTTTGTTTTCCATTTGCTTGGTAGATCTTCCTCCATCCCTCTTTTTGAACCTATGTGTGTCTCTGCACGTGAGATGGGTTTCCTGAATACAGCACACTGATGGGTCTTTACTTTTTATCCAATTTGCCAGTCTGTGTCTTTTAATTAGAGCATTTAGCCCATTTACATTTAAAGTTAATATTGTTATGTGTGAATTTGATCCTGTCATTATGATGTTAGCTGGTTATTTTGCTCATTAGTTGATGCAGTTTCTTCCTAGCCTTGATGGTCTTTACAATTTGGCATGTTTTTGCAGTGGCTGGTACCGGCTGTTCCTTTCCATGTTTAGTGCTTCCTTCAGGAGCTCTTTTAGGGCAGGCCTGGTGGTGACAAAATCTCTCAGCATTTGCTTGTCTGTAAAGTATTTTATTTCTCCTTCAGTTATGAAGCTTAGCTTGGCTGGATATGAAATTCTGGGTTGAAAATTCTTTTCTTTAAGAATGTTGAATATTGGCCCCCACTCTCTTCTGGCTTGTAGAGTTTCTGCTGAGAGATCAGCTGTTTGTCTGATGGGCTTCCCTTTGTGGGTAACCCAGTCTTTCTCTCTGGCTGCCCTTAACATTTTTTCCTTCATTTCAACTTTGGTGAATCTGACAATTATGTGTCTTGGAGTTGCTCTTCTCGAGGAGTATCTTTGTGGTGTTCTCTGTATTTCCTGAATTTGAATGTTGTCCTGCCTTGCTAGATTGGGGAACTTCTCCTGGATAATATCCTGCAGAGTGTTTTCCCACTTGGTTCCATTCTCCCCGTTACTTTCAGGTACACCAATCAGACATAGATTTGGTCTTTTCACATAGTCCCATATTTCTTGGAGGCTTTGTTCATTTCTTTTTATTCTTTTTTCTCTAAACTTCTTTTCTCACTTCATTTCATTCATGTGATCTTCCATCACTGATACCCTTTCTACCAGTTGATCGAATCGGCTACTGAGGCTTGTGCATTCATCACGTAGTTCTTGTGCCTTGGTTTTCAGCTCGATCATGTCCTTTAAGGACTTATCTGCATTGGTTATTCTAGTTAGTGATTCATCTAATTTTTTTTCAAGGTTTTTAACTTCTTTGCCATGGGTTCGAACTCCCTCCTTTAGCTCAGATTAGTTTGATCATCTGAAGCCTTCTTCTCTCAATTTGTCAAAGTCATTCTCCATCCAGCTTTGTTCCATTGCTGGTGCAGAGCTGCGTTCCTTTGGAGGAGGAGAGGCGCTCTGATTTTTAGTTTCCAGTTTTTCTGCTCTGTTTTTTTCCCCATCTTTGTGGTTTTATCTACCTTTGGTCTTTGATGATGGTGATGTACAGATGTCATTTTGGTGTGGATGTCCTTTCTGTTTGTTAGTTTTCCTTCTAACAGCCAGGACCGTCAGCTGCAGGTCTATTGGAGTTTGCCGGAGGTTCACTCCAGACCCTGTTTGCCTGGGTATCAGCAGTGGAGGCTGCAGAACAGTGGATATTAGTGAGCAACAAATGTTGCTCCCTGCTCGTTCCTCTGGAAATTTTGTCTCAGAGGAGTACCCGGCCATGTGAGGTGTCAGTCTGCCCCTACTGGAGGGTGCCTCCCAGTTAGGCTACTCGGGTGTCAGGGACCCACTTGAGGTGGCAGTCTGTCTGTTCTCAGATCTCCAGCTGCGTACTGGGAGAACCACTCTTCTCTTCAAAGCTGTCAGACAGGGACATTTAAGTCTGCAGAGGATTCTGCTGCCTTTTGTTTTTCTGTGCCCTGCCCCGAGAGGTGGAGTCTACAGAGGCAGGCAGGCCTCCTTGAGCTGCAGTGGGCTCCACCCAGGTTCGAGCTTCCCAGCCACTTTGTTTACCTACTCAAGCCTGGGCAATGGCAGGCACCCCTCCCCAAGCCTGGATGCTGCCTTGCAGTTTGATCTCAGACTGCTCTGCTAGCAATGAGCGAGGCTCCGTGAGCATGCAACCCTCCATGCCAGGCACGGGATGCAATCTCCTGGTGTGCCATTTGCTAAGACTGTTGGAAAAGTGCAGTATTAGGGTTGGAGTGACCCAATTTTCCAGGTGCTGTCACCCCTTTCTTTGACTAGGAAAGGGAATTCCCTGACCCCTTGTGCTTCATGGGTGAGGTGATGCCTTGCCCTTCTTCGGCTCACGCTCAGTGCACTCCACCCACTGTCCTGCACCCACTTTCTGACACTCCCCAGTGAGACGAACCCGGTACTTCAGTTGGAAATGCAGAAATCACCCGTCTTCTGCATCGCTCACACTAGGAGCTGTAGACTGGAGCTGTTCCTATTCGGCCATCTTGTCTCCACCCTCAAAAATCATTTTCAATGTGATTTTGTTTCCCTTCTAATTGGTTTAATCTTTTGGGTTTCAGACTCATAGTATTTGTTTATTTTCTTTTTATGTCCACTAGTTTTATTAAAATAACTTTTTATTTTCTACTCTTGGTTAATTTTACCATGTACACAGCAATTCCATTTTAATATGTAAGTTTAAGTCACATTAATTTTTATTTATGGAGTTTTTATGTTTATAGTTTCTAGAATTAGTTCTGTTCGTTGTCTCTTTATTCTCCAGGGATTCTTGTAATGTGTAGTTTGGTTAGCCTATGTTAGCGCTCTCTCTTCATTTCTGTTTGATGTATTTTAAAATGTATACTGTATTGTAATTTACTAATTTAATATTAATTTCTGAAACTGATTTTTAAAAATATTATTTCAATTCTCCCTGGGCTGTCATCATTCTTTTCATTAACTCTGTTTTTCAACCAACTATCTCATCTCTGAGCTTTGTTAATTATAATTAATGTTATTTTATAATATAGTCTAAAATTTTAAAACTTTTAGTTTGTTTTTAATATATTTTGGTAATATTCTTATTGTTTTTCATGACCTGAACCTATTTCATTTAGTCCATTGTTACATTCTTTTGTCTTACAATATTTTATGCTGGCTTGATTAAAATTATGTCCTTATTTCATATATATATATAAGATGGGTTTCTTATACTTTAGAAGGCAGTTCTTATGTTGGTGATAAAGGTGTATACACATTCTAGGGTTCCCTCTCTTTTACAGAAAATATTTAAAAATATGCTCCGTTAAAAGCTATTTTTCCGATACTTTTTGAAATACACGTATTTTTTTTCTGGATACTTCTCCCATGTGAAATTTTAGTCTTCTTTACCCCAGAGTTGCAGGCCAAATAGTGGGTTCTATTCTCTGAAGCATCTCTTCAGAGTGTTCATTATCATACAACTATACCCATCCTGTGAGCCCAGTATACTCAGTGTGCTCTAATTTTCCTATAATCCCCTTTGTTCTTGCCTACAAATTAGAGCCTTTGGAGCTCTTCCCCAACTTGCCAACTGACTCTTCCACTAGGAGTGGGAAACCTCTCTTTGTTGAAATGAGAGTGTTGGGAATTTGTTCCCCAGATCTTAGATCTGTTAGAAGCCCTTTTGCCTTTCCTGTGCTGTTCCCACACAGCTTCCTTTCCCACATTTTTTCTTGCTACATTTGAGTTGGACTTGCATGCTCATACTCTGAGGCTTATGGAAATCCTTTATCAACAACATTTTGGAAGATTTCTTTTTAATCCTAGTTGTCCATCTCTTTTTAAGAAAGAACTGTAAAGATTCAAAGGCCATGCTGTTGCTACCATCATTCCTTCCTTACTCATATTATATTTAAAAACAGCAATAGTAAACATTCTAAAGTAACGTAAAACATATACAATTAAACCATGCAATACAAAAGTATAATTTGTTTTGTTTAACTGCTCCTCTAAAAGCGAGCTGCACAGAGAAGAATAGAAGCTGAAATTTTAAGCAGAGCAGCAGAGCAATATCCTGGTGATGTAAGGCAGGTGAGCCCCCAAATTTGGGTGCAGCCAAGGAAAGTTCTTGGCTTTGCTCAGAAAAGAATTCAAGTGCAAGCCAGCAGTGAAAGAAAGCAGTTTTAATGAAGAGGCAGTGTACAGCAAAGTGGCTTCTCCTGGTGGAACAGGGCTAACCCATAGTCAGTGCGCCTAGAGTAGCAGCATGTGGGCTGTAGGCTATCTGTATTCATACCCACTTTAAATGACATGCAAATTAAAGGGTAGGTTAATCAGGAAGCACTAGAAAAGGGGCAGTAAATTCAGAGTGTGCTATGGCATTCATAAACTGTCATGCATTGGTGGGAATGTCTTAAGCTGATGAGCAGCGAGGGCAATTAGAGGGTGCCTTCAGTACCATTTGCTGATTCTGGCTGGTTTCTTTATTTCATCCTGTCAGGACCAGGAAATAAGTTTTGCCAGTGTCTTACCTTGTTCCCCTGCTCAGAGATTATGTACTTCTCTTTCATCTTAAGGGGGCTGCAGAAGGGTAGAGGTCTATTTTTTTTTTCTTTGTAAGTTTTCCCTGCTGATTTTATGGGCATTGGCCCTGCCTGGCACTGGAAGAGTAAAAATCTCTGGATACCTGATCTAAAGGGCCCAAAGACATGATGCTTTTATTCTCCAGGTCAGAAAATGGGATGGGTTGGAAGCCTTGTGCCAGCATCATTTTTACATGGAATTGTTGTAATCTACAAGACACAAACTTTACAAGGATGTTAAACAAGCAAGAGGCAAAATCAATTGTAACAACACAGCTATCAAAGGTCCTAGGAAACATGGAAACCTGGTGAGATTTGAGAGGGCATGTTTTATAGTCAACCAGTTATAGATGGGGTCAATATCCTGGTTATATCTATGTAACTACATAGCTTGTTTATATATTTTTTTGAATGTTGATCTCAACTTGTTCAGATTAATATACATGCAGCAGGTCTTATTAATAACTGCATAGGTTCCCCCTTGTTCAGCTAATACAAAATTCAATTCTAGTCTGTTGTAAAGGACTACACTTGTTAGAGAGTCTAGAGACTCTTGAATTCCCATTAATGACTGACTGTTGTTGGCTGACTCTAGGATTTGAGTCAAGTTCCTTAGGTTGACTCAGGGTAGGCAAAGTCACTCCATGGGGCTGCTAGACTTATTGCTGCCCCAATTCCTTCTAGAATTAGTTCTATTGCTCATTTATTTTGGTACCCCTGGGCCTCATTAGAGTTATAGATGGTGGTCTCTGTAGGGGCAATGGTGGCCATTGCCCCTACAATGGGTGAATATATATTCACCCATGTTCTGAAAGCTACTCCTGAAAGAATAGATGGCTCCTCAGGGAGTCAGGAGCGGTTACAAGGTGGAATTTATTCCCAGTCATGGCCATAGGCAAAAATTAGCCCAGTTAGGGCACAAATTGAGGCCCTGTGGGGTGTAACATCTGTCCTCTGCTGCCAAGTTTTGTTTATAGAAATATTTTTTTCCAAACTCCAGTAGGGATGATCAAACAGCTCTTATTTTCTAGAACAGGGTGGTACTTCCACCTTCGCAGGTCAGAAAGTTGTTTCTCCTTTGCATGTATTGGCCCTGAAGGGGCACCATGTATGGTTTCCTCAGTGCTGCCTTGGGAACCTGGCAACTAGGGTTGGATCACAGGGAAACTTTTGCTTTTGTGTTATTATCACAACCATGTGTACGAAAGATAGTGCCATTAGGCCACTAGAGGTATAGGTACCAATTTTCCAGGTCCAGATAACAGTGGCAGAGACAGTTAGGTACAATTTATTAAGTAGGGTAGAGTTCCATCTGACAAGTTAGGGGTCTGGGTGTTAAGGGATCACTATGGCTAATTAGGAGGTCTGGGAGATGGCCATGAGATGTCTGGATGTGTCATATGGTGGAACTCTATCCTGGGTATGCTGATGACAGATCTAGCAACCATAAAGATGATTTCCTAATGCTATAAATTTTGAAGTATTTATCATAGCATTTTGTTACCACCCACATGCAGGATTAGGTTAATTGGGAGAACAAACGGGATTAACAGGGATTAACAGAGGCAGCATGGTGTCCAATTTGGCCTTAGAGTGACATCTCTATCCAACAAGGAAAAAGAGAGGTGTCTTTCAGGAAGAGGTGATTGAGGGATGGCAGACAACAAGAATTATGATAAACAGTAAAATAAAAATTGATACTTCTGTGCTCATCCCAAGCATCACATCACTGCATTGGACTGAGCCTCCCCTTCCCCTTCCCCTTCCTCTTCCTCTTCCCCTTCCCCTTCCCATTTTTGAGATGGAGTCTCACTCTGTCACCCAGGCTGGAGTGTACTAGCATGATCTCGGCTCACTGGAACCTCTGCTTCCTGGTTTTAAGCAATTCTCCTGTCTCTGCCTTCCAAGTAGCTGGGCTTACAGGCATGTGCCACCATGCCTGGCTAATTTCTGTATTTTTAGTAGAGACAAGGTTTTATCATGTTAGCCAGGCTAGTCTCGCACTCCTGCTGCCTGACTTGGCCTCCCAAAGTGCTGGGATTACATATGTGAGCCACCGTGCCAGGCCAGTGGTGGTCCTTTTAAAAAGGTAGCAGGGGTCCTCCAGAGGCTTACAAGTATTGGTGATGTTGTTTGTTTCTACAGTCTGTGGGGAATCATGGGTTTAACCTTGGACAGGTGTGGCCAGCTAGCAATTCCATGAAGTTTAACAATAGAGAAGTGCTTAACGATACCTGATATAGGCCTTCATTTTGGTTGTTATGGATCCTCAGAGGATTCTTTTTTCCAAGTATTTAGTAGGACTTAATCTCCTGATTGAACAGGAGAGCTAATCCTTTCCTTTATGGAAAAGGCCAATTCCCTATTTTAACTTTCTTGGAGGGTCTTTCAAACCTGGCCTAAATATCAAAGATGAGAGAAAGGTATATTGAGGCATGTCTGACCCCGTTCCCTTTACGGCCTGTATTAGCTTTTCATAGGTAATTAAACCTTCTAGACCAGAGAGAAATGGAAGTCTAGCCTAGAATGCCAGCTCTCATTTGCCTTAAAACCCTTTTCAAGCAGTGTAAAGGTCAAATACCAAAAGCCAAAATAAAGTTATACTTCAAAAAACAACAATAACAACAACTCAAGAGTATAGAATTAAGTTAAATTGGAGGAAAACATTGTTTTATAGATCTCTAAGTTAAAATATTTTAGCATTAGGTCATAACAACAGTTAGAACTAGAGGGAAAAAAAGTTACAGGAGCTGATGAAAAACCTGAAGGAGAGAGTTATCCTAGGTTTTCTCAAGGGGAGAAAAAAAGCAAATCAATACCTAAAAACAGTTTGTTTTAATATGGGAGACTATACTTTAGAAAGGTTATTATAAACAATTCCATTTTAATTACAGCAAACTTAATTATACACAAAATTCCTTTATACACTTTCCTACATGAATCTTACCATGACTCACACAGACCATTAATGACATGCTTGAACTTTTTTGACTTGTATACTACCTCTTTCTTAAATAACTAGTCATTTTATTCTAGGGCAAGAATTTTTAGCACAATATCCTTTCTCAGATAAAACTACTCTTTCCTTTATAACCTTTCTTACCAAAAATAAATCTTCTATCTGTAATTTTTGTTATACTTCTCTCCCATACTTACTGTGTCCCTTCTATGTTGTTTCATAAATAACCTTTTGAAAGGTTTTTTGAAGTCTATAATTTGAATTAACCTTTAGATAATTTTCAACTGGAAAAAATTTTTTCTCAATAAGAACACGTCTTCTTTGGTGCATTTCAAATAAACCCAAGAAGTGAGAAATTCTGAAATGTTTATTAGATATTAGTGTTTTATAGATAAAGCCATTCCACAATTTTTTAATAAACAAACATGCTCCCCATATCATAACCCCTTAATTAGAAATGACCCAGACATTCAACATCCAACATAATTTTAAGATTTTAAATGATACAAAAAGTTTACTTATATGCATTTATTCCATTATATTTCCCTAATTACTATTATTGTTTAATAGTTGACTGAGACTATCTATGAAAACTGCACTGAGACAAAGCTAATCAACATTCAATTTCCTTGTCAACCATTTTTTGAAGACTGCTTATTAGGTAAATACCAAGTAAAAATTTTAAAGTTGAACACATAGGCATTTTGCTGATTTAGCTGTTTTTATTGAACTATCTTATTATTAGTTATTTAGTAACTAACATACAATAATCTTATTATTAGTCTTATTTACACAATTATGTAGATAGTTTTATTATCATTAATTTTATTACCAGTTTTATTTCCCAAAGATTAAAGTGAACTTGAAAAGCACTTAGATTTACTTAATTTATGAGTACTCATTTACTTAAAATCCAATTTGTTAGCATGCCAGACCCAACATATAACATATGAACATATACATAAACATATCTAAACATGTGTATACACAAAGACCCAATGTCTTTTATCTCAGAATTCTAGTCATAAGAGAGCAATATAAATTTACCACTTTGTAAGAAATAACTGAATTTAAATTATTTCTGAGACAACTGAGACTTGTCCACATGGTTAAGCTTTGTTTGCCCTGATAGGTAATCCAAAGAAAGCTGTAGACTAGACTTTGGGTAAAGCAGTTTTTCATGGCAGTTTTGATCTTAAAAATTTTCTGTTACCAGTAATTTTTAATGGTGGACAAAAGAGAAGGAGTAAATAGTATTTTTCAATGGGTGCCCTTGGAGTCCCCAAGCTGCTGGCAGTAGAGACACCAAAGAAAGTGTTCAGGAAGCTGCTTGTCTGCCATTGTGGGAGCTGTCAGTCAGATTAGAGGTCAGGGACCCCCAGAAAAATAGGCTCAGCAAGAGAGTAGCTAGGGATATAGGCTGAGGCTAGTTGGATAAGGGGGAGGGTTTCTAATGAACTTGGGATGGAATCCTGCATTGGAGAACTGGAGGGACCCCCTCAGAATTGGTGGACTGAGTAGGCTCTGAGGGGGACATGGGCCCTCCAGGGAAAGCAGCTAGGAGGGGTTATCTAAGATACGTGGTGTTACTTCTTGGTGTCTGGAAGTAGAAAAGCCACACACATTTTACATTTGTCCCTTAAGTCAGGATCCTGGTAAAAGCCAAAAAAGCTTAAGGGACATCTCCCCATTTTCCTTCCTGTTTACAGAATAAGTCTAATTATAAGGAACAATTTTTAGGCCAAATTTTTTGGCCTTCCAATTTGTAAGGAACCCAAATGATGCTTCAATCGAAAATGAGTTTCTCTTTAACCCATCCAATTGGAATTTGCTCCAATTGCCTAAAAGACACCCTAGTGGCTCTCCTTTAGCATGATCATTGTTCTCACGTCTGACAAGGATCTTTTCTAAACAAAGTTTTTAAAAGTCTAGCAAGAGCCCAGTTATTTTCCCTTTTAAATTCCTGCCTCTCTTTTCATGAAGAATGGTCAGTAGGCAATTGCCACCAATTCCTACAAAGAGAGTTTAAGTACAGGTCACAATGAAAGTTAATTATAAGATATGAGTGAGCAGTGGAGTGATGACTGTATTCACCAGCAAACAGAACATGATGGAAGAGGTGCTTTTTAGTAAGCAGACTATAAAAGGAGAGGTGGAAATAGAGTGACAAGATTAAGAACTCCCTAGAGTGGAACTGTAACCCGCAATCTTAGAAGGCCAACTAAGGAACCCCCTAGGGTTGGAATCTAACCCACAATCCTAATGCTACAATAGGAACTGTAACCCACAATAATCCTGATGAATTCTCCTAGAGTGGGACTCTAACCCACAATCTTAGAGGAAATAATGTGGCCCTGGCATCCCAGAGTTGGCACAGTAGGGGACCTCCCAAGACAAAAAAAAAAAAAAAGAGGATTTAAAACAAACAAGAAAAGCAAAAACACATGTCCAAATACAGTTAGCAGTAGCCAAAGTGAAAACTGTAAATGAAACATACATTTCAGAACAGAAAGTAAAATGGCTGGTGGAAAAATAAACATTAGCAGAGAAAAGGACTAAAGGAAAGGACTAAACAAGCATGTAGTTGATCAGGCATGCTTCTGTCTTGGGCACCCAAATGACAGGGGACGTCAAATTCACCACACAGCCAGAGGCCTCATTTCCTGGTTTACCCAGCATCAAAGGAGGTGCAGAGGGACACTCACCCAGCCACAAGAGCCGAAATGGTGCTGACCAGTCTCCAACTTGGGGCCTATATGAAGGTCTTTCTCAGGTTTTCCAAGCTTGAGTAGATTCAGCTGCTGCAAAAGGACTGACATGCAGACCAGCAACCTGCTGGTCTAAGTGGTGGGTCCCACACAAGGCAGCAGCACCGCAGCTGCTCCCTCACTGCTTGGCTTCACCATCACTGCATGTTGGGAAAGATAATGGCTCTAAAAAGAACCTTTGGCTGGTGTTATAGCTCTTTGGTATTAGCAGTTCTTTAGTGTTACAGCTAGTCTGTTACAGCTCTGGATGTCAATCACTGATTGCTGCCTCACTGTCTTTTGCTGTCATGCCAATTGCTGTCTTGCCATGTCACTACCTCTCTTTGCTGTCTTGCCATCTTTTTCACTGTCTCACTACCACACTGTCTCACTGTGTCTCACCATCTTCTCAAGCCCCACATTGGGTGCCAGATAATGCAGGAGAGGTAAGCCCAAAATTGGGCCCAGAAGGGTCCTTGGCTTCATTCAGGAAAAAAAATTTAAGAGTAAGCTGGTGGTGGAAGAAAGCAGGCATATTAAAGTGGCATTGTATAGCAGAGTGGCTGCTCCTTGCAGAGCAGGGCTAACCCGTAATCAGTGCACCTGGAGTAGCAGCATATGGGCTATTGGATAGCTGTATTTATACCCACTTTTAATTACATACAAATTAAGAGGAAAGTTACTCAGAAATTCCTAGAAAAGGGGTGCTAACTTCCAGATGTTGTCATGGCATTTGTACACTGTCATGGCACTGTTGTGAATGTCTCATGCTGATAAACAGCAAAGGCAACTAGAGGTTACCTTTGGTGCCATTTGCTGGTTCTGGCAGGTTTCCTTATTTCATCTTGTTGGAACCAGGAAATAAGTCTTGCCAGTCTCCAACCTCACTGTTTTCATTAGAGAAATTGAGTCATAGGCCAGAAATGTAGAATTCTGGAGGATAAACTGGGAGATATTACCTGTCACTGAAGCTTTAGAATTGAGTTATGTGCCAGAAGCAGTAATATAATTACTTTAAGGATTAACGACAGCTAGAAATGATGTAGGCATAATAGGAAAAGTGCTAAAATAGTATATCCCTGTAAATCAAATTGCAGGATGCTGAAAATAGTCTATACATTTCAAGTTCACTGCCCAAATGACTGCCTAAACAAGTTGCTAATGTGTTAATTCTCTTTAGTCCCAAATTCTTGCCACATAATTCAGGTGATTGGACTATTTTACTGAAGTGTTCACAATGACTGGCTGCTTTTCTATTTAATAACCTTTTAAATTTAGTGGTATTATACCAAAATATAATACCAGGTTTAGTCCAGGAATTAAACAAAGATTGCTTCATATAATGGTACTATGTAATGGTATAGGATAGTGTATTTATCCTATATACACAGAACTACTATATAATGGCATAGGAAGCAGAGATTCATTTTTAATGGAGTAAATACCTATTTTAGATATAGATTTGCCTTCTTTGCCTGTAATACTTCTACAAGCACCACCATCCATGGACTCACAGAATGCCTTAATCACTATCATGGAAGTTTCCATACAATTGTTCCTGATCAAGAAACTTATTTCATAATAAAGGAAGTTTGGAAATGGGTTCAGACCTGTGAAATTAACTCATCTTATTACATACCTCATCATTCAGAAGTTGCTAGAGTAATTGAAATATGAAATGGTTTGCTGAATAATCAGTTACATTACAAATACAGATAGGCTCTGTTTTACAGGACATAGTATGTTATGAATCAGAGATCATTTTAGGGTTCAGTATACCCCATAGCCAGTACTTTTGAGTCTGGAAATCAAAAGTAGAATTGTGAATGTCTCCTCTTGTGATTACACCCAACAAGTTGAATAAAATCAGAATTGTTATGAATATAAAAAATAGGAAGATAAGGACTTTTAATTAATAAATGTCTACTAGTGAATGTAGTAGGAAAGATAGAATTAGAAAATCAACATTTGGTAACTATCAAAATAATAATTCAAACATAAAGTATCAATGGATATTATAACTGACAAAAGTCTGATTAGAATGTGTATTTATATAAATTCAAGTACCTCCTCTCAAAAAATATGTTAACTACAAACCAGAAAAGTATAACTTTATAGTGGGGAAAACTAGCAGACAAGAATTTAACCAAATAAGCAAAATTAATAATAACAGTAAATCAAATAATCAAAAAAATCAAAATCTTGTACCACCTGATAGAATACAATGAGGAAAACAATATTATCACTTCTGTAACATTTTTGTCAAAAGTGCTTAACAGAAAAATACTCATGAGGAAACTTCTGACCAACACTACTTAGAGGACATTCTAGAAGATGCCAATATCATGAAAGTCACAAAAAGACAGAAATTGTTCTAGACTGAAGGAACTCAAAGGGACATGATAATTAAATGTGAAGTGTGATCTTGGGGGAGAAGATCCTGTTATTATAAAGGGCATTGGTAAAATTGGAGGTACATGATTAGATAGTAGTAATGTTTCAGTGTTGAGTTCCCAATTTTCATTGTAGTGTTTTGTGTGGTCTTGTAGGAGCATATCCTTGTTGAAAGAACTACATAGTAATGTATCTGGAGAATACTAAGACATCATCTTTCCAACTTGTGTTTCAGGAAAAAATAGTTTTTGTATTTTTCCAACCATTTGTAAACTAAAAAATATTTCCAACTAAAGATTGTTTGCCATTTAAAAACGGTAAAACTACACATTACTGGATTTCTTTGCAGTTAATTGAATTTTAAATTTTTGTTGAAATAGAAACTTCACAAGTAGGGTTTAGTTTTGATTTCTCTATCTGTGGAAGGAAAATTATCCATTGCCATATCTCTCATTTGGTGAGAGAAATAGTTATCCATAAATTAATATTAAGACAGGCTTTACCCAATTGCAAGTTAGTAGTCTGTAGAAATGAGGAAAGCAACAGGTAAGGGTAGAGAATAAACACTCATTGCCTATTCAGCCAATTTCAATCTGTTAGTCTGCAGTCAGATTACTGGTTTCATGACAATCATCATCAAAATCAGTCACCACTATCTTCAAAATCAATTGCCAAATCGTATAAATTTCTCTGTCAAGATGTTGGGTACATTATCAATAATTTAGATTAATCTATTCTACATTTATGATAGAAGCCATAAAATGGGGGCCAAGGGTGTCGGCTCACTCCTGTAATCCCAGCACTTTGAGAGGTGGAGGCAGGTGGAACACCTGAGGTCAGGAGTTTGAGACTAGCCTGGCCAACATAGTGAAGCCTCATCTCTAGTAAAAATACAAAAATTACCTGGGAATGGTAATGCATGCCTGTAGTTCCAGCCACTCAGGGGGCTAAGGCAGGAGAATAGCTTGAGCCTGGTAGGTGCAGGTTGCGGTGAGCCGAGATCACGCCACTGCACTCCACACTCCAGCCTGGGTGACAGAGTGAGACTCCATCAAAAAAAGAAAGAAAGAAAAGAAAGAAAGGAAAAAAAGAAAAGAAAGAAAGGAAAAGAAAGAGAAAAAAGAAAGAAAGAGGAAGAGGAAGGAAGGAAGGAAGGAGGGAGGGAAGGAAGGAAGGAAGGAAGGAAGGAAGGAAGGGAGGGAGGGAGGGAGGGAGGGAAAATATTGCTGACACTAGTGAGAAAGTTTTAATTGAACCACAAACATTAACGTGGACATACTTAAAATAAATTTCATCTATGTTTAAATGTAATCCAATTCAACTCTTTCATTACATTCCTAATAGGTATGAAGTCAAGTTTCCTCTTCCTGGTCTCAGCTCCTCACATTTTGTAAAGGAGGAAAGGGGAATGGGCAAAAAAGAAGGGGAAGGCATATTGATGATGGTAAAACCACCACCAATTGGCCAATTATCACTCTACATTAATAGGATGTGATTTCAGATTAATAATTTTGCTAGTATATATATTATTAATTTCATTATAACCATGTACAAGCCTTTAAGCTTATCAACTAAAATTAATAAATTTATAAATAATGAAAATGAACAGACTTACATTCTGCTTTCCTTCCATTACATCAGAATGAGAAGGTGAGGATACTGCAAGTAATGGGGTGCTTGAAATCAGCAGGCATTTTTTTTTGTAAGTGACCTTGAAAAAGTCATTTATATTTATAGTGCCTAATTTCTACATCTTTAAATCAAGCAAGAGTGCAATTAAGTAATAACAATTTTATTTGAAACTTACTATGTACCAGGCAGTGTACCAAGTTCTTTAACTACAGTACATAATTAAAACTTATCACATGATTATACGAATGGTATCACCCCCATTTTACAGATGAAGATATTAGTATCAGAAACAATAAGGAGTAAATTTACCAAGATATATAGCAAAGCTAGGATTCGAGCTGAGGAGTGTCTAACTCAGAGTGCAAGCTCCCAACGCTACTCTACCTTTTCACTGACTTACCCACAATCCCTTTCAGTTACAACACCTTTAAAATTTACATTAAAAAGGGATGGGAAGCAGAGCTTAACTTTGTTATGTCACTTGGAGTCAAGTAATTATTGTATCCAATATAAGTTTCTCGTTCTCTTCCTCAACATATTTTAAGTTCTATTTGTAGATTCCTATCCTCCCTTGCTCCCAAATATTCAAAACTGGTTTTAATCTTTGTGCATGTGTTTTAGCTTCATTCTTTTTGCTGTCTCTCCTGAAATCTGTAGTGGTACAATAGTGCCACAGCTCAGTTGACAGCTTTCTGTAGAAATTTCATGTTTGTCAGGCTTTAATCTAAAAAAGACTGGAGGACATTTGTCATCTGCCAAGTGAGGTCCTCACAGCTTCTCTTCTCCTGCATTCTATAAGTGACATATTTGTGACCTTGCCTACTCCTACACTCTTGGGTGAGCAATTTCAAGGAGATGTGCGCTCTACTTCCCCCAAGGGTTGTTGCTAATCTTAAAACTGTAAACACTTCTCATGTTTCTTTTTTTCCGTCTGTTACTCAAGTTATTTTTAATTTTTTTTTTTTTACACTGCATTCACATCTCTAAGGACTTGCCATGGGAACATCTGTGATTCATATATTTGAATGGATTTGGGGTAAAATTGAGTCAAGCAAAGAGAATCATATTTATCTGTCATATTAAGACTAGAGATCCCTAGGTACTATTATGTTTCCTGATATATTAAAGTTATTTAGAAAGAATCAATAGGATATAGATGTAGATGATATAAAATCTGAGAGGAAATTATTAGGAAAATTGATTCACACTGTCAGGAAGGCCAAGAAGTCCCAAGAAAGGCCATCTGCAAGCTGGAGACCCTGGGAAGACAATAGCTTGGCTCAACTCCAGTCTGAAAGCCTCAGATACCAGGAAAGTCAATGGTACAGTTTTCATTCTGAAGCCAAAGGCTTGAGAAGGGAGTGGCAGAATTAAAGGGGTGGGCCTGCTAATCTAAGTCGTGGACTTTCAAGGCAGAGAGCCTGGAGTTCCCACGTCGAAGGACAGAGGAAGGAGAATGTTTCAGCTCCAGGAAAGATAGCAAAAAGGTTCCTTTCTCTTTTTTTTTTTTTTTTTTTGTTTAATCCGGGTCTCCAGCCAATTGGATGGTGCCTGCGCACACTGAGGGAGGATGTTCCCCACTCACTCCACCGATTCACATGCCAATCTCTTCTGGAAACACCGTCACAGACATAGCCAGAAGTAAAGCTTTACCAGTACTCTAGGTATCCAGTAAATCAGTCAAAGTGACATCTAAAATTAACCATAACTCAGTTTTGTTTTTGTTTTGTTTTGTTTTAAGGGAGCTTACTGGCCTTTACATTAAGACTAAACAAAACAAAGCACTTTTTCTGGGAATTATTTATATCTTATGTAAGACTTCTGATCTTTCGATGTAAAAGTTTTGAACAGTCAAGACTTTTTTTTCTCATTTAAATGGATGTTTTTCACAGCACCAGAAATACCAAACACATAGCCATAGAAACTCTTTGTTATAAAGGCAATATGTTTGTTACATTTAATACCCTAAACATGTTCATTTTCTTTCTGCTGTTTTTTTATTTAAGTGAAATGAATAGCTAATAACTGTAGTTATGGGAAGAACATAAATGTCACAGAATTATGATTCCTGTGCTAATTTTATTTAGCTTCTGTGTACACATACATGAAAACAATACTGTTTTTAAAACTAGTTTCAAATGATAAACGTTGAAGGAAATACTAGTTTGAAATAAGTATTGCTAGATCATAGTGACTTGTTAATTGTAATTTATTATTCAAATGGGAAAATTTTTAGAGTAAAAGTGATACTAATCTGAGCATGACAAGATAGGTGTCATCTGCCTATCTTGCCAGCTAGGACATGGGTTTCTCTAGATGTGAGAGATAAAGTACTGGTACATGCAAAAGATAAAATCCTCCATTGTTTGGTTCATAAGTCTATGTATGTATCCCGACACACCTCTGACTTTGCTGGGCACAGACAGAGTTTCTTCCTCTTGGCTATACACTTGAGTCTCAATCATGTTTGTCATTGAACTGATATATGATAGAGTGAAACAGACATTTCACATCCAGAGGTTAATTAAGCCATTTTCTGTGTGGCTTGAACAGGGTAATTCTGAGCCTGTGAGGGAAGGAAAACAGCACCTACATAAGAGAAACCTATATGTGCTGGGATATGTTCAGATCTTCTACTTTTTCTTTTAAATTTATTTTTTAATGACATATAAAACTGTATTATGTACAACATGATGTTTTTAAGTATATATACATTGTGGAATGGTTAAATCTAGCTAATCAACAAATGCATTATATCACATAGTTATCATTTCTGTGGTGAGAACACTTAACATCCACTACCTTGAAAGCATCACTGCTTGATCTATGGAGTTGTATGTATTTTTAATGGTGTGGAGTAAGATATTTTACTGAGAACTCAGATATCTCTTAGTTCTAGACAAGATAACACATAAATTCATTCAAAAATGTTTATGAATAATAAATCAACAATGGTAGGAGAAAATAAAATATCACTATACCAAAGAGAAAATAAAAGGGAAAATTATAAAAATAAATTTATGAAAAATTTACTATTTGCTAACACATGTTCTAACTAATTTTGTATGCTTGATCCTCACAATAACCCTGTGAGATAAGATTGTCATTATATCCATTACATAGATGATGAAAATATCAGATGAAAATTTTCCAAAGTCATGTAATAAATAAGTGGAGAGGTTGAGACTGAATCCAAGTAGAACACATGAATAATAATATCTATATTTCAGTGAGGGATAGGACAATGACATTTTTAGAAAAAACATAGTCCAATAAATTGGGCATTAAACGTTTTATTTTAGAGGAGATCGGAATAATCTTAAGATATGGGGCAATGAATACTAATATTTGAAAAATTATTTTATAATAGTTTCAGATTTATAGTAAAGTCATGAAGATAGCACAGAGTTCCCATTTAGTTCACACCCAATTCTCCTATTGTCAACATCTCTATTAGTATATTTGTCAGAACTAATAAACCATAATAGATATATTATTATTATTATTAGCTAGTCTATACTTTATTCATACTTCTTTAGTTTTTACTAATATTTAAAGCTATTTTATGATCTTATTGTTTTATTTTAAATGACTAATATAAGAGGCAAATATTAATTTTAATGTAACATCGATTAATTATATACATACATATACATATGTATATATATATATTTATCCTGTCCTTCTGTAGTGATTTTTGAAACTACTTATGTAAAGGAAATTTGGTATGAATAGATCTTTTTTTTCCATCAAACTTTTGAAAACTGCCACATTGCATATGCTGCCCATAATTTAATAACATACATTTACTTTGGTGTTAGGTCTCTGTGGACAAAATAAGCTATTCAAGTATAATTTCAAGTAAGAATTTAAGAGTCAAGTAAGAATTTAAGCTGCATTAATTTTTCTGAAGTAAAAGAAATATATATTTTCTTATCTAGAGGTGAAAAGAAGCTTGGTAAAATAAAATATGGCCTCAAAACAGGTGTAATGCATCAACTGAGTTAGGAATGTCAGCAGAGCAACCCACAGAAATTCATGTTTCAAGGCATTGCTTAGTTCCATCTGAAAAACAGTAAGTATCATCAAATAACTATGAAAGTAAAATGTATAATTCACTTACTTTTCTTTTAAATGTTATTAATCTCTCCCATTTTATAGTATGGTCTTTGGAGTCTGAAAGGACAGGTAAAATTCCAGCTGCTCTCTTTAATGCCATTTTGGGTAAGTAAACCTTTCTCTTCCTTATTGGCAGAATTGGGATAATTACATTGATCATATTTGTTGTCTGAATTAATATGTTAAGCCAAAGTACCTGATACGTGGCAAATGTTGCTAACAACAACAACACAATAATAACCTTGACAGTAAGAGCTGACAGTTATTGTGTGCTTACCCTGGGCCAGTCATGCAAGACACTGAAGAGTGTGCAAGTTTTAAATTATTTTGCTTTCCTGCTTAGTTTGGAAAAAATCCATGCATTTCCCATTTCCCTTTAAAATGCACAATCTATACTTCTATAAAATATATTGCATTATAGTCAGTATTATAGCAGGTTACCATACTCATCATTGTATGGTAATAATAGCTGGGAGTAATAGCTGATATTTACTGAATATATGCCAGGCACTTCATATGAACAATTCATTTTAAAACCTTATTGTTTCATTTTTTCTTCGATTGTACCTAAATTTATAATCCATTAATTCCATCACCTTATCACTCTCCATCATGCCTTGATTAATTCCTTGTTTCATGAACTGAATTATGCCCTCCCCATGAAATTCATGGGTTGAAGCCCTTAACCCTCAATGTTACCGTATTTGGAGATAGGGACTTTAAGGAGGGAATTAAGGTTAAATGAGACCACAAAAGTGGGGCCCCAATCTAATAGCACTAACATGCTTATAAAAAGAGGAAGGGATGCCACAGATCTCTCCCTCTCTTTAGGTGCACACAGAGAACAGGCCATCTGAGGACACAGCTAGAAGGCAGCCATCTGAGAGCCAAGCAGACAGGTCTCATCAGATGTCAACCCTGCCAGGACTTTTATCTTGGACTTCCACTCTCCTAAGTTGTCAGAAAATAAATTTATGTTGTTTAAGCCAACATTCTATTCCATTTACTCTGTTATAGCAACCTGAGCAGTCATACCCTCTCTCTCCTCCTTATTCCACTTAGCATCCATAGTGAGTCATAATAATCATTTAACGGTAACTCTTCAACTTCCTTGCCCCTTGCATGCTTCATTTTACTTGATGGGTCAACTTTATCTTTCCACATGACCCACTTAATCTATCTTTCCACCTGTTGCTTACCTACAAAATGAGCATGGCTAGAGTAGAAGTCACAAACCATGCTGACTTTCAATTCATGAACATAAATGTCAAGTGAGCTCATGGAGTCACCCAAAATTTGAGTTTCCCTCAATCATTCATTCTTCTACTCCTTTTAATATTATATATCTTTCTGATTAAAACTCAAGCATCTCCCCTTCACTTTCCATATCTGCTGATGCTTTTGCTTTCTAAACTACTAAGTGATCAGAATCAAATAGAAAACGGTCTTCATAGGCCCGGCGCGGTGGCTCACGCCTGTAATGCCAGTACTTTGGAAGGCTGAGGTGGGCAGAGCATGAGGTCAAGGGATCGAGAGCATTCTGGCTAACAGGTTGAAACCCTGTATCTACTAAAAATACAAAAAATTAGCCAGGTGTGGTGGTGGGTGCCTGTAGTCCCAGCTACTCAGGAGGCTGAGGCAGGAGAATGGCATGAATCTGGGAGGTGGAGGGAGCTTGCAGTGAGCTGAGATCGCCCCACTGCACTCCAGCCTGGGCAACAGAGCAAACTCTGTCTCAAAAAAAAAGAAAAAAAGAAAAATAGGATCTTCATAAACTTCCATCATTACTTGCACTCATTTAACATATTCTGTTCTGTACCAACAAATGCTGCCTTCCTCTTGAAACTATAAACTGTTCATGTAGTTCACTAGGATGCTTAATTGCATCTTCTCTCACACACTCAGGACACCTCTTTAACAACTCTCCTATTTTCAACATTATCCACTCTATCCTGTGCTACTCCCCTCAGCACACACCTATGCTGTTATTACCTCCTTCTCAAAAAACTTCTCTGGACTTTACTTACACCTCCAGCTACGATCTCGTTTTTATGTAATCTATGAATAATTTTGTAGTAATATATATAATTCACATATACTTAGAAAAATACCTAGAAAATCATTTGACTAAACTTTGAAAAGTAGCCATCTCAGAGTAATGGATTATCATATAATCTATTTCTCAATCATACTTTCTGTAAGCCTTGATAACTGTCATGCATACATTTTCAGTTATGAGTGCACATAATTATATAACTATATAAAATATGAGTCAGATAATTCTATAATTAAATAGAATTATTGCATATAATTAAAATGCAAAATAAAGATAAAAGTATGACATTTGTGGCATTGTAGATGGCACATCTGCCTTGAAAAACAATGTGGCAATCTCTAGCAGAATTACAAGTGTACATTCCTAGAAATCCAACAATTTCATTTTTGAAAATACACTTCAGAGGAAAAAGGATACCTACATAAGGATTTACAAGGGAGAAATTATTGTAATCATGGACAATTTGAAATAACCTAAATATGTTAATAGAATGCTCAAAATGTTGGTACTGGTTCCAGATCCACATAGGAGATATTGAAAATAATGTTATATAAAAATAGAAAGAGAAGATAATACATAGAACACATTGCTGTGCACTGCTTAAGAACACATGTAAGATAATCTTATAGTAAATAGGATGGAAGGATTCTCATAAAAGTCAGATAGTTGTTGCCCCTGGAGAGTTTGAATAGGAATATTACTGAGGGTATTCATCAAAGGAGACTTAGCTAAATCTCTAAAGTTTTATTTTATTTTTGAAAGAAAATGAGAAGCAAATAAGACAAAGTATTAGCAGTAGATATTCTAGGTGATGAAAATATGTTTATATTGTATCTAAATGTATATGTGTGTATATATCCCTATGTGTGTGTGTATATATATATATATTTATATATCAATTTCTATAATTTAAATTCTTTTAAAGAAAAAAGAATTTTAAAAAGAGGAAGAAAAACAGATAAACTAAGGTGAAAGTACATGGTCCATAGAAATTTGACTGCTAATAATCTTGACAGATCTCATTTACAGATGCAGAGATGAGAATTCTTTCCATTTAATGGCTTTGCAACATTACATACTGTTTCTTAAAAGATATGTGCAGGAAGGATTATTTTTATGCAATTAAGATGGTAAAAAATTAAGGTGCTGACAACTCCAAGAATAAGAACTATTCTGTGGGGAAGAAGTCTGAGCAAAATATTCAGAGAGAAGCTTCTAGTGATCCTTCCCCACACTTAAGGAACACCACATTGAGCAATTGTCTGTTCAAAAAAGCACCTTTATAAGTTCCAAAAACCAGGTGAGAAATCACAGTACCTGGTTTTAATATTATATCAAGGAAAGAAGCACTGAAGAGGACAGAAAAGACAGACTTGAATTGATAATATTTTTCATGTGGAGTTGAATTTAGTTTGACAGTATTTTGTTGAGGATTTTTACATTTATGTCCATCAGTGATTGCATCTCCTATTTTAAGTGATACAAATGGTTACGGATTGTGTTCTTAATTACACAGCTTTATTTGGTTTTGAATGTTCACATCAATCTTTGTTACTACAAGTCCAGTAACTTCATAAATGTTACTACACACAATTTGTGATTTTCCCTGTCTAAACACTTGAGTAACATACATCTTATGATTCTAAGCAGTAATCTTGTCTTACATAAAGTGTTTACTTGCCTTCTTATTTCTCAAAAACAAGCTAGGAACAGCTGCCTGTACCATAATTCAATTAACCAAAATGCAGAAATAATTAGCCTTATTCAGAGCAAAAGTGAACCTTTATGGAGCCCTGCCTTGAAAAAAATCTGACTGTAATCTATACAACCAAGACCTGCATATTATGAGCTGTGAAGATCTATGAGATTAGGGGGGAATAGGTTTTTCAACTGTCTTGTTTTTAAGGATGCATGTAAATTAAGCATATTTATTTATCCAAAAACTTAATCAAAAGGTATAAGAAATATATCTTGGAGAATATTTGGAATATTAGAAAATGTGTGGACACAGATTTTTAGCTTTCTTTCTATACTCAAATGTGGTCTACTAATATGATGACGTCAACATGATTAGAAGTATTGCTGGTAAATAATTGTTAAGCTGCACACTTTACAAAATGCTGAAGATTGCTTTTCTGTGTGATATTTTTTGTCTAATTCCATGCCAAGCATTATTATAAGCACAAACATAATTAACATATAAGTACCTCATGCACCCTGGCAATGTGTGCTACAGATAACCAGCAATACTGGCTCTTAACACTTGCGATCTCACTAAAACAAAGTGGAAAGTTAACTTTATACAGTAAACCTATATGTACTATAATAAAGCTTTATTAAATCCAAACTGCATTTTTGTCATTGTTTTTTCTGTTTTCTTGTCTACTGCATTCATAACATACATAGAATATCCCAAAGCGTGCGATATTGGATGGCAGTTTATTGAAAATGATTTTAATATATTTTGTTCAGAAGAATTCTTATCTTTTTATTAGACTAGCCAATGATGATTAATATTTAGAACTAAATGCTTACAGCTAGACAAAAATATGAAAAGAAAAGATATTGAAAGAGAATCAAACTCAATGCATTTCTGGAAGAATATGGTTGCTCTACCTTACATTAGTGAAATTTTATCTCCTTTAGTAGTACATACTTCAGAAACACTGTAGAACAAACATGAATGAATGAAACACATATGTACCCCTCATCTGATGTGTTAAAAAATAAGTCCCAACAAGGAAGTTTTAGCAATAAGCGCCAACATCAAAAAGTAGAAAGATATCAAATAAACAACCAAACATTATACCTCAAGAAACTAGAAACAAGAGCAATCCAAACCCAAAATAAGGAGAAGGAAAGAAATAATAAATATCAGAGCAGAAAGAAACAGTATAGAGACTATGACATATCAATAAGACAGAGAGCTGTTTTTTAAAAAAGAAACAAAATCAACAAAACTTTAGCTAGACTAAGAAAAAAAGAAAACTCAAAATCTGAGAGAGATGAAGACATTATAACTGATACCACAGAAATACAAAGAATCATAAAATACCAGAATGAACAATTAAATGCTAATAAGTTGGAAAACTTAGAAGGAATAGATAAAGTCCTGGACACATACAACTTACCAACAATAATCATGAAGCAATAGGAATCCTGAACAGACCAGTAACAGGTAACAGAATCAGGCAGTAACACAATTAATACAATGTCCCTCATAAAAGAACATCCTAATGGTTTCACTGCTAAATTCTACCAAACATTTGAAAAGAATTAATACCAACTCAAGTCAAATTATTTCAAAAATAAATGAAGAGGTGGGACTCCCAAGCTCATTCTATGTGGCCAGAACAGGATAATAAAACCAGACAAGGACACACACACATAAAATTACTGGCCAATATCCCTAATGCACATAGATGCAAAAATCCTCAACAAAATATTAGTATGCTAAATTCAACAACATTAAAACAATTGTTCACCATAATCAAGTGGGATTCATCCTGAGAACGCAAGGATAGTTCAACATCTGCAAATCAATAAACATATCACATTAACATAATCAAAGACAAAATTCATATGATCATTAAAATAGATGTTGAAAAAGCATTCAGTAAAATTCGACATTTTGTATGATAAAAACCCTCAACAAACTGGGTATAGAAGAAACGTACCTCAATGTAGTAAATGACATATATGACTAACATATAACAGCTAACATCATAGGGAATGAGGAAAAGTTAAAAGCTTTTCCTCCAAGGTCTGAAACAAGACAAGGATGCCCACTTTCAACACCTCTATGCAACATAGTACTGAAAATTCTAGCCATGGCAATTAGGCAAAAGAAAGAAAGGGCACCTAAATAGAAAAGTTGTCCCTGTTTGCAATTGAAATGATAAAAAAAAATATATACATATATCATATATGTATATTTATAATATATATTAGTATAATGACCATTAATGTAATGACCATAATACATATGGTTAGTCTAATAAAAACAATAAAAAGTTTTTTATATCCTAGTCTAATAAAAATAATAATTCTTCTGAACAAAATATATTAAAATGTTTTCCAAATACACTGTCATCCAAGGTTGCATGCTTTGGGATACTCTATTTACATTATGAATGCAGTAGACCAGAAATATATATATTTTATGGTCATTACACTAATGATCATTGTACTAATATATATTATAAATATATATAATCATATATATATAAGTTTTTGTGGAGTCTTGAGGGTTTTATATATGTATTTAAGGTTATATGGTTATATCTGGAGTCTTTAGGGTTATATGCACATACATACTTAAGGTTATATTTATAGATTAACCCTAAAAATATATATATGTATATATAACATTTAAGTATATATACACACATATGTATTTAAGGTTATATTTATATATTTAAAGTTATATATATAAATATAACCTTAAATACATATGTGTGTATATTTAGGGTTATATTTGGTATATATACATAATTTATATATGATATAAAATCCTAAAGACTTCACAAAAAACTGTTAGAACTAATAATTGGTAACGTTGTATACAAACTCAATTTATAAAAATCAATAGTGTTTCTATACGCCAATAGTGAACTATATGACAAAGAAATCAAGAATGTGTCCATTTACTATAACTACAAAGAGATACTTAAGAATAAACTTAAGAAAGGAGGTGAAAGATCTCTACAATAAAAAGCATAAAACATTGATGAACGAAATTAAAGAGAACACAAATAAGTAGAAAGATATCATATGTTAGTGCACTGGAAAAATTGTTAAAATGTCTATGTTACCCAAAGCAATCTGTGGATTTTATACAATCTGTATTAAAATGCCAATGACATTCTTCAGTTTTTTAAAAGTCTTAAAATTCATATGGAAATAGAAAAGACCCCAGATAGCCAAAGCAATCTTGAATACGAAGGACAAACTGGAGGTATCACACTACCTGACTTCAAAATACACTACAAAGCTACAGTAACAAAAATGGCGTGGTACTAGAATAAAAATAGATACATAGATCAATGAAACAGAACAGAGAACACAGAAATAAACCTATGCATTTACAGCTTACTGATTTTTGACAAAGGTATCATGTAGACACATTGGGGGAAAAGGCAGTCTTTTCCATAAATGGTTCTGGGAAAACATGGATATCCATAGGCACAAGAATGAAACTAGACTTTTATCTCTTACCGTATAAAAATAACAAATCCAAATGGATTAAAGACTTACATGTAATATGTGAAACTATGAAACTATTATAAAAACATAG
Source organism: Pongo pygmaeus (assembly GCF_028885625.2). Classification (NCBI taxonomy): domain Eukaryota; kingdom Metazoa; phylum Chordata; class Mammalia; order Primates; family Hominidae; genus Pongo; species Pongo pygmaeus. Next base: position 80,565,810 of record NC_072378.2, read on the forward strand.
AGGAAATGCATTATGAAATTGGACTAGGCAAAAATTTTTTTGAGTAAGACCTTGAAAGCACAGGCAACAGAAGCAAAAATAAACAAGTAGGATTACATCAAATTAAAAATTTAAATTTAAGACTTCCTTATGACTCAGCAATTCCATCACTGGTATATAACAAGAGGCAATGAATTTAGTATGTTGAAGAGATATCTGCACTCCCATATTTATTGCAGTGATATTCACAGTAGCTAAGCTATGAAATCAACATACATGTACAACTACAAATAAATGGATAAAGAAATGTATATGCATACAATGAATACTTTCAATCATAAAATAGAATGAAACCTTGTCATTTGTGACAACATAGGTGAATCTGGAGGACATAATGCCAAGTGAAATAAGCCAGGCACAAAAAAATAAATACACTTTATCTCACTCATATATGGAATCTAAAAATGTTGATTTCAGAGAATTTGATAGTAGAAACTGATTACTTGAGGATAGGGAGGGCAGGGAGGATGGGGTACTCAGAGAGGCTGGTCAATGGGTACAGAGTTACAGTTAGACAGGAAGAATAAATTTTGTTCTTCTATCATATAGTAAGGTGACAATAGCAAATACCAATGTAGTGTATATTTCAAGATAGCTAGAAGAACAAATTTTGAATGTTGTCACCACAAAGAAATGGCAAGTTTAAAATGATGAATATAGTAATTAACCTAATTTGATCATTATACTCTATATACATGCATTGAAACACCACACTGTACTCCATAAATATGTATAATTTTTGTGTCAATTATAAAAAAATTAGAAAGTGATTTCATTAAATCCTCATTCATAACTCTCAAGTAGTATTTATATATATGTAATATCCACAAGAGTTAAGCCATCACATCAGGAAATTATGCTGTAATAAAATTAATCCATCTACATAAACAACTTTCTGTGTTCTAGTTTGTATTTTATATCATTCCAGAAGGCATTGAGCAGGAGGAGAAAGGAATAAACACATTTTAAAAGAAAGAATTCTTTAATACATCTCAATATTTGATAACTTTCAATCTGATGAGACCAGTTTTAGTGTGGGCTTTCACCTTTTGGCAACAGTCAACTAAAATGAAAATTATTTAAACCAACTCTGCTGTTAACAGTACTTATAAAGCCATCATTTGAAGTTTAATTTTGTCCCATTTATTATGGAGAAGAGCGGTGATAAAGGTTTTGTTTTTGCATACAAGTTCACCAAAACAAAGTTTCACATGGGGGCAAAAAAACTCCACCATTATGTTTTATAAAGATATCAGTACATGCAATCAAAACACATTTCAAGCAGGTTTACATTTTAAAATGTTTCATTTGTTTTTGCAAACTTTAGGCTACCAGAACCCTCTCCCCTTTTGACAATTGGAGAATCTGTTTTGAGAATGTCATTTCATGGGAGAAATAATACTTTAGAAAGTATTGAACAAAGTTCAGAACATTCATCCATTGCAAAACATAGCCTAAATCTATCCACCTGGGTATATTCTTTATTCCCATTCACCACTCCATTCTTTTCCTCATGTCCTGAAAGGAGATTTAAAGAAATCCTAACAAGTATCAAATCTCAAACAGCACATTCTCTGAAAGAATTGCTGCACTCAATGGACTTGTAAAAGTCAGTGAAGTAACGTAATTCAGCATCTCTAATCAAAGAGTAAATTAAATGGAAAATTATTAAAAGGATAAAAGCACGGCTGGGCGCGGTGGCTCACGCCTGTAATCCCAGCACTTTGGGAGGCCGAGGCGGGCGGATCACGAGGTCAGGAGATCGAGACCATCCTGGCTAACACGGTGAAACCCCATCTCTACTAAAAATACAAAAAATTAGCCTGGCGAGGTGGCGGGCGCCTGTAGTCCCAGCTACTCAGGAGGCTGAGGCAGGAGAATGGCGTGAACCCCAGGGGGCGGAGCCTGCAGTGAGCTGAGATCGCGCCACTGCACTCCAGCCTGGGCGATAGCGAGCCTCCGTCTCAAAAAAAAAAAAAAAAAAAAAAAAAAAAAAAAAAAAAAAAACAAAAAAAGGATAAAAGCAAACATGCAAGTCTACCTTTGAGGAAATATTTCAAACTGTGAAGTACATGAAAAACAGATCAAACATTTTGAATGGATGAGGACAAAACACTTAGAATTTTTATTTCTTCAAACTTTTTATCCAAATTGGCTGTTGTGTAGGAGGAATTTATGTTTTTTTCAAACTTATAATATCTTCAATTATGCAATAGAAATTATTCCTGCACTTCAGCTATTTTTCAGTGATGTTCAAGGAACTAGAGGAAATATACATGGATCATACCATATTTAAAAGAACATAAGATAATCAAAATGAAGTATAATTTGGATATTGCCATGAAATGAAGTGTTTTTATAAGTGAATGTTATAATAAATAAATTTTATTTTCTATTTTGATAAACATTTTAAAACTGCAATGCTTTATCTCTGCAATAAATTGATTATGGAACACTCTGTACATTTTTAAGTATCAGTGATGTCATTATAAACATGTTTTTATTGCTTGTGCTGCAATAAAGAGATGTCCAAAGGAGTGGTTAAGCTTTCAGAACATTTTGCCACTATAATTTTTAAATCTGTTCGTATAATAATTCCCCATATTTTTGCATTTGTATGATTCACAATCTTTTCTCATTGCTATATGTTTAACTGGTACTTCCTTTTATAATCCTCTCATCCATTAGCATCTTTTTAATGTACTTCTAATTTTCTATAAGCTGGAAAAGGTTTTGCTAGACAAATGGTCAAATAAAAAATATATGTTGATTAAAAACAAAAGCTGCCTATAAACAAAGTAGGTATTAGAACTTGATGCGCATGCCATTTTTCTTGACCCTTCTGATGTCACAGTTTCTCATTTATGCTTCCCAACAGTATTTCCTATACTTGAAAAGTCTATATATAAAATTGAATTTTATTCAACAAATACTTAAGTCAAACTCTTTTTTTTGCAAAACATGTAGTTAGGCCCTGTGAATGATGGAAATGTGACAAAAGCAATCTCACCAAGAGTTTATAATAAGGACAATATACAGGCTTTCTTTATAATAGAACATTGATTACACTATTATAATATGTAATGCCTTTCTCAGAAGGTCACAATCTAAAGATGGAAATGTCTCTTATCTACAACAGAAAAATATTACAATAGACATAAAATGCATTAATATGAGAGAGAGAAGGGGGAAGATATGCAAGTGGGAATTCAAGCTATTAGCCATTTTAAAATTGAAAATAAAAAGTGTGAGTATTTGTATTTATGAATATGAGTGAGAAATTTATAAAAACTCTCTAATCAGTGTACAACTGAATCTTTTTAGATTTGTATATTTCATCTCTAAAGACTAAAACTTGGCCACCACTCTTTTACAAACAGACTATTTTAAACTCTTTTTTTGTTAGGGAAATGAATTCATTCATATTTATCTATATTTATAATTATTTTATCTAACAGTATTTTCTATTACACATCTTTATTTTCTATTTAACTCTTTTCTCATTTTGTTTAGTTAATCAAGTTTCTTTTTATTACTCACATTCCCACTAATTTGGAAGTTTCATCATGTACCCCCGTTTGTCTACTACTGTCAGTCTATCTTTAAAGGGATATTAAATCTGTATTTACCTACTGTGATATTAAAATTAAAGAACAAATGTTCCTTCATATTAGTCTTTTTATCTGTTTCTCCATCTCTTCATTAGTGAAATAAAACTATTATTTTAATTTTCCAATTATGTTTAATTATAAAAACTAGAATATTTGTTATAAGCTATCATTTCTTCTCTTACCTGTTTGAATGTGTATAATATTTAATACATTTTTATCAGTTTCTAGTTGTATCATCATTATTATATTCACATATTAATCTATTATTAAAACATTACTCACCATTATTTATTATAATCTTTTTCCCTTATCTTGGAAATTTTTTCCGATTTATTTTAAATTTAAATAGAGTAGTTTCCCAAACATTTCTTCATACAGGTTACTCTGAATCCTTCTACTGTAAAAAATATATTTAGTCTTTACATAGGACTAATCTAAGTGTAGAATACTTGGATGGCATTATTTTTCTTCATTAAGGTCTATCACTTTTGTTCTTTTTGATATTAGTGTGGCAGATGATAAATTAAAACACTGACTTAATGACCTTAATTAAAATATTCTTTCTGCCTAAAAGGGACATGTATTATTTATAATTAGGTTCAGCTTCAAGGTGACTAATAATAAAAAAATAGTAGCCTAAACCAGTTAGAAGTTCATTTTTCTCTCATGTAAAAAAGGCCAGAGGTGAAGAATTTAGTATTACTTTGGGGAATCCATATAATTGTCAGAGACTGGAGGTCCTTTATGTATGTCTCCTAGGACACAGATCTTGTCTGCATGGTCTGATATGTCTGCTTGAGTCCCAATTAACACACTTCCATTCCAAGAAACAAATGGAAAAAGGAGAAGGAAATGAAACTTTCAAAAACAATTTTATTAAGGTATAAATTTCATGTGATAAAATGCACCTATTGCTTTTAGGTCAGTGAATTTTGACATATGTATATATTTGTGTTACGAAACCAAAATCAAGATTTAGAACATTTCCATCATTCCCAAAAGTTTTCTCATGTCTCAATCACTTTACTCCCTCAGATCTAAACAAATACTGATCTGTTTTCTATTGGTGTAGATTAGTATTGCCTTTTTTGAAATTTCACACAAATGGAATCACACAGTATCTAATCTTTTGTGTCTGGTTTTTTTCTTACATAATGTTTTTGAGATTTATCAATGATTTTGTGTGTCTTGGTAGAGTGTCCCTTTTTATTGCTGCATAGCATTTATGAGTTGTACCACATAAAATTCCCAGTAATTTTTCTTTGCCTGGTCTTGTGACTTACCACCCTATACATGTGAAGTTTAGTATTCAACCAAGTATTCAAGGAGATCACCTGTATAGATTTCTAAAGTCCTTTTTATACATATCTCACTTGTCTCCTGAACTATGCCCGACAAATTCCAGGTGTCCAGCAATCTCTATTTCTACATCTCAGTGACATAGCTGGTCTCTAAATTTTCCCATCTTCTCCAATATCTAGAATATTTTCACCAATATCTAGATATATTCACCAATATCTAGAAATATTCAGATAGAAAACTGGGGCCACTATTGGGGTTTGCCTCATTTGCTTTCCCTCTCTTTAGGGGTCATAACTATTTTGTAAAATGTCCAAAAGGAGGCACATATTTAACTGTTTTATAGTTGTTTGTATGGGATGAGCCAGTCTGTTTTGAGTTATTCCATATTGACTAGAAGCAAAGAGAAAGACCACTGATATTTAAGTAGACCTTCCAAAAGTTCCACTCAGTATGTCTGCTTATATCTAATTGGTCAGAACTTAAATTCATGACTACACTTACTTACAAAAGAGACTTGGATGTATAGTAACATATGTACTTGATAATGTAATCAGCTGTAATAGAATTCTACTATAAAAGAAGTAGAAAGAGTGGAAATTGGAGGGCAATCAGTAGTTGTATAAAAATTATATGATTTTTCTCTTTGATTTCGATGAAATATACAAGAATATTTCCAGGGAAAAAAAGGATAAACCGTTTGGGAAAATGGAGAGACAAAAACCACATCAGAGGCAATCAAAATTGTGATGCACAAATAAAAGAAAGCCCAATTGTTCTGGCAATTAAAATTGAGTAGGTTGCAAAAATTTTCTCCCATTCTGTAGGTTGCCTGTTCACTCTGATGGTAGTTTCTTTTGCTGTGCAGAAGCTCTTTAGTTTAATTAGATCCCATTTGTCAATTTTGGCTTTTGTTGCCATTGCTTTTGGTGTTTTAGATGTGAAGTCCTCGCCCATGCCTATGTCCTGAATGGTATTGCCTAGGTTTTCTTCTAGGGTTTTTATGGTTTTAGGTCTAACATTTAAGTCTTTAATCCATCTTGAATTAATTTTTGTATAAGGTGTAAGGAAGGGATCCAGTTTCAGCTTTCTACATATGGCTAGCCAGTTTTCCCAGCACCATTTATTAAATAGGGAATCCTTTCCCCACTGCTTGTTTTTCTCAGGTTTGTCAAAGATCAGGTAGTTGTAGATATGCGGCATTATTTCTGAGGGCTCTGTTCTGTTCCATTGGTCTATATCTCTGTTCTGGTACCAGTACCATGCTGTTTTGGTTACCGTAGCCTTGTAGTATAGTTTGAAGTCAGGTAGCGTGAGGCCTCCAGCTTTGGTCTTTTGGCTTGGGATTGACTTGGCAATGCAGGCTCTTTTTGGTTCCATATGAACTTTAAAGTAGTTTTTTCCAATTCTGTGAAGAAAGTCATTGGTAGCTTGATGGGGATGGCATTGAATCTATAAATTACCTTGGGCAGTATGGCCATTTTCACGGTATTGATTCTTCCTACCCATGAGCATGAAATGTTCTTCCATTTGTTTGTATCCTCTTTTATTTCATTGAGCAGTGGTTTGTAGTTCTCCTTGAAGAGGTCCTTCACGTCCCTTGTAAGTTGCATTCCTAGGTATTTTATTCTCTTTGAAGCAATTGTGAATGATAGTTCACTCATGATTTGGCTGTCTGTTTGTCTGTTATTGGTGTATAAGAATGCTTGTGATTTTTGCACATTGATTTTGTATCCTGAGACATTGCTGAAGTTGCCTATCAGTTTAAGGAGATTTTGGGCTGAGATGATGGGGTTTTCTAGATATACCATCATGTCATCTGCAAACAGGGACAGTGTGACTTCCTCTTTTCCTAATTGAATACCCTTGATTTCCTTCTCCTGCCTAATTGCCCTGGCCAGAACTTCCAACACTGTATTGAATAGGAGTGGTGAGGGAGGGCATCCCTGTCTTGTGCCAGTTTTCAAAGGGAATGCTTCCAGTTTTTGCCCATTCAGTATGATATTGGCTGTGGGTTTTTCATAGATAGCTCTTATTATTTTGAGATATGTCGCATCAATACCTAATTTATTGAGAGTTTTTAGCACGAAGTGTGGTTGAATTTTGTCAAAGGCGTTTTCTGCATCTATGGAGATAATCATGTGGTTTTTGTCTTTGATTCTGTTTATATGCTGGATTACATTTATTGATTTGCATATGTTGAACCAGCCTTGCATCCCAGGGATGAAGCCCACTTGATCATGGTGGATAAGCTTTTTGATGAAGGGTTAAGATACAATGAACTCAAACAAATTTACAAGAAAAAAACAACCCTATCAAAAAGTGGGTGAAGGATATGAACAGACACTTCTCAAAAGAAGACATTTATGCAGCCAAAAGACACATGAAAAAATGCTCATCATCACTGGCCATCAGAGAAATGCAAATCAAAACCACAACGAGATACTGTCTCACACCAGTTAGAATGGCAATCATTAAAAAGTCAGGAAACAACAGGTGTTGGAGAGGATGTGGAGAAATAGGAACACTTTTATACTGTTGGTGGGACTGTAAACTAGTTCAACCATTGTGGAAGTTGGTGTGGCAATTCCTCAGGGATCTAGAACTAGAAATACCACTTGACCCAGCAACCCCATTACTGGGTATATACCCAAAGAATTATAAAACATTCTGCTATAAAGACACATGCACACATATGTTTACTGCGGCACTATTCACAATAGCAAAGACTTGGAACCAACCTAAATGTCCCACAATGATAGACTGAATTAAGAAAATTTGGCACACGTACACCATGGAATACTATGCAGCCATAAAAAAGGATGAGTTCATGTCCTTTGTAGGGACATGGATGAAGCTGGAAACCATCATTCTCAGCAAACTATCACAAGGACAAAAAACCAAACACCGTGTGTTCTAACTCATAGGTGGGAATTGAACAATGAGAACGCATGGACACAGGAAGGGGAACATCACACACCCGGGGCCTGTTGTGGGGTGGGGGGAGGGGGGAGGGATAGCAGTAAGAAATATACCTAATGTTAAATGACGAGTTAATGGGTGCAGCACACCAACATGGCACATGTATACATATGTAACAAACCTGCACGTTGTGTACATAAATCCTAAAACTTTAAGTATAATTTAAAAAAAGAACTTAAAAAAAAGAAAATTTAAATTAAAACCACAACAATATGAGGAAAAACATTAAAAAGTCTGGCAATAAAATGTTGGAAAGAATATAAAGCAATGTAAATTAACTGAGAGTTGAAGTTTAAATTAGTACAATTACTTTAAAATGCAATTTATAAATATCTAGCATAGATGGAAATACATGTAATATCTATTCTAGCCACTCCATTTCTAGGCATTCACCTTAAAGAAACTTTTCAACAGGAATACAAGGAAATTTATATGAGGATGTTAAGCAATAGTGTTTGTAATAGCCAAAAAAAAAAAGTAAGTGAGCTCAAAATGTATAAACAAAATGTAAATAACAATTGTATGTCATTCAAGGGAACGCTTCATAGCAGTGGAAATGAACTAAAAGGAGCTTTCATTGAACAGATTTTCTGCTGACTCATGTTAGTGTGTGTGGATCCTCTTAATATGCAGGTCTGTTTGTGTTTCTTGGCAAGAGAGTTGGACTGAAAAATTGGAGACATTAGGACAAGAACGTCTTCCCCAGAGGTGCAAGGGTGATTAGCAAGTCTTGTTGAGGTGACTCTACTCTCAGGTGCAAGACATATAGGTTGTTTTTAGTCAGGTGCTATAATTACCCTTGAGAGCTTTTGACTCTAACAGCAGGCCTCCACAAAGCCACAAGAGTATTGTCCCACTTATGTTCCAAAAATAGTTTTACACAGACCAGCTGATTCCCCCTTGTTACACTGATATAATGGATTTGTCTACAAGCTTTGCCTCAGGTTCCACTAGAAGTAGAAAACTTTTTTCCCAAATATCTTTTTTTTTTCTAGCTTCTGTCTACTAAGGCATTGGACAAAGACATTTCTATTTTAAAGATCTCAGCTACAGTATATGCAAGCTTTCCATCAGGATCCAACAACCAGCCATTATTGGATTAGTAGCAGAAAGCAGTAAGTGACAGGGTATCATGCTGTTGTTGAGGCTGTTTATTTTTTCAGGGCTTACAAATTTATAACTCCCAATTTGCTTTCTCATCTAGAAACTAAACCAAATGCAAATCATTGAAGTATTATAAGACATTAGGAATAACATTTAGAGTTTTACCTAATATTAGGAGAAATTCTTATTTTGAAAATATTGATAGTACTAAAGATGCAGGTCCTTGTAAGTACCTGTTATGCTGGCAACATATCTGCACCTTATTGCTATGTATTCTGAGCCACATTGCCAATGACATCAAAGCCCCTCCTTTGCTAATGTAATTACACAGGTAGTAAATACAATATACCACCTGTATAATACAATAATTGTCTAGTGAGTGCAGCTTTTTCAATTGTATCCACCATGCTCCCTCGCTGGAAAGTTAGCTTTAGTGTTAAGAATAGAAATCTATTTTCACTATGAAAAGAGTTATGTTACCTGAATCACTCCATTCTTTCGCATGCTCGATATAGATTGAAACAAAACAAATCAAAGCAAAACCTCTGAATGTATGAATAACCTTCCAAAAACATCCCAAAAATATACAGCAAGGCGTTGTACTACCCACTCATCAAAGTCACCCACAGAGAAAACAATCAAAAAACTGTTTTTTCCATTACTGAACAGAGTTGGAGTTGTTAAAATAAAGCCAAAACATTTTTTTGAAAAGGAACATCCACTGGCATTAGAAAATCTGAATCTACTCATGAAATTGCAAATCAAGCCAGTGAAAATAATAATCCAGATGAACTGGCAATAAAAATTAGGCATTATGTCTGTTTTTAACATTGACAACACCCAATATTCCAAAATTTCTGCATTATTTATATCACAAATGTACTAAAAAGTTATTTAAAATAATAATGCCTTATACACAGAAAAAATCGGTTTCTGAAAAGACAGTGCTTTATTATGCACCATACCTGGAACAATATTGGAGTTCAATAAAGCCAGAATACTGCATTCTGAACATCTTATATGTCTGTTTTTTTGATGATCTCTGAATAGCTATTATATAAACTTTCACTTTTTAAATATGCAATTATTATAAGACAGCAATATATATTAATATAAGAGAGGCATTTTTTAATGCAATGACTCCAGATTGACATTGGTATCACCTGGGGAAGTTTTAAAAGCCCAATACCCATTTCATGCCTCACATTAATTAAATCAAAATGTGTGGGAGGCAACACAGTTCTCAGTTTTTAAACATTCCCCAGGTGATTCAAATGTGCAGTAAGTTTTGGTGATCACTGCCATAATATGTGTAATCATACAATAGTTTGAATAAATGCCATTTTATTTATTTTAGCTATGCATGGTACTCTAACTTAATTTTTCAAGAAATTCTGAATAAATTGTTTCAAAAAATTCTGAATGAATTGTTTTTTGTTGTTTATAGCCCAAATATCAGTATTTTTTTCACTTTCCCAAGTTAGTCTAAGTTTTCAAAACTGGGTTTAAAACCACTGCCTTAACTGGTAGCTAACTGTCCAATAATCCTTTCTAAGCGTACTGGAATAACAAGATACAACTAAATGACCAGACAACTCATTTGTAATCTACAGTGTTATTTTCATATAACTAGTATACTAGATTATTTTCAAACAGTTGTTTCTTCAGGATTGTTTCCTGAAATCACATTAGTATCATTAAAATACTTATATAACATCTTCTGTTGATAGCACAAAAATGCATTCCAAATAAATATGAGAAATTATCACAATTTAAAAATAGAGTGAAGATTGTATTGTGACAGATGACTGATCTTTTTAATTGCTTACTGTGTTATATTAGTCCGTTTTCACACAGCTGTAAAGAACTACCCTAAGACTGGGTAATTTATAAAGGACAGAGGTTTAATTGACTCACAGTTCTGCATGGCTGGGGTGGTCTCAAGAAACTTACAATCATGGAGGAAGGGGAAGCGGGCACATTCTTCACAAGGTGGCAGGAGCGAGTGAGAGTGAGTGAACTTGGAAGAGCCCCTTACATAAACCATCAGATCTTGTGAGAACTCACTATCACGAGAACAGCATGGGGGAACCGCCCCGTCATCCAATCACCTCCTATCAGGTCCTTCCCTCCACACGTGGGGATTACAATTCAAGATGAGATTCAGGTGGGGACACAAACCATAGCTTGTATCTTTGACTATTCAACCACCTTTTACTGTCTGATGGGATTTAAAAGTTAATATCTAAATGGTAAGACAAATGTAATGCCTGCTAATCTCCTGAGCGTGGAATTTGATGTGTATAAATCTGAAGTTAGTTAACACCGTAAGTTTCCAACCCATGACTAAAAATTCTCCTATATGAATGACGTTAGAATAGCGCAAAAAATAGATATCTTTTTTCATATTGAAAGTCTGGATATAACATCTAAAAATATCTATCTTTATTTCAAACCTATTTTCAATCAATGAATTTTGTCACATGAATATTTACAGATTAGTAATTTGAAATTACACATTTTGCAAACAAACTGAAGTCCAAAATTAATCTGAGAGCATGAGAGCACAACATTTGCTAGCAGCAAAGCTGGGTCAGAGGCCTTGATTTTATGACATCCTACGTGATAGTACCTTCATAGCCCAGAGAATGGAAGATCATAAATGTGGTGCTAGCTGATGAAAAATCTTGTCTTCTAAACTATAAATAATAGCCTTATAATGCAAAAAGACCTGAAAATTAGTCAAAAGTGCACCTGAATATAGACAGAATGAGTAAGAACCAGAAGTAAAATAAAAACAAAATTACCGAATGATCCCTTTATAGTTGGATTCCAAAAGATACAAACTTTTTACTCTTTAAGAGATATTAGGGAACTAATTTTATTGTTATTGTGCTTCTAGGGCCCAAATCACAGTAGAGAGCATTCACTTCAGGGCAAGGATTATATGCAACCAGAACACATCTGGTTAAACATATTGTTTTTTTGTGTCAGCAATTGTTCTGATTAACCATGGCATTTTGAAGGCTAGTCAAGGAATCCAGGGTAATAGCTTTGTTCCCATGCCTTACCCATTTATTAGATACTTTGTATATCACTCCTGCTAACAACACTATCAAAAAGCCCACAGTTTCAAAAAATGCTCTATGAAGACAATTATTACATTAAATAAGAAAAAAACAAAAAAGACAAAAGGCTAATACCACTGAAGTTCTATTGTTAAATCACAAGAATTTGCTAGACTCTATAGAAACAAATGTGTAGTAGTAAAATTTAAAGAAGTAGGCTTTGACACATGTGAAATGTTTTAAGCAAAGGAATTTCCAAGCTGCTTGCATCATTTTAATGATAAATGCTAATATCATTTCAGTATTCATAATGCTAGAATATATATAAGCTTTTTCTTATCAACATACAATATTAGTGGCTTCTGAAGATTTATAAAACATAATAAACTACTTTGACCCTGAGAAATCACACTTGCAAATGTATTACATAAACAGAACATTTATGTCCCTGGAATATAGTTTTTATTACAAAGTTAGTTCACTTTGTATATCATTTATAAATTTAAACTTTGTAGCTCTAGGTATCTGATTGGTTATCCTACACAACAGATGGTTTATAGAATATTCATAAGGTGAAGAAAATTTAAAATCATAATTTAGTATTGCTAAAACTTATCCCAAGATAATTAAGAATAAATGGAAGTCCTCTAATTTGACTTCTTTATATTATATGTCATAATAAAATTATGTGGCATTAGTGTGGCATTTAGGTAGGACACAGCAATATGCCAATTGTATTGATAAATATTTGCAGATGTTGAAGATTAAGGAAGCATCATTGTAGTCCAATTGATAATTTTTGAGCTGTGGGGGCTTGTGACACAATTTAATTTTTCACCTTTATTCTTTTATTTTTAGATCAATCGGTATCTTAAAAGCATTAAGTAAAAACACAAAATTCTTTGCTTTCAATACTTGCTGGAATTTAGAGTAACATGTTGTAAAAATGCTCCCCATGAAACACTTCTTTAACATTCTGGTGACTGAAGGATCCTCCAGGCATCTGGCCTTCTATTCACTGTTTATTAGATGGTTCATTCTTAACACAGACTTTTATTTTTGAAGCATGATCTAATGAGTTAAACTAAAATGAAAATGAAATGATTCCCTTGGTAAGAATGCTGTTAATAAATACAGATATAATGATGCTGAGTGGCAAGATTAAAGAAAGTTTGTCCCAGATTTGAATGAGGATTGTTAACTCTTGCTGGAACTACTCAGTGTTGGATTTTTTAAAAGCAAAAGTGGAATATTTCAGCAAATTTGTGACAGATTTCATCTGTTAATCAATCCGGCAATATATTAGAGACAGATGATGTGATGGTGACAGATCACGTTCAGAATAAGGCATGATTTTTCCACTAGATTTTACTTCTAGTGAGCTCTTCTTTCAGATGAAAATGCGTCGCTTTTAAAACAAGAGAACCTAGACTGAATTATCTTGTTGGCAAGCTAGAAAATGCATCTTTGTTGCCAGTCTGAAATACAATAACTTAATAACTCAGAATTTCTCCAAGCGATGTACTTCCCAACTTTTCAAACATCACCACACGCTTCAAGATCCATAGTAGCATTCCAAGCAAGGTCAAGGTAGGATATTAACTGAAAGAGGAAAAGGAGGGACTCCATTTCCCCTAGAAGAAATGACACAAACAAAAGAGCAGATATACGAAAGTAAAAAGTACTTTTGGAAAATGAAGCCACATTCAGTGTGCCCAAAAGGTTTGGTTCATAGTTGGAAATAAAAATAGAAAGCAGTTTTTATGCTGATAGTCAAAGCCTTGTATGTGAGACTAAGGCATTTGACGTTTATTTTCTGGGAAATATGTAGTCACTGAATGTTTTTGAATAGAGTGGGAAAGCAACTCTTAACAAAGGAGGGGGTCTCTGGAAGATTAGATTGACGGGTATGTGCAGGAAAGATTGAAGGAGAAATCTTATATTTTACTTTTGTCAAATTTTTGGTAAAAGTTTGAAGTACTGACTAAAGATATAGCAAGAACATTATCCCCAAATGAGAGAATATGGCTCATTTTTATTTAATCTCTCATATTTAGAATCACTAGACATAAGGGCACTCTGAAAAAGTGATGAAATAAAAAGGCTATATCATTACTAGTAGATAGTTTTGATTTCCTGCTTGGTATCAATGCAAGATTAATTTTAATATTGAACACAATTGCATTTTTTTAAACTTGTGACTCTAACAGAACTTAACTGATCCATTGCTAAGGCAACTTGATATATATATAACCAATAACATATAGAGACATTTCTAAATATGCCTTCTTCTTCCTTTTCCTGTATAGAACATTGTCATTTTTGGAAGAAATAGAAAACAAACAAATAAACATCTTTGACCTTTAATAGTTGGCAAATAATTCATATCTCTAGAAAACCAAACAAATTTCACTTTCATCAATTTTGCATTCAAAATTTTTTTTATTAAAAGAACCTTTAGAATTTTCTAAAGAATAGTGAAGATGTTGAATACATCTAATAGGTATGGGCTTCCTGTTCTAGGGGTGAGTAATATTCCTATGACCTCTAAGTAACTGATCAACTGAGAAGGGATCCTTAAAGGAAAATACTATGGTAAGTCTGCAGCATGCAAATATGGTGATGGTTTTATTTCAAATAAAACAAGTCACCAAGAGAAGTAAATTCTCAGCAGTTAGCGGCTTCTCTTAAGAGGCAGTATGGTTTGGAATCTTAAGACTCCAAATCAAGATCGACACATTGACTAACAAAAATTTCCTTCTTGGTTAAATGATAGTTAATATCCTACCGTTCCAATAATGTGTTGAGAGGATTGAATACATTATTTAAAATAAAAGTAATATTTCAACTGTTGCACCTTCCCCTATAAGCTAACACTATTCTATACAAATCTTTTATAAGAAAATAAAATATTACTAATATTAGTAATATACAGCAATACATAAATCATAAGAGCTATCGTGTATTGAATGCTCATCTTATGCCACTATCAGCTAAGAAAATATATATTATTGTTTGTAATTCTCAAAGTAATCCTATCAGTTTGGTGTCATTATCCCCACCCATTTTAGAAATGAAGACTAGGAGGTTCACAGAGATCAAACAGCTTGCCCATGCCCATACATTTAGTCAGGAGCAGGAGCTGGCTGCAGTCCCATGTCATTGTTTCCTTCTGCCGGGTGCAGCAGTAGTTCTTCTGGTATATGACCTACAAAGAAACATAATGCTACTGGTTTTTTATTTTTTATTTGTATTATTTTTTTATTTTTTTGAGACGGAGTCTCGCTCTGTCGCCCAGTCTGGAGTGCAGTGGCGCGATCTCGGCTCACTACAAGCTCCGCCTCCCGGGTTCACGTCATTCTCCTGCCTCAGCCTCCCGAGTAGCTGGGACTACTACAGGCGCCCGCTGTTTTTATTTTCCATTTTGAAGAAATATGATAAAATAATTATGTACATTATTAGAACAGTTGCTTACCAAATTCACGTCTGGCTCAAATATGAGGAGGAGAGCTAGAATGTCAATGTTAGGATACTCACAGTTCCTACGGGATTGTAACAATGGGCTTCCTTATAAAGATAGAGCCCATCAGGATTGTGCTGCTCTCCTGATCTAGGTGCTATATGAAACCATGCAAATAAGGAATTGGAAAACACCATTCACTTATAAGTTGTGTTAACGTAAATTCAATGCCAGGGAATTGTGTATCGCACTGGCTAAAACCAGAACTATGCTTCTTAAAAATCTGCCTCCCACTCGGAGGTTGCAGTGAGCCGAGATAGCGCCACTGCACTCCAGCCTGGGCGACAGAGTGAGACTCCGTCTCAAAAAAAAAAAAAAAAAAGTAAAGTTTGAGAAAAGTACAAATACACACAGGCATCTTACGATAGATGTAGATGGAAACTAAATCTGATGAATTCAGCAATTGAAGAAAGCCTGTCACAACTCAAGACTATTAGAAAAAAAAAAAAATCTGCCTCCCACTGCTTAAACACAATAATCTTTTCATTATGGCACTCTGGGCTCTTCATATTTTGACTCCACTTACCTTTTTAGCCTCATTGTCTTCCATATATCACCAGCCATCCTAAGTTAACACCACCACTCCCCAGTCCCAGAATAGGTTGGGCCTTTTCATTGTATTTCCATTCCATTTGCTAGTACATCAGCTAAAATATATTTTTTCTCTTCTCTATTTTAAAATATTTATCAAGGCCAAACACAAAAGCTAGCTCTCTCTGATTAATACATGTTATTTGTGCCTATCATTTGTATCATTCTGCTTTTTAAAAATAATTTGTAATTTACAAACTCTTATTTTTCTTCCTTCAATGCCTCATATAGAACTTACCACTTTTCAGACTGTAATAACATTTGTTCCACATAACCAAATGTTTTCCAGAACAAAGTAATGATTGAACTCTGGTAAGATCAGGTCATGCCTGTGTATCCTTTGGGGTAGCATATTTTAAACCAAAGGTTGACATGAAACTCTTTTCCTAAGTAGGTAACCCAGAATGATCCAGGGACTCAGAAAAGTAAAATTTGAAATATGTTGAAGAAGGTTGAAAGTTGGTAGGCTGAAAATACAGAGACAGAATAATTTGTCTTGTTCTATCTAGTTTCCAGAGTGCTGAGAAATAATCAATGAATCACAATTTCAAGGTGGCAAAGACAAAGAAGGATATTCTAAAATAGTGTCTAATAATGAAAGGCTCATGCAGCTACAGGTAGTTTCAGTGTATATTGAAATACCTTAGAGAGAATGATTAGTTTTAGAAGACATTTTTTAGAGAGTGTGGGAGAGGTGACTATAGATTGCTCAAAGATTTTTTGAAAGATGTTGCATACATCCTGCATGGCAAAACTTCAATACCATTCTTTCCTCAAATGCTCAAGCATAATGTTTGGTTTCAAGCATCATCAACAGCAGTATCTAAACCCTTAGAACCTTGACTTCAGGCACTCCACCTTCATAGTCTCAAAGTTCACTTTAAACACTTTATATGCTTCATTGACTATATTATAAAATACTATGTTATTCAATTTGTACTAGTTCATAATTTTGCAGAAAAAGCCGGGTTCCTATCACACGACCAGGAAAATTTAGGCACATGACGTACTGTTAGGGTGACTAGGGAAGGGTTTATAGGGTAAAAAAGAGAAAAGGAAAAAGGAATTCTCAGCAAAGCAAGAGAGAGTCCTGCTAGCAGGTCTCCCACTTCACAGATTGCATCCCAGGTCACCGCTGAGGAACTGAAGAGGCCAGGCTCCTCCCCACTGCAAAGGGCACAAAGTCCAGGTCCTCTCAGTGCACAGGTAGGCATTATTTCAGCGGGGAAAGGGCTGGCTTCATCTATGACCAGCAGTCCGGTTTTTCACCCTTCAGTCTGTTTTAGGCTTGAAGGCAGAGTGTTGCCGGGGACCCTTAGCTGTCTCCTGTCTCTATCATTCCTTGCTCTGAAGAAGTACATCTAACTGCCTTTAGAATAAAGGTAAGGATAAAGATGAAGACCGATTTTAACTGCTTCCTGCTGATAAGGGGCACTGTTTTGGGAAAACAGCAGTCAGATCTACCTCAGAGGCCTATCTAAGGGTTCGCTGGAAAAGGGACCACCATCGTCTGAGGCTCCGGTTGCATGACCGTTTGGAGCTTGATGGCGTGAAGCTGAAAAGAGACAAACCAGGTTATTAGAAAAGAATGTATTAAAACAAAACAAAGTGGTGGGGGGTGGGCGGGGGTGGGGAGAGGGTAAGGACAGCTCAAAAACCCCAAGGCCTTTTTCCGTTTGCACGGGGAGAGGAAGGCCAAATGCCTGGCTGGCAAAATCAACCTTTTACCCTTTTGCCAACATGCCAGGCTTTTGGGTTTCCTCACCCCAAGCCCAATCCTAAGCCAACCAGTTTAAGGTTTGGGAAATTAACTTTTCCCAGTTTGAAGGATGCATCCGAGGGGAGTGTCTCATAGTACAGAGGCACAATTACTTATCAGTGAAGAGGGGTGATATGGTTTGGCTATGCCCCACCCAAATCTCATCTTGAATTGTAACTCCCACAATTCCTATATGTTGTGGGAGGGACCAAGTGGGAGGTAATTGAATCGTGGGGGCGGGTTTTTTCCGTATTATTCTCATGATAGTGAATAAGTCTCATGAGATCTGATGGTTTTATAATGGGGCGTTTCCCTGCACAATTCTCTTCTCCTTCTGTTGCCATGTGAGATGTGCCTTTCACCTTCTGCCATGATTGTGAGGCCTCCCCAGACACGTGGAACTGTGAGTCCATTAAACCTCTTTCTTTTTTAAATTGCTCAGTCTTGGGTATGTCTTTATCAGCAGTGTGAAAACAAACTAATACAAGGGGACAAAGGAGGAAAAGGAACAAAGGAAGGCACTTTTTTAAAGGAGTCCCAGGGGTTTAGGATGACCCAAAAGGGATACAGACAGAAGACGATTGGCTACTCATCTAGAAAATGGGGAGCAGGCATCCCTGGTTCCTTTCTCTTCCTAGCGAATACCTGAGATATGTGAAAAAGAGAAAGTGAGGTGTTCCTCTTTTTTTCTTCCATCCTTGTATCCCTGAGTCCCAGCGACCACAATAGGATGCCACCCATGGGTGTCAAAGCAGCTTTCACGCATGTTAAAAAGGGAGCCTAGAGAGCGATAGTATCCATTCTTACCCTTGTATGCCCTATCTCTCCTGCTGTCAGTAGACAACCCCCTGCTTCCCTAGACTGCAGACCCCATCTCCCCCGCTCCTCTAGACCCCATTTATGCTATGCACACTAATGAAATCTTTATCCATGAAACAGAAAGCTTAGCTTAATCAGCAGGAATCAGTCATGCTCGTTTGTGCTGTGCCTTTTAACTTTAGTTTTCATCAGCCTCTGGATCACTCAGATCTAGTTATCTTTCCTACGGCTTTGACTTGAAGATTGGAATTGAGTTTGGGACAAAAATTTGTCTCGGGCAGGTTGCATGGACTCCTTATCATAAACCGAATGCTAAGATGAAGCTGTGGAATTGAGTCCTCCTCCAAGGGAGAGAAAAGGATGTCTTGTGACATGCCCAGATAACTGGTGGGTATAGTTATGCTTGCTAAGATTTGGGTGTATAGGGCTTGGCTTTGATTAGCTTCCTTGGTTTTACTTTCCCAAAAAGGAAACCTCCAGGTGATGGGCACCCTATTTATTCCCATAACCTGGCAGGATTTGCAGAATAATTGCTCAGAATTAGGATATCAATCCATATTTTTACATCAGCCGTCCCTCTTGTTCTTTCTGAGCTGCAGCTGGAGATTGCTGGTTGGTTCAAAGGAAAAAGCAGGGTTAGTCTAAAATCTAGGCAAAAACTTGAAAAAAACAAATGAGTCTAGAATTTAATGATGAATGTATGATAAGTTTTGAAACATAATTTCTCTCACTGCAGTCCTCATTTTTGTTAAAAAACACATGATAATAAGACTGACTTGTTTGCAAAATAGACTTTATTCTCATACTTTGCCTGGTTATTTGCATAAAACACAGCAAGAATAATAATTTCTACCTCGGTCTTTTGGATTGACTTTGATGGAACTCTGTTCCACAAGGAAGTACCCTCAAATATCTGTGAGTTAGGTAATCTTCTTCTCTTAAAGTGCCAAGATAAACTTGAAGCTCCTGGGGGCTTACACAGGTCAGGAACCCTGTTTAGGGACTGCGTATGCAAGGGTATGAGGCCAGTTTTCCCAAGGGGCTTCTATCAGCTCTGCAAGTCAAGTTTGACTCCTTAAAGGGAAGCGTACCCTTCCAGTCAAAACCTTGGTAAAACAACCAGCTTCTCTAATTGCATTCTGTTGCAAAACTAAATGGATTCTTATTGCACTGATACAAACAACTATATTGCCATCAGTTAAGAATACTCACAGCTAGCTTCCAAATTCTGGGGAAGCCAGGCAGAGAGAGAGAGAAATATGCTCTAAATTTTGTTCATGGGAGTATATGTTACTAAATTATTAAAGGCCATAAATAATTCAAAATAAGTTTCCTTGACTCTGAAAAACAAAACAAGGATCAGCAATATTCTAAGCAAGAGTCAAAAAGATGGCTTCAGTTTTCTGAGTTTAGTCCATTTAGTTAACTCACGTTTTGCTTGATATTTGGGAACATTTAAGCTCTTTATAAGTCGTGTACATTTTTCTTTATTCCAATGTCACAATCTCCAAAGTAATCAGAAACCTGTATTTCAGAGCACCTGTCAGAGTACTGTAGCTGATTATAAACCATATTTTGAAAAAGATCAAAACAAGACAATTGTCTGTGATGAACAAAAGGTCCAGAGTAGTTACAGTTAAAAATACAATTGCAAAAATGTTTGGTTATTTCTGTGGTTTACAATAACTTAATAACGTAACATAATAACTTTAATTATGATGAGTAGCATATACTTTAGACATTAGAATTTTAGAAATTCCATACAATTTTGGAACATATATTAGTATTATTTACCAAAATATAACATAAAGAAGATTGAACACCATTTTAGCAATCTCATGTATCCTAACATGTCAAATAATCTTGTTTACCTCTCTTTTGGATACTCTAGGAGACTTCCGTAGCATCCAAAGGCCAGGCATCAGGAAAGATAGTTTGGAAACTTAAGTTTGATATTGGGAAGGCTGTCAAATGTTAGAGGTTTGTAACACTTGATGTTGTGAAATAGAATTCCAGATTACCATAAGTTATTTATTTTGCCAAAATGATGACTCAGAAATTTTAAAAAGCAAAACCCTTTTATAACCATTTATGAATTTTGCTAAAGAGAAGATTAGTGCCTTAAGAGTACCTTGTTGTGCTTTTATTTCAATGCTCAGTTGAGAGAAAAACCATGTAATACCCTTTTGAATTTAGTTAACATGTTCACACATGGAATTTTTGCAAGATTAATTTTTACAAACCTTCCATTATTTATTTAGACCTTCAGCTTTATCTTACTAAATTCAAAACAATCATTTAACCCTAGGCAAAAATTTACATTTTGATGACATCTGCATTTTACTAATAATCTTTAAGGCTGCTTTTATTTCTCAAAGATTAAAGTCACATGAACTAAAAGGTACCACAACTTTTATCTTCTCTTTAAAAAACATTTGATTCAAGCAGTTATTTTTCTTTAGGCCAATTAATTAGAGTTTTTTGTTTGTTTGTTTGTTTTTTGAGGCAGAGTCTCACTCTGTCATCCAGGCTGGAGTGCAGTGGAATGACCTGAGCTCACTGCAACCTCTGCATCCCGAGTTCAAGTGAATTGCCTACCTCAGCCTCCTGAGTAGCTGAGATTACAGGTGCTCACCACCATGCCCAGCTAATTTTTATATTTTTAGTAGAGATAGGGTTTTGCCATGTTGGCCAGGGTGGTCTTGAACTCCTGACCTCAGGTGATCCACCAGCCTCGGCCTCCCAAAGTGCTGGAATTACAGATGTGAGTCACCACATCCGGCCTAGGGATCTTTTTTATAGTCATCACACACAACACATATATAACTACACAGACAGGTAGAAGAAAACACAGCAGTCATAAGACTTCATTTGCCAATTTCTTAATTTGATTATTGGCCTCTCATGCATGCATTAAGAATGGGCAAGACAAAATGGAGAAAAAGAATTCAGCTGACTGAGAAAAAAACTTTCCCAGGAAAACAAGATCTCAGAAGAGAAAAACATAAAGGCCTTTGAAATATACCTATAACTTGGATATCCACTTTTAGTTAAGCTGATCACTCTTTAAGAAAATTCTTTTAAATTTGCTATTACCCGACTTTAGCCACACCCAGTGGCCAATATTTCTGGCTTTCAAACCTTACTAAAAGTGTTGGGAGCAAGCCCCCCAAAATCTGGCCATAAACTGGCCCCAAAACTGGCCATAAATAAAATCTCTGCAGCAATGTAACATGTCCATAATGGCCATAACGCCCAAGCTGGAAGGTTGTGGGTTTACTGGAATGAGGGCAAGGAACACCTGGCCCGCCCAGGGTGGAAAACCACTTAAAGACATTCTTAAGCCACAAACAAGAGCATTAGCGATCTGTGTCTTAAGGGCATGTTCCTGCTGCAATTAATTCGACCCATCCCTTCGTTTCCCTTAAGGGATACTTTTAGTTAATTTAATATCTATAGAAACAATGCTAATGACTGGTTTGCTGTTAATAAATGTGTGGGTAAATCTCTGTTCAGGGCTCTCAGCTCTGAAGGCTATGAGACCCCTGATTTCCCACTTCACACCCCTGTATTTGTGTGTGTGTGTCTTTAATTCCTCTAGTGCTGCTGGGTTAGGGTCTCCCTGACTGAGCTGGTCTGGGCAAAAAGTAACCTCACAAGTGAAACCAACAAGCTTCAATTAAGGTTATGATTTAACTACAAGTGTATGAGGTATTTTCTAAGGGGGTAAGCAGTTCTTACAAAATTTAGAAGCTTTAAAAGTAACCCAGAGAAAGGAAGATTTAAGAAAAAGCTAGAAGTTGTTCATGGAGGGGAAGAAAATCAGCAAATGGCATAAGTCACACAGATATCACCTCGAAAGTATTCATTCTCTAAGACAGGATTGAACCCAGGTGCCATTGTAAACTGGTGCAGGCTAGAATAAAACATTGCCACATGACTACAGGTCATGTTCCCAAGGGTGTAACACAAGATAGAGGCCTGCAGCAGTTTGCTGCTGACCATACAGAACGTCATACAAAGCACACCAGATTGGCTATAGCTGAAGAACAACCTCACAAATCCTTTTTCTTAATTACAACTTTACAGAGAATATAATCAGTGATCCTTATCATTCCTGGCCTAGTAAAATGTCTTCTAAAAGGAAAAAAAAAAAAAAGCTCTTGCTTAAGAGTTAACTGCTGACAGGGTAGAGAGAAGGAAAAAAAGAAAGTTACAATGCAGGGTTGGAAAGATGCCTGGGGGAAGAAGGTCTTATTCTTATACAAATGGATTCCTTTCCCCCTGGCTCAGACCAAGTGAAAGTCTAGCCAGCCATAGCACAGGGCCTGGGCTCCTGAGGCTGTCTTGGGGCCTGGGCAGTGGCTACCCTGCATGGCTGCTGGACACCACACACACGTGCAGCAGACACAGTCGTGTGCCCCACCAGGAAGGAAGTGGGGCAGGGAGTTGCCGCTCTCTCAGCTGTCCTGCACACAGGCCTGTGGCCATTGGGGTGGGTGTTGACCACCTCCCATATTTTAAAAGAAAAGATAGATGCCATTACTCTCCCTCCAAAAAAGAAGAAAAATGCCATACGACCAAAGGCTCAAAAATGAGTGTGGGAGGTTTTGGGTCCAATTTCACGCACCCTTTCTAAGGCCCCACATTGGGCACCAAAAATGTCGTGCAGAAAAACGGGTTCTTGTCACATGACCAGGAAAATTTAGGCAAATGGATGCATTGTAGGGTGACTTGGGTAGGGTTTATTGGGTAAAAAAAAGAAAAAAGGAAAGAGGAACTCTCAGCAAAGCTTCTCCCACCTGACAGATTGAATCCCAGGTCACTATCCAGGAAATGAAGAAGCCAGGCTCCTCGCCCCTGCAACTGGCACAAACTTGCTGAGTCTCCCTCCTATCCTCCCAGTATGCATTATTCAGAGACAATCAGCTGGCAAAGGGCAGGCTTCATCTAGGACCAGCGGTTGAGTTTTTCAGGCTTCAGGCTGTTTTAGGCTTAAAGGCAGAGTTTTGCTAGGGACCCTTGGCTATCTCCTGTCTCTATCAATAATATTTACTTATTTACTCATGACCACAAATTTAAATAAAGTCTCCACTGATTTCAGCCTGAATGTAAGGCACCTTATAGTGAGCAAGTAAGACAAGGTAGATAAAAACATTTCTTCTGCCTTCATCACAATCATTAATAAAGTGGAAATAATTCCAGGCTTAGAAAATTTCATGAGTTAAATAAAAAGCAGTGATAAACTTTTTTAGACTCTTGCTTTGTAAAGTTTTAAAGGCTTCACTAAAATAGTTGAAAATTAAAAATAAATTCAGGTAGGAAATTCAGGACAGGCCACACAAAAACTTCAGTTAAGACTATTTTATACAATTTGAATCACACATTCTGTCAGTTAGGATTCTAACCAGAAACCCAAAGCTTAAATCAACAATTAAGATTCCAACATATTATATTTGTGATTATTAATACATTTTAACATTTCTGCATATATATTTTAACATTTCTGCATATATATATATATATATATATATATATATATATAATTGTTGTTGTTGTTGATTTTGAGATAGAGTCTTGCTCTGTCGCCAAGCTGGAGTGCAGTGGCATGGTCTCAGCTCACTCCCGGGTTCAAGCGATTCTCCTGCCTCAGCCTCCCGAGTACCTAGGACTACAGGTGCAGGCCACCATGCCCAGCTAATTTTTATGTTTTTAGTAGAGATGGGGTTTCACCATGTTAGCCAGGATGGTCTCAATCTCTAGACCTCGTGATCAGCCTTCCTCGACCTCCCAAAGTGCTGGGATTACAGGTGTGAGCCACCACGCCTGGCCTCTACATATATTTTTAATCACTGTGGTGAAGTTTTATAATCCATTTCCCAAGTTTCTTAGGAAAAAGCTACTATTAAGCAAAATGCAATTAAATATAATCACTAAGTGTGTGATCTCCAGATGTGTTTAAAGAAATTTAATGAAATTTATAAAAGTTCATAAAAATTGAACTTGGCAAACATCTGATTTTAATCTTTCTTGATATTGAATAGAGGTAATTTTAATTTAAACAATGAAGAACGTCAATCATGGGTATTTTAATGGGCCTAGGTACCATCTTGATACAAATACAGAAAAGTGCAAACAGTAAGTTCTTTAAACTGACAGCTGTACTTATAACTTGTTTCCATCAAATAAAAGTGAGAATATTTATAAATATGCCTAAATTATTATATCATGCACATTTTAATTTTTTCTTATTAAAATTCGTTTTAGAAGCATGCATAAAATATTTAACACCATTGGGTGAATAGTTTTTTCTTGTAGAATGTAAAGATGTTAATTCAATTTAATTATAGACTTGGTATACATAAATCACATTATTAGTTATTAAAAGATGAAGTCTTTTGTATAACACAAAGCTTAATTTTAAAAAAATTGATTGAAATACATCATATGCAGAATTTGAGAAAAAAAACCACAACTTAATACCCAATTCTCATTTGCTTTGTAAAAATTAGGTAATTCAATTCAATGATCTTTAAACTGCCTTTTGAGAATTAATGAAACTAATGGTTTTTGAGCTTTCATGTGAGGTCAAACCCTTTACTAAGTAACTTAACATATCTGAGTCAGTTCATAACTAATATTTAGGGAAAATTCAATTACACAAAAAATATAACTTATTTGTAACTGTGCACACAAAGGAGGAGCCAGACCACTCACCACTGTTTTTGACCCCTCACAGAAATTACCACTTTTATATCATACTGTCTCAGTTTTGGAATCCTTGACAAATCTAATGAGTTAGAGGGGGTACAAAGACAAAGAAAATGAAATAAATTGTTTGTTTCAGAGATAGGAGTGAAGGTTTTTCAGGTATTATGAAAAGTAGACTATGTTTTTCTTGTACTTTTTCATCCACAAATTTCCTCTAATAGTTCAGATTAGAAGAAATTGAGTATTTTCCTGTCCTTCCCTCTTTACTCTCCTTTATCATACCTTCGTCATCACATTCTCATTATTTTTATTATTTTGCTTTAGTTACAATTTTGTAAAAAGAAATATTTTGGATAAGAATCAGAGTTACAACTTTGATGCTTACTAGATATAAATAAAAACTACATTCTAGTGCCTTACTATCTGAAGTTTGTGAATTTTGGACAAGTGATAATCACATTTCTAATAGCATAAAATTAGTGTATGTAAGCATATCCAATCTATTAAATCAGAAACAGAAGTATCTAACTGTATCTTGTAATTATTTGTAAGATAGTCAAAAAGAAACCCTTTACTGAGATTTAGTGCATATTCAAGGAGTCGCTGTCTATTTAGATCAGTGGTGGTAAGTAGTCATTTTAAACGTACAACAATAAGAATTTAAAACTAATCTCTGTCCACCCACACTCTCATAAACCATAGTGGAATTAGGCATTTATGTAATTTCTGGACTGTCACACTGTATTATGTGCATTCAAAATAGGCTTACGTACCAAGAACCTTAGGGGACTGAATGTAATTGCTCTATTTAGAAGGTAGAATGCAGTTTAGGTCTTCTGTTCATAATGCATGAGGATTGTACAAACCTACTATAATTTAAAGTCATTATTGAAATCTTCATAGCATGAGATAACTCCTTTTGCATCTTTGAGTGCCTTGATATAAAGCTCCTTATGTTCAAGGACTATTCCGCAATGGCATAGTTATTCAAATAATGTGTAGCACAGGAAAAATGTTCCATTGTTATTGAACACTTAGTAACTAAATGATCCGCTAAACCATGCCATATTTAAAAAATATGATTTAAAATTCAAGTTAATAATTTATTTATATTCACTAAGCATGGAATATATACTGTCTCTTTGATAATTCCTTTCTGGGTAGACACAAGACAGCACACATGTTAATAAGTTATGTAAGACTACACACACTGAATATATCCCCTGGTTTGTGAGATGGATGTCTTATTAGGCTGTTGGGTTTCCCCCTTATCTGCTCCTTGTTTAGACCAGCAGTGTAGATTCTGTGTTCTGTGAGATACGAACAATGGAAAGCTTTGGTAGAGTCAGTGTCAGGACGAAGTTTCCCTTAAAGCTTCTGACTTGGTTGGCAACGTGTTCCCCATTTGTGTTACTTTCAGAGCATGCCAAATTTGACTTCCTTTGTCATTTCTGACAAGAAGCAGAGGAGTTCCCAAAGTTTTGCTGTACTGACAGCTGAGAAGGAAAACATAAAAGGCATTAATTAAGAATATAAATATGGTCTGTCTCTGAGAGTCTTAATCATAGGTGGAAAGTAGCTCTCTGGGATTGGAAGGTGCCAGATACATTTTGTCCTCAGGTTAACGTCAAAGCTCACAATGCTTTCTCAGAGGCATAGTGTTCTTCCTTTCATTCAGCTTATCTTTTAGTAGTTTATCCTTTTTATTACAACAAGGAATCAAAATTTCATGACTTAAACTTTCAGGCTTGCTTAGTCTGTTAAGTCTTTAATATCTTTTAATTTTATTTGCATAATTAAACAGGAAGGAAAAGAGTGTGTTAAGTCTTTAATATCTTTTAATTATTTGCATAATTAAACAGGAAGGAAAAGAGTGAGTAAATTTACATTTGTTGAGCAACTATTGTTCCATGTTGACAAAATATTAAGCATTTAAATTAATGGAGAAAGTTCCTGAGGAGAGGATCAGAAAATTAATTATAACTCAACTCCATGCAAATTCCTAGAAGACAGAATAAAACACAATTGACAGAGAAAAATATACAAGACAATCAAAATTACATAAAACAATATACTGTCTCTTCAAGATATTTAATAATAATGTAAATAATAATTGTCTTACCAGGCACATAGTTACTTTAATTCTTGGCCTTTCTTAATTTTCCACTCTGTATGTCCATTTCTTCAAAGCTGCTCAACATTATATGTGCACACTTTCATCTCCACCTGCTTTAAGGAAAGATTAAAATATACAGGTTTACAGATTTTAATTGCTTACAAATTAGGTTGACTCCATTCTCAAGCTGTAAAGAGATCTTTAGTATGTTCAAAAGTAGCTTGTCCCTCAATGATTTTTAGCTGGGTTATTGCTAGGAATGTTTATTATAAACAAATAAATTGTCTTCAGGCATGTAGATTTGTGTTAAAGTGTATCTCATAGGGTCAGTTTTCTGACTAAGGTTCGTTCCCAAAACTATATGCCTGAATTATTTCTTTCTTTAAACCACGGGATTTTTTTTTTTTTAGTCTTGCACATATAAACTTCTACAAATTGTTTATAATGATTATTTAATAATTTATTTTAATAAAGAAGGAACTATAATTGAATAAACTAAGCTAACCCTCCCATTTTAATGTGGTCTTTTGTATTTAAAAACTCATATTATTTGGCTCTGTGTGCCCACCCAAATCACATCGCAAATTATAATCTCCACATGTCAAGGGAGGGACCTGGTGGGAGGTGATTATATCATGTTGGTGGTTTCTCTCATGCTGTTCTTGTGATAGTGAGTGAGTTCTTATGAGATCTGATGGTTTTATAAGGGGCTCTTCCGCTTTGCTCTTCACTCTTCTCCCTCCTGCTGTCATGTGAAGAAAGTCCTTGCTTCCCTTTCACCTTCTACTATGACTGTAAGTTTCCTGAGGCCTCCCCAGCCATGCACAACTGTGAGTCAATTAAGCTTTTTTTCCCACATAAATTACCTTCATAAACATAAAGGTAGTTCTTTATAACAATGTGAAAATGGACTAAGAAAAATCTATGCTTCATCCATGTCCCTACATCCATGTAGGATGAAGCATAGTTTTTTCTTAGTCCATAAATGATGAGTTAATGGGTGCAGCACACCAACATGGCACATGTATACATATGTAACAAACCTGCACGTTGTGCACATGTACCCTAGAACTTAAAGTATAATAAAAAAAATTAATTAATTAAAAAAAAGAAAAAACTATGCTTTGTTTGACAGACTTAAAATTGAAAAAAATCAGAGCAAATATATTTAACATGGCTGGGTGTAGTGGCTCATGCCTATAATCCTGACAATTTGGAAGACTGAGGCAAGAAGATCACTTGAGGCCAGAAGTTCAAGACCTGCCTGGGCAATTTAGCAAGACCCCATCTTTACAAAAAAGTAAAAAAAAAAAAAAATAGCCAGGCGTGGTGGCATGAGCCTGTAGTCCCAGCTACTCTGGAGGCTGAGGTGGGAGGATTGCTTAAGCCCAGGAGGTTGAGGCTACAGTGAGCCATGAAGGCACCACTGCACTCCAGCAACCTGAGGGACAGAGTGAGACCCTTACTCAAATATGTATTTACCAAAAATCTGAAGGAAACTACTCTGCATGTTAAATTGTTTTTGCTTGGAAATAAACATACACAATAGGAAGACTTTTCAATGATTTTTTTTAAAGATCTTGAAACAAGTCAAATCATGGGTCACTTATATAACACTTTGGATGGTCTTTTCAATAGATACGAAGGTTTTAAGGGTTGAAATGTACTTGGCTACCACACTCATGCATTACTCTCTTCTTTTTATATTGACAAGTTTATTTTAATAAAACCTACTATTTCTTAAGAAATGTTACCATTTGGTAAGATCTGGAGTTCTTTTTTTTTTTTTTTTTTTTTTTTTTTGAGATGGAGTCTCGCTGTCTCCCAGGCTGGAGTGCAGTGGCACAATCTCGGCTCACTGCAAGCTCCACCTCCCGGGTTCATGCCATTCTCCTGCCTCAGCCTCCCCAGTATCTGGAACTACAGGCGCCCGCCACCACGCCCAACTAATTTTTTTGTATTTTTAGTAGAGACGGGGTTTCACCGTGTTAGCCAGGATGGTCTCGATCTCCTGACCTTGTGATCCGCCCGCCTCGGCCTCCCAAAGTGCTGGGATTACAGGCGTGAGCCACCGGCGGTGCCCGGGCTGGAGTTCTTAATACTACATTTTTAAACACTTTTCAATACTTTCTAGCCTTCCTTAGTCTCATTCTTATCCTAGTCTCTGAGATATCTCAACTTCCTACACAACTTCAACTATCAAAGTCTAATGAATAACTCACAAAGTCCTATTTTCTGCTCAGCTGTCTCTCCCATGTTCTAGCTTGCCACTTTTTAGTGGAAATCTATACATCAATGTCTTCCAGATGCATCAAATGTGACTTCCAAACCGAAACTTTTCTTATCCCTTCTTCTCTTAATTCCTAATTTTAGTGAGTGGTATCATATTTCTCCCCTAAGACAGGAATCTGAGGGCTATTTTTGACTTTTCCCGCTACCTCACCCCTCTATACCTAATTGATAACAGAGTCCTGTTGACTGTGCCTTCTTGTCCATCATTATTAAAATTTTCTCTTTCTCAGATCCCCTGCCTACCGTTTTGGCTCTTTCTTATACGTTCATTGTATGCTGCTAGCATGATCTCGAAATTAAAATATGGTCATGCCACTTTTCTGTTTCAGATGCCTTAGGGTGCCAAGATTGCAAGTGGACTCACAGGATTTATGAGACTTTCAGCACCTGACTAGTAGCTTCCTCCTCAAACTGCTTTCTAGGCAATTTTCTTACTCCTGCCAAGCTACAGTCGTTGGGACTCATTTCACCTCCACAGCTGTGCCAGGCTCAGTCTCACTGCTTTACTTCTAACAGGCAGTGCTTAGAATATGTGTATGCTTAGAATATTGTTTGCCTTCTCCTCTCCCTTCTCCCCATTCACTGACCTAACTTGAAATCAAACATGTCTTAGTCTGTGGGTCAATCCCCTTAAAAGACTTCTCATGATTCCCTCTTAACATCTCCTCTAGCTTGGAGTAGGAGTCCCTTCAACATGCTTCCATTGCTCACTGTATTTTTTTCTCATATTATCCATCACATTTTACTGAAATTTCTTGTTTAGCCACTTACAAAGTTAATAATTATTTTATTATATATCTCTACCATTACATCGCCATCACCATTTGAGGCTTTGTCAATCTTTTCTTAAATTTTGTCTCCTTTGCCGAGGGCAGTGACCAGGTATAGGTGCTCATGTTAATATTTATTGAATAAATTAATGGCTGAGTGTTGGTAAGATCAGTTAATTCTGAACAAACAATATATTCAGGCATCATTGGCTAAATAATATGCCCATAGTAAATATATTAACCACCTCTTTATTAAGCAACCTCAAATACTAAACACAATCATTAAAAATTGAAAGTTTCAATTTACAGAACAACTGGAATGTACTAAATAATAAAGCCTCAAAATACATAGAGCAAAAATGTCTATAAATTCCAGAGAAAAATTTGTAAAGAACACTGCAGTGGGAAATTTTAACACACATCTCACAATTATTGATAGTTCAAACAACTAAAATTAGCAAAGTTTTTGAAATATTTAAAATGTGTATATAAATTGTTTGATTTATTGGAGCTTGTATTTCTATAAAATATCACTTCATAAAACTGATTTAAGAAGAAATCATAACATAGCACCTAGAAATAAAAAACAGCAAAACCTTCATAAATATAAAAGTATAAAAGTATAAAACTTTATTTAATACATTATAGTAATGTCTTCATATCTAACAAGATTTCATACCATAAAGATGTCATTCTCTCCAAACTGATGAATAAATGTAATGTGATTTAAATGAGCTTATTTGATGACTAATGATAATACAAGTACTCCTGAAAAAGAAAAATAGGAATAAGTTATAGAGTTAATTAAGTCCATGACCTATTGGCACAGGAATAGAGAAGTACCAATGGAATGGAATAGAGATATCAGAAACAGTTTTACATTTGACACATAAGAAAGATGGCTTTGAAGAACACTTGGGAGTGGATCAATCAGGAAACAAATGGTGCCAGGCCAATTGCATATCCATTAAAAAATAATTGCAGTGGGCTTCCTAACTCACACCATACATCAAAATTACTTCTTCATAGATTCAAAGCTTTAATGTTATGTTAAAATGGTAAATAAAAAAGAAGGGAGTCAATGAAATGAACTAGCACTTTATAGAAGAGGAAATAACTACCCATATGCATATAAAAAGTATTAAACTTTGTTAGAAACCACTGAAATTGTAAAACATCCATATTATAATATTATTTAGTACACACTTAATTTCTGCAAAATTTAAGGCATCTGATAGTTTCAAACATTGAGTGGTGACTTTTATGCAATGTTGATGACAGTAAAATTTAGTATCATATTGGATACAACTTGTCACTCTCTTAAAATTGTGGATCTTCTCATTATCTATAGCAATTTTATTGGGCATATACGCCAGAAATTCTGGAATATGCGTTGAGAAACCTACCCAAGAATGTTCATTGCAATATTGTTCACAATAGCAAAATCTGAAAATACCTCAAAGTTCCCTCAACAGGAGATGGATAAATATGCATCTTTTTAAAGAATAAAATATTACAAAACAGTGAAAGTAGGTATATATGCCTATAGTAAAACTTGGAAGATAAGAAGAATCAAGAGAAATACAGGAAATTTAAAAAAAAGTTTAAATAGTAGTTATCTTTTGAAGGGAGGCAGGGGACAATGGAATAGGGAATGGACATGTAAATTTGATGATTTTGATGGTATTCTGTTCTTTGGTTGGATTATAGGTTTTTATTTTGTTGTGAACTTTATAGCACATATATATCTATATACATATACATATGTATATATATACTTCGTAGTATATATATACACACACGTGTATATACACACATATATGTATACATTTGTATATATTGCATACTTTATTTTATATTAACTGATATTTTATGCCATGTAAGCAATTTAAAAATCATGCAACATGTAATTTGCTTTCATATTCCCAACTTATAAGCAGTACCAGCACATAGTAGATTCTTCATACATATTTGATAAACAAAGAATGAACTATTAAACATTTATAGTGAAAAGAGAAAGACTTTACAATACTCCAGAAAAAGGAAGGCAAAATACTGTAGAACAATAAAGCATTTTGATTGAGAACAATGCCCAAGTTAGGACATAAAAGAAAGTATATGACTGACAGGCATCTCTTAAACCACTGAATCCATTTAGCCAGATGTCATTTCACTTCTAGGGAAAGACTGCTATAGAGCTCTTCATATTCATAATCTTAAAATCTCCTTGTAAGGGCAAAAAGACTAAGGCCAAATAAAAATAAACATCATTAAAATCTAAGATACAGGATTTATTCATAAAGGATGTAAGAGGGAATTCAATTCATAAAACAACATTTTCAAACAAAAAGCCATAAGTTTTGGGATTCTTTATGAATTATCAAATACTCTTTTAAGTTACTAAAGAAAAATGCTAAGCATGCTTTTAGGTAGAGCAGAATTCTGTGTACCAAGATATCAATTACCCCATTTTTATTTTAGGTTCACAAAGGGAAGTTAAAATTAATTACTATGTTTTTGTGAATGCTACAACTTGTTGAAGGCTTGTAAATAAATAATGTTCAACTGATAATTCAAACAAAAAGCTTTTATCAAATGGATATATTTCTTTTGGGTGGTTTAGCAAATGTGTGATTTGCTAGAAATTCATGGCCAAGTCACAGAATGAGCAATATTACAGTCTAAAAATATGCTTCTCACAGAAACCACGAAACATGGCTAAGTCTTTCACATCACCACCCAGAAAACCTTTACTACATAGCTTATTGGTTAAGAGCTCTTCTCCAAAGCAAGACTACTTCAGTTCAAATCCTGGTTCTGGAAGAACCAGCTGTATTAATTCGGGTGAGTTAATTCTTCTTTGCCTTAATTTCCTCATCTGAAAGTGGGAAATAATAATAACACTTAATCCATAAAGTGATTGTGAGAATTGATATCTAATACACGGTAGAAAGTTTTTAAAAATTCTGCAAATATTTTAATGGTGCTATTATAAACAGAAATAAGTTGTCAATGAGCATAAAATATTATCTTCTGAATCTCTGTTAATATTCCCAGATACAATGCTTGGCAAATGGTGGACATTTGGTAAAGAATTATACACTGAACATATTTCTGGATATTGTTCATTATCAATTTTCCAGTAAAAGATGAAAACCTATTAGCACTGATTGTAAAGGACAAAACAACCCTGAGAGAGAGCTGGGACTGGGGATAGGGCAAGAGTGAGTTGAGGTGCATAGCAGAAACATTGTAGGTATTCTGCCCTTTCTACCATATTGTCGTCTCTACACTTCACAGTGATAAAAGCTAAGAGGCTATTGGGAAATTTGTTAATGCCTTGATTAATTCAAACAGCATTCATTCAGAAGGTTCTAGACAAGAAACACTGTTCTGTGGTCAGTAAAAAAATGATGTTCCAGTTCTCAACGAGTTGTTGCACAGACAGGTAAATAGGAAATCAGAAATGTATCATTTTTTTTCACAATTTTTCTAAAAAATACAACTGATTTTAACCTGCCAAAAGTAGGGAATGGGCTGAATACTTTCTCTTCTATTATCCCATATCTAGGCATAGAAACAAATTACCTTATCCTAAAATTTATTTGCCCCATGGTGGTGTCTGGTGGTGAGACAAAGGGGAAATCCCTTAGAGTTCTTAACAGCTACCTACAGAATACAGAAAAGTTGCTCTAACTACAGGCATTTAGGATTTTTCTGGTATAGAATGTACTTCTTTATCTTTTTCTCTTTTTTAAAATTATGAATTATCATCAATTATTAAGGCCAGAGATACTAGTTCATACTACCTTTCCAGAGCTTTAGCTAATTATGCTGTGATAAAGATTACTTAATGTCGGAATCTTGGTGAAAATTGGGTCACATAAACTCGCCATTTCTTCTACTTACCACATACTATATAGAATATTTATAAGATTAAAACTGCATAGTATCAAAAATGAGTATGTGTATGTATGTCCACATGATACGGTCATTCATGGTATTGACTTAAATAGTATACACTGTTGGATTAAATTTAGTGCAAAGTGAATTTAATAGCTATAATTGCTCATACCATTTCCTGAGGTTAAGCCAGTTTTTTTTTTTTAAAGATCTGAATACTGCACATACTGAATTCAATGTTTGTTCACTTTTAATGGAGATTTTATTACACCATCTCTAAAAAGCTTTTCCACATGAAAATATCGTTGATACCCTACTCCCTTCTTCTCTGCAGGTATCAACCCTGAAAAGGGGGATATGAAGCAGCTTCCAGAAAACATACACAAGATTAAAAAGCTGAAAGTTGCCTTTGCTAATTTGCAGTATGCCATGAAATAATTATGCATGTGCTAACTGGCACTTTTCACTTTTCGTGTGTGCTTCAACACTCAGTTTTCAGTAGATCATTTAGAGCGGATCAGCATTCTTCAGAAACTAAAACCACAACACAAGTCAGGGCAGCACGGCCTGATGCGAAAATAATGCAGCCCACAAAGGTGGTCTTTGTAAGACTTGAGGACATGCTGGTGTCTGTTTCTGAATTGGCAGGCTCAATGCTTCCCCTAGTGTCTGCTCCTGAAATACTAAACTCATCTGTGTTGCAAAGCAGGACTCAATGACACAAGTAGGCTTCTAAGGCACCCAAATAAGCTCCAGAACAAGAATTAATTTTACAGATTTTGGTGAAATCTCTCCTGTAAAGAAGCTTGATGTTGTGCAGTAGGTTTTGGTGAAAGCCCATTCAGTCTGTTGACTTTTTTATGGGGCTAATAACTCCTAAGTTTCAAAGTGGTAATTAGAATAATGGGGACCTCGATATTTTCTAGAAATTTATTGAGTACCCTTATTACACTCTATTGAGTCTTGAGCTGTTTTATTAACAGAGGACAACTACAGCATTTTACACTTAGTGTTAATTTCTTCAGGCCAATTTTAAAAATAAGTTACTTTGAAGTTTTATAAACTACATTAAAAGTGACTTTATTAGTATCTGAAAATATTTTCTACTTAAACAAAACCTTAAGGATTTACACCTTATCTGATTACCACACAGGATTCAATTTTCCAACTTTACTGTGTACAGTAGGCACCCTGTGAACTTTAGCATTGGACATTAAGTGATCTAAGCTGTCACGTCCCATTTAAATAAGGGTCTAATTCCAGTGGCTAGATAACCTAGTATTCTAGCTCCTTCTTTCTTTTCAAATTCAATGCTTATGGTGTTATTTTAATTCTTTTTGTCATTTTCAAAATTTCTTCCTCTCAATTTATAATTACCACGTTCCTCAGCCATCATGGAATCTGCTGGGACGTTCAGTGTTAGAATGGTGAGGCAGCACCTTATTTTTGAGGCAATTCAAAATATTATAAAACACTAAATTATTCTGCTGCTACTATGCTACGTATTATTCTTATTTACAGGGAAGTAAGAATAAATTTAGGTTTTCTATAACTGCACGTTTAATTGAAGTTATTATACATTCCTCTGCCCTGTAATTCCAAAGAAAACTTCAGCATTTTCTGAAAGAATCCCAGTTCTTTTCTGTCTTATTCTCTTTATTGTTACATGTAGACATTTTTTTTGTTTATTTTTAGATGTGTGTCTATACTATTACACTTATACTCTGTATTTTCTTTTTAATGTTTCTGTAATAATGATGTGCTCTACAGTCTATATATATATAACATATATAGATATTGTCTATATGTGTTGACTGTAGGGTACATCATAATATATAATATAGACAATATATTTAATACATCATTATATATGTGTGTATACAGACTATAAAGCACATCCTATATATATGCATACACACATATATTACATATAATACTATATATGGCACATATAATACCTATATATAGATTTTGCGGTTATGCTTTCAAGTTATTGTCACTTTTGTCCCTTACTAGCCCCGTAGGTGGTGAATGACTTACCCAAGTTCATACCACTTTTACATGGCAGGATGGAAACACAGAGTCAGGGTCTCTAATTTTGAAGTCTCTATCCTTTTCTTTTTTACAGATCCATTTCATATTCAGTAACAGAGTATTGCTTTTCATGTATGTGTTTCTTCCATCTTTAAGAATGTAGTGCAAATTTCCAGTAGAGGCCAGATGATACCACTAACTTTCCAAAATGTCCTTTGCAGTGGCACATTTGCCTATAAAGAAAAAATTTTTCTGTTTTAAGCCATGAAGGCATTGACTTGCAAAATTAACTGGAAATAGGTGTACACCTACCTTGTGAAAGGAATGTATTTCCATACAGAATAAGACAACCGGAAATTCCAAAGAGGAGAAAAACCAATGTGAATGTCGGCTAATAACTGAGGGTAGAAAAATTTTAACAGTAACTGAAATTAAAAGATTTTCTTACTTATAGCTTAGTGTTGCTAGGTGTGGTGGATGAGAGAGATGAGAAAATGCCACATTGTAAATGATTGACAGTTGTTCTTTAATACTAATGTCTTTTACCTTTATCTTTATATGGATAGACTATATTCCTTTTTTTCTGTGATTTTCTCCTCTTGTTTTCCACAATTAACAATAGAATGGAAATTTTTAAGTATAAATGAATAAGTTACTTATTTTTATTATCATCATTAATTAGAGACAGGGTCTTCCTCTGTTACCCAGGCTGGAGTACAGTGGTGAGATCTTAGCCAACTGCAGCCTTGAACTCCTGAGCTCAAGCGATCTTCTCGTCTCAGCCTCCTGACTAGCTGGGACTACAGGTGCACACCACCAAGCCCAGGTAATTTAAAAAATATTTTGAAGAGACAGGGATCTCACTATTTTGCCAAGGCTGGTCTGAACCTCCTGGCCTCAAGTGCCTCTAATTCTAATATGTCAACATTATTTCTATTTTCTAAACTATGTTTCACAGATACATTTGTGCTTAATTTCTTAAACACATTATGTACATTTTATTAGGTATCCTGCTGTTTTTATTTACTATTATTTAAGAAAGATGTGTTAATAGCAAGTGGTTACATTTAATTTAATTGCTTTGTTGTCATATTGAAACATTTTTTCCATTATTTTTTTTCATGTATTGTTTGCTAAATCAGTAGACTAAAAGCTAATCACGAATTCTCAAATTTCTCAGGAATTGGCACCTCACTGTTGCTTTTGCAGGAGGCTGCACTCTGTGATTTATTCCTCCTTTGTTTTATCTTGTTTGAAGGTGAAATAGATTTCAATCATCTGTGGGAGAAAATAGGTTTCAGGTATTGGCACCATATCATTTTTGCTTCAAATAAGGTACTATTGGGAGTAAAAGGGGGCACTAGAAGTAATTAATTCTGGGTAATAGATTTAATCTTTATTTTATGGGGAAAAGTGAGATATAAAGTCACTCTACTTTTAAATAAGTATTATGTTCTTTTATAACCTTTTCTATTAGCTTCTAGAAAGGCACTAGAGACTCTCTAGTTCACAGATGCCACACTCAGCACCATCAAAGAGGAGGTGCTATCCACTTGGTGAAGAGTATGACAGATTTGGCTTTCAAAGAAGCAGACATTCATGTATACATATGTAACAAACCTGCACATTGTGCACATGTACCCTAAAACTTAAAGAAAAATAAAAGAAATGCAAAATACAAATTCCTCTGTAAGACTTTAAATTCTCTTTTAAAAGTAAAAGTTAAAGTAATTATATAATAGGCACCGACTTTCACCCATAATAGAAATCACAAAGTCTATCACTACTGATCACAGTGTTGAGATCAGAGAGAGCCCCATAGGATTATCCACTTATTTGGATAGGGTTGAAACAGCAAGCAAATCCTGCAACAGCTGACTTTCAAAGAAGATTTGTCTTTTTTTAAATGGTAAGACACTTTCATAAGATGCAGCACATACACATCAATATTCTGAGGAGGATACTGCTGGGGATTTTTTACATTACATACCACCTTTACAATCGTGCAATATCTATTGCATTTCCTCCCAATTTGCTCCTGTGCTGTGGTGACTCTACATAGGGTGGAACCATTCATAGGATAGAGCCTCGCAATTGAAGCATCTTTTATTCACAGCCATAGTGCATGAATGGGAAAGCAAATTTAAAGTTTGTTTCCTGAAAGAGAGTTCTACATTTAAGTGAGGAAAGTGAGTACAAAATGTGCCCCAGATTAGAGAGGCGGAAAGTGGTTGGTAGTAGGAAACTGAGACAGAAGGGATGGAGATAGAGTTTCTCGAAGTATTGAAAAAACAGGTGAACGCTAGGAAGTTCAGGTCAGATATTCGAAATTGGTTAAAACAAGGTAACAGATGCAGTCAATAACTCATGAGTGTATTCACATGTGTTTCTAGGACCTGCCTACCTGGGCATGTTGGATCAATTTAAATGGATTGGAGCAAATGTGCAGTGATGGTGCCTAGAGGAATTACTTAAGCTAGAATCTAGAGATATGGCAGAGGGTTAAAAAATGAATACGTGAATGAGAAATCCGTAGATTTTGCTTGTATAATAACAAATGTAAATAGATTCATCGACTTTTAATTCCTGTAAAGTAGAATTCAGATATTATATGAGAGTTCTGCCTCACCAAAGAAATGGTGGTTGCCCTTGTTCAGTCTGGTGCAGAAAATTGGAAGCCCCCTCCTTTCAAGCCCTTATTATAATGCACAACTACAATATTTTCAGTCTAGTAATTTAGTTTTGAAAAGTGATTTTTGAGAATATTCTTTTATTTCCCCCCCAGCATCTAAGACAAGTAAATCCTACATTTACCTTGTAGGATTTTTTCTTTTTCTTTCTTTCTTTTTTTTTTTTAATTGTACTTTAAGTTCTAGGGTACATGTGCTAAGAACATTGGTATCATCAGTTGCTTTTCTCCCATCCATGAACACTGCCAATTTGCATCTACTGCAACTTAGGCTGCACCTGTGGCTCTAAGATGGTTGCCATAGACACTGTGAGTTGGGGGGCCCAGGACCGACCCAATGCTCTTGCACACCTTAAATTAATTTCCTGCCTTTGTGTCTCAATCTCCACTTTACCACCAGCTTTTCTTACTAAATTTGTAGCTGTTAGGGACTCTATTCAAAAGCCCATCCTTAACCTATGATAGCCTGGCAGCCCCTCAACTCTGTTTTGAACCTCTGTCATTCCAATGTCTTCTTCTTTTAGTCTTCCAGAAAGTTCTCGAAACGTTCAAACTGCAGATCGCATCTTTATTTTGTTTTTTTAACACTATTATTAATTTTGCATTTTTATATTTAAATATTGCTTGTCTTTTAAATAGCTTTTGGGTAGAAAGTGGTGCCAAATTGTGGACTTTACTGAATAATCTGATATGGTAATTCTAAAATTTTACTGTATAAGATATTCTGTTCCTTGATGATTCGAAAGACTTTTCCTTTAAAGCCATCTAGTTGTGATGTTTATTTTGAAGGCAATTATTTGATAATTTTGTTTAATATCTAGCATTCCAGTTGGGTTATTTCAATTTCCAATTCTCAAGACAATCTTAATAATTTCTATTTTTCTAAAAAATGTGTCAGTTTCGGACATATTTATAGAGGAATTGACCTAGAGCTGTACATAGTATTCTCTTATAATTTTTAATCTTTTATTTGCAGGCCTACTTGTTTTTCATTGATAATTAGGTATGTTTATATTTTCCCCTAAGTAGACTTGTAAGAAGTTTACATATTTTCCTAAAATATGAGAGCTGACAAGAAGAATATTTTTCATTTTGTATCCACTCCACAGGTATTTATTTTTAACTTTTATTATGAAAAATTTAAATTTATGTGAAAGTAGAGATACTCTAATGAACCCCTTTACCTGTCACATAGTATCAATAGTTATTAAATCATGAAAATCTTAATTCATCGCTATCCTCTTCCATTTCCTCTCCACTGAATTCTGTTGGTGAAAATACAAGACATTATGTAACTTTATATATAAATATTTCAGAATTTAACTCCAAAAGACAAGAGCTTTAAAAAACCACCATCTACTAACATTGTCACATCTGAAAAAAATTAACTGTTAATATCATCAAATATCTAGTAAAAGTCCACATTTACTAAATAGATTTTTCTTGTTTGCATATGTTGATTTTGACCCCCTTCTTTTTGTTTAAAATTTTCTGATTGTATCCCCATGGGACGATCATGTCTCTTTGCACCTTGTATTTCTCTTGTATTGAGAGTTAGAGCTCAAAGTTTATCAGTTATCAATCTACTGTCTCTTAGTTCAAAATTCACCTATTCTGACCTTGCTAGTGACCCTGGAACATTTCTCCCTCACAAGTCAACTCAGTGTAAAGCTCTATCAGTAAATGGTACAATACGGATCCTGGAGGAGGAAGGCATTTGCTTCCCAGTTCTGGTGTACTCTTTTGGCAGTCTTCCGTAACGCAAGTTAGCCAGCAGCCCAGGGCACCTTCCTATGAACAGCTTCCCCAGCACACTATTGGGCAGTTTTGCAGTAAGTTCCAGGGCGACAACACCTCTCTTTTGGCAGTTTCTTCAGCTACCCCAGAGTGTGATTTCCCAGTGAGTTTCTCTGGTGTGGAGTCTCCTCTTGGACAGTTTCCTCTATACCCTAGAGTGCAGATTCTCAACAAATCCCTCAATATAGCACCTCTACGAATTCATCATTCAATGTGACTTGACTATGCCTTCTTCAATGAGGTCTGGCTCTCATGACAGTTGGAAGTTCTCTTCCAGATTTGTATATTTCTTGGGTGTCCTGTCTCAGCTCTGAGGGCAGTGGCTGTTGCTATCTGTCACTCCTATGTTTTTTATATTTCACTTTACCACATATTATTCAATCCTTTATTAGACTAATCCTGTGGTATAGTTAATAATTTTTTATATTAAACTCTTCTCCAAATTACTGTCTGGTTTCTGTCTTATGATCGGCTCCAGCTTGAGGCAAAAGACTTGATAAGAGTCAAGTTCAGTTTTTGGTTTTGTTTGTTTGTTTGATTTTTGCAAGGCAACTTCATAGGTATTTGCATATGCATCAGCAGATACGTGATGCACATACAATGAGTCTTCTGTCTGTCTGTAATATTAGGAGCCATCATTGATCATTGCCCATTTTGTCAATTTGTTAAGGTTTGCAAAAAGGTTATATTCTAATTTTATAATTTATTTTTTATTTTCTACCGAGTAACTCACAAACGTCTATGAAATAGGAATATCCCTTCATCAACTACTTGGTTACTCTGAGAAATAGATGATAAAGAAAAGATACAATAAACCTATAATTATTTTTGACTTTTCCCTTTATTAACTTCGAATCATAGTTGATTTCACATTAAAAATAATAACTTTGTGGTTCTGACTTGCTAGTAGAATTGTCTTTTTTCTGTCTTTTCTTTTGTATCATAAGGAATTCATGAATATAAACATGAAATATGTTCAGTGTGTTACAGTTATCTTTATTAATGTTCCAAATTGCCTCAGCCTTGGACAGTTGGATCTTTTCAAGGTGGTTTCAGTGTTCTTACCTTTTAGTATGATGAAATATTCTATGTTTATCTTATATATTTCCTCCTTTAAATCTAGAATCCACAATTTCTCCAATAAATAGTATTCTATTTAATAGGGAATGATTTAAAATCTCTAAATCTATGTGCTTAAAATGCTTATTGGGAGTAGGTTATCCATGGCTTCTAGAAACTTTCTGTGTTCAGAACTAGAAAATGGGTATTTTTATGAGAAAACATATCTTGGGTTTATACTGATAACTTAAAAATCAAATTTTCAAATTCAAGGTTAAAGAGTTTTTATTTTTTTGGTGATATATGACTTGATGATATGTGATGATACACTAAAATTTTGAACCCTAAATAATATTAGTAAGTGAATTCTATTTTTTTTTTTTTTTTTTGAGACAGAGTCTCCCTCTGTCACCAGGCAGGAGTGCAGCGGCAGGATCTCAGCTCACTGCAAACTCCGCCTCCCAGGTTCAAGCGATTCTCCTGCCTCAGCCTCCAGAGTAGCTGGGACTACAGGCCTGCGCCACCACATCCAGCTAATTTTTGTATTTTTAGTAGAGGCGGGATTTCACCATGTTGGTCAGGCTGGTCTCAATCTCTTGACCTCGTGATCCACCCAACTCGGCCTCCCAAAGTGCTGGGATTACAGGCGTGAGCCTCTGTGCCTGGCTGTGAATTCTTCTTTCTATAAACTCTCGCCATTCATTTCTGCAACAAAGCCTATTTGAACTGTTATTACACTTGTGCTGAATCTATAGACTAATTTGTGAAGAATTGACATTTTAACAACATTGAGTTTTTTGACTCGTAAATGAAATATGTCTCTCCATTTACGTGGCTTTTTCCCAATACTGCTCGTCAATGTTGTGTAGTTTTCAATGTAAATGTCTTGCATTTCTTTTGCCAGAGTTTTTCCTAAATATTTTATATGTTTGATACCTTTGAAAATTGCATTGTTTTATTTATTTCAATTTGTGGTTTGGTTCCTACATAAAAATACATTATATATAATGTGTTTTATATACATTTAAAACATTAAAATGCATTTATTTTAATAGTTTTATATAATGGGTAAACACACACACACACACACACACACACACACAGTCCTACAATGTGGCTAAACATTCTTAAAAGTTCTAGTAGATTTTTTTATAGATTGGGTCAGATTTTCCACATAGGTGAGCATGTCCAGAACTATTTTATATAAAGATGTTGAGAAAAGATATCCTTGTCTTGTTCTTTTCTTAGGAGAAAACATGTTCACTTTCTCACAATTAAATACGATAGTAGTTCTAGGTTTTGTATAGATGCCCTTTAACAAGTTAAGGAAATTCCCTTCTATCCATAGTTTCCTGAGAGTTTGATCAGGAATGGATATTGGATTTTGTCAATTTTTTTTCTATAACTATTGAAATGCTTATTTTGTTTTTCTTTCTGAATTTAATATGGTAAATTGCATTAATTGATTTTCAAATTGCTCACATAGTTGTGAGGAAAGGAAAATTATTGGAAATAAAATTAAATAAAATATAATTTCAGGTAACAGTAAATGCTTTGTGGAAAAGTAAATTGATTTAAAAATAATGGAGAAAGCAAGCCAGAGGTTTGTCTGCATAAACTCATCAGGGAAGGCTTCTCTGAGGCAGGGAAGGCTTCTCTGAGGCAGTGATGTTTCAGTTTATACTAAATGAAGCATAGATCTGAAGACAGAACATTTCAGACACAGGAAAGATCTATTATAAAAGTTGTGAGGAGAGGCTATGCCTGGCAAAAGTTCAGAGTGCCTGGAATACAGAAACTAAATATAACTCATACAACTCTTATGAGGTGGGCTCACATGAGCCCAGCCCTGAGATACAGATTATCTCATAACATACTGACCTTATTGAGTTTCTAAATGATTTAAGCGGATGACTAGACCTTAGTTAGTGATACTCAATTAAAATATTACCCCTGGAAAACCCTGTCCAAGAAGCCAGCCAAGCATCTGTAAGCACATTCTTTCCTTGAGTCCATTTCAAAAACCCTGACTTAACAGCAACAATAATGTTTCATGAGTTGTAAACTGTACATATAGACATGAAGCCATGTTATAAAACATTAAGCCTGTTGCATCCTAGAAAGACTCTTGGAAAGAACTATTGGCTTTCTAATGCGAAGATAGCCTGGAGCCAAAATTAAATAAGAATATTTTCTTTATAGATTATAACTTGGCTCTGATTTCTTGTGATAAGATTCCTGATCCACTAAGTGAAAAATTATTGGACATCTTGAACTTACTATCACACCCTCCAAGAATTAGTGGTAATTCAAACCAAGTTGAAGTCTGTTTTTCAAATTCAGAACAGGGTAAAAAAAATTAAAACAAAACAGTGTATTTAGATAAAATTACATTTGGAAGACAATTTGTCAATATTGTCCACTTTTTTCTCTTGATACCACACACAAATTCCCTTTTTCAAATATGTCAGTGATTTTTCCTGGATGGTCTTTCTTAGAAAAAATC
The DNA here is from genome assembly GCF_028885625.2 of Pongo pygmaeus. NCBI lineage: Eukaryota > Metazoa > Chordata > Mammalia > Primates > Hominidae > Pongo > Pongo pygmaeus. The sequence goes on from NC_072378.2 coordinate 80,610,479, forward strand.
ACTATCAGTTTCAAAAAAAAATAATAATAATAGTGCATCATAGATCATCCATGAAAAAAATATATTGTCAAAATTGGCAAACCTATTTTTCTTATCATTCATGAACTTTTTCCCTTGAAATATAATGATGAAGAGAATTAAAAACATGTACTCAATGGAAATCTCAATTTAATATTCCATATTAAGATTCCCTATATGAACAATCAAGGTCGTTTTATGTATAAAGTTATATATATGTATAAAGTTAAATATAATTGGCTGGGCACGGTGGCTCACGACTGTAATCCCAGCAACTTGGGAGGCCAAGGCGGGTGGGTCACGAGGTCAGGAGATTGAGACCATCCTGACTAACAAGGTGAAACCCCGTCTCTACAAAAAACACAAAAAATTAGCCGGGTGTGGTGGCAGGCGCTTGTAGTCCCAGCTACTCAGGAGGCTGAGGCAGGAGAATGGCGTGAACCCGGGCGGTGGAGCTTGCTGTGAGCCGAGATTGTGCCACTGCACTCTAGCCTGGGTGGCAGAGTGAGGCTCCATCTCAAAAAAAAATAATAATAATAAATAAATTAAAAAGTTAAATATAATTATGCATCACTTTAATTAAGTATATTTAGGTAAATTTTGGAAAGTTTAATTTTCAGATTAGCACTTAAAACACAGAGAAAACAAATTATATTAACTCTGCCAAGAAAAGTATATTTTATCAGTCTATAAAGACCAAAGAGATTAAGATGTGAATGGAAAGTAATTTAAGAACTTGAGAAGTGAGTGAGAATTGTGATTACTTCACTTATAAAAATTAAAACAATCTTTTCATTGCCAAAAGGATAATAGGTAAAATATTATTTACAGTATTTAGAGTGTGCTATGGTGATATACATATAAATATATAATTTTATATATGTATATATTTTTCCTTTCTCCATGACCTCCTCTGGTCCCAGATTATGAATTGTAACATTCAACAACCTTTTTGAGGATGGAAAGACTTCAATGCTACTTTTTTCAAGTGGCCCAACTATAGGCATTTACAATTTAATAAAGTGATTTATGAATTCCACAACTGTTTTGGCCAAATTAAGTCAGAATGGACACAGAATACCTTCATTTTTGTGTCTTGATAATTTAGCACTTGATCCTGGAACAGAAGCTAGTTTCGATAGACTTATTGAGGGAAACCTTAAAGATTGAAAATTCAATTGCTCTGTGAGATAGTTCAGGATAATAAATGTCTTTACACATATGTGGGCTTGCTGATTTTTTACTCAGAATATTTTAATTATACATCAAAATTGTATATGTGTTTCTGAGACCTAGAAAAATTGCACAGGGCCAGTCCCATGCCTCCCTTCATTTTCAATTCCCTTCCTCCCTATTTGTACATCCAGAGGAACTGCTTGTTCCCATAAAATGAGTCAGACCAGATGGGAACAGTAATTTGTTTTTAATGAATATGTGTCAATCCAAAAATGAAAGGGTTCTGTCATGCTGGACAGCACAGATTCTAGTAGGCTTAATGTCTTGGCAGGAAGGCCTCTGCCCTCTGATACTTCTACTCGTGGTTTCTGACTTATTAAATTATTTTTTAAAAAATCGCTGTCTTTCAATCCATCATTAGAAACAAAGACTAAAATCCAAATCTCCTTGGAGCAATTAACATACTAAGTTTACGTAATCAACATGACAAATAACTAAAATAACTCATGTTGATGGCTTCCTTCAGCTTGCCTTTTTTTAAAAGGCATTCAGAATGTAATATACACAATCAGGATGCTAAACCAACATGAGGTGTTCCTCTTAGATATAATGTGCCTGGGATATGCTCAAACCTGGCAAGGAAGGTATAGACAAGGAAAAGTGAATTTTTACCTCCTATATGCCCTAAATATATATAGAGTCAGGCCATGAGATTTCATCCAAGGTCAATGTTGATGAAGTTCCATGGAGAAAGCATTGCACAGGGTGCTGGAAAGCCTCTATTTCAGATCCAGTTCCTCCAGTCCCTTATCCTAATTCCCTAGAGAGTCACTTCAGCGTGCTGTTTCTCACCTACAGAATGAGTCTCCATTCCAACCTTTGGATGTGCAAGCAGTGAAACAAGACAGGATTAAATTGCAGTTAGGATTTGGAACCACACACAACTTGCTGCTCATTACACCTGTGAGACAATTTCAGTGAATTGTTTTACAGGTGGAACATACCATACAAGTGCCCCATCTGCCAGGTTGGGAGCAGAGAAAGGTTGACAGCTATACTCTTCTTGCTTAGAAGAAAAAGAGAAAGTACCAAGAATTTTGTTTTATTTTCTTTTGTTTTGTTTCCCCAGTTGCCTTCTTGTCTTTCTCATATAAAGTATATGTTTCTAATTGAATTTTTCTTTAATTTCATCTAAGCATGAACTGTAACCCATGCACAATTCTTCCCTTTTGTGTGATAAATTAATGTGTGCCAGATAGATATAATAGGAGAAACTTTGGATGAAGTAATCATTTTTTTTTTTTAAAAAACAATTATTTAGACATTTTAAATGCACAAGAGTGGTTGGAAGAATTTTCCCTTGGAAACATTCTGTAACACTGAGAGGTTGAAATTGGATTCATCCTGAAAAACTGAATCCAAACTTAGTCCTGTGTACAGGATATAAAAAAGTCCATCTGGCTACATTGGAAAAAATAAATAAATAAATAAACCTTATTCTGGAAGAGAGTGAAGGAAAGGCTGGACTTTGGGCTTCACCATACTTTCAAAAGACAGGGCCTTGACCTTTCAGGCCTTTGGCTTGCCAAGCAGTAACAATAAGGGAGAAAGCCAGACTTACTTAGACATGGTTCACTTGGAAGCAGCTTGACTTATTGTTTGTGTTAAAGAAAGGATGAAGGACATTCTGAACTGCTTCAGCCTGGATAAATCTTTCAAAGTTTAATTAAGTATTTGTTATTGATCTTAGATATATGAGGACTTTTAGTGATGGAATTTAAAATACAGGGAAACCCCAGTTTGGGAAAAAAAAAATCAGTGATTTTATATGGCTCAACCTTAAAAAAAACTACCTTTATTCAGAAAGTGGTTGGATCAATGTAATGATTAAAAGCATCAGAAAGAGTTATGAGAGTTGCCCAGACACCAATAGAACTCCTGACACTGGGTTGTATCTGGTATTTTTATCCAAGACAGAGTCAAAGATGGTACACTAACTCTCCATTAGAATAGGCAATAGATTGCATGTCTTTGTTTCATGAGATCTAAAAGAATCTAACACAATCATCTAAAATAAATATAAAATCAGTAACATTGGCATGCCCCACCACAATAAACAGAAAAGAATCACTGATAAAGGAAAGAATATGCCACCCTTTGAAGATAAACAATTCCCTTTTTATGTCTAGAGCATGGCATAGGTATTTTGGACCCAGAAAGATTTTAAGAATCTAAGGATAATCAGAAAAGAGTCCTAATAACTTAGTTTATAATCTCTCAGCAGTTAAAGAAAAATGTAATATATGAAGTGGTTTGCAATTTTCACAAGCAAAATTTATTAACTACGATAAAGCCCAAATTCTGCATGTGGAGACCACATGAGGACAATATGCTTTAACAAAAGTACCACAGTCATAACCTGTAAAACCACTGGAAGCAGTGTTCTGAGAAGGAAGAGGCTATGGAATTAGAAATGGGATTCAAAGGGCAAAGGATATTACCAGTAACCAAGGGGCAAATAGATTCCCATCCTAGATGTTATGGATGTTAATGGAATCTTGAGGGAGAATAGCATGTGTCTTCAAGGCTCCTTTAGTTATGTATATCAGTTAGGGACAAAAATGCATTTTTGACTTGAATTATGAATACTTGCATCTGGGGAAGTACCGTGCTTTCAGCTAAGTATAAGAAACACAGATCATCATTCATCACTTTCCTGAAGTTATAATCCAAATATGTATGCTTAGTCTTCTTTAGAGCACTTGAGATTTATTCCACAATATAAAAATATGCTTGTCTCTTAAGTTATATAAAATAATGCTATACTGGATCTCCATCTATTTCTTGCCTATTTCTTCTTCTTTCTTACAAATGCAAGGAAAGCATTAGGCTCTGTCCTTGAACCAAGGCATTATAAACTTCTAGAGGGAAAATCATAAATTTGATATTATAAAACTAATTCAAGTTCCAGTTCTGTCACTTTTCATTTGTGAAACTTTGGATAATTCAATTTTACAAGTCTTTCATGTGTAAGAACTATCTCACAGGATTTCCACACAAGTTTTTACAGAGTACATTACAGCTTCAACCCCACCCATTGTCAAAGGCAGTTTACTCTGTCAAAGGTACATGGCGGGGATAGCCCTCCAGTTTAGGAGAGTGATCAGGTTAAGCTCTGAGCTGTGTTTCTGAACTCACTGCTATTGTTATGGTGTCCCTGTTTTACTAGCTCTGTTATACTGAAAGTCTGCTTCTGTTGGTTGATTCAGCCATTGGATGTTACACCTGGCTTACAACAGCATGCCTGCTCCTGACCACTCTCTTAGACTCTCTTTGCCACTCTCTATGACCCATAGACTGATAACACCCCATTCTATAACTAGTTCTCCTTGAACCTGGCATGCGTCTAAGACTCAGGGTTCCAAGTTGACTGAGAAGAGGCCAAATGGAAATATGATAAATTAAATTATAAACATAAAATTTCTTTGTAAACTTTAAAATACTGAAGTTATTTATTTATTTTGAATATATATTGGGTCTTAAAATATGTATTGTTCAAATTACAGCATAAGCAGCAAATAATACATACTGCACTCTCATGAAGCATCAGGAACAGACAAAAGTGTACAGATCGAATGACAAAATTTATCTGTGTGTACTACAGTGCAATCACTTTGTAGCGAGTAATTTCAGCTTAGAAATAGGAAGAGCCACATAGAAAAAACTCTGGGGCTGAGCCTTGAAATATGTGCAGATATTCATCAGAGAGAACGTGCAAGGATGGCAAAGGAAAAGTGTAATCAAAGCACAGAGACCCTGTGTTGAGAGAACAGCAATAGGAGTCTGGAGTGTGATGCTCAAAAGCAATAATGCTGGAGGAGTAAGCCATAGCAAGTCATGAAGGGCCTTTTATATCATTTAGGGATTTTAAGAAAAATTCATACCCCATTGACTTACTTTTCTCAATGAAGCAAGTTTACTGAGAGGGGAAAAAAATTCCTTAGAGAATACAGTGCATTCACAATGGCTGCTGTATGAATGCAAAAGGATCCACACTGAGGAATGCTGTAGAGGATGCTGAGGATTGCAGCACAAGCGTGCATCAATTCAGTCTATCTTGTTATGCATCTTTTCCCAGTGACATGAGCAGTCTTTCTCTGAGTAAACAATATTCTTCCGGGAACTTAAGCCATTGCCATCATTTCACTTATCATCTACCTGTAGATATGTCTTCAGTGTCTTGAATTGTACTTACTTTGGCTGTTAATATTTTTACTGACATTTTTCCCTCTTAAGTTTATTGAGGAATAATAGACTGCATCTATGTAAAGTGTATAATTCAACAAGTTTATATGTATATGCCCAAGAGAGCAACACCAAAATTCTAATACAGGATATTTCCATCATCCTCAAAATATTCTATTTGCCCCTTTAAATTCTTCCCCGCATTAATTATTGCTCAATACAGCTGATCTGCTTCTTGTTGATATAAATTTATTTTCATTTTACATAAATAGAATTATACAGATTGCGTTCTTTTGTAGACAATGGCTTCTTTCACCCAGCATACTTGTTTTAAGATTCATCTGTGTTATCGGGTGTATCAGTACTTCATTCCTTTTTATCGCTGAATAGAATTCCATTATATGGATATACCAAATTGTGTTTATACATTCATTTATTTATAGAGATTTGGGTTGTTTCCAATTTTGGGGTGTAGCAAATAAAGACACTATGTACACTTATGTATAAGATTTTGTGTAGACATATGTTTTCATTCCTCTTGGAAAAATACCTAAAAGGGGAATGGATAGATTAAATAGTATTTATATTGTTTAACTTTTTTAGGGAACTGACAGCTTTACAACCAACCAGCATTATAAAAGAATTCGAATTGCTCCACATTCTTACTAGCACTAGTTTTGTCAGTCTTTTTAATTTTAGCCATTCTACTTCATTTGGATTGTCTAATGATGTTCAATATTTTTTTTTAAATGTACTTCCTGGATATTCATATATCTATTCTTTGTAAGATGTCTGTTCGGATCTATTGCCTATTTTTCATTTGACCACTTGTCTTAATTCTGAGTTGTAAAATTTGCTTATACATTTTGGATATAAATCCTATATCAGATATATGCATTTGCAAATGTTTTCTCTCATTCTATGACTTGCCTTATTGTTTATGTACTGGTGCCTATAGAAACAGTTTGAAATTTTGATAAAGATCAACTTAGCTTTTTGTTTTATTCTATGGTTAATCTTTTCTGTTCCTATGTTGTATCAAAGGCCTTGAAGAGTTTCTTCTAGAATTTTAATATTTATTTATTTATTTTTTTTTGAGACGGAGTCTCGCCCTGTCACTCAGGCTGGAGTGTGGTGGTGCGATCTCTGCTCACTGCAACCTCCGCCCTGCAGGTTTAAGCAATTCTCTGTCTCAGCCTCCAGAATAGCTGGGATTACAGGCGCATGCCACCACGCCCGGCAAATTTTTGGAATTTTTTAGTAGAGATGGGGTTTCACCATCTTGGCCAGACTGGTCTTGAACTCCTGACTTCGTGAGACACCCGCCTCGGCCTCCCAAAGTGCCGGGATTACAGGAGTGAGCCACCAAGCCCGGCTACGAATTTTAATATTTCTTAGCTTTTATGTTTAGATTTTTAAATTATTACAAATTATGTATTGTGTCTGTTGTGTACTAAGGTTAGAGGTTCACTTTTTTTCTTTATGGATATCTAGTTATTCTAGCAATTTCTTAAAGATTTTCGTCTTGCCACTGAAATGCCTGCACCCTTTTGTCAAAAATCAGTTAATCATATGTGTCTGCATGTCTGCATGTCTTTCTAGAGTCTCTTCTATTCTGCTGATCTATATGTCTGTTATTCTACCTACACCACATTCCATTGATTACTGAAGCTTCATAGGAAGACTTTATTTCAGGTGGTAGAACGATTCTATAATGTTTTAAAATTGCTTGCTATTCCGGGTCATTTGCATTTCTATACAAATTTTAAAATTGGTTTATTACTTACTAGTATTTATAAAACTAGAATTTTACATAAAAAACTAATACTTTGATTGAAATTGTATTGATTCTTAAAACAAGTTTGGTGACAAATTAAATTTCTAAACATATTGAGTTTTCTAACCTACAACATGGCATAACCCTGCATTATTTGGGTCTGTAATTTTAGTCAGCAATGTTTTCAGTATTGTGGCCTTGCATGTCTTTTGTTAAGTTAGTTAAATTTATTCCTGAGTACTTTGTGGCTCTAATATAAATGGAATTTTAGTAATTTCATTTCCAAATGTTTACCACTATTATATAAAAAAGACAGCTGGCTTTTTAAATCTTAAACTTATCTCCTACGGCCTCAATAAATTCAGTGTTACCACATCCTTTCTTATCAGTATGCCAGATGTTTCTTGCCTTAATGCAAATGGCTACAATCGTTAAGAACAACATTTAATGTAGAGGTTATAATGTAGACGCTCTTGCCTTTTTCCCAAGCTTAGGAGGAAAATGTACAATAGTTTAGATTTACATATGTTACCAGCCATATTTCCTGGTAGAGGTCCATTTTTAGATTGAAAATGTTTGCTTCTATTCTCAGTTTTCTTAGTCATTTATTACAAATGAATGTTAAATTTTGCCAAATGCTTTTTTCTGCATCTATTGAGATGATCATATGAGTTTTCTCCTTTATTTTGTTAATACAGTGACTCATATGGACTGATTTTGAATGACAAACTAACCTTGCATTCCTGGAATAACTCTTGCTTGTCATGGTGTATCAATGTTTGTTTGTTTGAATATATGCTGGATTGAATCAGTTGAAGTTTGTTAAGGATTGTTCTATCTGTGTTCAAAGAAGGATATTAGTCTATAATTTTGTTTTCTTATATGTGTTTGTCTGATTTTGGTATCACAGTAATGTTGGCTTAAAAGAATGAGTTAGGAAGTGTTTCTAACTCCTCTATGTTCTGAAAGAGTTTTTTAATAGCAGTATTTTCTCCTTAAATATTTGGCAGAGTTTACCAATGAGGTCATCTCAGCCTGGGGTTTTATTTGTGAGAAGGTTTTATGAATGTTTGTGTGTGTGTGTGTGTGTGTGTGTGTGTATGTATGTATTATCTTTGTTATTAATACAATTTATTTAATTGCAAGTTAATTTAATTTTTAATGATGGCTCTATTAAACAACCAGCTTGCAGAATTCCTAAAAATTTAACCATTAGTTCTGCTACATGATATAAACACACTCCTGGATCATGGTATCCTTCCTTGATTGTTTTACTTTTTTAATACTTAAAGTTTTAAAAATTGATGTAGCTAGAAATATCAAAACCTTGTCTTTTCAGACTTTGGCAGTATATTAAAAAGGTCTCCTCTTATTATTATATTATAATAATGTTTGCATTTTCTTAGAGAACTCTTAAAATGTTATATTTACATATCAAAATCTTTTTTACCTGAAATTTTTTTTTATGTAAAGTGTGAGGACAGGGTCTAAATGTTCGTCTCAAATGCTAGCCTGTTTTCATAATGCCATTTATTTGAATAAACTGTCCTTCTACTTCACATTTATGACAAACAAAATTTTGATAAATACTTGAATCTGTTCTGTGAATTTCTGTTCTGTCCCATTGATTTTCTATTTTTTATGGTCAGTGTTGCACTGTTCTAATTAGTAAATCTTAAAAATATATGTGTTTTTTTCATTAAGAGCATCTTTAACATTACTCTTTTAATTTTTTTTCAGAACTATTTGTGTATACTATCATTTCAAATGCATTACATAATCATTTTTGTAATGTCAAATAATCACATTAGGATTTTAAGTACTTTTACATTAAATGTTTTACTTCATCACAATATTGAATCCTATCCAACAACATGATATTTTATATGTATATTTATATGCTGATAGTTATATTGGCATATAATTTGAATTTAAGAATATTATTCAAATATTCTTAAATTTCATGTAGTTAAGGATTTTTTTGTATGTTTTTGTTTTTGTTTGTTTGGATGCACCCATGAATGTGTTATGTCCTTCTATTTTCTCATTTTTTTATTGTGGTAAAATAAACATAACATAAAATTGATTATCTGAACTATTTTTAAATTTACAGGTGTCATTTAATACATTCATATTGTTGTGCAATCATCACTATGATTCATCTCTAGAATGCTTTTCATCTTGTAAAACTAAAACTTTATACCCATTAAACATTAATACTCCATTTCACCCTTCCCCACCCCCTGGTAACCACCATTCTGCTTTCTTTCTGTATGACTTTCACTACTCTAAGTATCTCATATGAGTGAAATCATACAGTATTTGTCTATTTGTGACTGGTTTATTTCACTTAGCGTAATTTTCTCAAGGTTTATCCATGTTGTAGCATATGTTGTGATTTCCTCCCTTTATAAGGCTGAGTAATATTTCATGAATGCATACACCACGTTATGCTTCTCCATTAATCAGTGGGCATTTGAGTGGTTTCCATATTTTAGCTACTGTGAATAATGCTTTAGTGAACATAGTGTGCAACTATTTCCTTGAGACCCTGCTAACAATTCTAGCCACATACCCAGAAGTAAAACTGCAGGATAATACAGTAATTCTATTTTTAAATTTTTGTGGAACCTCAATAATGTTTTCTACAGTAGCGGTATCATTTTACATTCCAACCAAAAGTACATGAGAATTCCAATTACTTTGCATCTTAGAAAACATTTGCTATTTTTTTAAATAATACTCATCCTAATGGCATGTCATTGTAGTTTTGATTTGCATTTTCCTGTTTTCCTAATGATAAGTGATGTTACATATTTTTTTTCATGTGCTTATTGGCCATTTATATATCTTCTTTGGGGAAATGTCAATTCATATCCTTTGTTTATTTCTAATCTGATTGTTTTCTTGTTGTTGAGTTTTAGGAGTTCTCTATGTATTCTAAATATTAATTATCAGATATATAATTTGCAGATATTTTCTCCCAGTTCTTTGGATTTGCCTTTTTACTCGGTTTATAGTGTCCTTCAGTAAACACTTTTTTAATAAAGTTCAATTTGTCTATTTTTTCCTCTTGTTGCCTATGTATTTGGTATAATATCTAAGAAATGATCACCAAATACACTGTCATTGAAGGTTTGTACCATGATATCTTACATTTGGGGCATGGATTCATTTTGAGTTAATTTTTGCATATGGTGTTATGTAACATCCAACTTTATTGTTTTTGCATGTGGATAGCTAGTTTTCCTAGCACGATTTGTTGAAAAGATTGTCCTTTTCCCATTGAATGGTCTTGGCATTCATCAACAATTATTTGACAAAATATGCAAGGGCTTTTCTCCTTTTCTCATGCAATGGTCTTGGCATTCATCAACAATTACTCGACAACATAGACAAGGGTTTATTTCTGGGGTCCTTATTCTATTCATTGGTCTCTGTGCCTGTCTTTAATGCCAGTACCACACTATTTTGGTTACTGCAGCTTTGTAATAAATTTCAGAGTCAGAAAATATGAGTGATACAGCTTTGCTCTTTTCAAGATTGTTTTGGCTATTCAGGATCCCTTAAGATTCCATATGAATTTTGGGATGGGTATTTCTATTTCTGCAAAAAAAAAAAATCATTGGGATTTTCATAGAAATTGCATTGACTCTGTAGATTGCCATGGGTAGTATTGACATCTTAAAAATATTAAGTCTTCTAATCTATGAGCATGGGATTCATTAATACTTATTTATGTCTTTTTTATTTCTTGTTGTACAAGTTATTCACTTCCTTGGTTAAGTTATTAATTAATTAATTAATTAATTTATTTATTTATTTAGAGGTGGAGTCTTGCTCTGTCACCAGGCTGGAGTGCAGTGGTGAGATCTCCGCCCACTGCAACCTCTGCCTCCCGGATTCAAGTGATTCCCCTGCCTCAGCATCCTGAGTAACTGGATGCGCGCCACCATGGCTGGCTAATTTTTTGTATTTTAGTAGAGACGGGGTTTCACCATGTTGATCAGGATTGTCTCGATCTGACCTCGTGATCTGCCCACCTCTCCCTTCCAAACTGTGGGGATTACAGGCGCGAGCCACCGTGCCTGGCCAATTGTTAAGTAATTTTTACTTTTTGATGGTATTTTAAATTATATTGTTTCTTTAATTTGATTTTCAGATTGTTCATTGATAGTGTATAGAAATGCTACTGATTTTTGTGTGTTTACTTTGTGATCTGCTTCTTTGCTGGATTCACTTATTCTAACTTTTGTTTTGTGAAATCTTTAGATTTTCTACATATAAGATTTTTATCATCTGCAAAAATAGATAATATTACTTCTATTTTATTTTTTCAAATTCGAATGCCTTTTTTTTTTCTTGCCTAATTACTCTGATTATAGCTTCCAAGGCTTAGTTGAATAGAACCTGTTAAGAGCATACATCCTTTCCTTGTTCCTGATCTTAGAGAAAACAACTTCAGCCTTTCACCATTGAGTATTAATTTGCTGATTTTGTATAGGTTACCTAGTTTGTTGGCATACAATTATTCATAGCATTCTCTTATGTCTTCTTTTTATTTCTGTGGAATCAAAAGTAACATCCCCACTTTTATGTCCAATCTTATCAAGTCTTAGACAATCTAGCTAAAAGTTTGTCAGTGTCATTGATATTTTCAAAAAATCAACTTTTGCTTTAATTGAATTTTTTCTATTCTCTATTTGAGTTATCTCTACTCTAATGTTTGTCATTTCTTTCATTTATTAGCTTTGCATTAGTTTATTCTTCATTTTCTAGTTCATTAAGTTGTAAAATTAGGTTGCTGAGTTAAGATCTTTCTTTTCGTTTAATGTAAACATCTATAACTATAAGTTTCTTCATCAGTATTGCTTTAGTTGTATTCTATAAGTGTTGGTATATTGTGTTGTACTTTGTCTGTTAGTATTTTCTAATATTTCACTTATAATTTTCTATTTGACCTATTCATTGTCTAAAAGTGTGTATTTTTAATTTCACAGAATTTTGACATTCACCGTTTTTCTTTTGTTATTGACTTTTAACTTTATCCTATTGTGGTTTTAGAAGATACAAAGTATCCATATTTTCAATGCCCCAAATTGTTTATTATTGTATTAAATATTCAATATCAATGGAATATAGATGAAATTATTTGTACAACAAAGTGGTTAAATATTGTGCAATTATTAAAATAATAAAAATCATATGCAAAGATGGTCACATATTCAATGAGTCAAAATAATAATAGATATAAATAAAGGAATTAGAGCTGCAAAATTATAAGTGCTTTTGGTAAGTATTGTTGAGAAATTCACACACAAAAAATTATACCATGGTAATAGGATTATATTTAATTTGTTTTTATTTTGCTGAACATTTAAACAATTATTTTAGTTTTATTTTACTATTAAAAATTGTATATAGTTACAGCATATAATTGGTACATAAATACATTGTGAAATAACCATGACATTCAGATAATTAGCATATCCATCTCCTCAAATAGTTTTCATTTTCTTTTCTTTTTTTCTTTTTATAATGTCATGAGAACAATTAAGATCGGCCTTCTTGGCCAGGCGCGGTGGCTCATGCCTGTAATCCCAGCACTTTGGGAGGCCAGGCAGGCGGATCACCTGTGGTCAGGATTTCGAGACCAGCCTGACCAACATGGTGAAACCTCATCTCTACTAAAAATACAAAAAATTAACCAAAAGCAGTGGCGCGTGCCTGTGGTCACAGCTGTTCGGGAGGCTGAGGCAGGAGAATTGCTTGAACTCAGGTGACGGAGGTTGCGGTGAGCCGAGATTGCACCACTGCACTCCAGCGTGGGTGACAGAGTGAGACTTCGTGACTTCGACTCAAACAAAACAGAAATATACCTTTTTAGCAAATTTCAAGTATATAATATTGTTAACTATGGGCACTATGTTTTATATTAGATGTCCAGGAATTATTCATCTAGCATAACTAAAACTTTATACCCCTTGACCAACGTCTACCCATTTGCTTTGCCTCCAATTTCTGATATCCTTCATACTACTCTCTGCTTCTCTGCTATGAGTTTGAGCTTTTTATGTTCCACCTGAAAACATGCAGTATTTGTTTTTCTGCATTTGTAATGTCCTCCAGGTTCATCTATGTTATTGCAAACAGCAGAATTCCCTTTGTTTTTAAAGCTGAATAATTTTCACTTGTGTATATACACATTTTTGTTATCCATTCATCTGTTGACAGAAAATATTAAACTTTTAAAATCTATTGAAATTTAATTTGTGGCCTAACATATGGCCCTATCCTGGAAAATGCTCCAATGCACTTGAGAATAATGTGTATTTGGATGTTGCTTGGAAGAACGTTCTGTACATGTCTGTTAGTTTTAATTGATTTATAATGTCATTTCAATGTTCTGTTTCCTTACTTATCATCTGGCTGGTAGTTCTATTTATTATTGGTTGTGGAATATTGAAGTCTTCAACTATTATTGTATAACTCTCTATTTGCTCTTTAATTCTGTCAGTTTTCAGATTTTATATTTTGATGTTCTATTAATATGTATGTAAATATTTTTGTTATTTCTTCTTCCTACCTTGAATCCTTTATTAATGTACAATATCCTTCTTTGACTCTTTTAACTATTTTGTTTTAAAGTCTATTTTGCTTTGGGGACTACAAATGATGGAACAATAGGAGGGTTATGAAGGTTGAAAAATTACCTATTGGATACAGTGTTCACTATTCAGGTGATGGGTACACTAAAAGCCCAGACTTATAATAATGCAATTTAGGAGTGTTAGAAATCTGTACTTGTACCTACTTAATATAGAAAAAAATAAACCCTTTCAGCTTTGGTTTTACCATTTTTAAAATGAAAAATATAAAATAAAAATAAACTCAATTTTATCTGATGTTAATATAGCTGCCCATACTCTCTTCTGTTTCTGTTTGCATTAACAATCTTTTGCTGTCAGTTAACTTCAATCTATTTGTGCCTTTGAATCTAAAGTGAGTCTTTTGCAGACAGCGTATATTGGAATCATTTCTTAAAATCCTCTCCACCAAGCTCTTTAATTGGAGAGTTTAATCTATTTACATTTAAAGTAATTACTGATACAGAGGAACTTATTTCAGTCATTTTGTTAATTAGTTTCTTCATTCCTTACAGCTTTTTTTCTCTCACTTTCTGCATTACTCTTTTCATGTGTGTTTAATTGATTTTTTTGTAGTCAAACATTTAAATTACTTCCTTATTTGCTTTTGTGTATATCATACAGTTAATTCTTTCTGTGATTATCATAGAGATTATATATAACATTCTAAAGTTATAATACTCGAATTTAAATTTATAACAGCTTAACTTCAATAACATACAAAAACTGCTCTTTTATAGCTCCATATCTACCCCATTTGGTTGTCTGAGTCTCCAAATTGCATCTTTGTACATTGTGTGCCCAAATGGTTGCTTAAATTGTGTTAAAACAAAATATGAAGTTAAAAACCAAAGTTACAATAATACTAGTGTTTTTTGGTAATAATTTTGTTTGTTTAAAATTCATTAGCCTCTTGACCGAGCGTGGTGGCTCATGCCTGTAATCCCAGCACTTTGGGAGGCCAAGGCAGGCAGATCATGACCAGCCTGGCCAATATGGTGAAACCCCCATCTCTACTAAAAAAAATACAAAAATCAGCTGGGGGTGGTGGCATGCACCTGTAGTCCCAGCTACTCGGGAAGCTGAGGCAGAAGAATCCCTTGAACTCAGGAGGCGGAGATTGCAGTGAGCCGAGATTGTGCCACTGCACTCCAGCCTGGGTAACAGAGCGAGACTCTATCTCAAAAAAATAAATAAATAAATAAAATAAAATAAAATTCATTAACCTCTGAAATCAGGTTGAAAACAAAAAGTGTAGTTACAAACTTTTGTTACGATAACATTAGCTTTGATAATTGTTTATTTTTTTACCTTTATTGAAATCTTTATTTCTACATACAGCTTTGAGTTACTGTCTAGTTCCCTTTCATTTCACCTTGCAGAGTGCCTGGAAGATTTCTTGCAGGTCAGATCGAATGGTGATAAACTGCCTCTGCTTTTATTTATATGGAAATGTCTTAGTTTCCCACCCTATTTTGAAGGACACTTGCTGGATGTAGAATTATTGGTTAACAGTTATTTTTTCTTTTAGTGGTTGGCGAGGTTGTGGAGAAAAGGCAACACACACAGTTAGTAGGAATGTAAATTAGTTCAACCACTGTGGAAAGCAGTTTGGAGATTTCCCAAAGAATGTAAAACATTGCTACCATTTGACTCAGATAACCCATTCCTAGGTATACCCTCACAGGAAAATATATCATTCTACCAAAAGGACACATGTACTTGTATGTTCATTGCAGCACAATTCACCATAACAAAAACATGGACTCGACCTCAGTTCCCATTAGTGATGGATTGGATAAAGAATGTGGTACTTATGTATCGTGGAATACTACACAGCCTTAATAATGAATGAAATTATGTCCTTTGCCACAACATGAATGCAGCTGAAGGCCATTATCCTAAGTAACTAATGCAGGAACAGAAAACCAAATACTGCATGTTCTTACTCATAAGGGGGAGCCAAACAGTGGGTGGACAAGGACATAAAGATAAACACAACAATCATTGGGAACTCCAAAACACAGATAGAGGGAAGGAAGTAAGGCTTGAACAACTTTTCACTGGGTGCTGTGTTCACTATTTGGGTGACAGGATCTAAGGAAGCCCAAACCTCAGCATCATGCAATATAACCATGTAATAAACCTGCATATGTACAACTGAATCTAAAATTAAAATACAAATAAACTTAAAGTTAGTTGAAAATGATTTTTAAATCTTCTATGTCTGATATGGTTTGTGTCTGTGTCCCCACCCAAATCTCATGTTGAATTGTGATCCCTAGTATTGGAGAAGGGGCCTGGTGGGAGATGATTGGATCATGGGGCTGATTTCTGATGGTTTAGTACCATCCCCCTAGTGTGTCTTGTGATAGAGTTTTCATGAGATCTGGTTGATTGAAAGCGTGTGGCCCTTCCCCCTTCACTCTGTCTCTCCTGCTCTGACATGTGAAGATGTGTTTGCTTCCCTGTCACCTTCTGCCATGATTGTAAGTTTTCTGAGGCCTCCCCAGCCGTGCTGCCTGTATAGCCTGTGGAACTGTGAGTCAATTAAACCTCTTTTTTAAACACATAAATTACCCAGTCTCAGGAAGTTCTTTATGGCAGTGTGAGATGAACTAATATTAATACAATATCTTCTTGCTTTGTTGTGTTTCTATAATTGCTGAGTGAAGAGTATTAACACCTACTTCTGTAATTGTGGAGTTGTTTTCACTTTTAATTCTCTCAAGTTTTTAAGATTTATTTCAATGTTCTATAATAAGGTGCATACTTATTCATAATGTTTTGTTTTATTGATACAACTTACCCTTTAATATTTTGAAATTATTCTCATTATCTTTGGCAATACTCTGTATTGAAGCGCCTCTCATCTGATATTTACATAGCATCTTGGGCTTTCTTATGCTTACTATTTGAATGATACATCTATTTGTTGTCTTTTTACTTTTAATCTATATCTGTCTTTATATTTAAAATAGTTTCCTTGAAGTTAGGTCTTGCTTATTTTATCTATTTTGATTATCTCTGATTTTTAATTATAGTGTACTGCCTTAATATTTAATATAATGATTGCTATTACAGATTTAGGTTATGCATTGTTGTTTGCTTGGGCATTGCTACGGTTTGAATGTTTGTGTCCCCTCCAAAATTTATGTTGAAATTGAATACCCATTTCAACAGCATTAAGAGATGGGATCTTTAGAAAGTATTAATAATTAGATTTTTGCCTTACAAAAAAAAAAAAAAAACTGGAGGCTATTTTTGCCTTATGGCCTTTCATCATGTGAGGAGCCATCTTAAAAAGCAGAGATAGGAGCCATCTTGGAAGCAGGGGCAAGGCCCACAACAGACACAAACTTACAGGTGCAGCGATTTTGTGTTTCTGACCTCCAAAACTGTGAGAACTGTCTTTAGCCAAAATAATTTATTTTAGCATTTTTTGTAGTATAGACCTGGTGGCAACACATTTTTTTAGTATTTCTTTATCTAAAATTTTTTTTACTTCATCTTAATTTTTGGTGAATTTATTTGGCAGATATAGAAACCTGAGTTTACTTGTTTATTTTGTTTTGTTTTATGTTTTCCCCAGTAATTTAAATGTCAGCACTGTCTTCTGATATGCAGAGTTTCTTTTTAAAAAGTCTACAGTTCCTTGAATTATTGTTCCCTAGTGCTTACTGTATTATGTTTTCTCTGGCTGCTTTAAAGATTTTCTCTTCATATTTGGCTGTCAGTGGTTTGATCATGATGTGACCAGTAGTTTCATTTAAATTTAACCTTTGGTGTATACTGGCGTCTGTAATCTGTAAATATGTCTTTCACCAGATTTGAGAACTTTGGTTATTATTTCTTCATATGTTTTTCCTGCCTTATTTCTTTCTTCCTCTCCATCTAAGACTTCAATTGTATGTTAGGCCTTTTGAAATTGCCCCACATGTTCTCAAAATTGTTCCTTTGGTAAAATTGTTTTATCTATCCTCTTTAGATGAAATAATTTGTAATGGTTTATCTTCAAAGTTTACTGACTTTCTTGTTATCTCTAATGTGCTGTGATATGGTTTGGGCCTGTGCCCCTATCCAAATCTCATGTTCAATTGTAATCCCCAGTGTTGTAGGTGGGGCCTGGTGGGAGGTGACTGGATCATGGGGCTGGATCCTTCATAAATGGTTTAGCACCATCACTTTGGTGCTGCTCTCATGATAGAATTATCATGAAATCCTGTCGTTTAAAAATGTGTGGCACCCCACCATCTCTCTCTTCCTCCTGCTCCAGCCAGGTAAGATGAACCTTCTTCCCCTTTGCCTTCCACCATGATCGTACATTTTCTGAGGCCTCCTCAGCTATGCTTCCTATACAGCCTGTAAAAGTATGAGCCAATTAAACCTCTTTTTAAAAAATAAGTTACCCAGTCTCAGGTATTTCTTTATAGCAGTGCATGAGCAGACTAACACATGCTGCTAACTCAATGTTACAAATTTTTATTTGAGATAAATTGCCCCTTTTATTCATGTTTATGCATTATCTTTCTCTTCATATGCTGAGATTCTCTTTTATTTCATTATGAGTATACTTTCTTTTTCTTCGTTGACAAACCAAAAAAATATTTGGTTTAAAGTTCCAGTCTGATAATTCCAGGTTCTGGGTTATTTTGGGTTTGGCATCTGCTGATTTTCTTTCTCTTTGACATTTGACCACATTTTCCTAGCTCTTCATATGTTTTGCAGTTTTAGATTTTTATCCTGGACATTTTTGATATTATGTTGTGTAGACCCTGGATCCTGTTATATTGTTCCAAATAGTGTTGATACTTTTCTTTTATTTTTAGCAAGGTATTACCTGCATTGGACTAATTCTGAGACCATTAAGCCTGCAGTGGGCAATGGTTTAGTTCTGAGTTGAGCCAACCTGGTTTTATTTTTTTAAAAAACAGTGTGATTCAGGAGCAGTTCAGAGATTGAGTTTATGCCCAAATTTAGTGGTCTCCTTCTCTGGCACCCACATTTTGGGATTTTCCCCTGATTTTCCAATTGCCCTGTTTGTCCTGGATCCTCCTCTCTTGGTTCCTCCAGTCAGAATAATGACATGTTTTTCTAATAGAATTTCAGGATCTATGACTACAATCACATATATATAGTAAAAACCAGAAAGTCTCTCCATGCATATCACTTGCTTCAAGTTTCAATTGACCTTCAGAAGCTAGCTGGTATTTATCAGCTTCCTAGGCTTCAGGTAGTTGTCATTTGTGTTTTTCTCCCCACAGTTTGTAGCTATTAGTGGAAAAATAAGTTTTATAGTCACTCATTACTCAATTTCGGAAGTGGACATTCTAATAATTAATCTTTAATTTGTGTTTTGCATGATACATTCTTTCATTTTGCCTTTTGTTTCGAATTATTCTTGCATAGATGCCTTGTCATTACTTTTTATTTTGCTAATGATTTTCATTAAGACATTCTTTTTTGTGACCCAGTGTGGGTGATATTTTTTTGACTCATTCTCATCTTTGTATACACCTGTTCTCTTTTGGATCAAGCTTCAGTTTGGAGGCTGATGTTGTATAACAATTGTTAATACTATGTGCTAGGCATTGGGCTATGAATGCTTTCTATGTGCAGTATTTTAAAATGTTCACAAAACTTTATAATTACATGATTTCTCAATTTAAATCATAGGAAAATCAAGACTTAGAGTGGATACATAACCTGCCCATGTTGACAGAGTCAATACGAGGTAGAAATACATCAAAGTTTAGTAATAGTTTTCAGCACCATGAAATTATCCAGCTTCCCACCTGTCTTGATTACTTTCATTTGTGTATGCTGAGGAAAAGGGAGGCTATATTAGTTTCATATTGTTGTCATAACTAATTACCACAAATTGGGTGGATCAAACAATGCAAATTTATTTTCTTACCATTCTGAGTTCAAAAGTCTTTCGTGGCTCTTATCCATTCAAAAATCCTTCATGGATTCCTGAATCAAGGTGTTGGTAAGGCTGTGTTCCTTTAGGGAGTGTTTAGAAGAGAACCCATTTAACCTGTCTTTCGGGCTTGTACAAGCTGTCTGTATTTCTTTTGATACATGGCCTCCTGGTTCCATCTTTAAAGCCTTCTCTGGCTCTGCTTTTATAGTCATATATTTTTTCAGACTCTCTTCTTCATCTTTCCTCTTTCACTTTTAAGGATTCTTGTGATTAAACTGGGTCTATATTGATAATCCAAAATTATCTCCTTACCTTAAGGTGAACTGATTATCAACCTTAATCTCATATGTAACTTTATTTTTCCTTTTCCATGTAAACTAATATATTCCCAGGTTCTAAGAATTCAGACTTGGATATCTTTGGGAGAGCCATTAATTATTAGCCTGCTACAGAGCCTAAGAGCAGAGCTCGATAAGATCTTAGGTCTGAAGTCTCTTGTATTAGGTCAGTTGGGGAGAGTGGTCCCAGAATTCACCCTCGTTTACATATTATGAGTAAAAATCCTGAAGAAGGGTTAATCCACTTCAACATAATTATACCTATTACAATGAAGGAAAACTTGGGCTTCACTAACTCAAGGAGGATGTCTTCACTGCAGAGAGAAACAATGAGCTATAATATTTACATGCTCACATTCATTGACCTCTCTCTGACACTTATCTCGACATCACCCCTAGCCAGTGGAAGGAGCAATTAGATCATACCAACACATTTTATCCCAGTTTACTGGTTTTCGGAGAACTTCTTATTGGTGTTTCCCTCTCAATTAGAAAATCATATTATTTTGTGCAACATTTTACCATCTATGTTTATTGCTGGATATAATGGGCACTGGCAATATGATCATTCTCCTGAGCTATCCAGAAATTCTTTATTTTTTTCCTTTTATGTTTCTCTGAAAAAAAGAGACTGAAATTCTTGTAGAAAAACTTCTTCTACTCACTCTACACATCCTCAAGTATGATTATTTTCAGATTGGTGTGTATTAGCAGAATTTTTTTTTTTTTTTTTTTTTTTTTTTTTTTTTTGAGACGGAGTCTCGCTGTCGCCCAGGCTGGAGTGCAGTGGCGCGATCTTGGCTGACTGCAAGCTCCGCCTCCCGGGTTCACGCCATTCTCCTGCCTCAGCCTCCGGAATAGCTGGGACCACAGGCGCCCGCCACCATGCCCAGCTAATTTTTTGTATTTTTAGTAGAGATGGGGTTTCACCATGTTAGCCAGGATGGTCTCGATCTCCTGACCTTGTGATCCACCCATCTCCGCCTCCCAAAGTGCTGTGATTACAGGCGTGAGCCACCGCGCCCGGCCTATTAGCGGAAATTGTAAGGATTTAACCTCTCACTTTTCCCTAAATACTAGCTAATTTTCTTACAATGATGAGGGATTTGGATTAGAAAGTGTAGGAAACCAAGCTGAACTAGAGTAAGTATCACAGATTACAAAATTATATTGGGTACTTTCCTTGGTTTAAGTATTACTATTAATAATCGCCTCATTGAGCTTATCACGTTATTCATTCCATTGGGTTCTCAAGTATAGAGCTTTTATCCTTTGGCCTTATTCTACCTTCTGATGTTGAAAAAGTTATATGCATGTGTGCACGTATGTAAATACACACATACCTGTATACAGTACATAGAATATACATGTGAAAGATTCTACTTAGAGTCGACCACTTTAATATATGTAAAATAAAAGACTTTTTATTCACATTCTTATACATTTGGTATGTTTGCTTTGTATGTACATGTTTTTACTGAAATTAAGCCATGTTGTACATTTCATACTAATTATTTTATTATTCAAATGTTACATTTTTTAAATTGTCCATCTATGTTTTCATGATTTTATAATTTTCATAATTACATTTAGTCCATTGATTCCAACAGCTTCATAATTCTACTATCACAACCAAGACCCATTTCTTACATAGCCTTCTGGTGATGGAAAGAAGATTGGTTCCCTCCATATCCCTGACGTCAAATATGATGCTGCTGTGCACATTCTGTCACATATCTTCTCAGTAATGTGTTTGAGAATTTGTTTGAGTCTGTACTCAGGATCAGAATTTTTGAGTTAAATGGTACATGTATATTTTATTTGACTACGTTCCAAAAGCTTGCTCTGCAGAATAGTTAATTAGATCTCCATTCTCAACACTGCATGAAGGCTTATATATTCCACATCGCTGTAAACAAGAGACATAGTTATAGGAAATGTCTAAACAAAAGGTAACTACTTAAAAACACCAAGAATATTTGATTCGAAAATGTAGAGTATTGAATTCACAATTTTTAAAATGTATCATAATAAATACTTGAAAAAATCTTATAAATGTAAAACTCAGAGTAAATGCAAGTTAACATATTAGTTTCAGACAGTTCAAAATACAGTATTTATTCTCAGTATTGAAGGACAAACTTAATTGTTTACGTTTGAATATCTGGTGTAGAGGAATGGAAAAATATGGTCAAGATGACATAGAAAATATCCTAAAAGAGTTATAGTATGAGCAAAGTCAAATATTTTTATGACACTAATAATTATTTAAAGTTATCCTGCTTAACTGCATTCCATTATGTGAATCAACTTGCCTTATCTTTGTCTTAAAAAATGTTATATTTTCTGTGAATGTTTATGACAACATTTGATAGTTATTTTCTTTGCTTAGTCTCTTGGATAAATCAAAGTTTGTATCAGTCTATAATTTATTCTAGGAAATTACCTAATAAAACATAGAGGGTTTTTAAATAATAGTGACTATAATTCAAAAGTGTTTTGACAAAATGAAAAATAATAAAAGAAATACTTAGCATTTTAAGTAGTTTTGGGACAAACTGAACAGTAATGGATTTATTGAACACATCAATCTGTAAAACAGGTAGACCTTCACTTGATAAAATTGGCTTAACTTTAATAATTTTGATCCTAAAAAAAAAATCAGCTCTGCAAGTCTCTGACTGTAAATTAAGAGAAATTTGATTGATCTCAGAAATATAGTACTTTTTTTGTTTAATAAAAGTTTTTTGGTTTAGTGTAAAATGAAGGAATCAGACAATATGGCCACAGTTGGGTAAGTCAGAAATGAAGCTGCATTATTTTTAATTACTATATATCACAAAAAGCATATGAATAGGAAATATATTTACACAGTGAATAAAATATACCATTGTTAATATTCCAATAAATATTTTGATTTACAGGAAAATGGGTTATTGTGAAATTTAGAGCTACAACTGAGACATTGCCATAACGCCTTGCTATTGATCCTCTACTGGATAGTTGAGGCTTAAATGCATATTCTCCACAAAGTCTCCAGGGATGGAAATGCCTCAAGATTTTTAGGTTTGTTTTTACCTAACTATTCCTCACAGAATACGTACCTGCCAACATTAATAATCTTTCTCTTCTGACCAGCACAGCTATTCTCACTGATTCTGCTCTTTGAAAGGGCTCAAGTTACTTGGGGGCTGAACAGTGATGGAAGAAGTCTCTTTGGGTATAACTTGACCGAATAGTACTTAATGGTAGCTGAGGGACATTCGCATGTGTTCAGTTTGTATAGTATCATGTTTTCAGAAAACTTAAGCCACAATTTTGTTCTCTGTACAAAATTCTGAATATGCGATATTTTAAAAAATATATTTTTTCATAGTGAGAAGCTCCACAGTGTTCTTTTGTAAAAGATTTTTTTTTTAGAAATGTTTTAGGTTCACAGCAAAATTAAAAAGAAGGCACAAACATTTCCTCTATACCCTCTCCCCATACACATGCATAGCCTCCCATGTTATCAACATCTCCCACCAGAGTAATATATTTGTTACCATTGATAAACCTATATTGACACTTCACCATCACCCAAAATCTGTAGTTTACTTAGGGCTCTCTCTTGCTGTTTTATATTCTATAGGTTTGTAGGAATGTACAATGGCATTGTTTCATCATTATAGTATCATACAGAGTATTTTCATTTTTCTAAAATTTCTCTCTGCTTCACCTATTCGTATCGTCTCCTCACTCTAACCCCTGGAAGCCACTGATCTTTTTACGTTCTCTATAGTTTTGCTTTTTCCAGGTTATGATATGGATGGAATCACATAGCCTTTTCAGATTTGGTTTGCCGGTATTCACAAAATTACATGCTGGGATTTTGATTGAGAGTGTATCATATCCATAGAACAAGTTGGGAGGAAATGGTATCTGAATAGTTTTAAGACTTCTTACCCATAAACATGGAATATCTCTTTATTTAGTTCTTCTTTGATTTAATCATCAGAATTGTGTAGTTTTTCTCATGTAGATCTTGTACTTGTTTTGTTAGATTTTACCTAGGTATTTTTTTTGAATGCTAATGTAAGCAGTATTGTGTTTTTAATTTTAATTTCCACTTGTTAACTTCTGGTATATGTGAAAGCAATAGACTTTTATGTATTACCCTTGTATTCTACAACTTTACTATAATTGCTTATTAGTTCCAGGAGTTTTGTGGTCATTGTTGTTGATTCTTTCAGATTTTCTTCATAGATGTTCATGTTATCTGTGAACAAAGACAGTGTTACTGCTTACTTCCCAATCTGTGTACCCTTTTATTTTTTTCTGGTCTGATTGCATTAGCTAGAACTTCCATTATGATGTTGAAAGAGTAGTTAAGAGTGGACATTTTTTCCATACCTAATCTTAATGCAAAACATTTGAATTTCTCACAATTACATGTCATGTTACTTGTATGTTTCCTGTACATATTCTTTATCAAGTTGAGAAAGTTTCCTTCTATTCTTAGTTTACTGAGAGTTGTTTTTTTTTTTTTTAATCATGAGTGGGAGTTGTGTTTTGCCGAATGCTTTTTCTGCATCAATTGGTATGATCATATGATTTTTTTAGATGTTAATGTGATGGATTATATTAATAGATTTTGGAATGTTGAATCAGTTTTGCATAGGAATAAATCCCACTGGATTTGGTGTATAATTCTTTCTCAACATTAGATTCCATTGCTAGTATTTTGTTGAGAATTTTTTGTTTTGATACAGGGTCTCACTCTGTTACCCAGACTGGAGTGCAGTGGTGACATCACAGCTCACTGCATCTTTGACCTTTCAAGCTCAGGAGATCCACCCACCTCAGCCCGGACAAGTATCTGGGACTTTGGGCATGCACCACAATGCCTAGCTATTTAAAAAAAATTGTGTAGTGGTAGAGTCTTACAACATTGCCCAGGCAATTGCCCACTCCTGGGCTCAAGAGTGTTGAGGAGTTTTGCATCTACGTTTATGCATCTATATCTATTTAGCTGTAGTTTTTGTAATTTCATTGGTTTTGATATTAGAAAACAGTCCCTTTGCTTCTATCCTCTAAAAGAGACTGTAGAAGATTGATATAATTTCTTCCTTAACTGTTTGGTAAAATTTATTATTAAACCCATCTGGGCCTGGTGGTTTTTGTTTGGGAAGTTATTAACTATGGATTCAATGTCTTTAATAGATGTAAGTCTGTTCAAAGTTGTCTATTTCTCCTTGTGTGAGTTTTGGTAGCTTAGGTCTTTTAAGGAATTGATCCATTTTATCAAAGTTATGAAATTTATGGGTGAAGAGTTCCTAATAGCATGCATTTATGATCCTTTTAATGTCCATATGATCTATTGTAATGTCACCATTTTCATTTCTGATATCAGCAATTTTTATTCTTATTTTAATCTTACCGAAGACTAGTCAATTTTTTTATCTTTTAAATACCAGTCATTTTTATTCATCATTAATTTCCTGTTTTCAATTTTATTTATTTCTTCTCTATTTTTTCTTATTTTTCTTCTATTTACCTTATGTTTAATTTGCCCTTCCTTTTTCTAGTTTACTATGGTAGGAATTTATATTATTGACTTTAGATCTTTTCTTCTCAGCATGATTTTTGCTGGATCCAACAAATTTTACTAAGTTGTGTTATATTTTCACTTAGTTAATATTTTAAATTTCTCTTGACATTTCTTCTTTGACTTATATCTTATTTAAAAGTGTGTTCTTTGTTTAACCTCCAGATATTTTGGAATTTTTCAGTTAGCTTTCTATTATTGATTTCTAGTTTAATTTATTTGTAGTCTGAATATAGGTATTGCTTGATTTCTACTCTTTTAATTCTGGTAAAGTTTGTTTTATGGCTCAGCATGTAGTCTATCTTCACGAATGATTCATGCAAGCTTGAGAAGAATGTGTATTCTGCTATTGTTGGATGAAGTAATCTGTAGATGTTCATTATGTCTAGTTGATTGATGGTGTTGTTGAGTTTATGAACTCATTGAAATTCTGCTTGCCAGATCTGCCCATTTTTGATGAAGTCATATCAAAGTCCCCAAGTATATTAGTGGATTCATCTATTTCTCCTTGAAGTTCTATCAATTTTTGCCTCACACAGTTTCATGCTCTGTTGTTAGGCACATACACATTAAGTCATTATATAATGCCTTTTTTATCTGTGATAAGTTTCCTTTCTTTGAAGTCAGCTCTGTTTGAAAATAATATAGCTACTCTGTTTTTTTATTTTTTTTTTATTATACTTTAAGTTCTAGGGTACATGTGCACAACGTGCAGGTTTGTTACATATGTATACATGAGGCATGTTGGTGTGCTGCACCAATTAACTCGTCATTTACATTAGGTATATCTCCTAATGCTATCCCTCCCCCATCCCCCCACCCCAAACAGGCCCCAGTGTGTGATGTTCCCCTTCCTGTATCCAAGTGTTGTCATTGTTCAATTCCCACCTATGAGTGAGAACATGCGGTGTTTGGCTTTTTGTCCTTGAGATAGTTTGCTGAGAATGATGGTTTCCAGCTTCATCCATGTCCCTACAAAGGACATGAACTCATCCTTTTTTATCT
The DNA here is from genome assembly GCF_028885625.2 of Pongo pygmaeus. Lineage (NCBI taxonomy): Eukaryota > Metazoa > Chordata > Mammalia > Primates > Hominidae > Pongo > Pongo pygmaeus. The sequence continues at coordinate 80,637,198 of NC_072378.2, forward strand.
TCATAGTATTCCAAGGTGTATATGAGCCACATTTTCTTAATCCAGTCTACCATTGATGGACATTTGGATTGGTTCCAAGCCTTTGCTGTTGTGAGTAGTGCCACAATAAAAATACCGGTGCATGTGTCTTTATAGCAGCATGATTTATATTCCTTTGGGTATATACCCAGTAATGAGATGGCTGGATCAAATGGTATTTCTAGTTCTAGATCCCTGAGGAATCGCCACACTGTCTTTCACAATGGTTGAACTAGTTTACAGTCCCACCAACAGTGTAAAAGTGTTCCTATTTCTCCACATCCTCTCCAGCACCTGTTGTTTCCTGACTTTTTAATGATTGCCATTCTAACTGGCATGAGATGATATCTCATTGTTGTTTTGATTTGCATTTCTCTGATGGCCAGTGATGATGAGCATTTTTTCATGTGTCTGTTGGCTGCATAAATGTCTTCTTTTGAGAAGCGTCTATTCATATCCTTCGCCCACTTTTCGATGGGGTTGTTTTTGTTTTCTTGTAAATTTGTTTGAGTTCTTTGTAGATTCTGGATATTAGCCCTTTGTCAGATGAGTAGATTGCAAAAATTTTCTCCCATTCTGTAGGTTGCCTGTTCAGTCTGATGGTAGTTTCTTTTGCTGTGCAGAAGCTCTTTAATTTAATTAGATCCTGTTTGTCAATTTTGGCTTTTGTTACCATTGTTTTTGGTGTTTTACACATGAAGTCCTTGCCCATGCCTATGTCCTGAATGGTATTGCCTAGGTTTTCTTCTAGGGTTTTTATGGTTTTAGGTCTAACATTTAAGTCTTTAATTCACCATGAATTAATTGTTGTATGAGGTGTAAGGAAGGGATCCAGTTTTAGCTTTCTACATACGGCTAGCCAGTTTTCCCAGCACCATTTGTTAAATAGGGAATCCTTTCACCACTTCTTGTTTTTGTCAGGTTTGTCAAAGATGAGATAGTTGTAGATGTGTGGTATTATTTCTTAGGGCTCTGTTCTGTTCCATTGGTCTATATCTCTGTTTTGGTACCAGTACCATGCTGTTTCGGTTACTGTAGCCTTGTAGTATAGTTTGAAGTCATGTAGCATGATGCCTCCAGCTTTGTTCTTTTGGCTTAGGATTGACTTGGCGATGCAGGCTCTTTTTTGGTTCCATATGAACTTTAAAGTAGTTTTTTCCAATTCTGTGAAGAAAGTCATTGGTAGCTTGATGGGGATGGCATTGAATCTATAAATTATCTTGGGCAGTATGGCCATTTTCATGATATTGATTCTTCCTACCCATGGGCATGGAATGTTCTTCCATTTGTTTGTGTCCTCTTTTATTTCTTTGAGCAGTGGTTTGTAGTTCTTCTTGAAGAGGTCCTTCACATCCCTTGTAAGTTGGATTCCTAGGTATTTTATTCTCTTTGAAGCAATTGTGAATGGGAGTTCACTCATGATTTGGCTCTCTGTTTGTTATTGGTGTATAAGAATGCTTATGATTTTTGCACATTTATTTTGTATCCTGAGACATTGCTGAAGTTGTTTATCAGCTTAAGGAGATTTTGGGCTGAGACGATGGGGTTTTCTAGTGATACAATCATTTCATCTGCAAACAGGGACAATTTGACTTCCTCTTTTCCTAATTGAATACCCTTTATTTCTTGCTCCTGCCTGATTGCCCTGGCCAGAACTTCCAACACTATATTGAATAGGAGTGGTGAGAGAGTGCATCCCTGTCTTGTGCCAGTTTTCAAAGGGAATGTTTCCAGTTTTTGCCCATTCAGAATGATATTGGCTGTGGGTTTGTCATAGACAGCTCTTATTATTTTGAGATACATCCCATCAATACCTAATTTATTGAGAGGTTTAGCATGAAGCGCTGTTGAATTTTGTGGAAGGCCTTTTCTGCATCTATTGAGATGATCATGTGGTTTTTGTCTTTGGTCCTGTTTATATGCTGGATTACATTCATTGATTTGTGTATGTTGAACCAGCCTTGCACCCCAGGGATGAAGCCCACTTGATCATGGTGGATAAGCTTTTTGAAGTGCTGCTGCATTTGGTTTGCCAATATTTTATTGAGGATTTTTGCATCAATGTTCATCAGGGATATTAGTCTAAAATTCTCTTTTTTTTGTTGTGTCTCTCCCAGGCTTTGGTATCAGGATGATGCTGGCTCCATAAAATGAGTTAGGGAGGATTCCCTCTTTTTGTAATGATTGGAATAGTTTCAGAAGGAATGGTACCAGCTCGTCTTTATACCTCTGGTAGAATTCGGCTGTGAATGTGTCTGGTCCTGGACTTTTTTTGGTTGGTAGGTTATTAATTATTGCCTCAATTTCAGAGCCTGTTACTGGTCTATTCAGAGATTCAACTTCTTCCTGGTTTAGTCTTGGGAGGGCGTATGTGTCCAGGAATTTATCCATTTCTTCTAGATTTTCTAGTTTATTTGCATAGATGTGTTTATTCTCTGATGGTAGTTTGTATTTCTGTGGGATTGGTGGTGATATCCCCTTTATCATTTTCTATTGCATCTATTTGATTCTTTTCTCTTTTCTTCTTTGTTAGTCTTGCTAGTGGTCTATCAATTTTGTTGACCTTTTCAAAAAACCAGTTCCTGGATTCTTTGATTTTTTGATGGGTTTTTTGTATCTCTATCTCCTTCAGTTCTGCTGTGATCTTAGTTATTTCTTGCCTTCTGCTAGCTTTTGAATGTGTTTGCTCTTGCTTCTCTAGTTCTTTTAATTGTGATGTTAGGGTGTCAATTTTAGATCTTTCCTGCTTTCTCTTGTGGGCATTTAGTGCTATAAATTTCAGTCTACACACTGCTTTGAATGTATCCCAGAGATTCTGGTAAGTTGTGTCTTTGTTCTCATTGGTTTCAAAGAACATCTTTATTTCTGCCTTCATTTCATTATGTACCCAGTAGTCATTCAGGAGCAGGTTGTTCAGTTTCCATGTAGTTGAGCAGTTTTGAGTGAGTTTCTTAATCCTCAGTTCTAGTTTGATTGCACTGTGGTCTGAGAGACAGTTTGTTATAATTTCTGTTCTTTTATATTTGCTGAGGAGTGCTTTACTTCCAACTATGTGGTCAAGTTTGGAATAGGTGTGGTATCGTGCTGAGAAGAATGTGTATTCTGTTGATTTGGGGTGGAGAGTTCTGTAAATGTCTATTAGGTGTGCTTGGTGCAGAGCTGAATTCAATTCCTGGCTATCCTTGTTGACTTTCTGTCTCATTGATCTGTCTAATGTTGACAGTGGGGTGTTAAAGTCTCCCTTATTATTGTGTGGGAGTCTAAGTCTCTTTGTAGGTCCCTAAGGACTTGTTTTATGAATCTGGGTGCTCCTGTATTGGGTGCATATATATTTAGGATAGTTAGCTCTTCTTGTTGAATTGATCCCTTTACAATTATGTAATGGCCTTCTTTGTCTCTTTTGATCTTTGTTGGTTTAAAGTCTGTTTTATCAGAGACTAGGATTGCAACCCCTGCCTTGTTTTGTTTTCCATTTTCTTGGTAGATCTTCCTCCATCCCTTTATTTTGAGCCTATGTGTGTCTCTGCACGTGAGATGGGTCTCCTGAATACAGCACATGGGTGGGTCTTGACTCTTCATCCAATTTGCCAGTCTATGTCTTTTAATTGGAGCATTTAGCCCATTTACATTTAAGGTTAATATTGTTATGTGTGAATTTGATCCTGTCATTATTTTGTTAGCTGGTTATTTTGCTCATTGGTTGATGCAGTTTCTTCCTAACATCGATGGTCTTTACAATTTGGCATGTTTTTGCAGTGGCTGGTACTATTTTTTCGTTTCCATGTTTAGTGCTTCCTTCAGGAGCTCTTTTAGGGCAGGCCTGGTGGTGACAAAATCTCTCAGCATCTGCTTGTCTGTAAAGGATTTTATTTCTCCTTCACTTATGAAGCTTAGTTTGGATGGATATGAAATTCTGGGTTTAAAATTCTTTTCTTTAACAATGTTGAATATTGGCCCCTTCTCTCTTCTGGCTTGTAGAGTTTCTGCTGAGAGATCCACTGTTAGTCTGATGGGCTTTGTGTGTACCCTGACCTTTCTCTCTGGCTGCCCTTAACATTTTTTCCTTCATTTCAACTTTGGTGAATCTGATAATTATGTGTCTTGGAGTTGCTCTTCTGGAGGAGTATTTTTGTGGCGTTCTCCGTGTTTCCTGAATTTGAATGTTGGCCTGCCTTGCTAGGTTGGGGAAGTTCTGCCGGATAATATCCTGCAGAGTGTTTTCCCCCTTGGTTCCATTCTCTCCATCACTTGCAGGTACACCAATCAGACGTAGATTTGGTTTTTTCACATAGTCCCATATTTCTTGGAGGCTTTGTTAGTTTCTTTTTATCCTTTTTTCTCTAAACTTCTCTTCTTGCTTCATTTCATTTATTTGATCTTCAATCACTGATACCCTTTCTTCCAGTTGATCAAATTGTCTACTGAAGCTTGTGCATTCATCACGTAGTTCTCGTGCCATGGTTTTCAGCTCCATCAGGTCCTTTAAGGACTTCTCTGCATTGGTTATTCTAGTTAGCCATTCTTCTAATCTTTTTTCAAGGTTTTTAAATTCTTTGCGATGGGTTCGAACTTCCTCCTTTAGCTCGGAGAGGTTTGATCATCTGAAACCTTCTTCTCCCAATTCGTCAAAGTTGTTCTCCATCCAGCTTTGTTCTGTTGCTGGTGAGGAGCTGTGTTCCTTTGGAGAAGGAGTGGCACACTGATTTTTAGGATTTTCAGTTTTTCTGTTCTGTTTTTTCCCCATCTTTGTGGTTTTATCTACCTTTGGTCTTTGATGATTGTGACATACAGATGGGGTTTTGGTGTGGACGTCCTTTCTGTTTCTTAGTTTTCCTTCTAACAGTGAGGACCCTCTGCTGCAAGTCTGTTGGAGTTTGCTGGAGGTCCACTGCAGACCCTGTTTGCCTTGGTATCAGCAGCAGAGGCTGCAGAACAGCGAATATTGCTGAACAGCAAATGTTGCTGTCTGATCCTTCCTCTGGAGGTTTTGTCTCAGAGGGGTACCCGGCCGTGTGAGGTGTCAGTCGGCCCCTACTGGGGGCTGCCTCCCAGTTAGGCTACTTGGAGGTCAGCGACCACTTGAGGAGGCAGTCTGTCCCTTCTCAGATCTCAGGCTCAGATCTCAGGCTGTGTGAAGAGAACCACTACTCTCTTCAAAGCTGTCAGACACAGACATTTAAGTCTGCAGAGGTTTCTGCTGCCTTTTGTTCAGCTGTGCCCTGCCCCCAGAGGTGGAGTCTACAGAGGCAGGCAAGCCTCCTTGAGCTGTGGTGGGCCCCACTCAGTTCAAGCTTCCTGGCCGCTTTGTTTACCTACTCAAGCCTCTGCAATGGCGGACACCCCTCCCCCAGCCTCGCTGCTGCCTTGCAGTTCCATCTCAGACTGCTGTGCTAGCAATGAGCGAGGATCTGCGGGCATGGGACCCTCTGAGCCAGGCACGCGATATAATCTCCTGGTGTGCCATTTGCTAAGACAATTGGAAAAGCTCAGTATTAGGGTGGGAGTAACCCAATTTTCCAGATGCCGTCTTTCACAGCTTTGCTTGGCTATGAAAGGGAATTCCCTGACCCCTTGCTCTTCCCAGATGAGGTGATGCCTCGCCCTGCTTCGGCTCACACTCGGTGCACTGCACCCACTGTCCTGCACTCACTGTCTGACAAGCCCCAGAGAGATGAACCCAGTACCTCAGTTGGAAATGCAGAAATCACCCATCTTCTGCGTCACTCACCCTGGGAGCTGTAGACTGGAGCTGTTCCTATTCAGCCATCTTGGAACCCTACCTCTACTCTATTTTTTTTTTTTTAATTCATGTTGGCTTGGTCTATCTTTCTCCATCCAGTTCTTTTAATCTCTATGTCTCTTTATATTTAAAATGAGTTTCTTGTAGGCAAAATTTGGTTTTTCTTTTTTGATCCACTCTCATAATCTCTGTATTTCAATGAGTGCATTTAGATCATTGATTTTCTAAGTGATTGTTTATATAATTGGATTAATATCTACCACATTTGGTACTGTTTTCTATTTGAATACCTTTGTTCTTTCTTATGTCTTCCACTCTTTTTCTTCCCTTTGTGGTTTTAATTGAGCATTTTATATGATTTCATTTTTCTCCTTTCTTAGCATAATATATATATATTACTTTTCTCAATATAATATTTGCTCTAGAATTTGCAATATACACTTACAATTAATTCACGTTTACTTTCAAATAACCTTATCTTCATTCATAGGTAGTGTTACTACCTGTTAATAACGAAATAATTATAATTCCTTCCTCTCATCTTTTATATCATTATCATTCATTTCTCTTATATGCAGGTGTATACACACAAACACACACATATGCAAGCATCCCTCCATATCCATGCCTTCTACATCTGTGAATTCAAACAACCATGAATCAAAACTATTTTTAAAAACAATAAAAATGAAAATACAAAAAAAAAGTAGAACAACTATTTACATTTATTTACATTATCTTAGGTATTATAAGTAATCCAGAGACAATTTGAAGTATATGGGAGGATGTGCATAGGTTTTATAGAAATGCTACATCATTTTATATGAGAGACTTGAGCATTCATAGTTTTTGGCATCTGTGGGAGGTCCTAGAACCAATCGCCTGTTAATACTGAGGAATGACTGCATATAAACATACATGTGAATACATTGGTGCTATTATAATTTTGAACAAACTCTTATTAGATCAATCAAAAATAAGAAATATAAAAGTTTTTAATTTACCTTCACTTACTCTTTTTGTGATACTCTTCCTTTCCTTAAGTAGATCCAAATTTTTGACCTACATTTTTGCCTTACATTTTAACATCTCTTGCGAGACAGGTCCACTGGCAACAAATTATCTCATCTTTGTTTCATCTGAGAAAGAATTTCTTTTTCTTAGAAGTTTAAAGGTTAACGTCATACAGTACAGAATTCTAGATTGGTGTTTTTTTTCTCTAACACTTTAAATATTTCACTTCACTTGTATGGTTTCTGAGAAGTCAGATATTTTTATTTTTGTTCCTCTATACATGTTTTATTCTCCCTTAACTTTTCAAAAAAATTCATATTTGAATTTCTGTAGTTTAAAAGTTATATGCCTAGGTATAATTTTTTGGCATTTATTCTGCTTGATGTTCTCTGAGCTTCCTGGATCTGTGGTTTGGCGTCTGACAATAATTTGGGGAAATTCTCAGTCATTATTGTTTCAAACATTTCTCTGCTCCTTTTTCTTTTTTTCATATTCTTGTATTCCCATTACACGTTTCAACTTTTGTAGTCGTTCCACAGTCCTTACAAACTCTGTTTTTTTTTCAGTCTTTGTTTGCTTTGCTTTTCAAAGTTTCTATTGCCATGACTTTCAATTCTTTCTTTCCTCAGCCATGTCTAGTCTACTAATAAGTCCATCTAAGGAATTCTTCATTTCTGTTACAGTGTTTTTGGTCTCTGGCATTACTTTGTGGTTCTAAGTGTTTCTATTACTCTGATTACATTGCCAATCTGTTCTTGCATGTGGCCTATTATACTCATGAGAGCCTACAGAGTATTTATCATAGTAGTTTTAAATTCCTGGTCTGATAATTCCAATATCCCTGCCGTGTCTGCTTCTGATGCTTGTTCTGTCTTTCAAATTGTGCTTTTTTGCCTTTTGACATGCTTTGTAATTTTTTATTGATAGCTGGATATGATATACTGGCTAAAATGAACTGCTGTAAATAGGCCTTTAGAAGTCTGCTGCTGAAGTGTGGGAGAGAATGAAAGTGATTCATAGTTAATTAGGTCTCAGTCTTTTTGTGAGTCTATGGTCCAGATTATGAACTTTCACAAGTGTTTACCAGTTTTCTAAATTATTATTACTATTATTATTATTTTCCATTAGGTAGCAGAGGATGGCTAGTGTAGGCTAGAGCTGGGTATTTCCTTTCTCTCATATGGAAAGCTAGAGTTGACTGGAGTTGAGTATTTCCTTTCTATCAGGTCACTTAGGCTCTGATAATACCCCAGCCTTTTAGGCAATTATTAACCTTTTCTTTTCCCTGAAATTAGGTCAATATTGCCCCAGTCCCCTGGCCATGGACTGGTACTGGTCTGTGGCCTATTAGGAAACAGGCTGCACAGCAGGAGGTGGGCAGTGGGGCAGCAAGCATTCCTGCCTGAGTTCTTCCTCCTGTTAGATCAGTGGTGGCATTAGATTCTCACAGGATCTAGAACCCTATAGTGAACCGCACATGCGAGGGATCTAGGTTGCACTCTCCTTATGAGAATCTAACTACTGCCTGATGATCTGAGGTGGAGCAATTTCATCCTGAAACCATCCCCCACACCCCATCTGTGGAAAAGTGGTCTTCCATGAAACTAGTCCCTGATGCCAAAAAGGTTGGGGGCCACAGTTCTAGAGCATTTCAACATGGTTTCTTTTTCCTTTCCATTTTCCATTGCAAGGATGACGGGATTTTTCTCAGATATTTACTGTGAGAACCTGGTTGAGCTTCTGGAGGTAAGTCTCGCAAAAGTGTGCCCCATCCCTTAAGTCAGTACTCCTGGAGTTTCTGGCTTTCAGACTTGTCCACAATGAGCCTTCAACAATGTATTAATTACAGCTCAGGTTTTCCTACTTGAGCACTGGCTCCAGCTGCAGTTTCTGCTAGTGAGTCTCTGCTTCAGTAAGTTGTGATTTCTGGTATTCACCTACTTCTCTCTACAATCTTGGACGCTAAGATTTGCCCTACATTATCAATTATTTTACTGATCCTAGAAGAGTTGTTGATTTTGCAGTTTGTTCAGATTTTTACTTGCTGTTAGGACAGAGTGTTAACTTCCAAGCTCTTTACATGTGAAACTGAAAACTGGAAGTCTTGTAATGTTCATTTTTAACAGATTGCACCAGTACCAAAAAAAAAAATGCAAAATTATAGGAGACACTTACTATAAGTTCTTAGCATTTCCTCCCTGCCACAAACACAATCACATGTGTACAGTTACTCTATACAAAAATATTTCTTGATTTTTAATAGGCTTTAAAATGTCTGTAAGTTTTTATGCATTCCAGTGTAGTTTAAAGAACAATAAAAAGATAACATGTATATCATTAAGGAATTGTTTAAAAAATTCTACTTTTCTACAATTTATTCATTATTTTTAATGTGGAATTTCACAGTATGCTGAAAGTTATGAATAATATACATATATGGTCATATGCTATAATTATAAACAAATACATTTCTATGCATAGATAAAACATTACAAAACATATTTAAAAATTAACAGTGATAACTTCTGAATTGACTACAAGGTGACTTTTTTTCCTTTCCCTTTTATACTTTCTAATATGTCGGAATTTTGTGTAATTATGTTACTTTTATAATAAAAAGAAAACTATTTGAAAATGTGAAAGTAAAATATTTCTAATGCAATTGGGCATGTAACTCCACAAACAGGTTTGAGTAAACAAAATATAGAAAAAAAATATGCCCCACTCTTCAGATATTCTAAAAACCTCGTTGTTTTCTCACCAACTTACACTTTTTTTTATTTGAAATATTTTATTTATTTACATCTTTATTTATTAAACATTTTGCAGCATGTTTCATGTGAAAAGTATTTGACAATTCTAACAATACTGATAAAATTCGTTTTTACTTAAAATTTATTTCCTATGTTTTCTAAAGAACTAGTTATAAAAAGGGGGTGGGGGTGTTAACTTTCATTGTTCATATTGTTGAGTTTAGTAATTATTATCTTCAAACTGCAATCTAAAATAACTGTGTACATAATTTTGGTAGTTTGTTTTCTTAGCTATACAACATGAAAGTCCACGGTTATCTATCATTACATTCATTAAAACTAACACAGTTCCAGCAAATAGCAATTTCTTAATACAAAGGTTTGTTCAATAAATATTTTTTCAAAAATTTTATTCTAAGCTATTCATAATTCCAAAATGTCTGGAAATATTCAATTTCTAATATACACATACTTTTTGTTAAGTTTTCCAGAATCACAAAAACAAATGTTCAGATGAAATTATATATAGTGAAATGCACAGATTTTAAGATTACAATTCAAAGAGTTTTAATTAATGTATCAAACCACATAACTCCTACTTCAAACAATATATAGAACAAATTCTCTCATTCTCCCTTTTAGTCCTATAGACAATCCCTTCTCTTATTTCTATTACCATTGAGTAGTTTTGCCTGCTCTTAAAATTTATGTAAATAGAATCATATAGTTCGTACTATTTTGTGTCTGGATTCTTTCATGCAACATAATATATTTTTAAATTGACCCATGCTAGTGCTTGTTCAACTATTCTTACTTCTTTTTTATTGATGAATAATATTCCATTATGTGACTGCACTACATTTTGTTCATTCATTCTCTTGTTGATGGATATTTGGGCTGTTTCAAATACTGGACTTTTTCAAATAAAGATGCTGACAGCATTCTTGTACAATTTTTTTTGTTAATATACATTTATTATTCTTTGATAATTATCTAGTTGAGGTATTGCTGAGGAGGTGGATATTTAACTTTTTAAGAAAATGCTAAGCTGTTTTCCAGAGAGTTGGTGTATTTTTACTTTCACATCTAGATGTATGAGAGTTCCAGTTTTTCCACATCCTTGACAACACTTGTTGGTGTCAGTCTTGTTAATTTTAACCATTCTAATAGTTGTAAAATGGTATTGCATTGTGTTTTTAATATTATTTTCCCTGATTTGCTTTTTGATCATTTGCATATGTTCTTTTAATAAATGTCTGTCCAAAACTTTTGCCCATTTGAAAAAACTTTTTTTTTTTAATAATTATTATACTTAAAGTTCAGGGTACATGTGCACAACGTGCAGGTTTGTTACATATGTATACATGTGCCATGTTGGTGTGCTGCACCCATTAACTTGTCATTTAACATTAGGTATATCTCCTAATGCTACCCCTCCCCCCTGTCCCCACCCCACAACAGGCCCCAGGGTGTGATGTTCCCCTTCCTGTGTCCATGTGTTCTCATTGTTCAATTCCCACCTATGAGTGAGAACATGCAGTGTTTGGTTTTTTATCCTTGCTTTAGTTTGCTGAGAATGATGGAAAAAACTCTTTTTGGTAGCAATTTGTGTTTTTATTTTTGTTTTTGATTTGTAGGATTTTTTTTACATTCCAGATAGAAGTTCAAGTCAAATAATTCTGCCATAAATGAGAGTTTTGCTGTGCTGCCTACATCAATGTTTCAGAGCACATTTCAGCTTGTTTAAAAAGTCTAACCGTGATAAGTAAAAGCAGCAGCTATTGCTTTTCCCTTTATTACTTTTTAAAGAACACATTTAGAAAACAAAATTGATTTTATTTGTCCAATCATTGGTATCATTTTGCATAATTTTATTTAAATAATTAGTCAAAATTTCAATTCAAATGACAGCTCATCCAGATGCTTGGAGGGCACCAATGGTTATACCTGCTTTCTTAACAGCAATCCATTCCCATTTTATTAAAATTGTTTTGGCTCAAGGATTTGGGAACCTGGGAGATTTATTATTTTATTTTATTAATTTACATTTTATGTGTTAGAATTCTATTAATTATCTCCAATAGGCACAAGTAGATTTTCCTGTAGTATATTAATCTTCACTCTTTCTGGAGTAATCTACACCATGTTTTGAAGCCAAAAGGTAATTTATGTGCTCAGTTCCTGGGTATTCCAAGAACATCTTGACTATGGTCTTAGTTTAGGTGTCTATTTTCTGAATACTTTTATTTTTCCATAAGTTTGTATTACATATAACCCACAAAAGTTTGAGTCTGCTTTTTTTTTAACATTGAAGCTAGACTTAACATAATTTATGTCCAATAAAATTTAAATCTGACACAACCAAAATTAACTGAAAAGAAGTTTAGAATTTATTTAAAATCTCTTAAATAATGTTGAAGTATGTTTCACTCAAATGCACATCAAATCTTTTTTGGGAAACATTTTATTTTGTCTATTCTGTCACTAATAATAGCTGGCTCCAAAATCTTTCTCCAACTTTGATCTGTCTCCCTTAAACTACCTTCTACTTAGACGCTCAAGCTATTTATGAGTCGTGCATTGTTATAATAATGTTGCAAAGCAACAACCATCAAACTTCAGGCATATAAACAATAAATATGCTTTAGTTGACAAAGCTGAGGGCTTTATTAAATTTGGACTGTGCTTTCCCATGCATCTACGTTTGGCTACAAGTCAACTAGGTAGCTTTGCTGATCTTGGCTGCACTTACTGATCAATCTAAAGTGATCTTGACTAGGATGGCTAAGGGAACTTGGGTCTGTTACACATGACTCATTCTTTAGCAGTTTCACCCAGGCAGGCTTTTCTCATGGTGATGGCAGAAGCCAAGAACTAGCAAACCAATTGCACATGTGCTTTTCAAGTATCTGCTTTCATTACGTGCAACATTTTATTGTCCAAAACATATCACATGGCAGAGCCAAATGTCAGAATCAAAGTTAGAGTTAAAAGCAATGAGCCTCATTGTAGGTAGGAGAAAACTGGGGCCATTAATTCAAGCAATCTACAAAAGACTGTTTTATTTCTCTCATTATTTCTGCATGTGTCGGGGGAGGGGATGTGTTCTCTACCCAGTTGCAATCTCTCCTTTTCCACTAAAATATCTACATAGCCTCTTAGGCTACCTCAATTTTTCCATTTAAATCTACTCTGGTTTGTATAGTTAAAACACAGAAGTAGTTAAGACAGAACTAACATTAGTGTGGTTGTGCAAATTAGGAGAGTAATTTGAATGAACATTGAATAAAACTTATTTTGTTTGAGGAGAGGAAGAGCAGATTTGAATTTTTCATATGTTAATGTTTTTAACTTGTCACTAAAAAATAATGTTGAGAGAGAATATATCTTAAGAGTGTATTCTTCCAATGCAGAAGCTATCTCCAGAGAAAAACATAGACTTTGCTCTCAGCTATTAGGGATTCATTACCTCTTGGTCTGTTCATCTGAATGCAATATTATTCAAAATCAGTTATCTCACTGGAGAAATACAGTGTCCCAGATGGTCAAATAATAACATCTACTCTCCCAGTTTTTCTAGGCTCAAAGAATTTATCTCATACTTATTGGTGAATAACTGTGGGATGAAAGTGCTATTATCAAGTGCTCTAATAGATTGAAAGTTTTCCTCAGATACTTCAATGATCCACAATTTTGTAAATGTAGAGTGTGGGCAATAAGACAAGTCAAATTCTCAATATTTAAAAGAAAATATACTTTTTGCTTCAGGACCATCTGATATTCAAACCTTGAATCACAAGCCAGAGGCCATAGAATCAGAGAAAAATGGTTTTGATTCCACTGCTTACCTCTTATTGATTCCATGTTCTTTAGAGCTTTAACTAATATTGTTGTGTGTTACTTTCCTCCTTAATATAATCAAGACTGTAAGATATATTTTTCATAATAGAATATAATAAAATCAAAATATATAATGCAAAGCCTTGTACTATGAATATTAGTACTCCTTACTCCTTGGTTCCTATCAAGAATCAAGTCAATATATACTCTGGGGAAAATTATGAGGAGCAATAATTTCTATTCTTTCTGTTATGGCCATGGTTCTTAACCTTGGCTGCATATTAAAATCACCTAGGGAGTTGAAAAACTGTATATCTAGATTGTACTGTGGACCAATGAAGACCATATCCCTGAGAGTTTGGAGTGTAGGTATTGTCATCTAAGAGACCACCATGTAGTAGAAAAGAGAGCTTTATTGTTGACATTGGTTGCTAAAACTAGGAAGAGAAAGTCTCCAGCATGGAATGAAGGTGCCCTCTCTTCAAAAAGGGGAAAGACAGGTTGGGTTTTATGCCTGGAAGAGGCAGTATCATACATATTCAGCAGGTTTGGAGGAGATGTTATGCATAATTATGAGGGGAGTCAAGTGCATACTCAATGGGTAAACAGATACGTAATATAGATTTTGTGTTCACTTGGTGTGGTGTTTTAGCATTAAAATGAGGTTGAATTTGGCCCTTTATATCAAAATGTGAACTACAGGACACAAAGTTTGTGTGCAGCATCTGTAAGCTGGCTGAAAGTCTGCAATAGTTTATCAGAAAAGAATGTTTGGAAGACTGGTCCTCTGTCCAGTCAGAGTTGTAGTGGTCAGGGTTAAAATCAGAACTGATGGCTCCTAGTGTTAGGAAGTTTAACCATAGGAATTTAGAAATTTTCCATGCCAGACATTTCCTTAACCCTCAACCCATAGGTAACTTAATTTCCTTAACTTTGGGTCCATCTTGATTGATTAAGGGGCACCTATTTTGATCTCTCAGATCACAATATTCATGTCTAATTATAAAATTCCCTAGGTGATTGTGATGCACCGTTGCTCTAGTCCAGTGTTTCTCAGTGGAGCCCTCAGACCATCAGCATCAGCATCACCTGGCATTTGTCATAAATGCAAATTATTAGGCCCTTCACTAGACCTGCTGAATCAAAAACATAGAGAGTGGATAACATCAGGGTGAGTTTTAGCAAGCCCTCCATGTGATTCTGATGCACAGTAAAGTTTGAGAACCACTGATGTAGTCAGTGGTAATCAAATTTAATGAATAAAAAAATCATCTGAAGTGCTTGCTTAACATGTATTTGGTGTATGTCAATACTTACAGAACTTTCCACTAAAAATGTTTATTTTACAGTATGCAAATTATACTTAATCTTCCCCCAAAATGACCAAAAAATGCCAATTTGGGGGCTCTGCCATCAGAGATATTGAGTCAAAGTTTTTGGGTAGGGACTCAGCAAACTCATTTCAAAACATGAATATTCTGTTTCAGTATGCAACTAGACTGCACCTCTAGTGTGGGTACTATTATCTATTGTCCTATATCACTGCAGATCATGCATGAGAAAGATACCAGTATCTTTGACCAATACCTCCTCTTACAGAAGATACCACATCCTCACAGAAGTGCCTTATAAAAATTTGCTTTCATGCTACCTTTGACGTAATATTTGCAGGTGTCAAAATAAGAAATGGCTTCATAGCAAAATGTTCTTTAGAAATGTTTTTTATTGTGTAGTAGTCCTCTTTATGAAACCAATATAACAATTTACTTATAGAATTCATTCCCAAGCAAATTTTCTTCTGCCCTGATAGCTGAAATAAATGTTCTTATTCAACAATTGTAACAAACAACATTTATATTTCATTTTTTTCTGTAGTTGCTAAATAATTTAGCACCACTTTTAATGCCAGTTGCAATAACTATACTAATCTGGAGTTCTGACACATATATATTTTTTCCATATAATATTTTTTCTATATTAATAATTTTCTTGAATGTATACTTTTTTGTCACCTTAAACCCTTTAAAAACATAACAGGATGAAAAATCCTGTAATAAATAGTAACCCTCAGGGTAAGTCAAGTCCCATTTAGGACATTCAGTTATCCTGTGATAGTAAATGTAATCCACTGAGTTAAGAGATTCTAAGCAGAGGAAAAACAGTTACTGGGCAGTTCTTAAAAAGATAGTCAGAAATCAATTTTAATACATAAATGCTGACATTTTTGTGTTTAGATAAATCTCATAGCACATTCTGACAATTGTCTGAACATATTAGGCAATATAGAAGACAAGACTGTTATGTGAACTCAATTTCTGATTTTCTTTGAGGAATAACAAATGTATTTTCTTGATTATGTAAATCTATATGGAAAAATACTTGATCCAATAATACAAATGCTTCTGAGCCTAATTCTGGTGTCTCTGATAAATTTTCTAACTTTGCAAGACTCTTGCCCATTTCTCTGTCTTTACATAGAATTGTTCTCTATCTGTCCCTGTGGGTTAGCAGTCAAAATTTAAAATTTCCATAGAAGGAGACTTTAGAATTTGCAACATAAATATCAGAATGCTTACAGGTTTTCTCCAAAGAGCCTCTTAAGTGAGTTAGGCTCACAGCCATGGTGTCACCCCTGCCCCCCCAAAAAGGTTAACTTGGGAATACGACCAACCATAGACCTATAGAAGAATTTCATTTTATTTTTAAAAGCAGACAGGTTTATGAATGCTTCCTTAGAAATGCTCTAAGAGATAGTAAATCAACATATTTTACATATTTTCCACACTTCATTTAGCTTTTATTAAACCAGTGATTCCAATGGTGTGTGTAAATATTCATATTTCTATATCCATAGAAATCCATGGAATACTCTCTGCATGTATTATGATGAAAAAATACCACTGCAAAAACAGATGTTTATGATTATCTTTTTCTAGAAAACATGTGCTTCTAAGAATGTCACATGTAGGGAGAATCTCGGCATACAAAGTAGCCCAATTTCTATGTCTAGACAAGGATGTTTTTTGAACCTTAGATGTATTTTTAAATTTAAAAAAAAGCAAATTTTTTTGAAAACTAATTAAGCATGTCTTATCAAGCAGACATTTTTGAAAGCAGAATACTATGAAATGTTGCTGAATTTATGGATGAACTAACCTATTATTATTACTATTACTATTATTTTGGAAACAGGATCTCACTCTGTCACCCAGACTGGAGTGCAGGGGTGTGATCATGGCTCACTGCAACCTCAACCTCCAAGGCTCAAGTGATTCCCCTACCTCAGCCTCCTGAGTAGCTGGGGCCACAAGTGCACACCACTACTTTTTAAAAAAATTTTTGTGGAGACAGAATCTTGCTAAATTTCCAAGCTGATCTTGAGCTCCCTGGCTCAAAAGATCCTCCTGCCTCAGTCTCCCATACTGCTAAGATTATAGGTGTGAGCCACTACACTTAGACAGTTAACCCATTTGTATGCATTTGTGTATACATTTTATAGTTTTAAACTTTCTGGTTTAACACATAAATACAATCACAAGACTCACAAATATATAGCTTAATAAATTAGCTGCACTGCCATTTTTAGAATAAAAAGCATGAAGTAAATACATAATGATTAGGTAGCTGAAGGCTGTAGGGGTTCAGTAACACCTTTGAATGAATTTCTACCACCTTAGGAAGACTAATCCAGAGGGTAGCTGGGTTTGGCACTAATGAAGTTAAGTCTCTGGCCTGAAGGTTTGTAATAAAGAGTTTGACTCCATTTTTGATGTTTGACTGTTGACAGCTTTCAAGTACTGTCACTTCCTCTTCCCTCACTACCCTACATCTGGGCAAGCTGATAAGAAAACCCACGTGCTCCCTCCTTTGACACCAATGAGTAGTTCAAACCTTGCAATACCTGCCCATGTGGGAACCCATTCTAGCCCCACCCCCTAACTACCAGGAAACCCCAAACCAATCACTCCTCCATTCATTTTTGGACCTGATTGAGAGACTGCCATGCTGTTCACAGAAATGCTCATTTTGTAAGTAACATGCCTTTTCATACCCTCTTTGTGCATATGTGATGTCATCAGTCTTCACAGTAGAACCAAATTTTGGGATGGGGAAGTAGATCCCTCCTCTGTGAAAGTAAGTAAAACAATGTTGAATTACACATTATATCCCTGACTTGAAAACCTAATTCTACAACTTAGATGGACCTTCCTTTCTCCTTTTATGTAAGAGAAAACTTCTTCATAGTCAACTTGGCCAGCATCACACGTATGATTATGAAAAGGCTTAGTTGAGATATATGTTCCACGATGGTGACATTTTTCTAACTCATATACAGAACATTTTTTAACTCATAACAACACTTAAAAGTGGACACACAAATGTGAATGATATAGAGGTAGCATTAACACTTTATAAAGATAATTTAATTTGCATTCACATTTTAATAGTATTATCTTCACCTTTAAGCAGTTCCTACTCCTTTTGTAAATTTTAAACTTCTATTATACTATCAATTGGTGTATTAAAGGTTGTTGGCTACTTTCTTTAGCTAGTTTATTCTCCTTATTTCAAACTGTTACATTTATAGTTAGTATCACAGATTTTCCTGCAATCCTCTTTCCTTTTTAAGATACTAAACCTATATTAATTAAGGACTCATTAGACTAATATTTCTTTGAGGGTCGTGATTCTGTCTTTTTTGGTTATTATTTTCAATATCAAGAAAAATAAAAGGGATTGGAACATATAAATAATTTATGAATATTTTTAAAGTATGAATGAATCCATATTTGTAGCTTTTCTTATATATTCCTCATACATTCATGTTGCCTTTAGAAACTTGAAGACTCTCATATTTTACAGTAGGGACATCAACAAAGATTGAAGTAAAATTATTTGCTGCCTTTAATAATACCAATTACTTATTAAGCACTAGTGTTTTCAGCATTGGGCTAACTGTTTTATATGCATTTTCTAATTTAATATTTTTGAGAACCCAATAAGATAGATAGTTTCCATTTCATAAGTGAGAACTAGTTCTTATGCAGGATAATTAACATGCCAAATATTGTCTCTCATTTCTTTCTCTTTTATATAGTTGTAGTACTGAACATCCCGTATTCCAGGAATTCTCCTAGTCCCAGGTAAAAAAGCCAGGTTAGATTACTGTAATTGGATCATTAGTGTTTTTTTTTTTTTAACTGTTGTAACATTACTAAATTACAGATATAAGCAATGTTTTCCTGCATTATATTTTATCAGCAATAAAGCTAATATTAGGGTTTTTCATCTGCTTGCTTATTTGTCTTAACTTTTAATTAAATTTGAACTCAGGGATAGAAGAATAATGATATTTATCGAGCTTCCTTAGTAACTCAATCATCATGTTTACCATCAAGGCTTTTAATCCAGATGGCCTGCATTTCATCTGAGGCATTGGTCCTTTTCCCCTCATTCTTTTAAATCTTTGCATATTCTTTTCTCATCACAATTAACTGAAAAAAAATGTCCTATTCAATGATCTTGAATCCATGGATCATAAAATCTGAGGTAAATTATGGCAGGGACCCTAGCTAGCTATTTTATTCACTATTATATGCCCACAAATTAGTACTTTACATGGACTTTAATAAGCAATGAATTAATATTTCTTGAATATTAAATTGTCTTTTCTTGAGTCACAAACTTTTTAAAGAGGCCTCATAGTTATCTTCTATCCACTTATTGTTATAAGTATCAGACTCATTTCTTACATTTACACATGAACTGTATTAAGTCATAGATGGATATGAATCCCAACTGAAATTCTAGGAGTTGAAACAGAGGAGTTCTGCTTATACCTATTCCAGTTTTTAGTTACTTGTTTAAATTGTTTTCATCACAAGGATATTCAAGTGTTTATCTTCTTGATGTTTCTAAATCTCACCCACTAAAAATGTCATTTAATTATCCAAATATGTGAATCATTCTTACTTTCACAATGGTATCTTACTTTTTGATTATTTGTAAGGCTCTGAGATTTCTGACAGACCTCTCTCTGCTCATGCTATAATTATATGCCTTTGTATATGTATGTTCTTGAGCAAGATCAACATTATAAAAACAACTATGAGATCCTGAAGGCTATTATTTTTGTGTGTTCACCACTGAAAATACACATTTTAAACTCATTCGGGAAATCTCTTGTAAAATAGACTGTAGTTTTACACTAACCTAAAAATGTTTTTTTTTCATAAAATTGATATCTACATTGATAAAGAGTTGAATGTAGATTTTCTGTAGATTATGTGAAATATAGCTCTTTGGTATATTATTCATAAATTGTTTTTCAAGAAATTTCAACTTTAGTGCAAAATAAATCACTGAATTATCCAACTAATATTTAATAAGTTCTTATGTGGCAGATATTATATTGCTCTTCAGATGCTTAAATAATAAAGAATCTTTGGCCACCAAGCATGTATGGCCTAGCAGAGAAGACCAACACATGAATAATTATTTAGGAATATGGAGGGAGGAAAAATAAATATCCAGTATCTTTCTACATACATGTATTGTAGGGATGTTTATTAAAAAATTATCAATTCATTACAATAGAATTATTTTATCTTCTAACAGATAAAGAGACTACGTCAAAGAGGTCTTCTCTTGGCTGAAAGTCAGAGTGGTCCTTGACAGTGTACACTAACTTTTATTTAGGTTTTTTGAAGGACTATCTATAAGAAAAGCAAGCCAACAATTCCTTCTCTTCCTCTCAGTTTTTACCTTTATTAGTTACCTTTGATTTTCTATTGCAAGTAGAATGAACTTAAATGTTCATGTTTATACTCTGAGAATGAAATCATGTGACTTTCAAAATAGAATTAAAAGCCTAACTTTAGGCTTGAAACTCTGGAACCTTCTTTCAGAATCTCCTACTATACCTTTGTTCCTACTTTTTGAAGAATTGTTATGTTTCATTACTTTTTAAAGTAATGAGCTACTCTCTTGATTTTATACATACCATTCCACTCTTTTTTATGGTCAGACATTTCTTTACCATGCCTCACCCTCACATTCAATTTTTTTTTTTCACTTTGAAGGTGATCCTGTATAAATTTCCTAGGACCCAGTAATGCCATTGTACATCATATATGTGTTTATTGGAGTTGTTAGATTCAGCCACAATGCTTTGTCACTTATGTTCTTACACAATTCATTTATATGTGTCCCCACTGAATAGTAACATAGTTTAAAACAAGAACTTTTTATTCCTTCGTCTTAATCTGCCCTGTTGGGATATGAGTTAAGTGCTAATATCTTATGTAACTTATTTGAAATAAATGGCAATTTAATGACTTAAAATATATTTTCTCTGATACTCTATTTTATTCTCAAATATTGAAAAGAAAGAAATAGCTTGTTTATTCTTCCTTTCCAAACCTAGGGCTACCATGAATATTTGATCTGTTTATATCAAGAAAAAAGTTCAAATAGAAATTAGAAATATTTCTCCTACCTAAGAATGTTAATTTTGCCATCAGGAATGAGGTTACATGTTTTATAAAAAGATGACTATAATTTTTAATACAGTTTTTCAAATGCAGATATGGAAAGTTGTCATATATTAGACTGCTATGATTAGATTATTTTAGGATGATGCAGAAAGCCATAACTGCCTCATATCATGACATAAACAATCCAAATAAATTTATCTATAATTATGATGTTAAAATTTTCCTTCAAATTTATAGGACACAAAATATTTCTATATGTGTATGGCAGTGTGTGTTTAAAACACGCATATAGAAATGAGGATATAATCTCAGAAACATTAAGAAAGATGTATCCCCATCAAGCTACCATTGACTTTCTTCATAGAATTGGAAAAAGCTGCTTTAAATTTCATATGGAACCAAAAAAGGGCCCGCATAGCCAAGATAATCCTAAGCAAAAAGAACAAAGCTAGAGGCATCATGCTACCTGACTTCAAACTATACTACAAAGCTACAGTAGCAAAAACAGCATGGTACTGGTGGCAAAACAGATACATAGAACAATGGAACAGACCAGAGTCCTCAGAAATAATGCCACACATCTATAACTGTCTGATCTTTGACATACCTGACAAAAACAAGAAATGGGGAAAGGATTCCCTATTTAATTAAATGGTGTTGGGAAAACTGGCTAGCCATATGCAGAAAGCTGAAACTGGATCCCTTCCTTACACCTTATACAAAAATTAACTCAAGATGGATGAAAGACTTAAATGTAAAACCTAAAACCATAGAAACCCTAGAAGAAAACCTAGGCAGTACCATTTAGCACATAAGCATGGGCAAAGACTTCATGACTAAAACACCAAAAGCAATGGCAACAAAAGCCAAAATTGACAAATGGATCTGATTAAACTAAAGAGCTGCTGCACAGCAAAAGAAACTGTCAGCACGGTGAACAGGCAACCTACGGAATGGGAGAAAATTTTTGCATTCTATCCACCTGACAAAGGGCTAATATCCAGAATCTACAAATAACTTAAACAAATTTACAAGAACGAAACAAACAACCCCATCAAAAAGTGGGCAAAGTATATGAACAGACACTTCTCAAAAGAAGATATTTATGCAGCCAAGAAACATATGAAAAATGCTTATCATCACTGTCATTAGAGAAATGCAAATCAAAACCACAATGAGATACCATCTCATGCCAGTTAGAATAGTGATCATTAAAAAGACAGGAAACAACAGATGCTGGAGATGTGGAGAGATAGTAATGCTTTTGCACTGTTGGTGGAAGTGTAAATTAGTTTAACCATTGTGGAAGGCAGTGTGGCGATTCCTCAGGGATCTAGAACTAGACATACCATTTGACCCAGCAATCCCATTACTGGGTATATACCCAAAGGATTATAAATCATTCTACCATAAAGACACATGCACATGTATGTTTATTGGGGCACTGTTCACAATAGCAAAGACTTGGAACCAACCCAAATGCCCATCAATGGTAGACTGAATAAAGAAAATGTGACACATATACACCATGGAATACTATGCAGCCATACAAAAGAATGGGTTCATGTCCTTTGCAGGGAGATGGATGATACTAGAAACCATTATTCTCAGTAAACTAACCCAAGAACAGAAAACCAAACACCACGTGTTCTCACTCATAAGTAGGAGTTGAACAATGAGAACACATTGTTCAACCCACGGAGGGGAACATCACACACCAGGGCCTGTTGGGGGGTGGTGGGCTAGGAGAGGGATAGCATTAGGAGAAATACCTAATGTAGATGACGGGTTGATGGGTGCAGCAAACAATGATGGCACATGTATACCTGTATAACAAACCTGCATGTTATGCACATGTACCCCAGAAGCTAAAGTATAATAAAAATAAATAAATAAATAAATAAATAAATTTAGTGTAACCTAAGTGTACAGTGTTTTAAAA